>NC_049223.1:64362754-65621569 GCF_011100685.1 Canis lupus familiaris | reverse complement strand
GTGTCTGCCTTCGGCTCGGGGTGTGACCCTGGAGTCCCCGAATGGAGTCCTGGGATCGAGTTCCATATTGGGTCCCCTCCAGGGAGCCTGCTTCTCCCTTTACGCATGTCTCTGCCCCTCTCTCTCTGTGTCTCTCATTAATAAATAAATACAATCTTAAAAAAAAAGAAGAAAGAGGATCTGACTATGAAAGGAGATTTTTGAAGTCATGGAACTATTTTGTATCCTAGATTATGGTGGTGGTTACATGAACCTCTGCATGTGTTAAAATTCATACAACTGTACAAAAAGAAAAAAGTCAACTTTATACCATATGATATTTTTAAAAATAAAATTAGGAAGATCCATTTCAAAAACGCACATTTTTGAAATGGTATTAGAGTAGATCTAGCTGCTGCCTTCCTCATGGGTCTTTGATCCCTCTCTTCCTAATCTTTACACACAAGAAATGCCAAAATGCTTGTAGCACTCCAACATACTATGCACTCTTGCCTCCAGGTTGAGCCTTCAACCTTACTGATGTAGTGAACTCCTATTCATCCATCAAAACTTTGCTTGCAGCTAGCCTCCTTTGTTTAGCTTTCTTTCTGATTTCTTCCTACCACCAGACTTAAAATCTCTCTCATATATAGTACTTCCGTATCTAGTGAATTCTTTTATTATTGAGTGTTATACTTCATTATAATGACCTATTGCATGGCTTTCCACATTTTGTCCTCAGAACCTTCTTTAGCAACGTTGGAATGAACTTGGCCCACGCTCAAGCAGAGTCTAGAGTGTGTGGTTACCTTTTGGGGGCAACTTCACTTACTAGGGGCAGCATCCTTCAGGTAGATAGTTCTGGGAAAGTCTGGACACTTCTCAGAGATCCTAATGGACTCTAGTTCTGGTTGTCTATGGCAGCAGTTGTAATAACACACCATTTTTTTGGGGCTTTTTTCCCCTTCACCATGCCATTCTTCCTGTTCTTTTACTCCTGCCTCTTGGGATCACTTCCCAAATTAACCAGTTGCCCCCAAATCCTTGAATTGGGCTCCACTTTTGAAGGAAATCAATCAAAAACACATTTTTTTCTATGAAATCTTCTTTTCTATCAACATACTTTCTTTGGTATCACAAGGATAGAGGGGAGGGTGGGTCTGGAGCGATTTGCAATAGGAAATTTCCCAACAAGATTCTCTTCTCAGAATCAGTAGTCCTTGGCTTTGCACTTTTCTGCTTAGGAGAAGCTAGAAAAGCTTGCCTCTATCTGAGCCTCAGTTTAGCTTTGTGTTACAAGTTAGGTTTTTCCAGAAGCTGATGCTGAGATGGAGTTTGGGGTACAAAATATTAATTAGGGACCAATCCCTGGGAAGTAAAGGAGGAAAAAGCAGGGTTGTGCAGAGGGAGCGGTCAAACTGCATTGGAAGCCTATTAGCCAACTCCACTCAATAGACAAGTGTTGTTATGCTTGTCTGGCCTTTCTGATCTCCACATTACTCAATTACTACATATGGGCAACCCTTGGTGGAGTCTGAGGCAGATCTCTGCAGTCGAGGCAGATATGGAACAAGTGACAGATAGAGGCTATCTACTGGACACACTCTCTGCAGTTGGGCCATAAACCCTTCCTAGTAGGGTCATCTGGGTAATATATCTCCATATCTGTTGCAGAGTCCAAGTGAAAATGTGTTTAGGTTCTATATAGATAATGCCAATGAGTAAGGTAGGCTGAGTATGATACAGTGGGGAGTAGTGGGAACTGTAGTGACCTGGGATCAGCCACTAACCAACACCAGTTGACTTGTGCCAAGCAGGCATATTGTTACCCAAACTCAAGGGACTCTGGACATTTCAAGTGTTACATAAAATTTCTGGTTCTTAAACCACCATGTAGTTAGCCAATATAACACCTCTGAATGCTTCTGGATTGGCATTTAGGCTAGCATTCATCCTGGGTAGCTCTGGGGCCAGAAGAAAGCTTGAGATGTCCCTGGCTGAGTCCAGAGCCATCTCACAAGGCTGAGGAGCTCCTGAGTGGGGGGAAATGGCTGGGCAGGCCTTAAAGGAGCATACAGTTTTTCTGCTGTTCACATCCACACCTCTGGACATTTTCCATTCAATACATGTGATTGAGGTCAGAAGCTTGGGTGCTTGCTTTGGAAGTTAGCCAGCCTCAAAAGAGGAACTTAGTCCCTGTTCGGTTCCTAGATGCTTGATTTCTAAGGCTCTGGAATCAGTGGTCTGTGCAAAATGAGGCCACATTTGCTCCTATGTCCTTTAATTACACCTGCGGCTGGTGGAGCCAGGATTGCCATGTTTGAGGAAGCATCTTAGGTTCTGTCCACTCACCCTTACTAATATGGCAGGCCAAGTTTTTAATTCCATGGGGTCAGGATGCTAGAGTATGATTTCCCTGGTGAGCACTGCCAGCAGATCTTTTTTTGGAAGGGAACAGCATGAACCTAGGGGACTGAGGGAGAAATGCGAGGCAACTCTCAACAAAACCCAGAAGTGCCCTCTGTGTGGGGGCTTTGGAAGCCATACAACATGTTGAAGGCTGAGTCAGTCTTGAAGCATACTGGCCAGGGGCTCATGCTGCTGAAACTGCCCTCCCCCTGCAGCCCCACCATAGACCTCTTTTACTCTCTCTTGGAAAAAAACTTATGGATTTCCCAGCCAGAGACTCCTGAGAAAGTCCAGGAGAAATCTCCCTCCCTCATTCCTGTATACAGATGGGCAGGGTGAATGCTGAAGCAACCCTAGTTATTTTCCAAGGTTGGCTTGGGTAATGGGTGTGGTTTCCGGGAAACAGTTTACTTTAGTTGCCACAAGGACTTATGGGGTTAGGGACTTACAAAGAGGAATATGGGATTTGTTGAATCATCTGGATTTTTCACTTTGAATACTGCTGAGAAGAAAAGAGAAATATTATTTGGGAATTATTTCGTGGAATATCTTGCACCAGCAGGATGGAAGGGACTAAAGTGTTATGTGCTATAACAATTGCTTATTGCTGCATAAGATACTACTCTAAAACTCAGTAGTTTAAAATTACAGTCATTTATTTGCTTATAATTCTGCAGGTTGCCAATTTGATCTGGGTCTCCCCTGTGGGTGCAGTCAGCTAGTGGCTTGGCAGAGACTGGGTAGTCTGAGATGGCCTCATCATGTATTTGGTAATGTACTAGCTGTCAGCTGAGCCACACTTTCACAGCAAATTATCCTGGACTTTCAAACATAGTCCAGCAAGAAAGAAGAGAAGCTTGACTACACAAGCTTATGCTTGGGTCATTCTTACTACTATCTTATTGGTCAAGACAAGTCACATGGCCATGCTCAGATTTGATGTGGGAGGGGCCTATTAAAGGTTGAGAATGCAAGAGACATGTTTCATTGGGACTATTACCATAATAATCTACCAAAATGTGTTCAGGAAAAAGTTGGATGCAATTTCTACTTTATTCATTCATTCACTCACTCATTCATTCATTTTCGACAATATTTATTGAACATCATCCAGATGGCAGGGACTCACAGGCACAGGGCATTTCATAGTAAACCAGAAAAACAACCCTGCTCTCATGGATTTTACAATCTAGTTGGGGAGTCAGACAATAAACAAAATGAATAAACAAAATACAGTCAGGTGATAATAAGGTCTATAGACAAAAGTAAGGGAGAGGAGGATGGGGAGTCCAGGACTCCCTGGCTCTGGAAGTTGTAGACAAAGAGACCCTGGCAGAGCATGAAGTTGGCAGAAGGGAAAGGGCCCTGGGATATTCTGGGAAATGTGGACCAAGAAGAGGAATGCTTGACCCAAAAAAGGGGTTGAGGGTGGTTCTATTGACAGGGCCACAGGGAGGTGTTGTAGCTCATTTGGAGGGAGATCCTCCACTGTCTAGAAGCCAGGGTAAAGCTGAACACTAATATAGAATTCACAGCTTCAGATAGAACTGGCTTGAACAGAACTCCTCCCCAACACCCATATATCAGCAGACTTGTGGGGAGGAAAATACCTGCTAGCAGGTATTTCTTCTTTGTCCCCCAAACTGGAAGAGCTAGAAGAGGAAAGAAGAGTACAAAGAGGAACTTTATACTCAGAGAGGAACATTGCAGATCTTGTACTCCCTTCTCCTCCCTAAGCGGCTTGACACTGCCTCAGGGAATGAAGAAGAGAAGCTTTGAATTAAGTTTGAAATTGAAGGGAATTAAAATTACAAGAGTGAGCCTACACTATAGAATATTATTATTTGAGTACCTGGAGTGGCTGAGAAGTTATGGAAGTGGACTGAGATTTCATTGGTGGCTCTCTGAGTGTAGAAGGTGAAAGTCTCAACATCCATATACTCTACCTTCTTACCCATTATTGTAGAGAATCACCTGTATGAAACCAATCCCTCCAGGTGTGCACTAGATCCCATCCTTCCTGCCTCTGCAGGGACTTCACTGCAATAATTCTCCCCTGTATCTCTTGCTTCATTAGAACTTTCCTCTCTACTGGATCTTTCCCTAAAATGCACAAGCAATGCTGTAATTTCTCCTCACTTAAAATGGTATCCTGACCCCATATGCTGTGTCAGCTATAACAGCATTTCTCTTCTCACCTGTGCAGCAAAACTGCTCATGGAATTCTCTATGTGTGCTGTCTCTGGTTCTTTTCCTCCCCTCTCCCTTAAACTAAACCCAGTCTGACTTGTGCCTCAACTACTCCACCAAATCTGCCATTGGCAGGATCATCAATGTTGCCAAATCTGATGGTCACTTCTCAGTCCTCATCCTGGTTGACTGTCAGCAGCATTAGTCACAATCCCTCCTCCTCTTTGGTACCTTTTTTTTTTTCCCCCTCATCTCTCAGGACCCCACACACCTAGTTTTTCTCCTTCTCACTATTCATGCCTTCTCAGCTATCTTTTCTGCCTCATTTCTCTTCACCATCTCTGAAGGCCAGAGGTCCGAGGGCTCACTTTTTGGTCCTCTTTTCTTGTCTATCTTCCCTTGGCTTTACCCAGTCTTATGGCTTCAACTGCCATCTATATGTCAATGGCTTCCCAATTTATATCTCTTGTTTCATTCAAGACAAGTATACAAAGCTGCCTACTTGAAATTCCACTAGGATGCTATATCAGACAGGAGAGGCTCAGTTATGCTTTGCTAAAGATGACCTCGAATCGCAGCGGCATATCACAAAAAGGTTTATTTCTCATTCACACTACCTATCCTCCACAGTCTGGACTAGGTCATCATCATTCCAGGATTCAGGCTGATGGAGCAGCTCTCATTTGGAACATTGCTGATCACAGTGTAAGGGAAAATAGAAAACATAGCAAACCATAAACTGATTCTTAAAACTTTTACTCACATGTTATTAGCCAAATCAAGTCCTAATGTCAACCCTAACATGCATGAAGTGGGGGAAAGATAGCAAATATTTGTGATCAGATATGATCACAGTCTAACAGATATGGCCAATGCATATCTCAAATTCATCTTTATTCCATACTGAACTTGCTCCCCTCAGTTTTTTTCATATCAGTTGATATCAACTCAAGGCTTTCAGTTATTCAGTACAAAAATCTTGGTGTCATTCTTGACTTCTCTGTTTTACACCCCATATTCAGTCCTTCACACTGCATTTTCACAATCTATCCAGAATCTGATCTCTGAGCACCAACCACTCTAACCACCTATCAACATCTCACTACTGGATTGTGTTGTTAGTAACAGGCCCCCTGCTTCTAACTCTGACCACCCTCCACTGTAGTCTATTTTGAGCATAGCAACAAGTCATTCTTTTAAAATGTAAGGTAGATCATTTCTTGACTCTGCCTAAAACTCTTTAGTGACTCCCAATTTCCCAAAGAATGAAGCCCAAATTCTCCCACTGGCCCATAAGGTCCTTAGAGTCTGGTCCCCACCACCTCTCTCATCTCCTTTCCTAATATTCTCAATATCATGCACACTGGTATCCTTGTTGTTCCTTCCCTTAGGGTCTTTGGAATGGCTGTTCCACCTGCCTGGAATTCTATACTCCCAAATGCCACATAGCTCCCTCTTTAACTTCCTTCCCGTCTCACCTTTTCAATGAGGCCTACTCTGACCATATATTTAAAGTTTCCGTTCTTTCTTTTAGAATCTCATAATCCTATAGGTATTCTCGCTTTCTTATTTACTGTATCATTTTTGTATTTATTGATTATGTTTACTTGTCTGTTATGCCCACTAAAATTTGAGTTCTAAGAGGTCAGAAATGTTTTGGTCTGTTTTACTTACTGTTGTATGCTAAGTATTTAGATCTGGCAGTGGTAGTTACTTAATATTTATCTATAGAATGAATGAATGAATGAAAAGCAATACAGTGTGGTAAGGTTTTGCTAGGGGAGATTACCTTAGTTCCTAAAGGATCTTAGGCCTTGAAAGTCATAGAAGGATCAGTTCAGGTTAATCCAGGATTGATTTTCACCTTGGAATCTCAAGTGGTATAGGGACCACTGTGAGTGTGCAAGATTATAGGTGGTACATGGAGGAATGAGTTTTATTTTAATAGCTATATGCTTATTCAAATCAATTAAGATAAATCAAATTGAAGAAAAAATTTAAGTAAATAATAGGTACAGATGGTAAGTAGAAGTGGCAAATTATGTGAAGATACCATGTGGGTGAGTGGCATTTGGGAAACCCCAGACCTTATAGAGAAGTGAAGAGCTGGGGAGGGAAGAGGCGGTGATGGTGGAGGTAGCAAAGCCAGCACAGGTCCTGGGTGGGTGACTTGGATCACCTTCCCCCAAGGCTTCCCAGCTGCTGCCCAACCCTGGTCTCCAGCAGGCTACTGGATCCTGGAGAAGGTAGGCCCAGGAAACAACACTGTTTGTGGGGGTACAGCAGCAGCAACGGCACCTCCAATCTGTTACTGTCAAGTTATAATTGCCATTTTCCTGAAGTGTGGTTTGCCTCATTAGGCTTGAAATAAACATCTTATATTTTTTGTCGCAATTTCCATTCTGGATTTATTTCTGCTGACCTCATTTCCTTTGCCTGCTTCATCTTTTCCTGCTTTGCAGAATGAGGTGGGACCAATGTCAGAGGGACCATGGTCTAGGAGGGCCATCACCAAGATGCCTGATATTTATTTGGAACTCTCAGCTCAAAAGCCCATCCAAGGGAGACACTAGGCTCAGCCCAATGAGACACAGTGGGGGAGAGAAAGACAGAGAGACAACAAGACATAATTAGAGAAACCATGATAGAGCAGAAGTCTCCACATACCTAAAAAATTATTTGAAGTCTTCAACATCCAACAATCTTCCACATCCCTCACCTCAGGGAAAGGAGAGGAGCCACAAGTCATACTCTTTTATTATAATCCCTACTCTTGCTATCAAAAGCTCCACCCCAGTCACTCTCTGCCTTTTTCACATAGGAATGACAACATGAAGAAGGGAAATGACCAGTATACTCTAGCTTCTTGACCTAAGTAGGGCATCCATCTCTCCAATTTCTCCTAGCCATTCCTTTTTTAAAAAAGATTTCAATGATTTATTTGATAGAGAGACAAGTAGAATACGAGTGGAGACATAGGGAGAGGGAGAAACAGATTCCTCACTGAGCAGGGAGCCCAATATGGGGCTCAATCCCAGGACCCTAGGATCATGACCTGAGCTAAAGGCAGATATGTAACTAACTGAGCCACCCAGGTGCCAGTCAGTGGATATTCTTGAGGTCTGCTTAGTCATCTTCAGGTGCCCCTTTCCTTATCACTTTTAAGATCCTTTCCTTAAGTTTTCCACCTTTAAGAAGCCACCTTAAAACATTTTGACATTGGGGATCCCTGGGTGGTGTAGTGGTTTGGCGCCTGTCTTTGGCCCAGGGTGTGATCCTGGAGACCCGGGATCGAATCCCACATCGGGCTCCCAGGGCATGGAGCCTGCTTCTCCCTCTGCCTGTGTCTCTGCCTCTCTCTCTCTCTGTGACTATCATAAATAAATAAAGAAAAAAAATATTAAAAAAAAACATTTTGACATTATTGGGCTCCATTCACCCATCCTTCCATCCATCCATCCATCCATCCATCCATCCACCCACCTGTCCAATGTATTTAATGATAGTTACTGAGGTCTTTGCTATGCACACATCTTGCTATATAGGGTAGGTTAGTGTAGAGAAAGGGTTAGAGGGGTTTTATGGCAGCATTATTCACAGTCTCACAGTCAACTTATGAGGAAGGTAAGATAAAGGTAATTTTCTCTTAGTACATGTAGAAAAAAATAAAGATGAGGGAGGATGAAGATGTGTTGGGGTCACAAGCAATTGAGTACTGGAACCAGCTCAGAACCCAGGTCTCCAGTGTTCCATACCCTCTACTTGGATGGGGGAGTTTAAGTTGGGGAAGAGTTGAGGGCAGGCCATTGGCTCTCCACTTCTGGAGGAATCTTTGGTGCATTTCTTCTGCCCTAAAATTATGTTACCTTATGCATACTTTATGCATATTATACCTAATAACAGCCCAATTCACTAAACTTTTGGACAAACTGACTATTTAGTCATATAGGTGCATTTTAAGCTCCTTCTATTCCCACTGGGGAGACAACTCTTAGCTCTGATATAGGACTTTGAAATTATAGGCAAAAACCTCAGTTATCTCTAAATGATCCATATATGACCTGGAGAATAGAAGGGGCAGATCACCTGAGTCCACATATTTGCTATGCACATTTTTTAGGCTTGCATTTATCACAAGTATGTCAGATACACTAAGGAATTTAAAGTATATGAGATAGACCTAAGATCTGACCATGACCCTGACCCAGGGCTGGCAGGGATCCTATTTTCTCATTCTATTCCTTGCTCTGATGGACACAGTTTGGTCTATTGGGCTGTTGTAAAGGATCAGTCTAACCAGAGAGGGTGGCTTAAATGCTTCCTGTGAAGCAGGAGAGCTGGTTAAGAGGGTTTTTCTGATAATAGGAAAGGCAGAGATAGAATAATGTGTAAACATCTTATTTAGAGGAGCCATCTCACCTCTACCACTATCTGCCATGCCACTCTCATTTCTTTGTCTTCACAGAACTTATCCTGCTCTGACACTTCTTATTCTTTGTCGTCTTACTATCATCTGTCTCCTCACTAAAATGTAAGCCCCATGAGAGAGGGATCTGGTCTACCTTAACCATGTTTTCTAGAGCACTGCCTGTCTCAGAGGTGCCTGATACATTCACTGAAAGCATGAACAAGGAAGTGGTTACTTAAACAGGGTGCTCAAGGGTCCTGGGAAGCAGGACAGATAATGAACCTGGCTATGGATGTGGCTAACCAAGGACCAAAGAAACTCAGAGAACAGCATGATGTGGTGCTTAAGTTGGTGGGCCTTGACTTTATACCTGGTATCAAATCCCAGATTATCAACTCAATTTCCTCATCTATAAATGGATTAAGAACATTTCCTGAGTACCTATTCTGTTCCAGGTCTTGTGCTGGGTTCTGAGACTACTGGTAATCTGGAGAAATCTGCTAGCCTTGTAGACCTCAGGCAGATGCCTATCCCTCCAAGTAAACAAATGAGCACATGCTTTGTAAGAATTAAAGAAAAGTAGAAGAACAAGGACAACTTTTCTGAATGGTCAGAAGAGAAGACTGGAAGGAATAGCTCAAGCCTGCCTGGTAAGGCACACCAGGAAAGGGAGCTCCAGCATCAGAGGAACTGTGGCTAGATGTCAAATGTACATGGAATGTAGTGAGACTAGAGGCAAGAGGTGAGTGTGGAAAGAGAGGCACAGGCAAGATATGTTTCATATGGTTGTAAGGATTCCAGGAGATCATTCATTCATTCATTTATCCAAGTTATTTACTGAGTGCCTTCTGTAGTTCAGGAATTATTCTCAGCAGTGAGGATATGGTAGAAAAACAGACAAATTCCTTGCCTTTAAGAGCTTCTATTCTATTAGGGATGTAATGTACAACATGATGACTATAGGTAACATTGCTGTATGATGCATAGGAAGGTTGTTAGGGAGTAAATCCTAAGAGTTCTCATTACAAGGAAAAAATAGTTTTTGGGTCTTTTTCCATTTCTTTTTATTGTATCTATATGAGATGATGGATGTTAACTAACTCAATTGTAATCATTTCAAAATATATGTAAGTCAAACCTTTATGCTGTACACCTGAAACTCATACAGTGATGTATGTCAATTATATCTCAATAACACTGAAAAAAAAAAGAGGGTCTATTCTAGATGGGAAAGACAGATGATAAAACAATAGTCAGAATAAGTAAATTATTGAGTATGTTAGAAGGTGATAAAAGCTATGGAGAAAAATAAAACAAAGGAGAGAGCATGGAAAATGCCACAGGAAAAATGTTTGCAATCTAATGTAGTGTGATGCCAGCACAGGCCTCAGTGAGACATGAAAGGAGGTAATTCCTATAAAGATACAGAGATTTTAGCTCAGTGCTGATACAGCATAAGTCCTCAGTAAGCCAATTAACCGATTAACAATGATGACGATGATTGTGGTGATGGCAATGATGGTGATGATGGATAATGATGATGATGGTGATGATGATGATGATGGTAATGATGGTCATGATGGTGATGATGATGATGATGATGATGATGATTGTGATTATGGTGATGATGATGGTGGTTGTGATGATGGTGATGATGATGGTTGTGATGATGGTAATGATGGTGATGATGGTTTTGATGGTTTTGATGATGGTGATGATGGTGATATTAATGGTGATAATGATAATGATGGTGATGGTGATGGTGATGGTGATAATGATAACGATAATGATGGGGATGATGGGGATGGAGGAGACAAAGGAGAGACAAAGAGGAGAAGGGGGAGAAGTCAACAATGGAAGCCCTTTGTAAAGAACCCTCTCCTGTGCCAGCTCATCACCAGGAGGTACCCTTCTCTCTTTTTTGTCCATTAGTGCCTCCTGCAGCTCTTTGGGCCTGGCAGGGTCTCAGGCAGCAATTTCCAGTACCAGGAGAGGTGCACAAATGGTAGCCAATTCTTTCAGAAATTCATCTTCCAAAAATTGCTTTCCATCCATTTTGCTCCAATTCCGTTTTATTTATTACCTAGCAGTGAGCAGATGGAGCCATTTTTCCTCAGAGCTGCTTGAAAGAGACGCATGGCAATTGTGCAGCAGGCTCGGGGGCTGATTTATGGGCTGTGTGCCATAGGAGCCAGGCCTATGCCCCTGCCGTAGCTACAGCTGGCAGGACGTGACACTGTCTGGCCTGACTCCCTTGTGGGCTGCCATTTGGGAACAGAGGTGATAGGTGCTGACATGTTACCCGGTCAAAGATGCCCCATCCGTTCCCATCTCATGCCTGCGTGGAGTCTCTCCCACCAGGCCTCCAACTCTGATCTCACTCTAGTGAGCAGGAAGGACAGAAAACGTTTCTCAAGCACAGGCAATTTCCTACTGCCAAAGGAAACATTCAACTACGTCTTTAATCATCTGAATTTTCAAAGAGCTGGTAAGTTGGGCCGTTTAGAAGTTATTATAGAAGCTAATTTCTTCTTTGACATTTTCTATTGAATTTTCAGTTCCCTCATTCAAACTTGAAAAGATTATGACCCATAATGTAACCTGTAAAACCACATTATAATTGGACCAAATCTTTATCTGTCCTCCTTCCTTGCTGTGTGACTTTGGGGAAATTGTTGAACTTCTCTGAGAAGAAAAGTAGTTAGTAGTAGTACTTAGTTTCCACATCTGTAAAATAAGCTGGCTCTTTGTGTCTGTCTCACAGGATCATGGTGAGGATTAAATGAGGTAATGGATGGGACTGCTTAGCTCTGCCCTGGGTATATAATGAATGTTCAAGAAATGTTGCCTTTGCCTATTAATAGTATTGTTTAAATGTTATTGTCTTTTAAAGCCAAATTTCCTATGTTAATTTGAAATCTACAGGCCACCTAAGTTTCTACTCATGTGATTTAAGATGGGTATTTTACTCACACTGATCCTCATATTTTATAACCATGAAATAGGGATAGCAACTATTTCCAGAGGGCTCTTGAAAGAAATTAAACACTGTATGTAGAGGTTTCTTGTAAAAGATAAATCCCTGAATAAAGGCTGGGTATTTCCATCATTTTATAAACAAGATCTCTATTTATTTTTCAGGCAGGTCTATTTGAGAGTAGAGACACACACCGGCCTTCTGCTGCTGAATGTCACACAGGGTCTTGTTACCTCTCCTCCAGATGCCTGCATCCTTTGGGTGACAGGGACAGAATGAGTCTCCTCCACTGCCTGGATGCTTCCCCAAAATGGATTCTGCAGGAGATGAGTCTGGGGCTCTCGTTGGTTCAGATGACTTCAGCATATTTTAGGGGCCTATGAGGACCCTGCACTTAGCAGTCAGAGTCTGGAGTCTTTGGTCCAAGATCAGGATGAGGTGAGCCTCTTACTTTATTTTTGTTCTGTGACCTCCTGGCTTTTCTCCCAGATGGACATCTAGGCTCTATTTTAGTTTTGGTTACTGACCGAATGATTCTGGGCCCAGGGAGAGACCTAAAGGGCCAGGAGGCTAGTAAACTCTGTATCTTCAGTGTTGTGAGGGATGCTGATGAATGTACTGTGTGCCTTGAGCTCCTAGGATAGGAGGCAAAGGTTATAGGGTCAGGGGGGAGAATCCAGTGGGGAGTCACACTTATACTGTCCATCCTGATAGAATACCCTTCTTTTTCTTTTAAGATTTTATTTATTTATTCATGAGAGACACAGAGAGAGAGAGGCAGAGACATAGGCAGAGGGAGAAGCGGGCTCCATGCAGGAAGCCCGATGTGGGACTCGATCCGGGGTCTCCAGGATCACACCCTGAGCCACAGGCAGACAGATACTCAACCACTGAGCCACCCAGGTATCCTGAGTTCCCTTCTTCTGCCTCTTCCTCCTGCCTCCTGTCCTAACATGTCATACTGATGGGAGAGCTAGATTGGGAAAGTTCAGCTCATAACATCTTTGTGAAAGCCCGGGTCCCTGAATCAGTCCTTACCTGTGATATTAGGTAACTCCTAACGTATGGAAAGCATTCTGATCAATATCATTCCTAAGATTCCTCTGGGCTAGTTGTGCCCTGTCTCAGGCTCAGAAACCTAGGTTCTATGGTTATAGCTCCATGGGGATGAGTCCTCATCTCATTATCCACACTCTTTTTATATGTTCTAGATCGGCATAGCCCAGTAAAACTTCCTGCAATATGGAAATGTTTCATATTGGTGCCATGCAATACAGTAACCACTAGACCCAAGGGGTCATTTGTGTGACCAAGGAACTGAATTTTAAATTTAATTTATATTCATTTAGTAGCCACACTGTGGCTGGTGGCTACCATACTGGACAGCATTGCTCTCTACAGTCTCTCCTTTATCTTATGGAGGAATTATTTGCCCAAGAGGAATAACTTGAGACCTCTGAGGTGCCAGCCCCTGTGCCAGGCTCTGTAGGGCACACAGGAGAAGAGAGCACTTAGCCTTGGAAAAGTTTCACTCCTCACTTGGGAGGAGAGATGGAGGTGAAAAAACTTAAGGCAGAAGCAGGTGCTGGGCCAAGGATCTGGAGATGTTGTTAGTCTTATCCATCAAGGAGAGGAAGGTCCCTGCTCAACCAGGGCTGGGTGCACAGTGGTTGTACTGATAAGGCCACATGTGCTAACAGACATGCTTTTTAGTCAGTGCCCACTCAGCACTGTCTGGGCAGCTTGGCATGGCTGGGGATGCGTGGAAGGTAGGAGTTCCCTGGTTTTACCTTAGGGGAGGAGACAGAGCCCTGAAAAGATACTAGCCAATCCTCAGAAAAACCCCCAGGGCTCCCCTCTCTACCCCACCCAGCAGCACCAGTCCTGGTACTCCTGAGGAATGACCAACGACATTCAAACTTTGTTGCTTTCCATGACTTTCTGGAAGGATGGTCTGATCGCATTGCATGCAGAGACCAGGGGTATATCCCAGCCTCCTTGCCTGACAGCTGAACTCACCAAAAACATTGAGGACAGCTGGCTTGCTGGCCTTTCTGTGCAGGGCAGATGGGTTCTGTCTGTCTGTCTGGAAGGAATGGTTTCCCTGAGTCACACGCAGCCCTGCCTGTCCCTGAGAGCTGTGCCTCCTTCCACTTTCACCTCAAATAGCTTGGAGATAGTCTTTTCTCTAGGACAATGCCTCTTGCTGAAAGAATGCCATGGTAGATATTTTTTTTTTTTTTTGGTAAATAATTATTTTGAGAAATTTTCCCTACTTAAGAAGGAAGCAAATGGCAGTGGCATTTCTTTAGTAAACACTCTTGGTGCTTTCTATGTGCCAAGATTGTTCGATGTGCATTTCAAATAAGAACGTGTTTCAAATTTATAACAGTGGTAGGAGGCAGCTCTGTTTATAACCCCGTTTTAAACACTGATCAAGCTGAGGCGAACATAACTTAAGAAACTTGCCCAAGGTGACCTAGCTAGTAAGTGGCAAGCTGGCAGGTGAACCTGTAAGGTGACCAACCATCCTGGGCCTGAGGGGTTGCCTGGGTCAAGAAACTTACAGTGCTAAAACCAGGAAAGTCACAGGAAAACTGGGATGTTGGTCATCCTATATGTCCTGGGGAAGTTTGGCTCCAGACTTATGGCTCTCAATCTCCATGTTGTCTGCTCAGTCATGGCATTGAGGTCACCTGGAAGAGGACTAGTGAATCAGAGTTAGCAATGTCTCCATCTCCTCATTCTATAGATGAGAAAGCTGAGGCCTGGCTAATTTTCACCCACACCTCAGGGAAGCCAGATACGGAGTTGGGACCTCACCTTTTTGTCTACCGTGTCCTGGCCTCTCTGCTCAGTCCATAATTTCTTTATTTAGAAGGGTATTTTGTTTTTGTTTTTGTTTTTGTTTTTGTTTTGTTTTGTTTTGTTTTTTTTGTTTTCTCTTGACCAAGTCATTATTATTCAAAATCTTTAGATAGGGACTGTTTCCTAGGAGAGGGTGTTCAGTGCTAGCTTACTGTGAAGGCACAAGCATGTATCCATCGCTGCTCATTATAACAGCCCTTCATACACGCCAGGGCATCTTACTTGAAGGGCACAAGACAAGAGAGTGACCCAGAAAGTGGCTGAATTAAGGTGGTCCAGCTTTGATGTCCTCTGAGGGCTCGGACAAAATCCCAATAAAGTCTGAGGCAGAGGTGCATCTTATAGCCCAGATACAACTGAGGGTGTGGGGTCTGGAGCCCTGCCTTATTCCCTCCTTTTACCTTCACTGCCTGAGGCATTCCACAGGGCCGTAAAGACTCTGGACTGAATTCTCTACTCAGGGTCCTGCCAGAAGACAGACCCAGGCCTCTGGAAGCTTGCATGGTACTTCTCTGGACTTGATGGCATCATGAGCTTTAGGGTGAGTACCCACAAGCATCGCTTCATCCCATCCTGTGCTTGAGAGGCCAGGTCCTGGCGGGGCAAAAGGCAGTATTTCCTGTGGTAGGGGGTGCAGCTGGCGAGCACCATTAGACTCTTCCTTGTTGGTTTTTCATTAGGATCTTAGTTGGCTTTTAAACAACTTCTTGGGTTTCTTTCAAGGTCGAGGAGGAGAATGCCACTGAAGGAAGGGGGGGGGAGTCCCACTCTAATCAAATTTGAGTGGAGACAGGATAAAAATTAACCTTAATTTGAATATGTAAACAAATACAGTGTTTGGTAACTTCCAGCCGTCCTTGGCTTGGGTCGCTGAGGAGCAGCATAGAGTGATTCATCTGCCAGGTCTCTTCGCGGCAGGAAAAACTTTATTCTTAAGGCTTTTTACACTTGAATAAGTGCTAAATAATAATAATAGGCCAAGACTGAAAGAAACTCTTTCCCCTGGAAGGGTGTCAACACAGGCAGGATGAAGAACTGGGAGTTCTTCTAGGGAGTGAGGGGGTGACAAAATCTGGGTTGATGAATGCTGACGTTCTGAATAAAATCACTCCATGCCTTCACCTAGGTCAAGAAACGACATTGTTTTCCTGAGCTGCGGTGACAGCGAGGTGACAGAGATTAATAGCTTGGTATTGACTGAGCAACTTCGAGTTCCTTATCTCTGTCAAGTCAAGGCTGTGTCCAAGGGCTGAAAGTGTTATTAGACTTATAATTGCAAAGACATTTAAAGGGTTTCCCCTTAAGGGACTATGAAATCCAATAAACCTTTCACAAAACCTCAAGCGCCGGAGTGCAAAGCCCCCGTCTGGGAGAGCTGCATGCTCCCAGCCAAGCGCTAGGGAAACCTTGAAGCCGCCAACATTGAATAATGTTTGATTTATGAAGTTGGTTTTGAATTTGTATCAGTTGTTTTATTAAAAATATATGAAAGGAAGTTTTAAATATGAGCAAGCCCTGTAGGCGCTTGTCTGCACTGAGCCGCCTGTCTGAGCCCCGCGCTTCCTCCTTGCTCTGCTGCTGGTTCCTGGAGAAGCGAGGAGGGAGGAACCGGGTGGCTAATTTGCAGGGTTAATTTGGTCTGGCAGGGACTAGGTCTCAATTTCTCACCCAGGTCTATGGAAGAGGGTGGAGGGGCTGCAGAATATCGGAGTGGGCAGGCTTGATTTGTCATCTGTAAGGTGGCCCGGAGACATCACTCAGTGAGCGGGGCTGCGTTTACTTGTCTGTAGTAGCACCACGGAGTATATCAACTTCTGGAAAGGGCATTTCTGTTTCCATTCAGGAATGTTCTGACACCAGAGTCTGTGGCTGGTTTATAGGAGATTCATTTAGGGGCACTGGATGTAGAGGTGGGGTGTTGCAGAGCAGATTAGGACTCTGGGCCTGAGTTTCTCTATGTGTCAAATGACAGGATTGGACTGCACCTCCCACTCCCATCACCTCTGGTCCTAATGTTCTTTGGAGCCCACCCGACATGGTAAGACCTCTAGGCCAGTCCCTCATCACTTCATGGCCAGAGGAACACCCACAAAGAACAGTGCCATGAGGAAGGCAGGGCCCAAGGTCGAGCAAGCTGCTGGCCCTGGGAATGATCCTGGGGGTTGTTTAAGCACGTTGGTAAAGGGGGACTTCTGTCTCCTAGGGTGGCAGCCAGCACACAGACTGTGCTGGAGGGGCTGAGGGAATTTGTAGAGATTTGGGAGGGCAACTATTTCACGTTCTATCTGGGAAATGTCCCAACCGACAGATGCTACTTTAGGTGTGAAGTCCTCTCTGCTGCTCCCCTGCTCTGGGACTTCAGTGAGGAGTATGTATGTGACAGTCAGAGGTGCAAGGTATGAGGTGTGAAGGAGTCTGGGGGTCCTCCACTGTCTTTCCCAGAGGACACCACTTGTTCTCTCTGCCCCATCCTGAAGTGGGGCTTCCACGGGCCTGCCTATCACTGCCGCATTGTGTCAGGCACATAGCAGGTGTGTAATCAGTATTGGAGCCATGAGTGGATAAAGGCCAACCATCAACTACTATTTTCCCCTCCACATCAACAGTGCTAGTCTAAGGTGGCCAGCTGGCATGGCAGTTCTGTCAGAGGTCTGTGGGTGCTTATCAAAACTGGGGGGAATGGGGCTGATTTCAGGTTTGACCTGAGAACCTCCCAACAGGTGGGTGGATTTTGAAGGTCCAGAAGTATTCTCTCGTGCTCGAAGGCTGTACCAGAATGAGGAGGCTTGGAGGAGTGGGAATAATAGTGGGCTCCAGGGATGAGCCCCAGGAGGCCTTCGTAGGGGTGGTCTTGCCCTCTCTCTACCGCCTTCCTGAAGTGAGGACAAAGTCTAGGTGCCTTGGGGCCCCCACAGCCACTCTTACATCACAGCTCCATCACCCTCACACTGCTGCTTTGTGCCTGGCACATTGTAGATAAATGCGTGTTGAGTGGATCGATGAATGAAGCCATCCACCAACTCCAACCCCACCCCCTCCATCCTGTAATGTTACCCAAGGGTGACTGGTCGACATTGACTCTGCCAGGGAGCTACGGGCATTGCAGAAATTGCCCCACTCTGGACCATGGTATGCCATTCCTCCATCTTCCTAAATTCTGTCTGTAGGTATTATAACTTATTACCTCAGGCCTTCTAATATCATGACCTCCCAGTACCTTGCACTTATCCTGAAGACAGTTTAGCAGCCTTCCCTGAATCCCTTCTATGTACCAGGCACAGCTGAACAGGCCATGGCAGATGCCAGGGAGGGCAGTGATTAGGTAGCCAGACAGACTCAGCTGCAAGTCATGACTCTGCTACTTTTCAGGTTGGGCAAGTGATTTTCTCTCTCTGAGACTCATTGTTGTCATCCATAAGATGGAGATAAATATTAAGATCTGCCTTAAAGGGCTCTCCTGGAAGTGAAGGATGTTAGCACCAAACATGTATTGACCATGAGCAACATGCTGAGGTCTCGATGGCTAATGCTCTGAGGTACATACCATTATCATCCCAAGAATCCCCACTTGACAGGGAAGCACACCAAGTCGTAGGTTAAATGGTTTGACTGAAGTGGCACAGGTCACAAGTGGCTGTTCAGGGCTTGGACCAGAATTTGAGTCTGATTCCAAAGCCCACTATCATTGATAACTTGCTCCAAACATTAAATGCTTCCCATGGATGTTTTGGGGTGGCCCTTTGGTGCTAAGAAGGGGAGGGAGTATTCCTTCCTACTGCTCAATGATGGCCATAGATTGAGCATATCCTTTGTGAGTACTTCTCATCTGGAAGTCCACAACTTTGGGGTTGGGATTGCAGGTTTGATTCAGGTAGACCTACAGTCAGTAACATTCCTGCTCCAAGGTTTTCCTTCAAACTATGGAGGACTGGCTTGATGGAAGCCTTCTCTGGGTGGTAGAGAAGTGTCCTGGTAGTAATAAACTTGCCCAGGTGGTAGAAGACCGCCCAAATGGTGGAGGACTGCCCCAGGTGGGGAAGATTACCTCTGGTGGTGAAGTGTCCCAAGTAGTCAAGGACTATCTAGATGGTGGAGGAGTACCCCAGGTGGTAGAGAAGTGCCCTAGGTGATGGAGAAGTATCCTGGATGGTAGAGGAGTGCTCTGGATGGTAGAGGAGTGCCCTGGGTGATGGAGGACTTCTCCAGGTGGTAGAAGATTTTCCCTGGTGTTAGAGAAGTGTCCCAGGTGGTGAAGGGCTGCCCTGTATGGTAAAGTACTGCCCCAGGTAGTGGAGAAGTGCCACTGGTGGTGGAGGGCTGCTCCAGGTAACAGAGGACTGTCCTGGTGGTGGAGGATTCCTGCAGGTGGTAGATGATTATCCAGGTGGTGGAGGAGTACCCCAGGTAGATAGAGGAGTTCCCTGGATGTTGGAGGAGTACCACTGGTGATGAAAGATTGCCCTGTTGGTGGAGGATTGCCCCAGGTGGTAGATAACTGCCCCAGTTGGTGGAGAACTGTCCCCTGTCATAGAGAAATGCTCAGGTGGTGGAGGAGTGCCCTAGGTTGTGGAGGACTGCCCCTGGTGGTGGGGGAATGCCCTGGTGATAGGACAGGGTACAGAATGCCCAGTTAGCTGATCCTCTGATTTGGAAAACAAGGCCTAAGCTTTCTCCCACTCTGATTCTGCGGATCCCTAGGACTCCCCACTTTTCCTAGGTTTAGTAGGCTGAGAGTGTGTCTCTCTGGACAAAATAAGGACAAGGCAGTAGTCATATTGCACTTGAGCCAGGGCCTATGAAGTCCATGCGGTTGCAATCCAGCTGAGAGACCACATATAGCATATGGGTTTCAAGGCAAAGCTAGTACTGTTGAGCTAGCACAGCCCTCCAGGAAGCAGGAGGAGTGAGGGACAGCACATCTCTGGCCCTTCCTCTGAGTGTGGGCACTGCCCCCTCTGCCCAAGGAGAGACCATGTCAGTTGGCAAATCTTTAGGGAAGATGGCAGAGAGGGACTACTCCCCATCCTGCTGAGGTTGTGAAGCCTTTCAGAAACTCTCTGCCCCTGCTATGGCCCCTCTGTTCATAAAACAGATGGCCCCAAGGCTTCATCTCATCCCCCTTCCTGATCCCTGCTCTCCTCACTGTGCATGCTTATTTGTTGTGGGCAGGCTGGGTGTTCTGTGATGTCCCCATGACCTTGCATGGCTTCCTAGCCTCCTGGATTTCTCATTAATCCCCCCGCATGCTCAGGCTCACCACATATCTTCCTGTACCAACTAAGCTCTGGGGCCCCAATATCTTGAGTAAACAGTCCTGGGAGGCATCACTGGAGAGGTGTCACCTCTCAGCATGCAGGACCCTGCTAACCTTTGCTCAGCCAGCCTTGTTACACGTGAACTTTGGGCCCTGCCTACTGTCTGGCAGCTTTCGGATCTTGTAATTTGTGAAACTCTTTGTTCTTCCCTGCCTGCTAGGTGTTTCAGGCAGACTCATTCCTTTCAGAATTGAGCTCTTGTGACATTGAATCTGTGGGGTTGTGGACTGTTTGGAAGTTTGTCTTGAAGGTTGGCCTTCAACAGTCTGTCATGCTTTGTGCTTTCCACCTGCTTTTGATTAAGTTTGAACAGAAATTTTCAGTTCTGTGGTTTTAGCCACTGGAAACACCAAGGATTATGAAGACCTTGAAGGGAGACAGAAAGGGGTCTATAGACAGCTCCCCTTGAAAGAGCTCTCATGCGCTGCCCAGTGGCTCCCATGCCGGCTGTATAATCATATCATCTGGCTTCCTTTGCCGCAAGTGAACTCCAGCCTGGTGTTGGAAGACAGGTACAAAGTGCTCTGGCCACCAGGCCATTTGGAGGGCAAATATGGCTGATGGAGTTTTCACTGTCCTGTGTCTTTCCCATGGGATATTGCAGGGATCAGTCAACTTTTCTGGTGAATTAACCCATGCAGGTATATCAGTGGGGGAAGAGAAGGTGTTCTTCTCCTCCCAGAGAACTGGGCTGCCCTTTAATTGGGAGTGAGGCAGTTAGGATCCTTTGAAACCAAATGACAGAAACCCAAGCCTGGTTGATTGGATCTAAAAGAATTGATTGGTCCTTGCAACTGAGAAGCAATTGTGGGATCAGACAGCAGAACTCGGGGCTCAAACATTGATTTTGGAGCTTGGTCTCTCTCTCCTTATCTCTCAGCATTCTTTTCCTATGGGTTCACTCTTCTCAAGTAAGCTGATCCCAAGTGATATCACCAGCAGTCCCTGATTAACACCACTTTCTTGGTTGCTAGTATGAAATTCTGGAGACTGGCCCCACCTGGGCAACATGCCCATTCCTGCACCAATCCCTGGGTGGCAAGAAGTTGAATGGCTAAAACCAGTTATGTGCTCAGCTCTGGAGTTGGGTCAGTGTCTGGTGAAATAGCATGGATTCAGGGGAGTGAAATTAATGCCCATTAAAGGGGTCATTGGAGACCTTTGAACTTTCCAGCTACCCTTTGCTAATATTTTTTCTACATGGAGCTGTCACCTATCTTCTCTGTTTTGTATCCCTGCCCTTCATTTCCCACCTCCTCATGTCTAGTGGGTCATTAATGTGATGTCAGTATGTTACTTGAATAGACCTTTTGTTGTTTCATGCCTCAGTTATGCAAAAAAGGGGGATTAGAATAGTTCAGCTCCATGACTTCTTCTAGCTCCTTAAATACTAAGCTTAGCTCTTCCTTCAAGGCTCAACTGGAGTGCTGCCTTCTCCAGGCAGGCCCCCACTATGTGCATCCCCTGCCCAGCACTGATTTTGCCTTCAGGCTTGGATATTATGTATCCATTTTGTCTTCTTCCTACCCCATGAGCTTTTTGAGGGTAGGATCATATGTGATTCATTCCTGATTTCCTGACAGCCCCTCACACATAGTAGGTGCTCACAAGACTTTTAGGAGTAGAAAGACATGTGGTAATGTCCGTATTTTGATTCCCCCTCTATATTAAAAAAATGAATAAATGCCAAAATGGGGTAGCAAAAATTGTATATTTTAAATGTTTTCTTTGAACAAATTAATGCTTTTATACTAAAGCAGATGCAATGGAATAATTTACTACTCTGCTCCTATAAAACACATGACTGAATAATTTTGACTAATGCAAAATGTCAGAACATTTATGGAAAAATAATGACACTTCAAAAATTTTGATATAACAGGTAGTGTTATACCAATTACGGTCTGAATGATAGCTACACGTCACTCATAATCCTGAACTTAATTCTGGTCTTCAGTGTTCTACCACAGGTGGCAATATCCTACAATGCAATTTGCTATTCACAAGATAATTACAGGATTTATTTTTAAGAACTTAATTTACAGCACCCACCAGGTGGTGGGGTCCAGTGAGGGGACCCATGTTTAAAGTTGGAAGATGAGGGTCTTAGTGCTCTTGTGCATCGCTGTGACTTTATTTATAACATTTGGTGACAATGTGGAGTCTAAGTTTGAGGCCTTCTGTGACTCCACGGCCACCCCCTTCCCCTCACGGCCATACCTGCTAAGATCAGCTGTGTGCGAACTGGGATCGTGGAGATGCCTTGGGTGCATCCAGAGACGTGACAGTGCAGGGGAAATCTAGGACTGACGGGAAGGGAGAACAGTGCTGGGCAGGTTGGCACGGATGCTTTTGGCGACAGGCTGCAATGACACTGCGGGTGACTGGACAGCCTTCTTGGTCCATGCATATGCATCATGCCAGCCCTAGGGAGCTGGGGGCTTGGCCGGCCTCCAGAAAGGGCACCATATGGAAAGTGTGTGAGGTTTTAGTTTTTTTTTTTTTCGAGACTTCACCAAAACAAAAGAAGTAAAAAAGAAAACAGGAGACAGGAAAAGAAAAGTTAAAAGATAGGATCATACAAGGTTAATGATTAAGAGTCACAAACATCAACAAACTGCTCCAATCCCCATATGGCCCAGATGGAGAAGCCGAGGCACAGAGAGTCAAGGGAGTATGTTCAAGTCCAAGCAAAGGTGGAAGAGAAGCCAGGGGTCTAGCATAGTCCCTTGGAGAAGCATGACCTTTGGTTCCTCAGTTTCCTCCTGGTTCTTCTTGGGATTTCCTGACAGGACGGGGTAGCTTTACACTTCTAGATTCCTCTAATAACCAAATAACTTCTTAGCAGGTGGTGTTTTACATGATCAGTTCTCCAAATCTATTACTCAAGATAATTCTTTTTAACTACATGAGCCTTTAAATTCTTCTTTTGGCTTAAACAACAACAAAAAAGTTTAATTGTGATAAAATAAGCATAAAATTTACCATCTTAATCATTTTGGGAGACAGTGTAGCATTTATTGACATGGAAATATTTGCACAATATATTCTTTTTTATTGTGGCAATAAAACCAAATAACATAAAATTCACCCTGCCAACCATTTCCAAGTATACAGCATAATATTGTCAACCGAAGGCATTGTTGTACAGTAGGCCCCTAGGACACCTCCCACTCATCTTGCATGACTAGAACTGTACCCCTGTAGAAGAACATCTCCCTGCTTTTCTCTCCCTCATCCTCTGACAATCACCATCCTGCTTTCTGCTCTATGAGTTTGACCACTTTAGCTACTTCATATAAATGGGATCATATAGTATTTGCCTTTTTGTGACTGACTTATTTCACTTAGCATAATGTCCTTAAGTTTTATCCATGTGGTAGCAGATGAGAGGATTTCCTTTTTTTTTTTTTATTTATTTATGATAGGCACACAGTGAGAGAGAGAGAGAGAGAGGCAGAGACACAGGCAGAGGGAGAAGCAGGCTCCATGCACTGGGAGCCTGAGGTGGGATTCGATCCCGGGTCTCCAGGATCCCACCCTGGGCCAAAGGCAGGCGCTAAACCGCTGCGCCACCCAGGGATCCCAGGATTTCCTTTTTTAAGGCCGAATAATATTCCATCGTATGTGTATATCACATTTTTTGTATCCATTCATCCACTGATGGACATTTAGGTTGCTTCCACCTCTTGGCTGCTGTGAACAATATTTCGATGAACACGAGGGTGCAAATAATCTCTTTGAGATCCTGTTTTCAATTATTTTGGATATATTTCCAGAAGTGAGATTGCAGAATCATAAGGTGGTTCTATTTTTTATTTATTTGAGGAAAAAAATTTTTTTTAATTTTTTTTAATTTTTATTTATTTATGATAGTCACACAGAGAGAGAGAGGCGCAGAGACACAGGCAGAGGGAGAAGCAGGCTCCATGCACCGGGAGCCCGACGTGGGATTCGATCCCGGGTCTCCAGGATCGCGCCCCGGGCCAAAGGCAGGCGCCAAACCGCTGCGCCACCCAGGGATCCCAGAGGAAAAATTTTTTTAAATTTATTTTTTTATTGGTGTTCGATTTGCCAACATATAGAATAACACCCAGTGCTCATCTCGTCAAGTGCCCACCTCAGTGCCCATCACCCAGTCACCCCCACCCCCTGCCCACCTCCCTTTCCACCATCCCTAGTTCGTTTTCCAGAGTTAGGAGTCTCTAATGTTCTGTCTCCCTTTCTGATATTTCCCACTCATTTTTCCTTCTTTCCCCTTTATTCCCTTTCACTATTTTTTATATTCCCCAAATGAGTAAGGCCATATAATGTTTGTCCTTCTCCGATTGACTTATTTTACTCAGCATAATACCCTCTAGTTCCATCCATGTCGAAGCAGATGGTGGGTATTTATCGTTTCTAATGGCTGAGTAATATTCCATTGTATATACAGACCACATCTTCTTTATCGAAAGATGAATGGTTATTTGAGGAAATTTAATATTGTTTTACGCAGCAGCTCTACCACTTTATATCCCCATCAATAGTGCACAAGGAATCCAATTTCTTCACATCCTTACCTGATTTTAACCATTTTTGAGTGTAGAGTTCAGTAGTGCTAAGTATATTCACATTGTTTTGCAAACAGTCTCCAGAACTTTTTCATGTTGCAAAGGGCCTAAAACATTTGGTTTGGTTTCTATTGCTTGCAGTGAAAAAGTCCTAATTTATACAGCCCTCAGTAGGGTAGGCTCCAATTCCCTGGTGCATTATGTCAGACCATTGTTGGTTTGTACCAGTGGGTGGATATTGGGATGGCAGGAGGAAGCAGTGCCCTAGAGTTTCTGAGACAGAGTGCCAATGATCCTGAGAGCTTGGGGAATACACTTCGAGGTTCTTTGTGGGAGGAGAATGACAATCCAGTATGCTCAGATAGGGAGCATAGATCACATGCCCAGACCTCTGCTCCCTGGCAGTCATGGAGAACTGTGTTTTTAAAATATTTTACTTATTTATTCATGAGAGACACACACAGAAAGAAGCAGAGACATAGGTAGAGGGAGAAGCAGGCTCCATGCTGAGAGCCCGATGTGGGACTTGATCCCGGATCCTGGGATCATGCCCTTAGCCAAAGGCAGATGCTGAACCACTGAGCTCCCCAGGCGTCCCGAGAACTGTGTTTTTGTCTAACAAAAACAAATGTTCATTCTTAGCTGGTGATTCCAAATTTAGGAACATTTGGGGGCACTTGTTCAAAACATTAATGCCAGGGCCGTGCCTTTTTCCTCAGGATGGGAGATTCTTCGGGAGGATATGCCTCAGGTCCAGGTAAATAATTCTCAAATTTGGACTTTGAAGCAAATGTTGGTCTTCAAGCAGGAACTGCTGGCATCCCTTATGGACTTCACAGGCCATGAAAAAGGAATCCTATTCCTATTGCATTTTCTTGCCTTTTCCTTATAGAAGGGTTGTCGAAGGTCATGTCACAAACCGGATATGTATCATAATAGGTAGAATTCTTCCCTGATGAAACAGGTAGTTGGGGGAACAAGTGCTTGGCTTGGTGATTTCATAAGTCCTGATTTGTCAAAGCCAAGAATAACCTTGTAATAATAAAGGAAAACAATTGCTTGAGATTCCAAGGGAACCATGATTTAGCGATGGTCCCAAAGGGAAACTAGGGTATGATGGCTCCTCTCCTCCCTACTGCCTCCTGAGAGATGATGACTCATTTGTAATTTATTAGCTAATTATGCACGGGCAAAGGAGTATGAATCACTTCATTTAGATGGTAGCAATTAGTGAGGGCTTGTTGGAGTTCTTTCTGTCGGTATTCTGAGTGTTTAGACAACACAGGTGCTGTCGAGGCCAGGATACCTTTGGGGAGGAGGTACTCCATTTCCCCCTGCTCCTGCCCAGCTAGCAAGCCAGTTCTGTTCTAACTCCTCCCCTAACTTCCTCTGACTACATTACTTTCTGATTTATCTCCTCTTCATCCCTTATAGGCTCTATGAATGTGGGCAAATCACCTAACTTCTCTAGTCCTGATCTGTAAAATGAAATCATCTACTCTTCTGGCTCCCATGTAGGTGGCTGGCTGGATATCCAGAACTTTAGACCAGGAATTCAGAACCGCTGTTTGGTTTGCTCCTGACCCCTGTGAGGGTTGGGGAGATGTCAGTCCTTAGAACCCAGCAACTCCACGGCTTCATACTTACTGCAGAGACGCACTGCACAGAGGCTCCAGGATGCTTTTTGCATTGTGGCATTTATCAACAAAGAGCAGCAGGCACCTCAGTGTCCAGGAATAGGGGAACAGCAAAAGAAAACGTAGCATATTCAAATGATGAATATTACCAAGCAGTTACAAGGATTGACCTAAACAGTCTGTATGGATAGTGGCATATGGCTAAATAATATATTCATTAGGATATCATTTATGCTAAGAAATCAAATCAAAATAACGTTATACTTTTTCTGTGGAAAAGTATCTATATCTGTATATCTGTATCAGCCAATCAATCAATCATTTGTATTTCAATACAAATACATATTTGTATTCTGGTAAAGGATAAAACAGGTCCAGAAAAATACATCAAATTAATGGCTTAAAAGTATCAGAATTATTGTAAATTCCCTTGGCCACCTCATTCTCTGATCCCAACTATTTGATTACTTCCAAGGATAGTAGGATCTGTACTTGGGAGGATGACAAAGGAGACTTTAGCTTTATCTGAATGTTCTAATTAAATGAATTGTTTGCTAGGCAATTGTAAACACCTGATGCCCCACCTTGCTACATGTTTTGCTCTGGACCCTAGAAGCTCCTTCCAGCCCGCTGCCACTCCTGCTTCAGTCCTCCACCCCCTCTGCTCTGCTCCTCTAGTTATACTAAGACAGATTTTAATAAAGTTGCTGCATGTGGAAGAGGATTATGGGTTCATCTGATTTCCGCTATTTGAAGTCCTAGGGGAAGGAAAGCCTTGTTTAACTCAATTCATAACACTATTAATCCAACCATAAACCTTCCAACGACTGGAAAGGAGAGAGGAGAATTCATTACAGCTCATCTCTAAGTGGCAGATCTTTCCTCTCACACACCAGCAGGTGAGACTCTGGGGCCACAGGCCCCTCTGTCTCTCTGAAGGACGTTCTCAGAAGCAGAATGCCAGTACAGAGCCCACTTAGTGGAGCTCTTGTTCCACACCTTCCCTGTCCTTCTACACTTTCCACATGGGATAACTGGGGCCCAGAGAGGTTGTGTGAGCTATCCAAGATCACAAAGCTAAAAAAAGCAGAAAACCTACTAACTCGGCTCTTCTGATTTTATTTATGTCAAGGTGTCCATCCACCATAAAAAGTTTTAATGCACTTTTATAGGTTTACACACAATCATTCTACTTCTGGAAGGCTAGTCCAAGAAAGTAATTCTAAATATGAACAAAGCCCTACCCCAAAGTGTTCATCACAATATAAGTCAGAATTTTAAATCCTGAATGGGACTACATGTATATCATTAGGGAAACAGTCCACTAACAGTACCCCATTTCTCAATGGGTTATTATACCAAAAATGGTTCAAAAGACTCAAATAACATAGATAATGCTCCTACTATGCTGATAAAAAATGGCAGGATGAAAATGGTGTATATAATGTTGTTTGATTATACTTTTGTGAAAAATAGATGTATAGAAAAAAAAAAAGATTGGAAGAAACAGAGCAAATTGCCACATAAAGCCTGCCATTGATTTCCCATGTACTCAGCAATACATGATTAAGCATGCTTTATTGCAGTGGGACCATGATACATATTTCTCTTTGTTGATTCTATTCCCCCTCAATTATTTGGAATGTGCTAATGTTGGTTTTTAATTAGCAAATTTTAATTTTTTTATATTTATTTATTTATGATAGAGAGAGAGAAAGAGAGGCAGAGACACAGGAGGAGGGAGAAGCAGGTTCCATGCAGGGAGCCCGATGTGGGACTCGATCCTGGGACTCCAGGATCATGCCCTTGGGCCTAAGGCAGGCGCTAAACCACTGAGCCACCCAGGTGTCCCCAAATTTTAATTTTGAACAAGTGATTTCATTTATTGTCTTAGGTCAGTTTACCTTCGAAACAGACTTTGAGTGAGAAATTTACACACTAAGTTTTTGGGAAGAGACCTCAGCATCAAAATCTGTGTGTGGCAAGGGATGCAGGATTGGGCAGAGGGGAGGCTGGGCTGCAGTGCCGTCGCAATAGAGTTCTCAGCTGATCTCACAGGCAGCTCTGCAGCTGCGGTGGGACGTCCAGAATTGAGAGGGTGTACCATAGAAATGATGTACCAGCCTCTGTTCCCTCACAAGAACAGGAGTTGGATGGGGGGTGTTCCCATGGAGAAGGTGCAATCTTAGGAAAGGCAGCTTCCCTCAGCTGCAGGAAGCTTCTGGGGAGCTCTGAGCCATTAGTAGCCAATGCTGTGACAGGGCAACCAAAGGAAGGAGTGCCTTCGTTCTAAAGGAGGGATCTGGGAAGTGCATCACAGCATCTACTAAATCCATAATAATTCAAGTGTACCTGGCAACAAAACTATGAGTTAGGGGATGTTGAACAGGACCCATTTTATAGATAGTGAAACTGAGGTATAGAGCACATATATGACTTTTTCCAGAGAATACAAAAAACTCTTACAAAGCCAGAGAATACATTTATTTAAGAATCATGGTAGCAAGCCCAGGACACGAAGTCAGGTGCTCTGATACCCAAACTGTCTACTTCACCACCTTGCCTAAGGCATAGCCTGAGAATTCCGTCCAAAAGAGTCAGGGTGTAGGGCCAAGGAAGCTGGGGAAGCCAAGCTATGCCCTGGGGATCTAAGGTGGAGAGCAAGGCTTTCTTCAGCTGGGATTGAGGTCCCTGCTGGTCTCTGGTGAGCCAGCTGGAAGGGATGATGGAATAGAGCCCACCCAGGAAGCACAAGCTTTGGTACCCTTAGCCCTGGGTGCTGACAGCAGGCTGCCTCCCAATCCCATAGGAGCTTCCTCAAGAAATGGGGGACAGAGCAGGGGAGATCAATGAGCAATCTGATCTTTGGTTTATTGGCAAACATTTTGTGTGGCACTGGGGACACAGCAGTGAATGAGGCAGATGAGGATGTCTTTGCCCTCATGGGGCTAGAGTTTTGTAGGGCATCCTAATGAGGCAGTGAATTGTATGGTCTCAGGGCTTGGGGGCCAAACAGCTCGGGTTTGAATCCTGGCTCCTCCCATCATGAGACCACGAGAACAGGGCATGCTCCCTGACCCTGCCTCATTTTCCTTACCTGTAAAAATGAGTTGGAGCACCTGGGTGGCTCAGTCAGTTAAGCATCTGCTTTCGGCTCAGGTCATGATCCCGGGACTCTGGGATTAAGCCTGGCATCAGGCTCCCTGCTAGCCTGCTTCTTTTCCCTCTTCCTCCCTCTGCCTGTTGCTCCCCCTGCTTGTACTCTCTCTCTCTCTGTCAAATATATAAACACAATCTTAAAAAAAAATGGGATGATGGTAGCAGTGCTCACCTTCTATTTCCTTTCCAATGCACATTCACACACTTTACCTCATTCAGTCCTGAACACTTAGAAATGTACCCCCACTGGGGGTGCTTGTGATGATAAAGCCCATGACGAATCTATCCCATCCCCAGGGGCTGTTGCTTCCCCTGGGGAGCCCAAACATTTTGCCAGCCAAGTGCCTCTTTAATCCCCAAGCTGCTCAAGCATTGCCACACCACTGCAGCTCAGTAGCTTGGATAAAGACTCTCATGTTCTCACACACAAGGCCTTTGGCTGCCCCTCATCACCTGGGGGTCTCCTGCACACCTCAGGAGAAGCCAGTCTTGGCAGGGTTAGGAGTACTCCCTGGCCAGGTGTGTCCCCTCTCCCTAGCCTAGGAAGATACTCGGGATCCAGTTCCTTGATGTCAATAAATGTCACCTACTCTCCAGAGATGTTAACGGCTGCTCCTGTGTGGTCAAATAATTACTACTCCCCACAATCTAAAAAGAAATTCTAAATATAAATGCAATGCAGATATATGGTAAAAATGCAGATGGCATGAGAAGGTGAATCATGCAAACAACATACCTTTCTTCTCCTTCTTTCTCTTACCACACAACCCCACCTCTTCAGAATTAGATTCCCCAGGGAAATTGTTAATTTTTCAGGGTCTCTACCAGCCAAAATATGCATACATTCTTAAAATGTATATGAATGAGGTTATAATATAGGTATAGCTCTGCCTTGTGTCCTTTCACCTAATAATATTTGGTAGAGGCGAATGTTAGTACACATAGAGCTACTTGATCAATTTTAATGGACATAATATTAATTCTAATTCCTGTAAGAGCTACTATTAATTTTGAATTCACGTAAATTTTCCATTCTAATTCTTTTTAATGTGTTCACCATGCCTTATTTAACTATATAGCTCTTTTTTTTAAAAAAAAAAGATTTTATTTATTCACAGGAGACACATAGAGAGAGAGAGGCAGAGACACAGGCAGTGAGAGAAGCAGGCTCCCCAAAAGAAGCCCCATGCGGCACTTGATCCTGGACCCGGGATCACACACTGAGCCGAAGGCAGATGCTCAACCTCTGAGCCGCCCAGGCGTCCCTAACCATATAGCTCTTGATGTGAGTTCCAGCTTTTGTATGCACAAACAATGCTGTGATGAAAATTTTTGAACATATATCTTCGAGAACATATCCTTAGGATATATTCCTAGATATAATTTTATTTTAAAGTTCCACGTGGGGATTTTATAAAACAAATTTCCTTTGTCACAGGCTTTTATGTTTACCCTCAAGATCAAGAAGTGTTTTGTTAAAGATGATCAAAATGGCTCTGTTGAGGGAGCCAATCAAGAGTCGTGGTCACATATGTGTTGTGAGGAAATGTTTGCTGAGACCTATCCCCGTCTCGTAGTGGGAATTCAGAAGGAGAGATGGTGTGGTCAACCCAAAGAGTTGACCATTTTTAGAGAGTAAGTTGATTTCTGCTCCTTTACTCTAAACTTGGCAGGATCTAAGCGCAGGTGGTGGCTGAATTAAAAACTCATCTCATGGTTTGTAATCAAGTTACAAATTGGCCTTTGTGCTTCTTGTTGCTGATGTCTGGCAATAAGATATGACCTGTACATATTTTTACTAGTTCTTTGGTAGACAGGTCACTCAGCAGCAGCAGTATAAATCTCTTCTCACATAGGGTGTGCGCATATGTGTGAGACCCAGGGGCAAGGGATACAGCACGTATTATTAACTATACATAACATTTATTGAGTGCTTATTGTGTGCTGACATTATTTCAAGCATTTCCTGTGATTTAACCCAGCTAATTCCTAGAACAAACCTAGTGTAGGTACAATTATTATTCGTATTTTACATGTGAAGGAACTGTAGTGGTTATGGCACTATTCAGATGGTTTTTCAGTTTCTCTTTTGAATATATGATGAGTTTGCATTTGCCTGCATACTTTGAAGTTAGGTATAATCCTGTGAACTGCTTTCATTTAAAAAACAAAAAAACAAAAAAACTGTGAGCATAAGCTTCATGTATCTTTTCCAGATAGAAGTTTTAAGAGCTAGCATGTGATTGGTTCCTTTCTGGCTGTCACAGAGACTGGTAAAACTCTGTATGCTGGCTACTCTGTCAATTTGGGATCCAAAGTAAAAATACATAGAAAAACCCTCAGACAATCAATAGTGACAAGAATTATACATGCAAAATAAATTTTGTTATTTTTAACCACTGTGATTCTGGGAGTGTTTGATATCATAGTATAACCTATACTATCCTGAGTGACACCACCAGAGAGATTAAGTGAATTTCTTAAGGTCATAGAGCTAATAAGTGGAAGACCCAGGATTTGAACTCAGATACTCTGGCTTCAGAGTTCACCTGTTTTTACCACTCTGATATACAGCATACCTACTTAAGTTGGAATTTAAGGAACAAAAGCAAAAGGTCTTTCTAAAATTGAGTTTTGGGGAGTAGGGCTCCAGAATGTCAGGTTGACTGGAACTTCATAATCATCCAGGCTTTTCAAGTTGAAAGTGACAGAAACTCAGTGCATATTGAATATATATATATATATACACATTTGTGGGGTGAGGGGCAGATGCATATGTCTAAATAGTTTATGGGTAGAATTGGCTTGAGAACCAGGGGCCCAGATAATTCCTCAGGACTTTGCCTCCCCATCACTTCACACTCCTTCCATCTGTGTTGGCTTCCATCGAGGGCAGCCTCCTGCATTAGGAGAGCAAAGACTTCATCCTCCACTTTAGTGCCCCAGTGCACTAAAATGCATTTTTGTCTTGCCTGCCTCACAGGGAAGTTTTAAGAACCAGATAAAATGATGGGTATGAATGTGATCATGGAGAAAATGGAAGTGAAATATCAGTGTTTTAAGTGGTCATGTTAGCTGATGAGATTTTAAATGCTTCCCCTTTCATTGGAGGGAGGAAGGATTAATGACACTGAGGAAAGTCCCAGCTGCAGAAATCAGAGTTGAGGTTCCAGCACACAAAACCCAAAAGGACTATTTCATTCCAATCAGAGAGGCAGGAACCAGCACTCATGGAGTGAGCTTATAGCAGCAGGAGGCATCGCAGTGAGGGTGTGGCAGCAGCTGTGAGTTTGTGTCATGCCTCCTTGGTATAGCAAACACCAATTGGGGAGCTCCTTGGATTAGGATCTTCCTTCTCCAGAACTGGTACTCACTCTTTATGGGGGAGCCTTCAGTGGGCATGTCTGTGTGATATGACCCTAATTGATCTGGAGAGGGAGATATGTGAGTCAAGCTAAGATAGTCAGTTTTTCTCTTTTGGTAATACAACACTTGGGACAGAGATTCAGAAGCTTGGGCATGACCATTCTTTTACTTGTAAGATTTTATTGAGGATCTACTAAATGCCTTTTATGTCCTAAATACTGAGGATTCAGATCATTCTATGTCAACATAGATTTATAAGCACACAAATATATATATATATATATATATATATATATATATATACACATATATAATTTCAAATGATAACTGTTATAAATAAACTAAACAGAAATATGACAAATAATGACCAAGTAATCAGGGAAAGCTTCTCTGAGAAGGGTCACTGAAGCTAAGTCCTAAATGAAAATTTATTCATGGGAAGAGATAGGGAGGAGGATTCCTAGAGGGAAGAATAGAAAATACCCTGAGATAGGAAAATTAGGCATTATGTAGGGTCAGAAAGAAGCCCAGTGTGGCTTAGAGGATGGTGAGTGAGGAGGAGAGTGTAATGAAATGTCTGGAGGGTAGACAGGGGCTGAGTCATGTGAGGCCCTAGTAGTCACAGAAAAGGGATTGGCTTTTATCTTATATGCTCTAAACAGTTAGAGCTGAGTACCCCCCCTCATGTTGTTAAAGATTTGTTTTATTTTAGAGAGAGTGAGCATGAGCAGGGGGAGGAGCAGGGGGAGAGAATCCCAAGTAGACTCTGTTCTGAATATGGAGCCTGATGTGGGCTTGATCCCAGGACCGAAAGATCACGACCCAAACTGAAATTAAGTTAGAGGCTTAGCTGACTGAGCCACCCAGGTGCTCCTCCCTCCTTTTTAATTGAGGTATAATTAATATGCCATGTTGCCTTTGAAGCCAGAGACCTGCAGAGAAGGGTTCTCTCTGTGCTGCAATCCCTGGAGCTGGCCATGGTTCTGCCCTCCCAGAGATTTGCTCCTCAGCCCTGCCTGTTGGAGTGAACCAGGCCCCTCACCTGCCTCTCAACATCCTCTGTCACACAATCTTCATTTAGGAAATATGTCAGCCAAAGCTGGCTTCTGCTGGAGTCTGCTTATCCTTCCTTCTGCTCAAAGCATCCTGTCAAAAGTATAAGGGTATCTTTGGTTAGCTTCCCTAAAACCAGAGACTGGGAAGAGAATTTTTGTTCAAGCAATCTACTGAGGGAGTATGCTCCAAAGAAACTTGAAATGGAATGAAGAAGGCAATGGAGGGTGGAGCAAGAAGCACAGATGTTTTAGTTGACATATAGCCTCAGCCAGATTTCTCAGAAGTTCTCAGAGCATGCATGAATGGCTCCATAGAGTTGAGTCTTCTTCAGGCAAGGTTATCAGGCTTTTATACTCATACCCCTGTGCCAGTTCCTGCCTGCAGGCCTCTGGGCTTCTCTGGGCAAGTTGGTTCTCATTAGTCAAGGGCAATTCTCTGGATAAGGGTGCAGCTGTGAGTTCTTAGCCACCCAAACATGCAATGTACATGATTTGTAACTGGTCCGGTGATGAGGATTTGGAAGGAGCATTAACAGCATCTTATATAAAGGGCATGGCATATTTCCCCAGAGAGAAGCTTGAGGCTGGGCCAAAGACCCAGGTTGATATGGAAGAGACAGTCCAGGCCCTGGCTGCAGAGACCAGCCAATCCCTGGACTCCACCAGTTGGTGAGCTCTTGGTGACACTGGGCTTTCTGCCCTGGTTATAGCACTGGAATGAAGAAAATGGGCTGCCTGAAGGTGCCTATTCTGGGCCATGACCTGTGCTAAAGGCCACAAGTAACTTCATTTGTGTTGCTGACCAGCCTGCTATAATCTGAGGATCATTATCCTCATTTCATAGGTGGGGTAATACAGGCTCAGAGAGGTCATGTGGCTGGCTTCAAGTCATACAATCAGTTGGTCAGTGGGAAAACCAGAACTTGGATTTGATGGATCTGGACAATGACTGTGTCTACAGGAGTGGGGCTGGGGAAAGGTTAGAAGGAAAAGCAGTCTCATTTAGTGAGGTTCTCTGGGGCCAGCTTCGTGTTGGGGCACCTCCATCCAACCTGGAAAACATTTTAGGCTGCAGTTTCTCACTTACTGTGTTCTTATTCATCTTCCTCTCAGGCTCAGGCACCCAAATTACATTTCTTTCCAGCTCCCACAGATGCCACATTTCTCTTCTCAGCCCATTGCTCATCCCCCTTCCCTCCCTCCAGCAACTGCAGAGCCCAGTGTCAGCATGTAAGGTGCATGATAATGGCTACAGTGGGATCTCTGGCTCACTGCTCATTTCCGCCAGGGCCCTCCAAGACCTTAGCGATGACTGTAAAGCCATTGGCATGGAAGGTTTGGGCTAGTGGGTGGTAAGGGGTGACCTAGAGTTTTGTTAGTATACGAACTCCACAATTTTTGCCACACCTTCAAAAAACTTGGGGGTATCCTTTATTTACTTAAAAATGGATTGCTATTTAGAACCTAAAGATATTCACTTTATAAAGAAACTTTATCACCACTACCATAAATAGAAAACAGCACTCGCTTGCCATTAGCTACCTAACTTGAAGATTTATTAAAATGCTTAATAATTACAATCGTTTTGTGGACAACTGGGGTGTCTGGCATTTTAGGGAACACTGGCATAGTTGGAAAAGTACAGGATTGGATGTCAGAAAATTCTATCCTGGCTCAACATAACAAAACAACAGTAAGAATAATATTCAACATTTATCAAGGATATATAATGATTCAAGCATTGTGTTAAATACTTTCTTCAAATCATTTCATTTAAGCTTCACACTCTTAGTTTGGGGTCCCAAGAAGCAGATGCTAAGAGGAGGATTCATGTGCAAACAATACTTTAAGAAACTGCTTTCAGGAGAGGTAGCAAGGCAGTGGTAAAATCTGGGGTATAATTTGGCTTTAGGAGCTGGTGGGGAATGTATTATAGGCAGACAATATTCTTGATGCTTCTCAGGTTATAGTAAAAAGACATCTCCATTAGTCAGGCATCTTTTGATTGTGTCAGACACCCAAGTCAATATGACTTAATCCACAGGAATTTATTGACTCTGTTTAAAGAAAAATACCAAGAGTAGCTTCAGGCAAGGCTGCATCCAGTCATCAAACAATGTCCTCAGAGTTCTGTTTCCATCTCTTATCGCAGCTGTGGTCATGTCAGATTTTCCCATGAAACAGGCTCTCCCTACATTTTGGCTCCAGGCTTACATCATGCCAGATTATAACTACAGAGGAAAGAGAGAAGCTTTTTCTCATAGTTCCTTCAGAAGCCCTAGAGAAGACTCTTGCTGGCCCAGTGTAAGTCACATAATTATCCCTGAAGAAATCACTCTGGCCAGGAGATGGCTCTGATTGGCTAGACTTTGCCATGTCCCTATCTCTGGATGCTGAGGAGTGAGGAGGAGTCAGGCTCACCTGAACCTCATACCTTGAGATTGGGTGGTGGAGACATACCTAAAAGAGAACTTGGCCAGAAAAAAACAAATGTTTAGCTCTACCTGTCTACCTGCCAGGTTTGCTCTGCAGGTCAGGGGAGAAGTGCAAAGGATAGCAACGAACTGCTCACTTTTAAATGTGCTGACGACGTTCCGGGAGGGGGTTCCCACTGGCAGCCCGGAATGCAATCAACGTGCTGCTTTTGCTAACCCCAGCACCTGTCATATTTCATCTTCTTTTAAATAACTTCAAGGATATGAAAGTCATAAAAGCAAGCCCAGGTAGGGTCAGAAGTCACTGGCTCCTCTGGGTAGAGGACCATCACTTTTTGGCTCTTCACCCTGCTGCACATTTGCATGGTCCCATTGGAGGTGAACACAACCCCAGAAATATTCAGATGAAGCTTATGGATATTAGTGGAAATAAATCACAACTGCTTGCCCACCCCCAGGATGTACTCAAAATAAAAAAGTACGGTGGACATTACCTTCATCATAATTGTTATATATTTCTTTGACCTCACAGCAGCTAAAGTTGGCTTTCAAAGAAAAAAAATGTTGTTGCTGAGCAGCAGAGAAACATTTTAATGAATACCACAGGGTTTACTGATCACTGTTAATGAGTAAGGAATGAGGGTCCTGCAGGAACCTTCTGTCTATCTTTAGAAAGCAGCCCTGGATGATGGAGGGTGGAAGGTGATGGAGCTGTGAGCCTGTCTGCAAACTAGAAAACAAATACATCATGTCTTCAACGCTGTCTGTAATGGACACTTCAGGAGCCAGCCAAAACTCGTTTGCACCTTTGTTTGTGCCCTCCCCAATCAATAGCGGCAGTTAAACTGAGATTTACTGACTTCTATAAAGAGTTGCAGCAGCAATATTCAAAGAAACGGAACTCAACAGAAACATTTCAATCTCTCCGGGGCTCTTCACCTGCTATTGTGGTTTGGAGGATGCTTGATGGGAAAGGCCCATTCTTGCCAAGTGCACATTTTGTGTGTGTGTATGTGCCCAAATCTTTGGTACCCACACACGAATAGACAGACCTACAGTCTATACCAGGACTGCTGAACAGTTTTGCTATCAAAAGTCACTGACCTGCACTTCTGAAATCAACTGGAAGCCCAAGGAAGTAAAAAGAAATTTAATGTAGCCAGTGTATTTGCTTTTAGAGATAGGAACATTCTCCTTGTTAGCTTATTAAAATTAAGAGCAGGGAAAAGAACAGTCTATTAACTACACATAATAAATGACACAAAATATGCTTCAGTTTTATTTTAAAACTGAAGCAAATAAGGGTGACAGAGACAGATAGGAACAGATACACGTAGAGATGCACTTAAAATAAGCAAAGAACCCCAGGGACAGGTGTGGCTGTAGTAACACAATTATTCATCAAATGCTTGTGGAGGGCAAACAGCTTTACACCTATAACATTGTTAATGTGTCCCCTGACCTAGGGGCAGGCATTGTTCATATGCCCCCTTGTACAGATTGGGACAATGAGGGTTGGAAAGGTCAATACATCTACTCAAGATCACAGTATATGGGACGCCTGGGTGCCTCCGCGGTTGAGCATCTGCCTTCAGCCCAGGACATGATCCTAGAGTCCTGGGATGAAGTCCCACATCGGGCGCCCTGCATGGAGCCTGCTTCTCTCTCTGCCTATATCTCTGCCTCTCTCTGTGTGTCTCTCATGAATAAATAAATAAAATCTTTTAAAAAATAAAGACCACAGTGTTAGGAAATGGGAGGGCTGTGATCTAACCCTAGGCAGCTCAACTCCAAGGCCTTTGCTCTCTCTGTGTCTGGACCACTTGCTTGTTTTGAATATTATTGTCCAAGAGATTGTGTGTATATGAATGTGCATGATAATTAACTATATAATCTTTTGTTTGAATGGGTAATATATTCAGATCGCACAACTATCAAAACAGTCTAGCAAGATTGCAATGAGAAACGTCTGTATTGTTTCTGGACATGCCTGTATTAGTGAGGCTGACCAATCAGCCTCTCCAACTCCATCCCCACTGATTCCCTGTAGCCTCTGGCAAGCCTGGGCCCCTGGACCCCCTTTCCTATGCTGTCTCCCAGTCCTGGAGGCCTCAAGTCCCAGTGGGAAGAAAAGCTCACTCCTTCTCATGCTTCTCTGGTTAGGACAAAGTTCCTTGGGGAATGATCTTATCTTTAACACCTTTCTAATATTTGTAAATCTCTCCTTTATTACAACAAAGAAACAGATCTCAGGTGCAGAGCTTTCAGCCACCAACATTTAACTGGAATTTAACAGCTTGGGAGTGTTTAAAAATGCATTTTTATGATTTCCCTCTTTTGTTTGTGGCCTGCAACATTTTTTTTTTATATAATTGGTGAGATAAAGGTACACTTGGAAGCAAAATTTTTAAAATAAAGGACACTTAATAGAAAAATATTAAGTAGATGAACACACAGGTAGACGAAAGAAACACCATAATTATGAGCTTGGGAAGCTGATAGCTGAAAATGGGGAAGTGCTGCCTTCGGCTTTAGAGTTTAGAGCTAAGTTCAAAGGCACCTCATTTATGAAACTTTCCCTGATATCTTTCCCTGAAGCATTAGCCACCTCTCTCTCTGTGCCTTAAGAACATTTAGTTCACACTGTGAGTGTTATCACTGGCTCTATATCCTTCAGCCCAAATCAGAGATATTTTTTCTTTTTTAATTCCACTTAGGAAAACTCTCAGTTCTGGCAGTTCAAATGACATGGTCTTGAGTCTTTCCCCATTCTAGTCACCCTCTTCTGGATGAAGATCATTTATTCATGTTCTTCTGAAATCTGATCTTTTAATGTAGATCTGGTGATCTGGTACCTTACTTCTATTAATGTAAATGTGTGCATTGTGCATTGATGTGTATGTGTGTGTGTATGTGAGATACAAACATTTTTCCCCAATAAAAATGAGATCATGCTATATAAACTAATTTATAACCTACTTTTGTCACATCACAAGCATCTTTTTTTTTAATTTAAATTCTAGTTAGTTAACATACAGTGCAATATTGATTTCTGGAGTAAAATTCAGTGATCCATCCCTTACATACAATACCCAGTGCTCATCACATGTGCCCTCCTTAATCCCTATCAACCACTTAGCCCATCCCCTGCCCACCTCCTTCCATCAACCCTTAGTTTGTTCTCTATTGTTAAGAATCTCTTATGGTTTGTTTCCGTCTCTCCTTTTTTTCTTTTCCCCCTTCCCATGTGTTCATCTATTTTCTTCCTTAAATTCCACATATAAGTGAAATAATATATTTGTCTTTCTCTGACTGACTTATTTCACTTGGGATAATACACTCTAGCTCAATCCATGTCATTGCAAATGACAAGATTTCATTCTTTTTGATGGCTGAAGAATATTCATATACACACACATATATATACATTATGTAATATATGTATATACACAACACTACATCTTCTTTATCCATTCATTAGTTGATGGACACTTGGGCTGCTTCCATAGTTTGGCTGGTGTTGATAATACTGTATAAACAATAGGGTGCATGTAGTCCTTCAAATCTCTATTTTTGTATCCTTTGGGTGATACCCAGTAATAGTGCTATTGCTGGATTGTAGGGTAGTTCTATTTTTAGCTTTTTAAGAAAACTTCACAGTTTTCCAGAGTAGCTGCACCAGTTTGCATTCCCACCAATAGTGCAAGAAGGTTCCTCTTTTCCCAAATCCTTATCAATACCTGTTGTTTCTTTAAAATTAACTAATAAAATTAAAATCAACTAATAAAAATTAAATTAATTAATTTAAAAATAACCTGTGTTGTTAATTTAGCCATTCTGAGGTGGTATCTCATCATGGTTTTGATTTTTATTTCTCCACTAATGAGAGATGTTGAGCATCTTTTCATGGGTCTATTAGCCATCTGGATGTCTTTTTTGGATAAGTGTCTATTCATATCTTCCACCCATTTCTTGATTGGATTAGGTTATATGTTTTTTGGATGTTGAATTTGATAAGTTCTTTATAGATATTGGATACTAACCCTTTATCAGATATTCATTTGTAAATATCTTCTTCTATTCAGTAGAAAGCCTTTTAGTTTTGTTGATTGTTTCCTTCACTGTGCAAAAGCTTTTTATCTTGATGAAGTTTCAATAGTTCATTTTTGCTTTCGTTTCCCTTATCTCCAGCAACATGTCTAGTAAGAAGTTGCTATGGCCAAGGTCAAAGAGGTTGCTGCCTATGTTCTCCTCTAGGATTTTGACAGTTTCCTGTCTCACTTTTAGGTCTTTCATCCATTTTGAATTTATTTATTTATTTTTAAAAGAGATTTATTCATTTATTTATTTGTTTGTTTTAGAGAGAGAGAGAGAATGAACAGAGCAATAAACAGAGGGAGAGGGAGAAAGAATCCACAAGTAGACTCCCTGCTGAGTGTGGAATCTGATGTGGGGCTCAGTCCCAGGACCCTGAGATCATGAACTAAACTGAAACCAAGAGTTGGCTATTTAACCAACTGAGCCATTCAGGTGCCCCTACATTTTGAATTTATTTTTGTGTATGGTGTAAGAAAGTGGCCAGTTTCATTCTTTGCATGTTGCTGTCCAGTTTTCCCAAAACCATTTGTTGAAGAGACTATCTTTTTTCCGTTGGATAATCTTTCCTGCTTTTTTTGAAGATTAGTTGTCCATTTGGTTGTGGGTCCATTGATGTATGTGTCTGTTTTTGTGCCAATAGCCTACTATCTTGAGCCACAGCTTTATAATATAGTTTTAAGTCCAGAATCATGATTCCTCCGGTCACAAACATCTTTTCAAAGCAATAAATGTACATCTGCTGTATCATTGCTAATGGCTAGTGAATGGATATGCCATGATTTACTTAAGCAGTCCTTTAGGATTTTCCAAAATGTCCCCAACTACAAACCACATTATAATGAACTCAAGCCAAAATTTCTGACATAGCATTGTCATTATCTCCTGAAGTGGTTTCCCTGGGATCCCTTTCTTCATGCGATTGACTAACATTTACTGAGCATCTCTCTTGGTACCAGGCACTGTTGTAGATACACTAGTAATTTATAGCACTGGGTCCTGGAGGGTATTCACTGAAGTATGTGTGAAATGTTCTGGGAGGATGGAGGGAATACTGGCTAATTCTGTCTCAAAAAGGTTGAGGATGGCTCCCCACAGGCAGGGTCACTCAATTCAGGCTTTGAAGAATAAGTGAGAACCCATTTTTGGAAGACTGAATTCAGCTGTTGGCCCTGTTGAAGCCACTCTGGACATCCGACCAAATCCACAACAAACACTTGAGCAAGTTATACTATGTGGAAGGACTCAAGTGCTTGGACCATGACTTTTGATAAAAGGTTGGTCCCTTGGCCATCTTTACCTCTTTCTGGAAACCATGATCCTGACCTTTCAGTGAACAGGGATCTTGGGGGAAATTGAAGCCACAAGCAGCATGGAGGTAATTACAGAACCTTCCTCACAGTGAACCGTGGGACATAGAACAGGTTTTTATTCACCCCCTCCGCACTCCTAGCCTGTTAACTGTGTGTAATCTCACCCCCTAGTCCATCTGACTGGTTCTGGCTGGTTAGGATGACTGACAGGCCATTTATTACTCCTGTCTGCCCCTGCCTGGCCCTTCTGGAGGCTTTTATTAGCCCCCTACCTAGGTGAGTTTGGGCTTGGAAAATACCTCTCCTTGAGGCAGTCTTTAGATTATGTTTTCTCACCTGAAATAACTGGCACAGTTATTGTTTTTGAAGGAAAGAAAAATCTCATAATTGAAGTAAAAGAGGAATATGTTTGATTTTTTTAAAAGTGTATCTATAAGGCAGGGAGATGATTCTCTCATCTCAGGGACTATATTTCTGAATGAAAATGTTGAGTCCTGCAGCCATAACTCACTCCTAGAAAACTCACACCACAGCCCCTGTCTGTGGGCTAATGGTTATGGAAAACGCACTCGCAAATTGACGCCTCATTGGGTTGAAAAGCTCTTAAAATTCTGGAACGTCATCAAAAGCTCTCACTTCTCCTAATGCAATAATGCTTCCCTGGATAAAACATCCTCCATGAGCCCCTTCACTACAAAACAGAAAGTCAGATGGAGACGGTTTTCAATAAATTGACAAACTGAGCTAAACTTTATTTAATTTAATTTCAGAAAGGATGGATCTGGAAATAACATTGCTGGTTTCACGTGCTGGAAAAATCGATGCTATGATTTTTTATCTTCTTCCTTTCTACTCCCTTGCCAGGGGCTGGTATAATAAGTCATTTGGACTGACCAAACAAATAACTTGCCTGCTGGCCCCTCTGGTTCATCATCAGCATCCCTCAGGGCTCCAATGATGGACAGGCCTGAGGACTCCTTTACTGTTTTCCCACCAAAAATTAAAACGGGGCTTTTATAGAAGCATTAGGAGCTAATTATAATCTTCCCTCAACCAAACCTCAATGAATTACTAAATTGCCAATTTGATGAGTTGAGGTAGACCATTTTGTCTTACCTGGAGTGTGGCCCAAAGTTCTTGTGTTTGAGCTTTGGACTAGGAGTTACTCTTCTGAACCCCCCTCTGGGAGGGAGTTTGAGAGGGATTTTGTCTCGAAAAGCATGAGTCTCAAAGCAATGGCCTGAGTTCAGGGTAGTTGTAGGGGCTTTTTCAGTTGTAAAATTGGGGAAGGGAGAAGTCCTATAAATGACAGCCTGTTTGCATACTATGATTATTAATTCTTTGATTCCAATTCTGTGTCTCCAAATTCCTTCTACAGCATGTTAAGCAAGAAAACAATTACAAAGTGAGACAAGTATTTTGGGAGCTAAAAGCACTGGGTAAACCCATGCTATTTATATTAGCCATGGTATAGAGCAGGGCTTGACAAACTTTTTTCCGTAAAGGGCCAGATAATAAATATTTTAGGTTTTGTGTTGAAACCACTCAATTCTGCTGTTGTAGCAAAAGCAGACACAGGTAATATATAAGTGATAAGCAACGCTGTGTTACTATGGTTTTATTAAACTTTATAGACACTGAAATTTAAATTTCAGATAATTTTTCTGTGTCATGATGTGTTTTACTTTTCTTTTTATATTTTTCAGCCATTTAAAAATGTCACACCATTCTTAGTTTGCAGGATGTACAAAAACAGACAGTGAGCCAGATTTGGCCTGTGGGCCACAGTTGGCCAAACTGATCCTTGGTGTAGAAGTCTCAGAGCAGAAGTTATCCTAAATTTTCAGCCCTTGAAGCTGACGCCATTGACCATTCACATGGCCCCTGCTCAGTGGTCAGACTGACTGCTATGGCAGTAAAGGGCAGTCCTCAGGTGACTAAACATCCATACTCTCCTTGTTCAGTTGGTGTATTCTCTTCCCCAGGGTCACCCCACTGGCGGCTCACCTTCAACGTCAATTAGGGAAAAGGGGACTTTCTTTGACTCTTCTCTTTCCCGTTCTGATCTTGTCCCAATTTATAAGAAATACTTTTTTTCATTGGAATTCTTGATCTTAGGAGTTCTATTTGGGACAAAAAGGTTAAAAAAAAAGGAAAAAAATGCAGACACCTCACACCCAAGTATATGCCATCCCCCAGAATGTGTCCCAGAGTCTCAGCAGTGACCAAACTGCCTTCCCGGCCACCTGGGAGAAGCTCCTTCTCAATCTGTTTGGCTTGAACACCCCAGTGACAAAGACCTCACTACCCAAATTATTGGGGGCTCAGATGTTTAGAAAGTACTTCCCCAAATCTGCTGATATTCATTTCACAGGAATTTACGTATATTGCTCAGAGTTTTGCCTTTAAGAGCCATGCAACTTTTTATATGTGAGAAGTCACCTGAGGGTCCAGAATGAAACAGCACAAAAATAATTAATTTTCATCCTAAGCAATATCTGCATGGCTAAAAATAATTAAACCATCATCTGGCCTGATCATGAGAACCAATAATACCCTGTCTCTCCCATCATTTCACTTAGTCTCCCTCCCCAGAGGCAGCCACTTTTATTAAGGAAACTTTTAGTTGAAATACACCCTCCAAACAGAAAAATCACATATATCATAAGCATGGAGCTGACATTTTCATGAAGTGGACAATTTTGTAACTGGCATCCAGATAAAGAAGTGGAAAATGACCAGCACCCCGAAAGCCACTATCTGCTTCTCCTCAGTTTAGTCAAAACCTTGACTTCTAACACTGTAGGATAAATTGAAGCAAACACTGTAATTGTTTCTATTTTTAGTTCTTCTGGCAGTTTCTTCCACATGTCAAAATAATATAATTATACGGTGTTTTTTGATTGATCATTCTAGACACTGTCTTCTGACTCCCTCCCACAATAAAAGACTTAGTTTCCCTATACCAGCTCCCTACATATAATTAAATCACTATTTTCCTTCGCTTACTAGTCATCTATGCAACTTTGGCTATATTCCATTTTTCTTCATTCCCTTCTAAGCCCCTCCACTCACCCAGGTATGTTGTATCTACTTTTATATTATTAAGTTGGGTAACACTTATATTTTGTTCTATAACCATAGTTAAGCCTATACAGTTTGCCTATAGATTGATGGGAAATTTGAAACTCAATAAATAGTATTTAGGTGATTTTTGTAACATTGCTCATTGCAGAATGACTCAGTGCATAAAACACACAGTGCCCAGATTGGTGGCAGTCTTGTGTTCTGTTGTTATTAGGACCAACCCTATTCAGTGTGTTTGCTTTTACTGAGAAACTGCTGAAAGGCTGGTGCTCCAAATGACAGGCAGCATTTACCTTTAAGATGACTTAACTACTTGGAAGGGCGGTGTCAAGAACCCATGTGTTCTTAAATGCAGGTAGTCATAAAATCAGTAGCTAACTGATTTATGTCAGCACTCAGTTTTAGGAGAAGGGTGGCTCTGAGTGAAAAATACAATATGTGAAGGGGTTTAATTTTTTTTGGATTACCCTTTACCAGGTAGCGTGTAATTGCATTAGTAATCGGAGTCCTTCGAGCAGAATCTCAAACAAAGGATTAGCAGGAAGGAAGATGGAAGAATGCTGACTTCACAATAACTCACCGCCTTCCTAACATGATTATATAAATAAATTCAAGCAATATTTTCCAAGACGCTGGAGCCTGATCGTAAAGGCGTGAGGGGGCCCAGGGCCTCTGCATGGCCCCTGGTTGGCAGGCAGTAACTGATTGCTGTAGTAGAGAAGGGCAGTCCCCAGGTGGTGAAATATCCAATATCTCTGAATTATCTGTCAGCACTCAGAAATTATTGAAGCTGGGCTGACTTCTCCAGTGGGGAGCAGGAACATCTTGGCTTCATTTGGCTAAACAATGGGGTTAAAATGGAAACTCCCCTGCTGTGGCCTCCCACCAGCCCATGTGGGCCATTCAGCTAGCTGTCAGTGATGGGAGCCATGCAGGGCTGGCTCTGGACACTGCGAACTTCTTGACCCCTGGAGTCAAGGAGTCCACAGAGCTGAATTTCAGCCTCCCATCTCACCACCAGCAGGGGATTAGCTAATCTATCCTGTTTTGTTCTTCCATCCACACCAACAAAGGCAGCAGGCACAAGTCTTCCCCGGGATGAATGGATGGAGGTCTGGATGACACATCAGAGATCAGTAACATGCTGGCTGCATTGTTTGCCAGAGAGTCCTTGAATTGCTGTTTTCACTTAAGCCAAAGCACTGCCTTGGAGGCCTTAGTTATTCTATTTGCTGGGCTGGGCAAGAAGCCAAGAGTAATGGAAGAAGTCGCTTTCTTCCTGGAGCCCCTAGACCTCTGTCCAGTTGCTTGAGAGAAGGATTGCAATCCCAGTGGTTTTAAGCCACTCTCAAATACAGGTCGCAAGAAATTCTAGTCCCATGAACACTCCTTGGGAGGTGTAATGTGATAGGAGGTGTAATATGACACAAGGTGGCGGATACTTGAACAACAGATAACACTACTAGGTTGTGAGGCTGGGAAATGCCAAATAGCTGAGAAAGGCTTCAAATCCACTCTTCCTGGTTGTGTGCCTTAGGCAAGCCACTTGATTTCTTAGCCTCAGTTCCTTTATTATTAAAATAGGAGTAATTATACACTGTGTTTTTTTTTCCCTTGTAGGGACCAAGTGAAACAAGGATAGGAAAATACTCTGCAGGCCTTATTCAAAGGCAAAGGGTTATGCTGAGTGAAGTAAGTCAGTCGGAGAAGGACAAACATTATATGTTCTCATTCATTTGGGGAATATAAATAATAGTGAAAGGGAATATAAGGGAAGGGAGAAGAAATGTGTGGGAAATATCAGAAAGGGAGACAGAACGTAAAGACTGCTAACTCTGGGAAACGAACTAGGGGTGGTAGAAGGGGAGGAGGGCGGGGGGTGGGAGTGAATGGGTGACGGGCACTGGGTGTTATTCTGTATGTTAGTAAATTGAACACCAATAAAAAATAAATTAAAAAAAAAACAAAAAAAAAACAAAGGCAAAGGGTTGTTTCCTCTTTGGTTGTGCTCTTTGGCATATAGGCTGAGCTCCAGTCGGATGAGTTTCTGTAAGGCATTTTATGAACCGAGCATTCTTCTGGTTTTCTTCATTCACTTCTCTGCCTGAAATGTTCTTGTCTCCCTTCCTGCCTATCTAACTTCAGCCCACCCCTGATGGGTTGCCCATCACATTTCCTTGGTCTTCATGAACATCCTTTTCTCCCACAGTCTGTCCCATTAGGGGCCAGATATCATAGTGTCAGATGGTAAGCGGGGGGGGGGTGTGTGTGCAGAATTCTAGAGAGGAGCCCAAAGGAAGCTGGTAGGTATGGCTCTGTCAGTCCCTGATGAGGAATATAAATCATCATGAGTCTGAGAGCTTCTTGAGGGCGGAGATGGAGATTTATAACCCATCTATTGGATCATCCATTAATTTATTTTAATATCATGAATGAAGGACCTTCTGGGCCCACCCTGCACTCGCACCAAGATGAGTTGAAGCCTCCTTATATCTTGCACCCTAGACACCTCACTTTGCTTACCCTAGCCCCAGGTCTGCTTTTACAGGCCAGGCATAGTGGGGAATTCAGAGACAAATAATAAGGCATGGGTTTTGCCTTCAAGACACTTGCCATCTATTAGAAGGGACAAAGCAAGAATATAAGCATCAATAAAAAGAAATGTTCATTTCTTATCTCTGATTTATTCCACGCACTTTGCTAGATACTGAGCATTCAGGATGGGATTAACTCACTGCAATGGCCCTTGCAGAGCACCCAGCACAGTTGAGGACATGTCCATGGACAGTTACAGTTGAGTATGATGCAGAGCACGGTAGGTAGGTGCAGGCTATGGGAGAACACTAAAGAGTAGTGCAGAATGGGAAAGCTGGGTAGGCTTCTTAGATAAGCAGGCAGCACTTAGCTGAGACCTGAGAGGTGAGAATGAGCTGGCCAGATTGAGGAGGGAGGCAAAGAACATGCCAGGCAGAGAGAACAGAGATGCACAAAGCACACGTAGGAAACTGAGGTTGATTTGGTATTGCTGGAACTCGGGATGGTCACTGGGGATTGAAAGCATGATGGATCCTCTAATGAAACCTTGATTCTCTTATAAAATAGGCACTATTTTCATTATCGCTATATAATAGGTAAGGAAAACGAGGATCAGAAAGGCTGGGTAGTTTGTCCAAGACACAGAGCTAGAACAGAAAATTTGATCTTTATTGGTTCATTTCTGAAGCCCTTACCTTTAACATGGGAACTATGGGAAGGGCTCTCTGTGAGGGGTGGTAAACATAGTGGCTGGACTGTCTGCTTCCACCTCCAAAGAGCTGTGTGGCTTTGGGCGAGTTACTTAGCTGCTCTGTCCTTCAGATGCCTCAGCTTGAAAATAGGGATACTAATATCTACCCCATAGGACTAGGTTTGCTGAGGATAAAATGGGTTAACATTTGTATCTTGTAGGTAGTCTAGCATTTGATGAGGGCCCCATAAATATAAATTACTATTCTCAGGCTGGATTAAAAGGAGAGAGACTAAAACAAATACCACAACTCAGTTGGGAGGCCATTGCAGCTGTGCGGCTGAGAGGTGTTGGTGGTAGGGGTGAGGGAGAGAAACAGCGTGCAGATGAAATGCCACTTCCTTTTAGGATAATGGTCTGGGGACTGGGACTTAACCAGTTTCCAGGCTGGGTGTCTGTGTCCCTTTAAGCTACCCACAGACCAGAGGGGATGTGCTGCCTGCACGAAGGTTGGTTGCTCCTGAGAATGATATAGATTTCTTTTGTGAGCTTCAGGAAACCACATCCCAGTGAGCACTGTGGTATTGGCTCAACCTGATGGGACGTGTGGTTGCCAGGGGCAATGCAATCAACTTCTGAGCCCATTCCTTCTCCCTGTGGCTCCCAATGACTTTGTTTCCATCTGAGTGGTTAGGGCCCTGTCACTTCTAGATCTTCTGTTTTCCTGCACTGAAGGTGGGGAGACAGATGTTAGGATCTGGTCAGAGGTGGAATGATTGGAGGGGCCAGCTAGGAACTCCCCACTCTGGGGTGAGAAGGGGACAGTTCATTGACTACCCTGGGCCAGGCAGCTTCAGCTTCAGTGGGATTTGAGAGGCACTGTGAAGGAGCATCATACCAGTTGTCCCTTTGTCCCTCCTCTTTGGGCCATGGAGCCTTTACCCCTTGGCTGGCCACTCCCATGGGTGACTTGCACAATCTCTGTTCATGTTCCAGGGTCTGTGGCAGAAGGAATCCAGGACAGAGAGGAGGGACAGTGATGGTTGGGGCAGTCAGGGGAGGCTTTTGGGAAGAGGGGGGCATCTGGGCGGAGAAAGAGGGAAGCACTGTGGAAGAGAGAGCATCAGATGGCATCCGAGTACTCTGACAGCAAAGTGTCCATTTAGTTTTCTCATTGCTGTATTCTCAGAACCCAGTCCTGGCTCAGAGCAGGAATCACCTGATAGATACCAGATGAGTGAATCAGATACCAGATGGGCTCCATCATCTTGTGTTGTGACCTTGACCCATTATAGCCACTCCTGGAACTTCGGGTATGGTTGATGCCACCCAAACCACAACACCTGAGATGGGGATATGGGGATGGGCGCTGGTCCCCCAAATTAAAAATTGAAGTGTCATTACTGTAGGCAAGAGGATGGATGGTCAGAGGGCCAACACATATGCGCCCGCGCACACGCACACACACACACACGCATACATATAGACATTTGTTTTAGTGGTGCATTGCTCCCCGTGACTTTTTCCCCAAACCCTTCACAATTGCCAATTTGCTTACAGTAATAATCATGGATCAGTGCATTTTAGTAGGTTATGAGTACAGTCCAGAACTCAAGCTTTTCAGCTCGGTGCTGGTTCTTCTTGCTCATGTCACACAGGCAGAGATCCTTAAAGTCCCTCAAAAGACTGAAAGTGATTTCCCAGGACCAGAGAATATTCCAGAGAAGAAAGGGAAAATCTATTGGCAGACCTATGTATTTATTCACTGCCCAGCATTTAGAGTGTCTTCTCCATGTCAGGCTCTAGAAGTGGTGAAGGGGAGTGTATGATTCAGATGAGCTATGTTATGCTGGAACAACAAATCTCCATGACTTAAACAACAAAGGATTTTTCTTGTTCACACTGTGTGGTCATTGTAGGTCAGCCTCTCATCCTTCCAGTGGGATCAAGTAGAGAGAACAACTGAGAACAGGGGCAAATGGAGCTGGTGAGACACATCCTGGGGTTCAGTTAGAGATGAGTGGAGTGGGGGGGCTAAAGCTGGTAGGGGATCAATAGTAAAAGCTCTTGAATGCCATAATAAGGACTTTGTACTTCAACTTCTAGACCTTCCTCAGAATTGGCCTTACCTCTGGAGCTGAATCTGAACTTTCCCTCTTGGTGTCCAGGATCACAACAGTCACTTGCTCGTGACCGGCCTGTGGTCCTGGGAAGCTTCCCATCTGCAACTGCCCAGATCATCAGCTCATGCCTTGGCGTGGTCTGACCTCGAGAATCCATGACACCGAGGAGAAGCCATTTAGAAGAGATAACTGGAATGTGAGCTTTGCTTAGATTTAAGCTCTCACCAACTCACTATAATTAAGTGCCAAGTGGTTATTAAACAATACATTTACAGAATTCTGACAACTGTGTAGGAACTGTTCCTCTCCTACAGTGAATATTCCCCAGTAAATACACTTGTAATACTCCACTGGCTTTTAATTAACCCGACTCGCCTATAAACCCATTTATCTTTTAAAAAGAAGGTTGTTTCATGTGCAATATGTGTCAATAGATAATTAAAATGTTTTTCTTAGAGAATGAACAGGGAGATGTGATCTATGCATTTCAGAACCTTATTATTAAAAATGTTATTTATTGAGGTTTAAACACTTGTTACTTGGTAACTAATAGAGACCGTGTCTTTAATGCCAAAATTAAACAGGCACTGCAGACAGAATGTGCAATGTTAGCAAACCTCTTGGGTCATAATTAAATAGCACAAGTGACAAACGTTCAATTCTTGTTTAGGAAACAAACACCATGATCTGGCTTCCTTTCAATCAGGATATGGGAGGGTGTGTCCCTGTTCTTCTAGGAGTAGCCTGGTCGTGTCGCTGTTTCAAACGCAGACATTACAGATTTTCGGAGCACAGTATCTTCTGCAAATAACAGCTGCAAGCTGTTTTGGGAACTTCGGAATAAAAGACAGCATGAGACTGCTTTGGTGAATGGAGACACTTTGGCAGAACTAGAAGCTGACCAGAGCCCCATGCCCACGGGTAGACCTGTGGCCTAGTGATCGCAGCCCTTGGAAATAGGCTGTTCTATCCACTGGCAGAAGGCAGCTTGGCAAAGAGGGCTCTTTCCTGCTTTTCCTCCCTCCCCTTGTTATGGATTAAACTGTGTCCCCCACACTGCAGGTGTGCTAGTCTGCTAGGTCTGATGTAACAAAACACCACAGACTCCAAGGGTCGAACGAATGAGAGATACTTATCCTCACATTTCTGGAGGCTGGAAATCCAAGACCAAGGTGTCAGCAGGGTTGGCTCCTTCTGAGGTCTCTGTCTTTGGTTTTCAGGTATTCACCTTCTCACTGTGCCCTCACCTGGCCTTTCTTTGTCTGTGCACTCTTAGCATCTCTTCCTCTTCCTGTGAGGACACCAGTCATACTGGATGAGTACCAGACCAGTCATAACCCTACTTAACCTTAATTGCCTATTTAAAGGCCATATCTCCAATACAATCACTTTGGGAGTGAGGGTGTCAACATGCGGAACAGGTCCTCCTTCCCAGCCCTCAGAGGGAACCAAGCCCACCAAGACCTTGATCTCAGATTTCCAGCCTCCAGAACTGTGAGACAACGCAGTTCTGTTGTTCAAGCCATTCAGTCTATGGTTCTGTCGCGGAAGCCATAGGAAATGAATACACTCCCTGACAAAGAAATTCTATCATATTCTGGTCCTCCAGCAATCATCCTTGGGTTCTCTGGGAATGCTAACCCATTGACAGGAGGGACAAAGCAAGGTTCTCAGACATTTAAGGGGACGGAGTTGATAACAGAGGGTGCACAGATAGTCTGTTAGGGTGGGTCAAGAAGATAGTGTATCATTTCCTTTTAAATTCCCATTTTGTGTGTATTTATCATGTACAAAATATTAGTATAGTAGTACATGCATGTGCTTTATAAGTACATATGTGCACTTATACTGGGAGGTCCATGTTCAAAATGTTTTGATCGACAGGGATATATGATCAAAGCAACTCAGACACCACTGTTCTACGGGAGGGAGTCAGTGCTGAAAAATTAGAAAAGGCAGTTCCTGTGGAGCAGGATTTAATGTAAGAAGCAGAAGAAAAGATTTTTAAAACTCTATTGAGAATTCTTAAGGTTGTAAAAGAAGATTCGACCAACAAAGGACTGGAGACCACAAGGCAGGTTTCTCTATTGCCCCTCGTACTGCACTGGGATTGTTTATGACATCATCATGCATGTCAGGGTTTGTAATGTTTGGACCTCCTTCAAGCCTCACCCCAAGGTGGCCGGCATCACGCCTGTCCGAGGTGAGGTTGCTGGCAGTAAATACGGCATTCTACATGGAGTGGAGTTGCAGGGTGTGAGCCAGCACCAGAACAGGGGGAGTCTTTCTCTTTAAGCCACTCCATCCTGAGAGTGACAGGTGAACTGCAGGTCAGGAGGAGGAAGTTAGGGGAAAGTGAGAGAAAGAAGCAGGGTCAGCCTCAAAGGGAGAGGTAGGTAAGCAGAGGAAAATACAGAGGTAGGGCATCTGAGAAGCAGAGATAGAGCTGGTGGGGTAGGGAGTGCAGAATAAGGAGGCAGAAGGTTGGAGGCAGAAAAGCAGGGCAAAAATGAGAGATAAATTTGACACTGCTGAAGACTGTGCAAACACTTGGTAATTTTGTCAAACATCATAATTCCAATTATGTTTAGGGTTTTGCTTATACATTGATCCTGATGGGTTATCTTGTTCACTCACTTGAATAAACATCTATGCATCTCTTACATCTGGTATTTTGAGCATTATAAGTTCTAGAGTGGGCCGGGCCTCGGGCCTGGGAAAGTGCATAGTTTTGGGAGGCCCTCAGGCACCAGTCTTTAAGTTCGGGAATGGGAAGCTCTGGGTGTCAGCCATTAAGCCACCCATGTGGGTGTCCTGGTGTTCTCTCCCTGGAAGCTGAGAACAGATGTTCTCTCTGCCCTGGTAGCTGCCTTGATTCCAGGAGAGAAGAGAAAGAGTGAGCAAGGGCTCTGGATGTTTCCCTTTCTCTCCTCCTGGTGTTACCATAGTATCTCGTTTCCTTGGTTACCGGTGGCCAAGGAAAGGACACTGGGCAAGTGCAGGATTTTGATGGAGCGCTCTAAAGAGAGATGTCAGCAAGGACCTTGTCTCTTTTAAAAGAACACTCATTCTGAGAGGTTGCTAAGGAATGGGGATGGGGAGGGGATTGGTGGGTCTGTTTCCATGAAGTTGGAATTTAGAGATTTCATCTCACACAACAGAAATGAGGGGCTTAAAAGATAAGCCCAAGGAATCAAAGCCAGGGAAGCCTTACCCAGCTTTGCACATTGCTGGAGATCTGAAATGGGCAGGAAGGCCATGATGCTAATTAAGAAATGATTTTTGCAATGCCCCCTTTAGCTACACCCAACTTGGGCTAGCATTGGTAACTATCCTGCTATTTCCCCTGATAACTAAACACTTTGGGGGTATATGGGAATGTGCCATTTCTGCTATGAGCATCTGACATCAGCCTTTAACTGTTCCAAGAAGCCCCCAGTAGACCTATAAAGACTTTTCAGAGGGCCTCTGGATCTTCTTTTTGGACATTTAAATGATGTGGAGGACAGCAGCCCTTAATTCTACCCTTCTTTTAAGAATCAAGCAAGATATCTCCACCTCTAGTAGATTGTCTTGACCTCTCTACCCAAGTTATGTACCCTTCCTCAAAAGCCCAAAGAGTTGCATGAACATTTTATCCTTGCATTTAATCCATTGTTCACTACTATCCGGTTACTAGTCTGTCTTCTCTACCTGATTTTGAGTTTTCTTATTTTTATCTCTTTTTCCAAAGTGTTTTATTTTTGGAAGGAGAGGTAGGTAATACGTAAAAGACCAGAAATGCCACCCTTTTTTAGCCCAGAGTGAGGAGTTCAGACTCTAGCACTGTGAAGGGAATGCTCTGGAGGGATAGGAGGCAGGAAATTGACGTATCTGATGGGCCAGACTATGATGTTCATGCTGCTTCTTCTAAAGTCTTTGTGTCACATTCTTAACAATTAGTCATGACAAGCCAGTACCTTAAATTTGTTAAAAATACACCAGTAATAGAGAATGCTCCTGTGGAGCAGCCTTTCCCCTGTGCCCGCTCCTTCCTTTCCTTACCCCATGCCATGGCCCAGAGGCAGGATCATGGGACCCTGTTTTGTGAGCTGCCCTGAGGATATAGGAATCTGACACCCTCCTCAGTCACTAGTTGTTTCTTTCTTTCTTTTTATTTAAATTCAATTTGCCAACATATAGTATAACACCCAATGCTCACCCCATCAAGTGCCTTCCTCAGCTGTTTCTTGAGCAGATCTCCTGTGTCTAGCACCCAGCTGGAGGCTGAGAGCATCTAGGAGTAGATGATGAAGTCTCTGCCCACTTCCTAGAAGGAGCTTTGTTTAGTTATGAAGTTAAGACTTTCCTAAAATAATTAGTTAAGTGATTTAAGGCAAGATCAAAATTCGCTGTTAGATTGGATGGCTTGTAGGCAGCTAAGAACTATTGGAGCTCAGAGACCTGGTGATGTAGCAGACATGATTCAGAGTTCCTGCAGAGACACCAAGCAGCTAGGTCCCTTGATAGAAGATTCCCAAATACATTCAAGTCCTGCCAAACCTGCTGGGAGAGAAGAGACACTCTGGAGTAAACCCAGGAGAGGACCTGATAGCAGCTGCCTCCCCTTCCACACACATGTACACACACACACACACACTCGCCCATGCACACACCTGCCTCTTTAATACCTGTAATCCTAGTAGAAGTGATAAGTTCACGGCTGAACATTACCACCCTGACCTTTAAATGTCTGCAGGTAAATAGCAAAGAGCCAGATGTGGGAGTGGGAACCCTCAGCCAGAATTTTGAAGTCCTGAGGACCGGCCCTGCAGGTTGTGCTACTAACCTGATTTCAGCATATTCAGAAAGCCCTTCTATGAAGCAATCTACTAGCCAGTTAGCCAACCAGCATTTTCAGAAGTTTTTTAAAAATTCTTTTAAAATTTTATTTTCTCCAGTTTTATTGAGATATAATTAACATATCACTGTATAAATTTGAGGTGTACAGTATAATGGTTTGACTTACATTTGTTGTTAAATGATTCCACAGTAAGTTTGGTTAGCATCTATCACCTCATATATAGATACAATAAAAAGAAAAGCAACTCTATTCTCTTAGGATTTACTCTTAGGATTTACTATCTTAACAGTGTTCGTTTTACCATACAGCAACAATAACTATAGTCATCATGTTGTACACAGCATCCCTGGTGCTTATTTATCTTTTAATACATTTTGTACAAAAAATGTACAAAACTTGTACATTTTGATCACATTCCTCCTACTACTCCTCCCCTACCTCCTTACCTCTGGAAACCACAAATTTTATCTCTTTTTCTATGGGTTTGGTTTTTCCTTGTTTTTTTTTTAGGATTTTATTTATTTATTCATGAGAGACACACACAGAGAGAGAGGCAGAGACACAGGCAGAGAGAGAAGCAGGCTCCATGCAGGGAGCTCGATGTGGGACTCGATCCCAGGACTCCAGGATTACACTCTGAGCTGAAGGCAGGTGCTAAACCGCTGAGCCACCCAGGGATCCCTGGTTTTTCCTTTTTTTAGATTCCATATATAAGTGATATTATACAGTACTTGTCTTTCTCTGACTTACTTCATTTAGCAAAATGCCCTCGAGTTCAACCATATTGTTGTAAATGGTACAATTTCCTTCTTCCTTGTGGCTGAGTAATATTCTGTATATATACCATGTGGACACTTACCAACCAGCATTTATTGGGTACCTGCTGTTTGCCTGGTGACACAGCTCTGATATGTGTCTTCAAACAGCTGGCAGCTGACTAAGAAAGGTGACATATGTATGGAATAATCACCAAGTGACAGTGAAGTTCCTGGCTCTAGACCATGAAGCCCTGAATCAGAATTCCAACCCCGCCAATCACTTATGAGCTATGAAAACTACAACAAAAAGCTTCACCTCTCTATCTAGAAAATGAGTATTTAATAAAATCTTTTATTTAGTATGATGTGAGGAAGAAGCACAAGTCCTAGCAAATAGTATATACACTCAACAAATGTCAGCTCTTTTTGCAGTATTGCTTGGTAACTGTTATCCTTTTTTGCTGTACTTATTTAGATTAGTTATAATAATTGTATGTCTTAGACTGGTCTCCTACAGAGTTGGAGAAATGTGTGTGGAAGTTTTGTTGGGTGGTGCTTTTAGGAGGCAATGCCTATAAGGAGATGAGGGAGATAGGTGTGGGCAGGGAATAAAGCTGATCCTATAGGGAGCTCTGCATCAGGGTGGTCCTTCAGAGTTGTCCCAATTAGAGACAAGGAGTTGCCTTTGTATCCTTGCATCAGCCACTCATTGGCCCTGGGAAAGGCCTAACCCTGGATGAGGCAGTTCTCTACAGCTGAAGATGATTCCCAGAAGGGTACACAGGAGCCTACAGTAGCTGGGATTCTTTTTTTTTTTTTAAACACTGTAAAGGTTTTTTTTTTTTTTAATCTTTTATTTATTTATGATAGTCACACACAGAGAGAGAGAGAGAGAGAGAGGCAGAGACATAGGCAGAGGGAGAAGCAGGCTCCATGCACCGGGAGCCTGAGGTGGGATTTGATCCCGGGTCTCCAGGATCGTGCCCTGGGCCAAAGGCAGGCGCCAAACCACTGCGCCACCCAGGGATCCCATAGCTGGGATTCTTAGTCGTCAATGGTTAGATGTGTCTTCCCCAAAGATGGGATCTGGGCTGGGCACCCAGAGTGTATTACAGTGTAGAAGGGACCTTCTGTGTGACATGCTGTGTTCCTTTTATGACCATAGCTTCCCCAAGATAAAATGAAAGTGTGGTCTGAAGTTACTTCCAAGTTTAGCACTGCATGGGCTAAAGGATTCAGAGAAGGCTTCATGGAGGAGGAGTGACACGAACTGGGCCTAAAGGATGTCCAGAGTTTGGCTAAGCAGACCAAAGAAGGGAAGGAAAGCATCTGGGTATATTGGAAGGAGAGTGAGGACCCAGCCAGTATTCTGTGCAGGGTACCCCGGATCAGCTCAATAAATAATTTTTGAATAAACAAATGAATAAAAACATAATATATGAAATGTTACAGTAGGAGTGTAGATAACATACCTTTGAGTATGAAGACCTTAGTTCAAGTCCTAAATCTTCTACTTACTACCTGTATGGTCTTGATCTTGTATCTTGACCTTTCTGTGCCTCAGTCTTCCCTGATGCAAATTAGCTATTTACTAGGTTGTTGTAAGACTCAGATGAGGTAAGATGAAATGATGGATGTGAAAATGCTTAATGTCAGTGATATCAGGGGAGATCAAATGAGTCCACCTTTCTGGTAGGGAGGGTCAAGAGAAGCTTTCAGAGAAGAAGGCATCTGAGCTGTGTCTTGAAAAGGAACATGTTGAGAAGTAGAGACTAATTTTAGGCAGAGAATAGGGCAAACAAAGAGGGATATTTGGCAAGAGAGAAGAGAAATTTTATGAAGATCCTGGAAATTATTTTCTTGCAGGCCTGACTTAGAGATATCTTGGGGCTTCCCAGTTTCTGGCAGTCCTATCTCACCCCAGTTCACTTTTAAATTATAACCCAGTTTTATTTCCTCACCCTCAGAAGACACACCCCAAGCAAAGTACTTGAAAAGTCCCACCTTCTGGGAGGGTGCCTAGTGATCCCTACCTCCTGGATTTTGCCATCCTTGGCTCCAGAGTGTGGGCTGGACCTAGGGATTTTTCCTAATGAATAGAATACAGCAAATATGATTGGGTGTGACTTCCAAGATTAGGGTTGATGCCACACTCTCATGTTCTGCCCCTCTCTTCCTGCTCACTCTTCTGGCAAAACCAGCTGCTATGTTGTAAGCCACCCTGTGTAGAGGCCCACATGCTGGTCAATAGCCAGCAAGAAACCAGAGCTCCTGGTCCAATGGCCTTGGAGAATGCTGCCAACAACTGCCTGAGAGAGCCTGAAAGAGTCTTTCCAAAAAGAACCTTGAGGGACCATGGCCCTGGACTGATACCTGGATGTCAGCTCATGAGAGACAGACTTAGCAAAGTTGTGTGTGATTCCTGACACACAGAAACTGTGGAGTAAGAAATGTCTGTGTTTGAAGCCACTATGATAATAGGTAACTACCACATGAAGGAAAGGCAGAGGGAGTAAGTCACAGTTGGGAATTGGAAAGTGATATTCCTTTAAGTCCCTGGGAAAAGGAGAGATAGGAAAGTGGTAGTTATCCAGAGGACATCACGAGGCATTCTAAAGCCACTGGGGAGGGGGCTTGCTCAAACACAGTGGGTGACCATCAGCTTAGGTTGCCAATTATGGACCACACTCAGCAGTAGATGAGTTTGTGTTGCCTACATAATGTTTAAAAATAGTTTTTGAAAAAAAAATAGTTTTTGAGATGGTTGCTGTGTTCAAGTTCTAGATTTCATATAAGAATCTAGATTTCCAGCTTTTCTTGAAAAATGAGAAGATCTGGCAACACTGTCCTGGCATTCCAACAGGATAAGGTCTTGTTATAGGAACAGGTAACTGGTCAGATGAGGTGTATGTTTCCCTAGTGTTAGGGAAACCAGCAAGAGATGGTACTGCACTCCAGGGCTGGAAACAGTGGGGAGCCTGAAGGCACAAAGGGAGGGAGCAGTTACAGCAAGCTAGAGAGAGTAGTTGTGGAAGTTGCTCTCTGATAGGGGATGTGGCCTCAACAGAGTCATAGCCAACTCTAAGCAACCTGGCAGGAAAGAAGCTGGGGAACAGACATCTTGTCCATTCCCCTCCCACCTTCTGAATACGCCCCTGGAACTTCTCATTACTGAACTATTGCCACCCAATAGAACTTTCTGTAATGATGGAAACGTTATTTATCTGCACTATTCAAAACCATAGCAACCAATCACTTGTGGCTATTAAGCACTTGAAATGTGACTAGTGTGATAGACCAACTAAAGTGTAAATTTTATTTAATTTCAAGTAATTTGAAATTAAATTTTTAAAAGACTTTATTTATTTATTTATTTATTTATTTATTTATTTATTTATTCGAGAGAGAGAGAGAGGCAGAAACACAGGCAGAGGGAGAAGCAGGTTCCATGCAGGAAGCCCGATGTGGGACTCGATCCTGGAACTCCAGGATCACGCCTTGGGCTGAAGGGAGGTGCTAAACCACTGAGCCACCCAAGGGATCCCAAAATTAAATTTAAATAACTACATGCAATGGCTAATTTTGGGTCCACTTGACTGGGCTAAGACATCCCCAGATAGCTGGTAAAACATTATTTCTGAGTGTATCAATGAGAGTGTTTCCAAAGGGATTAGCATTTGAATCAGTAAAACTAAGCAGAGAATATTACTTCCCACCCAGTGCAGGTGGGCATTATCCATTCCACTGTGGGTTTGAATATAACAAAAAAGCAGAGGAGGAGTGAATTTGCTCTCTGCATGTGATGGGGCATCCATCTTCTGCCCTTGGATATTGGTGTACCTGGATTTTGGACTCAGTCTGGAATTTACACCATTGGGTCCCTTTGTTCTCAGGCCTTCAGTCTTGGACTGAATCACACCACTGCCTTTCCTGGGTCTCTAGGTGCAGATGGCAGATCATAGGACTTCCCAGCCTCCATAGGTATGTGAGCCAATTCCTATAATACATCTCTCTTATGTATATCTGGTTCTTTATCTCTGGAGGACTCTAATATTCAACACGTGGTTAGTGGCTGACCATCTCAGATGGTTCTGAACCATCTGAGAACTACAGGGCCAGGGAGCCCTTAGATGCCATCCATAAAAACTGGCCTGCTGAGCACAGAATAGAGTGGATAAGGATGGGGGAGAGGGCTGGAGGGACAAACAGAAGGTGCCCAACAGGTACCTTTGGCTGGGGCTGAGCCTGTACCTGTCTGATGTTTTTTGACACAAGTTACCACCCATGTGGGGATCACTTATTTGTTACCTCCATGGTTCTTGTTGTGACCTCCAAACCTGTTTAATGGTGTTACAGATGGAATTATTTCCCCCACCCCAAATTCATATGTCTTAACCCCTTTGGAATGTGACCTTACTTGGAAATGGGGTCTTTATTGTGGTAACCAAGTTAAAATGACATCATTAGGGTGGGCCCTAATCCAACATGACTGGTGACCTTATAAAAAGGGGAAACCTGGAAATAGACACACACAGAGGGAAGACGTCATGAAGAGACACAGGGGGAAGGTGATCGATAAACCAAGGAGAGGGGCCAGGAGCAGACCTTTCTCTCAAGGCACTCAGAAGAAACCAGACCTGCTGACACCTTGATCTCAACTTCCAGCCTCCAGAACTGTGAGGCAATATATTTCTGTTGTGCAAGTTGCCCATTCTGTGGTCCTCTGTTGTGGCAGCTCTAGCAAACTAATATACACAAGAAGGTCACTTCCCAAACCCTGGGATTGCGTGAGTCTGTGTGCCCATTCCCCCAGAGCCAGGTGCAAGGAACTATGGTACTCACAGAGCGGAAGTTTGAAATACCACAGGGCATGACATATGAGGTGCCAGATCTCAGAAAGGCAGTGTGCATCCTGCGACAGCATTTCTGTGATAAGTTTTCAAAGTTCTGTGAGCCCTTGGAAACCACCATCTGGGCTGCATTCAGAGCTCCAGAACTTTACAAAGGCTGCTGGCTGAGAGGTGCAGCTCTGTCAGCTGTGCTGGGCTTAGCCTCTGAGGAAGGGGTGCTTTGGTGCTTCTGGTTGCTGTGGGGTTGCTTTCATAGGGTCTAACAAGTCCCCTCTTAAATACTCAACCTCCTGTCTGTCTAGATTAATTGGTTGGTAACTGTGAGCTGTATGTTCCAGCAAAACTTACACCACATTAGCACTTGAAAATATTAAAATGGCAAGCAGACCACAGAAGGATATGAAGATGTGTATGCATATTTGACTCCCTTGGGAAGCTGTCTTCTCATCCCCTCTTCCCTGTCCGATAAGATTTTGCCTCCTATAACTATGCTAGCTGGACAATGCTGGAGAGCTGGAGGCTCCCCTGCCCCACAACCACCCTTCTGCTTGCTGGGGTTCCTGCAGGAGGGAGCTGTGCACACAGGAACAATACTGAATTGACAGTGTGGTCTCTCATTAACAACTGAGCAAACTTCTGAAGGTCACCCTTTGAGACTTGTAACTAGAGAGAACTATTAATAGTAACAGGGCACAGATGTAACAGCTCTAGATCAAGGCAGGAGTTTGTTATCCACTCTTATGAAAGGAGTCTGGATGTGAGCGGTCTAGAACTCATGGGGGCTATGCCATCACCAAGGTGCCAAGCTCTGGGCTCTTCCTCTTCCACCATCCTTTGCAGAATCAAGGTCGCCCTCAATCCAGAAGGGTCTCTGGAGCCCCTGCTATCATAGCCACATTCCCACTAGGAAGCAGAAGGGGAATATGGCAAAAAGCCATGTGTCAGCTGTCACCTTCTTAAGAAGGGTGCCTCTACATCCCACAGTGATATGTCTGTGTACAACCCACTGGATATTGCAATCTTCAAGGAAGGCTGGTAAATGAAGGATCTGCTAGCTGGGCACATTGACTTCAGAATAAAATTGGAGTCTCCTACTGAGGCAGAAGGAAGAATAGATACTGAGTGGGCAACTGGCCATTTCTGCCACAACCCAGACCAACACCTACCTAGGTCAGCTGACCACATGAAGGCAGGAATTTAGGACAGGATGATGACTGGACCTGCCCTGTGCTGGCCAGTCCTGCCCAGGGGGCTGAGTATGTGGAGACATGAAGTACAAGAAGCTTCATCATGGTGGTAACCTATGAATGCACAGGGACCCATGTGCTAGACCCTCATAGAACTTAGCTCTGTCTGCAAACATACAGACACAAATAGAGTGGTAAACAGAAAGAACAGCCAAGTGAACTGTGGCATATCCAAACTGGAGAATACTACACTGCAACAGTTAATGAAGAGGACCTCCATATACCCACAGGCAGCAGCATGTAAACAGACCCCCGCCCTCAGGACCCTGGTGCCTCCTTTCCTGTATTGTATGTTCTCCCAACTGCTCTGATCTTCTCAGAGCAGAGAGACTGCTGGTTTAGAGACTTTTTGCAGGAGTGGTGTGCTGCTTACAGAGAGAGAGAGAGAAAGAGAGAGAGAGGACTTCAGTCCAGGAGATTCTGGGAAAGGAGAGTAAATGCCCCCCAAATTTACAACAGAAAGAAAGAAATATTAATCTGGAGCAGAACTGAGAAATTCTCAAGGTCTGCAGAACCCAGGCAGAAAGCTATGAGCCATCACAGGGCTCAGGCACACTCTTCCCCTTGAGAATTGGACCTGGGTGTACTTTTCCCTGAGAACCATTCTTACAAGCATATCATAGTTCACATAGCTCACAACAGTAAGACAAATACATATGTATATATAAAGAAAAAGATGAATTTAAAATATACCAAGGTTGTAGCAATGTTAATCTCTGAACTGTGGCACTATTGGGCATTTTGTTTTCTTTTTCTTTCTACTTTTCTGTATGTTCTAAATTTTCTATGAGGAAATATTTTGGGATGCGAGGGAAGCGAACTATATTCTACTTTATTACCTAACAAGTGGTTTTCCTTTGAAAAATTTTTGGATAATGTTTATAAAAATATGGAATTGATTCATTTAATAGAATACAAAATGGCACAAAGAAATAAGAGCAGCCATGATCCTCCTGCCTAGATAAGCCCTGTTGACTACAGTAAGCTTTTGTAATCAGAAATCAAAAAGTCACTTTAAAAAAAAAATCAGTGAAAATTGAAGTTTACTGAAACTTCTCATATATCTATGCCAGATAGCCCCAAGTGGACTCCCAGAAATCAGGGCCCCAAGGATACAGTTCACTGTATAGTGAGAATTTTCCCACATCCATAGGTATTCCTCTAACACACAGCATGCACGGCTGTACATAGAGGGTTTCCTTATTTGATGAACCACAATTGCTCTGCCTAATTCTACTATTGTTAGATAATTATGGTGAATCTAATTTTTTTAATTGGAAAAAATACTGCCTTGTATGTCCTCAGACACAAATCCTGGGGGACAGCACAGGTTAATATGCAGATACATTTTTGGAAGAAGAGTCATTGTCAAAGGCAAGCACATTTCCAAGGCTTCTGACACTGAAGACTACTTCAGAAAACCCAGGTTAGCATTCATTCCTACCATTGGTGGATGAGAACACTGGGCTATCTTAAGGTTGGCCTGAACTATAAAAACAATCAATCAGTGGTTCAGTTGAATATGCTGGTTCAGTTAAGCTAAGGGTCAAGTAGGAGTGAATGGGTAGGCCTACTGGAGGACCAACATGCGCTGTGTCAGTCATCTGCAATAGTAGTTTGGTCATCCGTGGGACTCCAAAGATATGTCCAACATAGGCCCTGCCTTCTTGCTCTTGGCAGGATAGGGAGACTGACAGTGCTCCAATGATCGTAGGGCAGGCCTAAGTCATTCAGGTATGTGATTGAAGTGAGCTCAGGGACCCAGTAGGGGACAGGACAGAAGGCTTAAGATAACTCTTGGTTATGTCTTGGTCAATTGAGGCTACTATGCAGAATACCATAGCATGTGTGGCTTAAAGATTTCTTAAACAACAAACATCTCTCTCTTTCTCACAGTAATGGAGGTTGGAAGTCTAAGGTCAAGGTGCCAGCATGTTCAGGTTCCTGGGAAGGGCCCATTTCCTGGTTTGCAGATGGCCGTCTCTCTTCTTGTGTCTTCACATGGCAGAGAGAGAGAGAGAGAACAAAATCTCTCATGTGTCTTCTTATAGAGGCACTATCTCATTTGAGGACTCCATCTCATGACCTATTAATTCACCAAAACCTCATCTCCAAAATCCATCACACTAGAAATGAAAGTTTCAACATATGGATTTTAGGAGGTCACAAACATTCAGCTCATAGCAGGCCATAAGGATACAGCTAGGGCCATGTGAAGTGTGTGTGTGCACATGTGCTAGGGAATGAGGTCTGAGCAGAGACAAGAGTAGGTGCAAGGCTCACGAAGAAAGGAGGAGCCTGTAGTCTTGGTTTATTGATCATGTTCTTTATTAGCTATTAATTTGCATCTCTCTGAGCCTCTCTTTATTCACCTGCAAAGTGTGCACACTTGATGATAGCAGGCCTCCTTTGACTTCACTATGAGAACAGATGGGTATCCTGGAGGGAATATAAAGCAGGAGCTCAGACACATCTGTGTTCTAGCCCCAACCCCACATTTCAGTTTTGTGAGCCTGCAGAGACACTTAGTCTCTCCCTCCTTGTTTGCTTTCCTATAAACCGGCTAACAATAATACCAACTGTGGGGCTCTTGTGTGCTGGAGATAATGTTCATGGAAGTGGTATACAAGTGGTGGTTGTAGTTTATTGCTGGCCCCCCACACATTTTCTGAGCCCTTATGACGTGCTGTCTGCAAGAAAACATGGCTTCTGCTCTTAGCTCTACTCTAGTGGAGAGAAAGGACACATGAGAGCAGCTGAGATGTGATGCCATAAATGCTGAAATTGGCAGGACAGAGAGACCAGAGGAATACAAAGGAAGGCAATTGCTTGAGGGAGTCAGTGGGAGTTTTGACAGCCCTCAAAGAACTTTGGAAAAGTAATCTCAGTATTCTTCTGTAGAAGACTTAAAATAAAAAGCTTATTATATTATTGTACTTGTATGACTGCCAATATCTTGTGGGACCTTTCAAAAGTAGCAGTGAAATAGGCCAGTCACAGAAGGACAAATCCTGCATGGTTCTACTTATATATAAGGGATATGTAGCATAGTCAAATTCATAGAAGCAGAGAACAGAATGGTGGCTGCCAGAGGCTCCAGACAAGGAGAAATGGGGAGATGTTCACTGGGTATAAAGTTTCAATTAAGCAAGATGAACAAGTTCTAGAGGTCTGCTCTGCTGTACAGGACAGTGTCTATAGTTAACATTACAGCATGATGCACTTCAGAATTTGTTAAGAGAGTAGATCTTATGTTTAATGTCCTTACCATAAAACAAAACAAAACAAAAAGAAAAAAAATTAAGTCACGAAGGACATAAGGAAACTTTGGAGGTGTTGGGATATATCTGTTACCTTACTGTGCTGGTGGTAATATGAATGTTTGCCTGTTTCCAAACTCATCCAATTGCACATATCAAATATGCATAGCTCTTTGTACTATTATACCTCAATAAAGCTGATTTTTAAAACAAGTAGTTTTAATAAGGCACCATCCCTGCATCATGTCTTGGAAAATTTTTCAGTCTGAAGAATGCTGGGTGCTCATTATCATTGTTCCCTTCCGCTTCTCCTACTGTTCTGTGTGAGCCATCCTAAGAAGATAATTTCCAATCTTTCTTCATATAAAGAGAGGCTTTCCTTACTCCCCTGACTGTCAGGAGTTCACAACCCTGACATTCTGGAAGAGTCTTTCATAGCTAAGCTAATGCTAACCGAAAGTTAAGTGTAAGGGGACAGCCCCTACCTCTACCCAAGACAATATGGAGCCCAGAACAAAAGGGACACATGACTTGAGCTAGCAGTTCCCCATGCCCCTTGGATAATTTGAGGGATTTGCTCAGAATTTGCTTTTACCTGAGCCATGCACTGACCTTTCTTCAGTTACTGATGCACTTAAACACTTCTGAAGAGAGAAGAGGAGGAGAGGGTCTTATACCTTGCTTTAGGGTCAAGTTGCTTGCTCTGAGGTCCTGGCTGTGGCTCTTGGGTGAATCTTCTCTCCTTCAGCTGTTGGGAGAGACTCCTGGCCTGGATATGGCTGGATGTGGCTCAAATCAATGCATTTCAATCAATCAAAACAAAAATGGTAGATGTCTTCAAGACATAGGTCTGAGCTTACCAGCCACAAGTTGAAAGGTCACGGTTGGCTAATGAATTGGAATAGCGTGGCCATGTTGCCCAGGAAATCTGTTGGAGGTCACTTTTGTAAAGCTGCCTGTGGTTCAGGCTTGAGTGAGGAGGTTGCTGCTTCTGGCTTCCTTGGCAATGGGCAGAGCTCTGAGCACTTACTGTGTGTTAGGCAGTGGTTAAATAATAAGAAGTAGATACTATGACTGCAAAGTAGTGATTTGTCTCAGGAGGTGGAGGAGGCAAGATTGTGATTTGTCTCAGGAGGTGGAGGAGGCAAGATTGGAACTCATCTCTGTCTATTTTCAAAGCACATGCTCTGAAGTATACCCCCAGGAGAACTTGGTTCTGGCTGAGATTCCCTGACTTTTGAATCAGAAGGAACTTTGAGAAAAAATGTGTTTTTAGTAATGTGGACTCCTTTGAGAGGCAGCATGGCACCATATGTGGGGTCTAGAGCCAAGTTGGTTGCATGGAAGTCCTGACTGTGCCAGCTGAGCATGCCTGGGTCTGAGTGTGGTGGCACTAAGCCCAAATGGGCTGGCAAAGAGGCAGTACCCTACAGTAAGCTGTTTTCTCCAGTGTGGTAGGTAAAGTCATGAGTTTCAGTCAAGGAAATCTACCTTAGTGACCTGGGGCAGGTGTCTCCAAGCCCAGTCCCCTCATCTGGATACTGACAGAGGGATACTAATAGAACCCTGCCTCAGAGGGCCATGTGAAAATTAAACTAGTTTATTCATATCAAGTACTTGGAACAAAGTATAGTGCACAAACCTTTGTCAACATTGTTTACCCTATGGAAATCTATGAATTCTCTAACTTTCCAATTTTTGGACAGACCAAAAGTCATTTCTTATGCTTAGTGGACATGTCCAGCTTGATTGTGTAAGGGCATTTTTGTTTGAGAAGGCTAGGAGTGTGGACAGAGGTAAGCTACAGACTAATGACAGCCTCACAGCCACACAGCTCACACAGAAGACTGGGCTTCTGGAGTATGTCCTCCAGCTCCTGAGCCATGTCTGCAACTAAAGAGGATACAGTAGGGCTATAGTTCTCCCAAATTGTGGGAGACACCTGTGACATTTCCCAGACACTTCCCAAACACCTTTGCCTTACTGCTTCCTCCCCCTTAGGCAGCCTGAGGCTCACCAGGTCTTTCTGCTTTTCTTTTCTTTTTTTTTTAATAATAAATTTATTTTTTATTGGTGTTCATTTTACCAACATACAGAATAACACCCAGTGCTCATCCTGTCAAGTGCCCCCCTCAGTGCCCGTCACCCATTCACCCCCACCCCCCGCCCTCCTCCCGTTCCATCACCCCTAGTTCATTTCCCAGAGTTAGGAGTCTGCTTTTCTTTCTAACTATGATGATCTAACCTTCAGGTACCTATGGCAAGTGGAGTATCTGGCCTCAGCCCCTACTTTGCTCTCAGTTTCATTGGTCTTATTATGAATTCATTCTGTTACTGATTATGATAATAATTTTTAAAAGATTTGTTTATTTTAGAGAGAGACAGAGAGCAGGGTGGGGGGGAGAGAGAAGGAGAGAGAGAATTTCAAGCAGACCCCCCACTGAGCATGGAACCTAACACAGGGCTTGATCTCATGACCTTTAGATCATGACCTGAGCCAAAATCAAGAGTTGGACACTTAACCTACTGAGCCACCCAGGCATCCATGATAATAATTTTTAAAATAATAATTCAGTGATGTTAACAATTTGCTCATAATGAAAATGTGTAGTGAGTTGGGCATGATGCTACACAGTCTGTGTATCTTATCTCCGGTGATTCTCACAAAACACTAGTGATATTGTAATCTCCATTTTCCAGATAGGGAAATGGGCTCAGAGAAGAAGCTTGCCCCAGATCACACAAGGGATCCAAACCCAAGTCTCTTGGACCCTGTGGTAGTTCTCAGCCACTCTACTTAGTTATTTTCGGGTAGGAATTTGGAGACAGACCAGCAGTGGGGAGTGAAGGACTAGGGCGGGGGTTGGGGGTTGATGTGAACTCAAGTACATGTTACTTATTCTTAATTTAAGGATGCTTTGGTGGATACCAAGGACCAAGGCCCAGGGCAGTTTTGTTGATCTAACAGGGTCTCTCACTAACCCCATGCTGACTGTTCAGAACACCAGGATCAAGTCAGGGCCTATCCACCCTCTAGCAAGTCAGCCAGGCATGTGGGCCAATGGTGCTTGGGAGAAGAAATGGGACAGACAGAGCATGGCCTGGGGTTGGCAGGCTGAAGCATGTCCCATTCTTACTCAGAAGAGACCCTGAAATCTAGATAGGCTGCTTCTCTCCCAAGTGTGCAAACCTCCCCACTCAAATTCTGTAGGAAAGGACCTTTCAAGACATTTGCTCCATTTCTTTCATTTATAGACTTTGTGGCCCAAGAAAAGGGAAGAACTTACCATTACTCTGCATGAGAGAGCTGAGAGCTGAGGCCACCATTTATTGAGTGGTTCCTGTATGCAAGACTCAGTTTTCTACATGTTTTTCCCATTTAACCCCTGCCACAGTGCTAAGTGGTTTTCTCTAGAACTTGGCATCTTGACAACCAGATCAGGATGGTTCATACTGCACCTCAGTGGCTCCCCAACAACCACTGCTCAAGGGCATGGGGCTGCCCTCCTCTCACAGGAGCCCCAGCTTATCCAACATTTCTTGTCCATCAGAGGCAGCTGCCCACCCTTCCTTCCACCCTTCCTTCTCACCTCTACTCCAGCCACACTGGCTGGCTCCCAGGACCCTGAACAGACCAAGCTCTGTCCTTCCTCAGGGACTTTATACACACAGCTCCCTCTCGAATGCTTTCCCCATCTTGCACATCCCCCACTTTGCCTGTCCACTCCTGCTCATCCTCAGGCCTCAACTTACATGTCCTGCTCAAATAAATGTTTTCTAACTTTTCCTCCTCAGATTCATTTTTTTTCCTTCATAGTACGTATCCCAATTTGTGAATCTAATTTTATCTGTGAGCCAATTTGTTGAATTCCTCCCTTCTGCTGAACCACGAGGTGATGGAGGTTAGTGGAATAGCGATATTATCCACCATAGAATGCTCTTCACCAGCACAGTGTTGGGCACAGAGCAAAGCTCCCCGGACATTTGTTGAATAAATGATAGATGGTCAGAATGGGCTGAACATGAGTCATTTAAAAATCTCCATCACTACCAATAGTTTTTGGAGTTCAGGCTTAAATGTTCAGGTTATAGAAGAAAACTGCTGAACTTTCTAAAAATTGATCAAACTAGCTAGAAATCAAAATCAGATTTGGGGGTCTAAATGGTACATTGACTCATAGCTGTCAAAGGCTATTAGGGATGCAGAAGTTGAAGCGAGAGAATGTGAGTGACAGTTCAATGAGAAGCAGGCAAACTGGGGCTGTCTCCAAGTTTGAGATCATCTTCAGGAAAAGAAAGTTGTGCTATTGAGTTGTATTAATTGGTTGACAAACTCAATCCACAAACATCAAGATTTGAAGTGCAGGGAGCACCATTTTTTCTTTGGGTGAAGGGACAGTTGTGCAAGTTTGCAGGGATACAGCTACACTGGACCATCGGGAGCTTTTGGCGAGCTCCTGCACAATGGAAAGCTGTGTAATGCAGCCATTAGCTCTGTTATGATCCTCATTTATGATTTTATTTACTTAATAATTCAGTCTTTCGTGTCATGAATTTTTGAGAGAGACATTCAATTAGGAATTATGACTGCAGTTTAGAGAAATATATCTCCTCACTGGTGAGGTGGGTGCCAACTTTCTTTTATGGGTGCACCTGGATGCATTCCAGAACATTTGGAGGAAACAAATTTTAGCACTTCTCCCATTCTCCCTCAAAGCTTGGGAGTTGTGCCAGTCAGAAAAACCTTCCCATGTCCTCTTAATTCTAGGTGTGGTGTTACACTGACAGCAGACTGAAAGGGCAGGGGTGCTCTGGTGATGTCTCCCAACTAATTCACTTGGACAGATCTCTCTTGAAATTTCACAATCTCTAACTGCTTCCTCAGACCACACACAGGTATAAAGTCCTCCTAATGTAATGAAGTCTTTCTCCCAAACACTCTCATTCTGATGTTTGCTTTTAGTGTTTCCCATCTCACCAGACCCAGAGAGTTCATCCTAAGCTTGCCCACGGAATACTCACAACCTCCTCCAAAAACCCCAATTTTCCATCTGGACTGTTCTCTATTAGTGTTCTTTGGTTATAAGCAATGGGAATGTACTAACAACACATGTAAAAAATTGTATTAGTGGCTCATATTGTCATTGGAAAGCTGAAGATGTAGGTTTAAAAAAGTGAAAAACGAAGGCACTGAGGTGACAGGAGAACTGGACCATCTATCCAGTCAAGGCAAATGGGCACCAACCTTTGTCTGTATCACTCAGCTCAACATGGAAACTTGAGGGGAGAAAATCTGTTTGGTAAGCCTAAGAGGAAGAAGCCAGAGCACACTGATTGACAGTTCCAACAGACTGTGTCCACTGAGAGAGGTGGTTTTCCTCAAAGAAAACAAGGTATCACTGTCTAAAGAAAAGGGAACACATCTAGGTAGGCAGGCAAAGGGCAGCACAAGTCTGCTAAAATTGGGAAGGATCTGGACCCAAGCCACCCAAAGAACGGCCAGAAGAGTTGAAGGCCATTAGCCTAGAGGTAAGAAGACCGGGTGTTGGAATTCAGCTTTAAATTCTTGAAGAGTTGTTTGAAAAAAATATACATTTTTTTTCATTTCTTATAATGGTATCAGGGAGGTAGGATTATTATCCCCATTTTATTGATGAAGAGACTGAGAATCAGAAAGATTGAGTAGTTTGCACAAAGTCACATTGCAAGAGGGCAAAGCTGGTTTAAACCCAGATTTGTTGGACTCTCAAACCCATAATGAATGCTTCTTTTGTACTCTTTGAAGACAGAGTTAAGTGCAGTGGATAGAGCAGATAGAAAAATCAGGCATGGGGCATCTGGGTGGCTCAGTGGTTGAGTGTCTGCCGTCAGCTCAGGATGTGATCCCGGAGTCCCAGGATCAAGTCCTGCATCAGGCTCCCCAAGAAGCCTGCTTCTCCCTCTGCCTATGTCTCTGCCTCTCTCTGTGTGTCTCCCATGAATAAATAAAATATTTTTTAAAAATCAGGCAGAGACTGGGTGAATATCAGGGAGAACTTGTGTTGTTGTTTTGAACAGAGCTGTCTAGCAGTGTTCTTTAGAAATAAGGATCTTTATGGAATGGATAATCACTATTTTTGTTTCTCAACCCTATCCCTTCCTTCTTTTGGTAATCATAGGCCAATTTTGCTTTGCAGAAGACTTCAGGAATCTCCTTGGCTGGGTGGGCACTTGAGTTTGTATCCCTTTTGGGAGTTTACAGTAGCTAATGTTTTTAAGTACTTATTTTCCAGGCACTATTCTGAGTGTTTTCCATCAATCAACTCATTTAATACTCAAAGCAGCTTTATGAGATAGAAACAATTGTTATTCTACTTTCACAGAGGAGGAACCGGAGATATAACAAAGTTACACATGTAGTAAAAATAGAGCTAGAATCTGAACCAGACTGCACACTTCTGAGTCAGTATTATCTCTGTTATAGTGACACAGGACTTAAACTGAAAGATAAGCCAAGACATTTTAGAAGAGCAGAGGGGTCACATGCCAGCAGAAAATGGCAGTCTGCAATGAGTAACTAAGAGATGGAGCAGGTGTTTGGGGAGGGCAGGAAGTATGAGGAGTACTATAAGAGAGTAGCACAGCTTTGGAAACTGAACATCCAGTGCCAGACCCCATGTGGCCCAACTATCTTGTTTCCTGTCCTTAGCCAGTCTCTGTTACCTGAGCTTATATGAATGAGCCTGTTTCTCACCTCTGTTTTCCATACTCTGAATTGTTCCATGACCTAAATCTCTGCTCAGAAGCAGTCAACAGTGTCTTCTCTTTACCCAAGGCTGGAACAACCCAACCAGAGGATGGGGAACAAGGCAGCCCAAGAATGCTGGAAACTCCTCAACAGAGGATCATAGAATGGTTTAAGGATCTTTGACCATGAAACAGCTCTCAAAATATCCTTCTGGCAATGACATTTTGGTTTGATGAAAATTTACAAAGGCTTAATATATTTTTGAAAATTCAAGGCCTTGCTTCCACTCATACCCTTGGTAGCCAAAGCATGGTCAGTGACTCGCACCTGCCTCCAGGCAGAGGAAGCTCTCCGACTATCTGCTGGAAGTCTAGCCAAATCTGCATCTGAGGTATTGTAGGCTATCCATGGTGCTGGCCCACCCCCAGGCAGTTTGAGAGTGTAGCCAATCAGCAACTCATTCTAGGACACTGTTCAACACAAGAAAAAGTCTCTGTGTCTCTCTCATAACTTGATCCTCTGACCTGTGAGGATCCTGGAAGGATCCTGGACCTGGAAGGAAGGTGGCTTCCATGACACAGAAGGGCAGAGAGAAAAGATTTCTCATAGTCTACTCCTCTGAAGGATGCAAGGTCAGCATCTTTCCCTGGAAGATGTTAGAGGCTTGCCTGCTTGGAAGACTTACTTGGGTTTATGGTCAATACATTTTGAAAATGCCCATTAGTATTACAAACCAATATAGAAGACAGGGGATCTCTGGCATCTGATGGCTGCCTTTGTGCAAGAACAATCCTGTGAACTATTCAAGTGGACCCGAACAGATTCTCCCTCCTCAAGCTAAGCCCAAGGGTGCTAGAGCAATTTCTTTCCCCAATATCTTCCTAACGTAAGGATGAAACATTTATGGCCCTCAGACGGCCCCAGGGAAGCTGGCTTAGAATTGCAGCTTCTGACATGAGAAAAACAGCTACCTTCCAGGCACTGTGCCATGCTCTTACCCATGCCATCTCTCTAAATCTTTAGCACAGCCCTAAGAGATAGGACTGGGTGTGAGTCTTCTGGGTGCTTCTTCTCTGCAGACACTTCTCCTCCCCTAGGCCAGTCAGTAATCCTTAAGAAGGGATTGAGTTAGCAGCCAGACTTAGTAAAACCTAGTGGAAGGGGAAAGCCTATTAATTTAGCTCCATCTGTTCCTGCCCAGAATAGAGTGCAGGCTCATCCTTCCCTTCCTGGGGGACATTTCTCCCTGGCTCCAGGAATTGTCCTAAGTCATCTCCCTGCTAGTTTACTTGTTAATGAAGCAGAAGATCAGCTTTTGCACAGCAAAAGATACAGTCCACAAAACTAAAAGACAACCTACAGAATGGGAGAAGATATTTCCAAATGACGTATCAGATAAAGGGCTAGTTTCCAAGATCTATAAAGAACTTATTAAACTCAACAGCAAAGAAACGAACAATCCAATCATGAAATGGGCAAAAGACATGAACAGAAATCTCACAGAGGAAGACATAGACATGGCCAACAAGCACATGAGAAAATGCTCCGCATCACTGGCCATCAGGGAAATACAAATCAAAACCACAATGAGATACCACCTCACACCAGTGAGAATGGGGAAAATTAACAAGGCAGGAAACCACAAATGTTGGAGAGGATGTGGAGAAAGGGGAACCCTCTTCCACTGTTGGTGGGAATGTGAACTGGTGCAGCCACTCTGGAAAACAGTGTGGAGGTTCCTCAAAGAGTTAAAAATAGATCTGCCCTACGACCCAGCAATTGCACTGCTGGGGATTTACCCCAAAGATACAGATGCAATGAAACGCCAGGACACTTGCACCCCGATGTTTATAGCAGCAATGTCCACAATAGCCAAACTGTGGAAGGAGCCTTGGTGTCCATCGAAAGATGAATGGATAAAGAAGATGTGGTTTATGTATACAATGGAATATTACTCAGCCATTAGAAATGACAAATACCCACCATTTGCTTCGACGTGGATGGAACTGGAGGGTATTATGCTGAGTGAAATAAGTCAATCGGAGAAGGACAAACATTATATGGTCTCATTCATTTGGGGAATATAAAAAATAGTGAAAGGGAATAAAGGGGAAAGGAGGAAAAAAAGAGTGGGAAATATCAGAAAGGGAGACAGAACATGAGAGACTCCTAACTCTGGGAAACGAACTAGAGGTGGTGGAAGGGGAGGTGGGCAGGGGATGGGGGTGACTTGGTCATGGGGACTGAGGGGGGCACTTGATGGGATTAGCACTGGGTGTTATTCTATATGATGGCAAATTGAACACCAATAAAAATTAAATTAAATTTAATTTAATTTAAAAAAAGAAGATCAGCCTTCAACTCCATTATGTCACCTATCCAAGCAAGCCTCATACCTCTCTTTCCCCTGGGTCTCATCTTTGTATTTCAAGGCCCCATTTTGTAACTATCTCTGCTGACCTTTTACTAGGATGTATTTGTGAACACATTTTGTTTATCCCCTGGGGCCCTGGCATTCAAAGGCATTTGGAGTGGCTCTGTCACAGAGAGTTCTCTGGGGGTGGTTATTTCTTTTCCCTGCTCTGGGAACCCATGACATAATTAGAAATCTATATAGGCATACCTTGAAGATACTGTGGGTCCCAGTTCTAGATACTACATTAAAGCAAATATCACAATAAAGTGAGTCAAATGAATTTTTTTTGTTTCCCACCACAATAAAAGTCATGTTTACACTATATAGGAGTCTACTAAGTGTTCAATAGCATTATGTCTAAAATAACAATGTATATTCTTGAATTCAATAACACTTTATATAAAGCAGTTATACAACTCAACATCAAAAAATCAAACATCTGATTAAAAAATGAGCAAATGGGGATCCCTGGGTGGCGCAGCGGTTTGGCGCCTGTCTTTGGCCCAGGGCGCGATCCTGGAGACCCGGGATCGAATCCCACGTCGGGCTCCCGGTGCATGGAGCCTGCTCCTCCCTCTGCCTGTGTCTCTGCCTCTCTCTCTCTCTCTCTCTCTCTCTCTGTGACTATCATGAATAAATAAAAATTTAAAAAAAAATGAGCAAATGGTCTGAATAGACATTTTTCAAAGAAGACATCCAGATTGCCAACAGACACACAAGAAGATGCTCAATATCAGTCATCGCCAGGGAAATGTAAATCAAAACCACAATGAAATACCACCTTACACCCATTTTAGGATGACTAAAATCAAAGAGAGAAGAAATAACAAGTGTTGACAAGAATGTAGAGAAAGAGGAACACTCTGTTTGCTGTTGGTAAATGTAACTTATATGTGGTATCTGGAAAACAAACAAAGGCAGAAATAAGCATATAAATGCAGAGAACAACTGGTGTTGCTAGAGGAGAGAAAGGTGCAGGAAAATGAGTTAAGGGGAGTGGGAGTTACAGGCTTTGAGTTATGGAAAGAATAGGTCATGGGGATGAAAGGTACAGCATAAGGAATACAGTCAATGGTATTGTAATAGGGTCATATGGTGACAGATGGTAGCTACACTTGTGGTGAGAATAGCATAATGTACAGAGAAGTTGAATCACTATGTTGTATACCTGAAATTAATGTAACATTGAATGTCAAGTATGCTCAAATAAAAAGATTTTTTCAATTTAAAAATACTTTATTGCTAAAACATGCTAACCTTCATCTGAACTTTCAGCATTTGCTGGTAGAAGGTTCTGCCTCAATGTGGATGGCTGCTGACTGGACAGGGTGGTAGCTGCTGAAGGTTGGGGTAACTGTGACAATTTCTTAAAATAAGAGTGAAGTTTGCTACATTGATTGACCCTTCCTTTCACAAATGATTTCTCTGTAACATGTGATGCTGTTTGGTAGCATTTTACCCTTAGTAAAACTTCTTTCAGAATTGGAATTAATTTTTTTAAAACCCTGCTGGTGCTTTATCCATTAAGTTTATGTAATATTCTAAATCCTTTGTTGTCATTTGAACAACCTTCACAGCATCTTCACCAGGAGTAGATTTCATTTCAAAAAAACCACTTTCTTTGTTCATCCATAAGAAGCATCTCCTCATCTATTTAAGTTTTGTCATGAGATTACAGCAATTCAGTCACATCTCCAGACTCTAGTTCTAATTCTAGTTTCCTTGCTGTTTCACCATATCTGCATTTCCTCTACTGAAGTCTTCAACCCTCCAAGTTATCTGTAATCAACTTCTTCCAAACTTCTGCTCATGTTGATATTTTGACCTCTTCCCATGAATCACAAATTTTTGTCATGGCATCTAGAATGGTGAATCCCTTCCAAAAAATATTTTTTAAATATTTTATTTATTTATTCATGAGAGATAGAGATAGAGAGAGAGAGAGAGAGGCAGAGACACAGGCAGAGGGAGAAGCAGGCTCCATGCAGGGAGCCCTACATGGGACTTGATCCTGGGTCTCTAGGATCAGGCCCTGGACTGAAGGCAGGGCTAAACCGCTGAGCCACCTGGGCTGCCCCTTCCAGAACTTTTCAATATACTTTGTCCAGACCCATCAGAGGAGCCACTATCTATGGCATGTATAGCCTTAAGAAATGTATTTCTTAAATAATAAGACTTGGAAGTCAAAATTACTCTTTGATCCTTGGGCTGCAGAATGGATGTTGGGTGCGCAGGCATAAAAACAATATTAATCTCATATGTTTCCATTAGACATCTTGGGTTACCAGGTGTACTGCCAATGAGCAGTAATTTTGAAAGGAATCTTTTTTTCTGGGCAGTAGATCTCAACAGAAGGATTAAAATATTCAATAAACCGTGTTGTAAACAGATGTGCTGTCATCAAGGCTTTGTTGTTCATTATTTGAGCACAGGCAGAGTAGATTTAGCATAATTCTTTAGAGCCCTAGGATTTTTGAAATGGTAAATGAGCATTGGCTTCAACTTATAGTCACCAGCTGCATTAGCTTCTAATAAGAGAGCCATCCTGTCCTTTGAAGCTTTGAAGCCAAGCATTGACTTCTCCTCTCAAACTATGAAAGACTTAGATGGCATTTTCTTCCAAGATGACTGTTTTGTCTACACTCAATATCTCTTGTTTAGTGTAGCCACCTCCATTAATTATCTTAGCTAGATCTTCTGGATAACTTGCCGCAGCTTCTACATCAGCACATGCTGCCTCACCTTGTCCTTTGATATTATGGAGATAGTTTTTCTCCTTAAACTCATAGACCAAGCTCTACTAGTTTCAGACTTTTCTTCTGCAGCTTCCTGACTTCTCACAGCCTTCACAGAATTGAAGAGAGTCTGGGCCTTGTTCAGGATCAGGCTTTGGCTTCAGGGAACGATGTAACTGGTTTGATCTTCTATCCAGACCAAGATAACTTTTTCCATATCAGCAATACAGCTGTTTCTCTTTCTGATCATTCATGTGTTCATTGGAATAGCACTTTTCATTTCCTCCAAGAACTTTTCCTTTGCATTTACAACTTGGCTAACTGTTTGCCCAAGAGGCCCAGCATTTAGCTTGTCTTAGCTTTAGACATACTTCCCTCACTAAGCTAATCATTTTTACTCTTTTCCTTAAAGTGAGAGATATAGGACTCTTCCTTTCACTTATTATCACATTGGTCTGATTTCAATGATGCTGTGTTTGGGACCACAGAGCCCTGAGGATAGAGAGATGGGACTGGTCAATCAGTAAAGCAGTCAGAACACACAAAATTCATTTATCAAATTCACTGTCTTACATGGGTGTGGTTCACTGTGCCCCAAAGCAATTATAGTAATAATATCAAAGATCACTAATCACAGATCATGATAACAAATAGTAATGAAAAAGGTTGAAATGTTGTGGGAATTACCAAAATGTGACAAAGAGACACTAAGTCAGCAAATGTGCTGTTGGAGAAATGGTGCTGATAGACTTGCTTGATGCAGGGTTGCCACAAATCTTCAATTAGTAAAAAAATTCAATACCTGCAAAGAGTGATAAAGTGAGGCCCATAAAACAAGATACGCGTATATATTGACCTCTGTCCCTAGTTTCTGACACAAGGCTCCTAAACCCTCATGTACTAGGAAAATAATTTATTCTTACATTTAGTCTTTGACTTTGGTTCCTGACACAGAGCTCCTAAACCCTTTGGAATTTCCTGGGTGATAGGAATATGTCTGGTTCTAACGAGGTGACCTTTGGTGAGCTCCTGGATGGGACTGGTTAGAGGAAAGACCAAGCCATGATAAGAACTTTCAAGCTTCCCCACAACACACCCCATGCTTAATTCTCCAGCAAGGAGAGAGAGAATGGGGGCTGGAAACAGAATTAATGATTGATCATGCCTACATGGTGAAACCTCCATAAAAAGCCCAATAGTATGGGGTTCAGAGAGCTTGAAGGTTGGTGAACCATCTTCCTGCCAGGAGGGTGATGCACCTCAACACTGTAAAAATAAAGGCTCTCATGCTCAGGATCCTCCTAGACCTTGCCCTAAGTATCTCTTCATCTGGCTATTCATCTGTGTCCTTTATCATATTCTTTATTATATAATAACTTGATAAATGTAAGTGTTTTCCTGACTTCCGTGAGCTGTTCTAGCAAATGATTGAATCCAAGGTGGGGTTCATGAGAATTTCTAATTGGTAGCCAAGTCAGACAGAAGTTGTGGGTAATCTGGGGACCTACTACTTGTGATTTGCATCTGAAATGGGGTTTGGGGGTTGTCTTATGGTACTGAATCCTTAGCCTGTAGGGTCTGCTCTGCACTAACTTTAGTAGTATCTGATTTGAATTGAATTGAATTGTAGGACACTTGGCTGGTGAGAAGTGCTTGGTGGGGGAAATGCTCCCTCCACGAATGGTGACGGGAAGTGTCAGAAATATAGTGTTCTGTATGAGTAGGAAAGAAGAGACACAGGGGAGAAGTGAATTTTTCCTTTACAGAACCTTCTCCACCTTCCACAGAATGTTTCTCTGTGGGTCCAGATTAATGGATGCTGTGGGCTCCCAACCCCTATCGCCATCCTGGTCAGGATAATCAGACTGATATTGCCCATTAAGATTATACTAAGGTGTTTGAATTTGTGAAACCATGAGTTTAAAAGATTCATTTATCTACAAAAACCCAAACAGTATCCAAGTCATATTTTTTTCTTTTTATAGATTTATGGACTGAACCAAGGTAATTTTATTCTAACATCAGGAGAAGACCCTAATACCCACTAAGCCAGTTTGAACTTAAGTGAATTTAAAATCATCTGGAGGTTTTGGACTAGGTTCTCAAAAGTCTCAAAATGAACCCAAATAACTATCGCCACTGGGCTGCCCACACTGTTTTACTAGGACCATTTCTGATCCTGTGCCCTTTTCCTGCTGCCTGTGCAGTTTGCAAGTGTTGCTTTGCAAGGTCTTCCAAGGAATGGTAAGGTCCTGGATTGCAATGGCACCAATCCTAAGCTGGTCTTCACTGGGGACTGTCACAGGTCAAGAACCTTGGATATCCATGTGCCTCCTTCTTCCAGAGGTCCAAAGAAGGCACAGCCATCCTACCTTCTGTTCATCAGACTGATGCATTTGTTGGACCTTCCTCCATCCCAGTGGTTCTCAATTTCAGCTCTACATCAGAATCACCTAGAAGCAAATAACCCTTCTGAACAGGAGGGAGAGGGGATTTGATTCCCTAGCCCAGCCTAGAGTGGCCACAACTCCCACTGACCCTGGCCAAGGCAAGAAATGGTTCCATGAAGCCCACAGCTGCACATGGTGAGCCTGGGCTGCCTCTAGTTCCTCCTAGCCCCAAATCCCAATTCCATTTCCCCAACTATCATGTGAAGGTCTTAGTCTAAGTTATTGTAGCAGCTGCAAGTTCTTTAATTACTAGGAAGGTGAGTAATTTTACTAGAAAGCCCAGGAAAAGTATGTGAGCTCAGGTCCCTCAACTATTTTCTTTCTCTGGCATCTCCAGTGCCTACACAGTGTCTGGCACATAGTGGCATACACTAAATATTTGTGGAAGAGTAAATGAGTGAGTGAGTGAACAAATAAACAATACACACATAAAAACAATTTAGACTAGTTTCTCCCCTACTCTCTGTAGGTTCTTGTATAGATACGAATTTGTGTATTTAGGAAGGTACTGGGATAGTACTGCTCGAGTCAGATTCTGATTGCATTATATTCTAACCATTTGATCTTGTAAGTTGCCCAAGCCTCAGTTTCTGTACCTGTGAAGTGGGAAAATAGTCCCTATATCACAGAGTATGAAAAACTCTTGGCGCAGTGCCAGACACACAGTAGATACTCACATGTTAGCTATTTTCAGTGTTAGTAGGCAGGGTTTGTTTGTGTAGATGCATATCTGTACCTGTATCTATTTCCACAGTCATTTACCCGCCATAAAGTTCAGGGTTAAACAATTGCTGGGTCTATCCTACAAATACTACTGAGTGTCTTTAGCCCCCCGTACAGCTCTGACTTTTTGCCTCGCTTATTTTCAACTCTTAAAGAGTCTCAGTCCATGTGTTAAGTGTTACATTTACACTTTCTTTTTGGTTACCAGAGTTACAGCTTATCAACAGCTCTCTTAAATTCTCCACGCCTGTTTTCTATCACTTGTCTCCCGGAACCATCCACTTGGCAAAGCTCTCAGCTCTCCCTCTTGGTATTTTTTTTCTCTTGGTCACCTGATTTTATGCCTGTCTTGTCTACTGTTTTTATTCTTCTCAGCTTCTCTTTCTTTGGCAGGAATAGCAAATGGTTTTCATTGCTTGTGCCAGGTCAGATAGCCTGGAGAGCTACACTGAGGCTTCTGAGGCCATAGCTGAGGTTGGTGGGGCAGAGCATCATGATTGATTAGCAATGTCTGCCACTGACATGGGAGGGCTGTGTGTGGTGGCCATTTGCCACTCTTATTTGGGCAGAAAGGAAGCACTGTGACATCATTTTGCAGCTTTACCATAAATCTTCAAGCAAAATCAAACATAGGCTAAAATACAAAGTCAAATCATCTAATACAGGATACCACAATTTAGACAGGCGCTAAAAAAAAATGCTTTCTTCTAACTCTGTCTCTTAGCTAGAGGGAACATCTATATCCCCCTGTCTTTGGGGAACTGGGATGCCTTCGTAAAAAAAATGTTTAGAAAGCACAGACCACAACCTAACGATTGTTTCAGCACTAGTATTAAATTTGCTGAGCAAACTCAGTGATCTGTTTGGTTACAAGAAGAGCCAGGCTTTCTAAGAGATGGCAAGTGAGGACTGTGTGTAGGACGGGTATCACTGGCCTAGGAACACAACCTCAAAGGCCAGAATAAGGACACCTTGCCTTGTCTCCATACTTCAAGAAGAGGGAGTATCTAGGTTAGGTTAACTTGTGGGCAGAGGGCTTAGAAGGATCTATGCTAGGTGCTAATGCTTATACCACATTTCCTGAAGATCTTGCCAGAACCAGGCTGGGTGCTGGGTACCCATGCCAGGTTCTGGCATTGACTTCTTCTGACCAGACATGAATAAAGCCCCTGCCCAGGTCTATATACCCTGCCCCAGCATGGACCCATTACTGGGTCTTGAGGTTCCCTTGCTTAGAAAACTCTCCTCTGTGAGAAGGCACAGGGCCAGCAAGGTCACTGACCCCATCTGCCTGACCATTCTTCTTTTGGCTACTCCCCTGAGCTCTCTCTTCAGTGATAACCTTGTCTGTGACTGGAGCCTCAGCATCCTTTATAGCCTGCAAGGCCCTGGGCAAGCTTCCCAACTGCTCTGTACCTCAGTGTCCTCATCTATAAGATGGTGATTGTACTAAGCACACCTACTTTGTAGGGTTGTTTTAAAGATTAGAGGGGTTAACACAAGGGAAGCTCTCAGAACATTATCTGGCACGTGGTGAATGCTTCCAATGTTAACTGTTATTATTAGAAGTGCTTTTTCTCTTGTCCCATGTGACCCTCACAACACTATGAGGTCAGATGGGCCAACAAGGTTAGAATCTTTATAGGAGGCAACTGAAGTTCTGGAGGGGGAGGGTCTTTGTCCTAGAGCACCCTGCTGGGCCAGGTGCTAAGCCAGAACCCAGTTCTTTTGAGCCCATGTTTGGAACTCTGGCTTTGCCTTTGAATTTTTCACCAAAAAAAAAAAAAGAGAGAGATTTTATAAGCAATCTGAGATCTTGATTGTGTCAAAGTCAGATTGGAATATGTAACTCCATCTATGTACCTAAATATGTTGATTATATACCTTGATGTTACTCTTGATGATTTAGCATCCTTGAGAAAGAGAATGGGTGAAGACATTTCATCTTTTATGTCTATTGTAGAACTGCTGTTATTATTGGCTCTGAGACCATTTTAATTCCTTTGTACCATCACCCTGTTTTCCTGATAAGGAACCCTGTCTGTTATGGATCAAGGGGCAGGGCTCTTAATCCCTATTCTTATTGTTTCCAAGGGAAAGGGCTGCAACTAGAGTAACACTCTTGGCCTTCCCTTTACCTATCCTTCATCCCTCCCCAGGGAGAGGGAGTGACTTACGTATTAGGTGCTTTGAGGGAAGGAGTTGGAAACTCCCACTTCTCTCTCATGGACTGCACAGCCCCTTCTCTTCTAAGCCGTGATTCTACAGAGTCAAGGCTCTAGGGGGACACCTTTGGTTATCCGGTTCTGTCTATTAAGCTGGCTATTTCTGGAATTTTAGTATGTAGAAGCCTGTTGGTGAACACTGAAGCTACATTCCATAAACCTAGCTTTATCAATAATAGCTGTGATGTTTTCAGTTCTGTCTGCCTGACTCTGAATCCATCTCTCAATCCATCTCAAGTATTCTGAACTCAAGCAGAGAAAAAAAGGGAGTGTTGTTTGTTAGCCCCCTTGAGCCTCCAACACCCTTCCCAGCTCTCAATGCCACTTCCCAAGTCTGGGCTCCCATGTGCTTCCAGAGCGCACTCCCTATTCATTTGGCCACACTGAGAGGTCACATGATCCAAGATGCTATCCCTACAGTGCTATGATTTCCACTGGAATTAGTCAGAGGAGCATATAAACCACACTTGTTGAGTGAGATTTTTCCCATCACAGAAGAGCCTGCCTGAGTAGAACTGACACCAAAGTAAGCAGAGCTGGAAGATGGAAGGGGACAGAGACCAAATGATAGTGACCATAAATCACCTCCACTTCTTGAGCTGACATGAGTTGATCTTCATTCTTTCAACCAGAGAGCCTTGGTTATGCAATGCTTCTCTAATAGTTTGGCAGAAAAACCCCTCAACTTGCCAATGAGACCCCTGTCACACTTTGCTCCCAATATTGTCTGTATTTACCATACACGTCAATTTCCATGGAGAATTCTGTGGCCTTAGCTGTCATATAGGAGCAAGTGTGAGCCTTATGGGTTGAGTGGACTCAGTGAACTTCATGTAATAACTACATAGCTTAATGCACATGTGGTTCCTTTTACCTTCAGCATATTTTACATGATTCTGGAGCTAATTACAGTATCTATTATTCTCTCAAAACACATCAGAAAGGTGCCTCGCCACTCCCCGTGACCTCTGCACTAAATCTCACTGCGGACCAGAGGAGAGAGAGCAGTGTCAGTCTGGTCCTGACCATCATCATCTTTTGTTTGTTTGTTTGTTTGTTTTTTCCTTCTTTTTTTAAGACTATGTCAGATAGATGGCATTTTTTTTTTTTGGCAATTATAAACCCAAGGATATGATGGAGGAAAGTATTCACATTTGTATGGCCAAGGTGTGGTCTCAGAAGGGGCCCCTTGAGATGGGTGTTAACCTGGTCCTACAGTGAGAAACAGAGGCTCAGAGCTGCGCCATAACCCGTGCAGCACTCATGACTGCCTGATTCCAAAGCCTGGGTTCTTGGCCACAGTGCCACCCCAACCCTCTGGCCACAGACTCTTGATGCTTAGTGGGCAGAAAATGTTTCCATCCTCCCAAGCTCTGAGGCCTACTTCTCCACAGATCATGCCAGCAGGGAGCAAGTTCTCTGTCATCTGAACCTCAAGCATTCCCTGCCTTTATTCCTCCTTTGGTCTTAGCCTACACTGATTTGTAGTGAGGCATTTTTCTTTATCCTCCCAGCAAAAAAGTTGTGATGATATTACTAAAAAGGCTCAAGTTGTAGGACAGACTCAGTGCCAGTACTAAGTGGGATCACAAAGGTGATAAGGGCTGGTGATGCATATGCATATGGTACCTGCTAGGTCAGAAGTCTCTCACTATTCTTATACACTACAGCCAGAACAATGAAATGATAAATTTTTTTGGTGGAGGGAGCAATTTGGCACTATACATCAAACTTAAATGTGCATACACAGAGTATTAGTTTGTGAAGACTGCCATAATAAAGCACCAACAACTGGATGTTTAAACAAAAGAAATTTATCGTCTTATAGGTCTGGAGGTTGAAAGTCCAAGATTAAAGTGTGGACAGGGTTTGTTGCCTCTGAAGGCTGTGAGAGAGATATTTGCTCCATGCCTCTCTCCTACCTTCTGGTGGTGTACGGCAAATTTTGGCTTTGTGTGGCTTGAATCTCTGACTTCATCTTCATACAGCATAAGCTCTCTGGGCTTGTGTCTGTGTTCCAATTTCCCCTTTTTATCAGGGCATTAGTCACATTGGATTAGGCCCCATGTTAACGACCTCAACTTAACTAATTATGTTTGTAATGATCCTATTTCCAAATAGATTGACATTCTAAGGTACTAGGGGTTAGGACTTTAACATATGAATCTGGGGTATTGGACATATTTCAATCCACACCACCTAGAAATTTCACTTCTAGGAAGCTACCCTTCCAATCTACTTGCATGTATTCACAAAGTGGTATTTTATAAGATGGTTTGGCAAAAGCAAAACTGGAATGCTATGCATTTTAAAAAAGGAGATAGATCCTTTTGATATGTACCTCTGTAAACTGATTTCCAAGGTATATTATTAAATAAAGAAGCATCTTATAAGAGGGAGTGTGCTCATAAAACAGAACATAACTCTGATTTATGTAGATGTCCATTGAGATAATCAGAAGGATGCATGAACCAAACTGCTGAAGGTGGTAGACTCTGGGGAGAAGAGAGGGAGAAGAGTGGATAAAGGGCCAAATGGGATTTCTTGCCACACTTCTGATCATCTAAAACTTTTATAATGAGAATGCACTCACATATTATTTGAATAATACAAATAAAAAGTGTTTTTTTTTTCCACACCCAGTGGTCAAGATGGACCCAGGCAATGTAGTTCTTAAACCATATGGTCCCTAGAGGGTCTCCATGGCTCCATGGAGAAAGTGGTTCTGAGAGCCTGAGCAGGACCAAATCATTGTCTTTGAGAGTCTATGCTCAGAGGACCGAGATGGCACTGTGGCCAAGAAACCAGGCTTTGGAATCAGGCAGTTATGAGTGCTGCACAGGTTATGGCACAGAGTTCTGAACCTTGGTTTCTCTCTGCAGGACCAGATTAACACCCATCTCAGGGAGCCCCTTCTGAAATTACCCACTGGCCAGATGCTTATGTTCATATTAGCTCACATTTCATTATGAACCAGAGAATATATCTAAAATTTGCCTGGAGCACTGGCCCAGAATGCTGGCATCCCAATCAGGCATTTGTGAACTCTTCAAGAAAAAGCAAAGCTCTTGAGTTGGGCTTTAAGAAATGGGAAGAGCTTAGTAGGTAGGAAGAGGAGAACTGCAGGACTCTGATAAAAGTAGAAACGCTCCTCCCACCTCCCCCACATAGTCCTCTGCCTTCTTTATATTTAGTAGTATTTTTTTCTCAGATAAAGTCTTCACTTACTTTCCTATTTTTTTTATTTTTTACTATTTACATATGTATATACCATTGATCCTTGAACAACACAGGTTTTGTGTGAGTCAACTTATATACAGATTTCTTTGATAAATACAGAGCAGGATTGTAAATGTATTTCCCTTTTTTGATTATTTTAATAACATTTTGTTTTCTCTAGCTTACTTTATTGTTAGAATATAGTATATAATACATATTACATCCAAAATATTTGTTAATCTACTGTTTATGTTCTAAGGCTTCTTTTGATCAACATTAGGCTATTAGTAGTTATGTTTTGGGGATTTAAAAGTTATTATAGATTTTTGACTGTGCGGGAGTCAGATCCCCTAATTCCCACATAGTTAAGAATCAACTGTACTTGTATGTAATGTTTATATTACAGACCATGTGGATATACATTAATCTGTGTGTGTGTGTGTGTGTGTGTGTGTATTGTGAAAAATGGGGAGGGGATAGAAAGAGGGGAAGGAGAGAGAATTTATAATTTCTATTCATCTCTGATTGACTAACTGAATGAAGAAACAGGAACAGAACTAATTAACTAGAAATTCTGATTCCATGAGATATGTCACAAATATCCCTCATAAATGGCCAGCTTTCAGAAAGATAGAGTTCAATAAATTCCCTTAAAATGGGCATTATTCAAATAATCTTCTAATCTCTTGTTTGGGATTCAGAAGGACCTTCAAGGCCTCAGTATGTCTCAGGGTCACCATTATAAACATCTGTGAGCAGTGAAAACAGGTTGGTTATTTGAGTGTTCTGAGTGTTTGGATATGGATAAAAAGGAACTGATGTTTCTATCTTATTCATCCAGCGATCTGGTGGGTTACAGCTCTGTCTGCTGCCTGTGTAATTAATCGTAGGGCTTAGCTAATGCCTCCTAAATTAATGCAATTATCAGTGTCTCCGAATAACCACCTTCGTGCAGTGCTATCAAAACACTCTGTTGATAGATCTGCAGCCAAAACAGGAACGCTCTGAGACTGGAGTTCGGATTGATTTTAATTAACTTGTTTCTCATATTACAAAGGTGAGAAAAATACTGATTCTCAGTAGCTCCAGATTAAAAGAACGGGAGAGGAGGTGTGTGGATGGGCAGAGAGACTCATGAAAATAATAGCTACAAGGTATTTTTGTTCCAGAGTCTCCATGTCCACGCGCTATGTTTTATTACCACAGTTGGCCAGGGCTCAGCCCAGAACCCGTTAGCTTGCTCTCTGCTTCTCATCCCAGGACTTCAGTCTAAGGAGCCCCTGATTTAATTTGCTTTGGGCTGAAGTGTGGCACAGTCTCAGGAGCAGGGCAACTTATCTCTCTTTGCCTTTTCCATCCTGATATTTCATTAAATATTTCATTAAATATAGAGCTCTGGAACTAAAATAAGGTGAGAGAAAAAGCTCTTTTTATGTTTGATCTTGTTTTATGCTGCGGCTTCACTTTTAAAGGCTCATGTTTCCAGAAACACAGCCCAGTCTCTTGGTATGGAAGGATTCCTTCTTCCCTGGGTAGATGCTTAGAAAGGGGTGTCCATTCTTGGGGCTTAGATCATGAAGTAGCATCATTTCGCATGCTATTTTCCAATGTGTTGTTCTGCTGGATATTGGTCTGTCAGATGGTCCTTGGAAAAAGGAAAGGTCAAATAAATTTGGGAAATAATGTATATCCCAGCATACTTCCCCCCTCCCACCAACCTAACGTCCTTTGTACCATAACATATCAAAGACTCTGAGAAGTCCTGCATCAAGCAACCGTGTTCTTGAATCCTTGTTCAACCCCAGAACTACCCTTAACTGACCACAGACCTCTTCACTTGGACTTTATCCCTATTAGCACTGGACAGAAACAGTGTTAAGTAGAACTCACCTAAGGTACTTTCCTGCTAGGGAAGAACTTGTGATTAGGGCCTTACCTGGAGACCTCCATTTTCCCCAGCTTTGTCACTACTTACTGTGTAAACTTGGCAAGTTGCTTCCTCTCTCTGGACCTCAGACTTCCCTTATGCATGAAGAGGTTCTTCTCTTGGATCCTATGCTTCTGTTGGGATGACAGACCAGTCAACTCAGTGGAAAATCAGAAGATATGAAGGTATCTTCATATACCTTCTGGTATCCCCCAGAAAGAGGGGGAGAGACTAATTGAAGGAAAGAAGATAGAGAAAAGAGAGGGACAAGGCTTCATAGTGAGACCACCCTGAGGAAGATAATCTTCTTTGTAGAGGGTTAGGACTAACAGTAAAGGATCTGAGATCCCCTATTCTAACAGCCTCTGGTGCTGTCGAGAAGTGGAGACCGGTCGGTCCACTACCAGGAGCCGCTAGTTTTGCAGCCAGTATTCCTGCTGCCCACCCCATTCCTACCTCCCGGCACCTGTTGGTGTCTGTCATCCGATCAGGATGCAAATGCAATGTAGCCCAGTGGGAGGGACCCCTGGTCCCATCCCTGTAGCTTGAGGCTGCTCCTTTTTCCAGGAGAATGCCATTGTCACTGCAGTGGAAAAGTCCTGCCCCAGAGGTCAGCCAACTTGGCTTCAGGCAACTGGGTAGGAAGAATGTTACATTGCAACAGCTGAAAACAGAGGACTGATAATTCTCAATGTGACCCTTATAACCATCTTCATCTGCCCCAACAGGGGGGATTTGTTGGTATGAGCAATGGAAAGGATGGAGTGGCAAACTGAGGTTTGTGTTCTCAGCAGTCTCTTTCTGAGTTGCCTCCCACTCTGCTCAGGTCTGTTCTTCTGGGAGATGGGTCTGGCTAATAGTATTAATCACCATTTTAGTAAAATCTTAAATTTTAAATAAAAATTATTTTAATATGGATGAAAATCACTTTAAAAAGCCTAATCACATGGAGCCTTTGGTGTAGACCAGACAGACACTGAGCAGGCCACCTGTGTATGATCTTACCTCCTCTTCCTGCAAGCCCAGGTGGTCGGCACTGCTATTGTCCCATTATAGAGACAAGGACCCAGAGACCGGAATGGGCAGTTTCTCTTCATCTGCCTGCTTAGAGGAGAAGCTCCAGCCTTGACTGTCCCTCTTACCTAGTCTGCAGATTCAAATATCCCCTTGATCAAGAGGAGAGATTTTGAATGACTAGTCCTTGTGGTCTTTTACTGGTCCTTTCTGACATCTCAGATAATCAGCTCTCTTTTTATGTTCAGACTTCTTTTGTTAATTGCTCAGTGGTTGCTGTTCCGACAACATGGCCCTTCTGGTTCCCAATGTCACTGAGAGATGTTCACCGGGTGGGAGCCTCTGTGAGAGTGCCTGACAGGTGGAGCACACTGACACAGCCCTGGGTGGTCCCACCGCACCTCCTTCTGAGGGTTATTTCCAGTGAGCTGACCTGCCCTATACCACATGACCCTGCTACCCTGGCTTATAGCCAGGGAGTAAGTCCCCAGGCAAGCTAGCAAACCATAGAAAAGTTTAGTGTGCAAGTTCTGGCAGTCAGAGCTTCCTAGACTTGTGACCTTTGACTAAATCTATTATATCCTCCCTTTTGAGGACTTTGAACTTGAGCTGTAGAAACTGAGAAGTTGGTAGAAAGTGGGGTCCAAGACAAAGAACCACAGAAAGAAAAAAGTGAAAGGCATGAGAGGACAGAAGACAAAGGGAAAATGAGTAGTGGTGGTGGGAATGGTGGGGACAGAGATGAGAAGAGATGAGCCAGCACGATGGGAGTGGGGGCCAGTAAGTAAAGGATGGGGGTGGTCCTGGTGGGGGAATAACACAAAGTCCAGGTATTGCCCCTTTCTCCCCATGTCTATCCTGGGTCCTAGAGTGGAGCCACTAGGTTTCCATTTTCCACTAGTTTCCCCTGTATCCTAACATTAATACTATGTAACCTGTGTGAGGGGCTGAAACATGACTCTGACCCTAGGAGCCAGAAAACCAAGTGAATGCACCTTGTGATTCTTGTGCCCTGCTAATGACTTCAGCTCATTAGATGAACTGGCTGCTCTTCCTTGTCCAACTGAATCACTTCTCCAGTCCCCTTCCTGTCCAGTCCATTTTCAGTGGAGACCTGATGTGTGATGCTCAGAGTCTCACTCTTTCCCCTGTCCCTTGCCCCTCCTGGTTTTCCCTTCCTGTCTCCTTCCCTCTTTCTCTTCTTGATCTTTCTCTTAAATGAGACTTCAGAGCTACTTGGAGTAGGACAATGAAACAGCCATGCTCTTTAAAAACACTGTCTGACAAAGGTGTGGGAGGATTTTACTTGATAAAGAGAGAGCCATAGAGAGAATTTCCTGAAGAAATCTGTCAAGTAGCTTCTTATACCAACCTGCACATCCCGCTGGCTTGCCTGTCAGTCTCTGGTGGAAGCAGAAGGAAAATCTCTCATTGTGCTCATTGCACTGAAAGGATATATGTCCCATCAGTTCTGTTTCTGAGTATCCCAGGCTCCATTTTAGTAATTTCCCAGCCCAGTGGGTCTGAGGTGGGCTTGAGGCTTTGAGACTAGAGACACAAATGTCCAGGAAAGAGCTCTCAATGACTGCCCCAACCCCACTGACTCACTATTTATTAGCAATTCTCAGGGAGGAACATACTGGTGTCATTTTTCCTGGTCTCAAAAACCATGCAGATTCTCTTGCACATGAGATCACCAATGACCACACAGCAAACCATAATTTCTAGGGAGATATCTCAGAAACTAAGGCCTTATCACTTCCAACTATCTTGACCTTTGATCTTATATCATTTAGGATTATCTGGTTGCCAGTGACAGAAATCACTCTGGCTAATCTAAATTTTTAAAAAATTCATTACAAGGATAGGAGGTGGCTTATAGGAAGAGCTTGACTACAAAGCTTTGAGGAGACAGAACCAGGACAAGTTCTGGTGGACAAGGCAACAGAATATGATGTTCTGGTGGACAAGGCAACAGAATATGATGGGCAGTCTGTTCAAGTCATCACTGGTAGGATGAATCAGCAACCTGCATTTTCTGTCCCTGTGTCACTCTGCTCAAGGCTCAAATTCTCATCAGGTAGAAGGACTAATTGGCCTGGTTGGGGTGATGTGCCAGGCATTGCCAGGATCCTCTTGATTGGCAGTCCTACTCAGAATGCCATTACAGTGAAGAAAGGGGAAAACCAAGGTCTGTCATCAGAGGAAGGGAACGTGGGGCTAGGCAGTCACAGCATTATCTCTCAACCACAGATTCTGATTTTCTGTAACTGTCTTTGTTCTATCCTCCCTGCTCTGCTGTACCATTCATGGATTTGACACTTCCCAACATTCCTCCTGATGTTCTCATCTCAGGTCTCTACTCAGTCATCCATTTGTTTACTTATCCAACAAGAGTGCACTGAATACCTACTAGGGGTCGTACACTACCTAGGATCTCTCCCTCTCTGTGCCCCCACTGATCTTAGCATTCTCTGTAGTCCCCTCCATTCCTTGGCTCAGTGAAACCTCCTGCCTTAGTGCAGTTTATCTCTTAGAATGATGTCCAAATCTGGCCAATTCTAGGTATATTCATTGTGGGAAGAAGGAGAAAATATTTTGGGAAAATGTGACTCTCTGGATAAGTAAAAGGTTTTTGGTAACCTTTAGCTATTAGCACCAGAGAGTAAGTCAGTATGTGTCCTTTAGATTGAGCAAATCCTTTTGCATGAGGGGATAGGAAAGAAAAGGTGTGCTATCTGGGACACTAATGAAGGCAGCTTAGTTGGGTGAGGGAAATGTACTAATAACATGGGGTCCGGGGCACTTAAGTGGAGTTAGGGGAACATGCAGACAGAAGTAAAGATTAAGACAGAGAAAAATGACTCCTGATTTGGAGTCTGAGGACTTACCTCTGTATTTTAACCATATTGTCTACCAGCTGGATAACCTCAGGTCCCTAATGGGGTCTGTCTCCTAAGTCCTGCCCAGATGAAAAAACCCAGTCTTCAGATATAATGTGTTCCTTCCACTCCGGATCATGTTGAATTCACATTTCCTCTTTATGCCAAAGCCAAAGGAAACAATTCCAAAGGCTGTCACTTAAATCGCAGGAGATGTATTACTTTCAACCAGGGAGAAGCTTGTTATAAGAGGAGCATCATACATGCTCGCAAAGATGGGAGCCTAGCTCACAGTGTCCTTGGCAGCTTGTCAAGAGGTCATCCATCACCACTACCACTCATGCCCACCTTTGTGGCAGTTCCTGGCCAAGCATGGAGCAGGCTTCTGACCCTTGGCGTGAAGCCCAGAAAGAGAATTTAGAATCATGTCCTCCAAGGGAGAGGGACATTTAGATCTATAGACCCCAATCCCCACATCTTTTAGAGTTTGTTGGGATCACTTTGATGGTTTCTCTAGAACTAGAAGATTGTCATTCAAAATGACCTTAGATATTTATTCTCTGGTCAGTCTAAAGTATGAATGGAATACAACTGCCCCTCCACATGTATACAATCAGGGAGGACTGGTCAGGTTGGATGCTTGCTGGGCCACAGGAAGTCGGGTAGTCCGGGGTTGGCTGCTGCCCTTTGTAGTGCTGGTTGGTGATATAAGCAGATTTGGGAGAAAATGGGGAAGTAAGAGGCCAAGAACATGCCTAAAAAAACTAGAGGAGTCTTGGTTCTGCCTTTGGCTGAGACACCTCTCCAATCTCCTTTTAGGCTATGAACAAGGGCTGTTTCCTAGAGCACAAATACCAACGACCAGGACACTGAGTGTGGTGGGCACAATACTCCAAGTCCTTAGAATGGCTTAAAATTTTGTCTGTGGTAGTCTGTGCTGAGTATGAAAAACATAAACTGTGGAGGATTATAGCAAGTCACTTGGCATCTATCGTAGTCTGTTGAGGCAGCTATAACAAAATACCAGAGAGGGAGTAGTTTATAAACACCAGAAATTTATTTCTCACAGTTTGGAGGCTGAAAGTTCAAGATCAGGATCCCAAGCTTGGTTGAGTTCTGGTGAAAGCTGTCTTCTGGGTTGCAGACTTGTTACTTGTTGTAACCTCTTTTATAAGGGCCGTAATTCCATCTATGAGGGCTCTGCTCTCCCGACCTAATCACCTCCCAAAGGCCCCACCTTCTAATACCATCATCTGGAGTCTTAAGTTTTCAGTGTCTGGATTTGGAGAGGACACAAATATTCAGACCACAGCAGCACCTGTGAGCACCTGGAGGTAATATCTACCTCTCTAGGTTGTGGTAAAGTCTCAAAGATCTAATAGGAAGTACCCAGAAAACTCACATGTGCCACATAAATGTTAGCTGTATGTCTATACAAAGATAATCAGAGAAAGTTTAAACTGGTCTCGTGTATCCCTATAGCAGGGAGGATGGCTTCTTTCATCAGCATGAATTCTTATTTAGCCAGTCCCCACACTCCTGGAACTAAACTTTAGGTTCTCTCCCAGGCAGAGGCCACATTTTACTCTGCATTTCTCAGTGCTTAGCATTGGACCAGAAACACGAGAGAGGGTCAATACACACCTGTAAAAATGCATTAGGAATGTTCAGAATGTGCAGAATGAAAACTACAGAATATGAAACAAAGAAGGTCCATCGTCACAAACTTGTATGCCTTTAAGGGTCATACAAATAATGTTCATGAGTGAAGTGTGTTGGGTGGAATCCAATAGTAAAGCATGGGGATTGTGCTAACTGCAGGGGACATGTCATATCTCTGAGAGGCAGTTTCTCATTTTCAGCTAATTGTTGCCAGGAGAGAATGTGGGCCCAATAAATCCAGATCTTCAGAGTATTTTGAGCAGAGCCTGAAATCTACATTGTAAAAATGATGACCTTGTATTTATAAAATTTGGCAACTAATTCAAATACAAAAATAGGACAAAGCAGTATTTGGAGCCCTCAAAACACATCTGTGAGACCCACCATTTTGAGACTTTAAAATACTACCTCTTCCTTTCATAGATGAGGAGAGAAAGGCTAGGGATGGGGAGTGGCTTGCCAAAGGAGGCAGAGCTGGTGATAAGCAGAAGGTTGTGGTGAGGAGAGAGGCAAGGCAGTGCTTAGGAGCATCCCTGTGCCTTCCGCCTTCTGGGAAGGCAGGACACCTTTCCCTCTCTCCCTGGGGTCCCTGTGCTTCCTTATCCAGCCTGCTGGAAAGAAGCTCTGGAAAGGGCAGGCCACAGCCCCTGATCTGCTTGCCATGAAGAGGCTGCCCTCATGCTCTTTGCATGAAGAGCACTCATTGTGGGTCCACCTCCCTGATTAGAGCCTGGGCACTGACAAGTGCAGCAAGAGGAAAGTACAGAAGTGTGGAACTTCAGAGGAAAGGGGTTTCCTGGATGCCTAGTCCATGGTCTTGGCCCTGGCCTTCTGAAAACAGGCAGCTTAGCAAGCCTGTTAACTCAGTGCAGACAGGCAGAAGAGGGGCAGGGAGGAGGGACTTAGGAAGCCACAGTGAGGAGTAATGAGGCCCCTCCCAAGGCCTCCCCCCTCCCCACCCCAGAAGCTATTGCCTGAGACCCTGGGATGATTTGTTTGCCCACAAATCCAAATGGGATGACAAGCAAATCATCGGATTGGCTGAGAATGACTGGTTAATTAGGAAATAAAATCGGGGCCTGTGCACTCAGAGCTGTTTGTGGGTTTGTGGGAGTTTGTTTGCTTTGTTTTATTGAGTGGGTGGCTCTCACCATCATGATAATAGAGAGCTGATGAACAGAGAAAACACAGGAAATCATTTGGCCTTCAGCCCAAAACGAGGGCTGGAGGGATGAGGATTTCAGTGTTGGAGGAGGGGACAGCCACTGTTCCTGTCAGTGCAAACCAGGACTCAGCTCTTCTCAGCTAGAGCAAACCTCCCTGCCTAGGCCCTGGACTCACAGCCTGGGTCCCTCCCAAGCTGCAGCCACTCAAGGCCAGATCCAAGCTGGTAATCAATGTGGCTATGAGCTCTGTAGGGAAGCTTGTACCATGTAGGGATCCTCTATAAGGGGAAAAAAAAAAAAAAGCACAAATTTAGGTGTGAAAATGAATATTGATTTAGAATGAAGAAAGGAATTAATAATGAATAAGAACGATTTTAAAAACCGACAAGATCCACCAATATCAGAAAAATAGCAATGTATTAATTAACTGCGAGTGCACCTCTAGAATATTTTTTTAATTTTCTACATGTTTTGGCTTCATACTCTGCTCGCTTCTTTATATACAATGATTAGGTAATATGATTTTTCTATAGAGAGAATAGAAATATTCTTTGTGCAGAAGGAAACTTTCATTTTGGTGAGGTGTAAATGAGGATGAATGCCTTCACTTCCCATGGTACATGTCTGAAGTTTAGAACAATGTCCTATGCACTAGCTTCTAGCTCTGTCCATTCCCTCACTTTCTTCTGGTGTTGAGCATGACTGAACATGTCATGACCCCTGGCCTTATATCTTCATGTTGTGATGCCTGGTGAGTCAATAAAAGTGAGAATTGGAATATCCCTGGAACCCATTCCCATACCAGAACAGCTGGCAATAGCTTTACTCTACGTAGAATTAATTGAAAGCCCTATACCTATAGCCTAGTACCCTCATGGTAAATGTCATACTAACCCAACTTCTTTTTTTGTTTGTTTACTTTTTTTTATTGGAGTTCAATTTGTCAACATATAGCATAACACCAGTGCTCATCCCATCAAGTGCCCCCCTCAGTGCCCATCACCCAGTCACCCTCAACCCCCGCCCACCTCCCCTTCCACCACCCCTAGTTCGTTTCCCAGAGTTAGGAGTCTCTCATGTTCTGTCTCCCTTTCTGATATTTCCCACTCATTTTTTCTCCTTTCCCCTTTATTCCCTTTCACTATTTTTTATATTCCCCAAGTGAATGAGACCATATAATGTTTGTCTTTCTCTGATTGACTTATTTCACTCCTCATGATACCCGCCAGTTCCACCCATGTCGAAGCAAATGGTGGGTATTTGTCATTTCTAATGGCTGAGTAATATTCCATTGTATACATAGACCACATCTTCTTTATCCATTCATCTTTCGATGGACACCAAGGCTCCTTCCACAGTTCGGCTATTGTGCACATTGCTGCTATAAACATCGGGGTGCAAGTGTCCCGGCGTTTCACTGCATCTGTATCTTTGGGGTAAATCCCCAGCAGTGCAATTGCTGGGTCGTAGGGCAGATCTATTTTTAACTCTTTGAGGAACCTCCACACAGTTTCCCAGAGTGGCTGCACCAGTTCACATTCCCACCAACAGTGCAAGAGGGTTCCCCACTAACCCAACTTCTTAGCCAGATCCCCAAATACCCACAGCTCACCAACACTGCCTGATGGGGGAGCACATTGCAGGGGAAAGAAACAGCAGTCTTAACTGATGTGGTTCAAAAGTCTTACTCTTGTGACCTTTACAAAAACATCTGGACATGTGAACCCAGTGTTAGTGCCCCTCCTAGGGCTTTGAAGAGAGCTGTTGCTTGTGAGGACCCTGGAATTCCATTAGCTTTCTGATGATTCCACTTCTGTTAAAAATCCAACTCTTCCAGTCCTTTTGTTCTGCCTCTCCTTTATCTCAAGACTTCTCAGGTTTGGAAGAGTGGAATTCAAATTCCCAGCCCTGACCCATACTGGTTGTATGGCTTTCAGGAAGTCACCAGACCTAGCTAAGCCACGGCCACCTTGCCTTTATGATGGGAAGGTTCCAGTTGCAAAGACAAGGAAAGTTTTCTCCCTTTCATGGGGTAAGTATTTGGCAAAGGGAAGAGCAAAGTCAGTTTGAGCAAGTGTAAGCATCATTTGGAAACTGCTACTGACCTTTCAAATGATTTGGCTCAGTATTGCCCTAAGTCTATCCCGTGGAACATGAGTCAGCTGCTTGGGTGACAACATTTATTGAACACCCACCATAAGCCAGACACTCATCAAGGAAAGTAGGACTTTAGCCATGATTAGTGAAACAAGGCCCTGCCCTCATGGAGTTTATTTTTGTTGTGGGGGAGACAAGGAAGATACTTGAAAACAAAATAATATTGTTGCAGGTAAATGTAAGTGGTGAAGATACTAAGCAGAGACTACTGGTAAAGGAAGGTGAGGTTGCTGAAGCAGGAGAGCAAAGACTTCCTGGAGACCTGAGCAATGAGGAGGGACAGCCATGTGAAGAGGAGTCAGGCAGAGGGCCCTGATCTGCAGCCATCCTGACTGGTGTGAGGGGCAAATGGAAGGCACAGCAGATGGCAGAGGACAAAAGGAGATGGTTTGGTAAGGGAACATGCACAATTTTGAACTGAGGTAGGAAGTAGGGATTTTATTCAAATTGGGCTGAGAAGCCACTGGAACAATCAGGCACATGGTAGGATCTGCTATGAATTTTAATTAGATAATTCTGGTCTGTGAGAAGACTGCTTTATATAGGTAAAGCAGTGAAGCCAAGAGATCAGTTGGGAGACCATCATGTTGGTCAAGCTGAGGGATTTTGGTGGGTAGGCTGGGGTGATGGAGGTGGACATGGAGAGAGATGGTGGAATGCAGGAGATAGTTTGAAGGCAAAACCAACAGGATTAACACTTGGACTGGATGTAGGTTGTGAGGAAAAAAGAGGGTTCAAGCAACATCTAGGACCTCAAATGAAGCTATGCAGACCCTCTTTCCTTCTCTTAGCTTCCATTCTTACATGGGTAAACTCCTAAGGGTAGCCAAATGGCTGCAGATTCACTAGCTTTATATTGTTACAATGCCAAGAGCTGAAAAGAGAGCCTTTCTTCCCCTATATTTTGAACAAAAGTCCTGGGACTGATTCCCATTTCCAATGACTGACTTTAGCCTGGGTCCCATGGCAACCTCTTAGAGACAGGAAGTGGGCCCTGACCCCTCCAAGGATGGGTTAAGAGTGGGATAGAGCTGTCTCTATGCTCTGCAGGCACAGAGGTGGCTGAAACCAAGTGTCCCTCTCACAAAGCTCACAATCTCGTGGGAGAACTGGAACACGTGTAAATAGAACACAGGTGGGAAGGAGAGCACCAGAGGGGCTGTGTGTATTTCCAGAGAGATAGGAGGGCACCTGAGGTGGTGCTCTCATCTTAAAGAAGGAGTAGGGGTTAATCTGAGACAGGGCAAGGGTGTTCCAAACATAAGGCACAACATGAACCAAAGCAAGGATTCAAAATATAGTGACTTCGAGGTGAGTGAAGAACTACAGCCAGTTCTCTGTGTTGAGAGAGTTAAAGCAGAAGTGACAGAGAAATGACCTGGACTGGGGAGCCAGGCTAGGACCACAAAGGCCTTACACTTATCCTTAGGTGATTGGGCAGCCTATGAGTAGGCAGCGGACAACCCCATCAGGTTTCCATTCCCAGTGGGTCTCTTTAGCAGAGGTTAGAGGTGGATCAGGAGGGGCTAAGTCAGAGCTTAGGAGGTGGATAATGAGGAGGTGGTCCTGATGGTCTAGGCAGGAGGGGAGTGGATCTGAGGGAGACAAAGCCAGGAAGACTGACAGAGGAGGTGAGTTTGCAAAGGAGGACCTTGGCCAGTGCCAGTGGGAAGGCAAGCTTATTACAGTTCCTTTGGCTCCATGACAGGTAGGGAAGATAGAAGCGCCTCCATTCTCTGGAGGCTGGCAAACTCAGCCCTCAGCACCTGTCCCAGAGGAACCCTTGCATGTGTCCCAAAGAGCCTTCACAGGGAATTTCTATGAAGTGTTGTGTGTAATCGAAAAATTAAAAGGGGGATACATCCTAAATGTTCTGCAATAAGGAACGGCTAAATTAGTTACAGTGTAGCCAGCCTGTGGAATACTACACAGCAATTTAAAAGGCAAATGTTCTGATGTGGAAACATAGGCAAGATATCTTGAGTAGGAAAAAAAGTGGGTTGTCAAATGACATGTAGAATATAATATAATTTAAGAAAATAAAAACAAATACACATATATCTGTGTCTATCTAAATTTCTGTGTGTACATGTGTAAATGCATCAAAAAAGGTCTGATGGACTACAAATCAAGCAATAATGGCTTTGACCTCTAAGGAAATCATGGGGAATGGGAATGTCATTCAGGGAACTTTAGCTCTACCTCCAATGTTTACAGTAGGGCCTCTGTTGAGTTGAGGGGCCTGTATGACCCCATGTGGTGAGTCCATCACGTAGTTGGATGTACAACTCAGGTAAAACACAGATTGCAGACTTGTTTGGTATATGCATGTTTCAAAATGCTGTGCTTTAATATAGTCTCTTAATTAGGACTGCCATGGATGTAAAAAACAGAAACCTGTTCGAGCTACTAGAGCAAAAAAGGGAAGATGTATCCTAAGGACACAGGTCTGAGCCCCCAAGGCAAGAAACATGACCTCAGCAAAGTCTAGAACCAGGGCTGCAAAGCCACCAGGTATTAAGACCACTTTTCTTTATCACATGCTCTCTCCCTCTTGTCGGGGGAAAGCCTGTTAAAGATCATTCCCAAAGCAAAAAGTTGATTTGTATGGAGACTTTTCATGCCATCCCACCACCAGACTATCCATTTTCCCCATTCACAGGGGTAGAAGACCCTCAGAATATCCTGAGAAAGTCGGGACACCGCCTGTCTGCCCTGGTCACAGCAGTATTTGTGGCCATCCACTGGGGAAACACAAAGAGACTCCCCTTCTCCCCACCTCCTTTTTTGCTAATTCAGCTCTAACTTGGTTGCATCTGCTTTGCTGGCAACTTCATGGAAGCTAAAGGAAAGCAAGGAAAAGAGAAGAAAAAGCTGCCGGAGACTTTCCTGTGACTCGTTGCTAATAAAGTTGATTAGAATGACAAGTCTCTCCTGTTTTATTACTGACAGCTTGCGGTCTCATTTTGATTTATCACCACCACACCTACCTGAGTCAGGAGTGGAGATTAACCCAAATTAAAGCTCAAGTGACTCAGGAAGCTGGGACGTGACAGCAGGTGGGGGTGGAGCAGGTGGGAGGATGGACACAGATGTTAGTGGCAGGCCTCCAAGGAGCAAAAGATGGAGGTCCCAAGGATTGACTTTCCTTATTTATTTGGGAGGAGCAAGATTTTACTGTTTTCTCTCTGGCCATGGAGGAAAGTCCATAAATAAAGCTCGTGGGTGTTGTGTGTGGCTCTGTCAGCCTCAGGGGGTAATAAATCTTAGCCAAGACTCATCACTGCAGATACCTGGGAACATGAGCTAAATTATCTCCAATATAAAGTCATGCATTCTGCTGTGCTATTTTCCAGAAACACTGAAGCTGGAACCATAACCCAGTAGTTTCTAAGTGTAGGCAGGTCAGATGTGAAAACATGTTAAGTTCCTGGGAAAAGCCTAGAACCCATCTACAGACCTTCCACAGCACCCCTAGAGGCCCTCTGGCTACTCACAGTCCAAGGATTTATCATTTAGCTATGAATTTTAGTAGTCAGATTCCATGCTTTCTGTTGCTCCCCAAAAAGCCCAATTTCAAAGACTTGCCAGAACTTTTCAAGGAGCACAGATAGTGAATGGGACATCACTGGAGGTACTCAAGTCTGGTGCAGGCAAACATTTGGGGGACATTTGAGCAATAACTCTTTGAGATTCCTTCTGAAATGAGCTACCAAATTGGGAAATTCCTGGAATAAATTAATAAAGCACCAATACTTACTGAGATGATCCATTCAGCAAGGAAAGTAAAATCTAGAGAGTCCCATTATATTTCAAGGATCCAGGGTTGACTGTCCTATCCTTGAAACAGGGTCATGCCTTAAGTCTTATTCTTTTCATTGTAACTCACTGAGCAGAGATCCTTGAGCACAGCAGACACTCAATGAGTGCTTATTGAATACGTGAACAGTGAGCTGATTGGAAGAGTGAAATTCAGAGCTTGATGGTTAGAAAGGCTGGTCCAGAGAATTTAACACACAACTGAGCTGTTGACTCCTATACCCAAATGCCTTTCTGACCTCTCCACTTGGATGCCAAATAAGGATCCCAAACCTTGGACATCTAAGGCAGGACTCAGATTGTTTCCTGTCTTCCTAACTCAGTAAGGGCAGACATCCAATCAACCAGCTGCTCAAGTCAAAACCTGAGTCATCTTTATATTTCTCCCTACATTGGAGTGCATTATTCAGTCCCATCAACTCTACTTCCAGAATATACCCCACTTTCATCCATCTACTTCTCACTCTCTCTCTGCTACTACCTTGGCCCAACTGTTCATCATCCCTTGCTTAGACTACAGCATTAATCTTTGTTTTCTCTGTTTTTATTCTTCCACACCACCACATCCTTCAACAGCCCATTATCCATGTGGAAGCCAGAAAGATATTTCCAAAACATAAATCAGAACAATTGTTTCCCATCACAGCTTCTTATTATAAAAGTCCACAAATTTCTGCATGATCTTCATCTGGACTAATTTTTTTAAACTATCTCTACAACTTTTCCTGTACTCACTATACTCTGGCTATACAGAAATTCTTTATTCTTCCAACCAAGCTTCTTTCTACCTCAGGGCCTTTTCACTGCAGTTTTCTCTGTCTAAAAGACTTCACCCAGATCGTCACATGACTGGCTCCTTCATTTCATTCTAATCCCAGCTCAAATCCCTTCCTCTACCTTTTTTAAAAAACACTTTTCCAATTTCTAGTAGCCCTTTATAGATTTTCCTTATAGCATGTTCACTATCTGATATTATCTTATGTACTTGTTTATTTATGTGTTTATATAAATAATAGAATATAAACTCCATGAGCTAGTCTACATTGTTTACTGTTATATCCCCAGGGCCTAGAATAGTGCTTGGTACACAGTAGGCATTCAATGAATATTTACCGAACAGGGATAGCCTGCAAGATAATGGCTCCAATCAAAACACTGATATAAAGTCTTCATGGCCAGACTTTTTATTCCTAAAGGATCCAGGAGCCATTCTGTTTGTGAATTGAGCTTGACCTTAGCAACCAGGAAATCATAACTTATCAAGGAGAACAGAGTCATGGGATAAGGAAAGGGGTCTGCAAAAGCAAGATTCTACTTGCTGCCCAGCCTCTCTGAGACTTCTCAACCCTATTTTATGGACTTTATTTCTTATCAATTTTGCCTACCCACCTTCTGGAACAGGCCTTCACTTGGGGCTTCCAAAACTCATGACTTGGATTTGGAAACTCATATGCCTGACCTGCAAACCGAAGCCAAGCATGAGGAAGCCTAAATTGCAAAAAACAATCAGAAAGTTGAGTTTTCATCAGAGAAGATAAAACTTGTTGTATTGATTGGGGCAAGGGTAGGCAGGGTGGTAGGAAGCAGAAAACAGCCAGAAGCTCCCATTTCTATCTGATCATAATCAACTCAGAGGTTTAGCTTCTCTGTTTCATTACACTAGGGAAAAAAAGAAAGAACTGATCTAACCCTACCTCCACAATCTAACACACCTGCAGGTAATATCTCTCTTGCTTTCCAAATATTTTTTTAAAAAACTATTTTCCTTATTAAACTTGCACTGGGTGAATCTCCATTGGCCTATTGATTTGAGTATTAGACTGTGTATCAAAGATATGAAAATACAAATTGTTTCAGACAGAAATGACTGTCTTTATATTGTTTCTGTCTCCAGGGTTCTGAATATTCCCTGGGGTTCTCAGGCTGCATAGAATCAGAACGAAGGCATCTTCTTGGCAAATATGGAGTAAATTCTCAGGGAAGATCTGAGCAACCCCTTCCTGCTGTTGCTGAGTGGTCCTGTAGCAGGGCAAAGAACTTTCTACTTACACTTTTTTTAACTACAAAGTCTTGTCAAAGTGGGATATGCATGAAGACATTTTCTAGACATGTGCAGCATTTAAATTTTAGTAGTGGCCTCTGAATGGGATCCCATCTATTGATTAACCAGGACACTGAGAAACCCCCTTCATTAATCTCATCTGTGTGTCAGAGGGTTGATGCATACAATTATTAGCCAATGTGAAATCTACTCCTAGAGGATAGTTTTTTTTGGGGGGGGGGTGCGGTGGGCAGAGGGGAATGAACATAGTATGGAGAAAGGCAGAGAGAGGGGAAGGAGCAGGAAGCTGGTAGGGTTTCTGCAGGTTCTTAGAAGCAGGTTTAAGAGCTCTCAAGCAAGCTGGAATTGTGGTTCAGTTTATGGGTCTTTAAGGAAGCACGGGTCTATTATGCCTGTGGCATTCTTTTTCCTTTATTTGCACTGATTTAGACAGGGCTACTGTGTGTAGAGTGGCTGTACAGATCATGACCTGGAACAATATGCTTGGTTGATGGGCACATGGGACTGAAGGTAGCTGATGCTCTGCTCACCACACTGTGTAGCCCTAGCTCAAAGCTGTGTCAGCCCTAATAAAGGAATATCTTTAAAAATAATCCTTTTAATGATAGTCCTTCCAGTTAAGGTATTTTTATATAATTTTCACAAAGACCCAGTATGTTTTGGCAGCTGCTCTGAATCTATAATTCCACCTTCCTTTGCCCAGTTTGCTTTCATTCCACTTTTGCAAAAGTAACCAAAATTGGGATACTCCTCATCACCTTCATGTCAATTTAATTCCCTCTAGTATATATTTTTTCCATCTTAAACATTGTATATTTCATCTCTAGAAGTTCAGTTTGGGTCTTTTTCTATTTTTCATAGCTGTCCTTAATATGTTTGGACTTTATTCCATCTTCTTGAATATATGGAGTATGTATATAACAGATATTTTAATGTGTTTGTCTACCATTTTTATTACCTGTATCATTTCTTGGTCTGTTTTTGTTGGTTGATTTTTCTTTTTTATTATTAGTTGTATTTTCCTTACTTGAATGATCATTTTTTGCTGAATATCAGACTTTGTGAATTTTATCTTTTGTGCTGTATTTTTTGTATTCCTTTAACTGTTTTTGAACTTCATTCTGAGACTCATTTAAGTTATTTGGAAACATTTTGATCTTGTTAAGGCTTGAGTTAAGCTTTGTTAGACTGGATCACAGCAGTGTTTAGTATAGAGCTACTTTGACCTCACTACTGAAGCAATACCTTTCTGGGTACTCCATCTGATCACCTGTATATTACAAGATTTCTCTATTCTGGATTTCAGGAATGTGAGCCATTCCAGTGATGTGATACTATGCATCACTTAGTTCCTTTGGCCTCTTCAAACTTCCAATTATATCTCTTCAACTCAGAGAGACCACCAGGCTCTGCCTGGGATGCCCCTTCGTGCACTGCAGTCTGAAAAATCAATTCAGACAGTAAGCACACAGAATTGAAGGGCTCACTCTATTTGTTCCCCCTTTTTTTCCAGGAATCCTGCATCATTTCTAATACATGTCTAGAAACTATTTTACCATATATTTTGTCTGGTGTTTTAGTTGTTTAAGGGAGGGAGGATAATTTTGGTTTCTGTGCCTCTATCTTGACCAGAAGCTAAAGGGCCTCCTATCAACTTATAAAATTATTTTTTTCATATATGTGTGTGTGTGTGTGTGTGTGTGTGTGTGTGTGTGTGTGCTTTGCTTTGCTTGTTTGTTTTGGCAACAACCAGGTGGCATCAAAGGTACAGATATTAATAGCCCATTGTAAAAGTAGAAGAATTGAAGACCAGAGAGTTCAAGGTGCTTGCCTGAGAAGATGCAGCTTGTGAGTGCTAGAGCCAGAAACCAGAACCCAAGCCTTTCAACATGTTCTTGTTCTGCTGGATCACTGTATATTTTCCCACTTCCTCAGGTCTCACTTACACTCACATCCTCAAATACCTCTCCCTGATTACCCCTGACAACCAGTGCATCAATTACACTTAGTACTTTGGAGACAAAAAATTTCCCAGCACCCTTCATAAGGGCCCAATAAATACTCGTTGAATGAGCAGGAAAGACAACCAATTCCCAGGGATAAAACCTCTTTGATCTCCAAGGGTCCAGGACAAGATTTTTTTGGACATATGAGCTGGTGTTTCTGTTGTCCCATTTATGTCATCAAGACTTGCAAGTGACAGAAAATCCAGCTTAAATTGATTTAAGGCATATATATATATATATATATATATATATATATATATATATGATATTATATATAAATAAAAAATATATTTGAGCTTAGCAGGTGAAGTTGTCTTCAGGCCTGGCTAACTTCAGCCACTCAAATGCCCCTTGATCAACTCCCTGCTCTGCTCTCCTGTGTTGGCTTCCCCCTCAGATATATTCTCCTTATGAGGCATTGAAATGGCTACTAGCCACCATGGGCCCACCTCTGTGAAGAGAGAATATCTACTCCCAATATTCCAACCAAAAGTTTCAGTTTTACCCTTGTTGGACCAACTGGGGTCACCTACTACTCTCCAGACATATCACTGTGGCCAGAGGAGATGGAATGTGCTGATTGGCTGAGTGCAGGGTAAATGCCCACTTGTGAGATAAGGGGGCATGGGTTGTCAGCCACACCTTAACTTCATGAACAGAGTGAGGAAAGAGTCCTTCTCTAGAGGACAGTTAAGTAGTCATTACCAGAACAAGGGGAGAATAAGTTTCAGTAGGCAGAAGCAACAGATAACTGCTGAATACTCTTAGATTTTCTGTGTATATGCATTAGAGGTGACAGAGGTGAGAGGTAGAGCCATTACCCAAGACTTTCTCTGATAAGGACTGCTTTCTAAATGCTTCTAGAATCATATAACCTAGTAGAACCTCTTCATAAAGACTCCTGAGGCCTAGGGAATGGAAACCACAGAAAAGAAAACATTCCTGGAGGAACTGATTTCCAGGCTCCTGGCTGCCAACACATAGAGATGAGTTAAATATCACATTGTCCAGCCAAGACTTCACGTAGCTTGTAATCACTTGTGGAATCTATATCTTAGGGTTAAGTGAGACATACGTGGTGAGCGCCTACTACGTGTCAGGCACCATGCTTAGGGCTGTGCTTAGTGAGCCCTGCCCAGGCTGGGCAGTGAGGCCAATGGGAGAACAGGCTAGAGCTAGGGGCTTGGGAAGCACAGCTTATGCTTTAAGCTATGCAGCTTAAAGTTCTGGCCAAGAGAGAGGAAATGGTAGGGTGCCTCCATCAGGAGTCTCCATGTTGTAGAATTGGGGCAAAGACAAGATCATGTGCAATGATGTGGCTCAGACCTTGGGTCCTTGGATGCTTGGGCACCTCTCCTGCTTCTATAGGAGGGTCTTCACTAAAGCTTGGGTGGTTAGAACAGCAAGGATGGTTCTGGTGGCCTTGTAGCCCTGAGAACTTCCTCCCTACTACCCCCATTTATTCTTCAAGGTCCAGCTCAAGTGCCACCTATTCTAAAAAGCCTCTTTGAATCCCCAGTTAAGCTCTTTTCTTCTTATTCCCGTAGAAACTTGATCTCTTCTATGGCTTATTCCAAAGTCCTCATTGTAGTACTGGTGACAGCGACAGTAATAATGAGTGGTGATGAGGATGGTGATGATGACAATACAGATCATTTACTAAGCATGTGCTACCTACCGGGAATTTCACATTTATTATCTGATTCAGTCCTACAACCTCAAGAGAGGCACTCTAGTGACCCTCACTTTGCTGAGAAGAAACAAAGGCACCAAGACCACAGAAGCTAGGTTGCTTGCTAAAGAAATACAGCTGATCTCTATCTCTGGCTTGTGACTGCTCATAGGTTGAGCCAAGCTGGGATTTGAACCCAGATACTCTGATTCCAGAGCCAGCTTACAACCTCATTGTACTACATCTATCATAGAACTACACACCAATCTAAGTATATATACCTAGACAAGATGGTGCTCATTTTCCCAAACAGCCCAAGTTCCTGGAAAGAAAGACCTGATTCTTGCTCACCTTTCCATTCCCACATTGTCCCGAATGTTGTTCACCACTTAGTGAGTATTTGTCACCTATCCCGAATTGAGTATCTAGAGCAGTACCTATACCCTGAGATAGAAATGGAGTTGTTTACATCACAGCCTCTCCTCTCCCTGGCTCATCTTTTCCTGCATCAAGACTAATAGCTCACGTAAACAATATTAATCTTTTGGAATAGCCAGCTGCCTCAGCAGAGGGACTGCAAGGATCTCAGCTCAGGATCCACATGTACCAGAGACTTCAAGATGCTGCTGCATCTTGGCCTAGCATGGCTCTTCTGCAGTCTCATTTCATTTATCAACCATGGAACTAACGATTTGTCACTGTGGGAAACATGTCTCTGTTTTTAGTGTCAGGGCCTTTAGGAAGAATTGGAGGATTTTCACTGAACCAACCTCTCAATGGTGAGAGCTGGAGGCTACACATGAAGTTCATAGGTCCAGTTCATGAAGGGTTAAGCTATGAGTTAGTGACAGAAACCCAAATCAAGAGGGCTCCAGCACAAAGGATGTACTATCTCATGTAACTGGAGACCAAAGGGTGGCCTCCAAAGGCACAAGTGAAATTGTTTTCTCTGTGTTTCTCTGTATCTCTCCCTGGATCTCTTATTTCTTGATCTTTCTCTATGCATTGATCTCAGTCTGTGCTACCACTGATGGACTGTATCCTTACAGTTCACAAAGAGTAGGCATTGCCTTACCTAGGTTTAACATCATGTAACTCAGTAACTGTCAAAAGAAAGTGCTTCTCCAACCAGTATTGGGAGAAAAACAAATCCATGATGGTCTCTGGCCCACCTCTGGTCATGAATCCAACCCTGGGCAGTGATTGCTGTCTGAGGGGAGAGAGACTGTGATTAGCCAGGATTATGTCACATGCGCATTCCTTGGCCCATGGGGAGGGCAGTGTGATTGGCAGCCCCTCCAAAGTACATGAAGTGGGAAAGGGGCACTCACCAGTAGAAACAGTTTGCTGTTGCAGAATGGAGAGGCTGCTGAGCAGACAAAACAATTGATATACCTTAGGAGCACTCAGGAAGGTTCACAGAGCTGGCAGACGAAACATCAGTCCTGGGATGTGAGCCTTTAGCCTGAGGATGCTCCGACAGCTACCAAAAACCTCCTATTGCCTCCTAGCAGAAGGACCTCTGGCTTTCCCTATCTTCACACTCTCTCTGGCCTACTGCTCAATACATAAAGGACCTGCCAGGCCCTTAGTGTGAAAGGAGGCTATTGGATTCAAGGTGGTTTTTAAAAACAATTTAATTCTTGAGATTATTGTAGATTCACAAGAAGTTATAAGAAATCATTCAGAGGTTACTTGTATACTTTGCTCAGTTTCCCACAACAGTAACATCTTGCAATGATATCACAATTAGGGTATTGATATTAATACAAAAATAAAACCAAAGCTCCAGGGCACCCTGGGTGACTCAGCAGTTTAACGCCACCTTTGGCCCAGAGCGTGATCCTGGAGACCAGGGATTGAGTCCCACGTCAGACTCCCTGCATGGAGCCTGCTTCTCCCTGTGCCTGTGTCTCTGCCTCTCTCTGTGTCTCTCATGAATAAATAAATAAAATCTTAAAAAAAAAAAGCCCCAAATGTTTGTCTTTTCCCCATTTTTTTAACCTCTTCTTTATCTGGGAGCAAGAAATCAAAAGTGAGACTTCCTCATTATAATCAGCATATTAAAGACTCCAGAAAAAACTTGACCCAAAATTTAAAACAAGCTAAATCTTGATGTGGGAAATTTAGAAGGTAGCTAACTTGTCAATTAGCTTATCAAAAACTTCAAGGCCACACTAAGGAATTTGTCTATGAATGTAAACACCTGGGTTTAGAACCTTTCCTCAAAGTGGGAAGCCTTGAGTTTCTTAAACTTTCTTCTGGCCTTCTTGGCATTGGTTGGGCTATTACCTCCTTTCATATGGCAACTTCTGGGAAGGTAGACATTCTTAGTTACCTCCTTTTGTAGGTCTTGCAGATAGTCCATTCAGCAACAGGGCCAAGTCCATACTTGATTAACCCCCCCTTTGACATCCCACTTGTCCTTCCACCCAGCAGTGATATTCAAAATATTTAATAACTCTATGTTTACTGCAGCATTATTTACAATAGCCAAACAATGGAAGCAGCCCAGTGTCCATTGATAGATGAAGAAGATGTGATATATAAATTTTATATATTGATTGATATGTATATCAATAGAATATTACTCAACCATAAAAAAAGAATGGAATCTTACCAAGTGCAACAACCTGAATGGAGCTCGAGAGTATAATGATGCTAATAAATCAAATAAGCCAGTCAGAGAAAGTCAAACACTATGTGATTTCACTTATATGTGGAATTTAAGAAACAAAACAAGTGAACAAAGGGGGAAAAAGAGAGAGAAACAAACCAAGAGACAGACTCTTAACTCTAGAGAACAAACTGTTGGTTACCGTCGAGGGAGAAGGGGGAGAGGGGGAATGGGTGAAACAGGTGATGGGGATTAAAGAGTACCTATTGTGATGAACACAGGTTGATGTATGGAAGTGTTAAATCACTGTATTGTATACCCAAAACTAATATAACACTGAATGTTAACTATACTGGAATTAAAATTAAAAGCAATACAAAAATACAAAAATAAAACCTCAACATATTTAACAACTCTGTGACAGGGACACCATGTAATCAGAATGAATGCCAGTCAGCTATAGCATGAGGGCCCTTCTCTGCCAAGCATTAACCCTTCAGTTTTTGGGTTATGGGGAGATTGGGGACTCTTGGGAAGATGGCCAGGGGAGCTGAGGTTATAGAGGGGCCCTATGGGGAATGCAAGGGATTAGTTATTTAAAAATGAGTACAGAAATGGGCAAAAGACATGAACAGAAATCTCACAGAGGAAGACATAGGCATGGCCAATAAGCACATGAGAAAATGCTCCACATCACTGGCCATCAGGGAAATACAAATCAAAACCACAATGAGATACCACCTCACACCAGTGAGAATGGGGAAAATTAACAAGGCAGGAAACAACAAATGTTGGAGAGGATGTGGAGAAAGGGGAACCCTCTTCCACTGTTGGTGGGAATGTGAACTGGTGCAACCACTCTGGGAAACTGTGTGGAGGTTCCTCAAAGAGTTAAAAATAGATCTGCCCTACGACCCAGTAATTGCACTGCTGGGGATTTACCCCAAAGACACAGATGCAGTGACACACCGGGACACTTTAACCCCGATGTTTATGGCAGCAATGTCCACAATAACCAGACTGTGGAAGGAGCCTCGGTGTCCATCGAAAGACGAATGGATAAAGGAGATGTGGTCTATGTATACAATGGAATATTACTCAGCCATTAGAAACGACAAATACCCACCATTTGCTTCAACGTGGATGGAACTAGAGGGTATTATGCTGAGTGAAATAAGTCAATCGGAGAAGGACAAACATTATATGGTCTCATTCATTTGGGGAATATAAAAAAATAGTGAAAGGGAATAAAGGGGAAAAGAGAAAAAATGAGTGTGAAATATCAGAAAGGGAGACAGAACATGAGAGACTCCTAATTCTGGGAAACGAACTAGGGGTGGTGGAAGGGGAGGTGGGCGGGAGGTGGGGGTGACTGGGTGACGGGCACTGAGGTGGGCACTTGACGGGATGAGCACTGGGTGTTATTCTATATGTTGACAAATTGAACACCAATAAAAATAAATTTATTAAAAAAATTTAAAAAATAAAAATAAGTACAGAATTATTGTTATTGTCTCAACAACTAATATAGCTCCACCAGTGCACACAGGCTGGGTACCTGCTCTGTTTCTCCCCTTACCCCAAATACTCTTAATTGATGATTGTGACCTCATTCATATCAGGGAATGCACATCTCAGTTACCACTAGGCTTAGTGTCTGGCAAAGTGGATAGGAACCCCATAATTGTTTACTGAATTGGTATATGCATGGAAGGTCCTGTGTACCCAAGGAACTACCTCTGTTTTGAACGAAAGTGATTTTTCTCCCTTCTCTGACCTCTTATGCAATATAAACTGGACAGATACCTAAACACTAAGGAAGAACAAAAAATAGGATATAGCTAGGTCTCAGTCTCAGGAGGCCTTCCTTCCTTCCTTTTCCTCATGTTTCTTCAACAAACTTTGCTTTAGGCTAAATAGTGGGGATAGAGCAGTAAACCAGACAGATAAGATACCTGCCCACATGGAACATTCTGGGAAAATAGAATAGACTAGAAAGTGCAGAGCCAGCAGGGAAGTCTGTGTGGATAAAGGGGTCTTATAAAATGAATAGGGTTTGGGTGTTAGGAACAAAGTGTAAGAGGACTATGAAGTGGAAGCAATAATAGGACCAATAGGATGGAGACAGGAATAAACATCATGCATGAGGGATGCTGTGAGACCAGCAGAGTGGCCTGGAAGTGGTTTGCCTTGGGAAGGAGCAAGGCTTTGAAGAGGGACATGTCTCTGGATTGCCAAGAGTCACAGTCCAGGGAGGAGTTGAGCATGTAAACAACTGTGGTGATGAGCATGGCTGGGTTGGGGCTGGAGCTGTAGGGTGAGAGTCAAGGCAGGTTGTGGAGGCATTCAGAAGCTAGAGAGAGAGATCCCCTTTATGCAGAGGATGGGGAGGAAGGAGGAGCTTGGAGGATGAAGTCAATAGTGATGATATAAACCAGAAGGGGGACACTGGATGCTCTATCAGTTTTGAGGTAGTACGAGTTGTAGTGATGGATGGCAATGGAGTCCCTTGATTTAGAAGTGTTCTCAGGGCCTCCTGGTGGGGATGTTCCACGGAGGCTTGTTGACTGTACGGAACACAGACAAGCAGGATGTTCACCAGTCACAGAATGAAACCACTTGTGTAAGAAGAGAGAATCACAGAGTCTGTCCTTCAAATACCCAAAAGACAGAGTGACAAAGGCAGATTGTGCCACCTAAGCCATTTCTGACAGGCAAGGCACTGTGCCAATATTCTAAGCTGTGACCTCTAATCAGGGTCCTCAATCCTTCATCCCTGAGACTGTCTCCAGAAAAATACATGTTTTTTATCTGTGTCATCTTAATGTCCCCAACCTCCCAGCATCAATTAATGTATCAATGGGCCTGGGGGATTTTCACCCAAGATGTTACTTCTGCTGGGAGCATCTGGCAACATCTTTAATTTTATTTGGTTTATTCTTTCCTTCCAAGGAACATCCTGAAAGGAGCAGATGGCAATAAGAAAGGGCAGATCGATGCTATGGAAAGTGGCCTAGTTTGCCCTTGGATTCTCAGACTCCTGTTCTGTGTTGTTGAGAGTGGTTGCTAGAAGTAAGCTCCTAAGGCTAATTATCTGTGTGTCCCAAATATCTCTGGGAAGTCAGAGCTTATTTGTGTGTCTTGTTTATAGCTACATTTCCAGACTTTAGGGCAGGATCAGGCCCACTTGCAGATGTTCCAGTCATTCATTCACTGATTCAACAAATATCTATTGAGTGCCAACGATGTACTAGGCCTTTTTCTGGAAACTGGGGATTCAGCAGTGAACAAAACAAACAAAAATATGTTTCTTCATGCAGCCTACAGTCTAGTTGTTTTGTTGACTGGTCATTGACTATCAAATTATTGATCACTACTTTATGCCAGGCAGTGATGGGGACATAATGATGAGCTCTTGCCCTCTGGGGGTTTGTTTTTCAATGGTAGTATAGGGTCACAACAGGCCTGAAGATCAGCTAAGATTCCTCATTACAAGCCTCAGGGACAGACGCTGGTTACCTCCAACAAAGGACAATTTATTTAGAAGGCTGTCAGGGAAGGTGGAAGAGGAGGGAGGTGTAGCAGGCACTCTTGGTTTTGCGAAACCTGAACCATCTCCCCCATCGCCTTTTTCCTGGCTGGCAGATCCTTGATTATGGACATGTGTTTACAAATTAAGCAATATTGATACTGCTAAGCCTCTGAATGGCTGGTAATGTGAAATAATAAAATCCCCATTTTATTTTCATAAGGCTGTTACTTGCAACCAGGAGAGGCCTAATTGAAAAGAAGCAGCAGAATAAGGCTTAGAAACAGGAGGGACACAGAATTTTCTCATGGCCAAAATTAATGACCCCTCCACCAAGAACACTCAAAATGGAAGAGCAAGGTTTTCTCTATTAAATATACAGCTATAATTAAGGGAGAAAATTGGTTCTGGGAGACAAAATCAAACAGCTGTGCATTACATTCTACGAAGTGAAGTTTTGAAGCACCCTCCCTTTGTTACGAGTTGCTTTGGGTGGTGCCTGCCCTCTTTAGAGACATAATGTCGTGTGATGGGAAGACTAGAGGGAGAGACTTATCTTTGTAAAAATGTACATACAGAAAAGCCAATCCCCCTTTTAGGAGGGTACAGTTCTGAGTTTTAACACATAGACATCACTATAATCAAGATACAGAACAGTTCTTTCACTCCAGAAATTCCTCCATGTGGTGCAACCCTCACCCTCTCTTATCCCTGGCAACCACTGATTCATTCCCTATCCCTGTATTTTGCTTTCTCCTATAAATATCATGTAAATGGCATCATGGAATTCAGCCTTTGGGACTGGCTTCTTTCACTCAGGATTGTCCTGTGAGAGCCATGTTGTTGCCTGCATCAATGGCTTGTTCCTTTTTATTACTGCATAGTATTCCATGTTTTGGATGTACCAATGTTTCTCTATTCATCCACTGAAGAATATATTTACAATTTGGGAGTAGTTATAAATAAAGCTGCTATAAATATTCATGCATAGGATTTTTTCTGAAAACAAGCTTTTATTTCTGTAAGGTAAATACCTAGGGATGGGATTGTTTTGCCGCATGGTAAGCATATGTCTAACTTTATAAGAAACTGCCAAACTGTTTTCCAGAGTGGCTCTACCATTTTGCATTGCATTTTTAAGAGTTCCAGTTATGACACATCCTTGGCAGTACTTGGTATTATCAAGATGTTTTTTTTTTTTTAAAGCTATTCCACTAGAAATATAGTTGTATTGCACTGTGGTTTTAGTTTGCATTTCTGTAATAACTAATAATGGTTTTCATCTTTCCACATGCTTGTTGGCCATCCACTTATTTCCTTTGTGAAGCATCTGTTAAAATATTCTGCCCTCTTTTTTACTGGGTTTTTATTTTCTTTTGTTGAGTTTTGCAAGCTTTTTATATATTCTGGGTACAAGGACTTATGAGCCTTGTAAGTATTTTCTCCCCATCTGTACCTTGTGTTTTCATTCTCAGAGCAGTGTCTTCTGCAGAGCAAAAGCTTTCAGTTTTCATGAAGTCCAATCTACTTTTAAATTTTCTTTTATGTGCATGAACAGAAATTTCACAGAGGAAGACATAGACATGGCCAACAAGCACATGAGAAAATGCTCTGCATCACTGGCCATTAGGGAAATACAAATCAAAACCACAATGAGATACCACCTCACACCACTGAGAATGGGGAAAATCAACAAGGTAGGAAACCACAAATGTTGGAGAGGATGTGAAGAAAGGGGAACCCTCTTGCACTGTTGGTGGGAATATGAACTGGTGCAGCCACTCTGGAAAACAGTGTGGAGGTTCCTCAAAGAGTTAAAAATAGATCTGCCCTACGACCCAGCAATTGCACTGCTGGGGATTTACCTCAAAGACACAGATGCAGTGACACGCCGGGACACTAACTCCGATGTTTATGGCAGCAATGTCCACAATAGCCAAAGTGTGGAAGGAGTCTCGGTGTTCATCGAAAGACGAATGGATAAAGAAGATGTGGTCTATGTATACAATGGAATATTCCTCAGCCATTAGAAATGACAAATACCCACCATTTGCTTCGACGTGGATGGAACTGGAGGGTATTATGCTGAGTGAAATAAGTCAATCGGAGAAGGACAAACATTATATGGTCTCATTCATTTGGGGAATATAAAAAATAGTGAAAGGGAATGAAGGGGAAAGGAGAAAAAATGAGTGTGAAATATCAGAAAGGGAGACAGAACATGAGAGACTCCTAACTCTGGGAAATGAACAAGGAGTGGTGGAAAGGGAGGTGGGCGGGGGGTGGGGGTGACTGGGTGGTAGGCACTGAGGTGGGCACTTAACGGGATGAGCACTGGTTGTTATGCTATATGTTGGCAAATTGAACTCTAATAAAAAAATAATAAAAAAATAAAAAGTCAAAAAAATAAATTTTCTTTTATGGATTGTGCTTTTGGTGTCAAGTGTAGGATCTTTTAGTCTAACCCAAGGTCACAAAATGTTTCTCCTAGATAGTCTTTTAAAAGTTTTATAGTTTCACATTTTACATTTAGACTTGTGGTCCATTTGTAATTTTTATATAAGATGTGAGGTATACACCAACTCTCCTCCCTTCTTCCTATCCTTACTGCTTCTTTTTTTTTCATTTATCCATTCTTTCTTTCTTTCTTTTAGCATAAGGATGGTCAATTATTCCTACACAATTTGTTGAAAATACTATCCTTTTTTCATTGAATTACCTTTTCATCTTTGTCAAAAACCAAAGGACTATGTATTTGCGTGTGTCTATCACTAGACTCCCCATTTCATTCTATTGATCTCTGTGTCTCTCCTTTGGTCAATAAATATCATACCCTCCTGATTACTATAGCTTTATAATAAATCTTAACATTGTAGAGTATGAATTCTCCAACTTGGTTCTTTTTTGTAAATTTTTTTGGCTACTCTAGCTCCTTTGTTTTTCTATTCAAATTTTAGAATTAATCTGTTTATATCTACAAAAATCCCAACTGCCATTTTGATTGGAATTGCATTGGATACCTAGATAAGTTTGGGAGAGAATTGGTCTCTATGTTGGGTCTTCCATTCCATGTACACAGTATGCCTCTCTAATCGTTTAGATTTTCTCTCATGTCTTTCGTTAGTGTTTTGTAGTTCTCAGCATGCATATCCTGTACATATCTCTGTTAGATTTATATCTACTTAGCTACTTTCTTTTTTTTTTTTTGGAGCTATTGTGTATGTCATTTTTTAATATTCCAGTTTCTGATTGCTCATTTCTGGAATATAGAAATACAGTGGATTTTTTTATATGTTGCCCTTGAATCTCCTGACCTTGCTAAACTCACTTATTCATTCTAGTTTTTGTTTTTTTATAGATTCCTCTGAGATTTTTAATGTTGACAATCATGCTATCCATGAATAGAGGCAGTTTTATTTCCTCCTTTCTTATGTCTATGCCTTTTTTGGTTTTGGTCTTATTGCTTGATATAGGATTTCCAGTGTGATGTTGAATCAGTCATGAGTAAACTTTTTCTTGTTCTCAGTATTAAAATGAAAGCATGCACGTTTTTTAACCATTAAATATAATGTTAGCTGTAGTGATTTTGTGGATGCTTTTTACCAGGTTAAGAATAGTTCCTTTGTATTCATAGTTTGCTGAGAGTTTTTATCATGGATGGATGTTGAATTTTTTAAAATATTTTTTCTGTATCACTTGATTTTTCTCCTTTAATTTGTTAATATGAAATATTACAATGACTGATTTTCAAATGTTGAACCAGCATCTCATTCTTGGGATAAATTGTGTTTGGTTGTGATGTACTATTCTTTTTTATATATTGCTGAACTTGATTTGCTAATATTTTGATGAGGACTTCTGTATATTCATGAAGGATATTGCTCTGTAGTGTCTTGTATTGTCTTTTCCAGATTCTGGCATCAAGGTAACGTTTGCCTCACAAAATACTTCTCAAAGTATTCCATCCTTTTCTATTCTTTGGAGGAGTTTGTATAGAATCTTCTTTAAATATCTGATAGAATTTACAGGGAAACTATCTGGGCTTGGAATCTTCCTTTTAAGAGATTTTAAATGATAATTTCAATTTCTTATAGGCAGGGCTATTCGGGTTATCTATTTTTTTCTTGGCTGAGTTTAGTAGTCTGTGGCTTTCAAGGAATTAAGCGATTTCATCGGAGCGGTTGAATTTATGTGTATAGAGTTGTTCACCGTCTTCCCTCATTAAACTTTTAGTGGCTGTGTGGTTTGTCCTGATAACCTCCCTTCATTCCTAATAATGGTGATTTGTGTCTTTTCCATTTCTTTCAGAGCCTGGCCCTAGGTTTGTCAATTTTATTGATATTTTCAAAGAACCAACTTTTGTTTTCATTGATTTCTCCATTTTTCTGTTTTTAATTTCATTGATTTCTGCCCTCATCACCATTGTCCCCTTCCTTCCACTTGCTTTGGGTTTATTTTTCTCTCTTCCTTTAGTTTTTCTAAGGTTAACAAATCTAGGTTACTAATATGAGACATTTATTTTTTAAAATATAAGCACTTAGTGCTGTAAATTTCTCTCTAAGCACTGCTTTAGCTGCATCCCACAAATTTGGTGTACTCTATCTTACTTTTGTTCAATTAGTTGTTCAAACTATTTTTCTGATTTCCCTTAAGATTACCTTTTGACCTACAGATTATTTAGAAGTGAGTTGTTTAATTTCCAAGTACTTGAGGATTTTCCCCCATAGATCTCTGTTATTGATTTCTAATTAAAGTCCAAGATGTTGGGTTTTGAGACTCATGCCCTATAGCTGGAGGTAAAAGTTGGGGCCATCTTTTGAAAGGGTATCTTAATAATTGCAGCAAAAGCCTGAGAAATGTTCACATATTGTTCTTTCATCTAACAGTTCCACTTCTTTGCTTATATCCTAAAGAAATATTCATGAATGCACACATAAATCTGTGCAATCCTCCAAATCTGAAAAAAAAAAAAACTAAATGCCAAAAAATAGGGAACTAGTTAGCTAAATTATGGGATCCTAACAATGTAATGTTATGCAGCCATTAAAACTTATCCTGAGGAAGAATGTGGAGTGCCATGGGAAGGAGCCAATGATGTATGAAGTCTTTTATTGTCTGTCAACTCTTCACTGGAGTGTCACCTCGATGAAACAACCAACTTTGTCTGTCTTGTTTATTGTTATTTCTTCAGTGCCTGGCACAGCCTGGCACATGGAAATATTTTGCTAAATAAATAATTAGGAGAAAAGTATCTTTTATCATTATTATATCATTATTGTATTCTATATTATTCTATATTACACACATATGTATATATTATTATATCATATGTATATATAACATGTGAATACATGTAATGTGTGTGAATGTATATAATATATATGTATGTATGCATATATATACACACATGAAATCTCTTCTTATGTGCGTTGTATTCTTGCTTTTACACTGCCTTTAAGTACTAAGCCTTTCCTGTCTTTCCTCTGCAACCACTCCAGATTCATTTCAACTGATACCCTAATGCTCCTCCATACTGTGGAGCAAGTCCTATTTAGGCTGTGCTTATAGTTATCACTTGTGATCACTAATTGTAATGTCCTCAAAATTAGTAGGTAGAAGTCACCTAATTTTTCTGAAAGACAGATAATGAGCATACATGACTTTTTCCTAGAGGCTCAAGGTAAGTTAATGGTAAGGGTGAGTTTTAGGCCAGGATACCTTGCTCCCAGCCAGTGACCTTCCCCTCTAGTGCCCCATCCCAGCATCTCGGTCCTACCAAAGATAATGACCCTGAGGCATCTGAGGGCTCCTGATTCCACCTGAGGCTATGAACCCCTCATCATCAGAAATATCTAGGCTTCAGTACCATATAAAATGCCAAAATAGCCTTGCATTCTTGCTGGTTCTTATATTTCCCAAATACCAAAAGGGCACAGTATGCCATAGCAACTAAAAATCTGAGAAACCTAATTGCCTTTTTAAAAAATATTAGGCAACCGGCCCACTTGTGCATTTCTACTTTCTAGCTTTTACAAAACAACATAAAATACTACAAGATACACCCAGAAAATCTCCTCGGGCTTTGGTGAAAATAAATGGGTTTGGAAACGAACTGATCAAGGATCTGGTTCTGTCACTGTGAGAACCCAGGCACGTTTCTGAATCTCTGAGTTCACTTGCCACACTTGTGGAATAGGGTTAGGTGAGTATTGAAAATGATATCATACCCAAAATGATGAGCACCCTGTGCCTGGCAAATAGTGAAGGCTCACTAATGAAGATATGCTGCACATCCATCCTGGTTGATGATTGTGCTCTAAATTCCCTTCTAAGCTTCCAGCTTGCAATCAGGGTAAGCTCTATCTAGCTCAAACTGCCTCACTTATTTGGCTTGCTTCCCTTCTTCCTTCTCTGATACCCTGCATGTATCAATGATTGCTGCTGATGGGTGAGATCTTGCAGCTTCTCTGGCCTCTCTTTGGGATAAGAGTGTAGGAAGATATAAGTGGGACTTCTTGCCTTCCCCAGATTTGTTCTGTTGGACTTTTGTTAACTTGGAATTAACTATGTGTGTTGATACTGGATATGCTGTTGGAGAACTCATGTTTGGAAAGTTTCTCTGGGCCCAGAAACTGGGGACCCCTTGACTCTGAAGGGTACTTTCAAGAGCTGATTTTCTATCCCACCACAGGGTCAGTAGACCCTGGCCCAATCCTTTTGCCTAACACCCAACCCTGTCCCTGGTGCTCCCTCAGTGTCTGAGGCCTCGCTCCAAGATATCAGCACTCTCTTCTTGACTAGTACCCATGACTAGTTTGTTTCCATTTTCCTACCAGACTAGGAGCATCCTGAGAGCTAAAGTCACTGCTCTGCTGTCTCTCTGCATCCAGTACTGAGTTTAGTAATGGTCACTGGAAGCCAGGGTGAAGGTTGACTTCATTTGAATCCTGAACTGATAGTCAGTTTATGCAAAGGAAAGCAATATTCCCTCCCACCCCCAGACAGACCTGAAAATATGCATTTGTCAAGGGAGGTTTAGCAAAGGGGCTTTGTTCTTGGGCACAGAGCAGGCATCGTGACATTGCGTTTGAGTGGCTTTTCCGCTCCCTCTGCCTCTGAGTGTCTGAGCAAAATGTTCTGGTTTGATTGTCACTCTTCAAACAGCATGTTATTGTCATGCTTCTGCTTCTTTTTAATAAAGAGAAACGAGCAGATTTTTTTGTACATGCAAAATTAACACAAATCAAAACTGCTGCTAGTCTTTGATCCATTCTGGACTCTGATCCACATCGGCCTTTTTATTTTCCCACTGAGAGTGTACTGCTCAGGAAGGATTACAGAGGGTGGAAAACCGCTTACCACTTCCCATTTGATTAACACGATTTAATGCAGCAATAATGCAGTGGAAGTTCATTACTTGGGAAAGGCTCTGATGCGGCTGCCCACAGTGTCTGGGGACTGGGTCTTTTTATTTAAAACGCAATCAAGCACCTACAGTGAGAGGATGTGTGAAATCCTGCCTAAGCTGGGGAAGGTGGAATTTCCATATAATGTAGATGGACAAAAATCCCTTCCATTTGTATAGCTTTTGATAGTTTACTCATTCCATCTATAAATATTTAGTGTGGTTTATTAAGTCCAAAACACTGGGATCAAAAAACAGCAAAGGTTTCTACCCTCACAGTAATAAGGCACCTATCTGGGCAATCAATCAGGGAAGACCACCCTGAGGAGGTGATATATGAGCCAAGATCAGAAATATAAGAGTTTATTTGAAATAGATGACCAGGGAAGGGATAGACTTTTTGAGGCTGAGAAACAGCCTATGTAATAATTGTGAAGCAGCAGTATGAGCTATGAGCAAAGCCGTCGGTTGGCTGTTGGGTCTGGGCAGGTGGAAGGTAGGTGGCAGATAGGGGGTTGGGTTGGAGGACTGTCCATTAGTGCACCCTCTGCCTCCCTGCATCTCAGTCAGCAGCAGGCTGGTGTGGAAGATGAAGAGTCAGAGAATGATGGAAATTGGTGGCCTCCATCTCAGAACAACCCCCATCCCTCACCCTCCAGTGATTATCACCAGTCCTGGGATAGGTAGACAATAGCCCAGAATGTCCAGGCTTGACGTCCAACTCTGCGTCTTCTCGTATGTGACATTAGCCATGCCATGTAGCCCACCTGTGCCTCAGTCTCTGTCTCTGCAAAAATGGAGTCCTTGTGGTCACTTTTTTGCTTGCCTCCCAGCACTACTGGATTAAAAAAAAATAATAAAACAAGAGTTTCAAGACATTCTGGAGAATACCAGGCTCCTGGCAATCATTAACAGGACACACAGCACAGTGTGAGTGAGGTTGTTGCTGGCTGGGCTTGAGGCAGGAATCATGAATTGCATTGAGATTGGGAAGCTTCTGCCCAATTTCTAGGAGTAAGATTAAGGTCTAGTGAGGAATTGGGCTATTTGAAATAATCCTGTTTTAGTTATGATCAGATGCATTCCTGCTGCAGTAAAAAACAACCCTCACACCTCTGACTTCGTACCACAACACTATTTTTTATTCACACAAAGCCAGCTCCGGGGCTGGTCAACTGTCCAAAGCACTATCCTGTACACTGTGCGTCAGTGACTAGTGCTGAGGGAGACTGTAGCCCATGATCACGGTGGAGATGGCACACCGGCTCTTAAGTGCTTCCACCAGAAGAGACATGTCACACTTCCATTCTCACTGCAGGGGCCAAAGCAGATCATGTGGCCACACCTAACCTCAGGGAGGCAGAGATGTGCCACAGTCCCTGATCTTGGAAAGGACATAACTGGAAACCCACAGTTCTTCCCTTGCTTGGTCACTTCTAGTCACAGAGCTCCAGACACAGTCCTTCCAGAGACTTCTGCCTTCCCAGGACAAAATCCAAACCCCTCACTATAGCTAAGGAGCTTTGTAATCTGGTCCCCACTTTGACTACAACTCACCCCATTGAAGCACCTGCTCCAGCCAGACAAAACCTCTCTCAAGTTCCCAGACTTACTGCTGTCTCTCTTCTATGACTTTCAGCCAGGTGTCCCCAATTGCTAGAACACATTCCTACCCTTTGTGAGGATAATGTCCTTTGAAAAATCAACCCGTTCTCTCTCTCTTTCTCTCTCCATCCCCAGCCTCGGCTGGCCACTTCCCCTCTTTGTCCCAACAGTGCTGGGCTGCACGGCCACCTGCCCTCCAAATCCCACCAGCCAGCGATCCTGCTTCTCCTTAACTGTACTCCTTCACTCCTCTGCCCTAGCCTTTATCACCTTATGACACACTATCCAATCTATTTCTTATGCCTATTGTTCATTTCTTGCCCTCCCACTCCATCACCCAGAATCTGACTCCACAAAGGCAGGGATCATGCTCTGTTTTGCTCACAGATACATCTCAAATGTCCAGAAGGGTGCCTGGCGCATATCGGATGCCCAAGAGATATTTGCTGAATGTCTAGAGAGAATGCCCAGTAATGCCCTAGTGCTCTCATGTGTTTGTGGTCCAGAGAAGGGAAATTTCTTTTCTGGATCAATGTATTTTTATTTAGGGAATCTAAAACTCTAAAAAAAATGTGGCTTCTCTTGGTCAGCTTTACTGCCTATCATGATGTCAATAAAAAATGAAAATAAGTAACTAACGTCCAGACAGTGAAAGACGCTGCCATGAAGAGCAGGGAAAGCCAGAAAGGAAAGGCCAGAAGAACTGAGGTGGGCATCCCTGTGGGTGGGAAGACACATCTTCAACCCCTAAGTGCTCGTGAAGAGGATAGAGGAAGACCAGCTCTTTCTTATGATCTCTGAATGTCAAGGCAGGGGCTATATTAAGCAAGATCAAATTGTCCTGATTTGTGGAATTGGACCAAAAAATTTAAGTAGAGGCTGGAGAAGAATCAGACCCATAGAGCCACCTGGATTTGACTCTTTGGTCCCAGGGGATGAGGGCAGGCAGGGGGGTGGAAGGTTTTTAGAGGTTTCCTCCTTATTTCCTTGCTGGGGTGAAGTCAGCTTTCTCATCCTGCAGATAGTGTCTCCTGCAGCCTCAGGAACACACTTCTCTTCCCTCTGGCAGGCAGAAGATGCTCCACCGTCAGGGGAGAAAACACCTGCGTGAGCAAAGGGACTTGGGGGACTTGGGGGAGGACTTCCCTAACTGGCTGAAAGCCTGGTCTGACTGTTGGGCCACTCGGGTCACAATGGGTGATGGGAACCTTTGCTGACAAGCCCTTAGTCTGTGGGACACAAGCCCTTACCCTGTGCAGCCCCCCCGGCCTTGCATCACACACTCTTAATTCACTGCCTGGAGGATTCTGGAACACAGGCAGAGGCCTGCTACAATTTTGTAAGCAGGAGAGCGTGTGCACAAGTGCGACCTGGCCCTGTCTTCCCCGACGGAAGATAGACATCGTCGGCCTATGTTTGGGGTCACCTCTGTTCCTCTCATTCCTCTGCTGTGCTGATTATATTCTTGGGTCTTATTTTGATTTTTTTCATCTGTGATGGTGAAAGTGAGGTGTGGGCTTGCAGTCTTGGCCCGGGAAACATGTGAACTAGTGGTCATAACGTGGTGGCTTATGTCGTGGGACGCTGTGACCTTTCCAATGAGCCTCCACGTCCGAGCTTGATCCTCCAGCTTCCCCGCCAGGAAAGCAGGATGAGGAGGATTGTCTTTCTATTTGCAGATGGAGCCGTCCAGGCTCAGAGAGGAACAGTGCCTTGCCGCAGGGTCCAGAGTGAGTTAAAGACAGACTGAGTAAGAACCCAGCTAGCCTGGATTTTGTTTCTTAGTGTGCTGGACAAATATTTAGTGAGCATGCTACCCGGTGCCAGGCATTTCCCCCAGGGCTGATGAGATGCTGCGGAGAAGCAAAGGGCTGTGCTTTCATGGAGCTTACATTCTTGGGGATCCATCTGAAAATAGAGGTACTTTAAGGTCATTCACAGCTCCTGTGCAAATTAATTGTCTTCTCTTGATTTGATTTTAAAACAAGGCTTATGATATAGCATTGTTGCTCCTTCTCTGTTTCTTTCTTTCTCTCCCTTCCTCCCTGCTTCTCTTCCTCTGCCTCTCTCGCTTCTTTTTTATTTTCTGTTAGGATTGGGGGGGGGGATTCAAATTCACGGCCACAGCTGTCTACTGCTTTCTTTTTAAAATTTCTTTCCTAATTTCAATAACTTTTGATACAATGCACCACAGGCTTTTCTTGCACAGGAACAAAAGGTGAAATGTTAATATAATTTTATTTGGACTCAGATTGGATAAGGAAGACCTTTTGTCTCCTACCTTTCATCCTCAATTTGGCACTTGTTAATTAAATCGAGCCTGTGCAAAGTGACCTTTGAAGGGGAGGGGGGTTCCTGAGAATATAATATGTTTTAATCAAATATGAGCCAAAAAAATAAATAAGCAAGAAAAGAGCTATTAGACAAAGAAACACCCTGAAAACTTCCAGATGAGCACTCTTGAAGGAACAGTAGCTTGCTTTTTGCTTTGGGTGAAAGTGCATACGTAGGTAATGAGCCACAGAGGTCCTGAAAATGGGGACACTTGGACAAAATCATTCACCACCTCTACCAGATGCCCTTAGGATGAGGGATTGCTCTCTGCTGGTTCTGCACCCCCGGAATACCACTTGTGGTTTCCTGCCCGCTGATTGCAACTCTGGGTGGCCGGATTTCTCTGAGCTTGTGCCTCACCTGGCCACAAGGGGGCGCAGAAGAGTTGCTTTCCTCTGTCTGAAGAAGCGAACCTGTGAGGCCTCGCACCTCTGGGCCAGGTGTGGAGGACGACTTGGTCTGCGGGGCTTCCGGGCACTGAAAGGGAATCAAACACCTGCCTGTTCTGGGGGAAGGTGGGATCACCCCCAAAGTCTGAAAACTCTATGTCGGGAATCAGGCCGACTCTAGCTGGCCAGAGAAGAGCACTGGGAGCACTGGGTGGGCTTTGAAGGCTCTGAAATTTACTTTGTATGTGTTTCTCAATCTATAAAATGGGGACATAATCTTCTAAGCTTGTTAGGAAGAGTCCATGAAATTAAAAATATACTAAGTTGGGATGAAGGTGATAGGTGCTCATTAAGGATGGTCATTGTGATGACTGCCCCGAATCGTGCTGCCTACAGGGAATTCAGCATAACTCACTACCTTTTTCCCTTTGCATTTTTTACAGAATGTTATAATTAAATATATGGTAAATTTTTAAAAATCAATTAACCAATATACAGTGTACTATTAGTTTCAGAGGTAGAATTTAATGATGCATCAGTTATATAAAACACCCAGTGTTCATTACATCATGTGCCCTTCTTAATGCATATCACCCAGTTACCCATCCCCTCCAGCAACCCTCAATTTGTTTCCTACAGTTAAGAGTCTCTTATGGTTTGTCTCCCTCTCTGATTGCATCTTATTTTATTTATTTTATTTTTCTCTCCCTTCCCTTATGTTCATTATATGGTAAATATTTTAATGAAGCTGTTTTTGAATCTAATATATATATTATTTATATTCATGCATTCATGTAATTATTGAGTGAAACCATGTGTTAGATACTCTGCAGGGTGCTGGACATAAAGTGGAGAGCAAAAAGCAGATGCACTACATGTTCTTTTTTTTTTTCTATTTTGGGCATTACATTAAAAAATATTTTATTTAAATTCAATTTGCCAACATATGGTATAACACCCAGTGCTCATCCCATGGTGTGCTTTCCTTAATGCCTGACACCCATTTACCCCATCACCCCACCCACCTCCCCTTCTGCAACCCTTTGTTTCCCAGAGTTAGGAGTCTCTCACGGTTTGTCTTCCTCTCTAATTTTTCCCCGCTTGGTTTCCCTCCTTTACCTTAAAGTCCCTTTCACTATTTCTTATATTCCATATGAGTGAAACCATATGATGATCGTCTTTCTCAGATTGACTTATTTCACTTAGCATAATACCCTCTAGTTCCATCTACATCAAAGTAAATGGTAGGTATTCATCCTTTCTAATGGCTGAGTAATATTCTATTGTATACATATACCACTTCTTTATCTATTCATCTGTCAAAGGACATTGTGGCTCCTTCCACAGTTTGGCTATTGTGAACATTGCTGCTATGAGCATTGGGGTGCAGGTGTCCAATTGTTTCACTACAACAGTATCTTTAGGGTAAATATCTGGTAGTGCAATTGCTGCAGACCCACTACATGTTCTTATGGAGCTTCTGATCTAGACCAATGCTGTCTAACAGAATTTTCTGCCCTGCTTGAGATGTTCCATATCTGTGTTATCCAATAGGGTAGCCATTAGCCACAAGTGGCTACTGAGTACTTGAAATGTGGCTAGTGAGAGGAAGTGAAAGTTAAATTAACTTGCACTTAATTTCAGTGGATCTAAACTTAAATAAGCATACATGACTAGTGGCTACCCTCTTAGTGCAGGTCTAGAGGATAAATGTGACAATATTTAGCAAAGACTCTGGTACACAGTCAGTACTCAATAAGTGCACATTTCTTTTTCTTCCTTCCACCATGTGGCACTTGATACCTTATACATAACCCCTTTGCTATTACTATACCTTCTCAATGATGAGTGAGGTCATCCAAATAGACTCTAGAAAGGCAGGCACCAGTTTGGATTACTTCATGTATACTTCATGGGATTTTCCACACATTAAGTGCTCTTTAAATGCCTACTAAGTTAAAGAGACAATGTGGTGTAGGGTAGGGAGCATTCTTTGGAACCAGAAGTGAATTTAAATTTTGTTTTCATCACTCACCAGCTGTAAGATAGGAGCAAGGTCCTCTCTGGACCTCAGCTTTCTCTTCTGTAAATTGGGGTGACCATAGTTTTTCATGTGATAGTTGTGAATCTCCATGAGATCATGCAGTGGTCATGACACCAAGTTGGTCTTCAAAGATGAGAAATCCAATTGGAAGCCAACTATAGTCAACCCATGATGATGCTTCTCTGGACATTCCCAACCTGACAGATCTGCCCCCTGTGGCATGATTCTGTTTTTCCTGCCTTATTGATTGGCCTAGGGACAGGCACCTGATTCCAGATAAGCCAATCATGTTCCTGATTTGGGAATTTAAAAAATACTAGATCTAAGGGAACAGCTCAGCCCTTTTTTGGTGGTGGGAACTGAGAGAAGTGAGGCCTGGAAGTTTCAGCACCAAGATTCCCCCAGGTGGATGAAGTCGGGCTGCAGCAGGAAAAAAAATTAAGCCAACAAATACACAAAGGAACTGCAATAAAAAATGAGGAGAGAAATGGTGCCTGGAAGGCTCCATTGGTTAAGCATCTGACTCTTGATTTCAGCTCAGATCATGATCTCAGTGTGGTGAGATTGAGCCCAGTATTGGACTCCACACTGGGTATGCAGCCTGCTTAAGATTCTCTCTCTCCCTCTGAACCTCCTACTCTCCTTTTTTTTTTTTTTTTTTAAGGGGGAAGGTGGAGAGAGAGAAAGTAAGAGCACAAGTGAACCCTGAAGATGTTCATGCCCTGATCAATTGACCCCAAGACCCAGATGAAGCTCTAGTGTTCCCAGGGTTACTTTAGGTTGCTTTTCCATACTTCCCAAACATTCTCCTTTCTGCCCAAATGTATTTGGGCTGGTTTTTCTCACTTGCAATGAAACAAGTTTTAATTAAAACAGCCATCAATCTGACACCTTTTCTTTCTTCTGCTCATCTGTATCCCATCAGAACTTTGCCTTAAACTTTGTCCTACATTCTATATCCACATCTGCTGTGGGATAACTCAGAATCTGGAGTGGTTTGGGGTTGGGAGGCAGGAATGCTAAGTCCCTGGGAGTTAATTAGTGCAGTTGGAGTTGTTTTCTGTAATGTTTATGTGATATTGCCTCAGGACAATTCAGTAGCAAAAGAGCAAATGCAGGTGTCTCTAAAGTGGTCCTCTGAGAAGCAGCCCCATGCATGGGGCAGAAACCATGTTGAATCAGGAGCCAGGGGACCCAGGTTCAAGTCCCGGTTTAGCTTCCCACTAATGTGAACTTGTACATGTCATGGCCTGGGCCTCAGTTTCCTTATTAGTAAAATGTAAATGATAACACATGCCATACTTATCACCGACTTATGGGGTCGGTGTGTTTGGGTGAAAGAATTCATGAATTCAATAAACTCTGATGAGTGGCTACTCTGAGCCTGGCACTGTGTGTTTTTGCAGAGCACTTTGAAAATTGTATATTCTCTCATCCATCTTATCCTCAATCCCTTGAGGAAGAACTGGAAGGCATATCTAAGGAAGAAGGGAATTTCCTACCTGTCTTTTCTTGGGACCCCAATGGGCCAAGGATGAAGTGGGTTCATAGCAGACTCCAACGAGCATGGGAAGTTGGCAGTTTTCCCCTGAGACCTCATAGCACCCAGACACTTCACAGCTCACACGTCTGGCTCACCTTATATGAGATAAGCACCTCAGCTGGAAAGCCACCTTCCCTCCATTCCTTTATGTCAAGCACCAGGGCTTCCTTCCCTTGCCAAGGATCCAGAATCATCAGGCTTGCTTCTTACATAGTCCTACAGTTTCCTGCCCCTACCACTTTCCCAACTGGCCAAAGCCAAGGTTATTCTTTCCTTTGGCACTGTGGTGTCTTGACCTTACAGATTCATAGTATCTGAAGCCCTTCTGTGAGAATTCCTGCACATAGCTGGCTTGCTGCAGGCACAGATGACACCACCCAAACTGAAAGCTGGCAGCCCTGCCTGGGTCCTGGTCCCAGCTTTGCTCTCAGACCTTGGGCAGGTCATATCTCACACTCTCTGTTCCTCAGAGTCCCCATCTACAAAACAGGAATAAAAATACCTGCCCTCCTGACCTCACAGTTAGGAAATTAGATTAGAGATGTGAGACACAGCAAAGCACTATGTGACTGCAAGGTGCTAGTATTGTCTTTTATATAACCTTAAAAATGTTATTACAAAAACGATATATGATCATTGGGGAAAACTTAGAAAATGTAGATAAGAAAATGATGAAAATAAAAATAGTCCATAATCTTATCACCTGGAGAGAACTGCTGTAAATAATTTAATGGATATCTTTCTAAGATCTACATCTATCTACTTGGAATGGGACAACACTCTTTATGCTATTTTGAAATCTAATTTTTTTCACATAATAACTTGTAATCCAGGGCACTGGGGTACCTAGTGATTGAGCATCTGCCTTTGGCTCAGGGTGCAATCCTGGGGTCCTGGTATTGAGTCCTGTATCGGGCTCCCCGCAGGGAATCTGCTTCTCCCTTTGCCTATGTCTCTTCCTCTCTCTTGGTGTCTCTCATGAATAAATAAATAAAATCTAAAAAATAAAAAAGAACTTGTAATCCCCAGAAGTATGCTTTTCCAGAGATTAAATTTGTGGGATTTTCTCCATCTATCCCAAACTAACACCACCTTGGAATTGTTGAAGGTCATTTCCTCCACCCTTCAAAGCGTAGGTGTAGACACCTTGGCTTCACTTGGGCACCTCCCTCAGAAGGAAGGGGTGTGGTCCAGTGTCTGTGGGAGAAGGCTTATATAGTAGGGCCTGGGTGATTTGAGGTAAAGAGGGATACCTGCTTGTCTCAGAGGGGAGGATCCCTGTGAGGCAGGGCTTGGTGGCTCTGGTTCTAAGAGATGGTGAGAAATGGGTATAGGGATTATCCAGGGTCCTTGGAGGTGATAGAAGATCTCAGGAGGTGGATCTCTGGAGGTGGTAGGAGAGCAAGTGAATTGTGCCATTCCATGCCCAATTCCAGGGGGACCTAAGCCAAGCTTGATACTGAAGGAGTGATTTTGCTGTTCCTGCCCAAAGAACAAGACAGCCTCTATAGGTATCTAGACTAGGGAGGGATTACAACAGCTCACTAGCATCTGGGAATGAGTTTTCTTCAATGTATTGGTGCTTGGTCTACAGTAGCAGTGAACTGATCCATCTCTAGAGTTTTCTCTACGTGAAGAGGTGGGTTGACCATCTGCTCCCCCCACACCCCAGTAAACTATGATAAGCCTGTAGAAACTAGAAAAGCCATGATTTGGAGATGCTTTAAGAGGAAGAGATTAACTGCTTTCTTTCTTTCCTTTTTTTTTATGATAGTCACACAGAGAGAGAGAGAAAGAGGCAGAGACATAGGCAGAGGGAGAAGCAGGCTCCATGCACCGAGAGCCCGATGTGGGACTCTATCCCTGGTCTCCAGGATCGCGCCCTGGGCCAAAGGCAGGCGCTAACCGCTGCGCCACCCAGGGATCCCCAACTGCTTTCTTAATTATGAGGGTAAAGGACTGAGCAACTGATCAGAAAAGTGAAAGATGTCAGTCACCCTTTGTGACTCATGGTTCAATGGTTCACCCACTGCAGTGGTTTGATATGCTTACCTGGAACCTGTGAATGTGATCTTATTTGGAAAAAAGGTCTTTGCAGAAGTAATTAAGTGTGGGATCTTGAGTTGATATCATTTTAGATATAGGTAGACCCCAAAACCATGACAGGTGTCTCTATAGGAAATAGGGATGTTTGAGACAAAAGAGAGGGGGATATCTCCCCCTAGAGACCTCTATTGGCAGAACTCAACTGGAGGGCTGTAGTTTGGAAAGTCGGAGCCCCAGCATCACGGAGTAGAATGTAGAAGGATAGGTTTGGAGCTGAGACTCAGCAGGTGGGGTATCTGGCATACGAGACTTGACTTTGTTCATATCCAGTCCTGATTTTACAGTATCTTGTGGATCCTGTGAACCCCTTTTATGCTTCTAGTGAATCTACTTTTGTTCAAGTAACCAGAGCTGTTTTCTGTTGCTTGCAACCAAGAAACCTTACAAGTACAGATGTTAGCTTGTGTTATCCTCACACAGCTCCATGAAGAAAACAGATAGAGTGATACCCATTTTACAGATGAGAAAATTGAGGCTTGAAGGGCTTGTCTCCTATTGAAGGCTAATCAGTGATAACACGAGGACTAGACCAGGTCTTTTTAACTAAGGCCTTCCCCTGTCAACTTTGCTTCTCATTTGACCTGCTAGGGCCAGAAAAGAGAAGAAGCTTTCGAAGTTCCCAGCTTGGTGATGCTCTCCACCTTGTGCAGATTAGAAAATAAAAGATGTGTGGATATTCTTCACATTCAGCCAGTGTGGCAAGTCTGTTTAAGCCAAGTGTCAGTTTGCCCATTACCTTGATGGAAGAGAAGTGAGAGTGGCAACGTTAAGTTGTTGAAGGGGTGGCAATTGAATTTGAAACAAGAAGCTTTTAAATTTCTTCCCAGAATGACTTTGAGACAAGTCCGAGAGATAGGGAATGTTGCTTTCCATCCAAACCCTCCGCCTGTCCTTCTCCAGTAATCTCTCAAGTGTCAATAAAAGCCCTGGGAAAGTCTGTTCCCCAGGAGGGCTCTCTCCAGCAGTTTCCAGGTAAGGCAGGGTTTTCAGTCCCTAAAATGAATCTCTTTAGGCATTCTTGAAAGTTAACCATAAAGACGCATTGTGCCTGCAAGAATTCTGAGATGGAATAAAATCTCTTTGAGGTTTAGAAAATAAAAAATGACTGAGACACTGTTCTATTGATTTTCTTCCCCTCGTCTCACACCACTGGGTGAATAAATTATTCTTGGAGGTTTTGTACAAATTACTCAATAAAGCCACAAGCAATGTGTCTGGTAAATGTGGCCTGCTTTGATTCCAAGTCCATATGGCAGACTGTAGCAGGAAATGCTAAGTGGAAAAGACCTTGAGGGTCATGGAATTCAACATATTTCAAAGGTATGAGTAATAGGAAGTAGGGAGACTGGGAGGTGGATCCAGAGTAAGAGTAAGTTGGTGGCAGAGTTGAAATTAGAACTCGGAGCATTGCCTCCATATTTGAAAGTGGATACGGTTAGGAGCCTTGACATGTCCCTCGAATGGTTCATTTTATGTGTCAGCTTTACTGGGTCATGAGGTGTCCAGACATTTGATCAAATATTATTCCAGGGCTTTTTGTGAGTGTGTTTCTGCATAAGATTAACATTTGAATCAACAGACTGAGTAAAGCAGATTTCCCTCCCCAGTGTAGGAGGGGGTGTACTTCAGCCAATCATCTGAAGACCTGGCTAGAGCAAGAAGGCTAAAAAGGGGCAACTCCTCCTGCCTGACAGTTGAACTGGGACATGAGTCTTTTCCTGTCTTCAAACTTGAACTGAAACACTGGTTTTTTCTTCTTGGATCTTGAATCTGCTGAAATTTTGACTGGAACTCACACCATTGCTCCTTCTGGTTCTCAGGCCTTTAGAGTTAGGATATATAGATAGATAATAGATAGATAGATAGATAGATAGATAGATAGATAGATAGATAGATAGATAGATAGATAGAGTGTGTGTTTATGGTGTGTGTGTGTGTGTGAGGATATATATATATATATATACCTTTTTGTTTCAGAAACCATATATGAGGATAGATGATGATAGATGATAGATAGATAGATAGATAGATAGATAGATAGATAGATAGATAGATAAATTCAGTAAATGCATGTACATATACAGGTTGTTTCCCTGGAAAACCTTGACTAATACAGTGCCCATGAATTGGAGAGAAAAAAAAAAAGGAATGATTTATCCAAAAGCTTGACATCTGAAGGAGCTAAAAAAAAAAAAAATATTCAGCATCATTACCTGAATACACAAATGGGTCATTACCAAAGGGCCAAGACCTATCTTCCTCATGGATTCCTTGTTTTACTTGTTAGTTTTAATATACAGAAATTTGGGTCCATTAAATTTACTAACATTTCTTAAACTGCATCTGTCATCATGGGCTATAGCAGAGGTTGCAAAGTAGTAGCTTCTGGTTAGCATTGTTCCGAAGATGTGTTCTCTTTGGCCCACATTGGGGGGGCGGGTTTTCTCCATACTGTATTTTGGCAGTTGTTTTGAGCATTCCTCTGCTTTAAACATTGTTAAATTTAAAAGCCAAAGGACTGGGATCCCTGGGTGGCGCAGTGGTTTAGCACCTGCCTTTGGCCCAGGGCGTGATCCTGGAGACCCGGGATCGAATCCCACATCGGGCTCCCGGTGTATGGAGCCTGCTTCTCCCTCTGCCTATGTCTCTGCCTCTCCCTCTCTCCCTCTGTGTGTGACTATCACAAAAAAAAATTTAAAAGCCAGAGGACTGCACATAAATATTCTACTTTTCTTGCTTCAAAAACAAAATAACAAGATTTGGTAATGCTTGGCTCTTCAATGGCTACAATCAGCTAGCACCAAATAGCAGCAGTCCTTTCATTTAGTGTATGTGCCAGTTCACCATGGTCTCCACCATTCCCAAATGTCTCCCTGATGCTGAAGCTGAAGATCAGTGCATTTATCATCATGCATGCACTGGACAGATCAATTATCAAATAATTCAGAATGTCTTTGAGATGAAGACATTGATTCCATCAATTAATATTTCTTAGCTACTGACTTTATTTCTAGAACAGTGTTGGGAAGTAGCAATGCAAAGATAAATTTGGCATGGCTTATGCCTATGAGATGTGTTCACAGTGAAATGCTTCCTATACCCATGTCTCAATCCACATTTTCTGTACCTTCATCAGGTTTGTACGTTGCTGGTTTGGCTGGAACTGGTATATATGGAAAAGAAGTGAAGGTGGGGAAAAGAGATAGGGCAGTGTCAAGTTGGGGTAGACTGAGGCAAATGTGGGCTTTATCTGTGCCTATTGGCTGTTCTGGAATAGTTTCTGGGTGGCAGTATGGCATGATAATAAAAAAAGAATAACTGGCAGAGACTAGTAGTCCACCAAGCCACTCCTCTGTCCCCCTCACCCTCCCTCCAGGCACTCAGCTAAAGTATATTTCTCAGCATCCCCTGTAGTTAGGCAAGACCATGTGACTGTGTTCCAGCTAATGGAATATGGGTGAGAATGATGGTGCTTCCAGAATGGACTTGGCCAACTTTCCTTTGAGAGAGCTTCCATTTCCCTTCCCCTTTCAACAGTGGAATAAGTGAGATTCTGAGGTTGTAGCCACATAATGGAAAGAGCCTAAATCCCTGAATCTGTGTGCGTGGAGGGCACACTTGCAGTGGACTTTGATGTGAGCAAGAGGCAAACCTTTGCTTTGTTAAATTACTGAGATTTGGGGATTGATTTATTACAGTAGACATCATTTCCTTAACTAAAAGTAGCAACAACAACAAAAAACATTCACTAAGTGCTTATTCTGTATTAGGCACACTTCTAAGTCCTTCAAATGGATTATCACATTAAATTATTGCCATTCCTTGAGGTAGGTATTTTTATTACTATTTTCACCCAACAGTGAAGAAATTGAAGCACAGAGAGGTTAAGTAACTTGCCCAAGATCACACAGCTACTAATTAGAATCTATACTTTTAGCAGGGGCTATTCTAAAGCAGAGGAGAAGCTCAGGAGGGAAGAGAATTAAATGAAGCAGAGAATCACTAGAAGAACAAAGTAAAATAATTTGGAATTCCATGTGGTTTCCTTGTGCCTGCATCTGGGCCAGCAGTGTCTGGAATCTCAGAATATGGTAAAACAGCAACAAAACCCCCCAAAATTTAAAAAAAAAAAAAAAACGTTGTAGGTCCACAGAACTGCTCACACCCATTCCAGGTCAGACAGACTCTTGGTGTGGGGACAGGGATACCTAGGTGCCAAAGGAGGTACCCACTTTCCCAAGTTGTATCTTTAGGCTTAAAGACTCTTTAGCAGGGATCCCTGGGTGGCGCAGCGGTTTGGCGCCTGCCTTTGGCCCAGGGCGCGATCCTGGAGACCCGGGATCGAATCCCACGTCAGGCTCCCGGTGCATGGAGCCTGCTTCTCCCTCTGTCTATGTCTCTGCCTCTCTCTCTCTCTCTCTCTCTCTCTCTCTCTCTCTGTGACTATCATAAATAAATAAAAATTTTAAAAAAAGACTCTTTAGCATCTCCAAAGAGCCCTTGCTCTTCTGCTTCCAATATGTGAGTGTTCATAATTTGATAGAAGGTCCTTTTGAGAGAAAGTTTCCCCAAGATTATGCAATAGTATTTAGGTAGGAGCATTTAACTCGTGCTGGGCTGGCTTAGACCACAGAGATGAGCTCATGAACTCAGACAGTGGCCCTGACCATTGGTGGGCTCCAGACCCTGAGTTCTGGGTGCCCTGCAGGAGTATCTGAAGAATAGTAGTGACGCAGTAATGACTTGCATTCGAAGAGAGCTTGCTGCAGACATATTTCTCATCCTCCTTCAACAGGTCACTGTGACCCAGACTGTGTTCTCCAGTGTTAGGGAAGACAGGAGGAAGCAATGAAGGTAGCCCAGCAGAACAGAGCTCATCCAAATGAGCCTGTGCTGGACCAGAGGTCGGCCACTTCATACCCACCCATCCTACATGGGATCCTCTATTCCTTGGATGTTTCAGTCAGCTGACAAGAGTTCTCCAAGTACCTACTTTATGCCCTGCATTACCCTGAGCGTTGGGGAGCACACTCTCAGCCAACAGGTAGACAAGAGCTTTCCTCTCACTCAAGAGCTCATACTCTCCTTTGGGGAGACAGCTAGAAAGCAGGTAAACAGATCAGCAAGATCATTTCAGATCTGAGGGACACAGTGGCATGGGGCAGGGGTGTTAGGGAAGGCATCCCTGAAGAACTGACACATGGGTTGAGAACTAAATGCAGAGCAGCCTCATTGAAGACCAAGAGAAGTATCCCAGGTAGAAGCAACAGCGAGTCAAGGAAATGTGCCTGGAAGGAACTGTCTAGGAATGAGCTTGGAGAGTTTGAGCAATAGCATGGAGCTAGAGGACTGACAGGAACCAGGCTGAAGAGTGAAGACTGGAGAGGTTAGCGGGGGCCAGATCACACAGAGTGTGTGGACTGTGGGAAGGGTGTGTGTGTACAGGCTTGTACTCTTTCTCTTCCAAAGTCCTTGGGGACAAAATGCCCAATAGGCTGTCCAATGCCAATTCCCTAGAGAAACTTGCTCCACTACTGGCTGGCTTCAGGGAGTTGGGTGAGGGATGTCTATGAACATTCTCTGGGTGGCAGTGCAATGGGATAGTTAAGGATAGAGAATCTTAAAGTCAGAGGACCAAATCTCCATGTAAAAAATCTAAGGAAGTGGTTTTGGATTCTATTTTTCTCATCTGTAAGAAGGGAATACTAGTATACCTACTTGTCACAGGTATTGAGAAGGTTAGATGCAGTAGTGAAATTCTAGAAACACCTAGCATAGACTAATGTTCCATAAATACTAGCCAGCCAGGCTTATTAGTTACGTTGAAAGGACTAGGTGAGCTACTAAGAGGGTTCCTGGAGGGAGGTAAGTTCTTGATATCCGTAGTCCTTTTGGATTGATAGTAGTAGTAAAAACAGCATCTCACTCTGCCCCAGGCTCTGTGCTTGCTGATGTCATTAAATTCTCAGGACTGTAGGTATAAGAACTGTTCAGATCCCGTTTTTCAAATCAAGGCAGTGACATCTAGAGAAGTTAGTTGACTTTCTGACAGTCCCATAGCTGACACATGGCAGAACAAGCACTGAAAAGACAGGTGTGTTGGACTCTGGAGCCCAAGATCATGGCAACTTTGCTAAGTAGTCTCTGTAAAAACCTCTCATTTTTCCTTTGAGCTCCTCTAAGTTCTATCTACATGGTGCACCCCTCCCCCTAAACCCTGAGATGTCACTCAGACCTTTGTCTTTCCTGCTTCTCTCTTTTTTCTATTTTCTTTTTTGTTGTTGTTATTTATTTGTTTATTTATTTATTTATTTATTTATTTATTTATTTATTTATTTTTGCTTCTCTCTTTAAAGATATGTGGTTAAGTCCACCCTTTCTATAGCACCCAATGATTTGCCAAAGCTATGCACATCCAGCACCTTACTTAACCATCACTGTTACCCCCACATTCCTCACCTGGATGCAACAGCCAACACTCTGAGGGGCTAAGGCATGGCCAGTGCAGTGGCACTAGCTTCACATGCCCTTACTTCCATCCAGCCCTCTGACAGGACACCAGGCTGATTCTGCAAACAGAGAAATACAACATACCTGGACTCTCAGTTCCAGAATCGTCCTTAAGTGCAGGCTTCATCAGCCAATGGCCTTGATGGCATGGCCAAAGCTGGGTTGAGCTGGGCCTCCAGGAAAACCCAGCCAGGAACTGCAGTGCGGGAGTCCGCTCCACAGACACAAGCCATTACAGCATCTCTTGCCTGCCTGCCAAGCTTCCTTCCCTCCCCCGCCAACACCTCCACCCCAACCCTCACCTCAAACACCAGCAGGAGCTCTCACTCTTCTCCTGGCCCCCACCCTGCTGCCATCTGCCAGGCCGTGCACTGGCCTAGCAGTGCCCAGGAGTGGGCACTGTGCCATGGCAGCACACGGGCCTGCATGCCGGGCGGCCGGGCGAGCATGTGTGAGCCCTGCGTGTGCCGTGATGCTGCTGCACGGCTAGGCTTCTCAGGCAGGGAAGGCGGCCATGTGGCATGATTGACAGGTGGGGGTGGGAATAGAGGCCTGAGAGGGGATGCAGGCAGGATGCAGGCAGGATGCACACTTCTGCAGCTGCCCAAGTAGACCTCCAACCGCAGTTGGGATGGGAGGGGTGGGTGTTGGGGAGGTGGACTAGCTGGACAATAACAACATGGTTTCCTGTGTTGCTGCTGAGTCAGCTCTGGATACACAAGGAGGGGCTCAGAGCCTTCTCCCTCTTTGGTAAAACCTTGCTTTCATGACGAAATCTTGCATTAGTGACCATTTATTGAGCACTTGCTGCATGCCAGGCACCACGCCAAGCACTCTCCTAGATGGTACTGAGATAGATGGCATCAAGTCCTTGCCACAACCACATGAGGTAGTGGTTACTATCATCCTCATTCTTTGATGGAGGAAATAGAGCTTGGGGATTGAACTTGGTTGCCTGAAGTTACCCTGGGAATAAGTGTCCAGGCTAGGACTCAACCCTAGGTCTGTTCTATTCCAAACGCCAGAGTGTGTGTCCAGATAGTGCTGTGTCCAGCATTCCACTCTTCCACATTTGGGAGGCTCCCAACTGGCTCTCTATGACCTGATTTTCTCAAGTGGCATTTATGGGGCACTTACCGTTTGCTTGAATGGGCTGGATATTGGGAAGGGAGTGAATAACATTGACAAACTTCCAGCCACTTAGTATTTCACTGGGAGAGTTCATGTGAACTGTGGACTAATCAGGACCACTGGAAAGATTCCCAAACCTGACTGACAGTCTGAACCACCAGAAGAACCCCAAAAATATGTCCCAGACCTACGCGGGCTTCCTGAATCTGAGTCTCTAAGAGAGGGTGCTGGCATCTGGGCCGTTTGGAGCTTCCCAAGTAATTCTGATGGGATGAAGAGTCCATGGTACCCAAACTCAAAGGAAGAAATGATTCCTGGAGTTTGCTGCGGTCAGGGAGGGGTTCCAGGAGAAGCTCAAACGTAAGTGTGTGTGTATGTGTGTGTTGGGGGCTATTTCATACAGGACTTGGGGCAGGGACAACAGGATTGAGGGTCAGCAGCAGGCCTGGGCAGCATGTGTTTGGGCAAGACAAAGCCACTACCATGAGAGTGCAAAGACAGGAGTGAAGTCCTCAGGGATAAGGTCAGCAAGCACTGCGGTTACCACGGAAGGCTCAGATGCCAGCCTTCGACAAGCCTTTATTAAGCCCCCGCTTACTACGCGTTGGGCAGTTTCACACACTGGGCGTTCAGCAGTGGACGGGTAGGAGGGAGGCAGCATTTTAGTCGTTGATTCAGGAGTGCAGAGACGTGGGGCAGAGGCGTGCTCCTTAGAGGACTAGCAGAAGCAGGGATGGCGAGGAAGCAGCTCTCTGGAGGAAGAAGCCTGCAGGCAGGGGCAGCACTGTGGCAAGCTTTGCCAGGCATGTTGGTGGATTATCTCCCAGGCCAGTGTGGCCAGGGCAGAGTGAGCAAGAGAGAGGTCAGCAGGAGATAAGGTGGGAAGACGGGCAGGGCTGGGCACCAGGAGCCACACAGGCCACAGCAGGTGGGGGGCGGTGTTTAGATTGAAGTTGAAAGAAAACCTTGTACATTCCCAACTTTAGGATCAGGTCAGGCTGCAGACTGCTTTGAGGCAGTCAGGCCCCAGAGGGGAAGACAGGCCGGCTGAGGGGGCTCCTGCTGTAGAAAGGCCTCCCCTCTTCTCCTCAGACTTTTAATGGTCCTTTCCTCTCCCCTTCCTACCTTCTGCTCAAGCTCTCCTGTTTCCCTTTGTCTTTCTAATGCTTGATTTCAAAATCAGCCCTGCCATATCTCTCCATGGAAAAGCCCGCTCTGCCTGTGTAGTAATTTCCTTCAAGGTGACCATCGGTAGGGGGGGCAGGCAGGTGGCGTTCCAGGCCCTTGGCCACCACCATCACCTGTGAAGCCTACAGTTCCTTTGAAGACATTGCTCGCTTTGTTCTACAGGAAGGCAAATGTGAGGGGATTCCTGGGTGGCTGGGGATCCCTGGGTTCAGTGCCCGCCTTTGGCCCAAGGCATGATCCTGGAGTCCCAGGATCGGTCCGGTCGGGAGCCAGCTTCTCCCTCTGCCTGTGTCTCTGCTCCCCCACCCCTGTGTGTGTGTGTGTGTGTGTGTGTGTGTGTGTGTGTGCGTCTTTCATGAATAAATAAATTAAAATCTTAAAAAAAAAAAGGAAGGCAAATGTGAGTGATTTGTCACCTTCACACTCACGATTTACCGTACAATTGGCCCAACACTGCAGCATTAAGAAACTTAATGTTTTTAAGCAAAAGTTAATTGATTGAAATTAGGCAGATGGCGACAGCTGTGGAATGGCAAAAAAAAAGTACTTATTTAACTGCTGAAGCTCAAGTTAAACTGGGGATGGCTTGCAAACCACTTAGTGCGGAATCGTGGGAGTTGTCTGTGTGCTAGCATGCCCGTGTGTGCTTGTGTGTGCGTGCATGTGAAGAGAGGTGGGACTCTAGATTCCCAACACTCAGAATCTAAAGGTTCATCTGATACAAAGGCCCAAGCATGGAAGTGTCCCCTCCTTCCTGTCTTTAACCCAGGGATGTGGAGAAAAGCCTCTTTTGACAGGTTTTTTTAATTATAAAAATTCTTTCTGAAACATTGAATTCTCTTTTCCAAAACAGAGCATCAAGGTCAGTGAGAGGCACCAATGGAGAAGGGGGCCAAGATCCATATTATTACGGAACCTTTGAGCGGATCCTCCTCTGGTCCAGACTTTGGAATATTTGGTTTTATATGGTCATTCTGATTTCAGCCTGAATTTCATCTCCTCATAGAACCTTCCATCTGAACTAAATCAGAACCTTCTTCCTCATGATTGCCTCACAGTATTAGGAGGAATTATCTTCTTAGTGCTACCCCAAATTTTAACAGTTCTATTGACTCTATGTCTGTTGTTACTTTAAAACGGGAGTCTTGGGATGCCTGGGTGGCTCAGCGGTTTAGCGCCTGCCTTCCACTCAGGGCATGATCCTGGAGTCCTGGGATAGGATAGAGTCCAGATCGAGTTCCCCATCGAGCTCCCTGCATGGGGCCTGCTTCTTCCTCTGTCTGTGTCTGTGTCTGTCTCTATCTCTCTCTCTCCATCTCTCATGAATAAATAAATAAAATCTTTTTAAAAAAATTTTTAAAAACGACAGTCTGAAGACCATGGCCTGTGGGTTAAATCCAGCTGATGGCCTATTTTTGGTATGGAGACAAGAGTGGTTTTTAATATATTTTTTAATGTTTTGGGGGGAAAAAATAAAAGTAATATTGCATGGTGTGAAAATGATATGAAATTCAAATTTCAGTGCTTGAAATGGAAGGTTTTTAATTGAGATATAATTGATATATAACATTATATTAGTTTCAGGTGTATAGCATAATGATTTGGTATTTGTATACATCGTGAAATGATCACCACATTAAATCTAGTTAACATCCTCAAAATTAAAGTTTCATGAATGCACAGCCATGCCCAATTCATTTCTGTGTGGTCTGTGGCTGTTTTCATATGACAACAGCAGAGGTGAGTGGTTGTGGCAGAAACTATATGGACCAAAAACCTAACACATTTACTGTCTGACCCTTCATAGAACAGGTGTGCTGACCCCAGACCCAGAATGGGAGATACAAAAAAATGAGGACTTTGTCTATCTTACTCTCTGCTCTTGCCAAAGTCCTTATTCCATAGTATTTGTTAAATGAATTTGCTTTTTTCCTGGCTGACTTTTAGCTTGCTCTTCAAGATTCAGCTGAGTTCCTACTTTCAGAAGCGCTTTCTGACCCCAGTACCATGAGCTATCACTGGCCTAACACTTGGTAGTAACAACAGCTGACATTTGTTGAAGCTTTGCCATGGGTCAGAGCACTGTTACCGTCTTTGCTCATATACTTTTTGTCCTCACATATGCCAGTGAGGCAGCTATTATTATGATGCCGATTTTATAGATGAGGGAGTTGAGGCACAAAGGTTACCAGCCCAAGGTTACATAGCATGTTGGTGACAAACACAAATGTGAGCTTGGGCAGTCTGACTCTTGTGCTTTTTTATTCTCTTATCTATCTCCCCACTCAGAGGTAAGCTCCTTGGCCGTGAGGCTGTGCTTTCTTCATTTCTGTGTTCCAGGCCTGATCAAATAGGGACTAGAAATGATGGTTGAGTGAATCCATTTCCGCTGAACCAGAGACTCTTTGGCCTAATCCACCACGTGCATATCCCTTCTTCCTCTCCCATTCATGCTCACTTCATTCATTCAAACATGTCTTCCCCTTGAAAGATAGTCCGGGCCAATGCCAAAATCCTCATTGGACACATGGAGAAACCAAGACTCTGAAGAATTAAGGGAAATTCCTAAGACCAGTGAGTGGCTGAGTCAGGGTCAGAACACAGGAGTCTTGCCTGGAGGTTTTACCAGAACCGGCTCTTTGATCTATGGATGGAGAAACCATCCTATTGGCAGGAGGATCAAGGGCACCCCTTTGGTCTTATCTTGTGAGGTTCTTTGTTACCAATAATTAAAACACGACCAACCCCACAGGCAATTTGCCTGTGATGCCCTTGACTGTGATTTCACCTGACAGGTACTATCCAGGCACATGTTGCAATCAAATGCCAGGCTGCCCCCGCCCTCCTGCCCTGTTCCTCCTCCTCCCTCCTTCTTCCTGAACACACACTCCTGTCTCCAAGGGCACAGGCTTCCTGACCAGCCAGCCATGCTCTAAAGCACAAACAGGGTAGGAAATGAAAACCCCGGGAAGAGCAGATGATGCGAGCAGGAGGTGGAGGTACCTCCACTCAGTGTGATCTGCTCAGCTCCCCAGGCTGGCAAGAAAAACTTAAACATTATTTACTCAACCATGTGAGGGTTGAAACCAATATCTGCTGGCCATCTGTTCAGCCGAGTGACCCCTCGGAACTTCTTGCCCCCCCCCCATGTCGTCAGCATCATTTCTTCTCAACCATCTCATTGCTTCCTGGCTCTCTCCCCTCCCCCAGGGGCTGACATGTGAAGGGGTGAGAAGGCTCCATGGTGCACAGGGGCAGCACTACAAAACTCATTCCAAACATGCAGCCACGGAGGTTATTGTGAAACCTGCAGCACTTGGTGTTCGGGACTGCTTTGTTGTATGAGGCTTCTCTCCTGCTCAGTGAGGTTCAGCGAGAGCCCCACATCCTGGCTCATCCACTCCAGTGGCCCTAGTCCTGACCCCAACTAATGGTGTAAGCTTGGGTAACTCCTTTCCTAGCTTCGGGTCTCAGTTTCCTTTTAGAGCACACATGGGTATAGACCAGCTCCTCTTTAAGATGTTTTAGCCATTATGTCTCCCTAGCCCCTCCTCTTTGGGTTGTATACCCCATTTCTGACTTAGGATCCTCACACCACACATTACTAGTTCTCTTCCTCTAGGGAGGCTCTATTCCCTGCTGCACCCATTTACCTGTATCTGCCAAGGACAGCTCACCGCCATGATGCCTTCCTGTTACCTGGCAACTGTCATCACCACGCAGGCTCTGGGAGCCTGCCAGACCCCGTGTCCATCCAACATGCACACACACTCACACACACAGGGTCCAGTGAGGGAAGAGACCTTGAGGCACAAAGGACAATTGTGACTACTGGGTAGGAATTAGGATGCACAGGAAAAGGGTCCTGGTGCAAAGAGCATTGGGTTGAAAATAAGAAAAGCTAAGTTCCATCCCCTATACTGATGGCAGATTGCTGTGTGCCCTTGCAGAGATTCTTTCCCACTCTGGGCCTCAGTTTCCCCATTCGTGTAGCAGGGAGGTGTGATTTCTTACCAGCTTCCCAACTAAAGTTCTTTTGCTTGATAAAAGATCTGGGTCTTGGCAATCGCACTGCTGGGAATTTACCCCAAAGATACAGATGCAGTGAAAAGTAGGGACACCTGCACCCCGATGTTTCTAGCAGCAATGTTCACAATAGCCAAAGTGTGGAAGGAGCCTCGGTGTCCATCGAAAGATGAATGGATAAAGAAAATGTGGTTTATGTATACAACGGAATATTCCTCAGCCATTAGAAATGACAAATACCCACTATTTGCTTCAACGTGGATGGAACTGGAGCGTATTATGCTGAGTGAAATAAGTCAATCGGAGAAGGACAAACATTATATGGTCTCATTCATTTGGGGAATATAAAAAAATAGTGAAAGGGAATGAAGGGGAAAGGAGAAAAAATGAGTGGGAAATATCAGAAAGGGAGACAGAACATGAGAGACTCCTAACTCTGGGAAACGAACTAGGGGTGGTGGAAGAGGAGGTGGGCGGGGGGTGGGGGTGACTGGGTGGCAGGCACTGAGGTGGGCACTTGATGGGATGAGCACTGGGTGTTATGCTATATGTTGGCAAATTGAACACCAATAAAAAATAAATTTATAAAAAAAAAAGATCTGGGTCTTGGCATCATGTGAAATATATGGAATGGAGTATAATTCTATAGCTATGGTCCTGCCATGTTTGCATGCAGGGAGGGGCAAAGGCAGTGGCTGAGGTCAATTAGACACCAGGCCCATGCCCTCCAACTAATGGTATGCTAGAGATAGCTTGGCTCCCGAGAGCTGACCGTGTACATCTCTTCCCAACCCCATGTTCTGTGCTGGAAGCTTGAAATTGACCATGGTGGGAGTGTTTATTCCATGGAAGTTGGCAAACTCTACAAATCAGGGATTTTTTTTTTTTTTTGAGAGCCGTTGTTACACATTCATCAGCATGCCAACTACCTCCAGCCTCTTCAGGCAGTGGGCAGTAGGATTTCTTACAAAAGGCAGAGCTTCCCCTGAGTTTCCTCCAATGGTATCCACACCCTTGTATCCTGCAGACGGCATTCCACTCCCCACTTTCCTGCCAGGTGGGATTCCAGGAACGCCGATCCAGAATGATGAGAGAAGAAGAGGAAGGGGCACTTGCTTCTAGAGATGCCTGTTTGTGGCAGCTGGGAATGAATTACACAAAGACTAGAGCATTTATGTGCTATTTGGAAAGACACGTTAATACCAGGGTGTTAAAATATGTAAATAGCATAAACATGTACCACATCCTAATTACTGGTTTGCATTATCAAGTCATTTACTCTTTATGACATTTTACGACTGTTCAGCTGTGTCAGCAAACACTTAGCAGAACCTCCCACCACGGATGATGGAACACATTGGCCCGTCTGCTGCTCTGGGGGCACAGGGGGCCCAGGGAAACAAAGCCTCCCTGTTCCAGGCGCCTGGGCTGTGGAGGAAGACGCCCATTGTCGGAGATTCTCTTTGTGTGAATAACATATGTTCCTGCTTTCTGGCATTTTCTCTGTGGTTCTCTCATCCCACTTCTCACGGAGGCAGATTTATATGCCGCCTAATGAGAGCTGACATTTCTGGTGCTGGTTGCTACACTTGCTGCATTGACTGAACGTAGTGCAGGTGTCAACCAATCGCAAAGGCAGGTTCCCTGGACCCTTCTTTAAAGCAGGGGAACAGTCATGACTGGAGAAGCTGGCTGCCCTGCGAAGCAAGGTGGCTTTCGGATTATCCAGGCCTGGGTTCCAGCACTGGGATCCACCCGCAGTTTGGGCTCCCTGTCAGTTCCAAAGGAAGAAAGTTTCTTGTCAGAGCAGACAGGTTTGAGTTTGATGGCTACTGAGTTCTTTCTAAAGAGTCAGTTTAGACCAGAGGTCTCACACCAGTGGCATACATACCAGTTTGTTCATAGATGCATTTTGCTTGGCCCCTGAAGAGTTAAAAAAAAATTATTTTCCTTGCCGACTTTTAAAAATTGGGACATTTCGTGTAAAAGTTCAGATTTCTGACTTCTCTGAAAAAATACAAAAACATAGCATTTCTTGTCTGATATTAGGTGGAAATCATCAGTTGGAGGAGTAGAGTGGCGATGAGTTTGGCTTCTGGCTTCAATGGCATGAGTTCAAATCCAGGGCTTAATTGCTGTGTGACTTTGAGCAACTCACTTACCTTCTCTGTGGTTCAGTTACTTCATCTACAAAAAAAGGGGGAACGGTTCCCTAAGTCACCCAGTTACAAGCACTCAGAATAGTACCTTGCCCTTATTAAGGGTCATGTGAGATTTATTTATTGTGACTAATGGCTGCTGCTTTTAGGTGAGGGGTGTGCTCCTCCTGTGTGAACTTTCCTGTGCTAAGACAGGAGACATGACCCGGGTTCTGACGAAGCTATCAGTAGTGGCGACATTGCAGGTGAGCAGGGGCAATGGCATCCTTGTGTATGGCCAGCACAGGGAGGAGGAGGGGAAGGAACATTCGAATAGTGCCCCTCACATTTTTACCATCAGCTGTTTACATCCGTCAAGGTCCAATGTATTCTCCAAATGACAGGTTCACAGAGTGAATAATTCTGCAATGGAGATTATTAAAGATCGGGTGTTGCTAGCAGGAAAAAGGGAACAGAGAGGTGAATGGAAACAATTTCCATTAAAATGGAGTCGAGAGACAAAAGGCACACGGAGAACTATTTTGAGCCGAAGGCAGGTGACACAGGATTCAAAATTTAATGAGCCTTAAATGCCATTGGATGAATATAGCTGGAGACGTACAGTTACATCAGAAAAGGCCCACACAGTTGCATGCTTTCCCATAATACTCAATTTTTTAACAGCTCCTTAGAACTAACAAGCTAAAACTCAGTCAAATGAGGGAGTCATAACTATTTGCAGCTAAGTGATCTTTCAGCTGCACAGGGAGAGGTAGCCCCAGCCTATCTGGCTGCTGGTGTGTCACCCTGTGCTTGGGGACACAGGCCTCCACACTCACCTGAATGTCCATGCCCCACAGACTGACCATTTGCAGGTACCCCCTGTGTCTTTGCCTCCTCTCCCCCGTGCCCTCATTGGGATGCCACCTTCGGCCCTCTGGCTTCTCAGTGGGGTGGTTCTGTCCTTGTCTGCGACAGTAGTGTTCCCTGCAGGGTGCTGCTGAGTGGCTGGGCTCAGGTAAAGGGCTTGCATTTGTCTCATGCATAAGCAGAGGGAGTCAAATTCATCTCACAGCTGAGGTTGTTAGCCTCTGACAATATGAGGAAGTTTGGGAAAAATGAAACCCCATTCTGCCTTTGAAAAGCATACTCATTCGGAAGTAAAAGCCCCCATAGCAGCACAGATTCCCCAAGGCCCTTTCTGGCTTCCTTTATAAGGTCCCTGGCCGCTTTCCACATGTGCTGTAGCCTTGTCACACAGACACAGAAGGTCAGGCTATTTGGGGTCAATCGTGGAGAGGAAGTAACTGAGACCTGGGGACAGACAGGAAACCTCTCCTGCCCCTCCATGCCTGTCACTTCCCAAGCTGCCTCTTCCCAAATCTGCAGTCCACGTCCCCTCTGCCATCTCAGCCATCGGTGCTGCCCATGCTTGGTTGTGACAATCCTACTCCTGAAAGCCTTGGCCGTTTTTATGCCTGGTTTTTGCCATATGCTTTGTGTTCAGTAGTATTTAGTACATTCAAACACCTGTGTTAGGCTCAGCGTAAACAACAGTATCTGAAATCACAGATCTGATGCGGTGGCTGTATTTTTTTTTCTACTATTCATGAAAATAAATATGTAACCATCAACTTGGCAAATGTCTCTCTGCATACCACCTAACATCTTCCTGTGAGGGATGAGAAGTATGATACTTTTGGAACACTGCTCTAGAGACAATGGGACAAACTTGTTACCCCCAGAAACATCTGGAGAGGTCATGATGCAAGGTTTGTGGCTGAGGAGGATTTGAATTCAGAGCCAGAGCATGAAAAAAGTAACTCCTCTGGATATGGTTTGGAGATGCATTTTTCTTCCCCCAAAAAGACTTGATTGGTCTTGCAAGATAAAGATATCAAGCATTTTATGCTTAGAAATCCAATCAGAAAATTGAAGCGTAAGGAAGAATTGGAGAGGAGTAGGGTGGGAGACGCACCCCCAGTTCCTGACTAGGAAGGGGGAGGGATGTTTTCCAAAGTAGCTCCAAGAAGATGCTAAAAATAGAAAATTTAAAAAAAAAATTCCTGTTGCCCTGTCTCCCTTACCACATGACCATAGGACAAAGGGTCATAAGGCCTGTGTTAGTTTGCTAGGGCTGCCTTAACAGGTACCAGAGACCAGCTGGCTTAAACAAGAGAAGTGTATTTTCTCACAGTTCTGGAGGCTGGAAGTCTATGAGATCAAAGGGTCAGTGGGGTTGGTTTCCTCCAGGGCCTTTCTCCTTCAGGGTGTGGATGCCATCCATCTTCACATGGTCTTCTTCCTGGACATATCTGCATCCAGATGTCCTCTTCTTATAAGGACATGAATCATATTGGGTGAGAGCCCAACCCATGATCTCACTGGATTTTAATTACCTCTTACATCCAAATAAGGTCACATTCTGAGGTACTGGGGGTTAGAACTTCAACATATGAATTTTGGGAGGCCAAGCGTCTTTGAAATCAAAGAAATGGAATGTTGAAGTGTTGTGCTAGAGCCTCATTTGGCTGCTTCAAGATGGAATTGTTGTATGGCCACCTGAGCCTAAGGAGGACAGGAATTTTCTGGCATCCAGAAAAGGCTATTGTCAGCCTGTTGGGCCAAAAAGCTTACAGACACCGGGCATCACAGGCTCTTCCCCTATAAGAGACACTTTGGACCATTGTTCTTCACTGCTTGGAGCTTCAGTGTCTCTGCTTCTCTGAGGCTCCTCTTGCCTCCCTAGTCACTAGCAGCCAGCTGGACCACTCCCTAATTCCTGATTCAATTCTGAACTGGACAGTCTTGTCCTCCTGTTGACTCTACCATAGCTTTTTCTCATACCTAGCCACCCCATACTTCCCTGGTCCCCTGATGAATGGGGTCAGCGTCCTATCCCAGGCATGGTAGTCAGGTCTGCTTCCTTGGGAAGGTGACAGTGACTGGCCGATAGCACTACTGCAAGAGAGGGAAAATATCTCAAGGTATTTATTAATCAAGAGTTACCTATCCTAGATACTTCCTGTTATTTCATGGCACTCCCCACTGGGGCAGGAAGCCATGGATCATCCAGTCTTCAAGAGAGGGGTGTCACATCAGAATCAATGAGCAAAGGAATTCAATTTACCACCAAGTTTCAGGCTTAAAACAGATTTAGAAGAATTTGGTAGTTTCAGACAGATTTTGCTGTCCCTGAAGATATAAAAGTTCTCTAGTCTGAGAGAGAGAGAGACAGAGAGAGAGAATTGAATGGGAATAAAGGGAGATAGAAGCTGGTTCCTTTCTTTTTTTTTTTTTTTTTTTTTAATGTCCTCAAGTCTCTGCCGTATCAGCAGGGAGGGACAGAGGACATCATTACAACCCTTTGAGTTAGGTACGGTCACATTTAAATTTTTTTTTAATTATTTATGATAGTCACAGAGAGAGAGAGAGAGGCAGAGACACAGGCAGAGGGAGAAGCAGGCTCCATGCACCGGGAGCCTGACGTGGGACTCGATCCCAGGGTCTCCAGGATCGCGCCCTGGGCCAAAGGCAGGCACCAAACCGCTGCGCCACCCAGGGATCCCAGAAGCTGGTTTCTTTCTAAGAAAATCTCTCCCACCCTAGGAGATCTGAGACCAAAGGGGACTCCACCTCCCTTCTTGGGGCCTCTCACTCAGAATTCTCCAATAACCAGCATGGAGAAGGAGCAGCAGAGGTAAAGCCATAGGGCATGTCTAGGCAGAAAAGGCAGGCACAGCCACCCAGCATTTCTTAGGGTTTCAGAGTGAAGTTAGAGAGCAGCCATTCCTACCACTCCCCTGTCCCCTGCCCCTCCCTTGCCACCCTCCCTCCCCCTGCCACTTGAGAGTAACACACAAGTAGCTAACAGCAGAAGCCAGTCTAGGAGAGGCCCAAAGGTCGGGCATAAAGGATGACACAGTCATAGCTGAAAATCAGCCAATATAGTGCACTTCTTTAGAGGATACTAGCATGGATCAATGACACCCAAGGACTAGATACCCCACTCCAATCTCTTGGCAACCATTAGACTTGCCCCTGGCACTTATAGCAACAATCCTGGGGAAAAGGGAAATCTCAAATTGACTGAGTATAACTTTCAGCTACCTAGTTGAAGGGGGACAGATAATGATGATGAAGTTCAGTGTATCAGTTTCCTATTGCTGCTATAACAAATACTCCAAACTTAGTGATTGAAACAACACAAATTCTTACAGCTCTGAATATTAAAAGTTTGATGCCATTTGTCACTGGGCTAAAGCCAGGATGTCTACAGGACTATATTTCTTTTGGAGATGCAGGAGGAGAATCTGCTTCTTTGTCTTTTTTAGCTTTTTTGGGCCTCCCCAGATCCTCAACTTGAAGCCTCTTCCTACATCTTCAAAGCCAGTATGGTAGGTCAAGTCCTTCAAACCTTGTATCACTCAGATGTCCAGAGTCACATCTCCCTCTCTGACTCCCTATTCCACCTTTAAAGACACTTGTGATTACGTTGGACCCACTTGCATAATCCAGAGTAATCTATGGTCAGCTGATAAGCAACCTTAATTCCACACACAAATTTAAGTCTCCTTTGCCATATGGTCACAGTCTCTGGGGACAAGGATGTGAATATCTTTTAGGGGCCATCATGCAGCTTTCCATATTCAGTGAATAGGTCAGTAAATATGTATTTCTTGCCTACCTGAGTTAGCATCCTAAGATTGTGGTCATGACACTGGTGTGTCTAATACAAAAAGAGATTCTGGTTTTGAGGTTCAAGATGAGGAAGTGTCATGAGTTTTCAACCCTGCATGATTTTACTATAAGAAACGTGGTCAGACCGACAACTGGACCCAACCTTGGAGAGAGACTTGAACTCAAGGATCATGAAATCATAGAATCTTAGGGCTATAAATACTTGGGGTTGGGAGTTCTCTCACAATGGACCGGAATATGCTTCCTATTATTGAACCTCCATTTTCACCTCCACCATCTGGTCCCTCATTTCCATCCTCCACCAGCCTCTCAGGTCCACTGCCTGCTTTCATTTCCCACGCAGTCATTTTCCCACACAGTGGTCAGAGAGATCTTCTAAAGAGGCCAATTAAACTGCAACACTCCCATACTCAAACCCCTCCAAGGGCTCCTCTTTCCTGGTGATGCAATTCTGATTCCAGATTCTGTTCCATGGTCCATACAGCCCTATCATGTGATGCCATCTGTCTCTCTGATTTCATCTTCCACCACACTTCCCCTCTTCTGTGTTCTAGCAAACTTGATCTTTCTCTATTCTTCATTCATATCAGGTTGGTCCTCATCCTGAGATTTGGGGCATGCTATTCACCTTAACTGGAAATGCTCTTCCCTTGATCTTTCTGTAGTTCCCTTCCTCACCTAATTCAGGTCCCTTTTTCAGATAGGCCTTCTCCAGGCATCCTCTGCCCCTCTTTGGTGTCCTTTATCATAGGTACTACCAGCTGTCAACACATGACATGTGTTTTCCCCTTTTCCTTCTGTCTTCTCTCTAGAATATAAGCTTCATGAAAGCCAGGACACTAGCAGCCTTATTTATCCTCATTTATCACCTACTTGCCTGACGTATAAAAGATTCTTAGGGATCCCTGGGTGGCGCAGCGGTTTAGCGCCTACCTTTGGCCCAGGGCGCGATCCTGGAGACCCGGGATCGAATCCCACATCGGGCTCCCGGTGCATGGAGCCTGCTTCTCCCTCTGCCTCTCTCTCTCTCTCTCTCTCTCTGTGTGTGTGACTATCATAAATAAATAAAAATATAAAAAAAAACAAAAGATTCTTAATAAATATTTGTCGAATGAACAAATGAATGAATGAGTGAATGCCCAGTGGGTCCCAAGTACCACTTTAAGAAGCCACCTTTACCAGTGCACCATGTTGTTAACAAATTGAACATCTATTTCATTCAGAATTAGAAAAAAACATAAGACTCATTTCTATCAAAGAAGAAGCTTGATATTCTGTCCACAGTAAGGACTTCCCACAGTAGGGGCTGGGAAACACTCGACCTCCCTGAGGTTGAGGAAGACTAATCACATGTCAGGACTGTGATAGGTACCCAGAGGGAAGCAAAGATGAACACAACACGGCATCTTCCCTCAAGGAAATTATAGACTGGGAGAGCAAGATAGACACATACACACATTTTTCTGTTTTCCTGACACAAGCAGAATGACATAAAACATAAAATATGAATAAACCTTGGAAGAAACACATGAACTTTGGCACCTTTGCTGTCTCTGAAATGGTGGCCTGTGTCCCCTGTCAGTTGATTTCAGCCAGAGGACGTTAATTATATTGCTTAATTACACCAGAGCATACCAGAGTTGTTTTTTTTTTTAACATTAATTCCCTACTGGGTTCCTGATATTTGCCTTACATTATTGCCAAGCACCAGAGAGGAGCAACAAACACAAGAAGGCTCTTAATATTTGGAATTCTCAGCCCTGCTGTGAGTTATTTGCCTTTCCATTTGGAGCTGGAGGACTCAAACCCTTCATCTGTTCCCTCGACCCGGGGAGCCGGGTTCTAGGAAAAAGGAGGGCTGGAACAACGTGGCGAGACATCCAGAGAACATTCTTAACTTTGCAAGGCACCAGAAGCTCTCATTTGACCCTCTCAACCATCACATTTAAGGAGGTCATGGCTTCTCTATTTTACAAATGAGGAAACTGAGGCATAGATAGAAGAAGTGCTTTATTTGCCTATAGTTAGACAAAGCAAAGGTGGGACTAGAACGCAAATTTACAAACTTCAAGCCTAAAGTGTTTGCAACTGAAACATGAACTTTTCACCAGGATAATTACATCTGTGCCAAATCACATAATGCACTTCGTAATCTATCCTTAAATATTATTTTTTCCTATTGACAGCTTTAGGTTAGCATATGTGTTTAATTAACATTTCTTTTTTTTAAGATTTTATTTATTTATTCATGAGAGACAGAGAGAGAGAGAGAGAGAGGCAGAGACACAGGCAGAGGGAGAAGTAGGCTCCATGCAGGGAGCCCTACATGGGACTCTATCCTGGGTCTCCAGGATCAGGCCCTGGACTGAAGGTGGCGCTAAACTGCTGAGCCACCAGAGCTGCCCTTAATTAACATTTCTAATTAGAACCATAACATGTAAAAATTAAAAAAAATCAGAAGTTACATTTCTTCATATCTGTAAGTGATGCCAATTTGGACATGCTAGGTAAATTATTTTCGTTTTCCTGGTGAGATCCTCTGATAAAATTTTATAAAATGGAACCAGTGGGAAGAAGTTGAAAGCTGTTAGCCAGCTCTCCACTAAGGCACAGATCAGGAAGCAAGGGGTGCCTAAGGGGCTGCTTTTTGGATCTGGGATAGACAAGCACATTCTCTAGGGCAACATATTTACTCTCCACAGGAAATTCACTTGGAGGAGACAGGTGGTTGGGTGGTATGGAATGTAAGAGAGGACTTTGCTGCAACAATGGCAAAGGGAGGGGGGTGGGAAGTCTATAAAGAGATGGCTGTAAAGTTGAGGAGATCTTAAGTGAGAATTGCCTTGATTTGTTATTCTATTTCTACATGGTCCAAAAGAGGATTATGAGCAGGGTATGACACTCATTTATGAACATGCATGGTGGATTGCTTTTGCCTGCAATAAGATTTCCCAAAACCTTAATCATTGCATTCATATCCTAGAGCTACTTATCCTATCATTCATTTAATTTTTTTACTCTTAATTGATTCATTCTACTTAAATAAATTTATGTACAAAGGAAGTATCACATCACAATCATAAACAGAAAACCAGTATAAATAATATGTATACATGTACATGTTAAAATAACTACTAAATAAAATAAGTAACTACTGAGAAATGCTTGTGGGACTCTGGTAACCATTGCCTCTGCTATTGATGGCCTGTGTACCAGGCTTTAGAATACACTGGATTCCACTCTACCAGAACATCTTCACTAATTGATAGAATTTTGAAAATTTATGATAACCTGCTAATGGTAGTCTTAAATTCGCAACTGAATTGGTAGACAATTCATAACTGAAAAAGAGTTGTGATAAATGAGATAGACTAAGAAACAGAGTAGTAACAAAAGACATAAGTATATCTTCCCTTCAATTGTTCAGCTAGAACTATAGACGTGTATCTCCCCTCACCCCACTCATAAATGTGCAAATGTACTGGGGTCTCCCAAAGAGACATCACAGTCCCTTTAACTCTCAAGCACTGGAGGATTCCTCTGGAGAAGTCCACCATTCCAGTCCTCCTGGCCCCTCCAAGGTGGTTCTCTGTTGCTGCTCTTCCGAGCATAGGATGCATGACTCTCTCTCTACTGAGGTTGAGATGAGAGTCCCTGCCTTCCTTCTCCTGCTATCTTCAAAGACAGTTCTTTCACTTGATTCTTTCAACACTAAAACTTGGTGGCCCATCAAACTCAGAACCAGAAACATTAGCAGTCAAGCTTTTAAAAAAACATATGAAGGGGCATATTCCTCTTTCTATGAGGGCAGATTGGGTATGATCTGCCTGGAAGTAAAGGTAAACCACATTTTGTCCTTCCACTGCAGCATGAAGAAAAACAAAGGAGCTAACCCTCCATAATACAATAAGCTGTGTATTCATGTACTGCTAATATAACCCTTTTGATTGTAATGGAGGCATCTGATGCGCCAAGCTTATCATCTCATTTCATCTACACACCAGCCATGAGTTAGGCACTGGTGTAAACCCCACTCCACCATAAATGAGGACACAGAAGCTCAGAGAGGCTGAGCAAGGAGCCCACAATTACCCAGTTAGTCAGTAAGGGGAAAATATCAGGATTCGAACCTAGCACTACTTTGCTCAAGTGCCTAGATGCTCACAGGGTAATTTGTGGATCATAAGTACCTTGCAAACAGCAAATAAATATACAGATATCAGACTCATTACTGTTTTTCCAAGGATCACTCATTATTCCCACTTGCAGATAAGGAAAAAGAATTAGATGATTTTTCTCCTAATAAAGCAGTCAGCACTGGTGTTAAAACTTGAGTCACGGGATCCCTGGGTGGCGCAGCGGTTTGGCGCCTGCCTTTGGCCCAGGGCGTGATCCTGGAGACCCGGGATCGAGTCCCGCGTCGGGCTCCCGGTGCATGGAGCCTGCTTCTCCCTCTGCCTGTGTCTCTGCCTCTCTCTCTCTCTCTCTCTCACTGCGTGCCTATCATAAATAAATTAAAAAAAAAAAAAAAAAAAAAAAAAAAAAAAAAAAAACTTGAGTCCCTCTGTCCAGGGGTGCTCGTTGTGGTTCTGATACCCAGGCTAAAGGAAAAGACATGGGAAATGCCTAATTCTTTTCTAATTAAAAAGAATGTGTGGAAAAAATAATATTGATAATACAATGGCAGAGCAGGCTATTTCATACATTGCAGGTGGGAGAGCCATTGAGACATCCTTTCTGGAAGGCAGTGTGGTAGAGTCCATTACAATCTTTAAGAGCATGGAACCCATGACCTAGCGATGCCACTGCTTGATAGCTCTCTTGGGGAGATCCTTTTCCAGGGACTCAAAGAGGCACAACCAAGAAAGTTTGTTTGTAGAATACAAACTCAGGAATGATGAACATTTTATCGAACAAGAGAAAGGTTGAACATATGCATTACCTTGATACTGTGGAGTCTCACACAGGCGTTAAAAATGAGGAGCTAGAGCTCCATGAGGGCACCAAAATCTTCCTGAGATGCATGGGTAAGAGGAAGGAACAACTGCGGAATAATGAGTGTGCAATGTACCTCTGTGAAGCAAGAGAAAATGATCTAATGATTTGAAAAAACATGAACCAAATGATGATACTAGGGTTAAACTGGTCTACCAGATGGAAAATGGAGGGGAGTTTTTGTTTGTACTCTTTATTTCTCTTTTTACAGTGAGGATATTCACATTGCCTATGTAACTAAAAAACAAAAGTTAATAATGTTCACTTAGATAATTTAAAAATACAGATATGTAGGTCAGCAATAAGGAAGAAAATTATAAATTAATACCCAAAGATAATCATCACTAACATTTAGCATAATTTCTTTTATTTTTCTCTTGCTTATACACACACACATTTGATTTTTTACATAATTGGGAACTAATATATCTGTAATTTTATTAAATAAGATATTTCCTGTGTCAGGGAAGATTTTACTTTAATACAGTTACGATTTGTGCATTCTTTAGGATTATCTTTGCATGAGATCATATTATCTGCAAATAGAAATAGTTATACTTCTTCCTTTCCAGTTTGGATGCCTCTTGTTTCTTGTTCTTGTCTAATTGTTCTGGCTAGAACTTTAAGTAAAATTTGAATAAATATGATGAGAGCAGACATCCTTTTGTTCCCAATCATAGTGGGGTGGGCGGGTGGGGGGAGGGAACATTTGCAATATGTCCATTAAGTATGATGTTAGCTGTGGGTTTTTCATAGATGCCCTTTATGAAATCTAGGAAGTTCCCTTCTATTCCTAGTTTGTTCAGTGTTTTTATTGTAGGGTGTTGGATTTTGTCAAATGCCTTTTCTGAATCAATTGAAATGTTCACGTGGATTTTTCCTCTCTGGTTCTATTAAAGGAATGTACTACATTGTTTGATTTTTCTTAAGTTTTTTTTTATATTTTATTTATTTATTTATGAGAGACACAGGGAGAGAGAGAGGCAGAGACACAGGCAGAGGGAGAAGCAGGCTCCATGCAGGGAGCCTGACATGGGGACTCGATTCCAGGTCTCCAGAATCAGGCCCTGGGCTGCAGGCAGGCGCTAAACTGCTGACCCACCCAGGCTGCCCTGATTTTCTTATGTTAAACCACCTTTGCCTTCTTGGGATAAATACAGTCATGGTGAATAATGTTTTTTATATTCTACTAGATTCAGCTTGATAATTTTTGTTGAGGATTTTGGCATCTATCCATAAGCGATATTAGTCTGTGGTTTTATTGTGATGTCTTTTTTTGGCTTTGTATTAGGGTAATGCTAGTCTCAGAATGAGTTAGGCAGTGTTTCTCCTTGTCTATTTTTTGAAAGAAGTTGAGAAAGACTCGTGTTGATTTTTCTTTAAACATTTGGTCCTGGGCTTTTTTTGGTTGGATGTTTTATTATTGTTATTGTTATTGCTATTATTATCATTATTATTATTATTACTACTACTTCTACTATTACCACTTACTCAATCTCTAAACTTATCATAAACCCATACAGATGTTCTATTTTTTGTTGAGTCAGTTTTGGTAATTTTTCTGTTTTTAGATATTTGGTTTTTTTTTTTTTCCGTTGTTTTCTAATTTCTTGGCATGTGATTATTCATAGTATTCTCTTATAAACCTGTCTTATTCCTGTAAAGGCAATAGTAATGTACTTGTTTTCCTTCCTAATTCTAATAACTTGAATTTTCTCTTTTTTTCCTTGGTCAGTCTAGCTAAAGTTTTGTCCATTGTTTTGATCTTTTCAAAGAATCAACTTTTCAGGTTTGTTCATTTTCTCTATTATTTTTCTATACTCTATTTCACTTATCTCTGCTCTAATCTTTATCATTTCCCTCCTTCTACTTTCTTTGGGATTAATTTATTCTTATTTTTACCCTTTCTTAAAGTTGAAGTTTAAGATATTAGTTTTGGATTTCTATAAACTTCCCTCTGGCACTGCTTTTGCTGCATCCCATAGATTTTGGTACATTGTATTTTCATTTTTTTATTTTCTAATTTCCTTTTCTAATTTTCTAATTTTCTAATTTCCTTTGTGACTTCTTGTGGCTTTGATCCATTGGTCATCTAGGAACATGATGTTTAATTTCTACATATTTGTGAATTTTCCAGATTACCTTCTTTTTTAAAAATTTTTATTTACTTATGATAGTCACAGAGAGAGAGAGAGAGAGGCAGAGACATAGGCAGAGGGAGAAGCAGGCTCCATGCACCGGGAGCCCGATGTGGGATTCGATCCTGGGGTCTCCAGGATCGCGCCCTGGGCCAAAGGCAGGCGCTAAACCGCTGCGCCACCCAGGGATCCCACCAGATTACCTTCTGTTTTGATTTTCAGCTTAATTCCATTATACTTGGAATATAGAAGATATTTTGTATAATTTCAATCTTTCAAAGTTTACTGAGACTCATTTTGTTCTCTAACATATTGTCTATCCTAGAGAATGTTCAACATGAATATGAGAAGAATGTGTATTTTGTTATTATTGGGAATAGTGTTCTATAGGTGTCTGTTAGGTCTGTGTTCTCTATAGGTTCTGTTGGGTCTGGCTGTTGTATAGTATTGCTCAAGTCTGCTATTTTCTTGCTAATCATCTGTCTACTTCCACCCACTGTCAAAAGTGGCCTATCGATGTCTAACTATTACAGGTGAACTGTCTGTTTTTACCTTTGATTCTGTCCTTTTTTCCTTCATGTTTTTGGGGTCTTTATTGTCTTAAAGACAGCTTATAGTTGGATTTTTTTTTTTTTACCCATTCTGCCAATGTCTGTCTTTTGATTAAAATGAGTTCAATGTCTGGACTTCATGGAGTTATTTCCATTGATTACTTTTTTAAAAAAACAAGGACCATACTTTCTTGTTTCTTTATAAGCCTTGTAATTTTGGGCTGATAACTGGACATTTTGAATATTATAATGGAAACTCTGGAAACCAGATGATCCCACCTCCTATGGATTTGTTGCTGCTTGTTGTGATGGCTGTTTCTTTAATAACTTTTCTGAACTAATTTTGTAAAGTCTGTATTCTTTGTCATGTGTGGCCACTGAAGTCTCTGTTCCATTAGCTTGATGGTCAGATAATGATTAGACAGAAATTTTATTAAATGCCTGGCATAAAGAAGTTTCCCAATCTTTGAAGATGGACTGTGTGTGTATTAGTTCATACCTTCAACAATCAGCCAGGAAGTTTACAACCATGATTTAGCCTTCGCTTCTTCGTGCAGAATCTCAAGGTCAGGCAGAGGTGAGAGTTTAGGGATTTCTTAGTTCTTTCCTGAGCATGTACACATCCCTATGAATGCACATGGCTGTCTAGATTCCCAGGAATAGGTTGGAGCTTTTCAAACCCCTTATTTCCCAAAGCACCTCATTCCCCTGCCTTTCCTCCCAAGCTTTATGATTAATCTATTGTTTGCCCCAACCGTTATTCATTGCCTCAGGCAGCAGCAGCTAAAACATTTGCCTGTAAGTGTTTTTGACAAATGCTCCCATGTAGCTGCTTCAGAACTGGGTGAGTAGGGAGTTTGGTAAAGTAATGGCAAGCCTTTTAAGCTGGTCTTCCAGGGAAATATCAGACTGCTCAAAACTAATAATTACAACTCTTGAGGTTTGTTCTGCTTCTCTGCAACTAGTATTGGGAATATGAGCTGTTATTTTCAAGGCTACCACAGAGCTGGGGAGCAGGCAATGGACCAGGGTCAGTTGAAATGTGACAAAGTTCACTGTTTTATGGAGATTCAGCCACTTTTCTTGATTAAGTCTTCCCCTGGTTGCTGTTTGCTTTTGGTTTTTAGTTAAGTTGTCATAAGTAGATCTGACCATTTTTGCCAGGTTTTTTCCCATTGCTTTTATAGAGTGGTGGTCTTTTGGAATCTCTTACTCTCTTATTATTGCTAGCATCACTCCAATACAGAGACCTTTAAAACATTCTGTTTAATGGTTGATAATATTTACTGATTTCCTTTAACCACTGTTAAATTGATGGACATTTATCAATTGTTTTCATTATATCATGTAGAGTGGTGTAATACTTGTATGTTCATCTTTGTTCACATCCCCAATTGTTTTCTTAGGCGAGATTCCTCAAGTGAACACGTAGGTGAAAAGATACAAACTTTCAAAGCCCATGATATATGTTGTGAAGATAATTTCCAAATGATGGTATTTACACTTGCACTGGTATACTTAAAAGTACTGCTTCACCACAGCCTTCTCCCTTGTGTCATCACCTAAGGCATTTGTTAATTAAGTAGCCAAAAAGTAGTATTTCGTTGTTTTGTCTTATATATCTAAGATCACCAGCAAGGCCAAAATATTTATGATGTTTATTTGGTATCACTGTTTCTTCTGTGAGTTTCTCATCAATATTCTTTGTTGTGAGATGTCTGCTTTTTAAATTATTTATAAGAGCTACTTACATAGTAAGAATATGAATCCTTGATGGCAATAATTATACATATTTAAAAATACAGAGCTTTAAAAGCACTTCTAATTTCATATAGTCAATAAGTTCCCTTTGGTAGCTCTGGGTCACTGTATTAGTGCCCTATTGCTGCTGTAACAAATTACCACAAACCGAGTGGCTTAAAACAACACAAATTTATTCTCCTATACAGTTAGTTACAAGGTCAAAAGACCAGCAGGGCTGGTTCCTCTGGAAGCCCTAAGGGGAGAATCTGTGTCCTCATCATTTATAGCTTCTAAAGGCTGCCTGTATTCCTCGGTTTGTGACCCCTTTTTCTATATTCAAAGCACATGACTCCAATGTCTGCTCCTGTCAGAACATCACTTTTTCTGATTCTGACTTCTCCTACATCCCTTTTATAATGATCATTGTGATTATGTCAAGCCCACTCAGATAATCCAACATAATCACTCCATCTCGAGATTCCTAACTTGATCACATCTGCAAAGTCTCCTTTGCCATATGTGTTAATCGGAATTCTCCAGAAAAACAGAATCAATAGAATATGTAGGTGGACAGGTAGGTAAATGGATAGATAGGTAATTTATTTTAAGGAATTAGTTTATATGATGGTGGGGGATGGCAGGTCCAAAATCTGCAGGACAAGCTGTCAGGCTACAGACCCAGGGAAGAGTTGATTTGCAATCTTGAGGAGAATTGTTTCCTTTTTGAGGGATCTCAGTTTTCTTCTTTAAGCCTGGAACTGATTGGATGAGGTCCACCCACATTATGAAGAGTAATCTGCTTGATGTAAATGTTAATCATATCCAAAACTTACCACCAACAACAAATTACCTTCACTACAACATCTAGGTGGGTGTTCAGTCAAACAACTGGATACCATAGCCTCTCTCAGCTGACACATATGATTAATTATCACAGCATCTTCACAATTTCCAGGGCTCAGGATATGGACATATTGGAGGGGCCATTATTCAGCCTACCACAAGCAGCTGGGGCTATTTCTTTGACTAAAAAGAGAATATCCTTCTCTTGAGAAAAGATAGATACTAATTCAGACTAACTAAACCCAAACACTTCACAATGCTCCCTTTCCCATCAGAATTTTACAGAAACAGAAGGGAATCTTCCCATGATTCCTTTTGCCTTCATTATATGCAGTTTTGAGGAGAATTTCATATATTATCCTCAGTAATAAAAAGAAAGATCTGCTTCTCTGATTAAAAGCCTTTTTTCCATACTTTTGAAGAAGAAAATCTCTCTCTTTCTCTTGAATTGCTATTCTTGGCAGGAAATATTTTATCAGCTCAGGCTCCTAATTGGATAGGAACATGGCCATTGTGGTGCTTTTCTGTTGCAGACAGGAGACCTTTAGGTTTAGGGGACTAGAGACACATTTCAGCAGGAATCTGTTCCCATTTGGTCACTCATAATATTTGAAAATGAGAGTGAAATGGGAGAGATGGGAGGATTCCCAGAGAATTGTTCCAAGTTGCTAGAACTTTACTCCTGAGCTGCCTGCGCTCTCCAAGACAAAAGAAACTGAGGTTCAAGGAAGAGTCTGCTTGAAAAAAAAATCTTGCTTCTGTTAAAAATATAAAATAGCATTCATTGTTATTATCTTGAATGATTAATTCTGCCTCATAGTCTTTGTTCTCATAGATCTTTTTCTTCTTTACCAAAGGAATTTCATTGCAATGGAAATCTCTATTCTTTTCAATATAACATTTCCTTGAGCCTTGGAGCTATAGGAGACTTAGTTAAATACACAGCCAAGGATTTGGTCTGGTCTCTCATCCCCCAGCAACATGGCCTAAGGTACCCCTCTTTTTTGGGGTAGCATGGGGAGTCCCCATATGGCATCACATATGGAATAATCATAACAACTGGTGTCCCTTGAAGACTCATCTGTTCTAAGCCTTAAGTTAATGCTTTGTACACAATGTCTTAGCTCTTCTGAAAATATTTTTCCAGGGTAGACCCCCACTGTCCCTATCTTACAGATGAGGAAACCAAGGCTTAGAATCATTGAAGGACTCATCTAAGGAAGTTCCCCCATCACTGGAATTCAAGCCTGTATGACAACAGAGCCATGTGTAGCCCTGTTAGGGGTTAAATCATGTCCTCCCCTCTCCACACACACTCAAAAGCATATAGGACACAAAGTCCTAATCCTTAGTACCTCAGAATGTAACCTTAAGTGGAAATATGATCTTTACATATATAATTAAGATGAGATTGTAATGAATAGGGTGAGCCTCTAATTCAATATGGCTGGCATTCTTATACAAGGGAGGAATGTGGACACAGAGATGAATGTTTACAGAGCTGAGATGATGCAAAAAGACACAGGGAGAAGAAGGCCATCTATGGGCCAAAGAGAGAGACCAGGAGTAGACCCTTCTCTCATGGAGCTCAGAAATAACCAGCCCTGCTGATACCTTGATCTCAAATTTCCAGCCTCCAGAACTGTGAGACACTACATTTCTGTTGTTAAGCCACCCAGTCTGTGATCCTTTGTCATGGCAGCCCCTGAACACTAATACAGGCCCCTACACCATAAGACTTTCTACTATTCAGTGCCTTCAGTGAGTGGAGTGCTTGGTTGGTCTCTGGCCTCCAAATGTGGCTCACCGTGAGAAGGGAAAAAGGATGTTTTAACAATGCAGGAAACACGTTGCCTCATTTCTATGCTGGTGCCATCCAGATCAGTACACAGTTCTGTTACCTCTTCCTCTTATTTCCATTTAATCCTGGATGCTCAGAGCAGAGTCATATAACTAGCAAATGGCAGAGTTCCTTGACTTCTATGTAGTGTTCTCTCACAAGGTACTCTCCCAAAGCATATGAAAACCCACTGCACCTGCTTCCTCTCTGACCTGTGGTGATGCTGAAATTCTACCAAGACTAAGAGTCACATGGGAAGTCCTAGGCAGAGGACAGAGGAGACACATTAGAGTCTGAATCCTTGGCATGGATTGTTGCATTGGATTAATCATTTCAGCAGGTGGGAGTAAAGCCCTGGGAAAATGGACCTAGGATGGGTAAGTTTTGAGGGGCTGGGGGGAGGAAGAGAGAGAGAGATAGGAACTGCCAAGTTAGAGTGTAGACCCTTACCCTGCAGAAAGTCTTTGGTTGAAGGTGAGGAAACATGATCGAGGTGAGCCATAAAGCACCAAGACACACTCACCTACTTTGCATCTTGCCAGAGAAGTTCCTGGCATGGGGTTAATTGCCCACTTTCCTGAAGCTGTACCTGGAAACCTTCCCAGACTGCACATCTGTCAGGGCTGGGCAGCACACCCTCTGGAGGAGAAATCCGAGGGAGGGCAGGGAGGTGGACAAGTGAACTCTTCCTCTCACATCTCTGCTGCCACAACAAACACCTGGCTGCCTCCTCTTTGCACCCCTGCTCCCAAGCCATCTGGCCCAGGACCATCTGCTGGGTCAGTGGGGTGTTCTGAAATAGCTCTGCACCCTCTTGTCAGTTTGGATGTTTAACTCTCCACTTGGCTCAGCTAATAGGCTCCCAAAGATCCAGGGCTTCCCCGTCGAGGCAAGAGGAGCTGGCTTGCATGTCCCAGGATGAAGGATTTAGGAAAAGAACAAGCTCGTTCAAGCTGTGCTTCCTCCACTTTTTTGTAATGAATAGGGTGTTTTCAGGCATATGTTATCTCACTTAATGTCCCAATGGCCCAGAGAGGAAAATGTCTTTATTCAAATGTTACCCATTTCATGGGTGAGAAAACTGAAACTCTGTAAGTCCCTGTGACTTGGTTGTTCTCAAACCCAACTCTAAAGCAAACTTGCCTGCTTCCTCTCCTGATGATTCAGGAAAGGGCTGAAAGGAAACCCGAAGCAGGAAAAAGAATGCCCCCTCGAATACCTGCTTCAAGTCTCCTCCCACTGACGGTACTACTAGCCAGGTGGGGTTGTGGGGGCTCTCAAAGAACCAGAACCTTGCCCTAAAGGGGTCCACTTGCACTAGGGGCAAAACACAGGTACAGTTCATCATTGTGTTTACGATGGGGGGCTATTATCTGGACCTTTAAAAGTGAGGATTTGTATCCAAGTTGCAGAATGTACTTTCTAAAAATCTAGAACATTAATATATTAATATTAGTATCAATACATTAATAGAACATTATATATTAATGTGTCTTTAAACATCTCAAAATCTTGAGTCCTCAAACATAATAAAGTGATATCATTGTGGTTTTGCTCTAACAAGTACTGAGAGATGGAAAGCTCTTCTGCTTCTCGTTTCCCACAGCAACTCTGACAGAAATCCTCTTGGCATCTGCATCCTTGAAGTATCGAGTCAAGCTCACCAATAGATACGTCATGTGCCTACTTAGACAAGATGCAGAGCCGGAAGCATGGCCAGCTCATGTAGATGTCATCATCTTGTCTGATTCCAAAGAAGCACTGGAGAAAAGGTGTGGGCACGGTGCAGGGGAGTGCCTTGAGATGGAAAGATAGCCACATTCATTGAGGACCCACTGTGTGGCTAGAGCTGCTCTGGGTGCTTCTTACACGTGTTGCCTCAAGCCATTCCTTCAGTACCATTGTGATGCTAATGCCATTCTGTCCACTGTACAGTTGACAAAAAAAAGCTTGAGCATCCTCACAGCTCAGGAGACGTGTCTCTGTGCTCAGTGATCAAAACAGGACTTGAGCCCATGTGGTCTGACTCTGGAGCTTGGGTGCATGATCTATGTGTCATCGAAGACGGGCTGATGGCTGGAAGGCTCTGCAGCCTTGAGTGGTGACTGATGAGGGCTCACAGAAAAGTTTGTTTTCTTCCCTCCAAACCAAGCTTTTCCCCTGTGCTCCTTAGCTATGGCTGGCATTACAATAAGCTGGAAAGATTTGCCAAGGCTGGCCCAGATTTCAGGGCTTTTGATTTCCTGGTCTGGGGTGGGGCCTACCTCCTGGAATTTTTTAAATCTCCCCAGGGCTGACAACCATTGTTCTAAAAGCTGGGAAATGAATGAGGGAAGTATTCATGTCCTCAGTAAGGGGTAAGAGTCCTGTCTCATCTGCCACTTAATCCAAGTGATGAGTCAGTCAATTATTTTGATTGACTTTTACATCTGGTTTAACTCCTTGGTTCAGAGGTGGCCAGGTCTAGGGGGAGGGGTGACTCCTGAGACAGAAGGGGGGCATAGCACGCAAGAGGGGAGGGGTGATTGAGATCAGATTGGGTGAGCTGCATGGGCCTGACATTTGAGAGGTAATGTGATGACAGCAGGCCCAAGCCTGCTGGAGAGAGGGGAGAGGAAGGCCTTTTGATTTGCTGGTGGCGCAGGGAGCAGATGTGGTGCAGCTAATGGCTTCTGTGCTAGGAGCAGCTGCCAGGTGACTGGGTGAGTTATGGGCTTAGGCTGCTCCTTCCCTGGCCTGGCCCAGCCCCACCAGGTAGCCAGTTTGGCAGGAGGATGTGAGCCCCCACGGGCCCCAGGGTGAAATGAGAATTGTGGTCAGCAGAAGGAGCTGACCTCCCAGGACTTTCAAGACCAGGGTGAGGGGCTCTTGCGGAAACTCCGTGCTGGAGGCTGCAGGAATAGGCTGGGACTAGAGTGAGCAGAGAGGAGGGGAAAGCACGTATTGTTGGCACCATTAATTTAGTAATGACCACTTAGCGTTTAGTGGGCATTTCCTGTGTGCCAGGCAGGGCACTGAGGGTAGAAAAAGCTTACCTCACTTATGCTTTACACTCCATGAGGTACCTAATCTCACCACCCCACTTTTACAGAAGATGACACTGAGGCTTGGTGAGGTGGTACATGATGCAAACTCTGACTCAAGCCCAAGGTGGCCAGCCTTCCGGAGCCTGGTCCTTGGCCCCCGGCCCCCACGGTGGCTGCCTGCTGTGGCCAGAGACTTCCACGGTGGTTACCAGCCCAGACTGTGGACAGTCAGCTGGGGCTCAAATCCCAGCTCTGCTGCTTCTGGGCTGAACCCTGTGGTCTTCAAGCAGAATTTGGAAACCATAAGTAATGCTTAATCCCAAGGGATAAAGCTATTGGTTCTATGGCTCTCGAGCCATTCCATCCCTAAGCAGGGCTGAGTGATGTCTTTTAGTTCACTGTATCCCCAGGGGTGACCAGAGACAAATAACGGGCAGAGAAGAACGAGGGGGGTGGCAGTGTTTGCTGTTGCAGCGGAGAAGCCACAGGCAGGAGGGCAGTCACCACCATGGGCCCAGGTGTGTGACAATGCATGCCTGGCAGTCGTAGGAGCACATGGTTCCTGAATTTCTTTGTGCCCCTAAATCAGGCCCTTGCCCCGAGGGGGTCCAGGCCTGTGCTTGTTTGCTGGAAGCACATCCTGGCTTCCTGGAGAGGAGCTGTCGTAGTCCAAGAATGAGCTGATCTAGGGGCGCAATAGTGTGCAGTTCTGTAATACGAAAATAGATCTGTTTCCCCGGCCCTTTTATTCCGCACACAATGGGATCACCAGGCCACTCTTTCTTTCTCTTTCCAACAACAACGATGCCATCAATATCCTCCTGGGCTCATCTTTATTTGAAGGCCGGGAGGCATGAATTTTATCATTGTAGATAATCCTGCCGGCTACAAAATATTCTAAACAAAGTGAACCACTCCAATTGCCCACTAAGGCAGGTTTTCTTGAATCGAACAGGCTTTTATTTGCTGAGTCCTCCTCCTGCCCAAGCCGCCAGCCCTTCCTCACAAGACTGAATGGCCTTTGCCAATGGAAGAAGCCTTTCTGGAAAGTCGTGAAACTTGATTTCAGCCCAGGAATGAGCCCTGTGTGGAAATGATGCTGGTTTTGAACTGCTCTTCTAGGGCACATTCTCAATTTCTGAGTGCGGCAGTTTGCTGGAAGTAATATCACTCGCCCTGAATCGAGTTATAGAGTGGGAGGCTTAGACCGGAGAGATCACCTAGTAACTACATTCTGGTCTTAGGATTGCATTTTACAGGTAGGAAAACCGGGGTGCAAAGAAGTGACTTAACCTAAACTCGCAAAGCTAGCAGGTGGCAGAGAAAGGATGTGAAGCCATGCTCTTTCTTCCAGCCAACTCCACCGTTTCCCACAATGTGATATGTGTGGTACGGATGGCGCCCAAAGTGATTTGGGGTGGCCCCATGGTATCGAATGGCGTTAAATCATATTGATTCATCCAGACAGAAAATGATTTCCTTTCAACTTTATTTTACTTTTGCTCTGGATCATAGCAGGCTTAGTTTGGTGCTAGCATGCCTTTCTTTCCTCTGTTAATAGGATTTCTCTCCCTTTGTAACAAATGCAGAGCAGACCTCCCGTGGAGAAGAGGCAACAATATCTGGTTTGAATTTAATAACACTGTTTTTTTTTTCTTTTTTTTCTTTTTTTTTTAAATTTTTTATTGGAGTTCAATTTGCCAACATATAGCATAACACCCAGTGCTCATCCCGCCAAGTGCCCCCCTCAGTGCCCATCACCCAGTCACCCCAACCCCCTGCCCACTTCCCCTTCTACTACCCCTTGTTCATTTCCCAGAGTTAGGTGTCTCTCATGTTTTGTCACTCTCCTCACTAATATTTTCACTCATTTTCTCTCCTTTCCCTTTATTCCCTTTCACTAATTTTTATATCCCCCAGATGAATGAGACCATATAATGTTTGTCCTTTTCTGATTGACTTATTTCACCCAGCATAGTACCCTCCAAGTCCCTCCATGTCGAAGCAAATAGCATTTGTCGTTTCTAATGGCTGAGCAATATTCCATCGTATACATATACCACATCTTCTTTATCCATTCATCTTTTGATGGACATCGAGGTTTTGTTTTCATTGTGTTTGTTTTAAATGTTACCACCCATCTAATATTATTCATTTTCCACTTAGAGCTTTTTAATGACTGTTTTTAAATACCTGTATTTTTCATAAATTAAAAAAGTAATTTTATTTTCATTTTTAAAGGTGAGTTTATTTAAAGCATTAAGTAAATAACATTATAGGTGCTCTATGGATGTGATAAGCCTCAAGAAGGGAAGAAAGGAGGGGATAAGGCAATAAGGAGCATGGCTGAAACTTGCAAATGACTGCTTTGCATGTGGTACATCCTATATATATGGCTTCAGGGCTGAACTAAGTCCGTTGAAGAGAATTTCCAGAAGAAAAGATGCTTGAACTTGAACTCATTTCTCTTGTCTGCATAGGTCTCATCCATTTTGAAGCATTCTATCATTCATTTCTTTCCTATTCCTGACCATTTGCTTGACCAGAAGCAGCATCTTGCCCACATAGATGCACAAATAGGGAGGTTTCTTGGGTACTATGCTATCCTAAGGGTGCCAGCTCAGGCCTTCCCTGGCTGCACTCCTGCAAACAAGTCATTGACTGTCTGCAGCTGTCTTCAACTGCATGTGAGAAAGCTCAGGCTGAATGAATGTAGTCTGTCCTTTTAAATCTTTATTATTATTATTGTTATTGTTATTATTATTATATTATTTTAATTTGTGATGTTGTATAGTATAATGGGGTTCCAGAGCTAGTCTGGAAGGATTCAAATCCTCTTTCTACTCCTACTTAGCTATATGCCATTAGATAAGTTATTTAGTTTCTCTGAGCCCTGGCATCTGTATCTATAAAAAAAGGATGGTGGGAAGGAAGCCAAGACCATGGAATCTGTGTGCATTTCAGACTAACTCATGAGACTCAAGTGTCCCGAGGGCATCCAATGAGCTAATCAGGCATGGAGGAGAGGACTAGACAAAGTTTGCTGGCTTATCTTGCCTCAGCCACCGTTAACTTCCTTGAAGGTGAGGTCCCTATAGCACCTAGCACACTACAAAGTACCCATTGAGTATTGTTTAAATTGAATTAACTGAGTTGAATGGGTTCAGATTGGATTGTACTGCACTGAATGTTTTTAATCATTCATTTATCTAGCAGATTTCCTTTTTTTTTTTTTTTTTTTTTTTTTTTTTTTTTTTGAGCATCCATGACATGACAGGCTACACAGTTTCCTGTCCTAGAGGGACAACTCCAATGTCACCCTAACCTGGAAAGGCTCATGGCTCCACTACTTCCTAATGTGACCTTGAATAAGGTACTCAATGTCTCTGTTTTATGATTTCCTCATTTATAAAAATGGCTCTAATAATGGTACTTATGTCATAGGAGGGTTGGGAAAAAAAGAGGAGATAAAGCAGGGAAAATCCCTTAGCAAAATGTGAGCACGGAGATTACCCATCACGCCTGAGGACTGCGTGCCTGGGATGGAGCAGTGAGTAAAATAGGCATGGCCCTACCTTCATGGCACTTACAGTCTAGCAAGGGAGATAGACAAAAGGTAAGTAAACAAACCGAAATACACAGCTAGAAGTAGTGGCAAGTGCTGTGCAGGAAACAAGCACAATGTCTTGAGAGAGATCTATGGGGTGATGTGTGTATCTTGGCATCTAGTCAAGCCTGAGAAGGGAATCTTCAAGATAAGACGATAGGGGTGAGAATGATCAAGGCTTAACCATGCATGACTCAGAGGGAACAGTTTGAGAGAAGACCTTGGATTGAGAATGAGACAAGAGTGGTGCACATGAGTTGGAGAGCACCAGTGGTCTCTCCCCCTTAGAGTGTTAGAGAAAGTAAATTTCTTAAGCTCAGTTAAGATACACTTTATTAACAGGAATTGACTCAACAGAAGCAATGTAACTGTTCCTTTTTGGGAAGGATGCTAAAGGACGCTAAAAAGAAAATCATTTCTGATTTGTTGTGTATTGCTAAAGGTTCTGATCATCAATTTAGACATGGCAGGAGTGGGGTTCCCCCAAAACCAGCAGCAATTTTCTGACACCAGCATAGTATTCTACAATCCAACTCAATTTTTATACACTATCTACCCAGAGATGGCATCAGATTCCACATCTACAGGCTCAGTCCCACAAGACTGCCCTCCGCTTCAGATGCCAGTCCAGGTTGTCACCTAAGCTTCTGCCCAAAAGGTTATAAATCAGACATTCCCACAACACCCTCTTTGGGTTCAATTAATTTGCTAGAAGAGCTCACAAAACTCAGGAAACTAGTTTACTCACTGTATTACCAGTTTATGACAAATATTAAAGGAAAAGAATTAACAGATAAGGAGATGCATAGGGTGAGGTCTCAAATAAAGGAGCTTCTGTCTTTGTGGAGTTTGGGGCCTAGCATGATTGCACATAAAAGCGTTCCTATTCCCCAACCTGGAAGCTCTCTAAACCCTATCCTTTAAAAGGGTTTTTATGAAGGCTTTATCACATAGGCTTGATCATTGGCTATTGGTGATTGATTCAACTTCCAGCCCCTCTCTCCTTCCTAGAAATCCGGGGTAGGACTGAAAACTCCAATCCTCTGTGGTTGGTTTCTCTAGCAACCAGCTCCCATCCTTTGGTGCTCTCCAAAACTGACCTCATTTACATAACCCCAGTTGTGGTACAAAGGGGCTCATTATGAATAACAAGACTCTCATATTACCTTTATGGCTCTGAAGTGATTTCAAGAATTAAGACAAGGGGGGCGTCTGGGTGGCTCCTTAGGTTAAGCTCTGCCTTCAGCTCAGTTCATGATCCTAGAGTCCCAGGATCGAGCCCCATGTGGGATCCCCACTTGGTAGAAAGTCTGCTTCTCCCTCTGACACTCCCCACTCTTGTGCTTCCTCTCTCTCTCTCTAATAAATTTTTTAAAATCTTTTTAAAAAATTAAGGCAAGAGACAAAATGTTATAACAAAAGATGTTCCCATTCCTCTTATCACTCACAAAATTCTTAGAGTTTCGGGAACACTAAGCCAGAAACTTGGACAAAAAAACAAACATACTTGAGAAATATATTTGGTCATTCAGATGACAATATCGTCATCTGCTATAAATGACAATATGACGATATCGTACCTGCTACTGTCTATCTGGTGTCAGGTTGGAGAGAACCTCATTCCATCTGGTAATACTCAGCTTCATAATCCTGCCATTTTGCTAAGTCAGGAAACAGATCCTGTGGGAAGAGATGGGGATGCCTGGAAAGTGCTGATCCCCAGAGACACCAAGGTTCTGGAGGCTCCACAGAAAGTGAGGCCAGATCCCAGCTAGGTAAGGTGACCTGCACACTGAGTCAGGCACCACAGAGCTCCACTGGTACCTGGCCTTTGTGGGGGAGATTTACAGTTCCAATTTACATCTCCATGTGCCAACATGTGAACAAGTCTCTTGTTTAAGAATTATTATAGGCAGATGACTCTCTGCTACTTAAGTCATAACATCTGGGTGGTGTTAAACAAATAAAATTCAATCAAATAAATTTGAAGATCTAACTGGCTGGGTCAGCATCCCATCTAGCAAGTTGAAAGGAGCTCTCAGGAGTCATACTAAATGGAAGGTTTTGATAGGAAAGAGGGTGGGGCAAGGAAGTTATTGCAAAAGAAAAGAAAGGATTACTTCAGGCACAGTCACCTTCCCTTAGAGAAAAGGGCAGGGGGTCGTACCATGCAGATAACCTCATCTTCCTTTGTGGGATGGAGAGCATCCATATGACAAATTAGCCCCTCGGTGCTGATCAGAAAATTCCACATTGATTGGCTTAAAATTCCACTCAGAGGCTGAAACTGCAAGTTAAATCTCAGTTTGCTGTCCTGTGGACAAGTGATTCCACTTTGGGCCTGTGGCTTTCTTTTCAATAGTGATGATTTTCTTGGCCTCAGAGTGACAAGTTTGGGCTTTGAGCATTGCCCTGATGTTGTTCTTCTGGGGTAGACAGGTCTCCATTTGTACATTAAGTAACCAGTAAGAACAACTGACATTGATCCAGTGCTTAGGACTCAACCAGAATATGTTTTCTGGCCAGCACTTACCAACCACACTGAGGGAAGTATTATAATCATCTCCATGTTAAAGATGGGGCATCTGAGGCACAGGAAGGTTGAATAACCTGCCCAGGGCCCCACAGGCTATAAGTGGCAGTCAGGACACAAACCATACAGGCTAGCCCAGAGCCTGGGCATGTCACAGCAGGGCTGTGCTGGCTTCTGTGTTCAGCAGAACCTCCTCATCCCCTAAAGCCCAACTTGCGAATCAGCAGCCTCTCATTTGGGGTATACCTTACCATGAACTTAGAACATCTAGTTAAATGCTCTTTAAGGGCTAATGTGGGCGGACTGCCCATCTGCTCTGAAAAAATTAAAGAGAGTGAGATTTCCGGCATCCTGACCACCTCATTACATTAGATAGGGCTGGAGTGGGGCTCCATCTGTCTGCACTTATCATAGCCCATGTGCATGCCTGACATTGTGACATACATAGACCCTCCAGGTTCAAAGGGTGGTCCCAGGTTCAGCATGGACCCCACCTAGGAACTTGTTGGAAATGCCTATTCTCAGACCTGGCGAATCAGAATCATCATTTAAATCAGTTTTATGCATCTTAAAGTTTGGGATGCTCCAGTGTAGATCATTATTGATTCATTTATTACAAACTCTACTGGGTGATTATATCTGGACTAGGAGATGAGCAGCTTCTGTGGATGGATCGTTATGCCTCTGCCCTTCTGGGGCTGCATGGGAGGCAGATCTAGTGCAGGAAGGGCTAAAATGGAGACAGAGTTGTGCTTTGCAGGAGTTCTGAGGATGCCACGAATGACTTCTAATCAGTCTGGGGCAGGATAAAGCATGAGAGACAGCATCCTAGAGGAAATGATACCAAGTGAGTCAGGTGAGGAGGTGGAGATTGGGGTTCCACAGGCAGAGGGGTGCTAGCTTAGAAGCTATTAGTGTAGAAAAGAGTCTCCTAGCTTTGTCTGACATCAGGCATGGATTCAGAGAAGTTACACCCCTGCTTGCTGTAAAATATTTTAGTATCTGTGAAGTGTCTGCTCATATATTTAACTTGAAATATCAGTGCAATCTGTCATGGGTTCAGACTGGTCTTCTCTGCACGTGAACTCCAAAACTGTACTTGGCTCCCCACTCCCATAGTCTGCTGAATGCCCACTGAAGCTGTCCTGTGTGGATACCACCTACAGGAACCTGCCCAGTGGTAGGGTAAGTGCAGCTTCCCATGATGACCTCTCCCAGACACTGAGCATGGAGGACAAGCACCTCTATTTGGCTGCTTCCAATTTCATCATCTGTTTCAATGGCAATGATGCTAACTCAGTAACAACACTTGCCTGTTTCCACAGTCCTGTCAATTGTTAAATTGTGCAGAACTGCAGGCCAGATCTGTAAAGATTTTTTCTCCTCCCCTGCTGCTTGCTATGGAAGTGGTGCAGGGCATGCTGAAGTCTTCCTAGAAGGGGCTTGGAGGAGAAATAACTTATCTCCCCATTTGATTACTTGTGTCAAATAGGGAGGCAGGCTGGTCCAGTAGCTGGGGACAGAGGGTAAGAGCTCTGGGAGATGTCTCCTAGGTCTGAAAAGGAGCTATCTAGCATGCCACTCAGGACACTCCTGGAAGAGCAGTGGCATCTTCATCCCTGGTCAAGTTTCAATAGGTTTTTGTTTGTTTGTTTGTTTGTTTGTTTAAGATTCTGATTTCAGCATTTTAATGCTACCAATTAAAAAATATTATTAATTAATTAATTTATTTATTTATTTATTTATTTATTTATTATTTATTTTAGAGAAAGAGCAGGGAGGGGTAGAGGGAGAGGCAGAAAGACAAGCAGACTCTGCCCTGAGCATGGATGGAGCCCAATGTAGGGCTCAATCCCACAACCCTGAGATCATGACCTGAGCCAAAATTAAGAGATGCTCAACTAACTGAGATACCCAAGGCACCCTCCTATTCCTTTCTAGAGTGACCCCAATACTTGCCATCAGACATGATGGTAAATGCATTTCTGCATTTCTGATTTCTGGAAAAGAACCCAATTGAACCAGCCCAGATTTCAATTTCTATCTGGTTGGATTTTCCAACACCAATTTCTTCTCCCAGGATGGTTGAGTTGTGGGAATACCTGATACTTAGAGGAGAGGAAGTAAACTCAACTTTCTAGATGGTTCTATCCCATTTTTTGAGTGCCTGGGACCAGGCCTTAGGATATTCAGGCTAGTTTCATACAACTTCTTATTTAAATGTTTGTTGAATGAGATAATTTGTTCAGCAAATATCATTTGAACACCTATTACGTGTCAAGTACTTTTCTAACCACTGGAGAGAGAGTAGTGAATATTCTAGTGGGATACACAGGCTACAAACAAATAAAAAAGTGAATTGAAAAGATTGTTTTTGAAAGTACAAGGTACTAAGAAGAAAATAAGACAAGGCAAATATGTGAAAGCTTCTATTATATAGCTTGGCTCCCATTAACTGCCCATTATGAGCTGAACGAAACCAAGCTTCTCAATTCAAAAGAGCATTAAAAGGCACATGGAAAAGATCATGGAATTTGGAGTTAGCTGGCTATGAATTAGACTCTAGCTCTCTCACGTGGAACCTATATGTCCTTGGGCAAGTCACTCAACCTCTTTGTGCCTTGGGGTCCCCTTCCAGGACTGGGAAGGGGTTAACACAAGAGAGGCACTTAATGAGCAAAATTTCAGGAGGCGTTCAATGTCAGGGCCATGCAAATGTAGACTTGGCACTTGCAGGACCCTGAGAGTGAATGATACCCTCAACTTCACATCTAAGTGCTTCTCTTGTCTCCCCCTTGTCCAGGGCCTGTCTCCATATTTAAAGGGGGGGGGGGAAGTAATGGTACCTACCTCCTGGAGTTGTTATAGGTAAGTTCAGGATCAAGTGAGATATGAGAGAAAACAGAAGGTCTTACAAGCCTGGAAGATCTTGGTTTCTGCAAGGAGAAGGGAGTTGCCAGGATGAGGCTGTGCCAGAATAGGGTGAGAGGACTCAAACCCTGACTCCTTGTCTCATTTCCAGTCCCGGGACCGGAGAAAAAGTGGCAGAGCTTCCTTTTGCTGTGGATTCTCATTAGCACTGAGATGTGTGCTTATTGTTGGACTGTCTGTGTGCTGAGCAAAGCCCAGTGTGTATCCCTGGATGAAAGGAGGCACCCAAACTGAAGGGCATGCAGGCAACAGCTTCTCCTTGGAATCAGGATTCCAGCCTTCCTCTGAGCAGACGGGTAAACCACGGAGGGTAGGGCTCCAGAAAGGCAGCCCCATCCCTCCCCAGCCTGGGCAGTGGAATCCCCCATGAAGCCACCCTGCCATACATGATCCAGTGTGGGGTTCCTAATGAAAAATGGCTGGGCTATTAGCGCTTTGCAAATTAAGGGTCCTTTCATTTATTACTATGCTCTGCTAAGGATGAGCATTAATTTTTTTTTCAAAGCAAATTCACTGGAAACAGACAGTTTAGAATTTATGCTTGTAATGATGGCTACATGGGCCATTAAGACCACCTCTAAGTGAGCTTAATTTGTAGCAGATAAATGTATATGTCTACATATTTTTCAACATAGTTTATGGTGCATCTTGCACAGCTGCGCCCAACTGATTAAATCCTCACAAAATTTAAATAGGAAACCCATTACATAGACAGTATTATAGCCATTCATCATAGAGGCAGCTTCAAGTTAACTCTTTCAGTGCCAGGCTGGGAGAAGTGCTAGCAGTTTTTCGTTTGTTTTGTTTTGGTCAAGAATGCAAGGGTTTTCTCTTCCCTTGACCTCTCTGTTGCTTCTGCCTTCCTGGGGATGCTGAGAAGGTCTTATTCGTCTTTGGTGGATGCAAAGTGGAGATTTTAGTGCAAAAGATGAGGTCCTAGGCTCACCTAGGCAGTTAGACCCTTGATTTCTGGTTGCAGTGGTCTTTACAGCCCCAGGTGCACACATTTATCACGTGGCACTGGGCAGAGCACTGAGATCCCAGAAGCTCCACCTTGGGGCTCCCTTCCAGTCACTGAAACTGCTTAAATCTCAACAAACCATAATGTGCAGCAGTGTGTAGTAGTGGTATAATAGTGACCAGGGCCTGGGCTCTGGCCTCAGGTGGATGTGGGGTTAAGTACAGCTCTGCTGCTTGTTGGCAGAAGGCAACCCTGGGCAAACTACCAGAGAGCTAAGTCGTGCCATGTGCTTAGCATCATCGTCAATGGTCAGTGAATGGAATCTTATAATTTACCACTACTGTTTGTAGCGGACACTGTCACTGCCCCCACTCACAGCCCCCTGGTGCCCACCATTCCAGCTACAGGCATCTGAAGCTTTTTGTATGAGGAAAATTATGCAACAAAAATGACTGGAGTTGTTCAGCACCTGAATACCCTAAATTCAAGCTCTTCTCATGCCTACATGTTCACGTGTATTTTGTTTTGAAAAAGGTCATATACAAACTCCCTTGATACACTAAATATATGCCTGAACATTCCCCTTAGGACCTTTTAGGTCCTTGCTTTTTATATATATATATTTTTTATTTATTTATGAGAGAGAGAGAGAGAGGCAGAGACACAGGCAGAAGGAGAAGCAGGCTCCATGCAGGGAGCCCCATGTGGGACTCCATCCGGGGTCTCCAGGATCACACCCTGGGCTGAAGGCGGGGCTAAACCGCTGAGCCCCTGGGGCTGCCCTAGGTCCTTGCTTTAAATGTGTTTTCAGGTTGGGGAGGATGATTTAAAACAATGACTGCCTGGTCAACATCCAGAAAAGAAACCAGTATTTCTTGAGCTCTTTCACTCACTCAGCCCTGAGTTCAAGTCTGCCTCTGATACTTACTGCCTGTTGTCTTGGACAAGCTGCTTAATCTCTCCAACCCTCCATTTCTTTCCGTGTAAAATGGAAATAGTAATAGTACCCACCTAAAATGAATACTGGGAAGGTGAAATGAAATTATCCACGTGAAGCCTGCTGGGCTTGGCACTTGGTTAGAAAGATTCAAGGATCCTGACATCACCTTGTTCTCAGTTTGGGATAGAAAACAGGCTTGAATATAAGGAGTTTTAATACAGTGAGATGTATTCATCAATTGAAATATATTCACATTGTTACAAGACGGGGTGATAAACTCTGTTTCTATGAGAGATAGCTGTTGCAGAAGGCTTCACGTGGGTAATAATGGCAGCATTGAGCTTTGCAGGAAGGCAAGGGTTGAAGTTTCCGGGCCAACAAGGAAAGGATGACATCCAGGGATTGATGCATAGCTGGGAAGAACCAGGAGTCTTTTTAGGGCCTTTGGTCCTGCTGAAGCATTCATCATAGCACAGGAAAGGGAGCAAGGAGGCGGGGAGGTAGGCAGCCTTGGGATCTTGAAGCACCTTGCTTGCCATCATATGAAGCTGAGACTTTATCCCGAAGTTAACAGGGAGCCTTCAGAAAGTTTTAATCGAAGCGTGATGGAACTGAATTTGCATTTTAGAAGGATCTCCTTTGCAGCCTCACGGAGAATAGCTTGAAAGGGAACAAGAATGGCGGCAGGGGGAGCCTTAGGAGACAATGGCAAGTGTCTCATTAGCACCAGACGCGGGCCTAGGGCAGTGGGAATGGGAGTGGAGAGACACCTCAGAAGGGGAATCATCAGATTTGGTGATTGATTAAAGGTGGAGTGTAAGGGAGGTGGCAAGGAGGATGCAGGGCCTACAGCTTGGTGCCAGCTCCTCCCTCCAAGGCAGGAAGGAGATTCGCTTTCTGGGGAGGGCAAGAAAATGGAGCCAGGTGGGGACATGTTGTGTCTTAGGTGCCTTTGGAGTAAATTTGAATTTCTATTTATTGATCTCACTTCTAGCAAGGATCTCTTGGCCTGAAACAATACCTCCTAGGCGAAGAGAAATTGATGGATGGGTAATTTGCTCTAAAACCCCAGTGGATGATTCTTGGCACCCAGCAAATCTCCTTCCTGTAAACTGCTTTCGATACAGTGAGGGCTTCGACTGGCTGTTTATTAACTCCGGGGTCACAAGTAAGCAGCATGCTTCAAAATGTGACCAATTAAGGAAAAAGAGGAGATGTAGGCCTGTCTCTCTGTGTGTGTTTGAAAGGAATCAAGTGAAATGTTCTAAGTGTTCAATTTCACCTGTCAGAGTTACCAGTTGTCATTGATGGGTGTCCAGTTCTCCAAATCTGTGCAGTTCATTAGCACATCGTCCCTCTTCTAAAGAACTGTGTGATTTGCTCTCTGGACATCAGTCAAGGGTAGCAAAGCAGACACTTTCCTTTTTCTCTCTGATAAAATAAAGCAATTTTTTTCTATCTTGAATGAACAGGCACTGACACTTAAGTATCTGGTGTGTGCCAGGCATCATGCTAATAACTTTATTGCAGTTATAAATGACGAGGCCGATAAAAGTCACGACCATTTAGTGCTTATTCTTGGTCAGCACTATGCTAAGCCCTTTAGATGCATTAACTCATTTGACGCTTTCAACAACTCTTCAAGGCAGATCCTGTGATCACTCCCATTTTATACCTAAGACAATGGAGGCTCAAGCAGGTAAGTGGCAAGTTCACTATGCAGTCAGTGAGTGGCAGAGCTGGGATTCAAACCCAGGACTGACTGGCTCTGAAGCCACATCTCAGCAGCTACACCATGACCATGAGCTCCTAACAAACCCTTTGGCTGCCTGAGTCACATGGCCTGACATCACCGCATGCCTCCTGTCACCCCCCATGAGGACACTGAGTGGCTGAAGTACTCCCCTTTCACACTGCAGCAGAGTGCACATAGTAGGTGCTCATTAAACGTTTGCTGAACTGGAATGACCCCAGGCTCCTTCTGCTTCAGCTGGTCTTCCTACCTAGAAGGTGCGCCTCTTTATCTTTCACTCTCTGTTTATCTTTTCCTTTTTATTTTTTTTTCAAGGTTAGCCCAGTTTTATTTCCTCCAGGAAGTACCTCTGATTAACTTCTTGGACTGGTTCTTCCAGGGCCCTCAATCCCAAGGCCGCTTCCACTTCTCTGTCCATCTATGCTTGTCTAACTTGGTTTCTTTAGTCCCTGTGTGTGTGTCTATGTGTGTGTGCCCATGTGTGTGTGCACATGTGTGCATGTGTACATGTGTCTGCCCTTGAGTAGATGCCCTGCTCTTTTAGTCCAAGGATCACTATTACTACTTCCACCAGTGCATAAAAGTCATCACTGTGACAGACAACCTGGACAACCCTTTATCTGGCTAGTCTATCTCTGTCAAAACTTTACCTGGTCTTTGCTGCTTACTGACTGTGTGATCTCAGGCAAGATAATTAAAATCTATGTGATCAATTTTCTCACCTATGAAATGGAAGTAATGGTACCTCCCAAGGAGGGTTTATTTGAAAATTAAATGAGATTATGCATGGACAGCTCTGAGTACATCATTTAGCATCAATAATAAATGGCAGATATTGTCATCATGGAGTCAACAAGGAGGTGTAGAGCAGCCTGCGTGTTGATAATATGACCCATCCCTCACATGTTCAATGTCTCCTCTTGTTGCCTCTTTTGATCCCTATAACCACATTGAGAGACAGAAAGAGAGGAGAGACGGACCAAGGGAGAGAGAGAGAGGAGAGTTTACCATCACCTTGTACAGTTATTAAGTGCTGGAATGAAACTCAGGGCTATCCTAGGGTTTATGGATGGGCTCTAGACTTCTGAACCCCTAAATTCAAGCATGCATTATCTTTGCATGTATGTTTATATGTGCTCTTTTGGCAAGAGGAACTCCATTTTTTCCTTAGCTCCTTAAAGGACCCTCCAACTCCCCAAAAAGGCTTAGAACCATAGTCTAAGTCAACTGTTCGCATTTTATAAATGAAGACTCTGAAGCCCAGAGAGGGAAGGCACATGACCCATGAGTCAGGCATGCTCACAAGTCAGGCAGAGTAGGGCCTTCTTATGACCTGGTGTCCTGGCTCCCAGGCCAAGTCTCCATCTACCTCCTAGACCCAGCCTGGTCTAGGCAGTGTCAGGTGAGGACAGCCAGGAGCCTTAATGAGGGCAGCTTGGCTGAGGACGTCACCACAGCAGGAGACAAGAACTTCAGGGCAGGGGACCTGGAACCTATTAGAACCTGCTTGTTGTGTGAGGTGGACACTAATTGCACTGCCAGGGAGTCATTGACTGACCACTGGGACCTCAGTGATGAGCTCACTGAAAAAACTCTGAAGCTGTTGATAACTTTGGGAAAGTAGGGCCAGAGGGCCAACATGGGGACAGGGCCTGCTGGCCAAGCAAAGGGCAGCTCGCAGCTTTTATGTGTCATATGCTATGATTTCCTTGTTAATGTGTGTGTGTGTGTGTGTGTGTGTGTGTGTGTGTGTGTTTGGAGAGAGAGACAGAGAGAGAATGAAAGAGGAGGAATGGGGAGCATATATTCATACATTAAAGACCACACACATACACACTACTACACACACCTGCCCAGGCACACACATGCACCTACCTGCCCAAGTACACAAACACACACGTGCACACACCAGCCCAGGCAAACACACATGTGCACAAACATGCACACATCTGTCCAGGCATACACACACCTACATGCATGCATTCACCTGCACAGGCACACACATGTGCACACACTTGCCATGGTACACACACGTACACACACACTAGAATTTAGGTGTTAAGGACTTGAGCTTCTCTCAGAGAAGAGCCTTCCACCTACTTCCCACCCAAATATAAGTATGAAGGGAATGGATTTCAGAAATGAGCAGAAAGGAGCTTAGAGGAGGCCCTTGGAAGGGTTTCAAACCCCATAGGCATTATGATGATGGTTGTACCAATCAAAATAACCTTTAAATGCAGACAACACATTTCTAAAGTTCTTTCACGTACATTTTCCCACTTGAGTCTAAAACAACCCAGGGAGGATGGTGCATGTTTAATATTTATACCACATTTACTTAGCTTGAGTTATTTGCCATTTTAGTGTGATTTCATTGCGATATACATGAGAACTAAAAACTAATAGGGCTGAGGATTTTTAAAATTTCATTTGTATGCACCACACAAAGGCTTTCAAGGTTTTTAATTGGCTATTGATTTGGATTTCATGAAAAAGCTGTATACATGTATTCAGAAGACTAAAACGCAAGAGTGTCAGTGTGGCGTGCCTGTGTTTTAATTTACACATGGCCAAAATTTTAAAACAATAAAGATAGAATTTCAAATCAAAAGTGAAGATTTGTTCTCCAGCTTCCCCAAAAAGACCCATCCTCTGAAGGTAATCCAAAGAAGGTTTGACAAGCCTTCTTTCAGTCTCAGAGAGGATAACCAGTTAACTTAACATCACACAGTAGAGTACAGTAAAGCCCTGCTGTCTCCACTACAGGTGCAGCCTATTGTTACTTAGCAGGCTTTCTGCTGCTCTAGAAACTGGTCTGGACTCAACCCCAACAAAGTGAAAGGTAAAATTCTGCATGTGCATGCATTTTTCTGTGGAAATGGCTCACATAGCTTTTAAAACCAGATTTTCAAGGGAAATCTTAACGAAGAAGATTATAAACCACCGCATTAGAGATGGCCACTCAAGAAATACAATTGTCAGTGTTATGGTTGCCATCCCAAATCAGGGCTTTAATAAGAACGACAACCAAAAAGGCTGCACAGTTCAGGTCTGGAGTATATTGTGATGCTCCTAGATAATCTGGGTTAGTGGTTCTTAAGTGTGATCCCTGGACCAGGAGCATCAGTGCCATTTGGCAGTTCCTTAGAAACACAAGTTCTCAGGCCTTGCCGCAGACCCAAGCTGATCTTCACTAGTGTTTGAAGACCACTATTTTAGGTCTTTCATTTGGAAAAAGATATAAATTTCTAGTTTGAAGTGGTTCATTGATATTTTAAAGGTGATCTAGGTTAGGTTTATGATTCAGTTTTTAAAGACGGGATTTTGGGGCAGCCCGGGTGGCTCAGCAGTTTAGCACTGCCTTAAGCCCAGGGCATGATCCTGGACCTGGGATACAGTCCCAAGTCGGGCTCCCTGCATGGGCCTGCTTCTTCCTCTGCCTGTGTCTCTGCCTCTATCTCTCTCTCTGTCTCTCTCATGAATAAATAAATAAAATCCCATTTTTAAAAATGGGATTTTTTTTCAGGGTTTAACAAATTAGTGCAGCTATCTTAAATCCGAGGTCAGGGCTCAGGTTGGCTCTGGTTCCACCCTACTTCTTCCCCAAACCCCTGCCGCAGTTGCAAATCACCTCTGGAACACCACTCCGCATCAGGTGTTTGCTGGGAGTTCAGCCAAGGTGCTCAGAAAGAGGCCTAATGTAGGTCGGACTCTCCATCAGGGCCAGAAGAGGATGACACAGTGGCAACAACAGCCCTTAAGCCACCACCTAGAGGGCCTTGCACGACTATGCTGAGTGCTGGTAGCTTGTCAGCCAGCTGGATACCTGGCAGAAGGGCTGAGAAAACCCCCCCTTTTGTTTTCTTTTGTTTTGTTTGTTTTTAGAAAAACCCCTTCTTGTCACCTGGCTGTCATCAGCATAGTCTTCTATGCCACCTGCCCACAGTGCTATTAACATTAACACAGAAGAACATTTCTCCAACCGGGCTTCTTTCCAGCATGTTCTCCTCTTCTGAGTCTTCCCCCAGCCCAATTCAGTTCTCTTATTCACCCACTGGCTTCTGAATCTTCTCTGGAGAACCAGTTCAGAAGTTACCTCTTCCAGGAAGCCTTCCCAGACATCTCCAGCCTATCTCCCTTCTCTAAGTGCCTGTTCACATTATTAGTATTTTGTGAGTTGGGGCTTAATTGCCTTCTTTTAATTGTGGATTTGGGTTCATCAATTTCCATTCAGTCCTTTAGTTCATTCATTCATTGCAACTCAGCCACTCACACATTTGAATGTCTTAAGGCATTGTTCTAAAGGCTAGGAATGATTCAGAACTACCTCTGCCTTCAAGGATCTCAAGGATTGATAAAAATAACAGCAGCCACCACCACCACAACCTCACTAAGCAGGTTAAAGCATTATCAGATCACATCTACAATCTCAAATTATCTTGTGTCTTCATTTGGTTATCTCTGTTCAGTGTCTCCTCCACTAATGAAGCTAGCGTTAGAGCCAAATTGCTGGGTCACAGAGTAGGTATACAGTTAATTTTAAAAGGAACTGCCAGAAAGGGAGACAGAACGTAAAGACTGCTAACTCTGGGAAACGAACTAGGGGTGGTAGAAGGGGAGGAGGGCGGGGGGTGGGAGTGAATGGGTGACGGGCACTGGGTGTTATTCTGTATGTTAGTAAATTGAACACCAATAAAAAAAAAAAAAAAAAAAAAAAAAAAAAAATAAAAGGAACTGCCAAAGACTTTTCCAAAGTGCTTGTAACATTTGGCACACCCACCAGCAAAGTATGACAGCTTCCATAGCTTCACATTGTTTTCAACGTTTTGTGATGACAGGTATTTTAATGGGTAGAAAGTAGAATCTTATTAGAGTTGTAACTTGAATTTCCCTGACAACAAATAAGCTTATTTGTTATTCAAATATATATTTCTATGAAGTGTCTTTTCAAGTTCTTGGTTCATCTTTTGGGGTATTATATTTCTTTTAATTACTGAATTGTAGGAGAGGATGGATAGATGATTAGATAGATAGATAGATAGATAGATAGATAGATAGATAGATAAACACAGTAGGTACAGATGTGCTACAAGCGTTTTGTCAGATATATGTCAGATATACAAATACTTTTTGCCAGTATGTGGTTTGCCATTCCTTTCTCTTGATGATGTCTCTTTTGATAAACAGACATTTAAAATTTTGGTGAAAAAAATTAAAATAAAATTTTGGTGAAGTCCAGTTTACCAAATTTTCATGGTTTTGTGTGTATAAGGCCTTCTCTAAGAAATCTTTGCCTACTTCAAAATCATGAGGATTTTCTCACATGTTTTCTTCTAGAAGCCTGGAGCTGTACAGTTTGAGCATTTACATTTATGTCTTTGATTTAGTACAAATTGAGTGTTTTTTGGTACAAGGTAGAGGTTAGAGTTAATTTTTCCCCACGCAGTTATCTATTCGTGCCAGTACCATTTGTGGAAATAGTCCTTTTATTCCACTAAATTGCCCTGATATCTTTATCAAAAATCAATTAACTATACAGGCATACCTCAAAGATACTGCAGATTCAGTTCCAGACCACTGCAATAAAGCTAATATCTCAACAAAGCAAGTGAAATGAATTTTTTGGCTTCCCGGTGCGTATAAAAATTATGTTTACACCATCTTGTAGTCTGTCAAGTGTGCAATAGTATTATATCTAAAAAAAGAGTGTGTGTACCTTAATTGTAATATTTTTATTGCTTAAAAAATGCTAACCAGCATATAAGCTTTCAACAAGTTGTAACTGTCTTGCTGGTCGAGGGTCTTGCCTTGATGCTGAAGGCTGTGACAATTTCTTAAAATAAGACAACAATGACATTTGCCACATCCATTGACTCTTCTTTTACAGGTGATTTCTCTGCAGCATGTGATGCTATTTGGTAGCATTTTACCCAGAGTAAAACTTCTTTTAAAATGAAGTCAACCCTCTCAAACCCTGCTGCTTCTGCTGCTTTATCAACTAAGTTCATGTAATATTCTGTAATATTCTGAATCTTCTGTTGTCATTTCAACAATCTTCATAGCATCTTCACCAGGAGTAGCTTCCATCTGAAGAAACCACTTTCTTTGCTCATCCATGAGAAGCAACTCCTCATCCATTAAAGTTTTGTCATGAGATTGTCAGTCCCATCTCCAGACTCTACTGGAAATCTCCATTTCTTGGCTCATCATAGCTATCTGTCCTTTTAAGTTTTTGAACATATTTATAATAGCTGATTTAGGGCCCTTTGGCTAATTCCAATACCTGTGCCATTTAAGAATCTGTTTCTATTGATCACCAATTTCCTTTCTTTCCAGTTTTGTTGAGATATAACTGACATAATACACTGTATTATGTTGAGGTGTGCAACATAATGATTTGATATATGCATATACTGTGATCACCACAATAAATTTATTTAACATCTATAACCTCATGTGGGCACAAATTCTTTTTCTTGTAATGAGAACTTAAAGATCTGCTCTCTTAGCAACTTTTGAATATACAATACAGTGTCATTTGACTACCAGTTTCTTGGTTATGGGTCACAGGTTCCTGCTTTGCTTGCCTAGTAATGTTTAATTGTACACTGGATATTGTAGATGATACTATATAGGCAAGCTGGATTATGTTGTTTTTCCTTTAGGGACTATGAATTATTGCAGACATTTAAATTACTGGTGAATCTTCTTGATCCTATTTGGTTTTGTTTTATTTTTTGTTAGGACTGATGTAAAACTGGTTTATTTCAGTTTCTTCATTAGTTATGAGATGTGGCCCTGACTCTAGGGCAGCAGTTCTCACTTCAAGATGACTTTTGTCCCCCTGAGGACATTTTACAATGTCTAGAGGCATTTTGAGTTGTCACAATGGGGGTGAGTGTTATTGACGTCTAGTGGGTAGATCAGCTAAAAATCTTACCATGCACAGAGCAACCTTTGCAACAAAGGATTATCTGTTCAAAGTATCAGGAAATCAGGAATGCTGAGGTTAAGAAACTCTGCTCTAGAGTTTGGTCTTACCCTAATATGTGGCCATTCAGCAGTCTTAACTGAGATGCACACCAAGTCTCCTCCATTCTAGATGAGCTGGAGTGCCAAGCCCTGCCTGCATAGCCTCTCACATTTCCATTTTGTTCTCAGGCCCTAAGCAGCAGCCCTCTGCTAGGCCTCACTGAGTCCTGCTCTGGGCTTCTAAAGACCAGGCTACACCCAAGGCCCCACAGAACATGTCCACACCCCTTTCTGGTGGATCTCCCCTCCAGTGCCCTACCCTGCAAATTCCAGTTACTGTAGCAGCCTGGACTCCAAACTCTGCTCAGCTCCACGAGACTGCTGTGGTCTGCTTGGGTCTCTCTCTTTCTGCTTCATTTAGAAAAGTGTTCCTGGGCAAACATGCTGGAAACAGATACAGTGTCTTTCTGGTAAGTGTCCCCTTCTCTCAGGGGTCATGATTCTGCACTTCATCCAGCCAGGAAACAATTACCCCATTCGTTTTGTTCATTTCTATTCTGATGATGGGGAGATGGCAAGTAAGGTACTCAGGGAGTTTTTAAAAACAGTTTCCTTGAGCCCCATCCTAAGAGATTCTGACTCATTGGTCCAGGCTGGGACCTGGGAATTTTGTTTTAAAATTTTTTAGAAGATGCTGATTCAATACCTAGTTTGGGACTTACCTCTCTAAGCCCTACTGGGATCACATGAGACAAGCAAGGCATTTTTCCTTGGTTCCTTAGATGCCAGATGACTTCCACTGGGAAGAACAGGATTGTACTACAGTTTTGCTGTTTCAAGGGGATGGGAATGGTCCTTCCACACTCAATGCATTGTACACACAGTAGCCATAGAACCTGAGAGAATTCTTCACCTGATGGTGAAGTGTCCTGAGCCCCTCATCCTCCTGGACTTTCCCCTCCAGCAGCCGATTCCAGAAGCTGTGCACTCATTCACTCTGGTCTGGGAACTGTGAGGCCTTTGAGGTTCTTTCCTGATGTGGCTTCTGGACTTTCAGTTAAAGTGCCCTGCTGCAGGCCATCACACCTTCCCTGAGGGCTCCTGAGACCCAGTTCTGGGATAGAGGAGGTACTTGCGGGTTCAATGTTTGTTCACTTCACACTTAATGGTAATTTATGAGTTTTAATCACTATGTCACATAGGGAAAATATGGCAGGGAGTCATTTCAATAAGTAAATCCATCTATTTTTATACCTTGGGCCTCATAGAAATGAGCATCCTATCTAAATGATCTGTTCCAAAAGCCTCATTAAATATTCAGAGAGGAGAAGTTCATGGGCATCCTTCCTTCCCTACCCCAAAGAGGCATTTTCAAAAGCTGAGGTCCATAAATCTTACCACGGTGGCTCTCTGCTAGCTCAATATGCAGGTCAACTTTACAGAATTAGCCTGGACTAATGCATTCACTTCTGATGTGTTACATGGGGCCAGCCCAAGATCCTACAGACATAATTTACTTGCTTATTCATGCTCGGTCCTTATTTTCCTTGCTCATTCATCAATCTCTTCATTTATTTGTATGTTAATCCATGCACACATCTACAAAACAAACAACATTCATCCTTATTCCACGCTAGGCACTGTGCCTTGCTTCATGAATATGGAGGTCAGTAAGCAGTCATTTACTCACCCATTTATCCCGTGAATACTTACTGGGCACCTACTATGTGTCTGGCATCAGGGACCCAGTGGTAAAAAATACAGACAAGGCTAATGTTCCCATGGTTTATTTTGTAAACTAGAAGAGAACACAAATAAACCAGTTAATAAAATATAAGACCACGTTTGAAATACTAAGTGCTGTGAAGGAAATGAGGTGGCAAAGGAAGTGGGAATGGTTGGGATGGTGGTCAGGGAAGACTCCTCTGTGGAAGTGACATCTGAGCTGGGACCTAAGTGCCAAGTAGCAACCAACTGTGCAAAGAACTGGAGGCAGAACATTCTACTCAAAAAAATAACAGGTGCAAAGCCCTTGGGGAATGCAGTACAGCTAGAAGACTGTGGATAAAGGGATGATGTAGGAGAAGTAGGCAGGGGCTACATCACATGGGGGCCCTGTAGATCAGGCAAGAGCTTTGGGTTTTTTCCTACATGGGATAATTGTCTATTCTCTTATTTGTTTAATCTTGTATTTATATCAGTCTGGATATTTATTTTATGCTTTAAGTTATGGTCTATTACTGCTTTATTAATTTTATTGCTCAAATTGTTCCAGATTTGGCCACTGGGGCTCTTTACATTGGCTTCTGGGTCTCTCTGACAAACTATTATTAGAGTGGAGTTTTATTATTATTAGTGTTTGTTTTTTGGATTTTGGGGTTTTTTTAGTACTTCACTTCCCGGCATTACAAGATGCTCTAGGTTAGTGCTTTTGGGCTTGATTGCAAGTGCAAAGGGAAGTCATTGGATTTATCTGACCTATCTAAATCTGGCTGTCATCAGTGACCATTCTCCCTGAGCCTTTCTTCACATGCTTGACCCAAGGACCATCCTCTCCAGTCCAACCAGTCACCTTGCAATCCTGTCATGGCCTCCATACATTTGCTTACAAGGAAGGCCTCTCCCTCATCCACCCTATTTGGGAAGATCCTTGTCTTTAATTATCCATCCATCCCTATATGCATTCCCTTCACTGAGTGAAGGTACCAGTTCCTCCCACCACAAAGGTAGAATATATTTCTACCTTGACATTAGGCTCAGCCATATCTTATTCTAAATGAGGCAGAAGTGACAATGTGCCAATTGTACACTGCCCAAGAAGTGCTTTATGCAGCAGGGTGACTTGAATAGGTTTGTAGGGAAACTCTGGAAGCCCTAGAAGTTCATGTTATTGACAACTAGGATGTCAGTCCTCTCTAGCATTCCATAAAGAAGTAACTTTTTCTATCGGCAATAATTTTGTTTGATACACACCAAGCACCCTTAGAGGAAGAAGAGATCTAAGGTGTTTGGACAATTTCTACATCCTTGTAGCTATTGCCCCTTGAAGAGCTGCATAGCAGCTCTGAAAGAAGGGACTCACAGGACTTTGCCACTTCTCCCTATCAGGACCAAAAGCCCTGTCAATCATAGGGTGGTAAGGACATTTCTTTCCCTCATTTTTTCCAAAAGAATCTCAAATGGCCAAAACCAAGCACAGAGTAATTTCTCAATAGGTCACCATACTACATTATAATTGTTAATACATCATTTTATTTCCATATTGTGAATCTTTGGAATCCTACCACAACTCATCTACCAACTTACTGTGCTATCTTAAGTAATGCGCTGAGCTATTTAACCTCTCTGGGCTGGAGTGGTCTCATCTTTTGTAGACTGTGATATCATGTTCCAGCATCATGGGATGGGCTGCTTGGATCCTGGATGCCCACAGGACGCTCAAAATAATCCATGCCGGTTTATGCTGCATTCATTGATGTATTCCCAGCATACAAAACATCCAACAAATTGGAAGCCCCAAATTAACATGTGTTGAATGGTTGAATTGAAGCACTGATGAGGTTGCTATGCAAGAGAAGTCAGCTAGATTTCAAGAGTGCCCAAGTGGGAAGTGAAAAAAACAAGAATCTTCTGCCTCCCCCGCAAGTCCAGGTTGAACACAAATCCTAAGAGCAAAGTGTCCACTCTACCAAGCAGGATTGTGATAATATCATTCCAAGCTTTACAGTTTATAAAACACTCTCACATGCATCATGGAGTCCTTTTATTCAGTCCTTGTGGGATAATTGTGAATGGTGCCATTTTACAGAGAGAGGAAAGGGGGCCTAGAGAGGCCTCACATTTTCCACAAGCAACCATAGCACAGCCAGGGGTTACAACCAGGGCATCTGGCCACACATTTGAACTGGCTCTAGATTCTCTGAGATTCTGTGAAGATATATTGGACACCAATATGAGAAGGAGGGTCCTAACCCACAGTGTGACTCTAATAGTCCTTGTTCTACTTGGGATTGACCTTCACCATAAGAGCCATGAGCCCCTGAGCCCTGATGGTCACCCTTTTTCTGTTTCTGGAAGTAATGACTGTCAGGTGGGAAGGTAGGCTAAGAGGCACCATTTATTGAGCACACATGGTATACTCAGCACAGTACAAAGCACTACACAGAGTCCTCCCAACCAGCCCCATGAGGGAGCTACTGCAAATATCTCAGTTTTATAAATGAGAAAGCTGAGCCTCAGCAAAATCAAGAATATTCCTTAAGGTCACATGGCTGGTCTGTAGTAGAGCCCAGATATGACCCCAGTATATCTGGCTACCGTCTTCCTCTCCTCCTCCTCCTCCTCCTCCTCCTCCTTCTCCTCCTCCTCCTCTTTCTTTTTAAAGATTTATTTATTTATTTGAGAGAGAAAAAGAGAAGAAGGAAGGGGCAGAGAGAGGGGGAGAGAGAAAAATCTCAAGCAGACTCCCTGCTGAGCACGGAGCCCCACACAGGGCTCAATCTCAAAACTGTGAGATCATGACCTGAGCCAAAATCAACAATCAGATGGCTACATGTCTTCTTAACCTGTTTTCCCCCCACTACCTGAACCCTCTTGCCACAATTTGACATAAATGATCTGCTCCAAGTATAGGGATGCAAAGGAGTTCACCCTCGTGGGGCTCTTCCCCTTGTAACCCAGCACTCCAAGTGTGATCTTACACCACTGGTCATGAGAACGGCAGCTGGAGCTGGTACCTGCTCTTCCTGGTTGGTGAGGTGCCTCATTCACATCTCCTTGCTCCTCACTAATAAGGTCCAGTATGGCTCAGAAAGATACACAAAAGCTCCCTAAATTGGGCTGGCTCAAGGCACCTCTGAGGCTCAGAATCATCCTGGGAGAGACATTGTTCATCTCTGCTGAACCAGCCTTTGCAAAATGGCCACATTCCCTAAGTTTTCTTTCTCTCCCCCTCCCAATATTTCAATTAACATCTTTCCAATGCTTTTTACTTGTGGATGTGCAGACAGCATTGAGGAAAGATTGGGACACTGTAGATTTGCCTTGTGTTTTTTTTTTAATTTTATTTATTTATTCATGAGAGACACACACAGAGAGGCAGAGACATAGGCAGAGGGAGAAGCAGGCTCCCTGTGGGGAACTCGGCATGGGACTCGATCCCAGAACCCAGGGATCATGACCTGAGCCAAAAGCAGATGCTCAACCACTGAGCCACCCAGGTGCCCCTGCCTTGTATTCTTTATATCATGATGCAGGTTTAATAAAAAATTAACCTTGTTGTTTCACTAAAGTTATTCACAAAATGTGTGTTCTATCTCATACCCAATTAAGTAGAATTTTCTCCATGCATGTATTGGATATCTGCTCTAAGAAATGTGCTTGGTGCTAGGGAACAGACAAAAGTAGACCATATAATTTCTTCCCTAGAGGAGTCCTCCAGACCCCAGCCTCAGTTCAATATGAGAGGTTCAAGTAGAAGCCTGGATTATGAACTATGGACAGGGAGAGGAGAGCCCCACTTACTCTGCCCAGGAGTTTCACGGCAGACTTTATTAGGATCACAGATTCAGCTGACAGTTCCTCAGGCAGACAGAAGATGGGAAAGGCATGCCAAGTAGAGGGAATAACATGTACAAAACCATGTAAAGGAGCATGTAGCATTTGGGGATAAGGACACAATGTGTTAAAGGCTAAGGGATACATCTCCATGAATGTGTCAAGAGATGAGCAGAAAGAGATCCAAAAGATTAAGCAATTTTCCATAGATTCTTTGAATGAAGGTCATGGATCCTTACCAGTGTCTGTGTCTCTGATCTGTTTGCTAGATCCCCCTTACTCCCAGAGGGGAGATCACTGGTTGGAAGGAGGAGGTGGTGATCTGAGGAACTCGTCAGTGTGTATGCTAGAAGGTAGACAGGTACACACACATCTTCACACTTCCCATAATACACAGAAGTGTGCAGCACCCATGGGAATTCTGAGAACCATGATAAAGTCATGCCAGTGGCTCACCACACCTTAGCTATTGGCAAGGAATCCCAACAGGACAATTAGGATTAATTGAAATCAGTCTGATTGATTGGTCTGTATGAACTTTCATCAGAGCAGCCTGGTGATGTAGGCAGAAGACAGCTGAATTGGCTCTAAGGGACCCATGCCTGGAGGAGGAAATGCAAATGGAGGTCAGTTCTGGTCTCGAGTGGGACAGATGCCAGAGTCAAGCTGTCGGTGTCCCTCACTTGGCTGTTAGAGTTTCTACTGCTATTGGACAGGTCTGGAGGTTCTAAGTGGAGGACCTTGGGTTAAGGAGGGTCTTCTTTGCAAATGTGGTATGAGTATGGGATATGTTTATCTAGCCTCATCTACTTCGGCCTTTCACTGGTTTCCTAATTGGTCTAAGCTTCTTAGAATTCCCTGAGCAGACAGATTTCTGCCCTTACTTCCTTTGCTCTGACTGTTCAGATATATTACAGTGTCTATGAAATCACATAAGGATCTTATTGAGGTGTCAGCAGATCTGAGATGGGTCTTGAAATTGTGCAGGTGATTATGATGATGATAGTCACTTTGAGTATCAAGATCCTAGAAAACTTCTTTCCTTTGATTCACTTCTCTATGCACCTCTATACCTGGTGATAAACTCCAGTCTTAGAAACCCAGGAGATGTCATGTCCAATCTCATGTCCCAGGAGACATTTTCTGACCTGTTTGCCTGCTCCACTGTGCTGCCTCACATGATAATTGCTTTGATTTGGGTACTTACTCTGCTCTGTGGCCCTTCTGTTGATGGGTTTAATCCTCTGTCTTTCCCATTGATACTCTTTAAGGTCATTGACAGGACTTTATTCATCCCCACTGCCCAAAGCAGGGTCTGGAACACAGTAGGCATCAATACATGTTCATGGAAATAAATCATGCACAGTGATTTTAGGTTTTCCATAGTCTTCCTCCTTTAACCTCCCTGAATTAACCCTTCTTCATATCAAGAATGGGCTGACATAGGGGCCACCAGGTTCAAACTAGATTCAGAATTCAGCTGCTTATGGAATTATATGAAATTATTTTCCTCTCTAGAACTGCAACTTCTGGGGTTTGTTTGTTTGTTTGTTTGTTTGTTTTGGTTTGATTTTGGCTGAAAGGGAAGAAAGTTGTTTTAAGTAGAGAGATAGATTCTGGAAAATTCTGGGCTACAGTCGGCTACAGTGAGGACAGTCATGGCTCTTTTAACTCATTTGTCTCAATGGGTTTTGACTAGGAAGGTTAAGTCCTAGACTGCAATCTCTACCTTAGGAGAGAATAGGAAAGCAGTAAGCTTGAGCAGGCTACTCTGGAGGAGGTACAAGGTCAGGAGAGGGCCACTGTTTACACCTAGGTGAAGGAGCCAGCCCTGTTTAGGGCTCCAAGGGTCAATAGCTTTGGAGAGGTAGAAAATTCATCCTCTATTTCCTTTGGATGCTCTACAGAGCCCCTTTTGGAATGAACAGAGCTAGTTGTATTCCCTCCAAGGGTACAAGACCCAGGATTTTGCTGGGTCACAATGGGACTTAGCCAAGGTCAAAATTCAACAGTAGGATTTTTGCTGAGGTGGATTTAGGTAAGTTATCCCCTAAGTCAGCAATATGCTTAAAGGTTCCCTTTAGGGGAAGACAAACAACTGACCATATGTAGTTACTTCTCTGGGTTTATGCTCAAACTTTCCTAAACATCCAAATAGAAACAGAAATGAACCCACAAATTATTTGAATTGTTTTCAAATCTAGATATTTGTATTTGTATTAATGCTTGATTTGGCTATATAATTTAGTTTTTATTTGGCTTTATATCTTCTAACTAATAATAGCAAATAATCCAGTATTTTTTTACATTTAGTGAAAACTAGGTACCATGCTAAATGCCATTCACATACCGTATTTTTGAATCATACAACAACCCCACGAGGGAAGTATTATCATCATTTTACACCTGTGGAAACTGGGATTTAAAGGGGTTTTAAATAATCTGTACAAGGGGTGCCTGGGTGGCTCAACTGGGTAAGTGTCCAACATGAGATCAAGCCCCAAAGCCAGTATCCTCACTTAGCGTGGAATCTGCTTGAGATTCTTTCCCCCTTCCTCTCCCCACTCTATCTCCCCCTTCCCCCCTCACTCCACTCCTCCCTGCCCCCCTCTCTAAAATAAGTAAAAAAATAAAATCTTTTTTTTAAAAAAGTTGTACAAGGTCATCTGGCATGTAAATGGCAGAGGTGGAATTGCCCCCCAACCCCTGACAATCTGAGGATAGCACTAACTCTCAACTGCCATGTGGTTTTACCAAGGCTTCTTGGACAATTCCCCCAATGTCCTCTGGAATATACCTGGATAGATTCTTTCTCTTAAATCAAGAGGATACACAGAGGGGAATGTGGCCTTCCTGAAATACTGGGGCTTCCAGAAAATCATATCTATCCCCATCGTCGATATTTTGCTCTTTGTCCTTCTACCCTGGTTGTCATCCCGTTTGTGCACTCTCTTTAGTGGTTTGGTCAAAACTGTCCTTTGAATTATGACTGCCTCCCTTACAGGCATTAGCAAACCAAGACTACATATTTTTCAACTAATATTAATATGAGCTGCTTACTATGTCAGGCACTATTACATGTATTACTATAAATACATGTAAGAACTTGATGTGTATTATTCATTTAGTCTCCTCAACAAGCATAACAAGTAAATAGTAATATGTCCATTTTACAGATAAGGAAACCAAGGCACAAAGTGATTACATACTTTTCTTATTTTGATTGAATTGGTACTCATTAAATTGGTTCCTTCACTTAATCTTTTCTTTCCTTTCTCAGAAATAGCCAACAACTTCCGAAATTCCTTATCTTTCCCCTGATCTGACCTGAAATTAAATTTTAAAATTTATTTCCTGCCACTTGTCCCTTCACACCTCCCTGTCTCCTGCTCTCTGGCCTCCACAGTTTGCCTTGCTATTTTCTCTACCTAGACTGCCATTTAAAGCGTGGAGAGATTTGTAGTACTTGATCAATAATTTGCATTATGTAGCAATTATATGCTGCCTTATGGCATAACTATGTATGCCCTTTATTTCCAGTTAGAATGTGAGTTGATAGGCGGGTCCATGTCTTAGGTAACTCTTATTTCATTAACAAGTACAGGGGCTGATGCATAAGTGTGTAGCAGAGGCTGTGTGTGCTCACATCTGTCCATATGCTTGCACTTCTACATTTCCTAGACTCCTTGAAGCTAGGCAGCGTTGTGTGCCTGGATTCAGGTTGATAGAATGTAGGTAAAAATGAGGCAGGTAACTTCCAAGGTGAGACCTTAAAATTATCCCACACAGTCCCTCAGCCCTCTCTTCCCCTGCCACCATGGTCGGGAAGCCCCTTGTTCTAATGGCATAGCTATAAGACAGAAGTGCCTGGATCCCTGTGTGGTCACCTAGAGAATAACTGCAGGAGAGCCACCCCATCCATACAGGACTTTATATGAATGAGAAATAACGCAGTACTGTGTTCAGCACTGAGATTTGATTAAGGAGAACTTCTGTTGCAGGAGCCAGTGTTAACTACTTTATTAATAGAGGTGGTATTCCATACCTATTCATTGAAGGAATTAATGCCTGAGAGACAAACGATAACCTTATAAGACATATATTTGGCTAACTGGTATTACTTCTGATAACATATCTTACTTCTACTCATGTATGTCCAGAAAGAAGAGAAAATTTAATGCCAAAGTCTCACAAAAACAAAAGACAATCTGTTTAATGTTGCTATAATCAGTGCTTAAAGTCATTTACAGATACATAGCCCTCCTCCTTTAAAAAAGAATGCTTAACTGTATTTATAATCAAGAAAACTAAAACCAAACCAACAGTGAAAAACAGTTAAATCCATTAAACTGGCAAACTTACCAAGTCTTAGGCCAAGGGTAATGAAAACATACTTTTCTCTCCTACTTTTTAAGTACAGAAGATTCCAGGTTTGGGTAGTTGTCCAATAATCCTTTCCAGCTTGAACACTGCTTGGACTCATCAGCTGTGATTACTTTATGCCTCTAACATGTCTTTTTGCTATATTCCTTGCATACATTTGCAGGGAGATTCTAGACTTGAGGCTTGCAAACCAATGTGGGGCTATACAAATCCTCAGGCCTCTGCTTAGGAAGTCTATAAATTCATTGTTGCGCATTCCCCTTTTGTGCTGGAGAAGAATATTTAATGTAACTTCCTTCTAGGCTACACTAAATTACAAGAGCAGATTAATTGACCATAGAGTTGAAGGTCCATTTCTGGACTCTATTCTATTTCATTGATCTGTGTGTCTGGTTTTGTGCCAGTACCATACTGTCTGATGATTACAGCTTTGTAATACAGCTTAAAGTCAAGCATTGTGATGCCCCCAGCTTTGGTTTTCTTTTTTAACATTCTTCTGGCTATCTGGGGTCTTTTCTGGTTCCATATAAATTTTAGGACTATTTGTTCTTAATTTGTTTTTTTTTTTATTTTATTTCTGACCCCCCAGTATCCTCATTTTTGTGTTCTATTCTTTATTTTTTTTATTTTATTTATTTATTTTATTTTATTTTTTTATTTTTTATTTTAATTGTAATTTGTTTAGGATTATTTATTTCTTCTGTAAAAAATGTTGATGGTACAGCCACTCTGGAAAATGGTATGGATGTTCCTCAAGAAGTTAAAAATAAAGTTTCTGTATGACCCAACAATTGTCCTGCTAGCTATTTACCTCAAAAATAAAAATGTAGTGATCTGAAGGGCCACCTGCACCCCAGTGTTTGTAGCAGCAAAATCCACAATAGCCAAACTGTGGAAAGAGCCAAGATGTCCATTGATAGATGAATGGATAAAGAAGATATAATATATGTATATACAATGGACTATTACTCAGCCATCAGAAATAATGAATACTTACCATTTACACTGATGCGGATGGAGCTGGAGGGTTATGCTGAGCAAACTAAGTCAATCAGAGAAAGACAATTAAGATATGGAATGTGGAATATAAGAAACAGAACAGAGGATCATAGGGTAAGGGAGGAAAAACTGAATGGGAAGTCATCAGAGAAGGAGAAAAAACATGAGAGACTCTTAATTATAGGAAAAAAATTAAGGGGTGTTGGAGGGGAGGTGGGTGGGTGGATGGGGTAATTGGGCATTAAGGAGAGCACATGAGGTGATGAGCATTGGGTGTTATACACAACTGATAAATTATTGAACACTACTTTGGAAACTAAGTATGTACTATATGTTTGCTAATTAAATTAAAAATTAAAAAATCCCAAGAGGAAATCTTTGGATGATTAGAAATGAGCCTTAGTACCTGGAACTGCTTCAAGACCATCATCAAAGCAGTCATGGCTCATCTTGCAATGGCCCATTACAGACCTCCTCATATCCAGGAAGCAGGTCTTCTTTTAATGTCTTGGTAATTTGGGGAGTCATCAGAAGGAGGGGTTCCTGGGGATTGCCTCATTCTGAACTTCTCCCACATGCTCAGTTCATAGTTCAGGAGTCCTTGGAGGACAGGGTTGGTCCATCAATAGTCCATCTGGAATCCAGGAAATCCAGCTTGAAGTGTTTTGAATCTGAATTCCCTGAGTAAAGCACTCTGGACAGGGACTAGCATAGGGGTAGAGTCATGGGAGTGTTGAATGAATAAATGAATGAGTATAAATAACACCACAGCCATTAAATGAGTTTTGCAGCACACAAGCCACTTTGGATCCACTCTGTTATTTAATTGTCATGCCTAGAGTAAGACTCAAACTTCTTGCCACCATCCTTAAGGGCCCCAACAATCTCACCCTGCCTACCTCTCTGATTTAGCCCCTACAACTCTTCTCCCAGCCCACAACTTGGCAGACAAACTGGACTTCTGCTGTTTGTCAAACACACTGAGCAAGTTATTGTTTCAAGGCCTCTGCATATGCTTTCTGCTCCACCTGGAACATTCTCTCTCAGATTTACACAGGGTTTGCTCCTTCGTGTCTGGTTATTTCTTGGCTCAAACATCACTACTTCAGGGAGGCTTTTTCTCCACTTTTTCTCAAAGAGAATTCTCAACTTTTTTATCCTCACTGCAGCCTGTGTTGACTCATCTGTAAAATAGGGACTATAATAGTAGAGATCTCCAACTTACGATGCGGTTCTATCCAGATGAAACCATCATAAATTGAAAATATTGTAAGTCAAACACGCATGCAATACACCTAGCCACAAAACATCGTGGCTTAGCCTAGCCTAGCTTAACATTCTCAGAATGCTATGTTAGCCTACAATTGGGCAAAAACATCTCACACAAAGCTTATTTTATAATAAAATGTTGAATATCTCACATAATTTATTGTACACTGTTCAGAAAGTGGAAAACAGAATGGTGGTAAGAGTATCAGTTATCTACCCCCATGATCATGTGGCTGGTGGGGAGGCTGCAGCTGTCCAGCACCACGAGAGAGCTGTATGCATATCACTCGGTCAGGGAAAAGATCAAAAGTCAAAATTCAAAGTACTATTGTTACTGAATGTGTATCACTTTCACACCATTGTAAAGTCAAAACATTCTGAGTTGAACTATTGTAAGTTAGGGACTATCCAAACATAACTGTTGGGAGAATTACATAATTGATGTAAAATATTGAACCCAGGGCCAATCCATGAGTGTTCAATAAATAATATTGCTGATGTTGCTATTACTATTCTCTATTCTTCCAGTTACTCTGTGTCTGAACTTCTGCTTTGGCCAAATTTACTCCCCAGGAGCTGATGGCAAGTTTAAGTTGGGAAGACTGCAATCCACTAGCGTTATAAGGTGAGAGGGAAGGGGGTGTCTGGGTGGCTCAGTTGGTTACATATCTAACTCTTGATTTCAGCTCAGGTTATGATCCCAGAGTCCTGGGATCTGCGCTCTGTGGGAAGTCTGCTTTTCCCTCTCACTTCCTCTCTCTCTGTCTCTCCCCCTGCTCCCTTGCTCTATCTCTAAAATAAATAAATAAATCTTTTTTAAAAATGAAAGTGAAGGAGGCAAGGGGGCAACTAGGATGGAAAGACCACCTTATATATGTCAAAGGTGTTATGATTTCCAAGGCTGTTCCAGTTTTGTCATCAGATCCTTACAGCATCATTTGGAGAGTGTTTTGATGAAGAAGGGTGGGTATTATTTTCTCTTAGAAGATGACAAAAATGAGGGAATCCCTGGGTGACTCAGCGGTTTAGCGCCTGCCTTGGCCCAGGGCATGATCCTGGGGTCCTGGGATTGAGTTCCGTGTTGGGCTCCCTCCATGGAGCCTGTTTCTCCCTCCGCCTGCTTCTCCCTCTCCTTCTCTCACTCTCTCTCTCTGTCTATCATGAATAAGTGAATAAAATATATTAAAAAAAAGAAGATGACAAAAGTGAAAGGCAGGTAGGTGGGGGGGTTGGGGTGACTGGGTGATGGGCACTGAGGGGGGCACTTGATGGGATGAGCACTGGGTGTTATGCTAAATGTTGGCAATAACTCCACCTCCAACTCCAATAAAAAATTTTAAAATTATGACAAAAATGAAATTCAGAGAAGCAGAACGATCAGCAAAAGCCTTCATAGCATGAGAAAAGAACAGGAAGCTCAAATCTCCAAGAAAGAAAGATCTGAGTTCCTTAAGAAGATTTTTGTAAAAAATCTAATTGTCTTTGGCATGATTCTCACTCTATTTTCTCCAGAACCTGCATCTGGGGTAGAAGAAAAGGTGTGCCCTCAGCCATGCTGGGGCATTGGAAGACACACAACTCTTAGGCCCTTTTCCTGAGGACCATCCATGCACTCACACATAGCTCAGACCAACCTGGCTTCATGTCAATATAAATGTGTTTAATATTGGTATTTTCTTTTCTTCTGAAAATCATGTTATTTGCTGACTGTATTGATTGCAGTCATGTTTATATTGGTGGAAAAGTAATTTATCTCATTGGAGTCATCTGTGTGGAGGTAGTAAAAGGCTAGTAGAAGCCAAGATATTAGCTAGTTTGCCAGCAGGTCCATCTTTATTAGCAACAACAAGTCTCTCACCAAAATTCTATTTCTGAGCAATATTAGTTGTAAGGCTAAAATTGACACCCTGCGGCTTGTTGGCCATGCAGAGACCAATGAAAAAGCTCTGAAGTCACAGTCCAAACAATATCCCAAAGGCACCCTGCTTAAGGAGGATGAAGGAAGAACAGAGACAGAAGCACATCAGCAGCCCCATGCTATGGGGAGGGTGTAAGGTGGAGAGTTCCTCATCCTGGGGGACTGTTCCAGCAGAACACTACCACTGTATTCTGGTTCTGCCACTTACTAATGGTTGGACTCTGATAAATTCCCTTATCCTTTCCTGAAAGGTCATGCCACAGGGAGGAGAAGGGTACAAAGTTATATCTCTATGGTTCTCCTTAGTCCAATGGTTCTATGAAACTAAGATCTATGTTTGTGAATTCAGGATTTACACATATAGCAAAATACCCATAGGACCCAGTCAAATCATCTTTATGGAAACTTAAATACATCCATAAAATTGTATAGAATCTATCTCCAAAATTCCCATCTTGGCTCTTAGCTGGTTTATCTTCATATAGAGCCAGTACCTGCCTCCTTAATATCATTCCCCCATTGTCTACAGACCTATCTTGTAGAGAAAGAGAAGCAAGACTCTTCCCTCCATTTACATGACCCCGTTCTTCTAATCCCACTTCTTACTATTGAGACTTAACAGATGCTGGTTTGTCTCTCCAGGTCCCACCCCAAAGAGTCAGTGTCTCTCTTACCGTGTAGTGTCCACAGAGGGAAAAAAATGCTTATTTCACTTAAATAGTTATTCCCCAGAGATTTACTTAGCACACACTGTGTGTCAGGCACTATGCTTGGTGTTGGGGGATCTACTGCAGAGCAAAACAGACAGAATCTTTGCTCTCGTGGAGCTACCAGTAAGCAAGTGGACAATAAGAGAAATTACCAAAATGAATGCATTATTACAAACTGTGGTAAGTGTTCTGAAGGAAAGCTTAAGAGTATGTGAAGTGTGTAACAAGAGGGCCTGGCCTGCCTTGGTGTGGTGGGCATGATATCTGTGTTGAGATTTGGAGATCAAATGGAAGTCATCCAGGCAAACATGGAGGGAAGGAGGATGTTCTCAATAAAGATAACTTCAAGAGACAAGCCTGGAACAGTCAAGAAAGGGATAATAAGGTCAATGTGGCTGGAGCAAATACGAGATCCACCCCATGCAGCTCAGAGACAGACTAGCTCTGGATGCAAGACACAAAACCCAATTCAAACTGGCTTAAGAATAAAAGACACAGCAATGTCTCACACAGCTGAGCCAAACAGGATCCAATTTGAGGCTCCACTTGATCTGGGTGTTCAAACCAAGTCAATCGGATGACCATCTCCCTACGTCATCTCTGCTTCTCTCGTCACTGGCTTTGTTCTCAGGCAAGCTGTCCCTACATGGTACCTACATAGCCACCAGCAACTCTACACCCACTTCCTACCAGCTGAACCACCGCAAAGGAAAAGGCATATCTTTCCTATTGATTTCACTTGAAATTCCAGGGTTGATGCTTATTACCTTGAATTGGTTATATACCCAGCCTGGGAGAAGCTATAGCAATCCAACTGGTCAGTTCTGGCCCTGGGGGTTGGGGGGTGGGAGGGTGTTGGTGTTGACCCCACAGAAACACAGGCATTGAGAAAAGAAGAGGAATGGATCCCCAAGAGAAAGATGTGGCTGCTGAGATCACAGACAGGGGGCAGACCAACGAGACCACCAGTGTGTGCTTGGTATTACGCTTCCACCATGTGAGTGGAGATTGTTTGGATGATTCCACATGGCAGCTCATTCTCCTTTTTCTAAAACCTGAGCTTTTTTGATCCCTGCACAACATATTCCTCCAGCCCATTTCTGCTGGAAGGCACATGCCTTCTCCCCAAAAGTGTTCATTCTTAAGAGTTCTCATTAGAATATCTTCTCACAACAGGGGCTCCTGTGTGGCTCAGTCAGTGAAGCATCTGCCTTCAGCTCAGGTCATGATCCCAGGGTCCTGGAATCGAGTTCTGCATCAGGATCCCTGCTCAGGAGGGAGTCTGCTTCTCCCTCTCCTGCTCCCCCTGCTTGTGCTCTCTCTCTCTCTGTGTTAAATAAATAAAATATTTAAGAAAAGAATATCTTCTCACACCAAAGGAATTGTCTATCATGATGGAATTCCTGGGGAGATGGAATGTGGGAGAGCCTCTCTAATGGCTAAGGCCTGGCCAAAAGGTATAAGCAAAGCCTAATGCCAAGAAAACTGCAGTGGGGAGGGTGAGGGGATAACAGGTGGTAAGGATGGTGATGCAGGATGAGTTGCCTGTTTGGAACAAGTAGAAATATTGATTTAGGTCAAGGTGAAATTAAAGCATGTGTTATTTAAAAGCCAGGCTTTCCCTCTGTCTTGCAAATGTGCTGGAGAATGAATTCATACATGAGGAAGCAAAGGCAAAAATTTTTATGGAGGAAGTCTCCTTGAGATGCAATAGAAAAGAAGTCTATCTGGTGTGGGGGTGGGGAGTGGGGAAGGAGCAAAAGTCTTCTCTTTTGAAGTCTGTTTGAGGTTCATGCGGTTCCTGGCATGAGGTTCCAGTCCCCTCTAGGATGGAGCTAGGAACAAAACTTTAAAATCAGATAAATCAGCAGTCAAGCCTGGAAGCTGCTATCTACCATCTGAGTGACCCAACCAAACTGCTCAAATCTTAGTTTTTCTATCTGTAAAGTAGGGACAGTAGCTCCTAGTTTTCACAATAAGGATAGTGATAATCAAATACAATTATGTATGTAAAATGTCAGGCACAAGTTGGTAAATATTCAATACATAATATTCTCCACATGTAGGGAGATGGTAACTTAACATTTGTTCAGCATTATTTGTGCAAAGGGCTTTCACGTGTTCCAAAATACAGTGTAGTAATAGAAAATTTGAGGTATGATGAGGCCAACAGATCAGGAGAGGACTTGAATTGAAAAGACTGTTACTCACGATTCCCAAGAGAAAGGGGGCATGCCACACCACAGGGGGCACACAGGGAGGCACCAGAGTGATTCAGGAGGCAGAGAGAGAGGGGAACTGTGGCAAGTGCCCTTATTGTGGTTTTTGTGGGACAGAATAGGTGAGGCAGGGTAAGCAGGCTTAGGCTATGACTGTTTGAATGATTTTAGTAGACTCTGGGTTTTAGGGGCTGTCCCTGCTTGTCTAGCACCTAGCCCTCTGGTGATTAGGGCAGGAGGATGGTGCTCTAGAACGTGAGAGCCCAAAAAGTTGTTGGGGTGTGGGCTGTGGGTGGGCTGTCTATATTTGAAAAGCATGCCCCCTAATGAGCTGTTTAGTCTCTAGGAATTAATTGGCTAACCCTGAGATGGACAATTTCTCTGAGGTTTGCAAGGCCCCAGATGTCACAACATCAGAATGTAACAGAAAATGAAAGACACGGTTAATACACTTATGTCATTCCACTAAATCTTCAAAAGAAGACTGTGAATAGTATCTTATTTCATTATTGTTATTTATATTTTATTATTTACCAATTTTATTTCACTATTAATTATTATTATCATTTGGCAATTGCCATAGAAGTTAAAAGTGGGTTCTAGAGTCAGACTGCCTGGGTTCGAATTGGGCTGTCTTGGCCCAATTTTAACCTGCCTGTACCTCAGTTTCCTTGTCTTCAGATTGGAGATAAAAGTACTTCACAGAATTGGCATAAAGGTTAAAGGAGCTCATAATATAAAGTGGTAAAGCAGCCCCTGACACATGAGAGAGAGCTATGGCTTATGCACACTTTGCAGATGGATAAAGTGAGGGTTGAAGGTGATACCCTTTGCTCTGAGCTTCCCAGTCAGGGGGAATATCACGATTGGAAGGCTGATCTCCTGCCTCCTGATTCATAAGCCATGTGTTCCCCTCCCCCTCAACTCTAGGTCACCTCTAGGACTCTGTCTTCAGAGTCTCCCATATGAATGCGGGAGCCTCCCCATCCACAGAATGGCCCAGGTCTTCTGCTTCAGGAAAGCAAAGTGGATCAGATGTCCTGGGTGGTGTCTGTAGCTACTTTTAACCATTCTTCTATCTCAGTGGCTTAAGTAACAGAAGACCTTGGCTCTAATTCAGGATCACTTAGTCACTAACTCACCGGATCCCCTTGGGCAAAGTTTCTGCCCCTTGCTAGGTCTCAGTTTCTACAATAGGACTAGCAGCCCCCAAACGGTCCTTCTGGCTCTTCAGTCTGAGATACTGTGAACTAGAAATTGGCACCACCCCTGTCTCCCAAGCCCTAAAGTCAAAAAGCTGGATTTTTTTTTTTCCCAGCAGGGTTGAGGTCTGGATTTGTGGGCTCCTACTTTCCTCAAGGCAGTTGATCCATTCCTGAGTGACCATGCTTTCCAATTTTAGCCAGTTAAACTACAAAAGCCACATCACAGACATGACTCTCAGAGGCCCTTTAAATTGGCTGTGCTGTGTGGCTTAATGGAGGGTTTTCCAGGCATCCCAGGAACTAGTGTGAAAGCTGGAAAACACTCAGAGCTCACAGCCCCCTCCCCCTTGGCCCATTAGTGAGCCAAATGGGTGTTTTTGGCAATGATTAGTCTTAGCTTTGTTAGGTTTTATTGGTTCTTTTTGCTGCTTCCCCCCAATTGGGTCATAATACTAGGTTCTCAGGAGTTTGCATCTCAGGCAAAAATGGATACATGTCAAGTGCAAGAGGGAGGCCTAATAAATACTAAATTCATAAAAGAGCTTTACATAAACCCTCAGAGGATGTTTCAGAGAGAAATTGGGAAAGAGATTGCTGAACAGGAAAGCATGGGCCCTCATTGGCTATAAGCTCGAACAACAGACATTGACAGGACAGTGCAGCCTCTGACAGAGGTGACAATTTCAGCTGCACTGAACGGGGTCTAAGGACCCTGTATAAGGGAGATGATGGCTCCACCCTTCTCTAGCTAATTAGGATAACTTTGATAGCAGGAGTCAGAAAACTAGACCTTACCTGGCTTCAATTGGCATAGAGAAAATGTGTTGATTACCTTAATTATCCAGAATTAGACTTTGGACATTGCTTGATCCAGTGTGCAAATACCGTGACATAATCTCTCTCTTTCTCGCATTCTATTTCTCAGCTTTGCTCACTGGAAAGAGTCTATTCTCAGGCAAAATCATCTTCCATGGTGTTCAGATGACTTCTGGAAACACTCGCGACTCAATATTTTGCGTTGAATTCAGTGACAGAGGATGAGAATCTTAAACTAGCATTCTCAGCCTCAGTGCCTTAGCATCTCATTAGGTTGAGATTGGATCATGTGACCGCATCTGGACCAATAACACCCGGGAGATGGGAATGCCCTCAGGTCGTATGTTCCCCCTCTCAGAAGTGGAGCCCACTCCACTAAAGCCTTTGCAAAGGACTTAGAGCAGAATAAGAGCGCTTTCCTTAGGGCAGAAATGGGATGTGAAATGAATCCATACATGAAGTATTGTGCTCTGTGTTGGGTTCTATGTGTAATGAGAGGCATGAAGAAAATGGAGCAGAGCCAGAAAAGTGGTAAGAGTGATGAGGGAAATGTAAAAACATGGAGAAGAGTTGGAAGAAATAGAGAGAAGAGAAGGTAGTGGGGAGTCATAAATACTGTACCTGAGTGCCTGAAGTGGTGAGAAGGGCTAGAATCACTCTGCCCCCATAAGGGGAGCAGAGAGGGGAAGAACGGATTCACACACACTGACTTTGGCTCCATAGATCATATTTGGCTTAGTAGATCATATCTATCACCTCTTCCTATAACAGGTTAAGACAGCCACACAAATGGTTTCTGTTGTTACCCCGTAGTTCCCCCCAAGTAACCACTGAAGGTTTAAGTAACCACTGAAGTCTAAATCAGCAGCCATTGACCTCCCACTTAAGAACCTCTAGTAGCTTTCCCCTTGCAGTGGATTAAATCTCCTAGGATAGGTTTAACTGATCGCTTTTGCTCACCTTTTGGGCCCATCACAGAACCTAGAAGAATATCTGGACTGTTTATTTATTTATTTATTTCTTTTTTTTGTTTTTTTTTTTTTTTTTTTTTTTTTTTTTTTGTTTTTCAGCAAAGCTTTATATTTTGTTTCTTAACAGTCTTGCATATCAGGCATTTTCACATCATTAATTTCAATAGGATTTATATCTAAGGTTTTCTTTTTTTTTTTTTTTTTTTTAATTTTTTTTTTTTATTGGTGTTCAATTTACTAACATACAGAATAACACCCAGTGCCCGTCACCCATTCACTCCCACCCCCCGCCCTCCTCCCCTTCTACCACCCCTAGTTCGTTTCCCAGAGTTAGCAGTCTTTATGTTCTGTCTCCCTTTCTGATATTTCCCACCCATTTCTTCTATACTTTCAGGGATCATTTCTATAGTTTGTTATTTCTTTTTTTTGTCACAGGACTTCACAGGTGGATAATTTCTACAGATCTTTGGCCCAATGAAATGCTGGATTTCTAACACTTGAATGTATCATAGCAGACTGATTGAGCATTTATCAGAGATGGATTTCTGCATTGAGCAAGGGGCACGTCCCAGAGCTCCCAGATGCAAGGAATCCATGATGCACCCCACAACAAGTAAATGACAGCAACCTTGGATGTAATTCCTCTGGTTTCGCCACATGCCAAATGGAGATTTCTTCCAGGCCCATACAGCCGGTACCGGGTGTTTTTTAATTAAAGACACTCTTTGAGGAATTGTGTTAATCCTGTCAGTACCTGGCTTTCTAATTCCCTCTTTCTCAATATGAAGAGAAGGTATATTGGCCACTCTGGCCCCAACTGAGTTGTTTTCCAAGAGAAGAACTTTCAATCCTTCCACGCACAATAATGAAATATGATACAAAACAGGCCTGTGTCAATAAATCTACAGGAGAAAGGTCAGGCTTACATTGCTGGACGGGATTGGCAAATACATTTGTTCCTGCAATGTCTGTGTTTTAAATGCCACCCTCCGATGAACCTGGTGCTGAAACACACTTTGGAGTTTGATGAGATGTCAGTTTTGCTCAGCTCTGATCAAATAAGATGAATGAAAGTGAAACAAGAACAAAAATATTACTTCTGTCATTTTTTTTATGCATCACAGGAATTGGGTCAGTCGGGGAGATTTCTCTTAAACAAATACCAATCCCTGCACAATGTCACCCATTGATCTGGCAGGCAGCGGACAATGATCGCTTTCGCGTGGGAAAGGGCACACGACTGCAAGAGCAAAGAGCAGGGCAGCACCCATATAATACCATCTCCCACTTCGCATCTTCAAAATCCACCCATCTGCCTTCCATTCCCACTTCAAATAATGCTCTTTGAGGATATGGATTTCTCCCTGCACTGAGCAAACATGGTAAAGAACAGGATGGAATTTCTCCTGCAAAGAAGAATTAAAATCATTAACTGCTCATTTATCCAACTTAAAACATGTGAATTAAATTTAACAGAGACCTAGAAACCTGTCTGACCCTGTCTGAGGCCATGAGGTTATGCATGAGGTCAAGGTAAATGATGAGATCTGGGATGGGAAATAGTAAAACATTAGTAATTCTAAAGGAGCCAAAGACAAGGAATCAGGAAGGTAGATGAAGCAACAGGAGACAGTGGGCGGTAGTAGGCACTATGGACCGTGTAGAGTAGGGAGTGCTGGGGCCATCTTTACCTCCACATGGGGGTAAGGCGGCACAGAGCAAAGTAAAGCCAAGAGAGGGAGAGAGGTGAATTCCTGATAGCTTGAGCACCTGGATCCAGCCTTGGCCACAGCCCAGTGCTCCAGACTTCTCATTTACATGTGACAATATTTTTCCTTTCATGCTAAAAGTTTAAATTAAAAATAAATAAAGTGAAGACATGGGTACTTGCCTGCCTGATTACCCAGCAAGGGATATTAGAGTGCCACAGTGGACCTAACATTTGTGCTGGAGGAAAAGGAGGCTGACTGTCCATTACCAGTGCCTCTGAGTTAATGCAGGTGAAAGTACACAGAAGAGCTCTGCCCTCTGCTTTCATAGGCCCTCTGCTCTCCAGGCTAGACCACCACAGAACCACAGAGCAACTCCTAAGAGCGGGGTCCTGACGGGACTATTGTTCTGGACTATTGTGTCTATTCAGCTCTTCAAATGTTACAGATACACCAAGAATCACTGTGGAAAGAAAATGCTTTCCATTGCTGTGTGAACAGAAAGGTCCCCAAACCCTCTCAGGACACAGGGATGTGCAGTCTCAACCCTGTAGTTGAAACTCCCAACAGTATCCTATCCAGAGCAAAACCACTGCTCACTTGGTACCTCTGGTGCTAAGTATACTGTCTGGTGCACAGTTGGTGATTGTGTGTGTGTGTGTGTGTGTGTGTGTGTTTCTAGGTGAAAGTGCAGAGATCATCTGAGGCATCTTATCTATGTCAGAATCCCCTGCTACTCCATGGAGAAAATGCTGGTTAAAAAAAACAAAATAGTTATCTGAACCATGGAGCTCAAATTACAATGTTTGAAGATGATGGGTATCTTCCATCAAAACCGGGTGGGGAGGACTCTGGACTTGGGTGAATCAGAGCACTGATTTGGTTACTAATTCTTCTCCTTTATTCCTACTGACTCCAGAAAGTATTCATTATTTTTTTGCCAGAGCCTCTGAATGATAATAAACAATTCATGGTTTTTTCTTAGGAAGTTTTCCTTTCACTTGCCCCCAGTGGATATGTTGGATTTATGGAATTTTCTATTATTCTGCTCAACTGATATTAGACCCAAGGAGAAGGAGTTGAGAGCTATCCTTGATGCCAAGGTATTCAGGAAGGCCAGCGTCTTCTGGGCTGTGGGCTGAATACCTCGAGCAGTTGTGAACAAAGAGAGAATAGAAGCGGCCATCCAAGAGAATGAAGGGAAGCTGGGGTGGGAAACTCTCTAGCCTCCTCTAATGATACTGCTCTCACTCCCGGACTTACACACGGGTTTCACAGAACGTGCCAAAGGCTGAGACTGGGAGGTATCTCTTGAATTCTAGGCTCCTGTACATCCACTCAGATACTTGCCAGGACATTCCCCGAGTCATTTATTGCAGGGTTCAGGAAAAAAAGAACTTTGCACAGGGGTGCAGCCCTTACGTTCTTGTTGCAGAAATGGACTAATCACATTGTCAAACCACCTCACATCGTGTGACTTTTCTGTTTCTCCTTGACCTTAGGAAACACCTCTTTCTTTAAATTTCAGTAGCTGGTGTTGGTTTTAAATTTATTATGTGTATTAGTCCCCAAGTGTCTTGGTTGGGGTCCAATTTTTGAGTTGGTAGTACTGCTTTAGAAAGTATGCTCCTTATGACAAAAAGAGAGAACCATTCCATATGATTCTAAAATTCAGATTAGCCGCTTAGATGACAAGAAGGGTTATTAAAAGGTATATGTTCTCTGTGTGAGAAGGGGGGAAAAAGAGAGCAGGTGCAAACCATAACAGACATTTTTTTTTTTAAAGAGGGAGCAAGACAGGAAGGGGATGTGGGGAGGGGCAGAGGGAGACTGAGCCACCCAGGTACCCCAAACCGTGAGACTCTTGATGACAGAGAACAAACTGAGGGTTGATGGAGGGAGGCAGGTAGGGGCATGGGCTAAATGGTGATGTGGATTAAGGAGGGCACTCGTGATGGGCACTGGCTGTTATGTGTAAGTGATGAATTACTAAATTCTACTCCTGAAACCAATGCTACACTATATGTTAGCTAACTAGAGTTTAAATAAAAATTTGAAGAAAAAAAAGTACATGTTCTCATTGTTAATCGTTTTCATTATAGAATCGTCATCATTTATCATTTATTGAACACTTCCCAGGTGCCAAACACTGTGCTAAATGTTTACATACATGATCTCTGTTTATTTTTCTTTGGTATTTATCCATTGCTTCTGTTAGCATCACGAAAGACCCCACTTGGTACCTAGGTAACACACACTCCTTTTGAAAGCAAGAGGTAGAGGGCATGCACCAAACATTGATCCTAGGACTAGAGGTGGTTCCCTTCAAACACCAACAGCCATGCTCACTTGCAGAGGCAGGGCAGAAAAATCCAGCACAGGGATCCTGTCAACACAGCTGAATAAGGCAGCAGTGTTGTGCAAGTGGGGTAGAGGGAGGCTACAGTGACTTCCAGAAGTGACCCTTTCCCTACTGCATGTCCACAGCACCAGGCAGGGCCAGGACCAGAGCTAACCAGATCTACACCTGTGGGAGAGCAAACTCTCCAAGGAATGCCAGAAGGGAGGCTTAAAACTAACAAATAAAATCCCGTTTGAAGCAAATAAGTTAGATGTCCTCAGTGCCCAACATTAATATGTTTGTATTTTTACACCAACAATCCCTTAATAAATACATTCTCTCTTGTCCCATTGAAGTATTCTGTAAATAAATAACAAAACACCTCAGTTTTGCTGACTAATCATTTTTCCTTTCTAGCTGGGTGCCAGTTGCACTTTATAAATGACTTTAATTTACAGTGCGTTATGTTTTCTTCTATTTCTTGCCTCTAAATCCCCATGCAATATTTTGTATCCTTTCCCATGATAGTTTAAGTGTCTTTAACCTTTTCAGTAAGATGTCAGTGTGTGTGTGAGTGTAAGTGTGTGTGTTTGTGTATGAATATGTGTGTACTTATTAACACCATCTACCTATTTCATCCCATCATGTCTAAATGAATCAAATGAAGTTTGTCATGTTTGCCAACTGTCTTGGAATCATTATGTGTCCATTAATATCAATTATATTTGCTTTGTGTAAATCAGCCCCTGGAGGTCTGTGGCCAGAGTGAGCTGATCCCTTTGGTGTGAAAGTAGAAGCAAAGACAGAGCTGGGAATGGGAAAGGTTGTTGTGGAAGCCAAAACAGATGTCACTTTGTCAAATTTGTCGTCTACCTTAAGTGTAATTCTTTTTGAAAACTCATTTGAAGCTTTCCCCAGAAAACGCCAAGGTGCACTTTCTAACATAAGGCAAAAGTAACAACTACTGTTTAGTGATTACCTACTGTATGCAAAGTTCTCTATTTGCCCAGCTTCATTAATCTTCACAAAGAAACACCCTGGGGTGGGTGTTATCGTTATATCCATTCCATAGGTGGAAAACAAAAGCCCAGAAAAGTGAAGTCTTTTGCCCAAGGTCATTCAGGTAGTTTAAAAACCTCAACTGCATTTTGATCTGATGCCAGAGCCTGCCTCTGAATCTCTAGCCATTACAGCCAGAGTCTGATTTCTACACGTGGGAGAATAAGAACTTTGCTTAATAATGTAGCAGTATCCAACACACACGTTTGTTCTTTTGGTTTCTATGGGTCAAAAGGCTTCAGCTTCTGCCAAGTAGGAATTTCCACTTGGAATAGTCTCATGCTGTGGCATCCAGATTCCCTCAGAGAAAGCTATCTAATAGAGAGGGGAATACTACACCACCTCTTATGATATAGTCTCTGACGCACACACACATGCACGCACACCCAGAAGCATGCACACACACAAACTGTATTCTAATCTTAGGTGCAAATCACCAAATCTAGCCCCTACTCAACAGGAAGGGACTACACAAGATTGAAAACACCAAGAGGAGAGTACCATGGGGCCATTTTGGAGGCTACCTACCACCAAAGGCTTCTCAAGAAATGTAATATTTGATCTGAGAACTCAGCTTTGAGAACAAAACTCTTCCCAAGGAAGAGCACAGATGGAGGCCCTGAGGTGGGACACAATGAGCCTGAAAGAAGCAGTATCTGCGTATTAGATGGATGAGGAAGGAAACACTTAAGCAGACCTTGGTTCTCTTAATTCTGACAAAGTCCTAGACTAATCATGCTTCCTCTACCTCTTCAAATGTTTCTCTTCTTCCCCACTTGGTTTCTCTTCCAGCCCCTGAGGTGCAGATGTAGAGTCTCATGCCCCAGGTGGCTTTGACCCCTGTCCTGCACTAGTCTGTTCTCCTGCACTAGTCTGTTCTCCCACACAGCATGCCACCTCCCCTCCCCACTTTCTAAATGATGACCTGCTCCAAAGCCCACCTGAAGCAGGTCAGCAAGGCTACTGCCTTGTCTCAGAAGCTTCCCCTAATGTCCTACCCCGTCCCCTTTCTCGATCAGATGCCTTAAGGATCTCACACAGAAGACTTGGCTTAGTAAGGGTGTGTATGCCCTTTCTATTTGTCGCTTATGCCTCCAATTTCTTCAGGAAGAAGAAAGTGTTTTGCTCATTTCTAACATTCATAAAGACCTCTGGGTCAGTCAGGTCCCGGTGGTCAAGAACTGGCTCACTCAAACTGGGTAATCTGAGGAGTTATTAAAAGAACTAGTATATGAGGTTTAAAGAAATGATTTAAGGTTAGTACAGTATCTAGGGTAGCCACAGCAGCTAGCCATTCCCCCCTCCCCCAGACCTGAAGGAACAAGGACGAGAGGATTTTAGGGATGAGGCCACCTAGTAGGACCTGCGGCCTCCAGAGCCATCCATAGTGAGCTGGCAGGGAGAGAATGAGAGAAATAATTGCCCTGACTTCTTTCTCCTCTTATCATCCCATCGTCACTGGCAGCTTCCATTGGCCAAACTCAACCAGAAGCCAGAGGTCAGGGAAGGATGATGATGCATTTCCTAGAGGTCAGACTGATGCATGGAGCAGAGTAGGAAAGGGTGGAGAGCGAAGTTGGAGAAGCCAGTGGAAGCTCCCTAGCACAAACCTATAGTGCCAGACCCAGAGCCGGTGCCCAGCTAGTGCTGCCTAACACCCTGGAGCATTGCCTAATGATCTGCTGGAACCTGCTTGGTCCCCTAATACCTCCTCCCCAAACTCGCCTGTTAAGATATCTGCCCCATTTGAAATCCTCTTCCCTCATATTAGCTCCACTTCCCTCAAAAGGTATGTATATGAATCACTGACTTTTTGATGTGAATATCCCAGGAAAGCACATTGTATTCATGCTAAGATAGACCCAACTTATGTTCACGGTGAATTGACAGCAGAAGTAACATCCACACCCCCAAAGGGGAGCAGCCATCTCCAGCACTGAGGTGTCCTTCAAAAGGGTGGGAGCACTGGTCTCCATTATAATTGGCCCATTCTTCCATCTGGTTTCTTTACAGTGCTTGAAATTTATAAAGCCACTATTGGAGTTTATGCCAAAGCTCTTGCTTTTAATTAAGTGGCCTAGTTTCAGTAAATAGTGTGACAGCGACGAATCTATCAGTGGAGACTGATGTTATGAGCAAAAGAGCTGCCAGACTGTGTGGAAATGTAGCCCCCATATGGCAGGGCTTGGAGGGAGCCACTTTGGCAGGACACCACCATGTCGGTGATCCCAGACCAGAAAGAGGCCTCCAGAAACGACCCAGGGATGGAAAGGAGCCAGGATGTTTCCAAGAAGAATAGCCACAGATCCCAGGCTGTCTGAGGGATGCCTCGAGCCTCAAACAATTGAAAGGGGCCCAGGGACTATCTTCCCAGCTGCTGGGCCAAGATGGGGCTGGTCCATGGTGCCATTTTACCGTAGTCCACAGAGAAATGAGAACAATGACAAGTAAGCGAGGTATTTTTAGCAGCTAAAATAATTCCACTTCAAAAGTTGTTTTTAATTTTATACTATTATAAATTATATCATTCCTTCTTTCTTTACCAGGTTTGAAAATGTCTTTTCTCTGATAAGAGCTGATAATAGTAGACAGCGGGGTTTTATAAAAATATATATTTAATATCCTAACTTGAACTCTTCCATCTCCCTGACACACAGAGATTAAAAAATATTATTGGTCTATGGAATCCCAAAGGCTGGGAACTCTTGATGTAGCGACTAATAAAAATACTCATGTTCAGATGGGCAAACTGAGATTCTTAGTTTTAAAACAGATCCAGGAGAATTGGCTGACCACCCTGTCTTCCCACGGCCTTGCAGCTTTCCTCCAGCCCTCGCCACATGGTAAAGGGCGGAGAATGGCTGTGGAGCCCTCCTGGGATGACCTTCTCCAACAAGGCCAGCAATGTCTGGCACTCTGGGCCACACAACAGAAATGTCATCACACATATAAGATTCTGGTCATTACTCCTCCAGTTCTCTTTCTCCTTTGATTTTCACACAATTCAGATGGCATCCACACCTTTAGCTCCCCTTGTGAAGGTCCCTGTTTTACTGTCCGAGAAGAGGGACCTGAGATTCAAGGTTGGGTGGGTGTGACCAGCAGTAGCTGGTCCTTGGCAAGTGATCTAACCTCTCAGATCTCCAATACTTAATTACTTACTCACTCTTCACCAGACTAAAGCCCCATCTGGTTCCCCACATCAGTCTTGTTTACAGTTATATCTACAGCACCTAACACAATGTCCAGCATATAGTTAGCACCTAGAAAACATGCAATCAATGAATCACATTCTATAAAGATTTCACGGCTGAAAGCCACACTTCTTTATTTGTGGAATGCGAGTGACAATAATACTTTCTGCATAGCATTCAAGTAAGGCTTTGCAAAATCATGACCAGGAATATAATTGCAAATTATGAGTTCCTGGCCACCCAGACACTAGGGATGGTTGCAAGGACAGTTACATCCTGACCAGGAGATAAGATTTCCCATGACCCAGTCCTAGGAGGCACCAGCTGTGCAGTAGGATTCATGGAAATCCAGAAAGGCCCAGCCCTGGTCCTACAGAGGTTCCCAGAGCAACTTTCCCAGAAAATAAATTAAAGGGCATACACCCAGCGCATCCTGGCTCCCTCCCAGAACTGGGCTGCCCTACTCAGGTGTCTTTCCCATCAGGAGACACTTTCACAAAGTTGGTATTTGTGTCACACGGGGAGATTTCGAAATGCTGTATTTGGAAACATGAATGTGTAATGTCTCCCTGGAAATCTACACCTTCTCAGTGAAAGATACAAGTGCAGTCCAAGACAGACATGTTTAATTAGTGAGCAAACTTGACATTTCCAGTGTTTGGACTAGACAGAGGAAAAGCCAAGAGCAAACCGAGATCTTTTCTTCATCCCCTCCCCCCAGCTTGCTGACAGAGAATAATTTATTGGGTTTGAAGAAAAAAATAAATGTCTTTACAATAACAGGAAAGAAAAGGCCAGAAGATCCAAGGGTGTGTATTAAATAATTGTCACCACTAACTATGCATCTCACCAGCCCCTACATTCCTGCCTTCCTTAGGTTCCTGCTTGATCAATGTGAATGTAGTCACTGTCATTTCTGTCCCCTCACCAATCTCTGCAACTCTGATTTTTTTGATATCTAACACAACTATGTCTTCTTCAAGCCCATGATTGATTGTCTTCTATTTTCCCCCTACCCCACACCAGTCTACATGTTTCTGCCAGAGCAAACTCTGCAGGGCATGGTTCTGTGCCCTTCCCCTTTACCAAAATTGTTGGTAATTCCTCAATTATTCAATGATATTGATTGAACCCTCTTTCCATGCCAGGCACCGGGTGTCGATGGTGACTAACGTTGCCTTAAGGTGAAGCCCAGACTTTCAGCTGGTATTTTGTAAGATCTTAAGAAACCTTTCCTGGTTTACCCTATCCCAGCACCCTCCAACCTTACATTCAAGATATATCCATGGCCCATTATTTCCCTGACACTCCCTGTATATTTCCACCTTCAGACACACCTTGACTGAGAAACATACATGCACAGTGTTGGATACTTTTCATCCACTTTCTCATTTATTACCCATGCATTATTTACAATAAGACCTGGATTCCTATTGATCATGCCTTTGTTTGCACAGATTCCCCATCCACAATGCTCTTATCTCCTCAAGCTCCCTCATCCTTTCAATGGCCAAGCTAAATGTCACACCTGACACTTCTGGCTGGTATTAATATCACCTACCATTATGTTATTATAGGACTTTCCCTGAAGTTCCTTTATACTACCTAACACTCTTTGCAAACATTTCTAATGTTTGTTACCTCAGAAATTTATAATTAAGGGAACATAGCAATTAGAATCCAATCAGGAAAAAAGAAACCACTCTCATGGATCAAACAGAGGAAACTTTGGTTATACGGGGTATGGAAGAACAGAGAAACCAAGCAAAGGATGACAATCTACCCAGAGATTAGCAATAGCAAAACCTGCTGCCCCTATGAGACTGGGAGGACAATGGCAGGAGGTGGGATTACAGAGTCCAGATCTTTGGTCACCCAGCAGAAGCTGGAAATGTGATATAGGTCATCCAGTAAGAGCCAGAACCTCAGACGAGGCACATCTTTAGCAGGGATGTTGCTAGAGGCAGTGGAAGAGTAATAGCCTGGCTTCTCTCTTCCCCCAGTCATCTGATTCCCCACCAGTGCAACCTTTGACTGAGCCCAGATGGAAGTCAGCTGGCATGAGAACCTGCATCACCCTGCCCCATGACATAGAGCAGAGCAGGACAAGGGTGGACTAGTACAGCACCGAGCCAGTATCTCCAACTTCTGAAACTAGAACACTTTATTAAAGTAACACAAGATCCATTAACTCATCTATAATATGAAACTTTACGTAACAGTTTTAAGGAAATGCAAACACCGAGGCATAGCTTATTGCTCTCATTTGTCCTCTGTTACTAGCAATTCTTCACTTGAGTATAGTGACTTTGAGTCTGCGTTGAGATCTTGATCTTTCCCAGGGGCCAGGCTCAGGTCTTGTTTCTCACCAAGCTCAGCTCTTGGTTTTGTGGAGTAGCTTTATTTGCCCTACTGACAGTCAAGTTCATCTTTCTTTGCTGATGCCATGGACTGGAGCGGCTGACATTTGCCTCCTTGGTTCCTCTTCTGGCTGGAAGTTTTCGGGCCCCTCATGGGTGTGAAGGAAGTGCTCCACTAGGGGGCAGCAGAGAGAAAGATTAAGGCTGTGATCCCGGAATCCCAGTTGTGTGTTCAAATCTAACCTCTGCTCCATTCTGGTTACTGACGTTGGTCTCTGCCTTGACCTCCCTAAACTCACAGCCCCCTCATCTGAAACATGAGGACAATGATAGCACCTGCCTCATAAGTTATCACGAGGAATAATGACCACAATGAGAAGCAAGAAGAAAACCCATAAGCATCTCTAAACTTACCACTCAGAGACAACCCAGTTACCATTTTTCTGCGTAACTATTTAGTCTCTTCCTTATAACTATATTTTTTAAAATGAAAAATAGAATTAGAGTGTACTCATTATTTTAAAAAGTAATTTTTTTCACCAAATAATCCCATTTTTTCAACATCTTTCCATTGCATTACATACCATTTCTAATGGCTGCATTGGTATAAATATGGTGTACTTTATTTAATTTAACAAGTTTCACTTTTAAAGATCTCCTTCTTGGACATTTAAGATGTTTCCAATTTTTCACCATTATCAACAATGCCTCCAAAATACTTTTAAAAGGGGCCAAATACCTCTTTTTCCTCTGAGTATTTTAAATACTTTGGGCTCCAAAGTAGCATTGAATTTTCAAGCAGACTGTGGTCTCTTCACAAGCTGCCTGCAACACACAGCAAAGAGTTTTCTCATCTGCTGTTATTTTATCCCATCCTTGCAGCAAGGCCACAAGGTCAGCCCTTGCAGGTTGCTATAAGCAAATCTGAAGAGTAGGTTTTAGGCCTTGCTGGCTTTCTTGGCCTTTTACTAGATGGAATCTATCCAGGTGTTTTCTTCCAGTTGTGAGCCAGCGTTAGAGGTGCAGGAACATTCTCCAAAGCACCACAAACATCTTATTACAAATGACACATGATGTCACAAGCTTGGCTTATGGTGTATGACCAGTGTCTTCTGCTTTCTCGGCACCTGCAGGACAGGCTTTGTGTTATATATGAAACTTTCAAAATGTGCTCTTTCCTTTTCATGCTGATCTCTTGAACTGAGACCAGCCCCTGGGAGAGCAGATCAAACCTTCCGGATTAAAAATAACTTAGAAGCCAGTGGCTAGTGGGATGTGGCCAATGATGTAACAGCCTCTAACCTAGGACCTTTAGTGCAATTATTATGGAATGTGCACCAATTTCATGGAGATAATCATGGGGCCCTGGGAAGATCCCTTACCTCCAATACCTACAACTGTACCTCAATGAGATACTAACACTAAGGTTTTTGTAAATTCCTCTGATAAAATCCATAAATCCCAGGTAAAAGTGACATACTAGTCCATAAATAGCCACTAGCCACCTCCCCCCCGCCACACACACACACACTAAGATTTCCTTGTGGAACAGAGTCAGTATTAGTTTGCTAGAGCCACCATAACAAAGTACTGTAGACTGAGTGGCTTAATAGAAGCTTATTTCTCACACTTCTGGAGGCTAAAAGTCTGAGATCAGGATGTCTGCAAAGTTCATTTCTTCTGAGAGAAAGATCTATAGGTAGACAGCTGTCTTCTCCTTGTTTCTTTACATGTTCTTCTTCCTTTGTGTGTCTGGGTCCAAATTCCCTAATTCTTGTAAAGGACACCCATCATACTAGATTAAGGCTCATTTTAATGACCTTGCTTTAATGTACTTGTCACTTTAAAGATCCTAACTCCAAATACAGCCACATTCTGAGGTACTAGGGTGTTAGAACTCCAATGTATGAATTTTGGGAGGACATAATTCAGCACGTAGCAGTCTAATCACATGCATTAACACAGAAAGAGCTTTAAAAATGTGGATTGGAAAAAGCAAGTTGCAGAATAATATATTCTACATGCTATCATTTATGAGAAAGTTTCAAAGCACATAAAGTAATACCCTGCCTTTCTTTATGAATTCACAAATGATAGAGATATGGAAAAGAAAGATAACTGCAGACTTCATGATGGGCATTCTCTCTGAGGAGGGAGAGAGAGATGAAATTGTGAAGGTTTAAAAAAGCAAACTTGACTGTGCCTCTAATACATTTTTTTAAGCTGGAGCATATATGACAAAATATCAATATTCACTCATTCTAGGGGTGATTGCACATATGTTAAGCAAAATATTCTGTATTCTTCTCTACTTTTGATATTTTTTATGATTTAAAAAGTAAATAAGGGGATCCCTGGGTGGCTCAGCAGTTTAGTGCCTGCCTTCGGCCCAGGGTGTGGTCCTGGAGTCCCGGGATCCCTGTATGGAGCCTGCTTCTCCCTCTGTCTGTGTCTCTGCCTCTGTGTGTGTGTGTGTGTGTCTCTCTCATAAATAAATAAATAAAATCTTTTTAAAAATAAAAATAAAAACCATTCAAACCTTGAAAAAAATAGTAAATAAAAAAGGTCGTTAAAGAAAGCTTTGTTCTTTTTCTTCTCCAATGTTCTGGGGAGTGATAGGTTTTACTCAGTTTACCTCTTAAGGTTGGTGGGAGGATCACATGATACAAGAGTGTGAATGCTTCCTGAAGAAGGCTATAATCACTAAAGTCCCAGTCCCTCAAGACATGACCCCCCAAGCCTCTAAAATAGAACTTTAAAAGTCAACAGGAAACTAGGCCTTTATCTGATATGTCATTTGCAAATATCTTCTCCCATTCTGTAGGTTGTCTTTGAGTTTTGTTGACTGTATCCTTTGCTGTGCAAAAACTTCTTATCTTGATGAAGTCCCAATAGTTCATTTTTGCTTTTGTTTCTTTTGCCTTCGTGGATGTATCTTGCAAGAAGTTACTATGGCCGAGTTCAAAAAGGGTGTTGCCTGTGTTCTTCTCTAAGATATTTGCAAATGACATATCAGATAAAGGGCTAGTTTCCAAGATCTATAAAGAACTTATTAAACTCAACACCAAAGAAAGAAACAATCCAATCATGAAATGGGCAAAAGACATGAACAGAAATCTCACAGAGGAAGACATAGACATGGCCAACATGCACATGAGAAAATGCTCTGCATCACTTGCCATCAGGGAAATACAAATCAAAACCACAATGAGATACCACCTCACACCAGTGAGAATGGGGAAAATTAACAAGGCAGGAAACAACAAATGTTGGAGAGGATGAGGAGAAAAGGGAACCCTCATACACTGTTGGTGGGAATGTGAACTGGTGCAGCCACTCTGGAAAACTGTGTGGAGGTTCCTCAAACAGTTAAAAATATACCTGCCCTACGACCCAGCAATTGCACTGTTGGGGATTTACCCCAAAGATACAAATGCAATGAAACGCCGGGACACCTGCACCCCGATGTTTCTAGCAGCAATGGCCACGATAGCCAAACTGTGGAAGGAGCCTCGGTGTCCAACGAAAGATGAATGGATAAAGAAGATGTGGTTTATGTATACAATGGAATATTACTCAGCTATTAGAAATGACAAATACCCACCATTTGCTTCAACGTGGATGGAACTGGAGGGTATTATGCTGAGTGAAGTAAGTCAGTCGGAGAAGGACAAACATTATATGTTCTCATTCATTTGGGGAATATAAATAATAGTGAAAGGGAATATAAGGGAAGGGAGAAGAAATGTGTGGGAAATGTCAGAAAGGGAGACAGAACGTAAAGACTGCTAACTCTGGGAAACGAACTAGGGGTGGTAGAAGGGGAGGAGGGCGGGGGGTGGGAGTGAATGGGTGACGGGCACTGGGGGTTATTCTGTATGTTAGTAAATTGAACACCAATAAAAAATAAATTAAAAAAATAAATAAAATAAAAGTCAACAGGATGTTGTTTGCTCTTTTCACAATCTGCACACAGTAGGCTGGGAAAGGGCTCTTCATAGGCTTTGCATTTCCCTGGGAGAACTGCCTCCTCATTCTAGTCCTGCCCTCCAATCACCACCACCTTCTCCTCCAAGGACACCATATGCCCATAAAGTGTTTACCAGCCTCAGGCAGGAGGGAGGTTCCCTGCCCCATGGACTTCAGAAGGGAGCAGTGGAACAGCCCATGCTTTGGTCTCTATTTTGTGCCAAACACGGGGACCTGCTAGTGAGGGTTTTTTCCCAGTTGTGTGAAAGGTGAAAAGTCCTCAGGAGGCATACCAGCCCATTAGAGCACATCTGAATCTTTTCTAAATTTTTTAAACTGTCTTCATTTCATGGTTTTGGGATTCCACAAAATCACTTGAATCTCACCAGAACCAATGCGCCAGTCAAGGCAGATAGAAGAGGCCCAATTTCCAGTCCTGAGTCCCTGGGGTGGTATGTGATTTGGCCACAGTCTCGTCCTGTGTTCAAGGCAGCTCAGCTTCTCCTACAGGACACCTTCCTCACAAGTCACTGGAACACACAGATCACTCCCCTGAGATTTTCAACATGCTCATTTTCTCCCTGACTCACTTGGTACCTACACCCCGTATCTGCCTTGCTTTTTGTTTCATGTCTGACCCCCTCAGTTGGACTAAATTGTAAGATCAACAATTCAGAAGCCACACTCAAATGTGTAAAAATGGAGCATTCCTTATATTTTGTAAATTGAGTGAAGTTCTTGTGAATCTCATCTTGCTGAATGGTGATAGGGCATGAGTAATTTAAACTTCCTAATGGATATATCAGTATCAAAGGGTTACTGACATTCCCATGTAAACATGTAGGGATTTCAATATTTAATCAGGAATGTCTTCCTTCCACCTTCTCTGGTTTTTGTATTTCAAAGATGACACTGAATTCAAGGGGGGAATTTTGGGTGGTAGCCTAGTGATGCTGAGACAGGAGCTTCAGGACCCAGTGCTTTTTTGTAGGTGGTGGGAGTGGGGATGAGATTCTGAGTTGCTTGTGTGGGATGTGGCCATTCAAGTCAAGGTGATAAAATGTACGGTGCCCTGAAGAACCAAGCCTTCCTTGGTCCCAGCTGACACAGCCCCACCCAAGCTCTAGGGGGCCTGCAATGCAACTCAACTACCAGCCTTATCTGATCTCCTTTGAAAAGTGTATGAAATCTTTGCACTTCTTCCATGACTCACTAGAAACAGGAATGCTTGTGAAATGGTGATAGCCATCTTCCCTTCTCACATAATTCCCTGTTAGTTCAAGCTACAAACTGGTGGATCCAAGTTATTTCAGCTCCATGTTAAACATGAAGATTTTTTCTTTGAGGCTTGAATCCCAAGAAATAAAAAGCAAAATTTCCCGAATTGGAAGTTATCCAAATTTATGGGAATAATTTGCTTAGGTCTCTACAACCTCTCCCCACAAGGGGTGATTCAAAACCACCACTTCTGACTTCTTGCCTTCCTTCCTTTATCTTCTCTCCTGAGAATGTCTCTTTCCTTCTTTCCTAATAGATGCTTTTTTTATATCAGCTCCTAAATTTTTTCTAACATGGTCAGTAATGAGGCTCTAGAGTCCCAGGTAGCGAGGTCTGCCTGTTGATTTATAAATGGGGCAGCTCTAGGAATTTAGAAAATATGTTTCCTTTTGACAACTAATGGTCTTTAAAAAGTTAGCTTTGAGACTCAAAACTGACCAGGAAAACAAGATGTACAGGAAATGAATATATAGCAGAAACTTCTATTGCTGAAGTGCAACCATAAGCATCTTGGGGCGTAGGGACCCAGCACAAATCTGAGTGAAGAGCAGCAGTCACATTAGTGTTTGTTAAACTGAAGAAAGACGAAGTATAAAGAAAGTTCACTCCACTGTAACCACCTCTTATTCTCTGCCACACCAAAGTCTTGGCAGAGGTATATCAGATGACTGAAGTGCCACTCCTAAACTCTAGTTTATCATTTCCTGAAGTCTTTTAAATTTTTCCCCAGTTCTCCCTCTCCATTTTACTCCCCCTTCATTCACCTAATAAAAATCTGGGCAACTGCTTTGAAATGTCACACCTGAAGTTAGCTCAGCTTGAAAAGTTTAAAAATAGTCAACTCGAGGAACAAAGGTGTTTACCAGAAACAAACACTGTTAACAGCTCCTCCTTGACACACTTCAAGTTCCCACAGGGTGACAAAGTTGATGTGTGAACAAGGACCCTCCTGCTTCCTTCTTCTGCTCTCTGTCAGGCTTCAACATCCAGACTCTTTTCCTCCTGCGCAAGCCAGGTATACCCCAGTCCTAGGAAACTGAGCACAAGAGAATTTCTTCTGCCCTCATGTGAATCCTTGACCTTTGTTACAGTCTGATTACTTCCATCTCGTTACTTCCATTTTCATATTAATGATGTAAAAAACTGCAAGTTTTGTTCTATCATTTATTCTGTATTATAATCATACATGTTGGGACACCTGAGTGGCTCAGTGGTTGAGCTCTGCTTTCGGCTCCAGGCATGATCCTGGAGTTCAGGGATCAAGTCCCACATCGGTCTCACTGCAGGGAACCTGCTTCTCCCTCTTCCTATGTTTCTGCCTCTCTCTTTCTGTGTGTCTCATGAATAAATAAGTAAAATCTTTTTTAAAAAATCATACATTTTGTTTATAGACATGCAGCTTAGTAATTAAGGGCAAAGGCTTTGGAACAAATTTGCTTGAGTTCAGATGCCTGGTTCTACTACTAGCTTAGGTATGTTGAAACAAACAATTAACCTCTTTCTTTCCTAGTTCCCTCATCAGCAAAATAGAAATAATAGTCATTCTTATCTCTTATAGGGTTTTTGTAAGAATTAAATGACTTAATATATGTAAAGTATTAGAATAGGGTTTGACAGATGGTGCAACTTATATGTGTGCTTAATGTTACTAATATTTATCCAGATCCCTTTCCTCAACGAGGTCATAAACTCCCTGACAGCAGGTACTCTAGCGATTTGGGGACTTCAGCACCATGGAAAGAGCCTGACACGGAATAAAGGGCTTAGCCATAATTCTTAAAACACTTTTAAAACCCAATATGTATATGATACCTATTATGGCATAAATAGGTATTTCATGAACAATTGAATGAATGAGCATATTTCCACTTTTCAGGATCATCTCTGCACCCAACTATGCTGTCCTTTTCTGCTCACCATTTCTCTGATTTCCCTGATCAGTACCAGTCACATGTCCATCCTGGTCATTATTTTTAGTCTATCAGGAATGATGCTGTGAGATGGGGCATGGCAGGGGCATTTTCACAGTCTGGATTATTGATACCTGGATATGCTTAAAAGCCTTCTTCTCATGAGCCTTCCTAGGCCACCCTATCTAAATTACAACATTTCTTATTCCTCTTCCATGGTATGGTCTTTCTCCTTGGCATTTATTGCTATTTAACGTCCTTTTTATTTTACTCACTTATCTTGCTTATCATCTGTCTCCCCCACTAGAATGTAAACTTCACGAGGAGAGGGTTATTTATCTCTTTTGTTTATCCTTGTATCCCTAGATTCTAGACCAGTGCCTGATGCATAATAAGGTCTTGATAGATGTTTTTGAATAAATGAATACATATGTATACATATACATGCCTCCAGGTCTAGAGATTTCATATTGCCTGAATACATAGCCTTGCTTAACATCCTGTCCTCCAAGTTGTAGAGTCAGCCTGCAAGTGAATCAAGACTGCCAATTCCTTCTAACTGGGATCACAGAGAGATGATCTTGGTGAGGTCAATAAGCAGGAGGAAAACACTTACTTGACATTTAATAGTCTATTGAAATAGCAACCTGATGTGGAGGACCAGCACATTTCCAGCAGCTGCCTAGTTCTTTTCCAGTAAATGTCTTATTTGGTTCTGTGTTTTGGCATGACTTTGCAATAGAACCTGGCAGATTTTGAGGGAAACATTAGCTGTCTAAGCCCGGTGCCACCTACCCTACACCTCTTCCAAGTCATCTGAAGAGAGATATTTTGAGATTAAAACTGGCTAGCAGAAGGTAACTCCTATTAGTTAAGCCTCAACTATATGCTAGGTAATCTACTAAGGGTTTTACCAAGATAGTATCATTTAATCCTTAAATACTCCATGGAGTAAGCATCCTGAGCACCATTTTATAAGTAAAGAGATGATGGCTTAGGCATGTTAAGTTATTTGCCAAAGGCCTTAGAGTCAACCTTAATTCAAGGACTTTAATCCAAGTGGAAGGCTTTTCCACTATACCACTTTTTTGCTCTGAGTGTGAGGTATAGCTAGACTGCCAGTTCTCATGGGGCCAAGGATCAGATTCATTATTTTTATTCACAACTCATCAGTCAGAAGTGGTCATTGAACCCCACCCAACCAAAAGAGACTTGTAATGTGAAATTGTACAATGATCCAGAAAGAAGAAAGGGGACCAGAATACTTGGCAAAGAACATGGATGCTTTAGTCAAAGCACCAGTAGCCAGGCAATATCTGGGTGTCGGAATAGCACAGATGAGGTAGTCTTTTGTGGCTAAGATTGACTTCCCCAGTGACCTGGTGGAATGGGAGCTCAGAATTCAAAGTAAATAAAATTCCTGTACTCAGGCATCTGTGGACTGAGACTTCCACCTATTAAATGTGTTTGAATTCTAGCACATGCAATTAAATTTTGTATCAAGGATGGGGTGCCTGGGTGGCTCAGTCGGTTAAGCATCTGCCTTCAGCTCAGATCATGATCCTAGCATCCTGGGATGGAGTCCCACATCAGGTTCCCTGCTCAGTGGGGAGCTTGCTTCTCCCTCTCTCTCTCTCTGTTACTTTCCCTGCCTGTGCTCTCTCTCTTTTTCTCTGTCAAATAAATAAAATCTTTAACAAAAAGTATTTCATTTAAGGGATTTAGGCTCAGTCAAGACTTCTGTAGATGGAGAATTGTAATCAAGCCTGAGCTACAAGTTAACAAAAAACCATACTTCATATCAGAAGAGTGAGCCTTGATCCATTTGTTGTTCTTCCCAGATGTCCTCATTTACTAGTAGCACCACTGTCCAAAAATGGACAGCCAAGGTGCTTGGGTCGGTTATGACTTCTGCTGTGTCTGATTAAAACCCGCATTTCACTGTTAAGGTCAGGAGAGTCCCTGCTGCAGCTCTGGAAGCAATAACTGGCTGCCTACAATGGATGACAGCCATCTGGCATGGGGCCTGAGATGAATATGTGGCGATGAGGTCACGATGTATCCAGTCTCTTATGTAACAATTCAGCAAACAATCATTGAAAACCTGCTTTGTATATTAATGCTAGACACACACCTTAAGAAGAGCTGTGGAAATACAAAACTGAGACCAAGAGAAGTAAGGCTGGGGATAGGTAACACTCCCCAGGATCCTGTGTGTGAGCAATTGATTGTTCAGGGAGCCTGGGAAGTTGAAATGAGAGCTGAGCAGTTAGGCCAGAAAAGCCTGGTAGATGACTTGTGGCCTGAAGGGACTAGAGACCACTCACTTCTCTCATCCAAAGGGATAGTTGGGGTGGGGGTGGGGGTGGGGCTCTTCTTTCATTCTCTCTGACATTTTGAGGGTTAGCTCTGTTCCACGCGATTAGCCTGTGGCAACCAGGCGGCGAGATGAGACTCTGCTGCGTCCCCCAGCCCATAAAGCCTGCCCCTGCTGCACGATGAAAATTATAGGCTTATATTACAGGGCTCAAGTTGGGGAAGTAGCTGGAGGTTGCTGATACAATCAGAGTTCAGGTAGCTTTATTGAGAACTGTGAAATGAAACTGTGTTACCCATGTGCCCAAATTTGAACAAGGAAACTTCTCACCCCCAAAAAACAAATAAAACAATAACTGAAACTGTTTTTCTTCTTCTCCTTTGTAAAATTATTATAGCAAGCTGTAGCTAGGAATCTAGAATCTTTTTGTTTGTTTGTTTTGCTTGGGAAGAGTAAGATTTCCCCAGAATAAAGCAGCACTGTAAGGATGAAAGAAAGGAAGACTATGGACATAGCAGGGCTCCAGGGTAGCAGTTGCAAGAGGTATTTCTAGGAGTGCCAGGGTACCAGACACACACCTCAGAGGATGCTTCGTGGGATGCCACAGACTCAGGCTCAGGACTCAGCAACCCCCTACAGCTCCTACTTCTGCATTTTTACTGTAGTCATTTAAAATATTGGAAATATGGATCCAATGTTATTAGAAAATGTTGTTTGCTTTGCTTCTTTTAATAGGTTGTTTCTGTTAAGGCAAAGTTATGATGGTAAAGCCAGAAAAGTAATTGCCTCTGAGGGGTGGGGGCAGAGTTTACCTGGGAAGGGGTATGAGAGAACTTTCTAGAGTGATGAAGCGCTCCATATCTTTAAGAGGCATGGGTTACATGGATGTATGCATTTGTCAAAACTCATTCAATGGCATATTTAAGATTTGTTCATTTCACTTTGTAAATCTTACCTCTCCTCAAAGGATAAAACACTGTAAACAAATATTGAACTCTAGTTGATAATAATGCATGCTGTGATATTTAGGGGTGAGTGCGCAGATGCCTGCAATTCATATTAAAATGCCCCCAAAACAAAGATGAAAATCTGGGCAAAGAGAGGAACGGATAGATAGATAAATACACAATAAAAGAAGTATAGTAAAATGTCAGCTGTAGAATCTCAACTGTGGGTTTACTTAAAATTCTTGGAATTTTGCTGTATGTTTAAAATTTTTCATAATAGAATACTGAGGGAATAGATAACTTTCATTAGGTCAACATTTCATACATTTTTTCATAAATTTTGCTTATTAGAATCCCCTGGGATATCTATTTTTAAATATTTTATTTATTTATTTATTTATTTATTTATTTATTTATTTATTTAAGAGAGAGACAGAGACAGTGACAGAAAGCATGAGCAAGGAGGAGGAGAAGGAAAAGCAGGCTCCTTGCTGAACAGACAGCCCAAGGACTCTGGGCTCTAGTCCAGGAACCCAGGATCAAGACCTGAGCTGAAGGCAGAAATGTAACTGACTGAGCCACCACCCTTATTTACTTTAAAAGTAAAAATGATAGGACCTCTTCTTGGAGATTCAGACTTAGAAGATCTGTGGGCCCAACGCTATCTAAATTTTTAATCAGGCCTCCTGGTTGAGCCTGATGGTGAGGCAAGTTTGGGAAACCCTGAGTTAAATAAATTTATTCCTGAAACACTAATACTGGATGAAAGGAAGAACTACCAATGGAATAGAGAGGGAGGACAACCACTCACCACCAAATCAGACTCTAGAGTGGCACCAGAAAACTTGAGGTTACCAAGGTCCTCAAGTGATGATGTAAAGCTGAAAGTTTCAAGAAACACCAATTTTTTAAACATCTGCACAAAGAGAAAAGACTATCTCAGCCATATTCTGGCTGGCCCTGGTCCTAAAATTTCCCCCAAATGTGTGATCAAGCTGTAAGTTAAGAGGATAAAATGTACCAGATAGTTCACTGCCCTCTTGCAGTTGGGTTCATATTGCTATTCCAGGGGGATGTCTCTGACTTTCTCTTGGGCTCTCCTAAGGCTGATAAGGGACAAAAGCTTCAGATTTGCCAAGGCACATCACCAAGGCAGGTGAGGGAGGGAATTTGTACCTCCTACTGCATGCCTTTACCTCCCGCAGAACACTGAATAACACTAACATCACACAGCTTCTTCCACTCTAAGTGGATATTGTGCCATGGGCAGGCTGAGGGACAGGAGCTGAAAGATGAGTGACCCTCAGAGAGGCTCTGGTTGCAGCAAGGGGGACAAGACTGGCACAAGACAGCAAGGGAGTGGTCAGTGCTGGGCAGGTCCAGATGAGAGAGGGCCCAATGAGTGCTGGGCATCCCTGGAGCATCTCGGGACATGGCAAGACTTCAAGTGCACTCAAAGAACCAAGCAAGATGGCTTTACAGGACTGCAAGGATGAGTTAACAGTAAGCCAGCTGCAAAGGGGTCCATTACCTCAGCCCAAGCACACATACAGCAGAAGTGTGTGTTAGTATTAATGAGTGGAGTATAAAAAATATGCAAGGGAAAAACACAGAGCAACTTCCCTTTTGGAAGGAAGGAGGCAGGAGGAGAGATCAGAAGAAGTGGCCTTTAGTGCATCTGTACTAGTTATTTCCCAAGAGAAGGAGAGACAGAGCATGAAAGTCAGAGAGTGACTGATCTTTGTTTTGTAGTCTTGCATTAGCACACTTGACGCTCAACGGGTGATGCTCAGAGCCCCAGTTCTGATGCAACCTGCCAAGATGGTGTAGGGAACAGCAGCGCCCAGCTTTGTAACCCCCACAGCTACCCTGGGGCATCACTAACAGCCTCTCAGTGTCCAGTGCCCCAACTGTACCTCTGTCCCTTTCTCTGGCTCAAGCACATGTTTTCCATCACAAATGACATGAGAAGTGCTATTGTAGGTTTGTGTCAGCCCTAAATGATAAAACATCTCTAAACATAGCTTGTTTTCAGGGTTGGCTTCTTTCTCTAATTGTTGGGTTCTAGAGACAAAGGTGAAAATCAAGTAAGTCCAAATTACTTTTGGACAGTGCATAAATCATCAATTAAATTCAATGTTGGATGTCCTGTGAGGATTAGCACAAAGTGGAGACATGCACCCCACGTCCCATATTTAAGAACACTTGGCAGATTAGAGATGGAATCCCACTTATGGGGTCAAGAGGTATTGAGATGACTGAGTGGGCTACACACACTCCTCCTTGCAGCCTCATTTGCTCCTGAGCAGATTCACTGAAACCATTCAAATGGCGCCATTTTCCCCTTTAATTTTTTTCTCTCTGCAAAGTGTGACTGTTTTCCTTAACATAAAGGAAAGGCATATAGGATGCGGCTCCACTGAACTGGGTTGAAATGATCAGGAACTACTGAACACATGGTGACCCGGTCCTCCCACCCTGCCCTCTTGCATGATTCATATGAAATGTTAGTTCCCGTGTTCAAGGTGTGGGCTGTCTAAGTAGCATCAACATAGGCGGAAAGTACTGGGCACACAGATGTTCTGTTCAACCATCCTTCTGGAAGAAGGTGTGTGAGTAGTTTCTCCTGAAACCTGGGGTGCCTCTGGGGTGAGGGAGAGATAGGTAGTCTGTGCTGAAGGCAGTCAGCTTAGTCTTTGAGGGACCAGGTCTCCTTGAAGACAGCAAAAGGAAGTGAATCAGACATCTTCGTGCCTGTCCTTCTAGATTCCTACCAAGCCCGGATAGCCTTAGGCCAAAAGTTGCAAACAGGTGGCTCACAGTTGCTTTTTGATTTTTGGAAATTTAGCTCCTTTCACATCATAATTCACATTCATAGCCTTCTATTGAAATATCAAGGGACCTAACAGCTCTGGACCTGCATACTCCTTTTATTTTAAATATTTTATTTATTTATTCATGAGAGACACAGAGAGAGAGGCAGAGACACAGGCAGAGGGAGAAGCAGGCAGAGGGAGAAGCAGGCTCCACTCAGGGAGCCCGATGTGGGACTCGATCCTGGGTCTCCAGGATCACACCCTGGGCTGAAGGCAGCACTAAACCACTGAGCAACCCGGGCTGCCTTGGACCTGCATACTCTTAACAACAAGGCACCAGAGATGAGCAATAGCCACCCACTTTGGAAGGGACCTTCTCTGATTCAGAGAAAATCTACCATTTAGATGGATGTGTTTTTATTATCAGCCTGTTGCTGATGGCCAGGCCTAGGGAACCCTACCCTCAGCCTTGGTGGTTAGAAAAAAAAGGTTCTCAGACACACTGTCCTTGTAGTTTGCAGAGCTACTTCCCAGAGGTAAAGGTCAATCTCAGATGTAGTCCATGATACCACACAAGCCATCAGGGTTTTCAAGTGTGGTGTTTTCTTGTAATGAAACATGAGCAGGACTTAGTCCCAGCCACCCAAGACTGACTCCTCTGTTTCAAGGAGGCAGCTGACAAGAGTATAGACACACCCATGTCCCAACTGGGGAAAGAAGGCAGGAGTCACAGCTGCCTCCCCACACCTGCCCTGCAAGTTCTGACCCTCCCATGAGTGAGTCCTTGCGGGAGGCGAATCTAGGCCCTGCGGCAGGTGGAAGTGAGGATTACTGAAAGGTAACTATTGAACAGGAGCATTTGTGAATAATTTAGCAACTGCCTGTTTTCCCTTTTTTCCACATCTACCTATCCTTTTAAATTTCATGGTACATTAGTAAGGGAGAATTGTTCTGGAAGCATCACAGCTCTTGGTGCATTTCCATAGTGAGAGACAATTAGGTGGATGAAGATTGAAAAAGCACTTGTGCCACTAGTTCTCAACCAGGATACAAATGCCACACTTCCCACATGCATGGCACTCCACACTTTCCAAAGCACTTCTATGTCTACTTTCTCAGACTGCCAGTGAGAATGGGGAGTTGCTTCAGAGCTACAGAAACTGAGGCCCAGCCAAGTTGAGTGACAGGCCAAATGTCACAATGCTGGTGAATGTCCCAGTGGAGACCAGGATTGGGGGGACTCCTCGTGGACATCCATTTTCCCTGAGGATTTCACAGCAAGCAGATTAAAGAGGCTTGGTTGCCATGGGCACTGGAGATACTTCTCTCACTCAGCACCTGTGCTGTGATACACTTTACCTGTAGCTGCTCACAGCCCCAGACAGGAATGAGTTCCAACCAACTGGTAACCCTCAGGGCCTGTAGGATGCCCACAGATGCCCTGAATGAGCTGTCACCATTCCCCTCCCTTGTACACTGGTGGAGGCTCAAGGCCCCTCCCGACTGTGACATTTCTCAGCATCAGAACTCAAGCAGACAAGCTCCGCTGGGCCAAGACAGTCTGGGCAACCAAAGTCTGCAGCTGTGATGGAGGCCTGGCATTTAAGTTTATTGATCAATGACAGAAGTAAAACACAAGGCGAAAAATGCACAGGGAGCTCTTGTTGTCAGAACCAAATAGAGGCTTCTCCTCTCTGTTTTGAAGGCAGCTGCAAAGAGAGAGAGAGAGGAAGGAGGAAAAAACAACCATAAAGCCAAGGGAAAGTGGCACCTAAGGATTTTTATTGGTTTTGAAAGGTTTGAGGCAGGGGCTGCCGAGAGCAAAGGAATTGAGAGGCTCTGGGCTCACATGAGGACATGGGGGGAGGCAACCTGGGTGAGATTCCTGATTTGGGGATGGAGATGGATTCTGTTTATGTTCCAAATGCAAATGTTGTGGCTGCATGCCGTGAAGGTGACAACTTTCTGCTATAAGTGCAAGACAGGCCCCGTGCCTTCCTGAATGCTCTGTCTCTGTAAGTGCCAGCCCCCAAATAAAGCTGAGCCTCTATCCACCTTACTTGGGAGGAGAAAGGTGCATCTGCCCGAAGAAGGGGGAAGGAAGGGCAGAGGAAGCAAGGAACCCTCAGCATAGGGAGTGCACAGCAGATGGAGAAGGAAGGTTCCTGGGTCTTTGTGTGCCCTGGGTCAAGTCACTCATCCTCGCTGAGCTTCAGTTTCCTTGTCTCCCAGAAAATAAGGAGGCGAAGGTAATGCCCTTGAAGATTCCTTCTGATCCATGAAATGACTTCAATAATTCATCAGCCTGCAGAGCTCAGGCTGGAGTGGAGCAGTGAGCCAGGCCCAGTCTCTCAAGGGCAAGAAGGTGCTGTCTGGTCAGAGGTGTGCCTTGGGAACAAAGGAGCCCAGCCACTTGCACCTCCTCAAACTTTTATGAGCATTAAGCAACGCCACCCTGACTGCCAGTGATCTGTAGAGATTCCAATTGGGAATGAGGCCCAAGAATATGCATTTTTAAGGTTTGGTCATCTGATGCAGGGAAGCTGTGGCATCATTGTTAAGGATGTGAGCTTTGGATTCAGATGACAAGAGCTGATCTCATCTCTGTCGCTTTCCAGCTGTGTCTCATGGCTCATTTGCTTAATCTCCCTGAGCCTCAGTTTCTTCATTTGTGCAATGAAACTGACAACACCCACCCTACAGCGTTGCTGTAGAGATGAAATGAGCCAATGCATGTAGAGCATTAGTCTAGAATCACATGTAATGAATGCCCAGTAAGTGGCAGTTGACACCTTTATCATACTGGCATGACTATGATGACTGTTGGAGGGGCTTGGTGAGGAACAGATCAGTTGGCAGAACAGGTATGAGGATTTAATCCAAGGATAAAAATTCCCCAGCAGCCCATAGCCACTTTCAGCACAAAGTTCTTGCTGATGTGTGACTTAAATTTCTTATATAACAATTTGAGATCTTTCTTTATATGCTCAAACTTGGTAGTGACCTGCTCTTAAAAGTAGCCATCCAGACCTTCCAATTTAGGGTAAGCAGTTCCAAAGATCCCACCAGTCAGAGGCAAAAGCTCTTCACTTTTTACCTCATCATTTGAGCTCACTCACCTCCAGACATTCTGGCTCAAAACTCACCTTGACCTTGGAATGTAATAGGATGACCTTTCCCTGGCATGGGGCTGAAGGTCATAAGGAAGAGAACAGAAGGCTGTGAAGTCCCTTAGATATTGGGAGTGAGGGGTTCCCAAATTCAAAAACCTATAGAAGCCAGAGAGGAATTGCCAGTGTATGAAGCAGCCCTGGAGAGAGGAGTACTAGAGGGCAAATCAGAAAGTGGATATCCCACTAAATGGGAGAAATGTCTACTTAGCATACATAGGCAATTATTGGCATACTGAGGGAAATCAGGGTTCTGAAATGTCATTTTTTAAAAAAGACATAAATTCATATTTTGGGGGTGAAATCTCCTTACTTGTAAATGTTGTCCATTAAATCAGTTCCTTTTCAAAACATATGTCAAGGATTTGGAAACTTCTACCTCCTCCAGGAAACCTTCCCTTCTTCCTCTAGACAACCAGATTATCCCCCTCCTTTCCACTCTACAGCACCACTATGTCCCCACCTAGTGCTCTGTGTCTGACCTACCCTCATTCCACACAACATCCTGTTTTGTTCCAGCTATTTCATGTGTTTCCTGAGAAGTACAGACTTGCCATCAGAGATCCCTAGATTCAAATCCCAGCTCTGCTAATTATTAGTCAGATGGACCTCTCTGAGCCTCAGTTTCCTTGCTAGTAAAATGGGATCATTCCAGCATCTATGCCACAATGCTGACATAAGCCTGCTGCTCCTTGAGTCTATCTCCTTCAATTCCCCCACATCATATAGGGTTAAGCACAAGATAGTGTTGATTTCTTGAGTCACTTTTACAATGTGGAGGGTTTTTTTTTTTAAGATTATTTTTGAAGCAGTTTTGGTTCACAGCAAAATTGAGAAGAAGATGTAGAGGTTCCCTGTATGATCTCTGCCCCCATTCATGCTTAGTGTCCCCATTATCATCACTCCCTAGAGCAGTTCATGTTCTAATTGATGAATGTACATTGATATATCCACATAATCATGCAGAGTCCATAGTTTACAATAGGGTCCACTCTTGGTGTTGCATATTCTATGGGTTTGGACAAATGGATGATGATCTATAGCCACCATTATAATAACTTACAGAGTAGTTTGCTGTCCTAAAAATTATCTGTGCTCTAGCCTATTCATCCTTCCCCTTCCATTCACTCTTGGCCACCACTGATCTTTTAACTGTCTCCATTATCTTGCCTTTCCCAGAACATCACATAGTTGTAATCATACGATATACAGCCTTTCCAGATTGTCTTCCCATGACATGATAGCTTATTTCTTTTTAGCGCTGAATAATATTCATTGGCTGGATATACCACAGTTTGTTTACCCATTCACCTACTGAAGGACATTTTGTTTGCTTCCAAGTTTAGCAATTATGAATAAAGCCACTATACAGGCTTTTTGTGTGGACATAAGGTTTCAACTCCTTTGGGTGAATACCAAGGAAAGCAATTGCTAAATTGTATGGTAAAAGTGTATTTAGTTTTGTAAGAAACTGCCAAACTGTCTACCAGAGTGGCATTCTGCATTCCTACCAGCAATGAGTGAGAGATCCTGTTGTTCCACATCCTTGCTACCATTTGGTGTTGTCAGTGTTCCAGATTTTGGCTATTTTAATAGGTATGTCTTGGTATCTCATTATTTTAACTTGCATTTCCCTAATATATGATGTGGAGCATCTTTCCATATGCTTATTTGCCACGGTCTCTGGTGAGCTCTCTGTTCAGGTTTGTGGCCCATTTTTTAATCTAATTGTTCTCTCATTGTTAAGTTTAAAGTTTTGTTGGGATGTTTTAGATAATGGTCCTTTCTCAGATAAGTCTTTTGCAAATATTTTTCCCCAGTCTGTGGTTCATCTTTTCAATCTCTTGGCACTGTCTTTTGCAGAGCAGGCATTTTTTAACTTTAATAAAGTCCAGCTTATCAATGACTTCTCTTCATGGATCATCCCTTTAGTGTCAAATCTAAAAAGTCATTGCCAGATTTAAGGTCATCTAGATTTTACCCTACGTTTTCTTCTCAGTTTTAAAGTTTTGTGTTTTACATTTAGGTCTGTGATCTGCTTTGAGTTATTTTTTGTGAAGGGTATAAGTCTGTGATCTAGATAATTTTCTTTGCATGTAGATGTCCAATTGTTCAACATGTGGATTTTGAGATTAAAAGTGTTAATTTTAAGGATTTTATAGGCTTTATGCAGTTCATTGCACAGAAAAGAATGAAGCACACCATTCGCTAGTCAGGAATACTAGGAATGTGGGAAATTTCAGTTCCTACAGCACTGGCAACCTGCAGCCACTAATCCATGAGGTGAGCAATCTATGTAAAAAGTGAGAAGAGTCAGAAATAACCTCAAGATTGTGGCTTTGTACAATGTTTGTGTTTATCAGGGAAAATAAAATGGATTGGAAATTTCAGTTTCAACCAAGGTGAGGAGAGATGCCCAGGACATCCCCTTGAAAGGTAAATGGGGCTTCTACTGATGATTAGCTACTTTTGTGGCCTTTGATTCTAAAGGTATTAGAAATTTAGCTCCTTAAAGTTGCACGTCAAGCATGCAAAGAAACTTTATTTGTAAGAAAGTGAGAACAAATATTTGAGCAAAACAGACCAGAGAATCTAAATATAATTGGGATTTCAGATTTTTCAAGATTCCTTCCTCTAATGACCCAATCAATGCCTGGGAAAATGAGTACTATTGGAAGAAAATAACTGATTGCCATTCTTGTCTAAGTGTAATAGAGAATGAAGCCAAACATCTAGATAATTGATACGTGTTATCACAGGGCTGGGTTGGCAAATGAGAGTAGAAAAGAAGCATAACTCTAGGGAAGAGCAAGGTTCTGAGGTCCAATACTGAAGATCATATTTCATCTGCATGATGTTTATGCACTGGACTCTCTAAGACTAGACTTAACTGTTTATATGGACTAAGGTATATCAGTCCTATTGGGTTTTTTAATATTTTATTTATTTATTCATGAGAGACACACAGAGAGAGATAGAGACATAGGCAGAGGGAGAAGCAGGTTCCTCATGAGAAGCCTGATGCCAGACTTGATCCCAAAACCCCAGGACCATGACCTGAGCTGAAGGCAGATGCTCAACCACTGAGCCACCCAGGTGCCCCAGAAGTCCTTATTGTTGAAAACTACAGCTCAAAACAGAGGCTATGGAGTTCTTTAACTCAAGCCTGTGCTGCTACTCAAAATGTGGATTTCATGATCAACTACTCTTCTTTAGATCTAGTCAATATCTGATTTACAATATCAGAGATATTGTAAATATCTCTTACTCCACTTGCTTACACCTTGTTCCCAGTATCAGGTTTGCTTCAACACATCATGTGATGCTTCCTGGTCAGCCAAGGTTTTCTGTTTGTATTCCATTTTCCTTGGAGAAAGTGTTGGACTAGTCAACTGGTCCTATTCTCTTTTCTGGGAACTTTCCTCCAGAGAGATTAGCCTCTGGCAGCTATGCTCACAATATATGACATTGCCCCATAGGTTCAGCTAATTTGATCAAGTGGAACCCTGACTCAAAATATGCCATATTCTGTCTCCTAAAAAATTCTGGTTGTGAGATATAAAGACTAGGAATAGTTAGCTGATCCAAATCAATGGCAACTTTCTAAATAGATGTCTATGTATGGGTCAGCAAAAGAGATTGACTTTAATTATTTATTGGAATGAATAATTATTAGAATGTGGATACATTGGAGAATTATTGGTAAAGCTAAAAAGCCTGAAAACCACAGAACCAAGGCAACCCCAAGGCTTCAAGAAATGGTAACTTTAGAAATAGTCTTAAGGGAAAAATAGGGTGATACAGGTACTACAGCCAGTATAGATAAATCCCAACTGCTTTGAATCTCTAAATTTCTGATTAAGATTCAAATTCCAGAGAGCAAGCATCAAAGTGACCTATTTTGGGTAATGTGGCTTCCCCTTACCTAAAGCAAGGAACCTCTGCTTACAATTCCACCAAGCTGTATTCAAAAGGGAAAAATACTTTTTCAAAAGAAAATTGGAGTGACGGTAGAAAGGACAATGAATATTGGATAATCAAAAATGACAACTCTCAGGGTCACCAAAGATGTCCTGCTCCAGCCTTTTCCTGAGATGTAATTATCCTGTCTTTCTAGGATTTCATGAGAGGACCCATTATCCTTCCAGCAAATTTCTTTTTCTGTTTAAAGCTGACTTGAGTTGGTTTATGTTATTTTCAATCAAAAGAGTCTTAACTAAGACACTATTCATCCTTTTCTATAGAAATGAACCTCAGCTTTGGCCCTCACTTGAAAGAGACCTATGTATCGATTGGATAGCCCATAAGAAATTAGTGACCTGTAAGATCAGAATTAGTGTGCACCAAATGAGCTATGTGTGTTGGCCTTGGATCAATGTACCCAATCTATTCATTTCCATTCACTGAGACTCTCCATGCCAGCCATGCCCTCTTACTCCAGCTCCTGAGTAGATAATAGAACAATTTTTAAATATAACAAGGATTGTGAGGTTGGAAATGCTCTCACAGAAAGCCAAACAAGCCAATGGAGTCATGGTAACAGTGCAGACATGTACTTTGTTACCTTGAATCCTAGAGGGGAGAATATGCCTATTGAATCCCATGGCTCCCAGGCCAGTCAAAGACAAACATCCCAGGGCAAGAATATTCTGCAGTCCATTTTCCTTGGAGAAAGAAAAGGAATTTCTCTCTATTTGAGTAAGTGAATGGGCAGGGCAACTCTCTGGATCACAGAAATAGGTTGGGGGAGGGGGGTTCTATAAATGGCTTCCAAGTCCCTTTCCATAAAACTGTTCTTGCTTGAAAGGGTACTATAATAACAATAGCAATAATAATAATAGCTCAATGCTTTACATAGTTGCTGTGTTTCTAATACTGTACTAAGTGTCTAAGATTAGTTTTTCTTGAATTGGTTCAAAGAACATCAAACGTTCAAGTCAGACTCATCTTCTCTTGGTTGTTTTAAAAATAAAATTCAACAAGTTGTGTTTTGCTGTGAAAGGTATAGACTGGCATGTTTATGATGAAGTGTAAATCATTCTAAGTTTGGACTGTGTGAAAGACTCTGAGATCCCTTCCTTTTTGGGAACAGGGAGAGGAGGAGGATATTTATAGACTGATGCAATTAATGATGGAATTTTCTTAGGTGAGGTTAAACCTAAAGTATTACCGACAATCTCCCCTGCTTATACTCCGGAGGTGGAAGCTTCCAAGGTCCTACATCTGCTAGGCATTCCAGTCTCCTGGCCTCAACTCCTACTGTTTTCCCTGCTATCCATATGGCCACATGCCCTTCCTGATGCTCCTCATACACAGGGTAAGCATTCTCCATCTGGTTTTGCTACCATTAGCCTGCCATGTTTCTGGAAAGCAAAGTAACATAGAATGGCACTAGGGATCCAGATGCTGACCTTTACTAACTGAGTAATCTTGGGCAATAACACCCTTGGATTGATACTCAGTCTCCTCATTGGTAAACAGGGATAATAAATCCTGCCTTTATACTTCACAGGGCTTGTAAGAGGATTAACTGAGGTGCTATATATGAGAATATTTTGGTCATTTCCAAGGGCTCTACATTTTTAATGGATTATTATTCTAATATTGTCTTTTGCGATTTAACTGATAAAGTTGGTAAGACTTTAATAGCTAAGATAGAAGATGGGGAAATCTTAATAGTGGAGAATGAGAAAGCAATTGGAAAGAAGATGGGGAGAGGAGCTAGGTCTGTATGGAGAACTCTTAGCCTGGACAGAGGGATTCACAACTGGACCTAAAGTCTTCTGCATACAAAGTATACATAAATGTGGAGATGTACTTTTTTTTTTCTGAAGTATGGGACCTTAGCTTTCATTCTATTTTCAAGGAGGTCCATAATCCAAAATGTCAAAGAGCCATTGGTCTGTGATGGCAGGAAGCACATTTTGAAAAAACATAACTCACTGGGATTAGGGACGCAGATGCAACTTTTGAGCTGAACGCAAGAGGGAAGGAAGGCCAGAAAGATATTCTAGTCTGGGGCACCTGGGTGGCTCAGTCAGTTAAGATCTGACTGTTGATTTCAGCTCAGGTGGTGATCTCTCTCTCGATGAGTGTGAGTTTGTGCCCCACAATGAGCCCCACTTTGGGCTTCATGTTGGTCTCTGCTTCAGGATCTGTGTATTGGGCATGGAACCTGCTTAAGACTCTCCCCTTCTCCCACTGCCCCTCCCCCAACTCTCTCTCTCTCTCTCAAAAAAAAAAAAAAAAGATGCTCTGGTTAAACTGCCTCCATCTTATTTTGCCATTTTACTCCTGGATCAATTGCTTTTTGCTACACAACAAATGACCCCAAATCCTAGTAGCTTAAAACAATAAGCATTTACTTAACATATTTTTCTACAGGTCAGCAATTTGGACTAGTCTAAGCTTGGTGATTTCTCTGGTCTCAGGTGACCTCACTCATGAATCTATAGCTGGCTGTCAGGTTGTCTGGAGATTGGCTGATCTAGGGTGGCCTCAAGTGAGCAGCTCATCACTTGTTCACATGACAGCTGCGCAGGGATCCCAGAGCAAGTAGAAGCTTCTTGGAGCCTTGGCTCAGAACTGGTGCACCATGACTTCTGTAGCACTGTATTACCCAAAGCCAGTCACAAAGCTATCCTATTTCCAAAAGAAAGATAAGTAGGGGGTCCCTGGGTGGCTCAGTGGTTTAGCGCCTGCCTTTGGCCCAGGGCGTGATCCTGGAGTCCCAGGATCGAGACCCACATCGGGCTTTCTGCGTGGAGCCTGCTTCTCCCTCTGCCTGTGTCTCTGCCTCTCTCTCTCTCTCTGTGTCTCTCAGAATGAATAAATAAAATCTTAAAAAAAAAGGAAAGAGTAGTAGATTCTGTCTCCTGAAGGAACAAGTTATAAAATCATTTTGTAAAGAACATAGATACATGGAAGGATAAAGGATTGTGGCCATTTTTGCAATTTACTACCCCTCCCAAGCCAATACCTAGTTCATCAGCCAGTTTTGGTCCCTTTTATTAATAGCAGTTTTGATCTTCTCCTTGATTTTATACCAGTACCTTTGTCAAAAGGAGAAAACATCAGATACAGATTATATATGGCGTCAGGGGCTCAGAGAAAAGAGTGGCTTATCCAAGGTCACAGAACAAATGAGCAGAACAGCTGGCTCTAGGACTGCCTCCTGGCACTTCTATTCTGTTATCAGCTTCTTACACCATACCTCACTCAGTTACAAATTGTCCTAATGTCTTGGGACTTCTAAAAGTAAGAAACTGCATCAGTGATTCTCAAAATGTTTATGATGAAGGACCAGCTTTTGTTGATGTTATTTTGTTGGTTTTATTTCTAACCCATCGTGGACTAATACTAGTAAGAAGCTCATGCCAAGTACAACTCATCACATGAACTTGACAACACTCAAATTGCTTTATAACCAATTGAATGATGCAAGACCCATGATCACACATTTGTCTGTCACTGCAATGTCAAATTACTATAAAATTTTTAAATGTTTATTCTTACTTTCTGCAGTTATCTCACTGCAGACTGGTAACAAACAGTTCACACGGTGATAATCACACCTGAAGTAGATTTGCTCTGTGTCCACTGTCTCATTCTATCTTTATCATATCTTGATGAAGTAAGAAAACCAAGACCTAGTGACCCATTTGAATCAGATAAGGAAACTGACGCCAGGAAAAGCAAAAAGCTATTGTAGGATTATATAAGACTAGGCCAGGAGCAGGACCCAGGGCTCTGGGCACCCTGTCCAATGCTTTTCTCATCCTACACCACGTTGCTCTGCCTCCCTCAATTATAGTTTAAGAACATTAATGAACTTGCTTAGTTAAAGAAATCAGTGTTTTCTTTACATCCCAAGCCCAAAGCTCAACCTGAGTTACTGAGGCTGTTGAAAGTTTATCTTTTACATTAGGGATTTATGCATTATTTACATAATCAGAATCCCCCATCCCAAATGCTCAGAGAAATTAATTCAAACTAGAGTTACACTATATTTCATGCTTAAACATTTAATGAGCTCCTCATCACTCCCCTGGGTGTGTGTGGGTCCTAGGGTGGTGATGAGGAGGTTTCTCCTGGGTGCTATTCAAAGGAAAGTTGCCAATGCAGCAGGAACACAGGCCCCACTTACCTGCTTATGGGCAGTCTTTGGCAGCATTCTCCTTGGGCTGACACTGGCAAAGTCAGAAAATGGAAAGTGGAGAGGGCAGGAAGGTGGCAGGCCTACACTCTGAAGAGGTCTGAGCATCACCTCTGTTATCCTGTGGTCTCACATAGATTGGATGCAGAGCCTTCCCAGCCACTATGTACCCTCCATGTGGCTCAGAAAGAGCTGCTGCCACACCTTTCATGTTCCACAGGCTCATCAAGGAGAGGAAAGAGACAGATCCTGCCCATCTGGAGTCTTGGTTCTGGAATCTACACAACTCTAGCCTTAGAAGAGACATAACCTCCCTGAGTTCTTTATCAGACCTGGGCTACGTGGTGTTTCAGTGCTGGGAGGAGCCCTTTTGCCTCAGCTTTGCAGACCTTGCAATCTCCAGACTGTCCTGTAAGCATAAAGCAAGATGAACCGCCCCCCGCCCCCCGCCTGGCAAATTTGGCCCCGGGATCTGGTGCAGGGGCAAGGCTCAGGGGTGGTGATTTGACATCAAGGCATTGAGAAAACAAGCAGGGCCACTCTTGGATCTGAGAGTTCCACAAAGGGGCCTGGACCCTTGGGGCCCTAGGTTCCCAGGGCTGGTGGTGGAAGGTTCTTTAAGGATCACTTCATACAGAGTTTTATAACTGTGCTCCACATCCTAATTGTTTTATGTATTTCCTTTGAGCAAAAGGTTCAAAAGCTTAATAAAAAAAAAAAAGGCAAAGAGAACCACTGCGATAGTCCAACTAATTCATGTCTAAATAGATAAAGTGAGGTTCAAAGTGGAGAGTGACATGGCCAAGGCCACCCAGCTAAAAGAGAGCAGAGGTAGCAGAATATTTAGTCTCTGGTCCAGGGCTCTTTGCACCATACTTCTGATGCTCTAGGCCCTCTTTGTTTCCAAAGTCTTTCCTGGCCTCGGGTGGAAGGTAGATCTGTTGAAGTCAGCAGAGACCTCCTAACTCTCTAGAGAACCCTCTTTGCTGCCTTAAGGTCTCACACATTTCCTCTGCTTGGAATGTTCTTACTGCAGCTGCTCATGTGTGCATACCCTCATGGCACTGATACCTTCTTGATCTAATGCCACCTTAGAGAGGTTCCCTGCCTTCCCCCTATAAAGTGGTTTCTTCCCATCTTACAAACACATGCCAGTCATCTTCTTCCACATGTCCATGTTTTATCTTCTCATAGCTCTTATTAGCAACTGAATTGTCTTGTTTATTTGTTACATTAATTAATGTCTGTCTCTTTCAACAGAATGTAAAGTCATGAGATCAGGGACTTTGTGTATTTCATCTACCATTTTATTCCCAGATCCTAACACAGTTCCTGTCACATAGTAGGCACTTAATTAATTTTCAAATGAATGAACGTCTATCTCCATTTTTTATACCAAGGCACAGGACCTTCAGAATAATAGCAATTTGCTCCAGTGTTCAGTAGTGTTTGTCACCACAAATTGTCCCTGATCGCAGTCGTCACAGCATTTGTGAAGGAATCTACATGAATCCCTCATCTCTGAGATGCTCACAGCTGAGCTGCTCTGGCAACATCTCATCCACTAAACATAAGGGCCATAGAAAAAGCATCCAGACTCACTTGGCCTTGGTTTCCTGGGTAACCAAGGTTGTGTGCTTAGATACACATGACCAAGCAGGATTCTCCCAGGGGATATAAGCATTGACGACTCAGGCACCAGCTGCATGTTTTTTTACTTTGTCAAGTAGCCACTGCCTGATACTGACAACCAGTTCAATGGTTTGATCTCTGGGGCTAGACCCAAGCTCTCAGGGAACAGGGTTCCCAGTCCCAAAGTATATGTTTACCTCCGAGCTCAGGGAGCACTGGGCTCCAATCTGTGCAAGATGTAATTGCATGCTAATTCCCATTTTATTGTATATGTATCAAGGTCAGACAAAAATTGAATGGCACATTCTTCTATGCATGGATACCAAGTCATGCCTAATATGCTGGTTTAAACATTCTCTTTCAACTGATGAGGAACAAAAATTACACACTGGTGGTTCCTGGGAACGAGAATGAGTATAGATGTGTTAGGATTGGCCCAAACAGTATTTTTTTCTTAATTAATTAGTTGTTGCCATTTTAAAAATTAGGAGTTTCTCATAGAAATCCAGATATCCAGGGTCTCAAGTTTGGTTTCCTTGGAAAGCAGGCACTGAGACAAGGGCTTGGGGGAATAGGTACTTTATGTGGGAGTTGATCCCAGAAATCAATAGTAAGGGAACAGGAAACTGAAACAAAGAGGAAAAGCTGATAAAAGGGTAATTACTGCTAGAAGCAACAGAGGCTTGACTGCACTAGAATTTCTGGGATGCAAGCAAAATGCTTTCCAGAATCAATGGCCTACAGGATGAGAGGCTGTGACATTTATGCATCAGTGCCCATCTTCTCCACTGAAAACATTGACTTCCTCTCTCTTCTGCATACTTTTTCAAGTCAAGCCAGGTTTGCTTATGGGCCAATTTGACTCCCATGACTGGAGGACTCTGGTTAAAAAGAGAAAGAATTATACCACAAGTTTAAGGTGAAATGCTGCCCTTGGTAAGTGAGTTGGAATTGCCCACCACAGTTGCAACTGAAATCAGAAATGAAATATGGAGATGTGACAAAGTACTAAAAAGCATCTGCTACAGTCCACCCCTTGGACATATCAGAAGCACCACCTATAATGATAGTTCCTCCCAGTATGTGATATTTCTTCTGATATATATCTTAGCTAGCATATGGAGTGGTTTATAGGTTTCCATTTGTCCTTTTCTACTTTAATGATTCCTATTGCAGGTCAGGGATCAACGTGAGGGTTACAGCAATACTTAAGTATACCCATCCTACTTATATACTCCAGGTCTACCATGGCCCCATGGAATCCACTGTAGGATGGACTTGAGTAAGGATTTCATTTATTACCTGTCATAAGCTCCTACTCTAATCAAAGGGACACTATGATATTTTGATTCCCTTAGCATAACTGTGATCTATGGCTGTATGTAATAGCCCTAGTAAATTCTGGGCACTTCTTTTCTTTACCTATACTTACTCTCATATATTTCTACCAATCATTTAGGGAAGTATTAAGAAAATATTTATTGGATAAACAAATGAAATGTCACTGTCATGGCATTTCAGAGTTTTTCTTCAAGAGGAATCAGTCTCCCTTCAACCAATAGGCCCTGAATCTGAAAATTCAATCACGTCTAGATGCTGAATGAGTAATTGTAATCTTCCATTGCTGTGCCTAATGTCATCCCTTGCTCATCAATTTTCAATTATTTCCCATTATACAAGTCAAGCAATAACCATCGTCAGCTTCTCAGCTATCTTGTCTCTATGAATGTCATCATCTATTGGCTAGTCTGACAGATCCTTTTGAGTCAAAGAACTCTGGTTGTCATCCTAGCTTTGCTGCCAGCTGTGGTCATTGTGACCACCTTTCCTCTGATGTAAAGGGCTGCCAGCTGGCTTCTGAAATTATGGAGTCCAGTTCCATGGCAGTGTCTCCTACAATTAATCCTGTCCTACAGCAATCAGCTATCACTGAGCTTTTCAGTCATGCTGGTGCCCCCCCCCCAGTAGTGTATTTCTAATTGTCCAGTGAAAGATATGGCTTCTGAGTCCTCCCAGGGAAACAGTCAGGTACAGGGTAATCGGTGGTACTCCATTCCAAAATTTTTACTTCCTTTTGGCCTTATTATTCGTTTCACAATATTTTGCCATACTCAACTCACTTATCGTAACCTATCATCATGCTCAAATTTCAAGGATACATTCCAGAAGCTTCACAGGAATAGCTCCATGTGTCCTTATCAGAATGCTGAGTCCTAAGTCACAGGAGAGGATACCCATATCAATAAATTCACATTCACACAGCTTTGCCTTCTGTTCCATCTGATCCAACTCCATCTACATCTTCTCTCTTATACATTTACCTGGCTCCTGCTTGGTCCTATACTCCTTTAGTGAGTAACTTTTATTCTCTGCAAAGAGATTTTATTTCACTTTACCTGTATTAAGATCTATTATTAGTCTGGTTATTGGAATGGAAGCAATGAAGGGAGGCATGGAAACACTCACCCAGTAAATGTCTCTTGGAGAGAGAATATTGTTCTCCTCTAGCTACAGAAAAGGGCTGCAACCTATTGCCCGAGAGGGTTCAGGGAAACCTAGGAGTTCAAGTTTTATAGACACTTCTATCCAAATATTCCAAGTCCATGACTCAGGGTCCCACTCATTTCTTAACATGGTTCTGACTTTAGTAGAGGAGATCCGTTGAAGCTGCACATACTATCTCCAACCACAGGAGATGAGAGCCACTTTTATTTTTTTTTATTTTTTTTTTTAAAGATTTTATTTATTCATGAGAGGCAGAGAGAGAGAGAGAGAGAGAGGCAGAGACACAGGCAGAGGGAGAAGCAGGCTCCATGTACCGGGAGCCCGACGTGGGATTCGATCCCGGGTCTCCAGGATCGCGCCCTGGGCCAAAGGCAGGTGCCAAACCGTTGCGCCACCCAGGGATCCCGAGAGCCACTTTTAAACTTCCAAGGAGATGTTCTGCATTTTACAATATAAGGATACATTATCTAGATTTCTGCTAACATCAATGAGGGTTTAATTGCACTCTCACCTCTGGAAAGCTTCCTAGAATTATCCACCAGAAAGATGAGAGGCTAAAATATTTATCCACGAGCTCTCATTCCCCATTGGTTAAGGGCTAGCCCCTGAAGTGTAACGTGCTCACATTTTTAAACCATACTTGTATGCAAATCAGGCATTCCCACAATTTTAGGAAAGATCTAGAGGCACTAAGATGGCATCTTGTCAATCCCAAGATGACCAGGAGCTCACATGTATCTGTCCTTATAGCTGAAATAAGAACTGGGTCAAGAGAATGAAACCTGGCACTTTCATCTCCTTAAAGTCATATTCTAATGTCTAAATCTTCATGTGGCAACAGTTATCTAGAGATAAGGAGTGAATATACACTCTATCTCTTCTCTACACATAATATGGACTCTATAAGGAGATGAGGTTAAACATATACTCCCCCATGGTCTCCACCTGCCCAACTTCACTAATTTAGAAAAAGTTACCTTGCTTCTGTAGACATTAGACTTTATTGTCTATCCTGAATTAGAATAGCCAATGAACATAAAATTTGGAAGGAACAAAGAGATAACCTAAACCAATAACGTCACTGTATGAGGAAGAAGATAGGTCCATCAAGAGGTAATTGACATGGGGCCTTAGTATTCAGATGTCCTAGTTTTACTGTTCTTCCCATTTTCCTCTCTCTACACCTCAAGCCTCTGCTAGTTTTCTCATGAGAGGGAGTAAATGATTCCATAAAGCCCATAACTGTTTCTGGAAACAAATCTATATTCACCAGCACAGACTTCTGGCTCGCTTCCAGAACCATTGCCCTCTAGTTACCTTCACTCTGATGTTCCACAGTCACTTCAAACTCAAAGCTGTCCCAAAGTGAATCATCTTTTCCACAAAATCTACATCTCCTACCAAACCTTTTTTAATTCTATATCCTTCCTTTTCTCATACCTTGTTGCTCATATCTATTCTGGGTTTGATATTGGCTTTTATCATCTTTCACTTTAACCACTGCAATCATCCTATAACTGGTTTTCTGCATTTAGACTCTCTTCCCCCTAATCTGTCCTCCATAATGCCGTCAGAATGATATTTATAAAATGCAAAATGGAAAAGTTGCTACTCTTCTGAAAAGCCAAAGGCTAACTATCACACATAGAACACAAGCATTGGGCTCCTACCTATTCTCTTGCTAGGTACTGTGTCTAGAGTGCTAACAACACAAACATGTCTCCATAGTCATGGAACTTCTAAATGCTTTATCCTCCTGAGGGTGGTCCACAAACACATACGTGTTCAATTTCCTGCTCACTTCCCCACATTATTTTTTGAAACACTTCCACCTCTGCAAACGATTCCAGTCATATTGACTTACAGTTCTCTGCAGGAACAAAACCCCATGAGGACTGTTTTATTAGTTTTGCCAGCATGCAGCACAGTGACAGGCACTTACTAGGAACTCAGTAAAGGTTCATTGAATGAATATATGAACTATAGATAACAACAGGGGTAAAACTAGGTTGAGGCAAGCAAGGCACCTAGGGCATAAAATCTGAGGAGGCACTCACTCTTGGAGTATATCCTTGCTGTCTTGTTTGTTTCACCCCAGTCTGGGCCCTGGACAGCCGTTAAGAGTCACAGATTACCTGGAGAGCAGTTTGTGTGAGCTGAACAGAGGATATCGGCTTTTGTGGGCTGTATAGGTCCTGTTTAGAAACTGCCTGTCTCTGGTTTTCTTTGCCTGTGTGAAGTCCCAGTTTTCCATAGATCTTTGTTTGAGGATCAAAGTGGCTGAGGTATGTGGCACTCCACAGGGTCCAGGCTGCACTCCAAAATGTACCAAGAAGACTAGACTATGCCTCTGCCATTTGGCTTCTGAAAAACAGATGCTGTGCATTCTCAGGTGCCTGGGGTAGCTTGAAAATGCTTATCTCCAGCTCCGTCGGGCCATTATAAAAAAAAAAGTTCTCCAAATTGCCTCTACCAATAATATCTAGGAATTTTTTTTAATGGTTTAGGGTATCTTTCAATCCTGAGAGCTAGCAGCTATTTAAAAAGTTTTTCTGAGGTGTATCCAACACACAAAACCTCAGTAAACTATCTAGATGGTCTCTATTTATGTTGCCAAAAATCTAAAGACTGCAAAGTTACTACTAAATTTCACAATATAACCATTTTCCCAAAAGAACAAACCTGAGTTAAAGGAGGAAGTATGGTTTTCTCCGTGACAGCCTGCACTAAGGCAGAGGTTTGGCTTTTAAAAAATTTTTAATTATTTTTTACTATTTTGTGTGGCTTTTTGATTATTTAAATGAACAAAATAAATATATGAGATGGTGTGTTGGTTTTGGTTGATCTTTCAAATCATCTTTTGCAATGTACACACAGACTCAGTTTGCTGGGAAATTCAGATACTAGGTGTACAGAATCTTGAAGATGGAACTTATCCAAACTTCTGCATTTAAGAAATAAAGAAATGGCAGTTGAGTAATAAAGGTCATCCAGCAAACTGGTGGCAGAGTTAGGGTCCAGGTTTAAGTTTTCCCATAGTAAACAAATATACTCTTCTCCATCACCACGCATGGAAATTCATCCTTGCCGCAAGTCCTGGTACCTGGTGTTGGAACTGTTAAGGGGAATACATAAAGGGAAATAAGACAACAATAAATAATAATATTATGTCTCAGGCAGTGTGCTTTCAACAATGACTGTATGAAGAAATGTTATTGCTACTGTTGCTGCTTTGTTGTTAGTTGCTGTTATTGCTACTGCCATCATCATCATCATCATCATCATCATCATCATCCCCTTTTACAACGAGGATATCCCAAACTCTGAGACGTTAGGTAATTTACCCAAGGTCACAGAGATAGTAAGTGATTGAACAAGGGTTTTAATTTAGCTTTGGCTCCAAAACTTTTGCCCCATTCACCAACACATTGTGTTCCTTTCCTATTTCTTCTTTAGCTTGCTTCCTTTGAAAACATTTGGTTTTATGTTCATCTACATAAGACGCACTAAATCTCTGGTGATGACACTGTTCAAAATTTCCAGCCAGATGCAGCTGAGCAGATCCATGCATGAGGTAAATCACAAAATAGAGTGGATTTAATGGGCAAGTTATTTAGATATCTTATTGTCTATAATTACATAAACTCAGTAGAATTCAAATGAATGGTACCCACGTTGCAATGTTTAGCCACACCTGGCTAAATAATATCTGCTCTTATTATTGTTACTATTAACAAAAAATAATATACTTGTGTCATGTATACATATGCCCCTAATTTATGGACCTAGCTTCACGTATTCCTCAAAAACAACCATGCAGTATAGGTACTAGCCACACCACTATCCGGATAAAGAAACCAAGGTCCAGAGAATTTAGATCACTTGTCCACCTTTTAATGTCATTTTTGCTGGCTTTGATGCTTCCAGGACTTGGCTTGCTTCAAATGACAAACTACTTCCCAGTGGGGCTGCGTCCCACATTTTATTAATCCAGCCAGGGCACAAGTGCCTGGTTTATTTAGTTTTATTTTTGTTCCAATGTATTTCAGTGTATATTGTGATGGTTGCTCAGCAGAACTGGATGGCTTGCATACTGCCAAGCATATCTCTCATTATCTCACAGCTGAGCATGTGCTCATGTTGTTCTCTTGTCCTGAAAAGCCCTTCCTTTTATCTCCAAATATACAAATCTCCACAATCAAGGCTCAAAAGGCAACTCCTCCATGTTATTCTCCCTGACTCCTACTCCAGAAAATATCTACTCCCTCCTAACTTCCATAGTATATCATCCAAATAACTCTCTACTTCATTTACTAATTGCACTTATTGTGCAAAGGTGGCTCTACTCTCCCTACCAGACATTGTACTGAAAAATTGGGTTGGTTAAACACACGTCACTTACTGAAACATCTTATGGCATTTATTACATGCTGTTTTTTGTTCTGCTTATTCATTTTCATTTGTCTTTCATCCTAATACATGCTAAATGCTTTGAGGACAAATATGTTATCTTCTTCATCTTCATACATAGTACACACCCAAATGCCTAGGAGAGTGCTTTAACACGTAGGAGATGGGACAACAAATGTTCAGGAAATAATTAAATATTATGAGGAAAAACCATATTATTTGAAAAACTAGAATGTTGGTTAATTTTACAATTCACATAATCAAGTCATTTTTTATAACAATCTAATCCCATGCAAAGTAATCCAATAGTAATATCATCAAAAACAAACACACAAACCAATCAACCAGGGAATGAAAGGAGAGCAATACTCCACATATCAATCGCTTTTGATCTTCTTTCAAAAATGTGTTTGTTTTATGTTTATCCAGATCACTAGTAAAAATATGTGTTAAGCAAATTGGTGCTGGGGGAAATCACAAAATAGAAGTGAAATTTAGGAACAATCAAGAAAGTCCTCACCACACTATTTGGGGCCACTCACATTCTGCCCCTCTCTCTGAGGTCTTTCCCAGCAAGGAAGTTAACAATTGAACCTATTCCTACCTTGACTTCAGTTCTTAGAGCCTGGGACACCTGGATCCATGTGAGGTTTTTTTTGTTTTGTTTTGTTTTGTTTTTCATGACCATGTGGTTTTCTGGCACCAGGTAGACTCTTCCCCTCAGTTGGTGACTTCACTTTCTGCCATCTGTGAGCTCACTGCCTGCAACTAGAATCTATAAAACTCAGTGGGGTGAAGTTGTTTTTGTAATTGTTGCCTGAGCATTTCCCGCCCCCCCCCCCTTTTTTAAATTTTCCTTTGTAACTTTAAAGAATTCTCAGCCAGGTGCTAAGTAAACAATCTCCAGGACATCAAGTTCAGAACCTCCAGGAGGCCCTAGTGCTGCCAATTCAAGGTCTTGGGAAAATGCTGGGTTGACTCTTGGTGGACACTGGGTGTAGATCCCATTTCCTATTCTAGGAATTCCTATTCTAGGACACCCCGGAATCTACAATCTCAAGCTATTAGGGAAAAGTCTTTCTGACCATACCATCTGTCCAAATGATGAAAATCCAGCCCACTTCCAGCCTTTGGAGCTGATTATTTTCAAACCTGCTTTACAAAATTCTGTACTTTTTCTCTTGCAGTTGGTGGCAGTAGCGACATGTGTGCATGAGGGGTCTCTTCGGGGCAGGTCCTAAATTAGCTATGCACATCTGAATATCCTCTATATTCACTAAATTAGGACCTCCAAAAGAAAGAGATAAAAGAAGCAGCTCAGAGGAGAGGGCAAAATATTTCTGAGATACCATGGAGCTCTTCCAAAGACTTTAATTTCAGTGAAGTGTTTTTTGTTTTGATAGTACGCTCTCTTGCTCGATGGCTCTCTCCCTTTTAAATATATACCTTTTTAAAAATCACTAGTAAAAGAGTTTAAGAATCAACTAGCAAAAAAGATTTCTAAAAGCTGATCAGTTTGGTGAATTTATAATTCCATCAATTACCTAGAGAAATACACCTGAGAGAAGCCCTTCCCCCTCCTTTGACACTGAAAAATCTGCACATAAATAAAACATCTATAAATCTCTCTCCTGATTCCTTGCCCCACTGGAACCACAAAGCCGCGTTGTTATGGAAATGTGGCAAGATGGGGGTCACAATGCACCTTCTGTCTTTATTATAATCTTCTCTACTATAGAAAGCTCTCTGATGCAAGGCCACTATATTTACTGTCATTTCATAGACTATCATTATAGTAACATCTTTATTCCACCTGAAGCACTAAAAGGCCATGGTGAATGGGCTCCCATCTGGGGAGGGGAGAGTCAGCCTCACTGAATGGAATCTTGTGTAAATTCCAGATGTGATCATCTCCTCCATTCTGATGAGAGCGACCACACGGCTCCAGGTTTACAGACATGCTATCTGTGCTTGGGGAAGCAGAAGACTACTATACAGAAAGAAACCTCCATGGCTTTTTAATTTGCCCGTGCATGGGAAATGTGGAGAATATAGGACAACAACCAGATTGAAATTCAGCTGCTCTGGTGGAAAACACTTAGAAAATAAAAAAACTGGTGTGTTATAATCAATGAAACAAGGTGAAGGAGGAAAGGCACCTGTAAAGAAATTGAAGAACACACTCTGTGAGTTAATAAGCAATGCCGTGGGGATCTAAGACATTAACCCAGTTTCCCCATTATGATAAAAATAATTATTTTTGTGTTGAAACACATGTTTCCCTTACAAAATCCCTGTCTGGCAATATTTGCTGAGCCCTTTTTACATATCTAGCCACATAAATTTCTCATGAAGTAGTTAATAGGGAACTGCACTTTTAATTCTGTAGTTTGAATCCCAACTTACCACACTGCTTTTCTGCACCTATTTCTTTCTTTGTAATAAGGAAGTAATAATTATGTCAACATTGAATATTATGATAAGGTTTATATCCATGGCACAGTAATATGAATTTCAGGGCTCACCCACAAGTTGTGCATGCATGGACTTGATACTTGAGGCTTCCAGAACTAAACCACAGGGCTGGTCATTTGGCCAGAGTGGCATACATGTGGACCAAATCTGAACAGCACTGCAAAAGCCTTGAAACTGAAATGACATAGAAACAACAGCCCATTAAAATTTGGTGTGGCCTAAGTCACCTGGGTAGCTGGCTCAGTGGTTGGGTGTTTGCCTTTGGCTTGGGTCATGATCCTGGGGTCCTGGGATGGAGTCCTGCATCAGGATTCCTGTGAGGAGCCTATTTCTCCCTTTGCCCATGTCTCTGCCTCTGTGTGTCGCTCATGAATAAATAAATAAAGTCTTAACAAAAAAGTTGGTGTGGCCTAAATGTAACTGAGTTACAAGTACTTTGTTAAACCAAATAAAAATTAATAAAAACTTACTATAGTATTAAAATAAAGACCCAAAGTCGTATCACATTATATCTAATACATCTAAGATACAATCCAAAATTATTTGACATATGAAAAATATCTCAACAATTTGCAAAGAAGACAAGCAACAGACACCAGTCAAGATAACAAGATGCTGGGATCCCTGGGTGGCGCAGCGGTTTGGCGCCTGCCTTTGGCCCAGGGCGTGATCCTGGAGACCCAGGATCGAATCCCATGTCGGGCTCCCTGCATGGAGCCTGCTTCTCCCTCTGCCTGTGTCTCTGCCCGTCTCTCTGCCCGTCTCTCTCTCTCTCTCTGTGACTATCATAAATAAATAAAAATTAAAAAAAAAAAGATAAGATGCTGAAATTATCAAAGATTTCAAAGTAGCTATTTCTAATCATGCTCTAAGAAATAAGGACAAACACTCTTGAAATAAGGGAAATATAGAAAGTCTCAGCAGAGAAATAGAAGCTATAAAACACAACCAAATACAATCAATACAGTATAAAAATTTTTTTCAGTTGATGGACTCAACAGCAAAATGTAAATTGCAGAAGAAAGAATCAGTAAACTTGAAGATAAACATCCTATCTGAATAATAGGTGTCAGGTGAGGGTGTGTGGAGATGAAGAAAAAAATGAACAGAATCTCAGGAAATCAGGGGACCATACATACCAAAAGGTTTAACATTTGGAGAGGAGAATAAGTGTGGTAGAGAAAAAAAAATTAAAGAAATAACATCAAAAAATTTCTCAATATGATGAAAGACATAAATGTTTTCAAAAAAAATCTCAGTGAACCACCAGTAGAAAAAACTCAAAGAAATTCATGCAAAGACATACCACAATCAAACTGATGAAGACCAAAAACAATAAAAAAAAAAAAATAAAAATAAAAAAATAAAAAAACCACTCTTGAGAGCAACCAGAGGAAAAGGAAGCAATACACACAGGAAATAGCAATTCAAAGGACTAATTTCACATTACTAATCATGGAAGCTTTAAAGTAATGGGACATTTTAAAAGTACTGACAGTAAAACAAACAAAAAAACACCCTCCCTATCCATCTAAAATTCTGTATACAGTAAATATCTTTCAGGAATGAAGTTGAAATAAAAATATTCTCAGGTAAAGGAAAACAAAGAGAATTCATGATCAGCAAAACTGCATGAAAATAAGTGTAAAAAAAAAGAGTTCTTAAAGTAGAAAGGAAATAATAGTAGAAGAAAACTTGGACCTTTGGGAGTGAAGGAAGACCAACTGAAATGGTAAATATCTGGATAAATTTAACACATTTTCGCATTTTAAAATCTTTAGAATGCATATGACAGTGTAAAGTAACCTGTTCCCTCTTGGGTCTATTTGCTGGTTTGTGGCTTTAGAGGGATTGATTCATTTTATCTAAAATATCAAATTTATGTGTATAAATATTCATTTAATGTCTGTGGGGCTTGTGATGACATTCCCTTTTTCATTCTTGTTACTGGTAAGTTTGGTCTTCTCTTTATTTCCTTTTTCGTTTAGCTAGAGGTTTTTCAACAAATAGTGATAGAATAGTTAGACATCTCTATAAAAAAAAAGCTTAACCTTAATCCATATCTCATACCTTCTACAAAATTAACTTATATATCTAATATATCTAAGTGTAAAACTGTAACAATTCTAGAAAAATAGGGAAATCTCTATGATCTTGCATTAGGTAAAATGTTCTTATCTATGGCACCAAATGTGTGATTCTTATAGAGGAAGAAATTAGTAAATTGGACTTCATCAAAATCAAAAACTACTGTTTTGCAAAGACACAGTTAAGAGAATAAAAACTTGAGCTACAGATTGGGAGGAAAATATATGAAAGTCACATATTCAACAAAAGACTTATACCTAGAATGTATAAAGAACTACTAAATCTCAACAATAAGGAAAACAATTCAGTAAATACGGGCAAGAGATTTGAAGAAATCCTTCATCTAAGAGACATATTGAAGATAAAAAAAAATACATGAAAAGAAACAGCATTGTAAAGTAAGCTCATGATATCAGTGCTAATTACAATACAGAGCCACTGGAACTCACATACATTGCTGGTGTGAATGCACAATGCTACACATACAGCCATCCTGGAAAACAATTTCTTGTAAAGCTAAACATGTTTCCTCTGATCCAGAAATTCCATTCCTATTTACCTGAGAAAAATGAAAACATATAATCTCTTTCACACACTGCTACTCGCAGGTTCATTTATAAAAGCTAAAATCTAGGAACAATCCAAATATCCATTAACAGATGAATAGATAAATAAATGATCAGACCTTCATACCATGAATTACTACTCAGCAATCAAAAGAAATGAACTATTAATATATAAAATAAAATAGATGAGTATCAAAGGCATTATTCTGAGTGAAAGAAAAAAGCTAATCTCAAAGCTTACATGCTATGTGACTCCATTTATATGGCATTCTGTAAAAGGAAAATTAGAGGGACACAGAATGGGTCAGTGATTTCCAGGCACTTGGAAAAGCCAGGCTTTGGCTACAATGTGCCAGCACAAAGGGATGTTTTGGCTTGCTGATTCTGCTCTGTGCCATGATTGCAGTTGTAGTTAATTAAACCTGCACGTGTTAAGACTCCTGGAACTATTTACCAAAAAATAATTAATTTTATAGTTTCTAATTTTTAAAAAAATTTAAGCAATTTATTAAAGCAGACGGGAATATCATCTAGGTTAGAGGAATAGTGCTTGGCTTCTTGTCAAAGAGGAGATAAGCAAGATTGAAATATATGAGAATAAAGAGTTTTTAGTCTAGTGATTAGCATGAAAAGTGGTGAGACTAGGCATGATCTATTGACTGGACATGGAATAAATATGCCTTGGCTATTACAGGAGATGGTAGCCAGGAAAAAAAGTTGTGGGTTAGAATTTTGAAGTAATTCGGAAGCCAAAGTAAAGGACAGAAACAGAGGGTACTACATAAGGCACCAATTGCCAAGATTTTCACCCCATGATCCGAAAGATGGATAACAATGCACAACATTCTCTTGTTTGTAGGACTGTATTGACAAAGTCCACCTCCGAATCACTAAATAACTCAGGATTTCAACAAATATAAAATACTCAATCATGGCACTCACTGCAGGCAGTTACATAGTTTGAAAGGCTCTGTGCCATTCAGGTTATTTGTAATGTCCCAAACACCCTTTTATTTCCATTGGAGAAGGCATGTTGGAATTTTAGTGACAGTGATGCTTATCAGGATAACATTGAATCTCATAAAAAGATAAGCAATTTACAAATCTTACTACCTTGGTTAATTTTACTATTTAGTAATAAATTACTTGCAATGCCATTTTAGGTTACCAAAACCTGAAAATGGATTTTTACCGTCTTTTCTATCAACGTGGAAGAAATGTGGCATTATCCACACTGCCAAAATGGCACTTATTCTTAGCATCATTCAACTCTGCTGGTGTTAAGAGGTAAATAAAGACAATGAGGTGCCAACCCTCATGAAGCTCCCTAAGCCTAGTGACTGGTAGGGTCATGGTTTAAGACAATCAAGGCTAGGGAATGCAGAGGAGAAAGGAGAAAGGAGAAAAGAAACTCTTGTCACCAGGAGGTAATTTGTATGTGGATGGGAATATTAGTCAAGATTCTTTGGTTGCAAATTACAGAAACACAACTCCAGTTAGGTTGTGCCAAGGAATGATATCACTGGCTCCTATAACTAAAAGTCCAGAGCTGAATAGGAATGCTCAGCGAATTTTACCACTAACCTAGCTTGCCTCTCCACTCTGCTTTCCTCAGTGTGACTATTCTCAGACTGCCTCTTCTCACATGGGGGCTAGATGGCCCCTTGCAGCCTCATGCTTCCCTCCCACCAGCAAGAGAATTTGCTCTTCCCAACTTTTCCAGAAATCACAGGGCTGACCCTAATTGTCACAGATCAGCCCACAAATCATGTACCTATCTCTGGACCAATTCCAGACGCATGGAGATAATATGAGTGGCCAGGGTCAGGCCATATGTCTACTCTTGGATCCAGAGCCCAGAGTGATTCAAATTTGAACTGAGAGTGGGAAAAGGGAGATTTGTCAAGTGAAATCAAGATTTTGTATTTGGATTAAGAAGTGACTGATGGCAGGCAATGCAATGGAAAAAGAGGTCTCCTAGAGTCGACTTGATATGAAAAGTAAGCTCAGCCCATTCTAGATTCATCAATAAGATTCCAGAAAAACCCTAAATTGGAAGTTTTATTTCAAAAGTCTACTCTCTACAGGTATTCATATTATGGAAGCTTTTTATTCTCACATTTATCTTAGGCTATAACTCACTTTGGAGTTTGTTCTTTACTGTTGTATCTCAGAATTGTAGAATTAAGACCTTCCCTGGGTGACTGGAAAGGGGAGTCATTTTACAGGGGGAAAGTCTCATGAATTTGGAGCCAGATGATTTGCATGTGAATTCTGAGTATCTCCACTTCCCTAACTCTCAGCCCCTCATGAAAATGCATTGGTATGAAAATCAAAAGAGATAACAGGTGGAAAAGCTCTTCACTGTTTCACGTAAAATTCTAGCAGAACACATTAGTGTGGGTGGCTTCTTACAAGTTGGTCTTGTGTTACCAGCTCTATTATGCACTGCTGGAGGGAAAAGCATGATTTCTTAGCCTGTCTGGTATCCCAAAAGGCCTACCACAAGCCTGGGCAGACAGTGGGATTGTCCTAGTTTCTAACTGAGTAACTCAATGAGTAAGTGAAGGAAGGAAATGAATGACTTTGTGCTTAGATTCCAATACAAATTCCTTAGAATGATTCATTTTATCATGATCAAATTTTTTAACATCAATGGATAAAGATAAAAGCCTTATTCTCTGATCTCTGGAAATATTGTGTGCAGTTCTGGGCACACCTTTAAAAGACATGAAGAAACTGGAGGAAGTGAGGAGGAGGACATGGAAAATGATCAAGGAGGTAGGGGCAGGAGTGCCATCCAAGGATAGATCAAAATGGACCCCTTTGTTCTGGAAATGTAAAGGCTGAGAAAGAAATGATCAAAGTCTTTGAAATCCTGGGGGGAGGGGGTCTGGATGGGACAGAGAAGATTTACCCTGCCCCCATTGTCCCTTAATGCCCACATCACAGACAGAAAGAATTGTGGAGTCAATCCAGTGTGGTATGTTTCTTAATTTTAAGGTATTTTGCAAATTGACAATTACTTTTGAACGGGCCATTTTCAAATCTATCTCAGAAATGAAGCTATTTGAGTTACTTGGACATCTGAATTCAAGGCTGAAAGGAGCTTGTTCTAAAAGCCGTTCATCTATGAGCTCTGCAGAAGAGCTGATGGACAATGCTAATCACTGAAGAAAAACTGACAGGATCCTAAAACTTGTAGTAAGTGAACAAGTATGTCTGAATTTTTACAAATGGGAGGAATGAGGGAGTTGCTCATATAGACTCCACCTTGTGGAATGGTAGGCTTGGTTTCTCCAGGGAGCCTTCTGCAGCCATCAAGCTTGCTGCTGGTACATGATCCCCACTCTGTAGTAAGCTCAGGGCTTTGACATCACAGTAGAGTTAAAGTACTGGTTTCACAACTATATTAGTTAGGTGTCATTTTGTGGCAAATGATAAATGATATAATTCAAATTGGCTCAAACCTAAAGAGAATTTTTGGTTCAAGTTCATGCAATGATAAAGACTAGGCAGGGCTCAGATAATATCAAATTGAAATACTTCTTTCTCTTCTGCCTTCTGATCCCCACCCCCCTTCCTCTCTCCTTACCTCCCTCTTTGTAACTCTCACTCTAAGCTAAATTCTGTGTGATGGTTAGTTTTATTAGTCCAATTGACTGGACTAAGGGATGTCCAGATAGGTGGTAAACACCATTTTAGGGTATTCTCTGAGGGTGTTCCCAAAAGAGATTAGCATTTGAATTGCTGAGCTGAGTAGAACAGATGGCCCTTCCCAAAGTGAGTGGGAATCATCCATTCCTTGAGAGCTCAAATAGAACAAAAAGGTAGAAGGGCAAATTCACTCTCTGCTTGAGCTGAGACATCCATTTCTCCTGCTTTCAGACTTCAGGGCTCCTGGTTCTCAGGCTTTCATATTCAAACCAGAATTTACACAATCAGCCTTTTGATTCTCAAGCCTTTGAACTTGGTTTGAATTATACCCGCTGGCTTTTCTGGTTCTCCAACTTGCAGACAACAGATTGTGGGACTTCTCAGCCTCCATAACCATGTGAGCCAATTCCTATAATAAATCTCCTTTTACATATCTATATGTCTATGTCTATGTCTATGTCTGTATCTATCTATCCTACTGGTTCCATTTCTCTGGAGAACTCTAATACACTTTGCCTTTCTCTCTGATTGGCCCATAGAAGCTCATGGATTATTCTTATGTAGCCTCACAACTGAACAAATTAGAACTTTTCTTTTCCAGTAATTGTAATAAAAGTCCTGAGAGTGAGTACCATGAGATTAACCATCTCACATGTTCATCAATGTGGTCAAAAGGGGGATGGGGAGTTGACTAGCCAGACCCAAGTCACAAGCTGATCCTTGAAGCTGAGAGTGTGCCCACTTCATTTGAATCATATGGATGTGAGAGCAGAGACTCCAAAAGAGAGCCTAATGTGTTAGCAGAAGAAAAAAGGAAAATAGGTCAAAATGAAAATAGAAAATGGCAGTAAGTTTCAGTTGATGAGCATGCCCAGCATCTCCACTGAAAAGGAGTTTTCCAAGTCCCTGTACAGATTTTGCACATGTTTGTGAGCCTTGCTCAAGAGGTACCTCTCCCAAGAAGCCACTCCATCACCACCGTTCAGGACTCCCTCCTTTCTCTGAATTCCAGTGGCACCCATTTGGCAGCATACCTTCTCTTTCCCATGGAAGGTTCTCAGGGATGGGGACTGTATGTAACACTCTTCTTATAAGACCAAAGCAATTTCAACTAAAACAAATCAGAATACACAATGTGTGCCTGGAAAATAAACCTATTTCTAAAGAGGGATGGATTTCAATTCAAACTAAGGACAGCCTTTGTAACAGCAGAACTTCTCAGCAAGAGAACAGAGTGTAGTGTGACAGTGAGCAGTGGTTAAGTCCCTCTCACTGGATGAAGATACATGCTAGACCTCTCTGGTTAAGGGCAATGGAGGGGACTTATGCATCAGGTGAATACTTGAGCCTGATGATGTTGGGTATAGTCCCCTGGGAAAAGAAGATGAGTTGGGGAGCTGTGGACAGAAGGTTGACTGGAGAGTGCTAAGACAGGTGAAAAAGGTTGGATTGAACAGAGTGTATCAGCTAAGGACTTAGTCAACCGTAAAAGGAATTCTGAAACTGGGGTAGTTCTTCAGAGCTGTTCCAAATTGAGACAAAATGCTGGCATTATTCATCAGCCAATCATTGATTGCTAGGGCTGCCCCTTTCCCCAGCCCTAGGAGGGTAAGGCAGTCCGCCATTCCCAAGGGCAACCTCCAGCTAGGGTTACAGCTGTGAACCAATGCAGCTGCCATTCATAGCAACTGGGGGTTGGATGTATTGGCCTTGAAGAGAGGATGTGGATGAGCATCCAGTACCCATTACATATTCCATTTAGCCTAAGATTTTGTGAGATATCCAATTGTTTTTAAATCTTAATGTGAGTTATTGGCATTCTCTATCTCCAAACTGCTGCCAAATCTTAGTACCAGATGTAAGTAGAGTTTGGTTGCATGATCAATTGCTCAGATCAGAGTGGAGAAAATAAGAAAATAAATGGAAAAGTTGGACTCAATCACATACTCTAAAAGAGTCATTTCTACTAAAAATAACTCCTTCCAATCTGACTTAAATTCCTTCAAATGGATCCTCCAGTCTTCCTACCAACCCCAACTCTCATTTAACCAGGTAATAAGTAACTGTCAGAACAATTTTTAAATACAACCAAATACTTGGTTGCTTTGGTACAAGTGACAACTTGGTCACTGTCAGAGCCATTGTCTAGCCAGAAAGGCCACAGTGCTCTCTAACACCCATTTGTGTGATATGCTGGGAAATGTTCAACAGCAGGGACTTTTTTTTTTTTTGGCAGATGAATTGCTTATTTGTAACATTCATCTCTTATCATTATCATTATTATTATTTATTCAAAGGACAATTTAAAAACACCATGAGAAGGCATGGCTCAGCCCTGTCTGCCAGGGCATGTGTGAGGAGCCTTGGGAAAGTGTCATACAGATATCTATGGGGTCTGTCTTAGTCTGTTATGGCTGCTATAACAAAATAGAACAGACTGAGTATTGCATAAACAAAAGAAATTTAGTTCTCACAGTCCTGGAGGCTGGAAGTTTATGATCAAGTTCTGATAGTCCAAGCCATAGACTTCTTGCTGTGTCCTTGCATGGTGGAAGTGGCTAGGGGTTCTGTGGGATCTCTTTTATAAGAGCATTAATCCCATTCAAGAGGGTGCCATCCTTATGATCAAATTACCTCCCCAAGATTTACCCCAAAGATACAGATGCAGTGAAACGCCGGGACACCTGCACCCCGATGTTTATAGCAACAATGTCCACAATAGCCAAACTGTGGAAAGAGCCTTGGTGTCCATCGAAAGATGAATGGATAAAGAAGATGTGGTATATGTATACAATGGAATATTACTCAGCCATTAGAAATGACAAATATCCACCATTTGCTTCGACGTGGATAGAACTGGAGGGTATTATGCTGAGTGAAATAAGTCAATCGGAAAAGGACAAACATTATATGGTCTCATTCATTTGGGGAATATAAAAATTAGTGAAAGGGAATAAAGGGAAAGGAGTGAAAATATCAGTGAGGGTGACAAAACATGAGAGAAACCTAACTCTGGGAAATGAATAAGGGGTAGTGGGAGGTGGGCGGGGGAGGTGGGCGGGGGGGTTGGGGTGACTGGGTGATGGGCACTGAGGGGGGGCGCTTGGCGGGATGAGCACTGGGTGTTATGCTATATGTTGCTATATGTTGGCAAATTGAACTCTGATAAAAAATAAAAATAAAAAAAAAAAGACAAATTACCTCCCCAAAGCTCCACCTCCTAATACCATTACCTTTGAGGATTAGGATTTTAACATATACATTTTGAAGGGACACAAATATTCAGACCACAGCATCTGTCTCTGACTTTCCCCAAATTCACACCCTTCCCACATGCAAAATACATTCATAGCATCCCAATAGCCACTCCCCTCCCCCCCAAAAAATACTAACTCATTCCAGTGTCAATTTAAAAATCCAAAGTCCAAAGTCTCACCTAAATATCATGTAAATCAAGAGTAAGTGAGCCTCAAGGTATGATATATTCTGAGGCAAATTCCACTCCAGATGTGAACCTGTGAAATCAATCAAGTTGTGTGCTTCCAAAATACAATGGTGGGACAGGCATAGAATGGACACTCCCATTCCAAAAGGGATAAATAGGAAAAAAGGAAGGGGCAATAAGTCACAATTAAGTGGAAATCCAATAAGGCAAATAGCAATGTCATTTTAAGAAGGCTGGGATTCGTCATGAAGACCATCTCTACTTCAATTGTTTAATACCCTCCAATAGGAAACTTTCCTCAACCCCTCAATCCAGACTTGTCTCACATTCCTTAAGTCCCTGGGCACAGACTGTAATAGTGGTATCTCTGCTCACCTATCTCTTCTGCCATTTGAGGAGAAAAAGGGGACTATATCTCCTCCTCACCTCTAAGTGTCCAGCCATCCTTAGCACAAGGCTGGATATGTGGTAGGCATTCCCTGAAGGATTGCTAAATTGCATGTAACTATGTTCTTTTGAGCAGAAGAAAGTGTTTGATGAGTTCCTAACAATGAAGTGGTCTTTTCCAAGATCTAGTTGACTGCCTAGAGAGGCTGAAGGTAGAAGTAGCACCTGCTATAAGCATTCCTTGGGCAGAACTCTAGTTTCTAGATGCAGGACCCCTGGGGACAGAAATAATGCAGACTTCCAGGAGAAAGCCCACATTCACTCATCCCCAAACCTGGCTCACCACTCAGCAATAGCTACATGGAGACCCTGGGGCTGGCCCTCAAGAATCCTCTCAGGATTGCTCCTTTTTCAGCACAGTCAGACATCTCTGCCCCTGGGATGGTCTGAGTTTTTCCTAAGGTCCAGGACAAGAGCCCTCAAAGGATTTTCCCCTTTACTCTATCATATCCCAGACAAAGTCATTCCTTAGATGTCTTTTATATGTTGGTCTCTGTGGTTATTGAACTTCTGTTTTGTTTCACCTCTGTTTATTATGACTTGAATATGTGACACTGGTTATAATATAATCTCAATCATAGGCAGTTACTGGCATAAACACTGCAGTGTTGGAGAAGTGATAGAAAGTCCTCAGAGGAAGGGCTTGGGCTCCACATGGAAGGCCTTCAGGAAAGTAATTCAGGAGGAAGTAGAGGCAGGATTCCAAGAGGGTTTCAAATTGTATGGGCCTTAGGTGAGAGATGGCAAACCTGTGACCTGCAGGCTAGGTCCAGCCCTTAGGTACGTTTGACTGACTTCTACAGTGATTTTCTTTTAATTGAATTTCTTGCCAACATTTAAAGATCAAAACATTGCAAAAAAAAATTCAATATTCCACTTTCTCTTGAAAGTCATATCTGACAATCCTGCCTATATATCCCCTCAAACTAAGAAACTGCTCCCTCCTTTAGTTGAGACATGAGCTCTTAGCTTCACCTCTACCCCTTCTGGCCCACTCGCCCATTAACAAGTGTGATGCTCTATTGTAAGTTGCTCTGGATCTTACAAAGAGCTGTTTTCTGTCCTAACTCCTGTCCCTTTTCTCTCCACACATGCATACTTTCCCCTCCTTTCTCCTTTCTAGAGGTCTCTTCCCACCTCTCTACCCTACCGCTGTCCACTGTTAAAGCAATCTAGTTTTGGGCTGGGCAGTTAGCTAGGCCTCTCCCTTGGATCTCCTATGGTCATTCCCAACACCATAGACAGAATGGAACTCATCATTTTCACAACCAGCCTTGTCTTTCTCCAGTGACTTCATCTTTCCAGACTCAAAACCAGGAAGTCATCTCTCTTTCACCTCCTACATCAAGTTATTTCCCTTAAATTTGTTAATTCTAACTCTCCTCAAGGTCTCCCACCTTCCTTACAGCCTTTGAGCAAACCCTCATTCCCTCTGATCCAGACTCCAGGCTTGATCTCCTACCTGTTCTTCTCATCATCATTTCCCTTCTCTCCAACCTATCCTTCGTGCAGCTGCTGACAATCATTTCACAATCATACTTGAGTCATATGACTTCCCAAGTCACAAGCTTTAGATGGCCACCCACTAGGTACAGAATTAGGTTCACACTCAGGAAGGTATTCAGGTATCTTTACAGTTTGTACCCAGTCATTTTAAGCTTTCTGAAGTCTGGAAGGGGGAAGTCAGAAAGAGCTGAGCTATGAAGTAAGTCTGACTTGGCTTAAAATTCTAGCTTCACTCTTCAACCTCTTGGTCTTCATCTGTGAAATGGGGATGAAAGGCTCTAAGGCTATAGCCCCCACTTTATCTCTTTCTGTTAGAATCCCTCCCATCTTTAAGACCCAAATCAAGTTCCATATTGCATTGAAGCGTCTCCCTTTGGGCCAGATATGTCTCTCTAGAGCAGGGGTCAACAAACTCCTCTGGTAAAAATATTACGAGTGTTTTGTGACATGCAGTCTCTAATCCTAGCTACTCACTCCTGCTGTTGAAACACAAAAGCAGTCATAGACCATATGCAGATGAATGAGTGTGGCCTTGTGCCAATAAGACTTTATTTATGAACCCTGGGATTTGAATTTCATATATTTTTTTCCTGTCACAAAACATTATTCTTCTTTTGACTTTCTCTCAACCATTTAAAAATGTAAAAATCATTCTTAGTTCATGAGCCATACAAAAACAGGCAGGTGGCGGGCCAGATTTGGTCTGTGGACCTTAGTTTGCCAACTCCTATTCTAGAGAGTAATTGTTTATAATTATTCATTCTTATTTATTCTCTCTCCTTCTCTTCCTCTCCTACTAGATTCTGAGCCTCAAGAACAGTTAAATATTCACTTTTTCATCACCCACGCCTAGCGTTGGAAAACCTTTCTTCAAAACCAGTATACTCAACCCCTCTGATCTAGGACACAGCCACCAAGTTCAGATAGCCCTCATGTCCTGCCACTGCGATCATGGCTTAGGTAGATTCATAGGAAGCATAAATGCCAATAGAGAAAGCATGTTTTCAGGAAATTTCATTTTCTCATTGACACCAGGAGAGGACATCACCAAGTATTTTGAAAGCTGATGGAAGGGTTTTTCTAAACCCTTCAGATGCCAACATCCTGGTGCCATGTTTCTAAAATGCCATCCAGTCCACAACTTGGAAAGCCTTTGTTAAAGACCCTGCTCTCTTCAGCTCAGCCTACAGCCCTGAATGGGCAAGGATTATCATCCTATTTTTACATCTGGGAATCACTGCTGATCGAGGTTAAATAACATTCGTAGAGGCTCAGCATGCCAAGGAGAGAAAGCAGGTTGTCTGTGCAATTTTTCCTCTCCTAGGGCTAAAGAGTTAGAAGTTCATCCAAGACTGCAAGCAATTAAGTTGGGCTTCATTTGCTGAGTCTGGGGCAGACAGCCTGGTCTGCCAGGATGGTGTTTTTAGCATAAATTTTTCTCCACCCTGAGGTTGTGTTCAGCATTTCTCTTGGTCTTCAGAACACAACTACGCATACTTTCTGGGCCTGCCAAGAGTTCAAAACACGTCAAACCATTTAGTGCATCTTGATTGACTCCCATGACAGAAATAAACTGCCTATGCGTTTCTCGGATCGATTTCCCCTCTTCTGGTGATGCTACCTCAATTTTCTTTTGGAAGAACAACTTCTTCCTCATGCTTGGTCCATTGGTTTATGTAAGTCTCATCTTCCAATTTCAAAAAGGACTTATGACTCAGTTCTGACCATCAAGAATATGTCATCCCCCTGGGCCCTGGGATCATCTCCAGAATGGAGATGTGATTTGAGTCAGCTAACTAAGGTAAAATTGAGGGTTCTGTGGGAGCTACTGGCAAAGAGAAATGGTCTGTATGCTGGTTGCTGATCCATGAGGACAGCAACCTGGTTTTGCCAGGGCTACCTTGTGAAAAGAGATTCCTTAAGAGTGAAGCAGACACATGAGGTCAGAGCCTCAGGACAGAGGAAAAGCAAGACATCATCTGAGTTTCAGGACCAATTTGTGCCTGAAGCCTAACCCTCTACCTTTTAAACAACCTTTGGGTTCTTCCTCTAGTCTGAGGGGGTTTTAAGGCCTCACACTTCTCCTTCTCCCTTAGCCTGTTATTCTCATTTTCCAGTCTCTGCTTATGTGGCTTCTATGCCTTTCATACCCCCTAAGCATGCTTCCAAATCCAGTGTGGATTTCCAGGCCCAGGGCAAGTTCCATGCAGCATCCCAGAGATCCCACAAAGGATCTGTCTCCCTCTGAATTGTACATTAAGACTAGGGTGGTCAAATGGAGATGAACAGAGGTGGATGCATTCAGAAGATCTTTGAGGAATGCAGCTAGGAGGATTTATTGATGGTTTTAATGATGGATTATACAAATATGGGACTTTTTGTGGAACCAGTGTTTTTTGAGCTTGTCAGGTCCATTTTACCATCTGCTCCAGCCATTTTTCCCTATTTACAAATCAGATGCATAATATATATTAAGGATACCTCAATTCCATTCTCATAAACTATGACAATTTCATGTCCTGTTATTTTACATATATAATAAGACAAAAGTGAAAATACTGATGACTCAATGTCCTCATCCATAGTAATTAAAGTACTAAAAGAATTCACTAAAAGTGAATATTAAGTAAGTTACATTATATGCTTAGAACAGTGCATAGCACATAGTAAATGTTGAGTATCTGTCACTACTGTTACTATTACTACTAAGTGGTACTACTACTACTATTTCTTCATACTAATATGATCGTAAATTCAAACCTGGACACTGACTTATGTGACAAGAATCATAAAAAGAGATTATCCGAATGATCCAGAATATGACCATGTTAAATCTTTCAGATTCTTTTCAGAATGAGAACACAAAACTTAAAAAGAAAGCAAGGTCCAAGAATACAGAAATGCCAGCCAGATTTACTAAGAGTTGAAAGTCTGTGCCTATAATATGTTGACCCAATGAGATCTTTGGGGAAGGAGTAGCTGGAAAACTAGAGCAGGGATGAGAAGTCAGAAGATTCAGCTCGGAGGTTGGGGGTGGCAGGCACCTGAGACTGTGAAAAATGGTACCTTTTCTTGATCTCAGACTGAACTGATAGCTGACTACAGCCCTAGAAAATGTTATTAGAACTGCAGCACCAGTGGAGTTCAAATGCATTTTTAATATCTTCTAAATGCTTAATTTGGTTTTGCTGGAGATGTGTTTCATCATTCCCTCCTGCCCCTTAATTAAGCTAATGACTTTATTTCTTTTCTCCTTTCTGATCAGCTCATAACGCATTTCCCAGGCTGGCCTCCCTCCTCAAGCCTGTCGTTTTTGATCTGGTTATTAGCTCTGGAGCTCACATTGTTTTCCATGTGTTGGAATGTTACTGACTGAGACTGATCCATTCAGGAGGTTCTGGGGCTGGAGGGACCCCAGCTGGCACAGTCCCTCCTCCCACTCTTACAAAGAACAAAATCCCTTACATGTGCATACCACCTAACAATTTACTAAGCACTTGCATATCATCGCAATTGATCCCCGAGAGAAACCACTGAGGCAGGCATTATTAACTCTACCATTTTACAGATTAAGAGTGTGAAAGCCAGAGACATTAACAACTGACCCCGACCAAATAACATGAAGGTATTAGAGCCAAGATTTCCTACACTCTGGCCAATGCTCTTTGCTCTTCCTTCAAAATCACTGTACTTACCCACATGCTCCATTGAGCTCATTGTGCTTTCCTAGGCACTGCATATACACACAGTTATGGCGGTTTAGCTGGACATGTGTAGGCCATCTAGGATGCCTCAAGAGGGTCAGAGAAGACTCATGCTCCAGGTAGGGTGCTATCATTCCATTAGCTCTTGTCTCTATGGAATTGCACTTAGGAGAAATTCAAAGATGACAATTCCATTCATGATGAGACAATTAAAGGAAGTTCTGGGGATGCTTTGACTCCTGAGAATGACTTCTTGGAAATTATTTGCCAACTGCCCTCACCCAACTCAGATGCTCCTTTCGGGCTAGATGAATTGAGTAGAGGGGTACCTAACCCCTCCAGAGAAACTCAGTCCCTCATCATTAAGAACCCCTGGAGGGACGCCTGGGTGCCTCAGTGGTTGAGCGCCTTTGGCCCAGGGCATGACCCTAGAGTCCTAGGATCGAGTCCTATATCGGGCTCCTGCGTGGAGCCTGCTTCTCCCTCTGCCTGTGTCTCTGCCTCTCTCTGTGTGTCTCTTATGAATGAATCTTTTTTTTTTTTTTTTTTTAAAAGAACCCTGGAAACAAGCACTTATGTACTTTCCCGGGAATGTGTGATGATGACTCCTGTTTCAGAGCAGTGGCGAAAATCAGCAACGAAGGAAAATGTAAAACCTCTGAGGTCGTTTTAACATGCATCCTATAGGCTGTGCTAATGTAAGCAGCTCATTTACAGATGAGGAAACTAAGGCTGCAATGCAACAAGTGACTTGTCCAAAATCACCCATCTAATTAGAGATGGCTATCTGGAAAGGGAACATCTGTATGCATAAAGAGTAAGCAACTTCTTACACTAGAGGGATATCTTGTAAAGGTGGGTGAATTAGGTGGATGGAAAAGGTAGATGGGTTAGAATGCTTTTTCCTGCTTATTACAAGAGATGCCAGTGGGACGTCACCTGTCTTTGTCTGAGCTTGATCAAAATTGACTCATTTACAAAACCACTTTTCTTTATTATGAAGATGAAGCTGCAGAATTCCCAAGGAGACACACTGGCTATAAGTCTCCAAGACTTATAGCAGGAGTCAGAGATAAGGATCTGGGGTAAGAGTTTGCACCTGGTGGTCTACTTGTGGGCCCCTTCCCCTCCACCCATGATAACCCATTCTCTTGGTGAGAACTGGAGCCTTCAGGGCAGTCGTCCTTGGGCTCAGGAAGATCCTGATAGTTTCTGGAAAATGGAGGAAATTTAAAGGGACTTAGTAGGCCAAGCATGAGGTAGAAGAAAGATATGCTTAGACCTCTGTGCCAAAAAGCTGAGAAATAGAACAAAAGGAAGTTCCCCCCAGGCTCTAAAACAGTCAAGCTGTCACTCAATATGCTGAGAGGTCCAGCAACCACAGAGAATGAAGAGACTTGGCCAGAGATTTTGCTGTAGAATCACAGTCTGAAAATGCTTCTTTCTGGCCATCCTGGGAGTCTCCCCATTTCCAAGCTGCACAAGAAGCTGAATGGGCTCTTTCTCCAATGAATTGATCACTGTGTCCAAGCTAATTACTGCCTTAATAACCTGCCTCCCACAGATGGCAAATTGAGCACAGAGAAGGCAAGTGGCTGGCCCCAATCTGCAGAGTGAGTCAGTGGCAGGGACAGAAGCAAGGCTGAGTAACCAGTGGCCCTTCCTTTTGTTGTCCTGGCCAAGAAGCAAGCCTTGCCCTAGCAGCTGCTGGTCCCTTGGGGTGTGGAGCCTGGCAGGGATGACAGAGTCAGGCTTACTCCCCACCCCCTCCCCCGGATCTGCCCAGGTGAGCTGTGGCCTGCTGATATGCTGTGCTCAGGAGAACCTGCGTGCTGCAGGATAATATTAGCTCACTTTTATTGCCTAGGGCTGGACGCCCTCCGGCAACTTGGCTGTAAACCTTTGATCTGCTGGGCTCTGGGAGCTTCAGATTCCTACACTCTCCATGGGGCAGACTGAGAAAGGAGAGGCCTGGAGACAGAATTTGACTCTCTGAGCCACCTCCAAAAGCAGCACTGCTTTGAAGCAGTCAATGTTAGGAGAGGAGAGGGGCGCCGGCTCACCATCACCTTCAATGCCCACCAACACATGCGTGCTTTCCAAACCCCAGTTATGTGCATGCTGCACTCATGATTTGCTGGGTAATACCTATATCATTTACTTTTTATTTTCCTTCAAGTTTTCACCATTTTAAAACTTAAAAATTTATTCTGAAAGAAGTTTCAGAACACTTCCTTAAGTAGAGAACTAGTACCACTTACTTTAAAAATCAATATAAGAAAAACAAAAGCCCTTGCTAGATTTTAGCTAGAAGTTTCCTGCCAAGGGCTTTGATCCTGAAATCTGATATAAGACATGCTAGCACTTTTTCCTTGGCATAAGAAAATGAATTGAAAAAGTATTATAGGGATCCCTGGGTGGCGCAGCGGTTTGGCGCCTGCCTTTGGCCCAGGGCGCGATCCTGGATACCTGGGATCGAATCCCACGTCAGGCTCCCGGTGCATGGAGCCTGCTTCTCCCTCTGCCTGTGTCTCTGCCTCTCTCTCTCTCTCTGTGTGTGTGACTATCATAAATAAATAAAAATTAAAAAAAAAAAAAAAGAAAAAGTATTATAGAGGCCATGAAGCCACACACCATCTAAAAGCAGCAAACTTCTCACTTGAGTTACATAGACCATCTCTTGGGAGACATTGAACTGAAAGCAAATGCCACCTCTGCCATGAAGCCTCCGCTGATTGCTGATCTTTTGGTTTCCCCCAGCCCTTAGCTCTTGGATCTGCCAGCAATTTCTATCTAATATTACATGTGTTTATGCACGTGTATATTCTCTTTCTCATGGAATTGAAACTTCTTAACTTCTGGTCAACCCCTAATATCTACTTAGAAGCAAGCATTTATATCTGAATAACCAGCCAGACATCTAGTAGGGAAAAAAAAAAAAAAAGCATTTGGCTTTTTCCTTGGATTTGGTTTGGTTCATCCTCAATCCCCTAGGAAAAGAAAGCACAAGAACTTGCAGCAGAAACAGATCTATTGATAGGTAGTCACAGGAGACACGAGTAAGGAAGAATTGCTTCTATCAGTTGGATTGATTGGGGATGGGATCCATTACCATGACAGACAGTGAGCTCCTTGGCACTGAAAGTGTTCAAGTAGAGGCCAGGAGACCTCTTGCAGTAGATAGGGGTCCGGATGTGATTTTCAGAAGTGCCTTCTGGCTCTCAAATACCATGACTCTGAGCCTCTGGGCTTATGGTTAATTAGCCCTCCCAATGTTAGGTGAGAGTCACTCATGGCCAAGTTTGGTGCACACGTGTGTGTGCATCTCCATTGGGTCACTTGTACCTTTAGATCTGGCATTCCTTCATCTGGCAAGGCCAGATTAACCCCTTGCTGACAAGCAGTGGGATCCCATGCTCACTCTCTGCTGACAAGCTGCCTTGCAAAGGCCCCAAGGGGTTAATTAAGTTTTATTGAGCCAGAGTTTATTGCAGCTGGTTCTTGTCTCTCTCCTTAAACACCTCTGCTTCCTGGGAAGCCAGAGTCCTCTGGGACAATATTTTCAATGCTGTTTAGTTTGCCTGTAACCTATATTTTATTTTATTTGTTTTTCAAGATACTCCAAGGGGAGGGTGGATGAGGTCATATTCCTCAGCCCCCCACCCCCATCCTGCTCTTTATCTCTTGGTGACTCCATTAAATCAGGTTGTTTAAATGGAGCGCAGATGTTGCCAATTTTTCATATAAAGGAATGCATATTCATTTACATAAATTTCAGTGAATTATGGCAGATTTGGTTTTTATACTGAGTGTGTGTCTGTGTGTGTTACACAGACCTGCCTGACTCACTCCAGCAAAGTACCATCTAAAGGTATAACTAGGAAATCCTTCATAGCCATGATGTGTGCATTTTCTGGCTTTATTTTATTTTTGAGGCTACCAATCCTGCTCCAGTTATCTCTAATAGCTTAATACGATTAGAGATTTCCTCTAATCACTGCAATGTGTTTCAGCTCTATTAAAGATTTATATGAAAGCTTTATGGAACACACCTTTTTAGAATTCAGAAGGATTTTGCGGGTTATTATTCATAACATCTGCCACTTACTGCAAAGGGCCTTAAAGCACCCCTTTAATGTGTATTTAATGCTTCTGATACAATATAATATCAAATAAGACGTGCTTTATTATGGCGGCCGTGTTTGTGTAACCACGCCGAAGCTCTGCTGCTGTTGCAAGCCTGAGGTGGAGAGTTTATAACGGCCATAAAAACCTGCATAGAGCTCAACGGCATTTAAGGACACACAAAGAGAAATGGTGTTTTGTTTTTTCTTCTTTTACTTCAACTTGGTACAACATGGAGAGAAGCAGTTTGGCAATTTAGAGAGCCACTGAACATAATCTAGAAATAAAACAGTGGTCCTTTGAGAAGTATTAAGGTCAACTATTGTTTAAAAACAGACCTCACCAGCCTGCACTCATAGATCTGAATGGTAGCCAGTCTAGGCCAACAAAGGCTGTGGGGTTCAGCTGATTCAGCTAGCTTGTTTCTCTGACCAGGAGAACATAGCACACCTTTCATTATTCTTTTTCCCATTAACCTGAACATTTGTACTAAACAGCAACTCACTTTCACATTTTCATGTATGAAAGACGTACATGGGTATGTATGTCTTTAACTAAAAATCTGTGATACATATTTATCAAGAAGCTAACAATAGTTACGTTAGGGTGGTGGGTTGGTTTTGTGGAGCTGGAGGCCATGTAGCAGATTAGAAAGAATGCAGTCCTGGACTGGAAACACCGCTTAGTTCCTTACCAGGTGGAGGGCCTTGGACAAGGCACTGACCTTTCCAAGCCTTGACTTCCACATCTATGAAAGGGGAGTAATATCCGGGGATGAAGGTTATTTAATTAAATGAAAAAAAAATATGTTCAAAGTGCTTAGTGAAGAGTCTGGCACATTGCAGGTGTTCAATATGTCCTATTTTTGTAAGGCGTTAATGGTATTTTTTAAATGAAAGAGCTATATTTTGAAATTCTTTAAAAAAGAAAGAAAGCAATCTCTAATTGCCAATCAGAACTTTGGTGATGTGCAGGTGACGACCACTGATACTACCCTGAATAGACACAAGCGCAGGCACAAGCTGCACGGGCTGCCTGAACACATGACGTCTCTTAGGTTTGAAGGAATAGTGTAAGTAGACCCCAGAGCCTTAGAGGCACCAATACGGGATACCATCAAATGAAACTAAGCACCCTCACTTTGCAGAAAGATCTGGGATCCAGAGAGGGGAAGGAACTAGCCCCCAAAAAGGAGAAGGGTGTTTGTAACCCACCACTCCCCCCTCCCTCTCAGAGCTGTCCTGCCACCCCTGATTCCAGCCAGAAGCAGACTGTAGCTCTCATGGGCTTGGAGCTAGTGCCATTTCCCATCAGTGAAAGCACACTGAGGTACCATCTCAGAACTGCTCTGCTTTTCCTTGCATTTGTTCATCCCTGTACCCACTCATCTGTGGTGGGATCAACCCAACAGGCCCCTTGATTCATGATATGGGGGCTCCAGGATAGGTGGTCTCCAGAGGAGGACTGCAGATACCCAGCCTGTGGGTGAACCCAGGGCAATTTGCTGGGGTTGGGTACCAGAGACAGAAGTGTGCGCATTACTATACTTGGTAATTCTGAGGTTGGAACTCCCTAAGTGCCCGCCGGCCAAATTTGCTGAACACTTGACTTTCAAACAGCCCTCATTACAGACCCGCAGCCATCTACTTTCTGACGGGTTTGGAGTAAATATGTAATAGGGGAGTTTTTAAGCCAGTTCTGTAAAGTGCCGTCTGTGTCTGCTGTTTGGTTATTTTATGTGGTCATCAAAGCTGTTCCAGGGATGAGGGGGAGGAATGAAGGGCAGGGTGGGGGTGGGGCAGGCATTGATAAAGGATGCTTGCAGCCTCTTCTGCAGAGTTTAGTGACCAACATGGGTAAACCCGGAGGGTCTGCAAAGCATTCATTCATGTACAGGTTATGTTCCCACACTCCTAAAGACTCAGAGACAACAAGGTCACCTGAAAGGGAATGACTGCTCTGAAATTTTTTCTTTTTCAAAAATGTTCTTTTATTGCCAACATTTTATTATGAAAATACTCAAACATACAGTAAAGTTAAAGGAATTTTACAGTGAACCTAGGTATCTAGAGTCTACCATTAACATTTTACTAAGCTTCCTTTATCACATACCCATCCTGTCTATCCATCCATTAATCTATCTTATCTGGGGGATATGTCAAAGTAAATTGAAGACATCATATATTTCCCTCTAAATAGTCTAGCATGGATTTCATTAACTGGAGTTCAATATTTGTTTACAGTTTCTGTTTTGATAGTAAAATTTATGTACAAATGAAACGCACAGATCTTAGGTACATTCCATGAGTTTCAACAAACATGTGCATCTGTATACCCCAAATCCTTACCAAGATATTGCCCTTCTGCCAGAAAGCACCCCTTTGCCTCTTTCCAGTAAATTCTTACTTCTGTGCCCCCAAAGCAGGTACTGTTCTGATTTTTCCCCCACTGTAGATTGGGTGTATCTGCTCTAGAATTACCTGTGAATGATTGTAGAGTGCACACACTTCTTTGTAAGGCTTCTTGTCCTCAAAATAATGTATTTGAGGTTCCTCTGTGCCATTACATGTGTTGGTAACATGTTCCTGTTCCTTGCTGAGTGATATGGCATTGAATGAATATTCCAGTATGTTTACATATTGGTGATATACACCTGGGCTGCCATGAACACTCGTGTACAAATCTTTCTGTGGGCATATATTTTTATGTTCTGTGGAACAGCACTTAGAAGTGAGATCACTAGGTCACAGTGTGTATGTTTATTTATATGAGAAACTGCCAACCCTTTTCAAAAAATAATTATACCATTTTATATTCCCACCAAAAATATACGAAGGGTCAAGTTGCCCCACAACCTTACCAATATTTGACATTGTCAGTCTTTTTAATTTTAGCTATTCTGATCAATTGTGAAGTGCTATCTCATTATGGTTTTGATTTGCATTTCCCTGATGACTAATGATGTCGTTCATTTTTCATGTGTTTATTGGCCATTCATAGATCTTCTTTTGTGAAGTGTCTGTTCCAATCTTTTGTTCATTTTTAATTAGGTTGTTTGTCTTTTTATTATTGAGTAATAAGGAGTTATTTATATATCCTGAATATCAGTCCTTTCTCAGATATATGTTGTGACCACATTTTCTCATCTGTGGTCTTCCTATTCATATGCTTCAGTTTAACTTTTGATGAACAGAAGTTTTGATTTTGAAAAACTCTAAAGATTTTTTTACCTTTTATTATCTTATTACAAAAGCACAAAATTGCTTTTATGATCTGTTTATAAAATCTGTGCCTACTTCTCCAAACACTTTATGGTTTTAGCTCTTGTGTTTACATCTAAGACACATCTTGGATTAATTGTTGTACATGATATGAGGTATGAATTGCAGTTTTAATATGAATATAGAGTTCATTCAGTACAATTATTGAAAAGATTTTCATCTTTCCAATCAATTGCTTTCTTGGCTTGTTGAAAATGAAATGGTTGAGGGGTGCCTGGGTGGCTCAGTGGGTTAAGCAACTGCCTTCTGTTCAGGTCATGATCTCAGGATCCTAGGATCGAGCACTGTGTCAGGCTTTCTACTCAGTGGAGAGTCTGCTTCTCCATCTGCCTTTGCCTCTCCCCTGCCCCCAACCCTCATGCTCCCTCTCTTAAATAAATAAATAAATAAAACCTTAAAAAAATAGAAAATGAAATAGTTGTAAGTATGGGTCCTCTATCCAATTTCATTGATCTGGGTCTTGACCATTATGCCAAATCCATGCTGTCTTTACTACCAGGAGCTTTATAATAAGTCTTTTTTTTTTTTCTTTTAAGTAAGGCTTCATACCAGCGTGGAGCCCAAAGGGCTTGAATACAAGACCATGAGATTGAAACCTGAGCTGAGATCAAGAGTTGGATGCTTAACCAACTGAGCCACCCAGGTCCCCCACTTTATAGCAAGTCTTAAAATCAGATAGTAGAAGTCCTCCAGTTTTGTTCTTTTCAAGAATATTTTGGATATTTCAGATCTTTGCATTTTCATATAAATGTCAAAATCAGCTTGTCTGTTTCTAACAAAAAAATTAAAAAGCTTGCTGAGATTTTGTTTGCTATTGCATTGAATCTTCAGGATGATTTGAGGATAACTGACATTTTAACAATACTGAATCTCCTCATCTCTGAATATGGTATATTTCACTATTTCTTTGGGTCTCCTTTAATTTCTCAGCAATGTTTTCTAGATTTAAGTGAAGAGGTCTCCCATATCTTTGTTAAATTTATTCCTAGGTGGGTGCCTGAGTGGCTCAGTGGCTGAGTGTCTGCCTTCAGCTCAGGTGATTCTGGGATCCTGGGATTGAGACCCACATCAGGCTCTCCAGAGTGAGCCTTCTTCTCCCGCTGCCTGTGTCTCTGCCTCTCTTTCGGTGTCTCTATGAATAAATTAATAACATCTTTTAAAAAAATTTATTCCTAAGTATGTTATGCTTTGATGCTATTTTAAACAGAATTTATTTTTAAAATATCATTTCCAATTCTTTGCTGCTAGTATATAAACATATGTTTGATTTTTGTGTGTTAACTTTGTTCCCTAAAAACTTCCTAAATTCATTTTTTAGTTCATCCCTGTTTTTATGGATCCCTTGAGATTGTCTATATTGATATTTACAACTTTTATTTATTTTTCTTGCCTTGTTCCTATAGGTAGGACCTCCATGGCTATACTAAATAGCAATGGTAAAAGTAGAGAGATCTTACCTTGTAAGCAATCTTAGGGGAAATGTATTGAATATTTCATTATTAAGTATGATGTTAACTGTAGGACTTTTGTAGCTATCTTTTATCAGTTTATAAAAGTTCTTTTTAATTTGCAATTCAGAATTTTTATCAGATATGGATTTTGAGTTCTCAAATGCTTATTCTACATCTATTGAAATGATCATATTTTTCTCTTTTATTCTCTCAAACCAGCCTTGCATTCCTGGGATAAACCCCACAAAGTTTTCTGATAACCTAGACTTTTTCTTGTATAATTAATAAGAGCATTATTTTATATATATTTAGATATGAAAATCAAAACAAATCACTCTTGGACATACATAAAAATGAAAATACATTACACAAATTGGTTAGGTATTATTACTAAAATTTCTTCACTTTAGAGTCCAAATCTTGTTGCATTACTTTTCATCTCTAAACTATTTAATGTCTGTGTTTTTCTACACAGTGTTGTCTTCTTTGCCATCAGGAGGATTGTTGATACAGAATTTATTAAAATAATGCTCCATTATTATCTTGAGGATTTTATTCCAGGCTGCCATCACCTCTTCTGCAAGCTTTGATGGCATGTATAAGCACTGACAACCACATAATGACTGCTGTCTGCCAATAGCAATATCAGACACATTATGATTTGGAGAATGTTAAGCTGTAAATAAAATGTTAGAACTGTTTGAACACAGTGACAACTTCAATTTTTCCCTATGTCACCACAGGGATTTGCGGTGGGGAATTTCATTTACTACTTGATATATTTCTGGCCATGTTTGAAGTTTTACAAGGAGAAAACATTACTTTATAATCAGAAAAATTTTTCTAATAGATACTTTTGAGAAAGCTAATTAATAACCTTCAGAAATAGTTTGTAATTTTTAATGCTTGCTTTTGATTTCAGAAGGTTTACAAATAAAGGGGGATTTGGAAGATCATCTAGTCCATTGAGCTCATTCGGCAGACAGGAATATTGGAACTTGACCAGTCAACTAGACTTATAAGCTCTGTGAGAGCAGAAACCAAGAGTGTTATGATCACCACAATATCCTTTTACCTTCACATTTCCTAGGATGTAGTTGGCACTCAAAAAATGCTTTCTGAAAGAATGTGTGGATGAGTGATGCTTAGAGGATGTATTAACTTGTCAAAGGTCATGTAGAGGATACTTACTGGATGACATGGGATTATAATTTAGGGCCTCCGACTCTATGGATCTATACTTGATCATCTACCATATCTAACAGAGTTGGAACAATTGGCTTAGGTTTTCTGATCTTGGAAGATAGGGGTGTGTGTGTGTGTGTGTGTGTGTGTGTGTGGTAACTTTGGGGTCTTGCTGTGTGGACCATGAATCTTGTCTGCTTTGGAATCAAGTCCAAAAGTCTAGATCTTGTCATAACAGAATGGGAATTTCTGTCTCTTCCTTCCCCACACCATCACAGAAAGCAAGTCTCAGATGCAGTATGTGGTTATTAATCACTCCTGTTAGCCAGACTGCATCTCAGTGGCATGTTGTGCATTATTAAATTATGCTATCACTCACTCTTGAGCTGCTGTGTTTAACTGCATGGAAAGAATTACTGATCAAGTCTCCCCAAATACTTTTCCGCTGGTACAACTCAAGTTTTATTTGTATGAGCAAAGGTCACATGACTAAATCCCATGGATAATCAAAACCATTTGCAGCTCTGGCCCAATCATCTCCAAATTATGCACCATGTGCCAACCACCTCCTTACCTTCCCTCCTGAAATCAGGAATCTTTATTTTTCTCCTTGTCTCAATTCTTTGTCCTAACAAGGGCCATGCCAAATCTTGAAACTGAACTCATAGTGGCCCTACTGCCAAGCACACTTGCCTCATCCCCTCATCATGTCTTCCCCATCTCAGGAAATGGAACCCCCATCTACCAAGATGGTGGAGCCATAACCTGGGAGACACCCTTACTTCTGCTCTTTTCTTCAATCCCTAATCCATAAGTAAGTCATGTTCATTGTATTTCCAATGAGATTTCAAATGTGTCCACTTCTTTCCATTCCTAACATTTGATTGTGGGCTACCATATTGCACCCAGAGCTTCCTGTCTGAACTCCAAGCACCTCTATATAGACTATTGCTTCATATAGCCTATTCTTCCCATAATAGCCAGAGTGATCTAGGAACACAAATCAGATCATGTTATTACTCTTCTCAAGACCCTTCAGTGCCTTCTTATTTTTCATGCAATAAAATCCAAACTATTCACCATAGCCAGCAAGACAATGCATGATGTGGTCCCTGTCTAATTCTCCAACCATAGCACATAGGACTCTCTCCTCTCACTGACCATGCATCAGTTCCACTGGGCATTTGTTTCCTTTAACACACCAAGTTCATCCCCACTCCATGATCTTAGCACATTCTGTTTCCCTTACCTAGATGTATGCTCCTTAGGCTGGATCCTTGTCATAATTTGCACATCAGTTTAAATGCTACTTCCTTGGGGCACCTGGGTGGCTCAGTGGTTGAGCATCTGCCAAAGGCTCAGGTCATGATCCTGGGGTCCTGGGATCGAGTCCTGTATCAGAAGGCTCCTTTCTGCTCATGTCTCTGTGTCTCTGTGTGTGTCTCTCATGAATAAATGAATGCAATCTTTTTTTAAAAAATGTTACTTCCTCAAAGGGGTCTTTCTGCACTCTTTATACAAAAGAGAATCTTCCATGATTTTTTATGTCTCTCCTAGCACCGAATTCAACTTGGGAATTATTTTATGTGTCTGATTAATTGTTATTGATTTGTACTCTCTCACTAAAATATAAGTTCCTTGAAGGGAAAACTTTGTACTGTATGATGCTGGCACATTGCCTGGTACATGTTATGCTCATATGTATACACCACACAACCACACATGCAGGTATGTGTGTGTATGAATAAATGAATAAAATCCCACTTCCCCCATGAAGTCTTCCAGCTTATTTCACCTGCATGCCCCTCTCTCCCTCTCCTTTGTCCTCAGTATCGCAACATAACTTCCCACAATTTTACCATTTCTACTTCTTTTCTAGCTACTTCTTATCTATCCAACATGACTGTCATTTTCTTTATAAATGGGATTTCTAACTCCTCAGTATATAAACACATTTTCATGTAAGTACTTGATGAAGTTTGTATATCCTACTTTGTACTTCAGTGACTTCTGTATGCTTTATCTTATTTGTCAGTGGCAGAAAATCAGCTCAAGTTTTAAGCAAAAAGGAGAATTTATTGATTCATGTAACTGAAATGGCCAGGCAGTGCCTGGATGGATTCAGGTGATACTTTCAGGACCCAATCTCTCTCATTTTTAGATCTCCTGTTCTTTGAGTTGGCTCCAATATTAGGCTTTCCTGGTGGCAAGATGGTAGCCAAATGCTCCAGTCACATGTTCCCTACACTGGAAGCTTTCCTGAATCTCATTCCAATTGGGTGGGATCAAATCTCAAATCTCCCTTGAGCTACAACTAAGGCTCTGGTATCTCTGACCCAGCTTCTACCTCTACAATATGGGGGAAGGGTGCATCCCGAAATCAAAGCCAGAGACTGAGCTGGAGGAAAAGGGAATGGATTCACAGTATGTGTGTTTGGTTCACTCAGTAAACATTGATAGGGCCCTCCTGTGAACCAAATGCTGGAGATACAAAGAAAAGTAAGCTCCCACGTCTCAGCCCTGAGGAGCAAGCGAGAAAAACAGGCAGGTGATCAGGCACTGAATTATGGTGAGACAAATGGCTGGGCTGGAGGAACATTATAGCATAGTTTGGAAGCTTACATGAGAGAGGAGGGCTTCAGGCAGCCCTGGTGCTTGAATGGGGCCACATGGAAGAAGAGGCAATTGCCAGTCAAAGGGAAAGGACCTCTTAGGGCAATAGAAAGGGACACACAAGTCCCAGAGATGTGAAAAAGAAGACCTAGTTTTTGTACTGGGATTGGAGGGGGCATGAGCATGGGGACATCAGGAATAGAGGAAAGTTCTAGAACAAAGTTTGAGGCATAGTTTGCAAACTGGTAATCTGTACCCAAACCCTGCTTATACCTGTGTTTTGTTTGACCAGCATAATAGTTTAATATTTTTAAATAGTTTTCAACTTTTAAAAACTAACAACTTTATGTCAAATCCATATATGCAGCTTCTCTTAAAACATTAGATGTGGCATTGTAGGTCCAAATTCCTTCTTGCCAGTAATCAAGTGAAATTCACAATTATTGCCCCATGCGTTTAGATGAGATGAGTGAGCTTTATACCTCCATAGGCCCCCATTCGGCTCTCTGTATTCATTCAGATGACTTGACTGACCCTGGTGAAATAACTTGACTCTGGATTGGTGAGCATTTTGTGTGCCAAGCTAACACATTTAGATTTTATCCTACAGGCAATGAATATCCTCTGACAGTTTTAAAATAGGTAAATGTCATGACTAGTTCTTATCCATCTTTATATTTTCTCCAGCAATTAGCACAATGGCTTGCACAAAGCAGGTGTTAAGTCATTATTGAATGAATTAATTAAGAAGGAATAAATCTTAAAAATTAATGAGTAACAACCATTTTGGAAAACTTTTTGGCAGTATGTGCCAAAGCTGAATATGCACTAATCCATGACCCAGCAATTCTACTCCTAGGAATATATGCAGCAGAAATGCGTATGTGTGTTTACTATAGGACATGGACTAGTATGTTCATAACAGACAAAAAATGGGGAGGTAAAACAAATGTCCATTATTAGCAGAATAGATAATAAATGGTGGTATATTCACACAGTTGAATAGTAGTGTAATGCAATAAGAATGATTGATAGGATTGCATGCCAGAACATAGATTAATCTTATTCATATAGCATTGAATAAAAGAAAACACAGAATATCCTATGATTCCATTTATATAAAATTACAAAAACTGGAAAGACTATTATATCCCATTAGAAGTCAAAATTGTGGTTATTCTTAGGGGAGGGTTCACACAACTGGGTTATCTGGGTACTATTACACAAGTGTGTGTGGTTTGGGAAATTTTACTGTACTATCCTTAGGGTATGCTAACTTTTCTGTGTGGAAGACCAGTGTATGAGTTCCTTTCTGAAACCTTGCAGCAACCAGCATAGTAGTTACTCAACACATTCTGAGTGATCGATTTAGCTGAAATCTGTTCTCTTCTCATAAACTATTGCTGGTAAACACATCTTGTATTAAATTGCTTAATCTGAGAAGATAGGAGACACCTCAGCAGGATGGGGACCTTGGGAAGAAGCCATTTGAACACGAACAGCCAAATTAGAGCAAAAAGGAAGAGACCTTAACCTCTGATGACTGGCGGGTCCTGGACAGGACCACCAGGCCTAATTAAAGCACTTGGTGGAAATTAATGCTCTTCCAGAACATTAGCAAAGTCTGGTTACTCAATTAGAGGTCACACACTGCGTAAGGAAAAAGAAATTCATCTGGTGCCCAGTGAATCCATTCAAGAGAGCTCTATCGGGTACTTGCTAAGAACAAAGCCAGCTGGACATGTGAAAGTAGCAGCCCTCCAGATGCTCATGATACAGTAGGAGAGGAAGGCCTAAAACTAGGCCTGTGGATAACTGAGTAGCAGTGAGGAGGGACACGCAGGTTGCTCGGGATATCCATTCTGATTTAAGGTCCAGAAAGGAAAGTGGGAGTACTGAAGGCTGGAGTACAAGTCCCTTGAAAGTGATGCAGGATGAAAGCTTTCTAGGTTGGAGGGATTAAGGCAGCAAAGCCCTAAGGGATAAGGGATCAGGTGTGGCTCCATGTGGAAGGCAGTCCAGGCTTGCTTGGAGATCCAAGTGCATGGAGCCCTGTAAGAGGGGAAATTGGAAGGTCACAGAGGGCTTTGAATGGGTGTGTGGCCTTCATCCTACAGTCACTTGGTGATGGAGGGAAGGAAGTGGGCAGCACCATCCAACCTGTTTTCAAGAAAGATCAATTTGATTGTCTTAAGTTAAAGGATAAATCCAAACATGATTATAAACTCAAGTGCCCAGAGTTAGTCATTCAATGAGGGAAGAGGGCTAGGTGGTGATATTGTAAGTGCTATGACAAATGGGAACCACTATTGCATCATACCACTGGGGCAATAAGGAGTGGTGGAGACTGTGGTTAAACTGGTGGTACATTTAGTGGGGCAGTCAATACTCAACTTTTGTCATGCAGAGATATGGGCCCTGTGTTATTCCATAGTCCAGTTTTGCTAGAGAAGCTAGGAATCTGGATATTTACATGTAGGCAATCTATTCTGATTTTTTTTTCCATAAAGCATTATGCAGCCTAAGTGAATTGTATCTGAAGGCAGCTTAGGCCAGCAGTTCGTGACCTCTGCAAAATAAAAACCCACATTACTCATGTATTCCATTCCATGGTCATATCCTAAGGAGTCTGGTTAAACACTGGATGGAAAGAATGTTATCAGAACATCGAAATACCTTTTTGCAACAGCTGAAAAGACCTGGAACAGCTGCTAACTGTTCTGTTTTGGAGACGTCTGGGGTATATTCGGGACAACATTGATCATCACAACAGTGCTTTGTGTGTCTGAGTCTTATCCATTTGTTATCTGCCCGGCTGGGTTTTTTGCCGTCAATATTTTGGGTGAAGAGAGACATCTCCCTCTAATGACGCCCTAATCATTACTAATTTCCTCTGCATGGATTGTACGCCATCAGGTGTAATGAGCACATTTGCTTTTAATGCTTCTGCTACAAAGAGTTCTCAGGAAATGGTTGGAAGGCACGTGCACAAGCCAACTGGGGTGGTGAGGGGGAGCTCCAGAGCATCACCGATGTGGGAGAGAGTAGGAGGTCAGCAGGTGGCGAGAGGGCCCTGAAGCCAGGGCAGGACAGAAGCCAGCTGGATCTGAGCTCTCCCTTCACCCCCATAAGCTTCCACTCACATTAATAATCTTAACTCCCTGATTTGCAATTAACCCAAAAGCTCTGTAATGATAATGGGATACGTGTGTAATTTGGTGCCAGAAGATGATAGATCAGCAAGGCTGGAATCTTTATTAATCTCTCTGTTTTGTCTCTCCTTGAGTGAGGTGGGGGCCACCCTATCCCGTTATCCCTGCACAGGAATCAGTGAGTGAGGCCTCCACGTGGGCCAGCCTGGGATGACTTAGAGCTGGATGGCCCCCAAATTCTCCATGGGAATGCTAAAGAATTGTCACGGCCTGCCTTTCCCCCCATGATTGAACGCTGCAGTGTTTTGCTAGCTTAGATGAGCTCCTTGGGAAAATGTAAAATTGTTATTTACAAAACGGGAGACTTATTTTTTTTTAAATCTGAATTTGGGCTTTTTTTAGACCAATAGGAAGATCTAGCAATCCTGAGCTCACATGCCCAGGGGCCTGAAGCACTGAGGGCACATGCTGGCTATTTGCCTTGGCCCCACCTGGCCAACATCACCTGCATACCCGCAATGAACCCACAGGCAGGTGTGTTTGTGCCCACTTGAAATAAAAAGCCCCAAATCGACTTCAAACATGGAAGGCCTCCCCCTCTGCCCACCGCCTCCCCAGGTCTGAACCTGGTTCTTCCTGATTTCATGTGCTTTGCTCTTATTTGGGGGGAAGAAAGCATCAGAAATGCTTTCTCATCCAGAAGTCCACTGGGACCCAGGCTTCCTCATCTAGCAAAGCCTATGGATGTCTGTCCTAGGACTCAGGTGTAGGGCTCATTGGGGAAATAGTCAGACACGAGTACAACTACTAGACAAGACTGAGGAGGTGTAGATGGTCTAATTCTATAGGATTCCTGAGGGCTCAACAGCATCACCGGGTGCCAGGATGGAAAACGGACCTCATGTGGAAGGCCAGCCTTGACCAAACAGTTGTGGCTACCTGCAAACAATCCTGAGGCCGAGATAAGGCTCAGAAGAAAGAATTTCATGATTCTTGAACCCAGTCTGTCCTGGTACAGGAAGAAGGAACTGGAAGCACACAGACCATGTGTTTGAAACCCCTGGTCCAATAAGAGCAGCACAGGCGACTTTGGGAAACCTGGGTCCTAGCGCCAATCTCTGGAACCTCCTTGTCATGTGACCTGGGGATAAGATTGTCAGATAAACCATGGAAGTGGACTAACAAGTAAGTAAGTATATCCCATATGCAATATCTGGGGCATACACTCACAAAAAAATTATTTGCTTATCTGACATTCAAATTTAACTGGGCATCCTGTCTATTTATTGCTAAATCCATCCACCTTGTCTTTCCCTCTCTGCATTTCAGAGTTCTCATCAGTAAAATGGAATCAAACAAGATCAATTCTGCCAAAGGGATTTAGCTACAGAAACTTCCTTCAAAATTAAAGAATCTGTAGAAGCCAGGGGCCCCTTGGTGGCTCAGTTGGTTAAGTGTCTGCCTTCAGCTCAGGTCATCAGGTCATGATCCTGGGGGTCCTGGGATGGAGCCCCACATGGGGGGGTGGGAAATGCCTGCTCAGCAGGGAGTCTGCTTTTCCCTCTTCCTCTGCCTCTTGCCGTGCTTGTGCATGCTCTCTCTCAAATAAATAAATAAAATCTTTAAAAAAAAAAAAAAGAAAACGAAGAAGAATCTGTAGAAGCATAACACAGATAAAACTGAGGCTGCTCTGGTAAAAGATGGGGTGAGGGTGAGGGCTCCAGGAATCACTGCCAACTTTCACAGAAATGGCTCTGTGATTCCAAGCACCATACAGTGAGACAGAGCTCCCCTTAAGGGTGATGATAAGAATAATAATAAAAATATTAATTTACATGTAACATTCACTAGGCGTTCCTGCTGGTCAGGAGCTTTGCATATAATACCTTTGGAATCCTTACAACAACCCAACATGGAAGTACCACAGTTACTCCCATTCAACAGATGAGAAAGCCAAGGCACTGAGAGATTTGAGAACAAGCTCCAACTAGCCATAGAGCCAGGATTGGAACCCAGAAAGTCTGATTCCAGAGCCCATGCTCTTAATGCCAAAGAGCCATCTAGAAATAATGGATCCATCTACAACTCAAGGCTGGAGTCTCCCAATTCTGGGGATAGACAAGCAGAGCTGAGTGACCATCTTTGGAGTCTTGCTTGTGGTGGGTTTTTTTATCTCTCTTATGGGCAGGGCTAGACCCAGCTAATCTCCAGAGTCCCTGTCCAACGCCTTGTGGATCTGTGGCTCTCAGGGATTTTATTGATGGATATGAGACCTTGATCTTCATTCCCAAAGATTTTTTAAAAATTAATAAAACCTTTCCCTAATGACCAGCCCATTCATTCCCATAACAATTATTTGGTAATTACTGTCAACCCACTAGGAATCTTACTACAGCTTCTTTGCTACTTTGACTTCTTACACTAAATTATAATTGCGTGTAGAGAGACCATTAATTGAGGTTAAATTGCACCTGTCCTTTCTGGCAGTGGTTGCTATAGCTACTTTCCTCTGCCCACCCTAAATTTGGAGTTGGACTGGACAATTCTGAAAATTGCCAAGTGTTGCAAAAGCATTTAGGCTCATCTCAGGGACATTTCCACAGCAAAGGGGTGTGGTCCTGTCCCAGTGCGAGGGAAAGAAGGAGGGAAAATGGCAAAATGCTCCAGAAAGATCAAGACCCCCAGAAGTGTAGAAGCAGAAGTCTCCCAAATATAGCTGGTCTCACCTGCCATCTGATAGAAATAGAATCAGAAAGACCAAGACCCAAATCCCATTTCTGCTGCCTTCTCCATGACCTTGTATAGGTTTTATAACTTCCCTGACCTCCGTTTTCTCCTCTGTGACACCTGCCACACATACAGAGTGAAAGTAATAATTTGCTAACATGACATACGTGGCATGCCAAGCCCATAACTGTCACTTGACATAATAGTGATTTTGCTCATTCCCTGGGAAGGTTCTCAGTAACCCAGGGTCCCCCATCATTATTTTCAATTCTCTGTGTGAATATGGTTACTGCCAGGATCCTTTTCAGCTCTGATATTTGGGGTTCTCTGTATCGAGAGCTAGGGTCACAAATCAGAGGCCGCCAGGGGCCAGGCAAAAAGATCATTGAGAGAAGCTGGCCAGCTCCGGGTGTGAGTGCACAAAGCCAATGAGTGACTAGGGATCCATGGTAAAGCCAAGAGAACACACATCCCACTGTTCAGCTCTAGTTGGCCATTGCTGTTTGGTGATATGAGCCTGGTCTTCTCAGGCCTTCTCACAGTTTTTTCAAGAGATCTCAGAAATAGGAATATTTTTTTGGAGATGGAATTCCCTGATTCTTTGAAGTTGGAAACTTTTTTAAATTTTATTTATTTATTCATGAGAGACACACACAGAGAGAGAGGCAGAGATATAGGCAGAGGGTGAAGTAGGCTCCATGCAGGGAGCCTGATGTGGGACTCAATCCCAGGATCCCGGATTATGACCTGAGCCAAAGGCAGATGCTCAACTGCTGAGCCATCCAGGCATCCCTGGAAACTTATTTTTGAACGATTTTTAATAATTCTTCAAGCCAAACAAGACATGCCTTTGGGCTCAGTTTGACTAGGGGACCCTCACTTTTAGGAACTTTTAGATCATTAAAGGAGGCTGAGAATTATTTTTCTTAAAAAGACACAAAAGCAATAAAAAACCCTGGCCTGGGTGTGTGTGTGTGTGTGTGTGTGTGTGTGTGTGTGTGTGATCATTGGCCCAGGGCTGTTTATACCAGTCCCTTGATTCTAGAGAAGAAATCCCTTACTGCCCACTGAGACCTCAGGACCAATCTGGCTTGGACTGAGCCACTCTGGAAAAGGGAGGAAAAAAGGATCAAGATCTCGTGGAGCATAACCCAATATTGTCACTTCTGCCATAACTCAGGCCTTCCCACAGCTCTAGAACCTGGAGCCCAGAGCCACCCAGTACAGCAAGGTCCATCTGGGCACAACCGGATGCACTACAATACTCTTTACACGCACACACACAGAAATACATGCATGAAAATAGATACACATACACATAGAAACGCACACATTGAGGGACACCTGGGCTTCGGCTCAGGGTGTGATTCCAGGGTCTGGGATCCAGTTCTGCATTGGGCTTCCTATGGGAAGCCTGCTTCTCCCTCTGCCAATGTCTTTGCTGCTCTCTCTGTCTCATGAATAAATAAAATCACACACACACACACACACACACACACACACATTAAGACACACGACACACAGTATATGTATGTAGATAGACCCAAACACACAGAGACACAATTGGACACATACATAGACACACGCATATAGAGACACACACATGGACACAGCCATGACATGTACATATAGACATATGCATACACACACACACACACTCTTGACTAGAGAGTCCATGAGGAGGGGTTAGCAGGATGGAGGAGTCACATGCTAGTCAGTGGACTGACTGATTTTGGAGAGAGGCACCTGTGTCTTTTAAGTCACTAAGTCACTAAATTCAACTCAAACAGGTTCAAGCAGTATAGGGAATAATTTTATCATTTTACCATAATCTAAGCAACCAGGAGTGCTCAATCTTATCAGGAATTTGTCTCTCCCTGTATCCCAGCTCTGCTTTTCTCTGTGCCTTTCCCTGCCTTGGGAAAAGAAAATTGGCTTGATTCTCAGACAACACAGCCAACACCTCCTTCAGGCTCACATCCTACCTGCTTAGACCCCCACTGGAAAAAGAATACTTCTTCCTTGATGGTTCCACAAAAGTCCTCCCCATCACCCTCATGGAACACACCTGGCCCATGTGCCCACCCTTGAGCTGGATACAGAGTCATATCATACATAATGGATAAGAGTGGTAAGGAGCCAGGTTCCCAAATGAAAAATGAAGGAGGATTGGTGCTGGGCAGGCAGAGACAACTGATGTCCCCAGCAGCACCCCACACACACACACACACACCTGCCATGGCCAGCAGTTCTGGGCTCCTGGCTGTTTTGTGCTGCTCTCTGATAGAATATTCCCTGGATTTTCATATTCTGAGGTCACCTCAACCTCCTCCACTAACCTCATGCCAATTCAGCTGGGGCAATGTCTTCAAACAGCATGCCCAAAGGGTCCCGACCCACTCCCAATAGGGCCCGGCTCCTGGCAAGGCTAAAACTTGTGGAACAATGTGGCTGAGCCTGTGAGCCCTGCAGCCAGTCTGCCTGGTGTCGGAGACTGGTTTGCAAGCTGACTAGTGGTATGGCCCTGGACTCTGCTTCCACATCTATAAAATGGGAGTAGGGGTAATGATAGTATGTACCTTATAGGTTGTTATTAGATTATGAGACAGTTTATGTAAAGTGCTTAGCATGGTTGCAAACCGAAAGTGCTCAAAAACATTAATTGTGTAATAATTATAATACTGAGAGTATTCCCACCCTGTCCACACCCCTTTTACTAGGAAAAAGACTGAAAGCCCTTACTACAGAGAGCTGGTAGCAGGCATCTCTCTCCTGGTGTTCAACCCAACTGTTTTTCCCACTTCTCACAGCTGGGAAGTGGCCAATATAAGGAGCCTGAAGGGAGCACTTTGCCAGCTGGCTGGGCCTGCTGATGCCAGCACCTCCCCTGGTGCAGCAGAGGGGCCCAGGAATCTGCATCCATGGCAGCATCTGTAGAGGTCTCCAACCTATGTGAAGAGATGCCTTTCCTTCACCCCAACCCAGCATGTCACCTGCAGCTACAGAGGTACCAGTGACTCCCTTGCTGTCCTCTAGAAACATCTAGTCCTGGTAGCTCCCCTGGGCAGCTTCCCCACCGTCCCCAGTGCCCCTAGCCCCTGCCACAATGCTGCCCACCCTCCGCCGACTAGTGCCCTGATTCACGACTTCCAGGAGGCAGCCGAGGCATAGGGTGCAGCTGGGCAGCCTCCACCAGGGGGACTGCAAATTGATATCTAGCACCTGATAGACATTTACTGTAGCAACCCCCTCCCACCCCAGGGGGATTGCAGTCCTACCACCACTGCCCTCCCCCTCCCCACCACTCTCTTTATAATCACCCGGCAGAATTGACCATGTTCCTCTGACTGCCTTGCCATGGCTCCCAGTGTACTTGCCCTGGCCTCCCACAACCTCTTGAGCTCTGGCCCCACACCCCTTGCCTTCCGCAGCCCCTACTGCTCCTCTCAAACCTCCTGGACTCCACACGCTTGGCCTGGTCTGGCTTCAGGGACGTTGCCCTTGTCCTGCCTGGAACATTCTAGAGCTGTCTTCTTGTGGCTGATTCTCCAATATCCCTCCCCAGAGAAGCCACCTTTGACCACACTGTTCAAAGCAGCTCCTTCAGCGGGCAAGAGTCATGGCTCCTATCTGCTTTCTTTTTCTTCAAACCCTTTCTCATGATTCATTTTCACCTTTTTATTCAATTGTTAACTCCCTGTCTTCCATGCTGGAACAGGACAGCAAGCCCTGTCGTGGAAACTGCTGCATCCCCAGGGCATAGAACAGGGATACAGCAGATGCTCAATGTGTATTCATCAAATGCATACATCACACCCTCCACTAAAAGCTGTCTGTCCTGTGCCCTGAACCCAACTTGCTCACTGACTTGCAGCTTTCTTTTCTTCAAAGTTCAGGGTCTGGGTTCAGGCTGCTATTCCTGGGTGATGCTCCTCCACGGGCACTAGGCTGTGGAGATGTCCTGTTACCTTCCCATCAAAGCCCTTCCAGCGCCCCCAGTAAGGCCAGGGTGTAGACCCATGGAAAGCTGCCCTGGGCTGGCCTCATGGTAACAGTAGTCCCGGAGCAGGGGGTAGAGCTTGGCCTTAAACATTAACTGCCAATAACGAAGGGAAAATGAAAGCCCTTTCCTAGGGAGCACCCTCATGCACTGTGATTTACAGTAAGAAAGATTTCTGTCCCAGTTTCTGGCACAGAGCTCCTAAAAGCCTTGGAATTTCCGAGGTGTGGAAACAGTACAGGTATCTTTTGTTATGTTAATGAATGACTTTTGGAAGCACTTAAGGTGAGGTGGGGAGAGGGTGGGTGTCTGTCGACAGTGGAGCCAACCTTATGATTGGAGGGTTGGAACCTTCAGTCCCACCCCACTGATCTCAAGGGAGGGAAGAGGGGCTGGAGATGGAGTTCTTTTGGGGGTGGTCAATGATTTAATGAGCCATGCCTGTGTGATGTAGCCTCCATAAAAATCCCAAATGGACAGGGTTTGGAGAACTTCCAGGCTGGTGAATGCGTGGATGTTCAGGGGAAGTGGTGCGCCTGGAGAGGGCATGGAAGTTCTGAGCCCCTTTCTGTCAATCTTGCCCCATGGGTTGCTTCTCTCTGGCTGTTCCTGAGTTATATATTTTTATAATAAACTGGTAATCTACTAAATCAAGTGTTCCTCTGTGTTCTGGGAACCACTCTAGGAAATTAATCCAACCCAAGGAGAGGGTCGTGGCATCTCTGATTTATAGCCAGTTGATCAGAAGCACAGATGATGACCTGGACTAGCAATTGGCATTTGAAGAGGAAGGCAATCTTATGAGACTGAGCCCTCAACCTGGAGGATTTGATGCCACGTCCAGACAGGTGGCGTCAGAATGGAGTTGACTCACAGGATGCTCAACTCATGTTGGAGAAACTCACATGCACACACATTGGAATTGCTACCAGAATCTTACCTTATTTTCACCTGAGAGAAGAAGCAGAGCACCATTTGCAGCAAGGGGCCTCAATGCATCACAGCACAGTGGACAAGATTAGTCCTTTGCTGACTCTGAAGCAGCAGGAGACAATGCATTGTCTAGACTTCTTTGTACCTTTAAGAACTCCCAGAGCCTACTCACTCTTACCCCTGCAGAAGACTGCAGCTCCAAGTAGCTCCAGAGAATCTAGAGCGAGATGGTGTGGGCTCTACCTCCATCAATGGCTGAGTGGGCTCTACCTCCACTCACTGGCTGAGTGTTCTTGAGGTAATTACTTAACCTCTCTGTGCCTCAGATTCATCCCATGTAAAATATATATAAAGATATTTAGAATCCCTACCTTCTTAGGGTTTCTACAAGGCATACATGGGTTAACATGTGCAATACATTTAAAATAATGTCTGGAACATGAGAGACTCCAAACTCTGGAAAACGAACAAGGGGTGGTGGAAAAGGAGGTGGGCGGGGGATGGGGTGACTGGGTGATGGGCACTAAGGGGGGCACTTGATGGGATGAGCGCTGGGTATTATGCTATATGTTGGCAAATTGAACTCCAATAAAAAACATTTTAATAAAAAATAAAAAATGAAGCATCCTTACATAATCATAATGCAAGTGGACATGGGATAAAGAAAAGAAAAGAAAATAATGTCTGGAAGATAGTAAATCCTCAATATATGTTAGCCCTGGTCCTGGCCCCAATATAGGAGAAATGTACACTAGATGGAAGGAGACTTGAAAAAGGAAATTTGGGGATGCCTGGGTGGTTCAGCAATTGAGCATCTGCCTTTGGCTCAGGGTGTGATTCCAGGTCTGGAATCGCATTGGGCCCCCTGCGAGAAGCCTGCTTCTCCCTCTGCCTATGTCTCTGCTTCTCTCTGCCTCTCATGAATAAATAAATAAAATCTTTAAAAAAAAATAAAATTTCACAAATACCCAAGAGTTTAGCTATAAGTCAGCCCAGTTCTCAGAGTGGAATTAAGAAGCAGGAAATATCTGAAAATCTTTTCTTTTGACTCCCTTTTAGGGCCCAGGACCCCAGATCCAAGTCTGGCTTTGCTCCCAGCTGAGCCTGGCTCTCAGGCAAATAACTGTGATCCTCTTGCAGGGATCTCTCTAACAGGCGCTGCATTCGAGGGAGCCACGTTCCAAGAATCCCACATGCTCACACTGAACGCCATTGCCAGCCCAAACCAACGAGCTCAAGAAGGCTTCCTTGTCTTTCGCCCACTGCCCACCACCATTAATCTCCTCTTCTCAGGTTTCCCTCCCTCACATGGCTCTCGCTCCATCGCACTTGTGTTCTGGGGAGGTTCCACAGCTCCTGGAGGAAGGGAAGATCGTGTGGTATCCTGCAGTGGGCATCCCAGCATCCATAGAAAATTCTTGGGGGCTGCTCACACCTGCAACCTTGTTTACCCTCCTCTTACTTTGTAATATGCCCTCCAGAGAGTCCCTGCCTGCTGGGGAGACTCAAACTTTTCAGTTTTCATTCCCCTCTTGTTGATGATCCCTCTACCTGGAAAGATTCCACCTCAAGGTGGAATCATGCTTTCTTTAAGATTCAGCTCAAACTCCTTCTCAGTCAACCCTCCCTACTGTCTGATCCCAGCACCACCCTCTCCACTCCATCCTCACACACCAAGATAGTAAAATAATCTTATCCTAGAGTCATCTTCTAGATGTGAGGTCTCCTTGCACCCACAGGGCCTTTGCACTGCTGTTCCTTTTCCCTGAATACTCTTTCTCCATTCTTCATTTTGCCAAGTCCTCCTCAACCTCCAGCTCTCCGTCATACCTCACTTTCCCAACTTTTTCATCAAGATTCAGTCCCGCGGTTACATTATGTTATGTGCTGAACTGCGCCTCCTCCAATTTTGTATGTAGAAGCCCTAATGTCCAGTACCTCGGACTCTGACTGTATTTGAAGACAAGACCTTTACAAAAGTGGTTAAGTAAAATGAGGCCTTTAGGGTGGGCCCTGATCCAATCTGACTGATGTCCTTATAAGAAGAGAAACATCAGAGAAGCATGTTCAGAGAAAGGAAAAAAACATGTGAAGACACATTGAGAAGCTGGACAAGGAGAGAAATCATAGAAGAAATCAAGACTTCCAACACCTTGATCTTGGACTTCCAGCCTTGAGAACTGTGAGAAAAATGTGTGTTCTCTGAGCCACCCAGCTTGTGGTATTTTGTCATGGCAGCCTGAGCGGGCAAATATATATTCTGTCATGGAATTCTGTTATTTTCTTTTATTGGCTCATCCCAATCTGTAAATACACATTGTGGTAAGCACCTCTGCTGCTCACCAGTATTTTTTGGTCCTCCATCATCTTGAAACATGAGAAGTCGGACTTCCCAGCTCCCACTGGTTAGGAGCATCTATGTGACTTAATTTTGCCAAGGAGACATAAGTGGAAGTGACACATGTCACTTCCAAGTGACAGCAGTTGGGAGGTCAACCCCAATTCTCTGTGCTCTCTCTTCCTCTGCGGCGGCCACCAGAGAGCATATGTTGACACAGAGATGCCACAGTATCAGAGCAACCAGCACATGGGGGACAGCTGTCCTCAAGAGCCACCTAGACCTGTAGTAAACTTGAGCGAGCACGAAATCAACTTCTGTCAGGTTAAGTCACTGAGATCTTTGGTTGGTTGTTGAAATATAACCTCACCTATCTTGCCTGCTGCAATATGTATCTGCATCTCTCTACCAACAGAATGTAAGTCCCAGAAATGTAGGGCCTTGGCTCATTTGTCCCTCTCTGTATCACAGGCGGCCGACACACTATTTGGTACACAGTAGGTGCTTAGTAGAGTTTCATAGAATGAATGAATTGTGGATTCCCCCAGGGGAAGAGGAAGGCCCCCCTGGGAAGGGGAGGGTCCCCAGGGCCCAGGACAAGACTTGGCACCGTCCATGCTGAGTAAATGTCTCTTGAACTAAACAGAATTGAATAGAGCTGAATCCTCTCCCCATGAATGCTGAGGAATTCTCCACCCCGCCCCCCACTGCCACCCCAGACTCCAGCCTTCTCTCCTCCCCAGAGTAAGTAAATTGTCCCACCACCTGACAACTGTCACGCTGTGTTTCAAGTGCTCTTGGGCTCACACCTCACCATTTGCCATTTGTTATCTCAAGATTAACAGTCTGGCAGGTTTTGCTGACACAGCACTCACCCTGTGCTGGGTAGGGAGAGTGTTCCAGCCCGAGAGGCAGGCACACTCTTCCCTGCTGTGACCACACTCAGGCAGAGGTACTTTTGGACTCCCGCTGAGTCCAGATGAAATGGGGAAAAAGCCAACAGCCTAGAAGGCAGGTTTTCATCTCTGCTGCCTCTCCAAGAAGCCCTCCTGTCCTGGACTCAATACTCCTCCCCTCAAGCAGTGTCATGAGAGAAATGGGGGGCCCTGCAAGGAGATACTGTCCTAGACATGTAGGCAAAGTCAGAAACTATGCTGTGGTCCCCACATCCTTGCCCTAACATACTGTAGGTCAGGAATGGCCAAAAGGTTTCATCTCACTTGTCAGCTCCACTAATTCAAGGAGGCTTTAGGAAGGGTTCTGAGGCTGACCCAGTCAGAAAAGCTTCTGTCATCAACGTGTGATGTCTGCTATGGATATGGGGTAGTGATGGAGGGAGGGCAAAGGCATGCATGCCACATTTCTATCATTCCCATTGTAGATACTCTATAAATGTTGACAGAAGTCTGTAAAACACTAAGTTTTCCCCAAAATAGCCAAAGACTACTTGAAGGGGAAAAACCCTCAATTGCTCCATAAGTATAAACTGAGAATCAACTATGTGCCCAGCTCTTTACAAAGACAGACAGGGGGCTTGTCTCTGCCCTCAAGGAACTTCTGGCTTGCTCAGGACACACACACACACACACACACACACACCAAACACACACACACACACACACACACACACACCAAGAGCCAGTGAAGCTGAAAACTCTTTGTTTCCTTTCAACAATGAGAACAAAAGCCATTGGAGGTCTGTTACTTTTTGAGGATGAACCGGGTGGACCCCAGAGAGAAGCAGCCAGACAGGAGGTGCTAATGTGCTTACCCTACACAGCTGAGACTGGTCTCCCCCTCCCCAGAGAGGGCATTGCCTGACCACACAGAACAAATGGCATGAGGAAGCACTGTATGCAAAACACTCAACCATTTACAAGCCATCTGTACAGTATTTACCATATTCCACCTCTATTATAATGCACTTAATCATCTTTGTAAATCAACAAACTTTTGACCCTAAGTGCACTTATTTTATGAAGATGAACTTTATAATACTCAGGTAAATCAAAAGATAGTATCACTCACCATCAACAGAAGTTACTGTCAAACAATTGCGTTAAATAAATTGCAATAAAATAAAAATATCCATCTCTATGCCTCCTGAAATCACTTGTATGACATTTTGGGGAACACTGGTCCAATGGAAAGAGAATTAGACTAAAAATCAAAATAGCTGGTGTATGTCCTAGGGCTGCTCTAAAAATTGTGGTCATTTATTGAGAGTTGTATATGTGTCAGGGAATGTATAGACGTCTCCTCCAGTCCTCATGCCAGGTAGGTATTCAAATATTCATTTCTCAGGTGAGAAAAATTGGGTCTCTAGGAGCTTAAGTAATTTACCCAAAGTCCCAGGGCTAAGAAGCTTCCGAACTGGAATTTACCCACAGGTCTGGCTGACCCCAACCCCTGGGTTCTTCTTATGAGGCCACTCTGATCTCTCTGCTCTCTCGGCCTCTCTGCTTCAGAGTGGTCATCTGCAAGATGCAGGTTCCAGACCAGATGCTCTCTGAAGGTTTTGGACTCCAGAGGCTGATGAGACTGCACACCAGGGAGCACTCTCACCTTTGGCTCCACACGGTCTAAGTGAAGCAACTTGTTTAGAAATACCCAAGCAGGATTAGGCAGCTGAGGAAATGACTGGAATGTTCTGATTAATAAAGGCTGCTGGCATGATTGACTACATGCCTGGAAGAAAACAAAATGAGACCTCTGTCTGACACTATTTACCACAAGAAACTCCAGGCAGATCGACAATTTAAACGTGAAAAAGACAAAAAAAAATAAACACTAAAGTTAACAACGATATCTATTGTCCACAATGTATTAAGTGGAGGGAAAAGCAAGCTGCAGAGAATTCCATGTGGTAAAATCCCACTTGGGGGAAAAAATGCAAAAAAGAAAAAGCCCACAAGAGTATATATGTCTGGGGGCAGCTGGGTGGCTCTGTGGTTGACTGTCTGCCTTCGGCTCAGGTCATGATCCCAGGGTCCCAGGATCGAGTCCAGCATCAGGCTCCCTGTGAGGATCCTCCTTCTCCCTCTGCTATGTCTCTGCTTCTCTGTGTCTCTCATGAATGAATAAATACAATCTTTTTTTAAAAAAAGAGTATATATGTCTGTAATTATCTGTCCCAGCTTGGGGAAAAACCTGGAAGCACAGACACTAGGCAATTAGCATTGATTATTTCCCTTATGAAGGGGAGAGGGGATGGGAAAAGGAGATAAGAAGAGAAGATATAAGAAAGAAAAAAGGTTCATAATGAACTGGAAACATTTAGCATAGTAAGTAAAAATATAATATATGAAATATTACTTACAACATCAGTGTAAATATTTACAAAGTTAAGTAACCACGTGGACAAGGGTCATAATGTAACAAAGAAAAACACGAGTTAATTAGGTAATAGAATTGCGAGAACTTTTTGTCTTAGACCTCCACTTGCATTTTTTTTTTTTGCAATATCGTAACAGGAATAATGTATTGCAACACCTTAAGTCATTAAGAGTAAGATTTCCCCAATATTCTGGATATGTCCAGAAAATAAGATATTTCCCATACACTGCCCAGAGCATTGTTGCATGGAGCACCTGAAGAGGGCAAGCACAGGCAGTTCTGAATGACAAGGCTAATACTCTCTGTTCCTATCCCCTGCCTGAATTCTTACAGGATTCTCCAAATTACAGAAAAATCCCCTCATGAACTGTGGTCTCATCTGTAAGGCTTTCATTTAGCTATTTGATTTGGATTCAAATGAACATGGAGAAGCTGATGGCAAAAATTCCGGATAACCGCGCTCTTATTAGCCAGATTGGAAACATGGTCATTGGTTGACTTTTTGATTTCGACTTTTCCAAGGCATCCCCAAGTCTGACCTAGTAAGATGGAAGTAGTCACAGTCCTCCTTAGCTGGGAGAAATGAAGGTTTTCATCTTTTATTAAACACCGGCTAAACAGTGATACCTCAGAGAGGGAAGGTTTAAAGAAGCAAACTGATATATTTTGCTAATTAAACCATTAAAAACCTCATTTAGGTGTAAATAAGGAAGGCTCATTAAATCTTAATGTACAGCCTGGGGTGTGAGCTTGGCTCTTGTGCTAAGTGTCCAGGTCCTGACCCCAGGAAAGTGATTAAAAATAGAACTCCCACCAAAGCACTGTGTAGCCTCTACCAGAATAGGAGGTGGTCCCCGCAAGTGAGACACCCTGAGCCCAACCCAACACACACAGAGGACACAGGGAAGGGAGGGTCATTCCTCCAGGTGATTCTCTCCATCCTCCAGGCCACAGTTCAGGGAAGAGCAGCATTAGGACCCAGCTGGGGCCAGAAGGGCCCCTGGACAATCTTCAGAGCAGCTTGGGAGGCCAGTGGATCTGAAATGGAGCACAGCTGTGTGGATTCTGGCACAGTCCCTTGCTGTCCTTAAATGACTGAATGTCCCCAGGCTGGGGTTCACTCCATTGATAACTCAGGGTTGGGCAGCAGCAAGCTCACTTCGCAGAATTTAATGAAGATTAAATGAAATCATGTGTATGAAATGAGCTACTGTAGGGTTTGGAATGTTCTATATGCTCAATAAATATTTTAGAAACCATTTCTGAAAAATAAAAATATACTAAAAATTCTTGAAAAAATATACAAGAAAATTTTAACAATGGCATTCTCTAGGTGGCTTTGATCTATTATTACATTTCTATATTTTCGGTAAAAAATTTATATTACTTGTAAAAATTTTTAAAGTACTCAAAAGACTTTAATTTTCTGCCAGACTACAGAAAATTTTTTTTAATTTTTTTTTTATTTTATTTATTTGTGATAGTCACAGAGAGAGAGAGAGAATGAGGCAGAGACACAGGCAGAGGGAGAAGCAGGCTCCATGCACCGGGAGCCCGACGTGGGATTCGATCCCGGGTCTCCAGGATCGCGCCCTGGGCCAAAGGCAGGCGCCAAACCGCTGCGCCACCCAGGGATCCCTACAGAAAATTTTTTAATATTTTTTTTTTAATTCTAGTTAGGTAACATACAGTGCAATATTGGTTTCAGGAGTAGAATTCAGTGACTCATCAGCAACATACAACACCCAGCGCTCATCATAACAAGTGTCCTCGTTACTACCCATCACCAATCTAGCCCATCCTCCATCCACCACCGGCCAGCCTACCACTCTTGACATGAGGCTACTACTATTTATTCTAGGAGGTGGATTTACTTTTTATGCTGTATACACTTTTCTACCTTTTTAAGCCATGTGCATACATTAGCTTTTCCAAAATGAATGAAAGAATGAACAGATTGATTAAAAATGAAAACATTTTTTATTGATAAGTAGGGAAAACCAGGCTCTGAGAGATAAAATGAGTTGTCAGGCTGACAAGCGAGGGCTCCATCCTCCTAGCCAGTGCTCTTTCCCCTCTGCATGGTTTTACTTTGCATGCTACCCTCTTGAGAAACATTTATTAGAAAAAGAAATTGTCTTGTTTCTACAGAGATATGGCTCATCAGGGAGATGGAAAAGAACACAGGTAAGTGTGGGAATAATGGAGGTGGCTGTGTTTCTGCCCTAAGGACTGTGAAGAAAAAAATCACGAGGCAGAAGGTGCAAACACATCCAAGCATGGAATTCATGAGTTATCGATTGAAAGAATTATTCATTCATTCAACAAATATGTATTAAGTGTTTGCCATGTGCTGAGCACCATGCTGAAGACACAGAGGTGAACAAAGCAGGCTTTCATGGAGCAGTTTAGAGTCTAGTGGAGGAACAGCAAGTAAAAAACAAAATTGAATAGATCTCACATCTTGTGGTCAGAGCAGGGCAGGACAAGCCAGAGGACTGGGTAGGTGAAGGTCAGTGAGAAGTTTTCTAAAGAAATACCATATAGGCTGAGAAATAAAGGATTGCCAGCTTAAGAGTGAAGGGAAAACCATTGTAGAAAAAGGAAACTGCATGGGTGAAAATAACAAGACAAGAATGGGTATAAAGTTTCAGTTTATGCAAGATAGGTAAGTTCTAGAGGTCTGCCAGAAAGCCTTGTGCCTATAGTCAACAATATAGCATGATGTGCTCAGTTCGTGAAGAAGGTAGTTCTCATGTTATGTGTTACCTCAATGAAAAGCGAAAGAAAGGAAGATAGGAGGGAAAGGAAGAAAGAGAAAGAAAAAGAAAGTGGAAGGAAGGGTGGAAGAAAGTAGGAAGGAGGGAAGAAAGGATGGAAGGAAGAATAGAAGGGAGGACAGAAGGAAGGAGGGAAGAAAGGAAGGATACAAGTAAGAAGAGAAGGAAGGAGGGTATTATCTAAGTACTTACTGTACACCCAGCATGCCCCTAGGCCTTTGGTAGAGAATATAAAGATTTCAGACCTCAATTTACAATCTTGTTGTAGAAGCAAAATACATGAAACAAGATGTCCCACCCAGATCCATTTCTGCTCAGAAATGATCTGTTCTGTGCTCATTCTCTCAAGACCATATGAGTGAGGTACATACTAAGGTGTTTCCATCTCATAATCAATCATTAACTCCTGTGTTTTACCAGGGCCAGGGTTAATGTTGTAAGTCAGGTATGACTACAGTTGGGTAATTTGCCACAATAGAGACTATGGTTGCATGGAAGGCCTCTAGTCTGCCTGCCCAGGATGTAATTCCAAGCCCCAGGAAATCACCATTGACAGGCCTAATAGAGTCCCATCCCTCACTCTCTGTTTTCAGCCACATCAGTCTTCCTTTAGCTCCTGGAAAGTGCCAGTTCTTTCCTGACTCAGGGCCTTTGCACATTCTTTACCTGTATTCTTTTATACTCTCCCCCATCTCTTATCTCACTCAGCCCCTCTTAACTTCAGTGGTCAGCTCAAGCCTCCAAACTCCCTCTTTCCTCCCAGCAGGGTTCCTTTCTTAACATGCAATTAGAGGACTGTATCCTGTCCTTTGCAGAGATTTTCCAGTTTCCAATAAAACATAGATTAGTGTGATTATTTCATCACTATCTCCTCCACTCATCAAAAAATCCCATAAAATCATAAAGAAGTCTGTTTTTTGCTTATCTCCATATCAGTGTCAAATCCATATCAGGCCCTTAAAAAAAAGAATGAAGAAAAAAAGAAAAAAAATGAATGAATGAATGAATGAATGAATGAATTCTTTCATGGCAGCATGTGTCTTGAATGTGCTCAGTAATCTTGGCACTGATGGTCTCCCCTTGGTGGTCTCCCAGGGCAGTTAGGCAGAGTAACCCTAGCCAGAGCAACTTGGGAGGTGCTTTCACAAACAGACTAAATTTGCCTCATCAGTGCTTAGAAGAGTCTTTCTTTTTTCTTCCATTCAATAAGGCCAGAAATGAGCCAGAAGTTGTTCCAAAAGATGATTGCAGAGATCAGTGCCCCGGAATCCATGATATTGAACAAGTCCATCATTTCTGGCTGCTGATTCTAGACCAGTGACTCATGATTGAGGAATGGAAGAAGTGCTGGATAAAACCCCCCAGTGGCTATCCTACTTCTGGCTCTTATGCTAAGTGCCCAGGTCCTGACCCCAGAAAAGTGATTAAAAATAGAACTCCCACCAAAGCACTGTGTAACCCCTACCAGAATAGGAGATGATCCCCCCAAATGAAACAACTTTTATACATATCACTCCCTGAGCCCAACACACACAGAGAACACAGGGAAGAGAGGGTCATTCCTGAGCTGAAGTAGGACTTAGGACACCAAAGCAGGAAGGGTCCCCAGTTTTGATCCCCTTATCCAGGGTCCCCTTATCTTCTCTCCAGTGGAGGATGCTCTGTTACTTATGCGCTCTTACCCTTGTCTACAAAACCCCAGGATTTTTGCCTGTGTATCTTCTGGCCCTGTGTGTTTCCAAGAGTGGCAACAATCAGCAAGTTTCTGGCACTGGGGCATGGGGAAGCCCACCCAGCACACAGTAAAGCCAATGAAGCTGGGAAACAGGGTGTGAAAATGGATCACGTCAGAATCCAACCTAGGGGCCAACACATTGGGAATTTTTCTGGAGGAAGTGGGACTTGGGTGGTATTTTAAAGAAGAGGTAGGAGTCAGAAGGTGGAAGAAGGGAGCAGGGCAGTGGTCTCAAGCCTATGCTGGTATGGTGATTGGTCCAGGCTTGACAGGGTTACTGGGAGGTTGTTGTGAGCATTTGCTGCTTTGCTGTTAGAAGCACAAGGAAACCAGCTAGTGCCCTGTGGAGAAAGATGATTTTCAGGTGGCCCAGCAAGTTGTGTGGTATCTAAGATACTTCTAGAGTTTGGGGTTGTGTATGCCTTCATGACAAAGTGAGAATGGTGCTGGCCACCTCCTTTCTTCTTCTTTTAATGTCTAGCTGACACTCAGAATGCTCCACTGCACTCTGCATCTCACTTGCCCAAGCTGGGCTGTAATCTTTCAAGAGCCAGCTGCTCGTCACATAATAATCAAACCAAGATGGATGGAGGTGGAATGCAAACAGCATCCCACTGGCTTGGCTCAGAGTCGGGCGGCCTTCCTTAGTGAGAGAGACAGACAAGAGAAGAGGCTTAAGTAAACCCCTTTCCCAGAATGAGTGAAACTAATGCTTGTATTTCTACTTAATGTATTCAAGTAGAGAAAGCCTGGAGCCAGGGGGCTAGAACACTGCCTTCTCACCCTGAGTTCCACTATACTCTCCAGCAACATGGCCTCCGACATATTGTTCAACTTCCTGAATCTTTCTCTTCCCATCTGTAAAATAAGATGAAAAATACTTAATGGTCCAGAAAGCCCTCTCTGAGGAGATGATATTTGAGGTAAGACCTAATTTTGAAAAAAAAAAATCTAGATGTGAATTTCTGGGGAAAGCAATCTCCAGGCAGAGGAAACAGAAAGTACAAAGGCCCCAAGGCAGGAGGAAGCCTTGCTTCTTTGAAGAATAACAACAACAATAATAAAAGCTGGTATGACTGGAGCAGAAGCAAGTGGGAGAGATGGTAAGAGATTTTGTCAAAGTAGTGAGAAGCCCATGTGTATGACCTTAGAGACCTTGGTTTATATGAATCATGATGAGAAGAAACCAAGGTGTTTTAGGCAGGAAAATGATATGATATGATATACATTCGTAAAAGAGTATCCTGGCTGCTGCATAAAGAATGAATAAAGGTGGGTGGGAGACAAGGTGTAAGCATAAAAAATATTTATGAGCCCACTAAAGTCACTCCTGCAAAAGATGATTGTAGGTAGGGCTAGAGTGATAGCAGTGGAAGTGGAGAGGTAAACAGATTGGGGATATATCATGGAAGCAAAGTCAATAAGATACTTTCACATATGACCTATAGAATCACAGATGTCTGACAGTCTTCCTTCATTTTGTTCCATCTCTGCCCTCTTCAGTTCAAGCTAGCAGCATTTCTGCTGAGATGGTTGACCAAATCTACAAGTCACACATATAATCTCTTTAGGCAGTGGTTGTCCAGCCACACCCCTGTTCTCTCCAGAGAATGTATTCTCATTTTTTGTAATAAAGATAAGCTGAGAATTTTCCAGATCTACAAATTCTGGTTCATTTTTGGTTAACAATCCCTTCTGCAATTTATTTCTTTTCTCTCACATTTTACTATAAGCAGCAAGGAGAAACCAGGTCACACTTTCAACACTTTGCTTAAAAATCTCCTCAGCTTAACATCCAAGTGCATCACTTGCAATTTCTAATTTTTACAAAGCATCAGAACACAATTCAGCCAAATTCTCTGGCACTTTATAACAAAGATCACCCTTCCTCCAGTTTCCAATAATATGTTTCTCATTTCCATCTGAGATCTCACCAGGAGTAACTTGACCATTTATATTTCTAGCAACAGTCTCTTCAGGATAATCTAGCTTTTTCTATCATGAACTTCAAAACTCTTCCATCCTCAGAGGATTCTGGAAAGATGGTAAATAAGAAGCATGAGGAATCTGTTTCTCTACCCACATGGCAAATACAATGGCAAAATCTGTTTGATGTCACTATTTTGGAGTTCTGGAGTCTACTGAAGGCTTGCAACTTCTGGAAGAAGATTTGGATGGTCAATTGCCATTAATTTCAGTCAATTTCAGCAATTAGCACAGTAGCCTATACCTATCATCCACTTCTAGCCCATGCTAGGTAGTTGTGTACATGTCCCTAGAGCAGCTCACAAGCAGCTTGTGAGAGATGAGGTAGGTTAAAGGAAAAAAAAAAAAAAAAAAGATCCTATCTTCCCAATATTGGGGACCTGTGCTCTGAATACTGATTACTGCTTATTATCACAGAGGTACAGACAAAGGAGGGCAGCCATTTGTGCTGCACCTCTCTTCATTGTGGCCAGCCCCTCCCCATTTGTTTGATGTGAATTCCAGGGAACTGAAAGGGCTATTGCCCTTTTCCCGTGTTCATTTTTCTGTTTTCCTCCCTTCAGGAGCCAGCCATCAAAGACTAGGACATTCAAAAACAACTGCATTTATGGGAAAAATTAGGAAGTGATTACACATGGCTAGGAAAAAGCTCAGAAAAGACCTGGGAAGACCTTAAGTTTACACCCCAGGCTGAGCCTTCACATATGGACAGCTACAACAATAAAAACAAATAAACAAACAAAAAAAACAATAAAGCAAATTCTGAGGACAGGGGAGATTCTGATTTCCAGAGACATCACATTATTAGATTTAAATACCCAGTTTTCAATAAAAAGTCACAAGGCATAAAAAGAAACAGGAAAGTATGGCCATTCAAAGGGCAGAAAAGCAAAAGAAGTTATCACTGAAAAAGGCCTAATGACAGGTATCCTAGACAAGCATTTTAAAGAAGCAGTCATAAAGATGTTCAAAGAACTAATGGAAGATATGGAGAAAGTCAAGAAAATGATCTATGAACTAAATGGAAATTGAAAGCTAAAAGGAAACAAAAAAGAAATTCTGGACATGAGAAGTACAAGAACTGAAATGAAAAATTCACTAGCGTGATTCAAATACAGATTTGAGCAGGAAGAAGAATCAGCAAACTAAAATATAGAATAATGGAAAATATCAAGTCTAAGAAATAGAAAAAGGATTGAAGGAAAGTGAACAAAACCCACGGGACCTTTGAAACTACAAAGTATGAATTGTGGGAGTCCTAGAAGAAGGAGAGGAAAAGGGACAGAGGGAATATTTGAAGAAATAATAACTGAAGACTTCCCAAATTTATGGAAAGCTATGAACATAAACATCTGAGAAGTTCAATAAACTCCAAGTAAGATGAACTCAAGGAAATCCACACTGAGATACATTATAGTCAAACTTTCAAGCTAAAGACAAATTGAGAACCTTGAAAGCAGAAAGAAAGAAGAGTTTCATCACATAAAAGAAACTCTCAAAAAAAACTTTAGCAGACTTCTCATCAGATATTTTGGAGCCCAGAAGACAGTGGGCAGATGTATTTAAAGTGCTAAAAGAAAATAAAATTGTTAAACAAGAATCTTATATCCTGCAGAACTGTCCTTCAAAAGTAAGGGGGAAATTAAGTCATTCCCAGATAAACAAAAGCTGAGAGATTATGTCACTATGAGGTATGCCCTGTAAGAAATGATCAAGAGAATTCCAAGGTGAAATGAAAGAACACTACACAGTAACTCAAAGCTGTGTGGAGAAACAAAAATACCAGTAAATACATGGGCTTATGAAAACTAGTGTCATTGTAAGATTGCTTTGTAACTGCTCTTTTTGTTTGGCAGAGGATTTAAGGGATTAATGCATTTAAAGAAAAAAACACACAAGTTTTAATCTAAAAGCTAGTATTATTGTAACTGGTTTGCAACTCCAAATCTTGTTTCTACATATTTTAAGAGAGTTGACTAATGTATTTAAAAGAATTATTAGTTTACTTATTAGGCACACAATGTATAAAGATGGAATTTTGTGACATTAACAACTGAAAGAGATGTGGATAGAGCTGTAAAGGAGCAGAGTTTATGTTTGTTATTGAAGTTAAGTTGCTATAAATTCAAATTAGAGTGTTTTAACTGTAGTATGCTAAATGTAATCGCCATGATAACAACAAAAATAATAGCTAGAGAACATACAAAAGGAAATGAGAATTTAAGCATTTTACTACAAAAAAAATAAACTAAACACAAAAGAAGACAGTAATGCAATAAATCAAAGACTAAGTCACAAGGGAAATTAGAAAACATTTAGAGGCAATGAAAATGAAAACACAACATACCAAAACTTATAGGACATAGCAAAAGTGCTGCTAAGGGGAAATGTGTAGCTAAAAATGCTTACATTAAAAAATGGGAAAGATCTCAAATAACCAACCTAACTTTACAATGTGGAGAACTAGAAAAATAAGAACAAACTAAACTCAAAGCTACCAGAAGGAAGGAATTTGTAAAGATTAGAGCAGAGATATTTCTAGGAAATAGAAAAACAGAATAGAAAATCAATGAAATCAAAAGTTGGTTTTGAAAAGTTCCACAAAAATGACAACTCTCTAGGTAGGTGGACTAAGAACAAAAGAGAGGACCCAAATTACTAAACTCAGAAATAAAAGTGGGGACATTACTACCAATTCTACAGAAATAGAAATGATTATGAGAATACCATGAACAACTGTATGACAACAATTTGAATAACCTGATGAGATGGACACATTCCTAGAAACACAAAACCCACCAAGTCTAAATCATGAAGAAATGGAAAATTGGAGTAGACTTGTAACTAGTAAAGAGATTGAATAAGTAATCAAAAATCTCCTGACAAAGAAAAACCCTGGATCTGATGGCTTCACTGGAGATTCTATCACTTAACGAAGAACTTATACCAATTCCTCTCAAATTTTTTGAAAGAGTGAGGAGGGAACACCTACTAACTGAGTCTATGAGGTCAGCATTACTTAATACCAAAGCCAGACAAAGATACCAGAAGAAAAGAAAACTACATCCAATTGCCTTACATACATTAATCCTAAACAAAATACTAGCAAACTGAATTCAGCAACATATTAAAAGGATTCTACACCATGATCAAGTAGAATGTACTCCTGGAGTGCAAAGATAGTTCAACATACAAAAATAAATCAGTGTAATACACTACATGAACAGAACAAAGCAAAAAGAACAGATAATCATCACAATTAATGCAGAAAAAGCATTTGACAAAATCCAACACTTGTTCATGATTAAAAGCACTAAAAAAACTAAGAATAGGAAAAAAACAGGGGCACCTGGGTGGCTCAGTTGGTTAAGCATCTGACTTTGGCTCAGGTCGTGATCTCAGGGTCCTGGGATCCAGCCCGCATTGGTCTCCTTGGTCATCGGGGTGCCTGCTTCTCCCTTTGCCCCCCCCCCCCCGCTCAGCTTATACTCTCTCTTACTCTGCTCTTTCTCTCTCAAATAAATACATAAAACCTTAAAAAAAAGAACACCTCATATAATAAAACCCATATATGAGAAACTCACTGTGGACATCATACTCAATGGTGAAAGACTTAAGCTTTTCCTGAAAGCTGATCTTAATCAGGAACAAGACAAGGAAACCCACTCTCACCTCTTTTATTCAACTTAGTGTTGCAAGTTCTAGCCAGAATAATTAGACAAGAAAAAGAAATAAAAGGAATTCAAATTAGAAAGGAATATGTAAAACAACTATCACTATTTAAAGATGACATGATACATATATAGAAAACCTTAAAGACTCCACACAAGTAAAAAACTGTTGCAGGATACAAAATTAATATAAAAAATCTGTTCTGTTTCCGTACACTAACAATAAATTATCAGAAAGAGAAATCAAGAAAACAACTCCATTTATATTTTCATCAAAAAGAATAAAATACATAGTATAGATTTAACCAAGAAGGTGAAAGATTTGTACACTAAAAACAGTTAAGAAAGAAATTGCAGACATAAATAAATGGAAAGATATTCTGTCCTCATGGATTGGAAGAATTAATATTGTTAAAATATCCAAACTACCCAAAGCCATCTACAAATTCAATGCAATCCCTATCAAAATACCAGTGGCATTTTTCACAGAGGTAGCACAAACTATTCTAAAATTTGTACGGAACCACAGAAGACCAATAGCCAAAGCAGTCTTGAAAAAGAACAAAGTCAAAAGACCATACTTCCCAATTTCAAACTATACTACAAAAGCTATAGTAATCAAAACAATATGGTATCTGCCTAAAAAGAGACACATAGATTCAAGAACAGGATAGAGAGCCCAGAATAAACCCACACATATATGGTCAATTAATTTGACAAAGGAGGCAAGAATATACAACAAGGATAGGACAATCTCTTTAAATGGTGTTGGGAAAACTGGACAGCTACATACAGAATAATGAAACTATCTTAAACCACATATAAAAATGAACTCAAAGTGGATTAAAGACCACTATCTTAAACCACATATAAAAATGAACTCAAAGTGTATTAAAGACTTAAATGTAACACCCGAAACCATAAAACTCTTAAAAGAAAACATAAGCATTAAGGTCTTTGACATTAGTCTTAGCAATGTATCTGGTTTTGTTTTCCTGTTCCATTTTTTTTGGGATCTGACTGCATCAAGAGGGGCAACAAAAGCAAAAATAAACAAATGAGACTACATCAAACTAAGAAGCTTCTTAACAGGGAAGGAAACCATCAACAAAATGAAGAGGCAACTTGCCAAATGGGAGAAGATATTTCCAAATGATATATCCAATAAGGGATTAATATATAAAACATACAAAGAACTCATACAACTGAAAACAAAAAAAGTGAAATAATCCAATTTAAAAATGGGCAAAGATTCTGAATAAACATTTCTTCCACAGAAGGCATACAGATGGCCAACAGACACATGAACATTTATCCAACATTACTAATTATCATGGAAATGTAAATCAAAACCACAGTGATATAACATCTTACACTTGTCAGAATGGCTATTAGCAACAAGACATTAAATAACAAGGGTTGATAAGGATATGGAAAAAAAGGAACCCTTTGCACTGTTAGTGGGAATGTAAATTGGTACAGCCACAATGGAAAATACTATGGAGGGATCTCAAAAAGTAAAAAGTAGAACTATCATATGATCCAGCAATTCCACTTCTGGGTATCTGTCTGAAAAATATAAGAACACTAATTTGAAAAGATATATGCACTCCCATGTTCATTGCAGGGTTATGTACAATAGCCAAGATAATGGAAACATCCTGTGTCCATTGATGGATAAATGGCTAAGGAAGATGTGATGTGATTGATATATATATAACAATTTATATCAATATATATCAATTGATTATATATATCAATATGTATGTGTGTGTGCATCACATTTATATATATATATATATATATATATATACATAGACGCACACACAATGGAATTCTACTGAAACATAAAAAAGAATGAAATCTTGCTATGTGCAAAAACATGAATGGACCTAGAGGGTATTATGTTAAGTGAAATAAGTCAGGCAGAGAAAGGCAAATACCATACATCAATTATATTTGGAATCTAAAAGAAACCCAGATAAAAGCAAAGCAAAATCCAGACTCAGAAATACAGAAAATAGATTGGTGGTTACCAAAAGAGAGGGAGGTTAAGGAGGTGAAATGAGTGAAGGGGATCAAGAATATAAACTTCCAGTAATAAAATAAATAAGTCATAGGGATAAATATATAGTATGGGTAATATAGTCAATAATATTATATTAACTATGTAAGGTGTTAGATGGTAACTAGGCTCATTGAGGTGATCCTTTTGCAATATATGCAAAGGTTGAATCACTATGTTGTACACCTGAAACCAATAGAACATTGTATGTCAATTATAATTCATTTTTTAAAAAAATAAGAGATAAGTGGAAACACATCTTATGTTCATGGATTGAAAATTTAATATTATTAAATTGTTAATAGTATCCAAAGTGATCTATAGATTCAATGTAATCACTATTAAAATCCCAATGACTTTTTTTTTTTTGCAGAATTGGAAAACCCACCCTAAAAATTATATGAAATCTCAAGGAACTCCAAATTGCCAAAACAATATTGAAAAAAGGAGAACAAAGCCTGGGGGACTCACACATGCAGATTTCAAAACTTACTTCAGTGCTACAATAATCAGGTAAAACAAAATAAAATGAAAATAGAGAGAGAAGCAAACCATAAGAGATGCTAAACTCTGGGAAACAAACTGAGAGTTGCTGGAAGGGAGGTGGGTGGAGGGAAGGGGTAATTAGGAGATGGGCGTTAAGGAGGGCACTTGATGTGATGAGCACTGGGTATTAAATGCAACTGATGAATCACTAAATTCTACTCAGTTAACTAATATTACAGTATATGTTAACTAAATTGAACTTAAATAATTATTAATTTTTTCAAAAAGATTTTTCAAAAAAAGCTTGTGATACTAGCATAAAAAACATACAGGGCAGCAGCCCAGGTGGCTCAGCAGTTTAGCGCCACCTTCAGTCCAGGGTGTGATCGTGGAGACCCGAAATCGAGTCCAAGTCAGGCTCCCTGCATGGAGCCTGCTTCTCTCTCAGCCTGTGTCTCTGCCTCTCTCTCTCTCCTCTCTCTTTCTGTGTGTGTCTCTCATGAATAAATAAATAAAATCTTAAAAAAAAGAACATACAGACCAATAGAGAACCCAGAAGGATACTCTTGCATATATGGCCAAGTGAGTTTTGACAAGGATACGGAGACTATTAAATGGGTTAAAAAATTCTCTTCAACAAGTAATGCTGAGAAAACTGGATGTCCATATGCAAAATAATGAGGTTGGACTCTTAATCTAACACCATATACAAAAAAATAACTCAAAATGGATGTAAGACCTAATGCAATAAAACTCTTAGAAGAAAACAGGGACCAAAGCTTCATAACATTAGATTTGGTGGTGACTTCATGGATATGATATCAAGGCACAGAAAACAAAAGAAAAAATAGACAAATTGGGCTTAATAAAAATTTTTAAATTTTGTACATCAAAAGACACTGTCAACAGAGTAAAAAGGCAGCCCAAAGAATGGGAAAAAAATATTTGTAGATTATACATCTGATTAGGGATCAATATACAAAATATATAGATGACCCCTAAAACTTAACAACAACAACAAAGCAATTCAAAAATGAGCAAAGGATTTAAACAGGCATTTCTCCAAGAAAATATATACCAATGGCCAATAAGCACATAAAAAGTTGTTCAACATCACTAATCATTAGGGAAATAGAAATGAAAACTTCAATGATATATCACCTCACACCCAATAGGGTGGTTATTGTAAAAAAAAAATGTTGGTGAGGAGGTGGAGAAATAGGAACCCTTGTGTACTGTTGGTAGAAATGTAAAATATTGCAGTTGCTGTGGAAAAGTTTGGCTATTCCTCAAAAAAATAAAAATAGAATTACCATATGATCCAGCAGTTCTACTTCTAGGTATATTCCCAAAAGAATTGAAAGCTAAGTCTTAAAGAGATATTTGTACACCCATGTTCATAGCAGCATTATTCACAACAGCTAACCACCTAAGTGTCCATCAATTGATAAACAAAAAGTGATATATACATACAATGAAATATTATTCAACCTAAAAAGGGAAGAAATTCTGACACATGCTACAACATGGATGAAACTTGAGGACATTATGCTAAGTGAAAATAAGCCAATCACAAAAAATGCAAATACTGTATGATTCCATTTATCTGAGGTACTTAGAATAATCAGGATCAGGGGCCCCTGGGTGGCTCAGTGGTTGAGCGTCTGCCTTCGGCTCAGGTTGTGATCTCGGGAGTTCTGGGACCAAGTCCTGCATTGGGCTCCCTGCAGGAGGCCTGCATCTCCCTCTGCCTATGTCTCTGTGTCTCTCACAAATAAATTTTTTAAAACAGAATAATCAAGGTCATTGAGACAGAAGGTAGAATAGTGGCTGCCAGGGGCTACGGGTGGAGGGAGGGGAATGGGGAGTTATTGTTTAATGGGAATACAGTTTTTGTTTTACAAAATGAAAAAAGTTATAGAGATGAGTGTTGGCAATGGCTCCACAACATGAATGTATCTAATAACACTGAACTGTATACTTCAAAACATTAAGATGGGAAATTTTATGTTCTGCAGATTTTAGCACAATAAAAAAATTAGGGGAAAAGGCCCCAACACTTCCCCAGGTTCTGTCCAGTACTTAATGCCAAAACCACTTCCACACCTTTAGGTGTTTGTTATAGCATGCTGGTGCTTGGAGGTGTCAAAAACAGAGTGGGGAAGAAAAAGAATCTTGAATGATATCCAGATTAGGGACTGGATTAAATTGGTTTATATTCATGCCCTTTACTAATGTGAGAAGACTCAGAAGTAAGTCAGGGAGTGGCTATTAGACATCCATGTGGTGATAAAATACAGTGTTCAGAAATACAGATGTGAAGTACATGGAAGAAGTCTAAGTTTCAGATAGATAGTCAGGAGTCATAGCATTTGGTTGGTAATAAGGGCATTTAGGGAGATACACTTATATAGAGAAGATGTCAAGGACTGACCTCTAGAGTCTTTCAATGCAGAGTACCAGCCAAACAGACTAAGGGGAAATAGCAAATAAGGTTGAAGGCACATCAGGGAGCCAAGTGTTTTAAGAAGAATGGAGGAATCAACTGTATCTCTCCAACCATCAATGGTATTTTATGGATAGACCGGGTTAGGTAGCATGAAGAGGCAAACACTGGCTTAAGAAACATGAACTTGTTAGTAACCTTGGCAAGAGTCCTTTCAGTGGAGTGGTGGGGGTGGAATTTTGAGCGTTCATGGGTTGAGGAAAGAATAGGAGATGGGAAAGAAGTGATGGTAGTCATGAATAACTGCTTTGAAAACCTTTTCTTCAAGGGGATAGTAACTAGGAGATAATGGTGAGTGAAGAAAAGGTTTCTAAGGTTGGAGTCAGTAGGTAGTCCCAAGATCCTGGGATAGAAAAGGAGTGTCAGAGACTCAGATAGAGGGTGGGTCAAAGCCAGGAAACTGTTCCTCAGACTAATAGGAATTTCCATGGAGGTCTTGGTGTCCCCCACGGAGAGAGAGCCCCATGGGGAACCCAGCCCAGTGAGCTGGGACATCTGCTGTAGCTGTCTCTACTGTCTTTACCCAGGAGCCTGACAGGAAGAGGAGGGAGAGGTGGAGGGAGGCAGAGAGAGATCAAAGACACAGGAACATTTTAAAAGGAGGAAGAAGACAAGTGCAGAGTGGGCTCTCAGTCAGTCAGGACTGAAGCCAACCTGTGAGGAGAAAACCTTATTAGACACTCAACTCTCCTTTTCTATGTCCTGATTGGTTTACCTGGTCAATAAGTTTACTTTCCTTTGGAGACTTACAGGTCATTAAAACTTTAAAACATTTTTATTTTAAGCAAATTACTAGCTTAGAAGAATTTCTCTCTTTCTCCTATCTCTGTGCGTGTGTGTGTATTTCTCTCTCTCTCTCTCTCTCTCTCTCTCTCACACACACACACACATACACACACACACACACACACACACACTCTACTCAGTACGTATGGTATAGGGATAAAGGATCCTAAAATCTGCTCCAGAGGGGTAAACATCACTCATCTCTAGTCAGAAAGCATATTCCATTTTCCTGGCCACAGTGATTGGTTCAGACAAGACATGTGATCAATACAGGTTTTCCCTACTATCCAAAAGTGAAGTGTTCCTATGAAACCTTTTATAAGCCAAAAATGGAGTAAAGCAAAGCAAAAAAAGAAAACAAAACAAAACAAAAACAATTACCATTAATTTATATGGAAAACTTTTTGAACCTTCCCGGAGCCCCCAAAATAATCTCTCTTAATGCTTTTCTGAAACCTTAGGACACATCTTGCTAACAGATGCACAAAATAAACCAAGATAAAGCACAAATGCTTGCAGACACAATTTAAAACTATGGCAGGTGGATGCTGAGTGTAGTTCCCAGGGAAGGAGCTTGGGGTGTAGCTCTTTGCTGCTCTGGGTGTGTGCTGTCTCTGTAATGGCTTGCTTCATTTTCACTATTTTCACTTTTGCCTTTTCTCATAAAAGCAAAAATCCTCTGGATTTCTTTTGGTATGTGGTAGTTGTTTTGTAAAAAGCAAAGTGGCACAATGCAAACTTTCAAAAGGCAGAGGATACCTATAGTGCTCCAGTCAGGTACAATCCTGGGACTTTAGTTTGAGTTATTGGGAAAGACACTCTCTTCTTCCCAAACAGGTTGCCAAGCTGATAGAACGCAAGCCTAAGGCTACCGGGCACGTCTCAACACCAAATGGGGACAGCCTGCTTGAGAATGAAGTAAAAAAGGTGAAAGTAAAGCTGAGGGGTGAGATTAAGCCAGGACAACCCTGTCTCAGTTTTGTGAATAAATTGTTGTTTCCTCCCTTCCCCCTGAGTCAGGTCAACTTGAGATGTTCTTCTGTTACGTGCAACAAGAGCCCTCACTAATGGAATCACCAAATATGGGTAGCACAGCCCTGAATCCTAGGATATCAGAGGTAAGCAAGGCCACCTCAGAATCACTGAGGCAGACCAGCACAAGAGCCTAACCTGGTTCAGCTTCAGGCAACATAGAATGAAGTACAGACAAAGAGGACTCCAAGACTGGCTGTAGACAGCCTGAGCATTTCACAATGTATCATGCATCTTTTCTAGCCATTTGATTCTCTAGCAGCCCTGTGAACCATGAGGAAACCAAACTCTATAAGAAAAAAAACAGAGTCCCAAAGAGAGGATATTACACACGCCAGCAGAGCCTAGACCCCAGCCTAAATTTTCTGACTCTGGTAAGGGCATTCTGCAGGGCTGTGCCAGTTTATGTGGCATCTTTATTAACAAGATATGCACTGTCCAGGCACTCACGACCCTGGACGAGGCAGGAACTAACCTGTGCACTGTGCCTTGTGGCTCTGGACCTTGTCCCATACATCATATTTCTACTTTGCCTCCTTTCCCCTTCTCCCTTCTCTGACATTCTGTGTTTCCCTTCCTGTCTGAGCCTCAATGAGCCCATACATAAAAGGAAGCTGGGTTAAACAAGGATCACCACCAATCTCCCCCATCGTGAAATTCTGTTTCTATGCCTCAGCTGAGGTGGAATCAGCCACCCATGAGAGAGGATGTAAGCATCCAATGGCACCCCAAAAGTTGCCTTTGTCAGGGTGATAATTTTGTCTTCATCCAAACCCCTTGGATTAAGCCATTGAAGAGAATCACAGCATGGAACTGGTTGACTACTATACACTTAATTTATATCATTCTCTTTCATATGAGATGTGTATTATTATTTCCATTTCAATGATGAAAGTGCCAAGATCAGAGAAGTCACGTATCTTACATAAGTTCACACAAGAGGCAACCCTAACCTGATCACAAAGCTAGAATCTATCCACCATAACTCACAGTCAGCACCCCTTGATCCCATTTTATCAGGTTTTAGTAGGATACTCTAGAGATCAGGGTCATTGAGTTTGACAAGAAGAGTGAAAAAACACACTCCAAGCAAAGAAAGGTAAAGAGAAGCTACTACCATACCCACCAGGCAAAGGAGAGTGGAGGTGTAGAGGCTCTAGCAACATGACCACGCACTAACTCAGAGGGGACCCCTTCCCCATGACTCAACATGTGCTGTGTTAATTGCAAGCGAGTTCCTTCACCTCTCTGGGTCCCAGGCTCTTCACTTGCTAGAGAGATACCAAGCTATTTCCCTTCTTAGCAGACAATGCTGTCACAAGGTATGAAGAGATGATCTGTGACCGATGCTGTGCAGCTAAAATGTCCCCAGGTCAAGATTCTGTGTGGCTACTGACAGCCTCTCTGCTGTCTCCATGACTCTAAGTCCACTTTTTAAATTGTTGGCCTATATCATGAAGCCACAGAATTTACCCAAGGAATGCAGTCATGCTGAAAGGAAAAAAGTACTGTCTCCTTCCAGAAACTCCTTGCAAGGGTAAAACGACATTTGCCTTTGTGCCTTATTTAGAGGTGAAGCCACATACTCAATTATGCTGGCCTTCCCCTCTCCCTTTGCAGGTACTGGGTGAGGTTAGGCTGGGGTTATTGATGCAATGCTCCTATTTTAAATGCAAAACAAAAGAGACATCATTTGTCTTGAATGCAAAATAAAGCCCCAGTGCATTTTTCAAGCTGCTGATGCACAATCGGTCTAGCATTTGTTTCTATGGCAAACACAAAACAGGCAAAAACCTAGCAGGTTCAAGGTGGTTGCTTCTTTGTGAACACAAGCAAACTCGGAGGAGGCAGTTTCTAATTTGCTTTTGTGTTAAATCCTTAAATTTATATAAATAATGTGGAAATGGGGATGCATGCCTGGATGGCTCAATGGTTGAGTGCCTGCCTTCAGCTCAGGGCATGATCCCAGAGTCACCAGATCAAGTCCTCCATCAGGCTCCCCACAGGAGCCTGCTTCTCCCTCTGCCTATGTTTCTGCCTCCCTTTGTGTCTTTCATGAATAAATAAGTAAAATCTTTTAAAAAGTAAATTATTATTAAAAAATAACAATAATAAATGATACCCTTGAGTTCTAATAATTTTGTGTCTGATTCCTGGAAACTGAACTTCCGCAGATTGAAACACAAAGTATTTAAAGTGTTCTTCAACATTTTTCCAGTTGCTGGGATAGCAGTGATCTTTAAAGCAGCCTTTCCACTGACAGCTCACATTTGCCTAGGATCAAATCATAAATATCTACTAGAAAGCTCATGGCTCAAAGAACCTGTACTCGGCCTTCTAATATCTGCAACTAATTTCCTTTCTATAATAGAGTTGTCTTTCTTTTATCTGGAAAAAAAGGAAAAGAGACATTATTGAATCATTAGAATAATTGGTCCCCAATAAGTAAAATTTTCTTTATATGATTAGATTAATTTGATAGGGAAAAAAAGATAATTTTTCAGTAAGCTCTGATGTCTTATTTCTTACTCAAAGAAATGATCACTCTTCCCCACCCACCCTCTTTATTGCACACAAAGATGGACAGCAGTAATTTGCTTCCTATTAAGGGACAGGTCTTTAATTTCTCTGTGTTAAGGAGCTGGGGACTTAGTTCCTGAGACTTCTTATCAAGGGATGTCTGGGGCCAACTCTCCAGTAATGCTTCTGTGAGAGAGGCAAGGCATGGGTCTCAGTAGACTTCTAATCATTCCCCTCCCAGCCCTTAAGGACAGGCACCAGCTGGTGACAACCAAATGTACCAGTTTCATTTAACTCTGCAAGTGTCTACTAAGAAAAGGACTAGACCAATGCTGACTTAGCACTGTAGGATGGGCAAATATGAGCGATGACTTTCACATATGCCAAACTTCTGTGGGTCAGGCTCAACACAAATGAGAGATGCATGAAGTTATTGAGAAAATAGGAGCCCAACTAAGAGGTGGCAAGAGAAAGGAGCCAAAACCCACGATGACCTGGGTTCCTCTCCACCTCCTAACATTAGACTGGGCAACTCAAGGAATACAACTGCTTCTTGCCACTTGTATACTTGACATAATGACAAAAGCAAGATTGCAGCAAGCAAAATGTCCAGAGCATTTCAGTTTGGTGTACACACATGAATTTGAATTAGAGTGGGACCCGCCCAATAGTAGGTGCTTAATAAGCCTGTATTTGTACACTGCCCTCTCCATTACTATGGATAATAATGAAGAGAATAGGGGCACCTGGGTGGCAAAGTCAGTTAAGAGTCTTATTTTTGGTTTCAGCTCAAGTCATGATCTCAGGGTCATGAGATGGAGTCCTGTGTTGGGCTCCACGCTCACATGGATTCTGCTTAAGCCTCTCTCTTCTAGAAAAAAAAGAAAAAAAAAGACTCTCGTCTTCTCTCTCTGCCCCTCTCCACCTCTCAAATAAGTAAATAAATAAAATCTTTAAAAAAATGCATAGAATACCTTGCAAATTAAATACAACATTCATTCACTATAATTATTCAAGATACTAGAATTTTTACTTCATCTATTCACTTGAGACAAAGATGCAGATGATAAAAAAATATAGCTCAAAGCTAACACTTAGTCTTTTTAGAACAAATAAACTTACATAGTTTGTTCAGTGTTCAATTAACATTTGGCCAATTATCACATATTTTTCCACCTCAATTCTTGATAAATGAGAGCTAATATTCAGGATGAAAACTTAAGGTCCTACTGTATCCTTTGGTGTGAAAAAAAGATTCCACTATGGCCACTAGACTATAGTTATGGCAGGAAAGTGGATTCACATTTTCATAGAATGTTAGAGTGGGAAGTGACTTGAGAGGTTATCAAATTGAATCTCCTCTTTCACAGGTGGGAAAACCGAGACCTAGAGGGGTGGGAAGACTTACTGAAAGTTATAAAGCAGAGCTAAGACTCAAACTCAGAATGCCCAACCGTTGTTTATCTCATGTGTGCGAGAAAAGCCATTAGTGATAAAATTAAATCTAACTGAATAACCAAAGCCAAAATGATTAAATTAGATTGACATAAAGATCAGTAGATAAACAATAGAGACAGATCAATTGATCTATCAGTAGATTAGACTCTCCATTCCTCATGCACCTAGTTAATCTAAAGTTTGTCTACTTATCACCCCACTTCTGTCAATGGGCAGTTTCATTCTTCATTTATGTCCTAATGAAACCATCCCGAGTCTTCTTTCTCTTCTGAACTGTTTCTACTATTGACTCACAGTTTACGAAACATGTTCATCATCTCACTGAGAAGCAAACTCACTCATCTTAAACTATATATGGTTTTCATTATTTGATAATGCATCCTAAGTAAGTCCTAAACCCTGTGAGATTATAAACTCTCTTTGGGCAAGGAGTCTGCATCTCTTCCTCTTACAACTTCCATAGCTGAGACTTCAAAATAGTTTCATAGATTGGCTGTATCAGAATTACCTGGAGAGCCTTCCAAAGATGCCTATTTCTGGGCTTCACTTGAGAAAACCCTGACTCAGTAATTCTAAGGTGAACATTTCTACAAAGTTCCCCATGTGGTTCTGAGAATTAACCAGGTTTTGCAGCACCTCACACTGGGCTAATATCCCACAGGGCCTCAATAAATACCTGCTAAGTGACCTTTGAAGGACAGATTCAAGTCCTTTCATAAAACCAACAATTTTCCAGATACATGAGAGGCTTTTGGGGCAACTTTCAATTCTAAAGACTGCAGGGCATTCTCTTGTCATTTTCTTATTCAAAATTGTAATGGAATTAATCTCCTTTTTGGGATAATTTGTTACAGACTGTGCAGGTGGATGACTAGAAGATATTTAATCATTAATAATCCAGCAAAACTTAGCTCCAGTGTGATGTAAAGGTATTAAAAATTACCTTTGGATCATTTGACAAATAATGTCAAAAAAAGAGGGAAGATGAAGATGAAAGCCGAGGGAAGGGGGGCATTGCTTTGCCAAGACCAAAATAAATTGCATCTACTCTATTGTGACAACTGCTTTGCCTGAGAGAGTTGAAAGGAAGATCATAAATAAAGATGTTCATGGCCAGAGGCCCAGTATCTGCCTGGAAGTCAATGGCCAATGTTTAGGCACGCCTTCCCTTGTCCATGCCAAAGCTTCAAACACATTACCTATAACTGGAGCCATCAAGGTGACCCAAGCTAAGATTGATATATCCAGATGTTGAGTGTGGTCATCTATGTTAATAACTTGTACTAGCAATGAGTAGATGACTTGAAGGGCAGAGAGCAGTTCATGTAAAGATCTATAATTCTCATTACTTAGTGAACCTGGAATGCTAAGAAGATCCCACGAAAACCCCCCCAAATGCAAGTTCTAAGCCTAAACATGGTCAGATATTTGGAACAGGGCAGGAATAGGGGTCTTTGGTCTATGTCTGTGGAAGAACTAGCTTACAGAGCCCAAAAGAGACACTAGGAGGTCGAACTTAGAGACAAGTTAGTATTCTATCATGCATATGGATAAGGGCTGTCGCAACTTGAGTGATGACAAAGACGACTTCTGAGATACATATTTTTTTAAACCTGCTGGCCTTTTCTTGTCTCTAAAATAACAATATCACAAGAAGAGATGAGCCAACTGGCGAACGTCCATCAGCAAGTGGTCCCAGTGAGAACTGCCTGTGCTCTGCCCCTGGACAATGTGACACTCTGCTCCCCAAACTGCCTGTTCAGCAAACCTTCCAACATCTGAGTGTCAGCACCTCAATATAGCAAAGTCATCCTCAGAGCTGAGAGAAGCTCAAGGAATTTCGATGAAAATGGGCTTGGGAACCTCAAGACAGTGGACTCGGAGGATTCATATTATTTTATATGTGTACCCTTTAATGCACAACCAGAAATAAAGTCACAGGAAGCAAGGAGCAGTTCTTGCCCTATTTATCCAGTTAGAGCCATGTTACATAACTCAGGAAAGGACCCTCAAATTTTCTGACCGCCCTAAAAATCATAGAACATCAGAATAGGCATGCTCTTAGACAATGTCTAAAACTTGACATTTTAGGGAAACCTCTCAGTTGACTAATGGTCAGACTGAGGCCAAGGAAGTTGGGTAGCTAGGTGAGTAACTCTCTAGTTTCTCAAAGCTCATTTGATAATCCCAGTTTTGTAAAATGTTGAATGCTCTTTAACATATACCATGATAGAAAATTATGATGGATGGATGAATGGATAGATGGATAGATGGATGGATGGATGAATGGACAGATGGATCCCTGTCCTCAGTGCATGAAAAAAAGTGAAACACTTGCAGAAATGAAAATCCAACATGGGAGCTTGGATCAGCCGTTTCTTCCCTCGATCACTCCTTCATCTCTTTCATTTGACTTAATTTTACTATAATTAAAACAAGGAAATTCAAAAGATAGAGGTCCCTAGACCCAGTTTTAAAGTTCTCTTTAATACATATCTTCAGTCCTTTACTGAGCTCATGTAGTCTCGTAACTTTCATCTGAATGTTGGTAACACCCAAATTTGTATCTCCAGCCTAGACCTCTATCCTGAGCTTTAGACTTATCCATCAAACTACTTCTACAACATCTCTGCTTGTATGTATAAAGATATTTAAACTGGACATGTCCTGACTAGACTCCTGATCCCTGTTCCCCATGCCTGGTGCTCCCATATCTGCATCCAGCTCATCAGCAAATTTTATTGGTTGTATTTCAACAAAACAATCAGACCTTATACTTCTTGCCATTCACACTGGTTCAAATCCTGGTCCATCCTACCATGAACCCTCTGTTCTCCCTGATTCTAGCTCACTCCCCTCTGGGAAATTTTCAGCAGAGCATCAGAGAAATCTTGTTACAGTATAAGGTAGACCATGTCACTCTTTCTGCCCCAAACCTCTGGGAGCTTTCCATCTCACTAAGCATGAAAGCTAAATTCCTTCAAATGAACCACTAAGCCCCACATGATCCAGCCACTCATATCTCCCTCCTGCCACTCCAGTCACACATGGCTCCTAACTCCCCAAACCCTCAAGCCTCCTCTAATCACATAGACTTGCCCTTTCCCCTCTTTGCGTGATATCTTCCTTCAAATTTCTACCTGGATCACCTCATGTCCTGCATGTCATTATTCAAATGACACCTTATCAGTAAGGTCTTTTCAAGCCATATTTATAATTATGCCTCCCACACTCAGAACTTCTTATCCCTTTCTTTTCCTTATTTTCCTTCAATGTCCTATGACTTCACAGGAAGTCCAAGAAGTAGAAGTTAAGTTATTTCTAAAAATAGCCAGTGTGACACCTTTGGTCTTCTGCTTCATTTTCATGGAAACTACAGAAAGTTATGAGGCTTGACTCTTTCCACATTTCCCTGGAAATCAGGCCCTAAATCCAGAGCAAAGGGCTGAAATTAAAGATATTGATTTGCTTAAATGAAGCACATTTTCCAACACCTACTTTAAAGGAGAAAAATCTCTCTGGATGCTGTCAAGACACTCTACATTTTGTAGCCTTAAAACAAATGCCAGGAGAATGTCATTCTTCCTTTCATTTGTTTCCTCTGTAATTTTTATTGTATTTTAATTTACCCTTTGTTATCTAACAGCAGCAGAAAAGGAAATTTCAAATAAAAATACCATCATGACTTGAGAAAAGAAGTCTCTGTCTCTGTCTGTCTGTCTGTCTCTCTCTCACACATACACCCCTCACATAACCTTCTTCACAAGTTTATGTATCTGCTCTTTCTGACGCCAAGACATCAGCAATGTGATTTGGGAAGTGTATCGGCAAACGTGGAAATCCTGCCTAGGTAGCGGGAATTTAAGGACAAGGTTCTGATGATATTTGCCATCTCCTGGATCTACCCATTCCAAGGCCCTTTTAGTTATTTATTGTTGAAATGACTCTGCAATCACACAGTCATAATTGCCATAAACAAACTGGCTGATCAATCACTCGTGGTTTGTCATTATCATCTGGGCTCCTTTTTTTTCTGTTTTTCACACTTTTCAATTCATTAAAAAACATAATGATTCATGAATACCTGTCTCTCAGAATGTTCATCTTACATTTTATGTGACTGGCCAGACCTTTTTTCTCCTGCTACCTATACATTTAACCAGGAGTCTCCCCAAGTGCTAACTCCTTTCTGGAATGCTAATTATTATAGCAATCTCCTGTTTGTTGTCCTACAAGAATATCTCCTACAATGGAAGCTTCCTAACTGATCTCCTTGTTTCTGAACTTGCCTCTTCGGGTCAATTGAAATGCCTCTTACAGAAGTAAATCGGAGGTTGTCTTTCTACTGCTAGAAGCCCTGGAGTCTATTTCACCTGAGATTAGAACTAAATTCAAATTCCAAAGCCTATTCCTTCAAGTCTTGCATGATCTGTTCATTGCTTCTTTTTCATATTCCACCTCTTTCCCTCTCGTTTATTGCTCTCCAGCCGACCTTCTTTCCATTCTTCCATTCACCAAGCTTATTCCTGCCTCTGATCTTTGCACAGTTTGTCACCTTGCCTAAAAGACTATTCCCAAGATGCCTGCATGGTTGACTCCCGCAAATCATTCTGGTCTTATATCTTCTCTTCGGACGCCTTTCCTGACCACCCGTACTCCCCACTATTCTTAGGAGTTCCCTCTACTATAGTAGAATTTTTTTTCTTTTTAGTAGAATTTATCACAAGCAAGAATTCTCTTAGTTGTTAACTTGCCTACTTACTCATTATTTGACTTCTCAATGAGACTCTAAGTTCCTCTAGAGCAAGGACCTTAGCTGCCTTGTTCCTTGTTGCATTCTTAGGGCTGCAGCAGTTCCTGGCATAGAATGGAAAGCTCAATAGCTGATAGCTGACTCCATACCTCAATTCCCTTTTTTCTTACTCTCCAAGTGGGGACATGCCTTCTAGGGTTGCTTTGGGGATTAAATGAGACAATATACAGAAAGTGCTTAGTACTAAGCCAGGAACACGTAATGTTCAGTAAAAATTATCTATTTTCCTTCAGAGTCCAGAGGCAGCCACCTCCTCCTAAAATCTCCATCTCTCCTTGAAACCACACCACACAAACCCAGATGCGAGCACACACTCACACACACACACGCACACACAGTTGCACTCGGAATTCTGCTTAGCTTTCAGAGGAAGATAAAAGATGGTTGCTGTTGATCTTTATCAATTGCAGCAATCTACATTACAGCTTCCACACACTCCCCCAGGTCCCTGCCTGCAGAAAACACACTCCAGTTCATTTTTTCTTCCTCGCTATCAGTTGGACAGACTTTGAGGACCCTTTTAAGACATTTTGGGGTATTGTTTCCCAGCATATGTGGGCAGCATTACTACTTCCAGCCCCTCAAGACTACTTAACAACATCAGCAAAGCAATTAAGCCCGGTTTTCAGGAAAATGCCAGCGGCTCTGCAGGGTCTGGATGGGAGTCTCAGCCCAATTATTTCCAGCTAGTTGTGAACTGCGGAAAAGTGGACTTTACTTCATTAGAACTTCAGCTCCCACTGATTAAAAGTCGGCTGTGTTGGAGCAGTAAGGAAAAATGAAACAATTAAACTTGTCATCAATAAAATTGCTGTGTATTCCTCAATGCAGAGTTTTACTTCTCTCCAGAGGAGTGATTAAAATGAACTGATTGAACTATAATTTGATTGACTGGAGAGCCTCCATCCATTGCACTGAACCTGAACTTCCACTTATTGTTCTTCTTAGCTTGGGACATAAAACCCTCCTGCAGGCCTGCCAGAGCCTGGCAGATGCTCTGAACCCATCAGGTGGTACTTGCCCTGCGCAGAGATCTGCCGAGGCATGTGGTAATGTGCCCCCAAAGATGTCCCTGCCCTAACCCTGGCACCTGTGAATATATTACTTTACATGGCAAGAGGGACTTTGCAGATGGGGTTAAGGTTAAGGACCTTGAAAAGGGGAGATTATCCCCTTACCCAGGTGGACCAATCTAGTTACATGACTTCTTAAGAGCAAAGAAGTTTCCTACCTTCCTGGTGATGTGACTACAGAAGAGTCAGAGAGAGGCAATGTTGCTGGCATTGGAGATGGGGGAGGGGACACAAGCTAAGGCACGTGAGTGGCCTCTAGGAGTTGGGAAAGGCAAGGAAGTACAATCTTCACTAGAGACTCCAGAAAGGAATACAGTCCTGTCATCACCTTGAATTTAGCACTGTGAGACCTTTGTCATATTTTAGCTAATCTATAACTGAAAAATAATAGATTGGTGTTGTTTAAAGCCACTGAGTTTGTGATAATTTGTTATAGCAGCAATAGGAAACAAATACAATGATGTGGGCAAGGCTGGGCAAGAAGGGCAGGCATTGGTATAGTCATACTCCAAAGGCTTAGGTTGGAGCCAGATGCCAAGGAAGGGAGGAAGTGTATCCATGTCACGATCAGGTGCATTTATGACACAAGGATTTAGAAGGAGAGCAGATACGGAGAAAATGCCTCAGATCCTGAATGTACAGGATTTCCAAAGCCATCTGAATCACAGATTTTGCAAGAACACATTTCACTAATTTTGCAAAGATCTTGCACAGGGTTGGTGCTTAATAAATGTTGAGTGATTCAATGTTGAATGAAAAATGTGCTAAAAAGGGGTGGCTCATTCAGTTAAGCATCTGACTCTTGATTTCATCTCAGGTCATGATCTCAGAGCCTGAGATTAAGCCCCATGTCAGGCTTCACACTCAGCAGAAAGTTTGCTTGAGATTCTCTCCCTTTCCCTCTTTCCCTCCTCTCTCTCAGAAATAAATAAATAAATATTTTTAAAGTGTGCTAAAAGAATAAATGAATGGAAAAATAAATGTGAATTGAATGAATGCTGAGTGAGTAAAAATGTCATACCCAATCTTAATAATCTGGGCACTTTCACATTGGGTCAAGAAACCATACATATCACTCATGGAAACAAAGGAGAAAGCCCAAAATAAGTCAAAGCATAGTCCAATATCTTGATTGTGTTTATGCATACAGGTGCTTTGAGCCCATTTATAGACCTTATAAATTTGGAGCCAGAATATGAGTTCCAGTTGGGATTTATCACATGTCTTCATCTGCTTAGGCCACCATAACAAAATACTACAGATAGGGTGGCTTAAACAATAGAGATTTAGTTCTCACAGCTCTGGATGCCGGAAAGTCCAAGATCAAGGCGCTGGCTGATTTGGTTCATGGTGAGGACTCTCTTCCTGGCTTGCAGATAGCCACTTTCTTGCTCTGTTCTCACATGAATTTTTTCAATAAAAATCTTGTTCAGATTAAGAGAAAGAGAGCCCTTGCTTCCTTCATCTGCTTATAAAACCACTAATCTCATCATGTGGACCTCACCCTCACTGTCTAATCTAATCTTACCACCAAAAGCCCCTACCTCCAAATACCATCACTTAGGGTGTTAGGGCTTCAACATATGAATTTGGGTGTAGGGAGGCACAAGCATTCAGTCTCTAACACCAGAACAGCTGTGTGACTTTAGTGATTCACATAACCTTAGTGAAATCTGTTATCTCATCTGCAAGTCAAGGTCTGGGATTCAAGTAACAGAGAGCACTTACAGAGTGCCTATTACATCCCAGGCTCTATTGTAAGTGCTCTCTGAGCATTAAACATCTTTCCATTCCCAATAATTCTGTACATTCTGATAGTATATTACCTTTTGATTGTATATATAAGGAAATGTACAACACCTAGAAAGTCACACATTCACAGTCACAGTAGCAGGTCCAGAATTTGGATTCAAGTCTATTTGAAACCAGAGCTAAGATTCTTAACCCAACATAAAGGAATATTATGAATGAGGCTGATGTCATGATTGTTTGAAAACTCTTCAGTTCTAGAAACACTTTGCAGAACTAAGCAAAGACAGTTAAGGCCCTCTAAATCCTCTCTCTTAGCAAGAATTCAAAGGAGGCTATAAAATATCTATAGTTGAATAGCCAGAGTATTCATGTGTGTGCGCACGTGTGTCTGTGTGTGTGTGGTTTTGCTCATCTAAATTTGCAGGCATTGTGCAGAAACTGTCACTGTGCAATAGAAATGTTCCACATGGAACAAAGCACTGCATAAGGCCTGCCATTCATGCGGTGTCCCCTAACAATTGATGCCTGCTGCCATTTTCCACTGGAAGAGAAATGTGATTTCTATATGTCAGGCGACAGTCTTTAAAGGCCTCCAATGATTCATATTTCAATGTGTATTTAATCCACCCTGGCAAACAGCCTATGTGAGCCTCTTCACTGCCTTCTTCCTAGCAACCAAGGCCTTTTGTCATCACAACTTCAAATGGGTTTGCCGTCACTTTGCATGTAGGACTCGGATTCGTGACACCAGGACCCGCCTTTCCACCTCACAGCATTGAAAGAAAGATGAATCAATGCAGCTTGTATCTTGGGAATGAGTTTAGTGTCAAATGTCTATCTTGTTTATGAGTCTTCCAGCACAACCCAGTGCATCATGTAGCTCGGTAATAAGAGGCTTACATGAGACTAGTTTGTAATTAGAGCTGAGCCAAGATTATGCTATTCCATTACTCTGAGGCTGGATCCCTCACTCCTGCCTTTGTGCAAGCCTCCAGGGGGTCACTCACTAATTCCCGTGATGGAGAATTAGTGAGGAAAGCAGGCATGGAAGAGGGGAGAACAAACTTGTGACTCTTGAGCAATGCCTAACTCTGCAGATAAATCTCCTATCCCTACTTTATAGATCACATCTTTTCCCAAACTTTCAAAAATATCTCTATGCCAATGACTCAAGTTTAGTCTTCAAACTGCCTTCACCAAAGTCTAGACCCAAAGAGCCAATACCAAATTGCCATCTCAGCCTGTGTGCCTTATAGACATCCCAAATTCAACATATTCAACGGTTTGATCTCTCACAGGCATATTTAGGCATGTTCTCATCTCCGTTTTACCCACCTTAGTAAATGACACCATAGTTTCTCCAAAGAATCATCACTGAAATTTCTGTCTTTCCCTGACATCCAACCCATCAGCAACTTTGGTTGACTCTCCTTGTCAAATATTCCTCAACGCTGTCCACTTCCCTCTATCCTCACTACTATTGTCATCTCTTAAATATCATGAAATCCTCTTAACTGGCCTCCCCATGGCTACTCTTGGCTCTCCACCAAATTACTTCACTATGTCAACAGTGATCTTTTTTAAACCAAAAATTTGGCGACATCATTCTTCTGCTTAAAATACTTCTATGGCTTCCCTTTATCTGTAATATAAAATCTAAGGTCTTTTCCTTGGGCTACAATGCCCAACATGAGCTAATCTCTCACACCCTCTGCAATTTTATCTCATGACTGACTGTCTTCACTTCCTTTATTATGGTCTTGTCAACCTGGATTCCTCTGGGTTCTGCAAATATGCAATCTCTTTATTATCCTCTGGTCACAACACGTGTTGTTCTATCTGCCTAGAAAGCTCTTACCTCTGCTTTTCTCATGGTCATCTCCTTTTTATTCCATTAAGAAACCCAGCCTTATTACCTCTTCATAGTTTCTTCACCTTCCCCATCCCCAACATACTCTATCACTTCACATGATTCATCTTTATAGACATAGAACAATTCATTTTTATCCATTATTTTCCCATCTTTTATTGTCTATTTCCTCCTCTAGCCCAGAAACTCCAAGTTTGTTGTTCCATGCCTGGAACAGAAGCAATGCTCAGTAGCTACTTAGTTCATTAATAGCTACACAGATGAATGAGTGACTGCCCCAAATTTCACAGCTGACAAGTGACAGGACCAAGATTCAAACCCAGGGCTGCCCCTCTCTATAGCTCATGCTCCTAAATCATGATTTTGGGCCTCAGAGCTAGTTATTGGCAAACTTGTGTGTCTCCCTTCCACTCCATTATATCAAATGTCCAGTATCCCTATGCTTCCATTCCCACTGAAGATTTTGGTAGAAGGTAGTCCTCTCACAGAGAAATCAGAGGTAGAATTCCAGGCATCCGAAGGGAGGAGAGACTCATTTACTCTCCAGGGAAGCTGTCTGGTCTATTTATGTTTTAAATTGTGCCCATCTAGGACAAATACTCTGTGTAATTGGTAACTACTCCCCCAGAACTCATTTATGGGTCCCCAGAGACTGAGTTATGTGTAAGTGGGGCCATGAGAACTTTCAGATACTTTTCAGTGGCCTAAGACATCTGTTAAAAGTATTGCATATCCAATGCCATATGCCCTAGACCCACCTGAGTTCCATGCAGCTGTGGGGGCATCTCTGAGCACACAACCAGCATCCTCCCTCAACTGTGTTTCAGCATCTCTCTATTTCTTTCTATTCCCAAATGTTACCTAAAGCCATGAAGGTCCTCAGACACTGACACATGTAGTCCAAAAGTGCACACTAGATAAACCCAAAGGGCATCCTAACCTATGTGGCATGGGAACATGTTTCATCTTTATCAGAGCGATGACTCCATTGTGCATTTTACACCATTCTTCAGAGGTCCCCAGTAAAATTGGACCCCAGTTGCTCATTGTAGTAAATCACTTGGCAATACATCTTTTACTGGCTTTTCTTCTCTCTCTCCCTGCTTCCTCACTCTACTTACTTGGATCACTCCACAATTAAACTGTTTACATGCAACTCTGTGTCTCAGGCTCTTCTTTCAGGGAAACCAGCTTTAAGAAGAGCTGAATCCTACCATAGTGTTCACCTTCTAAGGAACCATAAGCTAAAAAGAATAAAAGTCAAATATTGGCTCTGGCTCTGACTCTGACTCTGAGCAGTGCCCTCAAACCAATAAGTTTGGAAGTATACATCACTGTAATGGAAGGAACCCTTTCCAACTGAGTAAGTCTTTGGCCTTTGACCATCAACGACCTTGAACTTCTGAGGTCATCCCACTCTACCCTAAAACTTTCCATGGCTTCCTGCCCCCTTTATCCCAACCTCTTATGATCTGCCTCCAGCTTACCCCTGTAGCCTAGATATCCTCCTTACAATGGTCCCTCCAAACCTCTGCACTCCCCATGTTCCAGTGGAACACCAAAACCTCCCCACCTTGGAGTCTCTGCTTCTTATAACTGCATCTACCCTGTTCAAGAAGATAACCACATAAGGCCAACTTCATGGTCATTCAACCTATGCAGTCATGCTGGGCTCCACACTTAGAAGGGCCCCTATGCTTGGATTAATGTTCTGCTAATCTTATCTTAAAATTCTTAATTTTAAAAAACATTTTATTTATTTATTTGAGAGAGAAGGAGAGAGAGAGAGAGAGAGAGAATGGACAAGCGAGAGCACAAGAACAAGGGCAGGGAAAAGCAGACTCCTCACTGAGCAGGGAGCCAACATGGGACTTGATCTCAGGACACTGGGATCATGACCTGAGCTAAAGGCAGATACTTAACTGACTGAACCACCCAAGTGCCCCTTAAAAATTTTAACTATTTTTTGAAAATGGAGCCCTGCTTTTCACTTTGCATGGACCTTGAAAATGGTGTAGCTGGTCCTCCCTCCAGAGCATGCAGACATGAGATTTGACTTTCAATTTGCCATGTAGGAGTTTCAAGGAATTATCATCTCTTATATTAGGGCAAAATCTCTTTCCCATCTCTCATCTCTCAGACCAAAATATTTTTTAAAGCCAGAGGTGGATTATTTGAGAGAAGGGGATATTATTCAGTGCTGCTTCTGCCCATTTTCCTAGTGAATTTGGGACCAAGAGCAGAATTAAAACATCCCCAGGAGTGCCACATATCCCCAGGCACACAATAAATATTGTCAAAAAGTAGAGGTTATATCTGTGACTTATAAGGCGGGGAATTCCAAGGGTATTCTCTCATACTTCCTTTGTTGAGTCTCAACATCTTATTTTAGTATTTTGCAGGTCTTTAAATACCCATGGTTTATTTATGAACTGAGGGTTATTAACTGTTTGAAACTTCATTAAGTCCTTCCCTGGGGATAGTCTCGGCTGAGGTCCTTTTAGATGATCCCTCCCCAAATATCTGTCTAGTTTAGATTTAATAGAACAGTTTATTGTATGTTGATAAAATAATAATGAATTAATAAAGCCTTCACTGAGACTTAGGTAACAGATACATAATCTATCGTTGTTAAAGCACCATGCAAATGTTTTTAATAATCAGCATTTAATATGCAGCAACTCAGACGTAAATCCAGCCTCAACACACATTTGGAAACTCATTTTAAGCAGCTCATGAGTTTCTTAAAAGGGAGAAAACCCTCTCCAATTGAGGCCAATTGTACAGTGGGAACTCTGGTGTCCTTGAGTCCCTTAAATCCTGGTAGGGACCCTGGAGCCTTAGTTTAGGAGAAGCAGAGAATCCACCACTAGAATATGCCTCCTTCGGATGTCTGGGTGGCTCAGTGGTTGAGTGTCTACCTTTGGCTCAGGGCATGATCCCGGAGTTCTGGGATCAAGTCCCACATCGAGGTCCCTGTAGGGACCCTGCTTCTCCCTCCACCTGTGTCTCTGCCTTTCTCTGTATCTTTCATGAATAAATAAATAAAATCTTTTTTTAAAACTGCCTCCAAATTCCTCTCCCCAAGATTGAGATTTGTAGATTCTTGCCACTTGTGCCATGTATTTTAAGATGTTCCACCCAGAAAATGAATCAAGGATACTGTAACCAGGTGATTTGGATGCCCATGTTTATTTAAAACATCATAAGGATTGCTACTGAGGAGCTTCAGAGTGGCAGGTGGGAACTGCCACAGTGGTTATACACAATAGTTATATCCTGTATACTATAGTTAAGTCGTACCTGCTGTTTGCTTTCTCCCTATCAGACTTACCCTCTGGCTGGACTTTTTCAGACAGAGGTTTCTACACCAATGACTAGCCCAAATATCACAATAAAAGTTATTTTTTATCCTCCTTTCCTGTATCTTACTCTTGAAAGAATTTTGATACTTGAGTGGCTGACACTTGTAGTCATCTTGAATTTGTGCAAGAGGTCACATTTCAGGTTGAGATTTTTATGATCTTAGGTAAGTATCCGGGAGAGGTGTAGGCAAGTTGTCATGCTGAAGCCATTCAAGAGGGCTCCCATTCCAACACTTTGAGAAAGCCAGCTTTACTCACAGATGGAGACCTATAGTATAACCAGACTATCTCCATCACTGACTAATCTCAATGCAGGTAGGTCCCACCATCATCACATTTCTTTGGGATTACTGCAAACCCAGAATTTGGTAAAGTGAAAGAAGTGTTGGATTTGAAACCACAAGGATTGAATTCAAGGCCAAGGCACCATCTTACTAGCTGTTGGTCCCTTGGATAGGTCCCTTCCCTTCTGTGACTCTAAGACAGGACATTGGATTTCATGAACTGTAAGTGCACATTCAGCACATTTCTGTGCATTCTATATGGGGGAAGTGAGACATATAATTTCATTAGTAGCCATAATCACCTTAGCACTGCTTAGTTTGCTCAATATGGAAACACCTTGAAAAGAAGAGAGCAGGCCAATGAGAGTATGACTGTTAAGACAGGAAATCTATTTCTTGGGGAGTGAGGTGACTCTGGGAAGACCAGTTCTAGCATGGCACTTCAGTGGGAAGCTCTGGCTATTGAAGCATGAGGTGTGGACATATTCAAAGCAAAGAGAAAAATGAAGAAGGAAAGGAATAATTGGAAAAAAAAACTTTTCTATGTTGGCCTTTTGTTCAGAAATGGCCTCTGGTCACTAGAAACAAGAAATTTGGGCTCCATGTGGTTCATCCCAGAACTTCATGCATAAGAGCTATTCTGTACATTTGGAGCCATGCTGCCTGACATCCAATCCCAACAAGTTGCTTAAACTCACTGTACTTTCATGCCTTCATCTGGAAATTGGAACTAATAATTCTCACAGAACCATCATGAGTCAAATGAGTTCATACACATAAAATTTAGCTCAATGAGGGTTTCTGATCACTATTATTTCCCCCTCTGCCTCTGTGTTTCTATTCCATGATGAGTGAGGAGGGGAGGGGCAGGTAGAGGAAACCTGATTCCCCTGTCCTATGGATATAGCTCCCTATGCTCTTACCACACTTTCTTACAGATCCTGACATCACTTAGGCTGCCAGGCCTAAGACAGTGTCTCAGACAATGGCCTTGGACAACATAAAAGGGATTTATGGCCCAGCTGGCAATTCAAGCTCCTGCCTCCTATAGGAGAATTTTGTCCTTAGAGGCTCTAAAATTCTAGGGAAGAAATTACAATGTCAGCTCTTAGCTTTGCCCCAAGCACCTGCCGAACACTCCCTAGCATTTTCAGATGTGTATATTCACAGATGCACCTATACTCACAGGTTTATATATATACACATCTATACATGTTCATAGACATAAGCACCTATATACACTTATACAGATCTGCAGAGAAAGAAATAGACATACCAAACATGCACACAAACACACTCACACAGAATATATGAATGTACACATAGAGTTATGTACTAATGTACATACACCTAGGAAAAGACAAACATTCACATAAGTATCTACACTGGTACAATATCACTTGGCACATGGTTACACTGTCACAAACTGTACATCCATGAACTAGAGCACACGTCCAGCAACTTGAAAGAAACATGAAACCATGCCCTCATCCCTTAGTTCTAGTTCAAAGTCAACACGACACAGACCCAGCTTTGTAGCTGTGTTAAGGACCCAGAGTGGCGTACAGAGGCAGGTCACAGGAGACAGTGTCCCACAGGCTCTGGGAAGGTCTAGTTGTCAGAAACCATAGAAGTAGACATCAGGCTTTGCTGGTCAGAGGACAGGCAGGGCTCTTTCTTATAGCTCTTGGCTCCAAACCCACCTTTTCCACCAGCAATGAAAAGGAATTTCAAATTTCTAAGGAGCTCCTGTCTGCCCAAAAGCAGAACCAGCTACAAGTATGGAAAACTTCACCGTGATTGGATTCACTGGAAGAAAAAGAGGAAACCCATGTGGAAGGGGAGGTGGGCGGGGCTTGGTGTAACTAGGTGACAGACGCTCTGGAGGGCACTTGATGGGATGAGCACTGCATGTTATACTATATGTTTTGTTGGTAAATCAAACTTCAATAAAAACAAAAAGAGGAAACTCAGATGGGCTTTAACCAGAATTCACCAGGAGGCAGGGGCAGGAGGGCAAGAAGACTGGGTAGAGTCATGATCCTATGGAATCTGCAGCATAGCTTCCACTGCTCTTGGGAGAAAGTTCTGTCTGGAGGATTTCTGCCACATTTCTCCCTGAGGTTTTATTGATTCTTCAACACTCATGGCTCACTGTTCCTACATGCCTTCCTTCTGCCCTTCACTCAGGGCCACAGCCCCAGGACCAGCATCCTCACAGGGCACCTATTGCCTACTTCAACTTTTGCCTATTCATAAAGGCCCCAGAGTCACCATCAAGGTGAATAAAGTTTCCAAATTATGGAGGAGATGACCAATATTACCGTGCTCCCATAAAACTCAGGCCTAAAATAATCTACTTTGCCTGTTATCTGGAAGTACAAAATAGAATGTGTCCTATCTTGATTCCCCAGAATGATTCAAAGAGCATTCTCAGCGTTCAGGAATTCCTCAAGTTGTCTGCCATCATAAAAATCATTTATGGGAGGCTTCCATTCAAATGTACCTGGAATGAGCAGTATATTTACTTTTAGGAGCTGTTACCACAAGAAGAGCTCATAGAACAGATAAATTTTAATAGACAATACTCTAAAATATTGGGTACTCTCTTGGACTTCTCATGCAACTGGGCTCCCCAAAATAAGCCAGCTCAAATCCCCCCACTGCCCAACTGCAGATGGAAATCTTCAGGTATTACTAAACTCAACACCAAAGAAACAAACAATCCAATCATGAAATGGGCAAAAGACATGAACAGAAATCTCACAGAGGAAGACATAGACATGGCCAACATGCACATGAGAAAATGCTCTGCATCACTTGCCATCAGGGAAATACAAATCAAAACCACAATGAGATACCACCTCACACCAGTGAGAATGGGGAAAATTAACAAGGCAGGAAACAACAAATGTTGGAGAGGATGTGGAGAAAAGGGAACCCTCTTACACTGTTGGTGGGAATGTGAACTGGTGCAGCCACTCTGGAAAACTGTGTGGAGGTTCCTCAAACAGTTAAAAATAGACCTGCCCTACGACCCAGCAATTGCACTGCTGGGGATTTACCCCAAAGATACAGATGCAGTGAAACGCCGGGACACCTGCACCCCGATGTTTATAGCAGCAATGGCCACGATAGCCAAACTGTGGAAGGAGCCTCGGTGTCCAACGAAAGATGAATGGATAAAGAAGATGTGGTTTATGTATACAGTGGAATATTACTCAGCTATTAGAAATGACAAATACCCACCATTTGCTTCAACATGGATGGAACTGGAGGGTATTATGTTGAGTGAAGTAAGCCAGTCGGAGAAGGACAAACATTATATGTTCTCATTCATTTGGGGAATATAAACAATAGTGAAAGGGAATATAAGGGAGGGGGAAGAAATGTGTGGGAAATATCAGAAAGGGAGACAGAACGTAAAGACTGCTAACTCTGGGAAACGAACTAGGGGTGTTGGAAGGGGAGGAGGGCGGGGGGTGGGAGTGAATGGGTGACGGGCACTGGGGGTTATTCTGTATGTTAGTAAATTGAACACCAATAAAAAAAAATAAAATAAAATAAAAAAAATAAAATAAAAAATAAAAAATAAATAAAGGAAATCTTCAGGTAGAGGTGAAACAACTCACCAGTTATGAGGAGCTTGTGATCGGATTCATGTATCCTGAAAAGGCTGGTCTGAATGGCCCTGATGTCCTAACCAATTCTGTGAGTGTATGAATCTATGACATGATGGAAAAGGCACAGTACTTCGGAATAAGGTTTATATCATGAATTGGGGAGCCAAATAGGAAGTTGGTATTTGAGATGTTAGTCCTAGTCCCAGTCTGGAGAGAGGTTTCTATCTGGAGAGGGCTGTATGCCCACATGGTTGATTGGCCCTTCCATGTCTCACAAGTCCTGATGACAAGTTCCTGCTTCTTTTGCCTTGAATTAATATATTCCCTACATTCTCATGTGAAATGACTTAGGGTCTGAGAATACCCCCCATTTCCATGACTTTGTGCTTGTAGTTCCCTAAGCAAGCACCCTAATCCTCCATTCCTCACCTGTTGGACTCCTACACATACTTCAAGTCTCAATCTAAGAAGTATATCCTCTGAGTAGCCTTTTTTGACCCACTTTTCCTGGAGGCTAAGTGTCCCTCTATGAGTTCCTGAGCACAATATGGGAATTTTTGCTTTCTTCTAAATTTCTCAAACTAGAATACAGGAGCTTTTTAGAAAGAGAGCAAGCCTTCATATTGTATCCTGGGGTCTGATATGCAGCAGATACTTCAACAGTGTTGGCTGCATGCCTATATAAATTGACTGGATACAACATAGCTAGTGTAGTGGTTAAAAGCCCAGGCTTTGAGCTTCACAGCCTGGGTTTGTATCCTGGTTCTGCCACTGACTAATAGTTGGACTCTGATAAATTCCCTTATCCTTCCCTTATCTCAGCTTCCTCGTCTGCAAAAGGGGAATTATAATAATAAGGCTCTTGTGAGGATTCAGTGAGCTAATATGTGTAAAATACTTAAATAGTGGCCAGTACATAGTAAGCACTCAATGCATGTTAGCTGTTATTGTTACATCAAATGAGTTCAAATGTATTCCCTTCTGGGCATTATCAATGATTCTGAAGATTTCTCTTCAATGATCAATGCCAGAAAGGAAGCAAGAAATGACTCTACTTGCCCTTTGGCTCCTATAACCATCCCTTCTCTGGGGTCTGAACACTCTCTATTTAGGCTGAGTGGACTTTATTTACAAGGGCCTAGTTAATCAAGTCCATCTGTAATGTAAATGTGCTTCTCATTATGCTAATGCAAGCACTAGACATGCAAATCCATAAGCATTTGCATGCCTAATGCAACAGTTCTTGTCCACCCTGTTCTGTTGCTATTTACTATCTAGTTTTTATGACTTATGGATTTCCAACCCTTTAAATTTATATCAGCACCGTGACATATCTGCAAGCAGCGACAGTTTTATGAGCACTAAAAAAGCTGCAACACACCACCACTAAATACTAATGACATAAATGCTAGCTGTAATGGCCCCTATTTTTATTACAATACCAAACCTCAATATATTGCAATTACCTCTGCACTCAAACCAGACCAAGCCACACTGTACAGGAGCCAGCCTAGTAGAGGAGATGTGACCTGTAGTAGAGTTTCCGGGTCAAGCCAAACTGTTGCGCTAAGGAGCTGAGGTCAGCAATTGTGGCAGGAATTTCATCTGAGAGTCCACTGGGCATGGAAGTCAGAGATCTCCATCAGAGACAGATACACTCAGATGCTGAAATGGGCCTTACAACCCTCAGGTACTGTTTAGAGATGGTTCATATGTTTTAGCCCTGCCACTCTGCCATCCCCATAAAAAGGAAGAATAGAATCAAAGGTGTCATGACTACAGGCTCCCAGTCCCAAATGAGTCCCTAACCTGCTGTGTGACCCTGAGCAAGTCCTTTCCCTCTCTGGGCCATGGACTCTTCCTCTGAAGAGATGGAAGTAAATATCACTTAAAGGCACTTCCAACTCCAACATTCTGGGACTGACTCTGTAGAAAATTCAAGCCCAAGATGCAGCCATTAATTTTCTCCAGAATGAAAATATATCTACCAGGACATTTTTATGCCTGGTTTTATAAGTTCTGATTTTGCACCTTAAAATAATAACACCTTGAATTTCTTTTATATCATTTTCTATCTAAAACACTTTTCTGTCTGTTATAGCATTCATTCTCAGTGTCTCAGGAGAGTTGAGCCAGACAGGATTTTTTTTTCTTCCATTCTGAAGGTGGAGAAGTTGAAGGCTGGGAAAAAGGAAGAGAGTTTGCCCCAGATTTCATAGCACATTAGGGCCAATATGTGGATTAAAACTTGTATCTTTATTGGTGGCCTTTTATTCAGCTGTCTCCACCTTGTCCAGTTGCTACTCTTTCCAGAATCTGTAAGATTGCCCTTTCTTGGAATAGTGAGAAGGACAATAGAAAAGATACTGCACCAGCCTCTCTGCAATGCCTCCAACTCCACCACTGGGGTTTTGTTCATTTGGCTTCTGATCTGAGCTCCTGGGAGAGGTAGTTCCCTAAGCAATTATCCATCACCAGTCTGTCCATGTGGATTAGTTTACAGAATCACTTTTCTTAGGGAGAAATAAATAGCTAAAGTCAGGCTCAAGTAGCAAGTGTGCATTAGTTGAGAACATGGGGGTGTTTTGTAGGGGCAGGAGGCCTGGACCAGGGACATTAGATGGTCCAAGGAAAACAGGAGTGGATGGGGCTTGAGAGAGAAGAACAGTGGGGCTGAACTGCCCCATTGAAGGCCAATCTAACTTCCGTTTGCCCTGTAGTCCATGAGATGAAGTCCTGCTGGCTCAATGCAGGAAGACATGATGCGTAAGCTGTTTGCTGAATAGCATTTTCAACACTAGAACTTCTCCTGATCATAATTTGACTAAAGCAATTAAACTCTATCCAATATGAAGAGAAATCACTGAGTCTGGCTAAAAGGTGGTGTCATGAACTGAATTGTATCCCTTCAAAATTCATATATCAAAACCCTAATCCCCAAAGTGATTGTGTTTGGAGATAGGGCCTTTAGAGAGGTAATTAAGGCTAAATGAGGTTACAAGGTTCTAATCCACTATGAGCAATGTCCTTATAAGAGGAGAGATCTAGAGATGTATGCACATAGGGAAGACCACAGGAAGCAGAGCGAGAAGGTGATCATCTACAAGCCAAGGAGAGAAGCTTCAGGAGACACCAAACCTGCCAACACCTTGATCTTGGACTTCCAGCCTCCAGAACTGGAATGAAATAAATTTCTGTTGTTAAGCCATCAGTCTATGGTATTTTGTTATGGCTCTGGTTGGCTCCCTCAAAGTAAAAGCTGCAGGAGTAAGTTTAACCTCACATTAAATGTAAATTTGTGTGAAGAGGCTGAGGATATAAAATGACAGGGAAAGACAGACTCATCTTCAAGGAAGTGTCACAGATGTCTCAAAATCTCATACATGAATGAATAGAATCCTGGGGAAATTGCCCCATAAACATTGGTAATGAGCAGATAATAAAAAGGTGGAAAGAATTCCAATATATGTTGATATGTCAGCAAACAAGTACTCACCCCAGCACCACATAATGGGGGAACAGTCACCTTGAGTGTGAGCATGTATTTGGCAGAACTTGAATTGTATATCTACTTCAATTGTATATCAACTTCAATTGTATATCCCCTTATGAGGTCTGAAATCCTTATGAAAAAGTCATCTCTTTAGGTAAGGCATCATTCTCTGGTATTAATATAGTTGATCGACCAAAGATTTCTATATCACTTAGGATTTTGGTCAGCAACAACAGTAAACTGAACCTATATGGCCTATGCAAAAAAAAAAAAAAAAAGAAGAAGAAGAAGAAGAAGAAGGAGGAGGAAGAGGAGGAGGAGGAGGAGGAGGAGGAGGAGGAGGAGGAGGAGGAGGAGGAGGAGGAGGAAATCATGTAATGAATGAATCCTGTAAGTGAAAAGCTTATAAATCAAGCATTTTCAGGCACAGCTGGGAGCAAAAACTTTAACAATATCACTAGGACAAGGTTTTCCTATTTGCTTACCTCTATCTCCCTCTATATTAGTGTGATTGTCATCAAGCTCCTCCCTTTTGATCCCATAATGCCTTCTCATAACTGCACAACATATTTCCTTTCACATCTCATTGGCTCCAGTAAGATCACAAGAAAAAATCACTGTATCCAGGAAAACTTATGACTCTGTTTGGCCAAACAAGAGTCACGTGCCTGGAGAAAGTGGAGGAGTTGGCTTCATCCAAAGCATGCAGTTTACTGCTGGAGGAAGGGGTAGGGAAGGGATATATCTCTAACTGAAAAAATGAGTGCTATTACAAAAGATAGAGTGAATGGATGATTGGGTGGTCAAAATACAACCAGTGGCCATTCTGACATGACTTCTTTTTGTAGGTAAATTCCTGGTAATAACTTCCTAAGAGTAAAAGTTGGAAAGAGAGGCATTGTCCAAGGAAGACAGGTATGGATGGTCCATATGTTTCCAGCTGCATGTAACCAATCACCTTGACTATTGGGGAAAAAAATCCTTCAGAGTCCATCTGAAAAGTCACTTCTTGGACTTCTTTTTTAAATATTTTTAAAATTTTATTTATTTATTCATGAGAGACACACAGAGAGAGGCAGTGACACAGGCAGAGGGAGAAACAGGATCCATACAGGGAGCCTGATATGGGACTCGATCCTGGGTCTCCAGGATCACACCCTGGACTAAAGGCAGGTGCTAAACCACTGAGCCACCCAGGCTACCCATTTCTTGGACTTTTATTCTCAGTTCTGACATACCAAGAGCTTAGATGTCATCATTCTCATCCTTACAACAAGAAAAAATCTAAACTAACTGAAAAATCAATGTATTTTTTGGACCCATTAGAGAATCAAGGTTGTGATGTCCTGAAATGAGACAGGAAAATACAGAAAAACACAGCCAAAATCATCTTACCTGAAGCAGAGGCCACTGGAGTCTTAAACCAATATAACAAAGAAATGCAAATTTTGCATTTATATTAAATTATAATATATTTATATTTAATTGCTAGAGGATGAGTGCAAACTACCTTGAGAATGAGAAAATCATGGGGGCCAATCTTACATTTGATCTCACACATTCATGTATTTTAACTCCAGAAACCCCATCAGTTTCATAGTGGAAAACCAAGACAAATCCTTCATATTTCTGGCAAAGAAAGGAGGAAAATAACATTTTTAAATTTGCCCAGTGCATTCTCCATAACAAAGGCTTATTTTCCAGTTAAAAGAATTTTACCAAAGTGTTATCTCACAAAGGCAAAAGGGCACTTACCTAACTGTAGCTCCCTCTAGACTCCCTATCTTACCTAAAGAAGGAGAGAGAAAAAGAAAGATGAGAAACTCTTGTAAAGGTCACAGTCCAGGGAAACTAAAGCACTGAGATTGAATCATAAAATTATAGAATGTCTACCCTCCCCTTACACCTTACACCACAGTAATAGGGCTCCAATGTAATAATACTGAATCACAGCTGAAAGAGCTGCAAAGGCTCAGATTCCACTTAAGACAATTATAGGAAAATCCATAGACAATAAGAAAGGCAAAAACAAGGACACTAGAAGAATCTGAAACCCATGACACCTATGCAAACATTAAATATCTAGATAGATTGATGTAAGGCCTATCTATCTCAGTTCCTGTACCTAACATATCATGTATGGCTTTCAAACAATTACAAGACATCACAAAAGGCAGGAAAAACACAGACTGAAGAGACAAAGCAAGCATCTGTACTAGACTCAGATATGACATGGATTTTGGAATTATCAGATAGGAAATCTATTTTTTTAGATAGGAAATTTAAAATAACAATTATTAATATGTTAAGATCTCTAATGGAAAAGGTAAACAGCGTCTAAGAACAAATGGGTAATGTAAACAGAAAGATGGAAACTTTAAGAAAAAATCAAAAGGGGATGCTAGAAATAAAAGACACTGAAACAACTGAAGGATGTCTTTCATGGGCTCATCTGTGGATTGGACACAGATGAGGAAAGAATTTGTAAGCTTGAAGACATGTCAATAGAAACTTCCCAAACTATAATATATAAAGAGAAAAAATAATGAAAAAATTCATAACAAAATACCCAAGAACTGTGGGACAATTTCAGAAAGTTTAACATACATGTGATTGGAATAGAAGGTACAGAAAAGAGAATAGAGCAGAAAAACAAAGTAAAAATGGTTGAGAACTTTCCAAAATTAACAGTAGGCATCAAAGTACACTCTGGGAAGCTCAGAGGCACACCAAGCATGAATAATACCAAAACCCTCTATGCCTATGAATATCATATCAAACTTCAGAAAACCAAAGACAGAATCCTGAAAGAAACCAGAGAAGAATAAACATCTTACCTACAGAGAAGCAAGGATAAGGATTATAGTGGCCCTCTCATCAGAAACCATGCAAGCAACAAAAAAGTGTAGTAAAAACCTCACCAACTTAGAATTCTATATCCAGTGAAATTATCTCCTGAGAGGAAGAGGAAATGAAGATTTTCTCAGGCAAACAGAAACTAAGAAAATTCATCACCAACACATCTGCTCTGCAAAAATTATTTTAAAATGCTATTCAGAAAAAAATAAAAAATAAAATAAAATGCTATTCAGGAAGCAGGAAAATAATATAGGTTAAAATCTCAGATCTGCATGACAAAAGGAAAAGCATCAGAGAAAGAATAAGGTAAAATCTTTTATTTTTCTTATTCTTCATTGGCCAAATAGGTATTTTTTTCAAATAATACTATGTAGTGTATGTGTATAGCATTTGGATAAATGAAATCAATAACAATAGTTTTATAAGTGAATAGTGGGCAGAATTGGGAATATCCTGCCATAAGGCAACTGCACTACCTGTGAAGTGGTACACTGTTGAACTCTGAACAACATGGTTTTGAACTGCAGAGGTCCACTTATGTGGATTTTTCTTGATAAATACTGTAATATAAGTGTATTTTCTCTTCCTTATGATTTTCTTAATAATATTTCCTTTTTTCCAGCTTATTGTAAGAATACAGTAGACAATACACATAAACAGAATATTGGTTAATTGACTATGATATTGATAAGGCTTCCAGTTCAAAGTAGGCTATTATATTTGAATTTGGGGGGAATCAAAAGTTATATATAGATTTTCAAATCATGGAGGATTAGCACTTCTAAACCCCATGTTGTTAACAGTTATAATAGTGTTATTTGAAAGTAGACTTAGATCAGTTGTAAATGTATATTTCAAACTCTAAGGAAGTCACTAAAAAATTTTTAAAAGAAGTATAATTGATATTCAAAGAGAGATGAGAAAATAAAATCATATAAAATGTTCAATTAAAACCAGAGAACGTTGGGGATCCCTGGGTGGCTCAGCAGTTTGGAGCCTGCCTTCCGCCCAGGGCATGATCCTGGAGGCCCCAGGATCGAGTCCCATATCAGGTTCCCTGCATGGAGCCTGCTTCTCCCTCTGCCTGTGTCTCTGCCTCTCTCTCTCTCTCTCTCTTTGTCTCTCATGAATGAATGAATAAATAAATAAATAAATAAATAAATAAATAAATAAATAAATAAAACTTTTGTTAAAGAAGCAGTCTCAGGAGAAATTAAAATATATTTTGAATTAAATGAAAGTAAAAATACGACTTACCAAAATGTATGAAATGTAGCAAAAGCAGTATTTAGAGAGAAATTTATAACATTATAATTTAATAAACAATAGCATATATTAGAAAAGAAAAAAGATCTAAAATCAATAACCTAAGCTTTCACATTAGGAAACTATAGAGAGAAGAATTTTAAGCCCAGAAAAAATCAGAAGAAAAACAATAAAAAATTAGATTAGAAATAAATAAAACAAGGGCACCTGGATGGCTCAGTGGTTGAGCATCTGCCTTTGGCTCAGGGTGTGATCCCCAGGGTCCTGGGATGGAGCCCCACATCAGGATGGAGCCCCACATCAGGCTCCCCACAGGGAGCCTACTTCTCCCTCTGCCTGTGTATCTACCTCTCTCATGAATAAATAAAAATAAATTTTAAAAAATTTTAAGAAAGAACTAAAATAGAAAAAAAATTTAAAAATCAATAAAACCAAAATCTGGTTCCTTGAAAATATTGATAACTTTGATAAATCCCTAGTCAGGCTCAAAAAGAAATAAGAGAGAAGACACAGATTACTAACAGAAATAAAAAGGAACCATCATTACTGCTTCCATGGACCTTAAGGAGAATCATAAAGGAGTAAGTATGCCCACAAATTCAATAATTTAGATGAACTGAGCCAACTACTTGAAAGATACAAACTATCAAAACTCACACAAGGATAAATAGATCATCTGAATGGATAATCAATATCTACTAATGAAATGTAATAAATAATTAAAAACTATATTTAATAAAGAAAGTTGACAAATAATTGATAGCCGTTCCAGAAGAAAGCACCAGGCTCAGATAGTTCCGCTTGTGAATTCTACCAAAGGTTTGAGAAAAAACGTAATACCAATTCTCTACAGTCTCTTCTAGAAAATAAAAGCAGAGGAGACACTTCCTAGCTCATTCCATGAGGACAGCATTATCCTAATACCAAAACCCTACAAAGACTTTCAAAGAAAGACCACAGACCAACATCTCTCATGAGCATAGATAAAAAAAATCCTCAATAAAATATTACCAAACCTAATCCAACAGCATATAAAAAAAAGTTATAGACCATAATCAAGTGGCATTCATTCTAGGTATGCAAGCCTGATTCAACATTCAAAGATTAATCAACCAATATTTCTCATTTTTAGAATCCCCAACCCTTTCTCTAAGCCACCACATCAACAGGTTAAAGTAGAAAAAAATCATATCATATCAATTGATCCAGAAAAGGCATTTGAAAAATTCCAACACTCATTTGTTACAAAAACTCTCAGGAACTGGGAATAGAAGAGAATTTTCTCAACTTGGTAGAGGACATTTACAAAAATCCTACAGCTAAAATTAAACATAGTGGTAAAAAAAAAAAAAAAAAAAAAAAAACTAGATACTTTCCCCCTAAGCAAAGCAAGAATATTTCTTCTCACCACCCTTATTCAACATTGTGATGGAAGTCTTAGCTAATGGAATAAAACAGAATAGGGAATAAAAGTTGTGCAGATTGGAAAGAAGGAAATAAAACAGTCTTTGCAGATGATATGATTTTCTATGTAGAAAACTCCAAAGAATTAATAGAAAAACTCCTGGACCTCAGAAGTAAGGTTTCAAGTTACAAGGTTAATATTCAAAAAATCAATTGCTTTCCTATATGACAGCAATGAATAATTGGAATTTAAAATTAAAAACATAATACCGTAATACCATTTAAAATACTCAAAAATATTAAATACTTGGCTAAAATCTAACAAAATATGTACAGTATCTATATGCATTAAACTACAAAACTGATTAAAGAAATCAAGAGCTAAATAATTGAATACTCCATGTTAGATTGGAAAGCTCAATATTACTAAGATGTTAATTCTTCCCAGCTTGATCAGTAGATTCAATGCAATCTCACTCAAAATCTCAGAGAACTATTTGTAGATTTTGACAAAATGTTTCTAAAGTTTATATGGATAGGCAAAAGATCCATAACAACAACATAATACTAACAAGAATGAAGTTGGAGAACTGACACTACTCAAACTTTAAGACTTACTGTAAAGCTGAAATCATCAGGACAAGGTAGTATTGGTGAAAGAATGGACACATAGATTAATAGAGTGAAATAAAGAACCCAAAAGTAGATCCACACAAATATAGTCAATCAATCTTTGACAAAAGAGCAAAGCCACATCAACAAAGAATCATCTTTCCAACAAATAGTTCTCAAACAATTGGATAACCAGATGTAGAAATATTATCTAGATAGAAACCTTACACCTTTTCCAAAAATTAACCCAAAATGGATCATATATCTAAATGCAAAAGGCAAAATTTCTTTTTAAAAAAATGGATCAAATGAAAAAAAAATGGGAAGAAATTCTAGGTGACTATGCATTTGGTGGTAAGTTAAGTACAGCTCCTGAAGTACAACTCATGAGAGAGAAAATTGGTAGGTTAGACTTTATTAAAATTTAAAACTTATGCTCTTCAGAAGTCACTGTGAACAGAATGAAAAGACAAGACACGGACTGGGAGAAAATATTTTCAAAATATATAAAGAACTTTTAAAATGCAACAATAATGCATCAAATAATCCAATTTTAAAATGGGCAAATGATCTGAACAGATACCTCATTAAAGAAAACATACAAATGGAAAATAAGCATATTTAAAAATCCACATAATTTGCCATTATTGAATTATATATTAAAACAATAATTGGGAACCATTATACAATTATTAGAATGGCTACACTCCAAAAAATTAACAATACCAAATGCTGGTGATGATGTAGAGCAACAGTAATTCTCATTCATTGCTGAAGGAAATGCAAAATGGTGCAGCCACCTTGGAAGATAGCTTGGCAGTTTCTGACAGACTAAACATGATCTTACCACATGAACCAGCAATTATTCTCCTGGGTATATCTCAAATATTTAAAAATGTATGTCCACACAAAAACCCACCTGCAAATGCTTATAGAATCTTTATCTATAACAGCCAAAAGCTAGAAGCATTCAAGATACACTTCAATCAATGAATGAATAAACAAACTGCTGCACCCATATAGTGGGATATTATTCATCAATAAAAATAAATGTGCTGTCAAGCATGAAAAGACGTGGAACCTTAAATATGTATTGCTAAGTAAAAGAAGCCAGTTGAGAAGGCTGCATGCTATATAATTCCAATTATACAATATTCTGTAAAAGATGAAACTATAAAGACAGCAAAAAAAAAAAAAGTGCTTTCCTGGGAGTTGCGGGGGTGGGGCGTAGGGGGGAAAGATGAATATATAAACCACAGGAAAATTTTAGAGCAGTGAAAATACTTTTTAATAGTGGATACATGACATTATGCATTTGTTAAAACTCGTGAGAGTTTACAGTACAAAGAGTGAACTTTAATGTATGCAAATTTTAAAAATTAGTTGGTTGGGGGATCACAGGAAGGCATACAGATTGTGACAAGAGTCTACCTATACTATAAATGTATGGAACAACCTCAAAGAATATGTAGAAAAGGTGCTGACCTAAGTAGCTTTGGAAATTAATGGAGTCTGTAAAACTAAAGGGAAGAAGACCTTCACATAAGAACTGTGCTCTACTTGATAAAGATTTTTCCTATACAGGTACTGTAGGGTAATAATTCTGAAACCACTCTGAATGTATACTGGAATTGAATAACTAAGTATATGGATGTCCATGTGATTGAACAGGTTAGAATTAGTATGAACATTAGCATGAACTCACTTTTCATTTAATATAGATATAAATGGTTACATATAGAAATAGTTACAAATGTGTGCATATGCATGGGTTAATATACATATATACATTTTCTTGCTCTGTCAGCTAGCTGAGAGGCCCAGAAGCAATGACACCCCAGCAGCAGTGAGCACACCTGATGCCCAGATCTTGGTTTCTAATACTATTCTCCAATAAAGGAGCCAGAGCTCCTTGAAGCAATGGTTGATTCTAGGACCAGGGTGGGAAATGTCCTAGATGAGCCTTAAGCATCTTATAGTACCAAAAAAAGGGAGGAAATTAAAAATGTGTGTCAAAGGGGACATGTCAAAGAAATAGGAGACAATTGAAAGAGCTTCTAATGGCCAAAGCTATAATGATATGAGCAATAAAATGAAATAGTATTAGATTATAACCCAAACTATAAAGTAAATATCCAAGAGCCCATACTGATATAAATAAATGATTGAATAAATGAGTAAATGAGGGAGAAGAGACAAATTTCCTTGCAGAAGAATTTCAAAAAATTCATGTAGATACATATTCAGCTCTCAAGATGAGGAAGAAGAACTCTCCACTTTTTAAATATAGGCTGTACATATTGACTTCGTTCCAAAGAATACAGTCTGGAGGAGTGCCTCAGTCAGTTAAGCTTCTGATTCTTGATTTTGGCTCCGCTCATAATCTCAGGATCTTGAGATCAAGCTCTGTGTTGAGGGAGGAGGGGCGGTCCACACTCAGCTGGGAGTCTGCTTGAGATTCTCTCTGTGTCTCCCTCTGCCTGCCCTCCTCCCTATAAGCTCACTCTCGCTCACTTTCTCTCTCAAATAAATACATAAATAAATCTTAAAAAAAAAAAAAGAATATAACCTGGAAAGGAGAAGATTAACTTTACCATGGAGAAACTTGACAAACATTCCCTCAGCTAGGTGACTAAGGTTGGTATCAACGTGATAAAACATGTTGGTTGGATGTACACTTAATATATAATGTGCTGAAAGACACTGACTTCTGTGGTCTTCCTCCTAAAAACCCACAACTCCACTCTAATAATAAGAAAAATAAAAAAAAAAGAAAGAAAAATATCAGACAAATTCTGATAAAAGGGCATTCTACAAAATGCCCTTGACAAGTACTCTTCAAAACTATCAAAGTCATCAAAAACAAGAAAAGTTCTGAGAAACTGTTACAGCCAAGAGGAACTTAAGGAGATATGACAACTGAATATTATGCAGCATTCTAGATGGGATCACAGACCCCCAAAAAATCAGGTAAAAACTTAGGAAATCTAAGGGAAACATGGACTTTAGTTAATAATAATGTATTAATATTTGTTCATTAATTGTGACAAATAAATGTACCATACTAATCTTAAACTGTTAGTAGTAGAGAAAACTGGGTACGAGTGTATAGGAGAATTCTCTGTACTATCTTCTGAGAATTTTTTTATCAGTCTAAAACTATTCTAAAAAATAAAGTCTACTAAAAACAAAACAAAGTCATATTCTCTCTGAAGCCCTCTGCTTCCTCCAGGCTCCCAGAGGACCTGGCACATCTCGCTTCCAAAGCACTGGCCGCATTTCTCCATGCCTACCTCCTCCCCAGTCCCTCAGCCTCCCCAGAGCACCAGTGCTGTCATCCTTGACTTTGTAACCCTGCTATCCTTTGAAGAAGGGGAATTGTACCTTCTGAGAATGGTTTTGCAGGCTGTAACCTGTGCTTGCATGCAGATGTTCTAGTCTGTTCCAGAAACAGCCTGGCCTATTGCCAATTGCCTTACTGTCTCTGGAGACACTGCTGTCTGCATTAAGGGCCCCACGTGCCCCCATGGACCTGCTCTCTCTTCAGAGGCATAGAACATGTTGGCCATTTCAGGACAAAGCTCCAGGCCCAGAGTTCAATTACACCCCCTCTCCGCTTGCCCGACTGCTCCCCGTTTCCTCCCTGGGGCTCAGGGGCCTCCTTTGCCTCAGTGGGGATCAGTTGCTTAGAACAGGAAGGTCGGCTTTAGTCTAGGTTGTTTCCCTGCCTGAAGCAGTGTAGCGGTTCTATTTTTAAAACCCTTGGTTTCTCTCTGTCTTGCTCAGAAGGTGGCTGGTGCTCCAGGACCCTGCTCAGGATAAATGCTCCTCTTTTGCTCTTCCCTCTCTCTTCTGCTTTTATGCCATTGCCAATGTCACCCTCCCCCTGGGGCTGTCAAGGGAAGTTGGGCTCATAATTCTTCCAGGGAAGCCTTTAGAAAGAAAGAATTTAAGTTCAATCAAAGTGTCAGGTCTGAGTTGCGTGTGCAGTGGATGTAGGGGAAAGGAGCTTCGTAAGACCACCTTCATACCTCACTGTCTCCTTTTCCTCTCCCCGTCATAGCTTGGCCCCTTCTGGATCTCAGCATTTATTAGGTGACAGTAGAAGCAAATATGAGGTGACATTCACCCTACCAGAAGCCAAGTACAGCAGCAGCCTCAAGAGGAGAGATTTGGCTATAGGAGCACACATACATACACCTATGCATACACATGTACTCACGTGCACCTATATGTGCACACACACACATGCTAAACAATCACTTAAGTCTTTGTAACACAGCAGCACTTTCTAAGAGCTTTCCCCAAATTGTCTCTCTTCAGCCAGTTCATCTCTTCTCAGAGCTTCTGACTTACCTTAATGCCTGTGGGGGCCAAGTTTGTTCCTCTGTCCTCTGGCCTCCAGACCTAGATACCCAGTTGTCTATTTGACATTGATGTACGATGTCTCAAAGGAACTTCAAATGCAATGTGTTTCACACTGGCCTCATAACCCCTCCTACCGCCAGACCTCGCTCTCCTCTCTGGGAGTGGCAACACTGCCATCCTACAGCATAACCAGAAATCTTGGAGACCACCCTTAGCACCCTCTTGCCCTCACCTCTGTACCCTAATTGTTCACTAATCACAAAGATTTAACTTCCAAATATCTCTCAAATCCATCTACTTGGTCTCCAACCCACTGTCAGTGCCATGGTCCTAGCCATCTCTATACTTAAGCCTGGATGACTGCCACAGATGACTGTCACTGGATTGCCTGCCTCCACTCCTGTCCCCTTTCTGGCCAGAAAGACACCCTTTCCCTCCCCAACCTGGGGCAACATTAGCCCTTATCAGTCCTCCCAAAGTTCCCACAGATCTATGATGTTTTTCACCTTGGGAGTTTTGCACCTGCAGCTTCTCTTACCTGGAATGCTATACTTTGTCCCACTCCCAACCTTGGCCTAGCTCATTCCTAGTCACGCTTCAAATCTCAGCTCAGAATGGGACCTCCTTATAGCTCACAGTTCCGTATGCAGGTGGTTTTTTCATATCCCTAACACTCAGGAATTACGCAGCTCTGTGATAGCTGGAATAAGGTATGCTTAATTTCCCAAGGACAGAGGTATGTCTCTTTAGTTCCTGCTATCATCCTAGCCTTGAAACAGTGCCTGGTTCCTATTAGGGGCTCAATAATTATTTTTTGCTTGAGTGGATGGACTCTCTCAAAGAAGTAGGCTTTTTATTATCCTGCTTTCTATACAGCACAGAGACACTCCACAACTAACCTACGTCACACAACTGTTTGTACCAGAGCCAGAATTTGAACAAGGTCAAGTTGCCTCTAAAGCCTATGCTACTGATCAATATTTTGTCCTGACCTGTCCCTCTGTGTTCCAATGGGCCAGGAAGTTCCCAAAGCTTCTTTCCTCCTGACCAGGTACTACCCACACTGGGGGAGAGGATGACAAGCCATAAGGAAATCAGAGCTACAGGTTGAGGAAAGATGTGCAATAATCCCATGGAGAGAGCACTCTGAGCATCCATGCGGTCATACCCCCTCCTTTTGGTCTTATCGATGGTAACGAATGCTGATTGTCTACTCTGTGCCTGGCATTAGTTTAAGTGTTTTACATATATTCATTTATTTAAGCCTCATCAGAATCTAGTAAGGTAGATATTATTATTACCCCCATTTTTTTCAGATGAGAAAACTGAGGCCCAAAAATTAATAAATAACTTGCTGAGAGCTACGCCATGAATCATGGCTGAACCCCATGGGAGAGGAACCCAGGCAGCCAGGCTCCGGAGCCCACACTTCAGTGGTGCTTCATCCTAAGGAACTTGCTCAACTGTGTTATCAACATCCTTGGTATGATGGACAATCATGACGTGCATTGATTCCCTAGATAAGGGGTAAGCTTGTGAGGTAATCCTTTCTCCAGGGATGTTAAATGTTGAACCTTGTGACACAGGAATGGAAACTAGTATCATCCATGCATCCTGGAGGTGGGCTCCTGAAGGCTCTGCCTGCCATTAGCTCCTGCTCCCAAGACCCTCCCCTCAGTGCTGCCCTGTTTCCTGCCTTTTCCTGAGTCTGTTTCTCCAGGCTTTGCTGCCATAAGGTATATTAAGATATTCCTCCTTTGCTTAAAATAGCCAATTTCTGCTTCTTACAACCAAAGTATCCCCATAGACACTTTTCAGGACTTCAGGTTGAGGCTCCAATGAGAAGATTATGGACTTGGGCCTTTGATGCAGGTTTTCATATACTTGGAAAGTAAGCCAACATCCTAACAAAAGCAGGGCAGCAGGGGGCTCAGAGCCTGTCACAGGGACAGCTGTAGTTGCTGGTGGAAGGTGGGCAGGGGCCCCCAAGACCAGGTCATGATGGCGGGGTTGCATGGCCTGGAAGGTACGGGTGAGGAAAGGAAAAAGCTGGGACCACACACCTCAGGAGATAGGCAGGCCCAAGAATGACAATAGACAGGAAAAGACAGCAAGCAAGGTGGCTTTGGCAGCATGAAGGGCCAAATTTAAATGACACGAGTCAGGCAGGCAGGCAGGCTCTCCAGCAGGGACAGATTGTACAAGGGCTCTAGTGAAGCTGCCTTCATTATCGATGCAGACACTAGGCAGAAACACTGTGGGCTGCAATGGGCTGTCACCATTAAGTGAAAGTGAAGGATGTGGTCACCAAAGAGACTCCCAGGCATCCTACAGAGAGACAATCATGGTTCACCAATACCAGCACAGGCAGGACACCCCTTCTCCTGTGAAGCAAGCTGATGCTAATTACACTTCTCAAGTGATCTCTTCAGTATTATAGAAGTAACAAACTATGTATAATCGAATTTCATTACTGGAAATTATAGATAACCCTGTTCCCTAATCACTTCTGCTTCAGCCTGAAGACCACACACAAAGGGAAAGATGAGATGCTGATCCAGCAAATGTTTGTTCACTCCTTCCATACCTCAGCCCAGCCTAGGTGTTGGGAGCTGTTGTTTGCAAAACTGGGCTGCCTATCAAAATCACATGTGGCACTTGTGATAATGCAGAACCTCAGACCCAGCCCAGAGCTACTGAATCAGAATATCTGGGGCAAGAAGTGGCAGGTGCACTTTAACAAGCTCCCAAGTGAATGGTAATGAGATCAGACAAGTAGTCAGGTGGAGTAGGGTGGGGGGCACATCTTGAAAAGCCTTGATAAATAGTTTAGATTTTATTCTAAAGGAGCAGGGAACCCATTTGGAAGTTTTAGCAAAGAAGCGCCATGATCTGACTCATATCCTAGCAGGATAGAACTGTGGCTACTGTGGCTGCTGTGGGGAGAATAGACATGGAGCAGCAAGAGTACAAGTCGGACAACTACCACTGTCCAAGGGCAAGATGCTGGTGGCCTGGACTAGCTAACTGCTGGATTATCTTGAAGGTAGAGCTGATAGGATTTGCTGATGGATTAAATATCAGGTATAAGAGATAAGGCAGAGGAAAGGATGATGCTTTCCGGTCTGGGCTATCAGAAGATTGGGGTTACCATTAACTGGTATAAGAAAGATTGGCAGTAACAGATTTGAGCAGAGAAGATCAGATGCTACTTTTGAACATGTCATATCTGAGATGTCCATTAGCTATGTGAAAAGTTGTATATAAGAGTCCTGGGGTTGGGATTGAGGCTCAGTGGCCCTTGAATTTCGGTGCTAGTTTTCAATTTTAGTTTGGAAATCCTCCTGCACCCCCGCCCACACACACAACACATATTCTTCATTCTGGATACTTCAGTGAAGGAGCCCCCACTTGGACTTCACAAGGCGAATAAGATTTAGTCCTGGCCAATCAGAGCCTGCATTGCCTTTCCATAGAAATTGATTTAGAGATTAGCATGGAACCCCTTCAGAGCCAATGAGGTATCCTCAGAATTTTGCAAAGACTTCTGGGATAGAGAACTTGAAGCAGCGACAATGAAAGGGCTCAAGCTTCTGTAGCTATAATGTGGATGTGAAGAATGAAAAGAGTTAAGCACAAGAAAGAGGGAGACAGAGACCAGGTACTAATGATCAAAGTATACCAAAGCAATCTCTGTCTCTCATACTTAAGTTTCTGTTATGTTATGTGAGACACCAGTAAATTCTCTTCCAAAAAACAAAAAAATACCCACCCAGGTGGTTCTGGTACAACACATCTATGAACTGGTATTCAATAATAACTGTGGGATATACATGTCCGTGTCCAATATACATGGTCCTTGATACTCAAGTGTGGTCTGTGAGTTCATCACATGGAATTTTGCAAAGGCTATTAGAATTGGAAAATTTCTTTAAAAGATCCAATTCTAAAAAGCTTATTAGAATTGAAAAATCTTAAGCCCCACTCAGATTTGAAGAATCAGAAACTGCATTTTTTTAACATTTTATTTTAATTCCTGTTAGTTAACATACAGTGTTATATTAGTTTCAGGGGTATAATAGAGTGATTCAACAATTCCATATATCACCCAGTTCCCATTGTAAGAGGTGCACTCCTCAATCCCCCTCTCATATTTAACCTCATTCCCCAACCCCAGCCCCTCTGGTAACCATCCATTTGTTCTCTACAGTTAAGAGTCTCTTTCTTGCTTTGTCTCTCTTTCTTTTTTTTTCCCCCTTTGTTAATTTGTTTTGTTTCTTAAATTCCACATATGAGTGAAATTATATGGTATTTCCCTGACTGACTTATTTTGCTTAGCATTATACTCTCTAGCTCCATCCATGTCATTGCAAATGGCAAGATTTCATTCTCTTTTATGGCTGAATAATATTCCACTGTGTATATATATCACATCTTCTTTATTCATTCATCAACTGAGGGGCACTTGGGCAGCTCCCATATCTTGGCTATTGTAGATATGCTGCTATAAACACAGGGCTGCATGTATCCTTTTGAGTTAGTGTTCTTGAATTCTTTGGGTAAATACCCAGTAATGCAATTACTTGATTGTAGGGTAGTTCTATTTTTAACTTTTTGAGAAACCCCCATACTATTTTCCAGAGTGAAGGCACCAGTCTGCATTCTCATCAACAGTGTACAAGGGTCCCTTTTTTTCCACATCCTCACTAACATCTATAAAATCTGCATTTTAACAAGATGTCCAGATGATCTGAATGCAATAAACATTGTTAGGCCACAAGTAGCTTGTGCTTTCTTCAGGAGAAAAAAGATACCTTTGTGATATTGATTAAATAACATTGCCAAGGTCTGTGGGCAAAAATTATCCTGGGAGCAATAACAATAACTACTATTCACTTTGCACTTACTACGTCCTTTACCCTTTTAAATCTTTCATAGGTATTACCACCTTTAACCTTAAAGAATTAAATATCATTACTCATCTCATTGTATTTTTTAAAAGATTTTATTTACTTATTCATGAGAGGCAGAGATATAGGCAGAGGGACAGGTAGACTCCCCATGGGAAGCCTGATACAGGACTCAAACCCAGCACCCAGGGGACAATAATCTGAGCCAAAAGCAGACACTCAACCACTGAGCCAGGTGCCCTACTCATCTCATTTTAACAGATGAGGAACCCAAAGCTCAGAGACATGAAACCTCTCACCTAGTCACACAGCTAGGGAGTGGCTATAGTGGTAGACATCTATTGTTTTTGTTCACCCCTATGTGCATTCCACCTTCTTTGGCACCAGCTGTCCCTGGATAGGCCTGCTCTCCCCAACTCTGCCCCCAACCTGGCTACATACCTGGCAATTAGCTCATTTTATTTCTTTGATTAAAGAGACTGGTTTTGGCAGTGCATCTGGCTTAATTCAGTCTGATATTCATTAGCTCTGGATTTTCTTTCTGGAGTTCTGTTGAAAAAGGACCCTATTCCTAATAGGGAAACTAGATAGATAAATGTGGGCCTGTGGGGCTGCTGGAGTCAAATTGCCCCATTTAGGGGCCTGGAAATGAATCCAGATATGAAAAGAGGCAGATCCCTGGTGACATTGTTTGAGTTGCCTGGACCAGACACATGTGAATTGAATCATCCTTGGATGTTGTTGTTGTTGTTGTTGTCATTATGGAGGCCAATATATTATTTGGGGAAGGTGGTACTAAGTGTGGTTTGAGTTGAGTTTCTAGAGTACTGATGAATCCGGTGTCAAAGAAAGCCCTCAAAACCAGCTCTGCTTTATTCAAAGGCTATTTCCTTGATGAGCACCCCCTACTCTGCCCTATAAAGAAGGCTGAAACCCAAAGATCATGAAAATTTACTTGGTCCATGAGGAGTTCACAACGGTGTGGGAGAGAGAGGATTAAAGCAAGCAAGACAGACAGCCAAGCTCCTCACCCTAATTTCTTATCTTTCTCTGCACTACTCTCCCTCCATCTGGGCCACAGGGTAGGCAGTCCCCCTGCCTCAGTTTCTCTATCAGACCTGTTCAGAACAGCCTTGCTGCATATACTGTAAATGATTGAGAGCTAAGCATTGTTACATAAATGTTTGATTGGTAACTCCAAGCTACCTGGATACTTCTGTGGTGGATATTCTGCAGGCTGAGCTCATATGCCTTTTTTCAACAGCCTCAGATTCACATTGCTGCCTTCTCCCATCTTGGGGAGGATTAAGAAGCTGTCTTCTCTCTTGTGCATGTGACTTTCCAGCCCTCACTCTCCTCCTTCAGTCCCCACCTCATTGCCCTTCTTCGTTCCAAGCAGAGTTACAGTTCCAGGAACAGCATCCAAACTGCTCTTCACCCCTGCCCCAGACTAAGGTGCTTGTTTGTGTTTGTTGCAGAATAACTTCAGTGGGAAAAACTCAATAATTCACAGTTCATGTCAGTTTTCCCTCACTCAACTGCAAGGCTAGCTGAATTAAGCAATTTTAACAACAGATATTAACAAGCAAAAGACTCATTCATTGGGCCTGTGGATGATAACAGACCAATTTTCTAGCCTCCATCGTTGACTTCATGGCTTCCAGCCTGCTTTCCCTCTAGATGGATATAGCTTCAGGTAGGTGACATATTTAATGGCTCCCTTGAGCTTCTAACCAAGGAAAAATGGCTTTGCCCTGATGGAGCAGAAGCCCTGAGCTCTGATACAAGATTGGATGGCTGATTTGCCATTCAGTTGTCCATATATGAATCAAGCCCCTACCATTCCAGCTTCTGTTCCAAACTCTAAGGATAAGGTAACACCAAGGACAGGCCAGGTGCCTGTTCCCAGGGAGGGACAGTATTCAGGTAAATGAGCATTTTGGAGAGATGAATGAAGCTCAACTGGTAAGAGAGGAAGTGGCTCAGGGATGGCCAGCTGAGATATGAAAGAGGAAAGAGCCAGGCAAAGCATAGGGATGGAAGAGTACTCCTCACCCCCAAAAGATCAACATGTACAAAAGTTCTGAGACAAGAGAGAGCTTAGCATATTATAGGGACTAATGGTGGAATGAGCTAACTGCAAAAGATGAGGTAGTAAGGGTCAATAGGGACCAGATCACAAAACAGCAAAAGATGAGGTAGTAAGGGTCAATAGGGACCAGATCACGGAAGCCTGGCAAGCCACTACAAAGAGTCACAGTGCATTGTGAAGTCACTGGTAGATTTCAACCAGAGGACTCATGTGGTGTGGTTTGGTTTATGTTTGAGAAGCTCACTCTGGCTACTCAGGGGACAGAGAATTAAGAGGGGCCTAAAGAAGATTCATATCACAGCTCTAAGAGCTAGTCACCACATAGCTTTTCCTGTGGGTTAAGCCTTGAAAGTAGGATTCTGGGGATATTTTTAAGCTGGAAAGTCAGAAGACCCCCAACTACCATCCAGAGGATCTTGCATTTCATAGGCTTCTAGTTAGAATGGCACCCTAGAAGTTATCTAGTTTCATTTCCGGGGGAACAGACTCGCTTATGCCCTCAGCCTGGACCCCAGCTTCTCATGACAGAGATGGGGACACATTTAGGCAATCAAAGAAAAGAGCTGCCAACTTTACAGCCTCAAGGAGCACCACTGTCACTCTGATGCAGGAGATTATTTAGGCCCACATTCTGGTGAACCTGCCAAGCAAGTTCCCACTTGGCCAGCATCGGAGAGCCCAGAGGAGAAGGAAGGAAAAGCACCAGACACTCAGATGCCATGTGAAGGATGAGCTGTGAGCCTGCACCCCCAGCTCAATTGGTATTGCTAACGTGCCTTCTCCCTTGGCATCTTCAGAATAAGCAAATAATCCATCTACCTGAAATGAACTCCTTCAAAAAGAGAGAAAGAGAGAGAGGGAGAGAGCATTCGGAACATTTCTGAGACCTAAATTGACCAACTTTGATCAAGATGAGTTAGTAAAATAGCAGTCTCCACATCAGCTGCATATTTGGAGCCGTTCAGTCATTATAAAATCATCTGAACTTCTCAGCAGAAGTACACATTGGGGAGTTTATTTTTGAGTCTCTCAGAATATAAAGGAGAGCCTATCCAATACCAGATCTGGGCAGAGCACACAGCTTCCTTTTAAATGAGGAGAACGAGATGCCCAGTGGCCTCTCCTTTGTTAGTAATTCCCTCTTCTCTCTTTGAAAGTTTCCCTGAAAGTAGGCAGTAATTTCTGATGATGGAAGAAAAGGCTCTTGGAGCCTCACCTGAGTAAGCAGGTTGCTGCTGGCTAGCAGAGCATTCTAGAGAATTCTTAGTTGGGCTGAACTCCCAGCTGGACACTGGGTCTGAGGAAGGAGAAGGATTTGCGTAATCCTTTATTTTCTTCAGAGGAAACAACTGAGCCCACTCCACCTCCATGGTCTGCAGCAGAACCCAAAGCCATGAGGGGATTTTAGAGGTCATTCTGCTTTCAGCTGGAACAAAAACACAGAGACCCCATGGCTAGGGTCTGCTGGGGAAATACCAGCTCCCTCATTAGCAAGGCATTGTGTGGCTGCTGTGACACCTTACCACTCTTCTAACACCATTGAAAAACCTTCTGGGCTTCACCATCATTGTCAACATCACCAAGGGCTTCAACCCCACCCATTTCCAGAGACATCATGACTTGATCTTGGCTTAAGCAACCAATCAACCAATATTAAATCATATCATTAGGTACTGGAGGAAAGGGAGGGTATTCCTGACCTTTAAGAAAAATAAAATATTGTCCCTGCCGTTGAGGCACATATTGGGGGTGGGGTGGGGCAAGAGCATCAAGGAAAACTTGTGGTATAAGGTCAACTCCAGACAACACGTGCAATTCCATTCAATTTTCGAATAAATGTGGCCATCTGGGGTGACGGTGGAGATTTAGAGAGGAGCACCATGTCAAGCCTGCACTTCAGAATCACAGTCCAAGAAATCTTATTGCCAGAGTACTGTAATTCCTCATCCATCTACCCATCAATCCATCCATTCACTCAAGAAATACTTTTCATACTGACTCTATTCCAGGCAACGTGCTAGGCACTGAGGATATAATTATAAGTGAGGCCAATAACAAGGTTAAGTACCTTTGCAGAGTTCACAGAGTTCATGAGCATAAAGCAGATATTCTCATGATGCAACCAATAATCCCTCCTTTGTCGGCCCACCCATTCATATGTTCACTCACTCGTTCATAAATGTCAAGGAACATTTATAGAGTATCTACCAGTCCTGACACTGTGCCAGGAATTAGGTGCTCTGGGGAACAGCAGATGAGGATTTATCCTTCTGGAGCTCAGTGCCCCCAGCAGAGTAGTGGTCAGGATGTCATCTGAATAGGAGAGTTCAGGTGGTCAGCAGAGAGTGAGGCCCTGATGTGTGGGTGTCAGCGACAACTGTACAAATGAGGTGGATGAAGCTCAAGCTAAGCCTCAAAGGTCAGACTGGAGTCACTGGTCCCTCCCCTGCACCTCTTTCCTGACCTCTTCAGAGTTTAGCAAGATGAACAAAGACCTCCCTAGGCTCTGGGCTGTGGCTACACAACTGGAAGTCCTTTCTTTATAATCATGAAATTCTCCTTTTTGATTTAAGCTACACTGTGTCTCCTCACTGCTGCCTAAAGTATTTTCCCAGTTAAAAGTATTTTCCCAAACAGAAGACCTAGCAACAAATTCAAACACTGCCTGTACATCTAATCTTGGCCTCTTCCTCGCTGCCCCTGCTTGCTGCTATTCCAGGGTCAAAGCTGGAACTCCTTGGGGACAGCCTGAGCTCAAAGTAGAATGGGAGAGATGAGAGCAAGTACAGGTACCTGGGAAGGTTTTTCTGCCTGCACAGAGTCGGAAAGTACTTCCATGTTAGCATTCCTGCCACTGATGAGGGGTGGAGGACTGAAGAATCTGAGAAGCTGCCCTAAAGGGCAGTTTCACTGATTGAGTCCATGTCCTGCAGTCACACCAGGCACAGTTTGGTTTCATTCATGACACCATCACAGATGTCTGTTCTGTGCCAGGCACCGTGGGAGGCACTGGGCCAAGCAAGATCAACAGGATGTGGTACCTACCTTAAAAGGGCTCACCCTCAAAAGGGACACAGACATGGAAACAGAGCTCATGCCCTAATGGGGAAGCCTTCAGACATGCAACCAGAGACTATTCACCCATAGAGACCAATGCAAATAATATGAGCAACAGGGATGGAGATGATAGACACTTATGGAATACAGGTGTCTATTCTGGTTATTGACTAGAGGGAGTGGGGATACAGGTGTTGGGGGGGAAGAAAGGAAGCAGGAAGCTCATTCATTTGGGGAATATAAAAATTAGTGGAAGAGAATAAAGGGAAAGGAGAGAAAATGAGTGAAAATGTCAGTGAGGATGACAAAACATGAGAGACGCCTAACTGGGAAATGAACAAGGGTTAGTAGAAGGGGAAGTGGGTGGGGGTTGGGGTGACTGGGTGATGGGCACTGAGGGGGGCACTTGGTGGGACAAGCACTGGGTGTTATGCTATATGTTGGCAAATTGAACTCCAATAAAAAAATTTTTAATATAATTTTTTTAAAAAAGGAAGCAGGATCCTAATTCTACCAATCACTTGCTCTGTGTTCCTCTCCCTACCTGGTTTCAGTTTTATCATTTATTTGATGTAGGGATCTACACAGATGTTCCCCTATGTCCTGCTTCTGTGATAGTGGGATGCCCTGATGTTCACTGCTCCTTACTGTTGCTACCATTTATTCTGCGCCTACTACGGTAGCGCTAGGGCAGCGCTGAGCATTTTTATACCTTTTAGCACAGCCTTCTCAGCCGCCCTGTTGTGAAGGCATTACTATCCCCATTTGAAATATGAGCAAACTGAGGCTCAGAGAGACTGTGGATGTATCTTCAATGAGGAGCTCTGTGCAAAGAGATCAAGAGACCTTTGTAATCGCTCCTGGGAAACCTTTTCCGCCGAATTAAATTGGCTCAAAGGAAGGTGTACCTGCGCTTTCCCTCCAGGCTTGACCTCTCAGTTCCAGGGCAATGCTGGCCTCCTGCAGAGTCAGAGTCGGTAATAAGTTTCAGTTTTGTTTGAAAGCCAGTGGGGGTGACAAGGACCAGGCCAAGCACACGCCTGGAGTTTTATGGCTGGATGGGGCGAGGGGGAAGGCTTAGACTCACCGACCCGTTTATCAGAAAAGATGTCTCGGAGCAAACCCTAGACATCTAGCCCACCCTTCACACTTGGGAGTTGAGGACAAAGCTGGGGGCGGGGGGAGAGAGGTAGGTGGTGGTGCCAGGAGAGCAGTCTCAGGTTGCACATTAAGCCAGGGGTTGGGGTACGGAGTGCGCTCCACAACGCGTGGTCTCTCCTTCTCCTCTGGGTCCGCAGGGCCCAAGGACCCCGTCCGGGACCCGCGGAAGCGTCCTGACCCTTCGCTCCGCATCCCCATTCCCTCCATCAAGGCACAATTAAAGAACGGGGTGAGGTTCCCTCTCCATCTGGGTAATTATGTTCTCATTAGGCGCCGGTCCACCCGGGGTTGGAGCATTAGTGCTCCGGCGCAGCTCGGGGGGCGCCCTCCGCACTCTGGGGACCCTGGAAGCCGCGGCGGGCGAGGGAGCGAGCCGAGGGGGGCGCGCAGGACCTAGCGGAGCCCGGCGCGGCCTGACACTGCAGGCTCGGGTGACCCCGGCTCCCCGCCTGCGAACCCGCGCCCACCCTGCCGCTCCCACAGGCACTCGGCACGCTTGGAAAACCCGGGCCTGGAAGTCCTATCTGGGCTCGTTGGGTCCTAGAAACCTCCCTGGGCTCCCCCGCACCAGACCCCTAACACTGCTGCAGCCCGAGGGAAACGGGGTTGGAGGCTGGGGAGAGGGAGGTAAGAGAGGCCACGGTGCAAAGAGGAAGGCCGGGAAGAGGTAATCACTCTGCCTTTCCTGGATGAGGAAGGCTTCCAGAAGGCTGGAGTGGAGGAAGTAACCAAGGTGACCTGGGCAGGGGAGGAGTCTTTGAGACTTTGGAGAGGGAGGCTGAATGAAGGGGTGGTCCTGGAACCCCTACAGGCTCTATTCTGATCAGGTTTATGTGAGATGAAAGCAGAAGGCAGGGCCCAGATCTGAAAAGGTCTAGAAAGTTCTAAGTATTAAAGGGAACCGCAGTGAGGTATAGGCTTGAAGATGGGCCCCCTCCCTAGCCTCTGGTTGGGGGCAGGGATATAGTTTCTACTGAGCCACTGGCCTTTTTTTTTTCTCTATCCGTCTGTCTCCAACACACCAGTTGGTAGTATCTGGTTCCCTCTCAGCTGGAGCACAATTTTCAGATAAAGCTTGAGTCACCTGTCTCTGGCACAGGTAATAGTCATCCTCACCTCTATCCCAGAGGTGAGGGTGGTGGCCCAATTGACAAGTACCCAGCCCCAATGAGATCTCTAACTCCAACTCCAGGTCTCTTGGGGAGAGCTGTCCACATCTCCACCCAGACTAATGGGAGGCTCAGGTAGTTTGGGGGTGGAGAGCCCTACATTTCCCCTGAGGACCCTGGGACAGGACTGCCTGCTTAGCACTCTGAAAACTTGCTGGGGTGGGCACCACTAACCCCTGGAACCCACTGCAGAGCGGGAGGCAGGCCCAGGCCCAGACAGTTTCCTTGCCAACCAGTGCCAAGCAAGGCCTGGTGGGAGAGTGAGGGGGGAGTAGTGAACCTTGGAAAAGCAGCTACAGAATGGCTTCCCAGAGGAGACAGCCTCTTACTTGAACTGCTCAGATCCCCCAGAAAGACAAGATTTTTTTTTTTTTGAAAGACAAGATTTTAAAGAGGAGATGAGAGAAAGGGTACTTCCAATTGAAGTAAAGAAACAGCAGGTGCAGAGGCATGAAGACAGGAGTGGAGATGGGCTCATCCAATGGCAGAGGGAAAGGATCAGCAGGTGGAAGAAGCAGTGGCTGGAGCCAGTCTGAGAAGGATCTCGAGTGCCAAAATCAAACCTTTGGGAAGACAGAGGCACTCCCTCCACCGGAGCCAGGACAAAATCCAGGGATAACTTCTCTATCTCACTAGGGGCCCACTTGCTCCCTTCTGGTTCACCTTCCAGCGTCCAGGTGAGCCTGAGTTCCTGGATAGGCAGGCTTCCTCTTTGTCTCTACCCCCGCCTCAGATCTAGCATTCAGGAGACTGCCCCCAGGAGTCAGATCAGGGAAGGTGACAGCCAGGACTCATTAAGCTCAGGCAAAAGAACTGTAGGCCCATGTTCAAGGATGGCTGGAATCTCAGAGCAGGAGGGACTCTTGGAGATTTTTAAATTCCTCTTTGTCTTTATACAGTTGGGCAAACTGAGGCCAGGGAAAGGACTTGCCAAAGTCACCCAGCTGGAGCACAGCCTGGTGGTCCCATAGCCTCGATAGACATGCTGGTGGCACCCTCCCCAGGAAGAGGAGTGACCACCCACCACCCACAGCGAGCAAGCTGATAGTGCGTTAGAGGCGCTGCCTTCTTGGGCGGTGACTACCCACCCAGCCGGCAAGGCCAAGAAGCCCTCATCCTAGGCAGAAAGGGGTGCCCGCTGCACCGTGTGTGCCTGCTTGGAAGGCTGGCTGTTCAGGACAGAGCCTTAGGGTCCAGCTAGTTCCGCCGAAGGCTCCAGTTCTCCCAGATACCTCCCTCGAAAGAGGAAGAATGCGGAGCTTTCTTTTTCTTTTTTTAAAATGCCCCTTTTTAAAAAGAATAGCTTTCTTTTTAAACCTCTCTAGGGTTCTGAATTGCACTTCATCCTCCCTTCCCTGGGGACCAACTATGCCGGGAGAGAACTGTGGGACAAGAAGAGAAGAGCACTCCTCAGTCCTGAAGTCCCCAGCTATCCCCGTGGGACCTGGGGCCTGGGGCCTTGGGGGTTTCCGAGCGCCCCGCTGGGGATGCGGACCCCAGGATCGAGAGCTCGGGAGGAACAGGTCGGCATTTCAAGGAAGGCCGAGTCCTCGGCGAATTTCAATCAGAGAAGCCGCTGGAATAAGAGAAACTAAGAGAAACGTTGCTTATTGTGCTAGTACTACCCCCTTCTCTCCACCCTCCAGGAGCCAATTAAATTCACCCCTGCTTGTCGGCCAGCGAAAAAAACTTCTAAAAGGACCAAAGCCGGAGGTGCCTATCCAGGCCCAGACTCTTGCCCCAGGCCCTCGGAAGCCACCCGCTCCCTGGCGCCCGACCTCCCCGCTGCTGAAGCGACTGGGTCAGACTTCCAGACTTAAAACGAAGTCGTTTATTTCAATTTTGCTTTCACATTATGTTCCGATACAATCAAAACTCCTGGACGAACCTCTTGAATGAAAGTCCTGCGTTGAGCGCAATCACCAGGTCCTGGACGCCCGGGTAATACGGCGGGTGGACTCGGGATTCAGAGGCGCTGGTATAAAACAGACGCTGCTGCTTCGGGAACTGTGGGGCGGCCGGTTGGGGGAAATCCGGGGGCAGAGGCGTGGAGATCGTGCCGGCTCCTCCAATTAGGATTATTCCTGATGGCATTTGGACTTCGAAAAATCCAGACTTCGCTTCCAGGCCGGTAGTGGCGCCGGGCCTAGCAAGACTTCGGCCAAAGCAGGGAGCACAGGCGAATGCGGGGCTGGCTCTAGGCCTGGCGCAAAAAGGGGTGCAGGCAGGCTTCGCAAGGAAGCGCTCGCGCCCCGGCCTTTCGGGCCCCCTTCCCGGGTGCATTCTCACCAAGTCGACTTCCCGTGCCTCTGAGCCTCGCAGGTCCACAGCCCGCCCCCAAACCTCGCAGCAGGGGAAGATGCGGAGTTTAGAAAGCTATTCCAGAAAAATAAAAGTCCCATTTCAACTTTATTGGGTTAAAGCAAAATTAAATCTTGGCTATTCACACGTATGTTACAGAGGACGAGGAAGCGTCCGGAAGAACCTCCTGGCATTTAGTGGAGCCACAGAACACGAGGGCATTGACAAGCATCAAGACATCAAGCAGCCTTAGATTTCACGATCACTCCGAATAGGACATAGAAATACGGAAATACAGCCAGTTTCCACTGGGAAGAGTTCTTTGAATACAAATGATATATATTTATATGTATTTTTGAACCAGTCACCCCTAAGGTGAGTCCTTTCTCTGCTAACAAGCAGCGGAGGACACAAAAGTATCTTCAGCTAATTAACTCTTGAGCAGTGTTTTCAGAGCAATACTTGCCAAATTAAAACTACCTCCCCCATTCAAAACAAAACCAAACAAAAACCTTATCCCCTCTCCAAACTAAAAGGAGGGGAGGGGCGTATTAGAGTTCAGCGGGTGGAAAGATTCAGAGGGGATCTGAGGAGGAAGATATTTCACATTATACCGTGAAATACAAAGTTTCTTGTGTATAAATTGGAGGGAACAGGACATGGGGGTAGAAACAAAGACAAGGTAGTCTCTCTTTCCCGATTACTTCAACCGGCATGGGAGAAACGAGTTTGTTTTTGGAAACGGGAGGAGTGCGCAGAGCTAAGCGGAATTTACTTCTCCTAACGGGGAAACGGGCAAAGTAGTCCGCCCGACCGCCCGCGCGCACCTTTTACCGGGACACCGCTGGGGAACATGTAGGAAGTTTCGAGTCGCGCCGCTTTCTCGTCCTCTAAATTTCAGCCTCTTTCTTATTCCCCCTCCTGCCTTCCTCCTGCCTTGGCCCTCTCCCTGCCTCCATTCCGGCAATGAGCCAGTCAGAGGGGAAACACCAAGAATCCGGAGAAGGTCGAGTACTTCCAGCCCCCCATCAAGTTCCCCCGCTCCAGCTTGAGGTATGCTCGGTCGCCTTTCTCCATCTGGATTAGAACTCCATTGCTGGCGGCCTCCCGGGTCACGTCCTGGTCACCAGCAAAGGCTGAAATCACCGGCCACCCGTTTAACATGAGGCTCACCTGGGAAAGAGAAAGGCCTGCTTCAGAGGAGCCACCTAGGCGGGTACCGAAGCGGCGGTAAGGACGCGAACCGTCGCGGCTTGGCTAACAGCCACAAAGGGCTGGGAACCTGGGGGAAGGGGCCGGGGATGAGAAAGGGGCTTTGCAGCCCAACTGGGTGACAGGAAGGGTCTGCCCCCCCTAAAATGGGAGTCACTTTCATTTCTTGAGCGCGCCAAGCAAATCCCGATTGCACTTTTATCCAGTTTAATGAACCCGTAGGCGGCTCAGGTGCCCCGACACTTTCGCGGCCTCCCCCCACCCCGCAGCCGCCCCCCCCCCCCGCCCCCACCGTTTCAGAGACAATCGGGCAACTGGGGTTTCTGGGAGAACAAATAAAACAAACAAAAACCAAACAAAAAACAAAACAAAAAAACCTGGTTCCTCCTCGTCCTAGTTGCCTGGACACTGTGGAGACACGGTGGAAAAGACCAGCAAAGCTTCTGGCTGATGAGAAATTTCGCCAGAGCTGCACTCTGTGCTTCATCCCCGAACCTGGGCTCAATTCCTATCCCAGATCCAGCCGTGCGGCCGCTGCCTGGTTTTGTTTTTGCCCTTGGGTGGCATCAGCAGCCAAAGGCCCAGCGCCCTCTCCCTGGCCGCCGTGCACCCTGCCTTCTGTCGGCCCAAAGGAAACCTGGACACCTTCAGGAACCTGGAGAGCTGGTGAGTGCTGGCTGGAGCCCAGCTAGAGCCCAGAGGGAGTAGCATTACACCCCCACCATTCTCTCTCCACCCTTCAACCGCTTTGGGCTCCGGTGCTGGTAGTTCAAAACCCCAGAGTCGGTCCCCAAGCGATGCCAGGAGCCCCCTGAGCATGGTACTGAAGGCAAGCACACAGGAGTCCAGGCTGTCAAGCTGGGACAGGGGGTGGGGATCCTGCCTGTGGTGCTGAAGGCCGGTGTCAGGAAGCTGCTGGACGGAGGGAACTGTCTCTGATGCTAGCCAGCAACCACTATGGGAAATCCCTAGAGTCCCATCCGAAAGGGGGAGAACCTCTTTGGAGCGGCCCAGAAGGCAAGGCAGGGAAACTCTGTGCGGGAGGGGATTAAGGTTCCAAGCGCCGGTGAAAGAAGCCAGAGACAGTCGAAGCCACAGAACTGTGAGGCCCTGCGACTCGTCCATCCAAGTAACCCCAGGCACATGCAGCTGCCCCTCTATCTCCCACCCCTCCCTACACGGCCCGCTCACTCCGGTGGCTAACAGCCCCCTCCCGGGCCCGGGGCCTGACCCAGACGCGGTGGCTGACCTGAATGGTCTGTCTGTTGTAGACTTTAACCACGTGGAAGTTAAAACTGTAGATCCCTTTGCGCGGGGCGATGAAAGTGCTGCGTTCTGAATCAAAGTTGTTCCCGATGTTCACTAGTACCTATAACGAGACGGGAACGAAGGGGGGTAGACAAGAGTCAGTCCCGAACTCCTGTCCCCGAGCCTCTGCGGAGCCTTGGAGTGGATCGAACATCAGCCTTCCACGTCTCCCCCCAAGCCAATCTGCGCGGAGCACTCACCTGGTCAAAGTAGATGATCATAGTGCGATTACTCATCTCGGACGGCTCGTGGTTGGTGCTTCTGATGGCAGAGAAAGCCACCTTGGCGCTGCCGGAGCGCACCGAGATGCCCAGAGCTGTGCCCGTGGGATCGGACGTGGGGTTGGAGTCGCACACCACCAGGCACTTGCCTTCCAGCACGATGGGCTCCGTCTCATTCTGCCCGCGGGCCGGGCCCGCCAGCCACGCAGCCCCCAGCAGCAGCAGCTCCACGACGCCCAGCATCGCGGCGCCGGCGCCCACCCCGCCCCCCACCCCGGGGGCTGCTTGCGCCAGCCGCCCCCCCCCGCCCCAGCCCCACTCCGAAGCCCCCTCCTCTGCTCCGTGCGCAGCTTCGCAGACACCGCTCTGGATATTACTGCTCTTCCTCGCACTCCCAGGCAAGCGTCCCCCCGAGCGATGCTCCCGGAGCCCCGCCCGGGCCTCAGGGGTGCCGCGGCTGCCCAGACGCACTTGGATGCATAGCCGCTGCCGCTCGGTCCCCGCTGCCGCCGCCGCCGCCGCCGCCTGCTCGCACCCGCAGCTGCCGCCGCCGCCGCCGCTCTGAATTATTGATGCAGCCGGCGCTGCAGCCGGAGCCGGCGGAGAGCGCGCGCCGGGCACAAAGGCGCGGACCGCGGCCTGGCCCCGCCCCCGCGGCCTCCCGGCCCGCCTCCCTCCGCGGCCCCGCCCCCTCGCCGGCCTAGGCTCCGCCCCCCAGCCAATCCTAGCGCGCCGCGCTCCCCGCTGAGCCAATGGCGGCGCTGTCCGCGCGCGGCCACCTGACCCCGGGCGCCGTTGTTATTAGGCGCGGCGAGGCGGGCGGCGCGCGGCAGCAGGGTTGGGCTCTGGCCGGGAGTCTGCCGGGGCAGCGAGGGCTGGGGGCGCGCGCGCGCGCCCGTGCCCGGACCGTCCGCCGCGGCCGCTCGCTCTCCCGTCTCCCGCCTCGTGCCACCGTCTGGGTCAGCCCCCTCGGCCCTTCCGCCCGCCTCCAGCCGCCGGCCCGCAGGTAGGAGGCGGCGCGCGCGCCCAGGGTCGGGAATAGCAGCCGGGGCGCGGGAGGCGCCGCGTGTGGGCGCGCGGGGTGGGAGGGGGGCGCCCCCCAGCGGGCGCAGGCGCGCGGGGCAGCCGGCGCGCGGGTGAGTTTGGGCGAGCGAGCGGCGGGCCGGGCGGCCGGGCTGCAGGGCGCGTGCGTGCGCGGCGGGGCGGGGCGGGGCGGGGCGGGGCGGGGCGGGGCGAGCGCGGCAGCCTCCCGGGAGGTGCGGGGACCGCGGCCGCGGCCGCCGGGGTGGAGCTCGCCCAGCTGCCCCGCCTGCCTCTCACGGCCCCTAGCCTGCGGGCCGCGTTCCTTCCTTCTCTTCGGGATGGATCATTGCACGCGCGTGAAGTGCCAGGCCCGGGGCCGCGCGCGGAGGGTGCCGTGGTGAACCGACGCCGACGAGGCCCAGCACACTGGGCAGTGACAAGCACGGTGGCGTCGCACGCAGGCCCATTACCGGATCGCTTTTTCCCTTTGGCACTTAACGGTTGATACGTTGCATCCGTATTTTTTGTCTGTGCCGTGCATCTTTACTGCGTGTTTTATCTACGTGACCTGTACCTTAGAGCTGAGTTGTAGACCCCAAATCTTGCGAGTCGTGGGCGATTTTTCAGGAGTAATTCTGACCCTACAAGAATTTTTGCCGCACACGTTGACTTAGAACTTTGCACACACAAACGGGTGTTTGCAATCACAAACGAGGAAGCAAAAATACAGTTTGGCCAAGTGGCAGGGAGAAGGGAACTGCGGAGAGGGTAAGAGGAAGGGCGCGCTGGAGCCCGAGGTGCGGCGGGCGGAGACCTGCTGGAGGATCGCGGGCGGTTAAGCGGGCGGAAGCGGAGGACGAGCGGACCTCCCGGCCACAGCCCGAGCTGAGGTGCCGGCTCCGGACCCCACGCGGAGGCGGGCGGGGAGGGATGCTGCCCCCGCCCCCGGGGCACCTGGCGCCGCGGTCACCCCCGGGCGACCTTGAATCTGCGAGCTCCGCAGAGCCAGAGCCGACGAGCGTCAGGCGGCAGCCCAGCGCAAGCCGGGGAGTCTGGCAAGACCTGGGGGCTCGGACCGACTGCGCTTCCTTTCAACCTCAGGATTTGCCACCAGCGAGGTCTGCCGCCCATGGGTACGCGCTCCCCCACGCGGGGAAGCCTGCCTTGGAATCGCCAATAGCCACGCCTTTCAGCTTGTCAACCTCCTTTGTTTCTTTGAGACTTTGATAGCTGTCTAAAGAATCACCTGCGGGGAACCCCATCCCCGACACCCGCCTCCGTTTGCAGTCACTCAGGCTCGCCTGGAGAAAGGGGAAGGGATGGGAAAAGAGGCAACAATTTTACTTTAGATTAAAATGACACACAAAAATTTTTTTTCCGACTCTAATCTTTTGGAGACATCCCCAGAAAGCGTTGCCAGCCGTGATTACACCTAATGTGAGAGCATGAACTAATTTAAGAAGTGAGAGCTGAATAATGAGACTGCGTCCAGGATAGGGGCCATGCAGTAGAGCTGGCAGCTGCAGCGGGTCCCTGAGAGATGCACTCACGTAGAACCTACTCGGTCGTTTCACCAGTACCGGCCCTGTCCCGTGTAGCCTGCTTCCATGGAGCTCACAGGCAGGACTGAGATTGCCCAGAGGAGGTTGGTGCCAGCCCCTTCCTCTTCTCTTCCTGGCAGGGCTGTAGCAGGGCAGTGCCCAAGCCTGAGCTGCCATCTACATGCCAGTAATGCTCCATCTTGCATTTCCTATCTCAGCCTCTCTGCAGCCCACACCTACCGTACTGAGGGCCCTCTGGACCTTTTGGAGGGCCCTCATACCTACAGGTATGTTTACCTGACCCATACCTTGTCTCCTTTCTTGCCTTCCAAACTCTGCCCCTTCCTTCTCCTCCTGTTCCAGTGACAACAGCTGCATCCACCTGGGACCCCCACATCTAAACTGATTCCATCTCTGTCCTGTTGTTTGAATCATTCTCATAGGGCTACCTATTTGGCATTCATTTGTCTGGCCTGGGCTATTTCAAGAGCCTTCTAATTTATCACTGAGGGATTAGTACAATAATTGCACCCTGGCTCTGCTGTATACCACTTATCTTCCATTTGATGAATGTCTGTTGAAACCTAGAGATATGTAACCTCCACTTTTTTTCCAGTGTAGGTAAGACTTCTGTGGCCACCATATTTCAGATTGATCACTCCTCTGGCATTCTCCATCTCTCTTCCACATAGTATGTGTTCAAAAAATAATGAATATTAATTTAATGTTGATAGATATTTACTTCCTGAGTTATGAGGATTAAATGAAATAATATAGAGAGAGGAAAATCCATTTGAAATCCCAAAAGCGGGATTCCTGGGTGGCTCAGTGGTTTAGCACCTGCCTTCGGGCCAGGGTGTGATCCTGGGGTCCTGGGATCGAGTCCCGCATGGGGCTCCCTGCATGGAGCCTGCTTCTCCCTCTGCCTGTGTCTCTGCCTCTCTCTCTCTCTCTCTCTCTCTGTGTCTTTCATAAATAAATAAATAAAATCTTTAAAAAAAAAAAAGAAATCTCAAAAGCAGTCATGTTTATTTTTAGCATTGTCTCATTTCAGACTCAGGATTCTTTTAGCTGCAAGTGAGGAAATGGATTCAAACTGGCTTAAGTATAAGGGACTTTATCTGGTTAACACAAAAAGCCTACAAGTACATCTTGCCAGTGGAAATATGGCTGGATCTACCAGTCAGGGTTATCAAGATCTGCTTTCTGGTTTTGGCTTCATTTTCAGACAACCTGTTTGCTAATGATAGCCCCCTAGATGCTACTATCAACTTAGTCCTAGCAAGAGAGACTACTTTTTCTTCAATATTTGCAGCAAAAGTCTCAGGACTCTTCTTACAGGGGCAGTCTGAGTCACTTGCCCCTTTTTGAACATGGAGAATGGACTGTTCTCCTGAGTAAATTTGGATTTAGGTGTTTTCCTCTGAAAATGGATTTGGTGTTAGCTGCACACTGTCTAGCCCGGGGTGGGGAGGGTTCTCCAAAGAAAAATTGCAGAAGGGATGCTGGGCAGCAGAAACAGTACATGTCTATTTTAGTCTCTCTCAGAGGGTCAGCTGCAATATATTTCACCCCAAAACAGCCAGTGATGAAGACGGATACAGTAGCCAAAACAATAGATATGTTTGTCTTGATCCTTTTCAATCTTTGAGATGTCAGTTAAACATGAAATTAGATGCTATCAACCATGACGTTACCTAAGGGTTAGCTTTAAAGCCTGCATGCACTTTGAATGGTAGAGCTAGATAAATGTAAATAATTAAGTAATTGTAACATTCTATTCTAAAAAGGTTATTTTGACAACATTATGTTGGAATTGACTTTTTTCTATTTATTTTTTAGGCTCCTAAAAAGAGAAAAATTTCATTTCTTTGTGGATAGGCTCCTAAAATTCTTCATCATTTTTCCATTAATAAAAACAAATGGAAATTTGAGAGAGAAAGTCCCGGAAATAAAACGACTGAGTTAGGTCATATTTGAAATTTAAGACTATAGGGTTTAACCTACTAAGATTCTTCTGGTGTTGAAATATTGGTAAAATATTATAAAAACATCTATCTGAAGCTTTTAAAGTAATGTATTATAGAGATTTAGGCAACTACAAGATTGCAAATAATGAATGTGTACTGTTGCTGTTATAGCCTTTACCTGGTGCTTTAAATTTGGCTTTCTGTTTCAGTGAAGCAAAAGGTTTATTACTCTTCACTGCATCCTGAATTTCCCACCACAGTGCATTTTGAGAAATGAATATAACAGCTTTCTTGATCCCGCCCACCTCACACCTTGGGAAAAAAGCAATCCTCTATTGTTGGAATAAGGGAACATTTTCAGGAAAGGGGGAATATTTTGTCATAGGATGTGCAGTGAACTCATCCTTTTATTAAATCAAAATGGATTCTCTAGTGTTTATATACACCAAGCAGCATTTCTTCTTAGTCCTGTGGTTCAAAGGCCCAAACGGTGTAATTCCCTACTATTTAGTTGATTTGCCCATAAAGCAGAAGAGAATGGCTAGTTTGTTCTGAAGTGTTAAGTTTAGGCTTTTGAGGGTCAAGGTCATTTCAAATTAAAGCTTGGATCTATACTATATAAAAATGATTCTAAGTTCTACAAAGTATGAAATAAAATTTTAAATTATTTCTTCTTCTTCTTCTTCTTCTTCTTCTTCTTCTTCTTCTTCTTCTTCTTCTTCTTCTTCTTCTTCTTCTTCTTCTTCTTCTTTCTTCTTCTTCTTCCTCTTCATTACCTACTCAGATTCATTTTTAAATGCAACATTTCTTCTGTTCAAGTTTTAAAAGTTACATTACAAAATAAACTTTATAATTGGACACTTATTAAATGCAGGATTACTTTTTAATGAAGGCCAGTTTTGTGGTAACATTTTAATTCTTTTTTAAAAAAAACCTTGGATCTTAAAAAGATCAAAGGGTATATTCAAAATATCTTTAGTTCTTATGTTAATACCAAATTATGCATTTTCTAGCCTCTGTTCAAAAGGAGAGACTGTGTGTCTTCTAATTTGGGAGATACTGGCACCATTTTTAAAATGATACCCTGAATCTGCTGTGGTATGTGCTGTTAGGAATTTTATATGAAGCTGTTGTTCACGTACATGCCATTAAGATCAACGGAAAAAAAAAAACACAGAAAATAATGTAATCCTACAGAGCTGCTCTTGAGAGAAAAGTCACATAGGTAACATCAAACAGTAGTTGGAATTTTTCCAAGAAGTAATTATCTGTGTGCTTTTGGGGTGGTTGATGAGGGGGACAAAGCAAGGTTTGGCCAATTCAGCAAACATTTATTGAGTGCCTGCATTGCTTGAGACACTGTTTTGGATCTGTGGCTGCTGCAAAGATGAATCACACATGCTTCCGGCCCTCCAGCATCTTGCCGTAGTGGTAGCCAGAGATTCGTACCTGGAGAACCTCCACTTAAGACTTCTAGGTGTCCTCAGAAGGCTTCTGAGTAGTGGGACTACCTAAGTTCTCATGTGGTAGCTTTGATTATTCTCTGTATTTGTTTACTTTTAAGCTGTAATCAGAAGGTAACCAAAAATTACACACACACACACACACACACACACACACACGAAATTAATAGATTAGGGACCATTCAAATAAATCTTTCAGGTATGTACATCATATGCATTTGACATTTGTCAAAGACGTGGTGAGCGTTGTCATCATTGGTGGCTGGCTGGGCTAACCTTTTCCCAAACTTAATAGGGATCTTAGGGAAATTTCCTGGATTTTGCATTCATTAACAATCATATAGACGTCCTGCAGCTCAGCATGCTCTCAGGATGGGATCTTAGAGAAAAGTCTATTGAACTGGAAGACTCTTTGGACCATAGGCTTCTGTGTTACCAGGATTTTAAACAAAAGGAAGAATTTAAATAGAACTTGAAGGGGGGAAATGCAGAAGAAAGAGCTTTTGTTTTTTATTTTTTAAAGTTGAATTGTAGTTGACACACAATGTCACATTAGTTTTATCTGTACAACATAGTGATTCGACAAGTCTATACATTATGCTGTGCTCACCACAAGCACAGCTGCCATCTCTCACCATACAACACTATTCCAGTACCACTGACTATATTTTCTCTGCTGTGTACCTTTTGTCCCATGGCTTATGCATTCCGTAACTCAAAGCCTCCACCTTCCACTCCCCTTCACCCATTTTTCTCACCTTTCTCCCCTCTAGCAACCACTGTTCTCTCATTTGTGTGTGTGTTTCTGCTTTTTTTTGTTCATTTGTTTTTCAGATAGTACATATAAGTGAAATCATATAGTATTTGTCTTCCTCTGATCTTTTCACTTAGCATAATACTGTCTAGGTCCATCCAAGTTGTTGCAAATGGCAAGGTCTTGTTCTTTTTTATGGCTGCATAATATTCCATTTTATGGCTGCATGTATTCTACTACATGTATATGTGTATATATATATATATATAAAAAACATCTTCTTTTCCCATTTATCTATTGATGGACACTCAGATTGCTTCCATATCTTGACTATTATAAATAATGCTTCAATAAACATAATAACGTCTATATCTTTTTGAATTAGTGTTTTCATTTTCTTTGGGTATTTGACAGTAGGAGAATTATTGGATCATATGGTATTTCTGTTTTTAAGTTTTCAAGAAACCTCCATACTGTTCTCCACAATGGCTGCACCAATTTACATTCCTACCAAGAGTGCATAAGGATTCCTTTTCCTCTACATCATCACCAGCGCTTGTTATTTCTTCTCTTTTTGGTAGTAGCCATTCTGACAGGTGTGAGGTGATATCTCGTTATGGGGTTTTGATTTGCATTTCCCTGATGATGATTCATGTGTCTGTTGGTCCTCAATATATCTTCTTTGGGAAATGTGTATTCAGGTCCTCTGCCCACTTTTAATCAGATTATTTGTTTAGGGTTTTTGTGCTTTTAAAAATTATTTGCCCAAAATGATATTTTCTGGTAGACTTCTTAGAAATTAGGTCAGGGGAGCATGCTTAGTTTTGCTTTTTTTGCATCAGGCCTCAGCGATAGTTATGTGATTGAGCTCTCTAGTGCTGGGCTCCCCTACCGCTGAGCCACACTCTGCCTTCTCTCTTCTCGCCCCTAGAAGCTGATCCCTTCCAATTGGCTTCAATTTTTGCCAGTGGAAGGTATAAACAGAGGAGCAGAGAGAAGTTGGGATATTTCTTCCTGTTCTCTCCCTGCATCAGTGCAGGTAGTATGAAGCAATGACCCTGAAGCAATCTGGTGGTTGCTTCCCCTTTTCAGGATTATAGCTGTTCAGTGACCCTTCCTCTTTTCTTGGGCTCCAGCTCTCATGCCAGTAGCATTCTCCTCCCTTTGTATCTTCTGCCTGAGGTTGGGGGATTTTCCAGTCCCTGGGTTCTTAGCATCTTGTGTTGATTCCCCTGACCTGCCAACACCTCTGTAGGTTGTCCCTTCATTAAAAATCTCTCCATCTGAACTATCTGTGTTTAATTTTGTTTCCTCCTGGGATCTCAGTGATGCACTATACCAGAACAAAATCTTGCTTCACCTTCAGAAACAACAGATTTGATACATTTTATTCTCTTGGTGAACCATTAGTTGTTTAATTATTTGTTGTATCATAGAAAATCACTATGAATTAAACCCTAATTTATTGCAAAATCAGATACACAATACCAAAGTTGTTTATTTCAAACAAAACCATTCATGTCGAGTTTAAAAAATTAACTTCTGATAAATGTATTATGCTATTTTCAGAATATTAAAATGAAAATATTAAAAGAAGTATTCTTTGAAGTAGCAAATGCTAAATCTCCCAAGCAAATTACATCCTATCCAACTACAACACAAGAATATATGTTAATATCTTGAAAAAAATATAGTATTATTTTGTGAACTCATAAAGCTATTTTGAGTTTTTAAAATGTGAAAACCTTACCAAAATGTGTTTTATTATTGGGAAAGTATAACAATTACTATTTACTTTTGAAGCTTGTGAACTTTTATCTGTGCATATTCTGAGCAATAAGGATTTCATTATTGTTATATAACATAGATAATATTTTATTTTTTTCATAGATAATATTTTAGATTTTAAAATACCAGATTGAAAGGAAGCCACGACAAAGTATATTTCAATGTATAGGGACTTATGAGGGAATCCTTTATTAGTCCATTAAAAAAATTTTTTAAGATGTTTATTTTTTGTAGGTAATCTCTTGGCACAATGTGGGGCTGGAACTCACAACCCTGAGATTGAGAGTCACATGTTCTACCAACTGAGCTACCAGGTGCACCCTAGTCCATTTCATTTAATTATCCATTTCACACCAACTGCCCAGCATTGTTTGAGGTCTTTACCAAAACAATACAAAGGCTAGTTAGGAAACATAAAGCAATTAGAAAGCAATCGTTGGCAAGTAAACTATCCATGAGTGGCAACGAAACTTAGAATGAATTTAATGAAAATCTCTATTAAGTCTTGGTGTTTATCGGCCTAGAAGAACAGCCTAGGTGAATTCCTATTTTTTCTGGTTGATGTGGTAACATACTGTATAGTATAACTTTTTAAGTAACTATACATGTACCAAAATTTTATCTGTGGTTTTGTCACTGTGTTATAAAGTTTCATGAATAGTCCATTCTCACTTACTGGGAAATTGATCCCAATAACTAAGGCACCAATAATAATACCAAGATGACAGAGTATTATTGTAGCAAGACTTTTCTTGCCTTTTTAGATAAATAAATATCAGAATTTAGGATCTTTAACCTGGGGTATCCTTTTTTTCATTGAGAGATAATTGACACATAACATTATATTAGTTTTAGGTGTACAACATAATTATTCAATATTTATTACATATTGAGAAATGATCACCAGAATGAGTCTAATTAATATCCATCACCAAATATGGTTATAATTTTTTTCTTGTGATGAGAACTTTTAAGATATACTCTCTTAGCAACTTTCAAATACACAATACAATATTGTTTTTTTTTTAAAGATTTTATTTATTTATTCATGAGAGACAGAGAGAGAGAGAGAGACACAGAGACACAGGCAGAGGGAGAAGCAGGCTCCATGCAGGGAGCTGAAGGCGGGACTCGATCCCGGGACTCCAGGATCACGCCCTAGAAGGCAGGCACTAAACCACTGAGCTACCCTGGGATCCCCCACAATACAATATTATTAACTATGGTCACCATGCTATCCATTACATCCCCAGGACTTACTTATTTTATAACTGGAATGTTGTACCTTTTGACTGCCTTCACCCATTTTGCCCAACCCCCCACCATGGAGTGTCTTGAACCTTAAATATTGAACCTTAAGTTTTATTGAATTAGCTGCCTACATTTTACAGATTGGGACCCAAGAAGGTTAAGCTCTCTTGAGTCCATGCAACATGTTGCCTCTAAAACCAGAATGCAAAGGCTAAAACCCCATGCCCATGCCTAGTAGGCAAGAGCCCTTTGATATTCTACATAACTCTTTGTGTGTTTAGTTTTCTCATCAAATGAGTAGAAATAAAATAAGCATCTACCCTAAGGGCTGATTTTTAAGGATGGAATGAGATAATCCACACGATTAGCCTGAACTAAAATATCATTTTACTGCTACTGCTCTTTTCCTGCCTGAGTGTCCAGGTAGAAGCAATGCCAAAATTAGAACCCCAGGTACCAACCTCCACTGCCTCAGGCTTGCTCCAGACTCACCTTGAGGTTGACCAGGCACTCACCTAGCTCTTTTCCAGTGGTTTTCCTTCTGTTGCAGTACTAAAGTTCAGGCAATAATGACTTTGTTCCATTTTGGTAGATATATTTCATTGAAAGTCCTCACACCCACATTTAAAACAAAGACAACTTATATATGCCAATAACGATATACACAGTTGACCTAGCTTCAGAAACACATCATGCACTATCTTTATATTTTCTATATTTATTCATTCATTCAACTAATGTGTGTTGACCACCCACTATGTGACAGGTATTTGTTGTGGGGATCAGGGATACATCAGTGAATAAAACTGAGAAGACTTGCTGCCTTCTATGGTTGATACCTGGGAAGAGATTTGATTTTGTGGCAACCGTGTTCTTCTATCTGTAATATCAAGCTAAATTGTCCACATCTTGTTGGTGCACACAATTATGAGACTACAAGTTTTTTTTCCTGTGAAATATCCTTAAATATACCAACTCAGGAAATTGGCTATTTTTTAAATGACATTACCATTTTTTTTTCATTTCTATCTTGGTGTTTAATCAGAAAATCATATATGTTGATAAATTTATGTTGTCATTTCCATTTTTAAATTCAAGAGACTTCAAGGACTATGAATCTGGCTGCCTAAAAATGAAAGGTGAAGGTACTCATTATGTTGCAGTGGCACATTTTGTCAATTGAGAGTGGTTTACTTATTTTTAGTCTATGAAAAGTTTTAAAAATAAAATTTAATGTACCCTTTAAATATTCCTTGTTTTAAAGATACTCCATTTTAAAACATGCCAAAAAAAGAATTTGATGTCTGTGTTTGAGGTCAAAAATAGGGGACATAGAGATTGTTTTTCTGCTTTGGCCTGCCTTCCTTCCCTCCTTCCTTTCTGCCAATGCCTGTCTGACCTTCAGCACACTCTGGGACTCAGGAAGTGTGTGTGTGTGTACATCCCCTTTGGAGGAGCTTCAATCTTCCCACTCCTATGACTACATGAATACTTTTTGTATGGCTTTCTTTTCTCACAACTGAGTACTCCCCTCCCAACCCCCTTAGGGAATAGGGAAGAGAGGTTCTGACATTGTGCTTGTGTAAACATAATTGAGAGCTTTCCATGTCTCTTGCATCTTCATAAGTGATTTTTTGTATTATGCTGGGACAGTATTTCTTTAAATAGAATATTCTCCCATGGAAATCGCCCACAATGCTGAGAGTACACCTTGCAAAAGGTGAGTCTAGAATATAGGGTGCATCCTCAGCATTGCCTAAAGACTGAAGTTAGGCTCTCTGGAACATCAAAAACAAATTTATAGCAGTTCATTAGTATAGTGCAAGGAATCATGAACACAGTGTGCTGCCATTACCCATGGAGAAGACAGAGTTACCAAGCGAGTGCAGATATGAGGCTCTGAAGATGAAGCTGCTTACAAGGGCTCTCATTTATTCTAGAAAAACCCACTTGCCTATTTTGAACCACTTTTCTTCAGAGCATATGTCTCACTGTGCAACCAAAAGGGTGTTTATATCCTAGTCACTTGGCAAAAATTCTGTCATTGCTTCAGAGAGATCCATTTTAAGCCTGAAGCATGGAGCTGAGAAATAGATGGGCTTTGGTTGTCTGAAGAAATGACCCTCAGTGCAAATTTAGACAGTTACTTTTTCTTTTCCCCATAATATTGTTGCTGGATGGAACTACATTTTTTAAAGTAGAAGATAAGTAGAGTCCTAAATCAGTTTGGTTTTCTCACTCATTTGAAATGAGATTTGTTTCTATTCAATGAGATGAGAAAAATTGGGAACTTTTCATATTTCCATTGGCCGCTGAATTATTTCCATTGAAACATATTTCCTCATGTACTTGAGACAGTTTCCAAACAATTGCTCTTTAAAAGTCTATCTGATACTCAATGGGAAGAAGGCAGATACAAAATTATATTTATAGGACACATTTTTAGAAGATGTACTTAGAGAAGATGACTGGTAGGGTGTATGTCAACATGTTGATTGATTATTATCTTTAGTTAAGATTGTAATTATTTCTACCTTCTTTATAGTTTTGGTGTTTTTCCATTCTCAGACTTATTTTTAATGCAGGTTTCTTAAATGCCTAAAAGAGAATTTCCCTTTAACAATATTAAAATAGACATAATGTCCATTGGTACCATCAAGGCATTTCCCCTTTTCCTTCACCTTGTAAACCACACATGAAGATGCTCACAGGAGTGCCTCTCAAATAGGCCAGGATTTGCATTCATCAATAAATCATTTGTAATTAGAAGTCTTTTCTATCCAAAACAAATATATATCTTTCAAGAGTATTTCTCTTTTGTGAATGATGTTTGACATCTTAGAAGCTAGGACTAAACCTTTATTATGTGCATTGCTATAGTTAAAGCATTATTTTGTAGGGTAAGCTCAAGGTTACGTGCTTAAGAAAAGCTCAGGTTAATCCCATTAGGAAAATCATTTTATTCATAAATCTTTGGCTGTTGAAAAGACCATTGGGAGCCAATACTGTTTGTATAGCTGGATAGAATTTAGTATATTTGACAATTAGCAATACAAAAAAATAGTCTTCATTTGCACTGTGCTATCTATTTAAAAATGAACAAGCCTTTCACAGAGAACTATGTCAGTTCACCTCAGCATGAGGCTTTTGGGTAGTTATATCAAATTTTTGGATGCCAAAATGTAGTCTGGCAGAGATAAACTGATTTGCCCAAGGTCATTCATCTGGCAGAGGTGGATTATTTTCTTTTCCCCAGCTCCAAAATCCTGTATACTTTGTACTGCAACATTGCCCCTCCAGCAAGGCACCCTTGCTGACTCCAGTGATGTGGGGTAGTGGTTCTAGCTAGGAGTTAGCTATTGTTGACTTTAAATATGAAATCTTTTTTTTTTCCTATGAAGCAATGACGTTTAGTTTTTAGGATGATAAACCTTTCTCCCTTTTTTCTTCTTTCTCCTTGTTTCTCCTAAATACTGTTCCATATATATTGCTGCCAGAAACAGATTATTGGCATTCATGTTATGTTTTTCCATACCTTTTAATCATTTCTACAGCTGTTCGCATGACAACAATTATATTTCCACTTTTAAAAAATGTTACAAAGATGCACAGAGAAAAGAGAAAAGCAAAGGAATAAACTACAAGCAATTATGTAAGTGATACTTTTGTGATCTGACATTTTGGGAAATGTTACTGTTACTGCAACTACCTTTTATTATCTAGGTTTTAACCTTTTAGTGGATGACATGCCTTAATCTTTATCATAGCTTAATGATAGGGCGCTTATTTTTCTAATTTTTACACCGTCCAAATTTCTTTTATTTTTCTAAAGATTTCATTCATTCATTCATTCATTCATTCATTCAAGATTGAGAGTGAGCATTAGCCAGGGGAGGGGCAGAGGGAGAAGGGGAAGTAAAAGCAGGCACTCTACTGAGTAGGGAGCCCAAGGCCCCACATGGAGCTTGACATGGGGCTTAATACTAGGACCCTATGGTCATGACCTGAGGTGAAGCCAGACACTTACCCAATTGAGCCTCCCAGACACCCCTATACTATTTAAATGTCTTAACCGCAGGAAGAATGCTTACTTTGTGCCAGGTTACATGATGGTGCCTATAAATAGATCTGTACAATTTACCAATATGTCCTTTTACAAAACTAATATAGACTTTACTGAGAAGTAAACTGACACTGTACCAAATGAGCTGGTGGGCTTAAATGTGTAGATTGTACTCACTGTTCTTACCAATTTATCAGCATTTGATGACCTACCTAGTGACTTTATTTGTGGATTATTTATATTACCTTGTCATTCAGAGATTTAAGTTTCAAATTTTAAAAGTCTCATTTCATGGAGATATGAATGTTTCTTTCTCATCACTTAATAAGAAATCCTCTATTCTGTTGCCCCTTCTTTCTCCCCACCTTTGCACCTACCAGTATTTGCAAGCTGACTGGCTTGACATGTCCATGACACTACTCAGAGAGCCTCATCTTATAAATACCAAGCTCATTTTCCTAGAGGTTTTGAACAAGATAGAATATGACCTTTCTTCATGTGATGCATTTAGATTAGTGATTTTGGAAAGTGTCATGTGACTTTCGTATCACACAGACATGGAAGTCACTCAAAGATCATGTTTTGGGGTAGAAACACCCAAACATCTAAACTTTTAACATAATGAACTTATTAAAATTTAAAACTTGGTTAATAATAAATTTGAGATGTGTAAGATTTTGCTTAAGGTGTGTTTTTGTTTTACTCTTGCTTTGCTTTCCAAAATGCATCTGCTTTATCTTTATATTATATGAGGATCCTAGCATGATAGGAATGCGCCTGAGAGAATAGCGTAGGTGAGCATACTTGAACAAAATTTAGTGTAGGCACATTTGTGTATTTAGTTTATACACTTTACAAATTCTTACTGTATAATTATTATGAATTTGGCTATCAAATTACATTTTCTTTTGTTAACTCTGTAAATTAGAAATGTACTCATTTATTTAGCAAAGTAGAGGGAAAGAAAATGGCAGAAGTTTAAACCAGAATGTTTAAACCAGAATGATCTGATAATCTAAAACAATGTCCTTTTTCTTCTCCTCAGTGTTTCCTCCTCAAAGTCCAGTTTACTCTTAGAAGTCTATTCCAACAGGCACCATGTCATAGTGAACCATGGTTTTAATATACTTTGAAAACTGTTACATCTGTTCTGTAAATCAGTATACCAATTTTAGCCTCTTTACAAAGTACAAAGGAGACTTTACTAACCAGAGAAATCTAGAACTTAGTAATTCAAATACCATTCAAAACACATATTTATCTAATAACTGGAACTAAATGTTAGGCCTCATGGCAGCTAGCTCAACAGCTAAACAAGTGTTAATAATAGGATAAGCCCACTGTATCCAGAGCAAAGAGAAGCATACCATGTTTACATATCCAAATCACTTACCTTCTATGCTCTGATTTTAGCCCTCTGGACTCATGACTGTTGCAGCAAGTGGTTGTTTTCGGTGCCTTCAACCTCCATAGTATACTGTATATTGTATATATTGCTTTTAGCAGCTACTACAAGTACCAAGTACCAGGCTAAATTCTCTACATGCAGTGGTTAGTTAATCATTGGAATAATCTTATGATTGTTTTTTTTTTTAATCTCATTTTGCAGATGAGGAACCCAGGATAAATAGATTGCCCAAGACCTCCCAGAGCCCTGCCAGAATGTGTTGAACAGGGATTTCAACCTGTCTAGTCAGACTCTAGAGGCAGTGCTCTTTAACTGTTGCAACTCGTCTCTTCCAGGCATGCATCGCATGAGCCTCATAGCCAACTTTATGAGATATGTAGTATGGATAGAATTACTACTATTTTACAGATGGCAAAACTGAGATCCAGAGATTTCTAGTGACCATGAGCAGTGGCACTGGCCTATAAACTCTATGCCAGGTAGTCTTCTCTCCTATAGCACTGCAACTCCTCAGATTTCTTCTTCTGACACTGGCAAGGGTGTGTTCTATATATTGATATTTCTAGTTTGGAATGAAACATTCTGTGGGTTTTCATCTTGATCAGTAACCCATCTACACTGCACCCCACTGCAGTAGGGATGGCCTACCTCTAAACATGGCATCTGTTTGTTCCCACCTCACTCCCAGAACTATAACAGGTAGAGCTGGCCAGATATAACAGGGGTGCTTTGTCTTGGTCACCGACCACTACCTTCCCCCTTCTCTGGCTTTTATTTGACAGGGACATTCCTTCCCCTTTTTTAGTTCATTACTGTCCTTATACCATAAATACTTCCCCACCGTAAAAATAGAAAAGAAGCTGTGAGTCATTTACACGTTAGCATAAATGTGCCTTCATGATTTCATCAAGGCTGCTGGTGCCTAACTCTTTAACTGCAGAATGAAAGTCTCTGGACTATCCTGGTTTCCTTCCTGAGAAGGATCAACTGGGAGTTGGTCTAGACATCAGGACCACCACAGACTTATTACCCAGAAATACATGGACTACATAATTGTTGCAGATCAGCACCTAGGGCAGCTTTTTCTAACCAATGGGACTCTTAGCTCCTGCTCTCTCTTCCCCTCTCTGCTGCGCCAGGTAGACTCTTGCCCTCACCCTCTTCCAACTTGTCAGGAATCCAGAGAACATACTCCATTCTATTAATGATCACATATTCTTTTCTCTTCCTGGGGTCCATAGCATGATGAGTGCTGCCCTCAGGAGCAGCACAAGCTTTTAGCATAGCTCTTCAGCAGATGGCTGTATATGGGAAGGCTGGATGTGATTGGTGTGTGTGTGTGTGTGTGTGTGTGTGTGTGTGTGTAGAGTAGGAAAGCCCTTAGAGGAAGGGAATGCATCTGACTTGCAGCCCCATCACTGGAGCACTCTCTTACTTTGTGTTCCCCCCAGAAGCAGACCTGGAGATAAGGATTCAGGTGCAAGTGGCATATATGCAAGGTGACTCCATGAAGCACTGGTGAGAGAGTGGAGAAGTGAAGCAAGGAAAGAAAGACGGTCAGAGGGGCATTCATGAGTGTTTAGCACCGTGGACAGCCCATTGGAGAACTCTGGGGGTGCCTCAGCATTACTGCCCTCTTTCCCTGAGGGCTAAGAGGTAAGAATCTTCCACAGATTCCCCTTAGTCACTGGTGAGAGCTGCTGGGTGGCAGTTATTATTTCCCAACAATTCTCATGTACCCCTTTGGGTCATAGAGTCTTTCTTTAGTTTCTTTGTTTCATAAAGGCAGAGATCCAGCCATTAAAGTGGGAATACACTGACATGTAGCTGTGGGCAGAGTACCCATATGCTTCTGCTTCACGTGTTTTAGGAGGTCGAAGGAGTTCAGAGAGCCTTACCTACCAAGCCTTACCTACCTAAAAACCCTGTCTTTAACAAGGGTTTCTGTGTCTCTGCACTGAAGATTAAATTATTCATTTCTGAAAAGCCGTTCAGCACTGGTAGTTATATTAGGTACAGAGAATTAGCAACAAAGAAAGGGGGAAAATGCCAAGCAGTTGGTTTGGTTGAACACAAGTAAAGACTCTTATAGTCATTGGCTTAGACAGCTTATTATTAATGGCTATTACAATGCTGCATAATAATAATTATGCATGTCATTAAATATGTGTCTGATTAACTTTGTCATAAAATTTATGACAATATTAAGCTTTATTCACATGCTCAACCTTCATAATTTATTGCTTATATAGCATAGTTATGACTTTAAAAAATCTCCAAGACACTGTTGGTTTGATGACTACTTTCTTATCCATAAGTCTAGTTTATCCATTCATTTGGAATTTCCATATTACATGAGTCACCAACTCTGCTTCTGCTACTGCCCATGGCAAAGCAATTTCACTTGCCCTGTTATTGTGGCTGAGAGGATCTCCTCCCTTATGGTGTGAGTTCTCTCATCATATATTACTGATTAATTCAACCAACATTTATTTGGCCCCAGTCATATTACATTCATTCAGATGGTATGAATTTACATGTGGATTAGAACCTATCTGTCCTCAAAGGGCTCATGGTTTAGTAGAGTATGGCACCTCCTTATAGATGACTATTCAAGAAGGGAGCAAACATGAATAAAGAACCAGGCATCTTCTGTTTCCATAGGTATGCAATAACAAAGCTGTTCTTATATTTGGTTTCCAGAAAACATCTCTAAAGCTACCAGTCATCATTTTGTGCCTTCAACAATGAGTAGCACTGTAGGATAGTGCTTATTACATGGCCTTAGCTTTTCATGCTGGCTGGGAATTTGATAAATGAAAGTCATTCACTGGTAAAATGTACTTCCTTTAGCCAAGTGCACAGTGGTAGCCCTTTCTAGAATCTAAGTCTAAAGATGCCATCCATCAGACTCCATGCCTATGCACTTCTTAACAATAAAGTAACTAAAAGAACTTTACTATTCACAACAAAGGTAAAATGCTATCAAGAATGAAGCTTAGTATCACAGGGGAAAGAGTCAAATAGGTTCTTTAAGTTTGTAAGTTTACATAAAAAGGATGTTCTGGGAAGCCAAGCCTGCCACTGTCAGCTCTCAGAATTGCTGTTGGCAGGAGACATAAGGGTCAGAAATGGAATGCAGCAGGTCAATAGAAGATTGGCTAGAGACACGATAAGTGTTGATCCTGTAGTCCAATGACCTCCCAAGGACTCTAATGTGGGTCTGGCAGTAGACTAGATAAGTGGATATGGGTCACACTTGCACCCTAAAGTGAGAAAGAGGTTAGTGTGGAAAGAATTTATTTATTTTTAAAGATTTTATTTATTTATTCATGAGAGACAGAGAGAGAGAGACAGAGAGAGAGAGAGAGAGAGGCAGAGACGCAGGTAGAGGGAGAAGCAGGCTCCATGCAAGGAGCCCAATGTGGAACTTGATCCTGTGACTCCAGGATCATGCCCTGGGCCAAAGGCAAGCGCTTAACCCCTGAACCTCCCAGGTGTCCTGGAAAGAATTTAAACAGCTTATTTTTAGTCCCTTCAAAGAATTTTATTTTCCTAGCTACCAACATAGAACATCCCAGATGATCATGCAATTTAAAGTTATGATATACCCATGGCAAGTAGAATAGTCCCAAGAATAGCAGGTAAGTCAAATGATAGCAACCAGGTTTGAAGCAACTCCATCCTTTCTTTGTGGAGCAGTGATTAAAAATCACAAAAATGCATACAGTAGTACATCCTTAAAGAGAAGATCTGGCCACACCACTTTCCTCTCCCTCCACACCGAATCTGTACTACATGAGTTCCCTGTATTAGTAGGAAACTTTACTCCCCACCTCCTCCTTCAGGCTGGAACTTTGAGGCCATCTTGGGATCCTCCTTGGCTCTCTACAGCCAGCAGGGAGCAAACCTCACTTTTATCTCTTTAAATGTTTCTCAAGCCTCTACCTTCCTTCTCAATCCCATTCCTTCTGCTGTAGTCATAGCCTTTGTGAGACCAAGTAGATTTCTTGCTTCTGTCCTTCCTTTTCTTCAACTCATCTTCCAGAGTCGATGGCATGATTTCTCCTGCTTGCCTAGAGAATAAAGTCCAGACAGTTTGCAACAATCCTTAGTTCACTTTCCCAGTTTCATCTCCAGTGACCCCTTGCTTTCTCTGCTCCATACCTGTTACTCTGACTGACCTCACCTTCATTCTTTGGACATACCAAACGGTTCACATCACCATCCCTTACCTACCCAATTCACTACCTTTCTGGAAATGACCAAAATCCTCCCAAGAGTATTTGTCACTTCTGCATCTATACTCTAAAAGCTAAGTTTCCATTAGAGTGTTTATCATATTGGTTGTCAATCTTAATTAGCTTTGTAACACCTAGCATAGTCATTGAAACAAGAGTAGATGCTCAAATATAGATTTATTTTTAACTTAAAGTGAGATAGGATTTTTACAATGCCAGAATCTTTAGGTCAAAAAGATTTGGCTTTTTATATTAGAGTTCTTAGTTTCAAGCAATATAAACAACTCTGACCCATTCAAGCAAGGAAAGCATGAACTGAGGGCTGTTGGGTTTCTCACAGGCTTTCTGGGAGGTCCATAGAGGTACTGGGGACCCCAGTAGTAGAGCAGTACATAAAATCTCTGCAGAGAACCATGTAGCTGTTGCTGCTGGGTGCAGGTTCTACCAGAAGTACCCTGTACACCCCAAGCCTGACATTAGACTCAGCTACTCCCTTTGGAAACTGACATAGCTCCCGGTTCTGCTGCTGCTTCAGCCAAAATGGATTCTCTGCAGTCCCCACTTGTCCCATGTCATGTTAAGAGTCAAACTCCTATCCAGTTGGTTGAGCTTGGATCACATGTCTGAGCCTAGCTGCAGGGGAGGTTGGGAAAGTGAGCATGTGGCTTCCAGGAGGTAAACAGTTTCTGTCACCCATCAAGAACCATGAGGTAGGGAAATCCCCAGACAGCTCAGATACAGGAAGGGAGTGGGTTTAAGGAAAGTGCAAGAAGAATGACAAGTTTTTACTTGAACTTTCTTTCTGGACACCAAGGACCTGATTAAGAGCTTCCTTTGATAATGTATTCTGAGTCTTAGCAGGAAAAAAAAAAAGATGGCACACTCAAAATGGGTGATTGGAGAAGAACTGAGTAAAGAGCATATTTACAGAGGATAAGCCGGGTATAGGGAAACCACAAGGGACAATACAATATTCTAGGACTAATAACAAGAGCTGTTACCACCTAAAGGGGATGAGAGACAGAGGGAGAGAGAGTTATAGTGTTCATATGTGTGTGTCACCTGATAGGAGCCATGCAAAGGAGACACAGCCAGCCCTCAGTAACCCCTCAAGGAGAGAACAAGAGTTGTAAGTGCCCTGACTCTTCCCCTTCCTTTCCTATGAACTCTAGGCAAGGCTCCCATTGGCCCCAGTCAGATGCCAGAGAATGAGGAGCCCATTCGGGCTATTCATTCTTGTCAGTCTGGTAGAGCAGAAGCGTAGTGGGGAAGGATAGAAGTGGATTTGGAAGGGGATCCCTGGGTGGCTCAGCGGTTTAGCGCCTGCCTTCAGCACAGGGCATGATCCTGGAGTCCCAGGATCGAGTCCCAGGATCGAGTCCCATGTCGGGCTTCCTGCATGGAGCCTGCTTCTCCCCCTGCCTGTGTCTCTGCCTCTCTCTCTCTCTCTCTCTCTCTCTGTGTGTGTGTGTGTGTCTCTCATGAATAATAAATAAAATCTTAAAAAAGAAAAAAGAAGTGGATTTGGAGGAACAAATAAAGATATGCAGCGCACGAGGTTTAATCAATATATCACCAACATTTTTCTTTTCGTTTTATTCAATATCCCCTTTGGGACGTCACTTTACATTTTTAGTACCCCAGCCTACAAGATAGATGATCTTAAAGTGTCCTTCTCATATTGAATTTAACAAGATTCTCTTTTCCCCTTGCTTGCTGTTTAGAATGCTCTATCATATGGTTCAACAATCTGTACCATTAAAGGGTAGTGAATACCAACTAGTCCATTTTTTTCCTTCACAGAATTGGGGGAAAAGAGTGGGAAGTGGGACCTGTGCACACATCAAGATTCTCCCTTTGTATTATCTTCATATGTATTTTGTCAACACATGAGATTCCCTGCTGCTTATCTCTGCCTCTGCCTCATTAATATCTAGCCTTACTAAAGAAAGTGGTTATAAGAATTATCATTAAAATGAGCCCCATGCCATCACTAGTTATAAGCCCCCATAAAGATTCATGCAATGTAACACCCAGTGCTTCCAAAGTATATGGTAACGTATACAAGAACAACCAGTTATTGGCTGTTTACTCTGGAAAAGAATACTGTGGGGAAACTTTCATCGTTGTTTCCAAGTATATTATGGGTTCCTTTGCAGAATATGGAAACCAATGGTTTTTCCTATTCCCAGGAGCCTCAAATAGGGGAATTGTGGTGTATCATGAGATGTGTAGATAAGAGAAGAATATTCATTTTTTTACTCTTAAAAAAACTACATTAATTGAAATCTTATGTTTAAAATGCAAATGATAGAGAAATACACTGAGCAAAAAGCAGAAGTCCCCCCTTTCTCTGTGTTCACTTCCTTCTCTACCCCTTGTCCCTTCCTTCCCACTACCAACATTTACAGTATGGCAGATAAAGGAAGACTTTTTCCTAGCCACATTATTATAAGCTATGTTCTAATGGGTCATTGAGAATAGGGTCTTGAATTGGTGTTTACTGTGCTGCTCTTTCAAGGCCCAGGCAGCCTTCTACATCCTGCTGCATCACACTTTATGAGAACGAAAACCATTTGCAAAGCTGCAAACCTGAGTTGTGTCCATGGCAGCCACTTGCATGGGGTTCCTAAGCTCCTTCCATCTATTATTTATTTTAAGGGCTAATTGTACATTTCAGATTTGCCACTTACCTACCAAAATAGGGATTTTGCTTCATTATTTTCCTTTTTTTTTTTAAGATTTTATTTATGAGGGAGAGAGAGAGAGAGAGGTGGAGACACAGGCAGAGAGGGAGAAGCAGGCTCCCTGCAAGGAGCCCAGTGTGGGACTAGATCCCGGATCCCAGGATCACGCCCTGAGCCAAAGACAGATGCTCAGCCGCTGAGCTACCCAGGTATCCCTTGCCTCAGTATTTTCAAAATTTGAGTGAAGGACTCTACTACTAATGAATATTTTACATTTCTAGATATGGTTTTTGGCACTTGTAGGTATCAAATGCTAAGAGCATTTGCTTGCCAAGAGCAGAATACGTACACTTTTGTTAAGAAGAGATGTCCATGCAATGAGTATGATTTATATTTGATACTAAGTATAAGAAATAATTGTTTTCAGCATTACACCAAACACAGTGAGTTTTTAACATGAACTTTAGGGATCTGTTAACAAGGATTTTGAAAGCTGCTCACGTGTCTCATCCTGCAGGAGGCACTCACTCACCTAGCCCATCCTGGCCCTTCTCTTCTTCGGACTTTTAGGTCATGTGGTGTCAGTATTTCTTATTGTATCTGATCTACTTATCTGATCCCAAGCACTGTAAATGGGCAGATGCTTAGGCGCTCAGCTCACCTTAGCAGATTCTGAGTTCCTAGAGGACAAGGAATTTATCATGGCTAACACAAACAGTGAGTTCCTTGACCCTTCCCATCTGTAGACCTCTTACAAGTACCTTAACCTCTCTTTTATTTACAGCTATGGCAAAATATCAATATTGGGTGAATAAGAAAGCTCACCATTGGCAGTTGTCTCTTATTACCCATAGCTCATTCACCACCTATGAAATCTATAGATTTTACCTCTGAAAAATATCTCTGAAATCCATCCACTTCTATCTTCATGACCACATCTTTATCCAGCCACCATCATCCTACTCCTAGAACACTACAGTGGCCATGTAGCTGGCTTCCTCCCATCCATTCTCGTGGCTTCCCCCTGTCTATTCTGAAGCCCTTCCATCAGTTCTCCACGTGGCAGAAAGAATTGTATTTCTAAAATGCAAATGTGTTCATATCACTCCTTACTTAAAATTCTTCAAAAGCTTCCCATTTACCATTCAAGAGGAACAACATTCTTACCATAGCCTGCCCCCGGGACCTGCCTCTCCAGCCTCATCTCACTTGTACTCTCCTTTATCTCTGACCTCCAGTCCCACTGGCCTCTCTGACTCTCCATGCTCTCCCCTGACTATAGGCCTTTGCACATGCTGAGCCTCTGCCTGGAAAACTTCTCCAGTCCCTCACTCACTAAAATCTCTTTGTCATTCAGATCTCAGCGAAATTGACACCTCCTGAGTGAAGATGTCACTGTGACCCCTTGTAAGTGGATCACTTTGCCCTGCACCCCCTCCTTAGGAATTACCACAGTTGGTAATTAAACAGTTTGCTTAATGTCTGTCTTCTCCGCTAGTCCATAAAGTCTGTGAGGCCAGGTACCCAGTCCATTTTTCTTCATCATTGTAAACCCCACACTATATCTAGCCTATGATAAACTCTTCATACTTATTTATTTTAAAAAGAAGAAAGAAAGGAAAGAAAGGAGAGAACAGAGGAAGAAACAGTACGAAAGGCGGGAAAGATGGTGAAAGATTGTTGAAAGCCAGTTTAGGCTGCTTGCTTCTAAAATTATTCAGGGATTTCCACATTTACTACCTACAATGGCTTTTTTGCTGTTGCTCTGTTGCTGTGGAATTTGATAAAAGTCATTTTCTTTTAATATTTTCCTTCGGGCTTCATGTTGTGTGTAAAAGTACATTTTTGTCATGCAGATCCTCTTACTCAGCCTGCTGCAAACATCCAGCTGGCTGCTGGATATCTCAGCCTGGCCTTCCCACCAGTGAACCTGTGCAGTACTTACTTGTGCAATCCAAAACTAGTGCATGCAATATTTAACTCTTCGTACCCCCCCAAAGCCCCAGTCCTCTTTCTGAATGTATGACTCCGTGCTCACCTACCACTCAGTCTACTGATTTGTCCTGCATGTGCCTTGCCCGCCTTCCCATACCACTTTCTAGTTCACTCATCTGTTACCTCTACCTCTCACCCTGGAGGGTTACAGTAGCCTCTCTACTGGCCTTTCAGTTCCAAAATTCAGGCACCTCCAGATCATCTTTCTCTGTATTGCCCCCAGAATTCCCTCTTGAACATGCAAATCTTACCATGCACCTTCCTATAGAGTTCCTCCATGATGGCTACCACCCTTGGCTTCACAGCAAAACATGACCTGGCATTCAAAGCCTTTTGTCACTTATCCCTTGTCATCTCTTATCCCCAGGCGTATGCCTCCTGGCTTCTTGTCTGCAGTCACACTGAGCTGCTCAGTATCCCTCTACTGGTGGAGCTGATGGAGACCCTCATACTTTTGCACATGCTGTTCCCCTGGGCTGGATACCCTTCCCCATCTGTCTGGTAAACCTCTCATCATTGAATCCCACTCTTGACAACACCGGTGTGAAGAACCAGCCAAACATGTGATCACAGTCACTTTCTCTATACTTGCTTCATAGAACAGGGCATGAAATCTGCCTAGAGAAGGCTAACATAGCTGAGAGGGGGTGGTAGCTGAAATTAGGGTGGTAGCTGGGGGGTGGAATGAAGAAGGTCTTGAATGTACTCCAAATATAGGGCTTTTAGGACCTGCTGAAAGAGCGGATGTTGGAATGAGAAGATGGGAGGAATCCAGGGGGCTATAGCCTCTAATCAGAGGAGACAGCCTCAATAGCAAAATTATAAGGAAAAAATTCACGTGCTGATCACCCAACTTCAGTAAATTTTAACTCTTGCCTCAATCTCATTTCTACCCCTTTATGACCCTATCCACACTGTCTGTACTCCCTATATCCCACCTTCCCCCCACACACAATGGATTATTTTGAAGTAAACCCTTATCATTTCCTCTGTAAATATTCTAGCTTGTGCCTCAAACAATATCACTCCTAACAAACATTAACAGGAAAAGAACACAATGAAAAATTGAAAAATTGTGTCTTTGTATCATCGGATATATATTTAGTGACCATATTTCCTGATTTGTCTTTTTTTCAAAAGCAAGTGTTTTATTTCTTTTGTTGTAGGTATGTTTGGATCAGGATCTAAGTTAGCCTGGGCATTGAACTCATCTGCTATGTCTCTTTGACTCCGCCCCCCCACCATCCCTTTGGTTATTTTTTCCAGTTTGGTTGCTGTTGCATTGTTGCTGAAGAAACCTGGATGTTTGCCCAATAGTATCAGGAATCCCACTGCATCCCTCTGGTGTTGTCCATCTTGTTCCTGTGTCTCCTTTATTTCCATGAATTGACTTTATCAGATACAAGAGTGATGTTGTTGTTGCTTTTGGGAGGGGGTGGGCAGTAGGACTGTTTCATAGGTGGTGTTTTATACCTTCATCAGGAAGTTCATAATGTCTAACAATCCCTGTTTTTGTGATGTTAACAGCCATTGACAATTATTGCTTATACCTTATTTATTTAGTAGGACTGCAAAAATGGCAATATTCTAATTCTGTTATTTCTTCATTTATTAACTAAAATGTTCTCTAAGAGAAAATTCATCTCTTTACCCATTTGGCTGTCTTGGGACATAGTTCATATAGGAAAGGCAGGATAAGAGCTTTATTCTTTCCCTTATACACAGTTGTCAAAAGAATGAGTTATTTCCCTTGCGCCTTCTAAAGGTAACCAATGAACATTTGTATTGGTTACTATTATTTTATTGTGAATATTGTTAAGAGTTTATGTGTTAAATATGTTTTATGTATCAGTCAAAGTTACTGTATGTTATTGATGTTTAAATGGTTCTGTCTGGGACCCCCAGTGGATTTTCAAGTTGGCTCTGGAATTCATTTGACATGGTCATAATTCTCTTTGATAGCTTCTTTGCTTTCTGGTATGTTCCAGGCTCATCTTGTATATATCCTGCCCCAGATCTGGAAGCAGCCATTTCTCTTCAGTTCCTTACAGTTGGGAGTGTTGTTTGGAGACCACGAAATCTGGATAGTAAGTGGATAGAAGCCTCTGGTAGAAGGTTATTGCTTCTCAGTTGTTTACCATTTACAGTGGGAAAAGGTAGAAAATTTTTTTGTTTTTGTTTTTTAATAAAATGATGACTCCATTCTGATAAATGCAATTCAAATTCAAGACAACAGTGGGGTTTTTTGTTTTTTGTTTTAGAGAGAGAGAGAAAGAGGGTGCACAGGCACAAGTAGGGGGAGGGAGAGAGGGGCAGAGGGAGTGAAAGAGAATCTCATGCAGGGTCAGTGCCCAGCATGGAGCCTGAGGCTGGAGCTCAATCTCATGACCTTCAGATCATGACCTGAGCCAAAATGAAGAACTGGGTGCTTAACCAACTGAGCCACCCAGGTGCACCAACAGTGTTTTTACTTATTTTATGGATCTTATATCCATGAAGTATCTCCTTCCTCTCATGCCAAAAATCCCAGTTCTGAATAACCCTGATGTAATTACCATTTTGCTACATCCCACACTACACACGATCAGCCTCAGAGTAATTATACAAAAACTACAGTCAACAATATGATTAATGAAAACAGCCAAGCTTTTTTCTCTTTTCCTCTAGGGTATATCCCACCAGGGACATAAATTATTGTGTTTTAGAGTCACTTAGAATAGACTCTATCTGTGTCACTGTCCCCGCAACTATATACATAGTTAGGTTATTTGTTTTATTTTGCTTTAAATTTTTAATAATTCATTTTAAAATTTTATTTTATAATTATAAAAATATTAACATGGTTGCAAAGTCAAATCTACTAAGCAAGGCATATTCAAATCTAGCTTCCCTGCACTCTCTTTCCCTGCTCTCCCTCCAAATAACCATTTAAAAAAATATGCAAGGACCTCTTCACCTTGTCCCCACTTCTACCCTCCACCCTTATGGTCTATTCTCAATACAGTTGCCATCATGAGCCTTTGAAACATAAGCCAGTGCTCTGCTCAGGACCATCAGAGGATCTCATCTCAATCTGAGTGGAAGCCCAGATCCTTACAATGGCCAGCAGGCTTCTACACTGTCACTTGCCTACCCTTCTCATCACCCTTCTCTCTGATCGCTCTCCTACCCCTTTCCTCCTCGCTCCACTCCAGCCTCTGCTGCACTCCTACCTTAGGTCTCTTGTAGCAGCTCTTATCTCTGCCTGGTGTGCTCTTCCTTCTAATATCTGCAGTGCACGCTCTCTCACTTCCTTAAAGTAATTGCTCAAATGGCACTTTCTCAGTGAACCCAACCCTCCACCCCTTAAAAATTGCAACCTGACCCTTCCCCAACTTCAGATTTCCTATAACTCCTCTATCTTTCCTATTGTACTTTTTTAAACCTTTAATCATGCTACATAATCTACTTATGTAGATTACATAATCTACTTATATATATCATGCTGATTGCTTGAGTTTTGCACTAGAATATAAATTCTACAAGGATAGGGATCTTTATATGTTCTGTTTACTGATATAGCTCAGTGCCTAGAATAGTGCCAGGCATATAATAAGAACTCAGTAAGTGTTTGTTGAGCAAATGAATGAATGAATGAATGAAAAATTTCTGAATTTCAGCAGAAAAGGTTATCAAATTATGTCCCAATGTTAGGAAAACATTCAGAGCCACACTGACTCTTGGGCCTAAAGTGAATAAGGATCTCCCTTCTGACCAGAACATTGCTTCTTCCTCTGTCATGTTCTGGTGCTCTGGAAGTGAGGCATGATGAGACCCATGTGGCACATCAGTAAAACAGATGAAAGACAATAATAACTTCCTATTTATATGATGTTTATTACATTGATATAAGCTCTACGTTTAATCCTTACAGCAATCCAGTAAAGAGGATCTTATGATTTTCCTCATTTTACGGGTGAGGCCAGAGGCAATATAGATTAAGAAATTTGCTTATGGGCAGCCCTGGTGGCGCAGCGGTTTAGCGCCGCCTGCAGCCCAGGGCGTGATCCTGGAGACCCTGGATCGAGTCCCACGTCAGGCTCTCTGTATGATGCCTGCTTCTCCCTCTGTCTGTGTCTCTGCCTCTCTCTCTCTGTATCTATGAATAAATAAATAAAATCTTAAAAAAAAAAGAGACTTGATTATGGTAAAATGTTGCAAAATCACGAGGAAGTGACGAGTTGTATTATCTTTAAAAAAAAAAAAAAAAGAAAAGAAATTTGCTTATTGGCCAGGTAGTTTGTAAGTTGTAGAGTTGGGACCCTGGAACCCATGCTCTAAACTAGTGCTGTCCAATAGAACTTTCTGCAATGAAGGACATGTTCCATATTGGAACTATCTAAAATGGTAGCCTCTAACATGAGCATCTGAAATGTGGTTAATGTGACTGAGGAACTGAATTTTTAATTTTATTTACTTTCAATTAATTTAAATTTAAATTTAAATAAGAGCCTGTCATTACTGTCCTAGACAGCTCCGTTCTAAACAGCTATACTATAGTGCATCTTGGTTTTGACTGGCAGAGTGACAAAGAGTTATTTAACTCTCTGTTGCAACTGTGATTTAAATCCAAAGGTGCAACATCTTTGTGGGATTCCATGGAATGCTGCAACCCATGAGCTCCTTTTCCAAACAGTGTCACCCATGACTTAATGAAACATACGCCTGCTTGATCTTAAAACTCTCTCAAACAAGCAAAAAAATGTCCCAACACATTATGTTCCCTTCTATTGAAGGAAATGGAGGACCAAAGTGTTCTGATCCTAATTTGTTCTTACTTAAGAGCCTAGGTTTGTAAGAAAAAATAAAGAAAAGCTAATGACAAGAGGTAGTGTGTGACACTGCAGGGTCAGCTGAAAAGTACAAGTTGTATTTCTATTGATTTTTAAATTATCTATTTTTTTACTTTGGAAAATTGAAAAAATGTGGAAGTTTTTTTAAAAAAAGAAAAGAGCAAACATATTTTTACCATCTGGAGTTAATTACTGGCATATTTGATTCAGGCTTTTTTATGTATATAGTGTTTTTAAAATTATATGAGTGATATAAGAGTTTCTCCCTTTAAAAAGAAGAAAGACCACCTTATTTTTTTTTAAAGATTTTATTTATTTATTCATGAGAGACACACAGAGAGAGAGAGAGAGGCAGAGACACTGGCAGAGGGAGAAGCAGGCTCCATGCAGGGAGCCCGATATTGGACTCCATCAGGGTTTCCAGGATCACGCCCTGGGCCAAAGGCAGGTGCTAAACCGCTGAGCCACCTGGGCTGCCCGAAAGACCACCTTATTGAGTTAAATCTCCCTTTGCACTTTCTTCCAATTCCAGTCCCCTTGCCTTACTCCCCAGAAGTACACACTAACCTGAACTTGGTATATATTCTTCCAGCTATTTTATATACTCTTATATATACATGCTTATAATTACACACATATACATAAATACTTGTATATATGTACATATATGTGTATAAGATATGCATGTGTCTTACATATATAATGTATATATATGTGTGTGTGCATATATGTATGTGTGTACATATGTGTATGTATATTGTTGACCTTTGAACAACACAGGCTTGAACTGCAGAAATCCACTTATATACAGTTTTTTAAAAATAAATATAGTACAGTACTGTAAATGTATCTTCTCTTCCTTGTGACTTTCTTAATAACATTTTCTAATAATGATCTTAATAACATTTTCTTTTCTCTAGCTTAGTATACTGTAAGAATACAGTATATCCTATATATACATGTAATACATAATACATATAGTATACAAAATAAGTGTTAGTCGATTGTCTATGTTAGTGGTGAGCTTCTGGTCAACAGTAAGTTACTAGTAGTTAAGTTTTTGGAGTGAAAAGTTATATGTGAATTTTTTACTATTTTTGGCATTCCTAACCACCCCCCATTGTTCAAGAGTCAATTGGACATATACATACATTCACATATATATGCAAATTCTTGGAAACATGTAATATTTTTGTATGGGTTTGTTGACACTTATATCAAGAATATCACACTGCATCCTGTCCTGCAACTTTTTTCACTTCTTATGGTTTTTGAGCTTTGTGCATTTTTGCTACATTTAAATCTAGATTAGTGTCCCTATTATATCATATGAACATGCCACACTTTGGTTATCTATTTCCTTACTAATGAATATTTATGTTATGTCCAATTTATTTTAAATAATACTGCAGTGACAATTCTGCTAGTGGATCTCAAGGACAAATAATTTTTAAGATCATAGAATTTACTCATTTTCCCTTTTACTAGGTACTTCTACAATGCCTCAAAATTGTGCCATTTATTATCCCACTAGTAGTATAGAAAAGCATTCCTTTTCCTACACTTACACCAGCATCTGATGCTGACCAACTTAAAAATTTTGCCCGGCTGAAGTAGGTAGCTTATTGTGGTTTCAATTTGTGTTTACCTAATTACGTTCTACATCCTTCCCTGTTTATTAGTTGCTCTCATTTCCTTTTCTATGGAATTCTTGGATATATCATGTATGCTTTTTTTCTGTTTATTTTATTGATTTATAGGAATTCTTTATAACTTCTGGTTAATCCTTTGTATACTAGATATGTTACAAGTATTTAATCCTCATTTATAACTTGTCTTTTAATCTTTTTATGGTTTATTCTGTTATACAAAAGTTTTAAGTCTTAGACTCTAATGGTGGCTTCTAGCAGGCTTCTCTCATTCCCGCCGAACTGGTTACAGATCTTACTAAGTCTTCATGTGTTAAGTTCTTGGAAAAGAGACAAAAGCTGATATGTGATGATGGTTTATGGGTTGATTGCCATTTTGGGGAGAAAAATGTTATCTTGTGCATATTTATAGCATTTTCCTTAAGAAACAGAGTTTATTTTTATATTGTGAATATTGTGTTGTTGTGGTAATGATTTTTTTCTATCTAATAATAAAATGTTGACAGTGGTAAAATCCTTATAATAGATTTTAAAATAAGAATTGATTTTGCCTTTTATTGTATACCCTTTGAAAGTGTTTATTTAGGACTCTTTTTCTTGGATTTTGTATTTATTCGGATCTTCTATCTATGATTATGCTGCAAATGATTTCAGACTGTTTAAAAAATATCTTAAATAATGTCTCTTTATGGACAGAAATCATAGCATGCTGGAACCAGTCTACTAGCTTTGAATCCCAGCTCTCCACTTATTAAGCAAAAACCTTTGGCAAGCCACTTGTGTTCTTTGTTTTTCAGTTTCCTCATCTGTAAGAAGGGGTAATAATAGTACTGATCATGGGACTGGTCTAAGGGATAAATGTTAACACACTTCAGAACATCCCAGGGTAGTGGTTTGGCATAGGGAAAGCCCTCTACAGATGCTGGCAGTAACTGTTTCTCAGATCTTTCAAGATTATTATAAATGAGGAAATACATTGTAGATTTAGTGCTCTCTGGAAAATATATTCAAGCTGAAGAGCAGCTAATTTTCCTAAATGTCATGTGATGTGCTATTAGTGATACCAGAAAATGTACAAATACAAAAAATGCTGAGAGTGCTGATTAACCCAGAACTCTTTTATAGATTCTTTGTGACACCTTTCAGTCCCCAAAGCTCAGTCCTTGTCTCCTCCAAACACATGAAATCAACAATTTAAAAACCAAAACACAAAAGGTATGACTTTGAACCACACCTCCAAAAGCCTGGCCCTTCACATGCGTAATTGTACAATTGTTTGGTGTAAATATTTGTTCACTTCTCCCTCCCCTACTCATCTGTAAGCTCCATGAAGGCGAAGGCAATAGAAATGCCAAATTGTGTATCAGTTGCACTCACTCATTCATATGTATTTACAGCAGCTTGATGACCCTCTGTTCTGCCCACAGTCCCCAGCTGGCTGGATGCCTGGTTGTGGACACCCTTCCATCAGCTTACCATAGGGCACAGGGTCTGGAGTGACAAGAGCTGAGTTTGAGACCTGGTCCTCCACTAACTGAACAGGAATTGACACAACCTCTGTACATTCCAATTTTTTCAACCATAAAGGAGATGCTATCATTAAAGATTGAGTGAAATTAATATGTAAAGTGTTGTAAAAATGTAGGGTTTTAAATGGTGAACGTGGAATTCACTAGAAATTCCTCTGATGACAGTAGCTGGATATTAAAACGAAGACTGATGTATTACGTATGATATGAACTCGAATGATTTTTATGTTTGCAGTCTACACTCTCCTTTTACCTTGGTAAATCATTCTGAAACAAGCTCACCCCCGCCCCGCAGCTTCTCCATTCAAGAATGATGCAATCCTGACCTGTGATGTTTTCAGAAGTGTTTTCTGAGCATTGGCAGCTTAAGCTAAAAGCATCCTCTCTATTTTTTCTTCTTGCTATTGCATATGGGATAACTGCTCTCACCTGTTAACCCCCTCGCAGAAAATCCGCCCACCGCACAATAGCTTGCAAAACACAGCGTGGCACTCTGTGTGTGCTGCATAAAGAAGTCAGTGGGCAGGGTGTGGGGTCAGCCTGCTGTTGGGGGCAGGCTGGTTTTGTTGGCACGTCCCTTTTGTGAAGGATGTAGTCATTGTTCTACAGTCTGTACCGGGCTGCACACCATCTATTTACTTGCTGTCCTTGAACTAACAGGGGGTCTTTTCCCCCAACCATAAATGGGTTGGTGTGAGAGAATCTTCTCCCACTGAGGGACTCACTTCTGCACCAAGTCCTCTTTGTTAATCTTCTGCAAAATAAGGCAGTTTTTTGTTGAAGAGAAAGCAATCATTAATTTTTCATAAGAGCAGCAAAGTTGTGAATAGCAGAGGACCTCTTGAATAAAGAGCTTAGAGGTTCCAAAGAGAGAAGAATAACAAAGCCCAGGGGGGGAAAAAGTGTATTCTTTCTTATACTATTTATCATTCCCCCAACCCCTTCATGCCCTGTTAAGAAGGAAGAAGCCATTTATGCAAACTAACAGTTCTTCAAATCTCATGAACCTTAATTTTAATCTTTATCAGTGCCTTTTTAAATGAATAATACAGTGACCTTCAGTTTTGTCCTGTATTATGTGAGGTTGATTCATAAAGACCGCTTTAGTTTTTTAAATTAAGGCAGAAGCTGTATGTATTCTACTCAATTCTAGCATTAGCGTTATCCCAAGTGTGGCATTTATGTTCTTTCGCTTCTTTGGTATAAATAAATATCAAAGTAGGAAGACCAGTGTGAACTCTACAAGGAATAATAAACTAAAATAATATGGCATTGATTTTGTTCAGGGTGTCTAAATGCATTTTTATGATTGTGTATGTTTATAGCTTCTTCACACAAGTGACATGAATTCCAGGCAATTAAAAAGGACATGAATTTCAAGACATTTAGAAAGAGTCTCTGCTTTCCAGTAGCCCTGCATTTGACCAAATTGTAGTTCTTGAGAAAAGCACGGCAGATTTGAGACCTCCACCTTAAGAAATGGTGGAGTTATTGCCATTTTGTATTGTTTTACAATATTATTGCAAGGAAACCACATTAGGGGACTTGATTTTGGCTGCTGAAGTGCTGTAGGAGGATATAACAATTTAATAAAAGAGCAGAGAAAGATTCCCTTACACTGCATGTGTGTTTTCATTTTGCGTTTCCTCCAATCAGGGGCTCTCAGACTGGCCTAGAGTCTTGTTGCTGAGGTCTCAACCTATGTCACCTTGAGTGAAGGAGACATGACACAGGAGCTTGGGAGCCCTGCAGGGTCACAGAGAGGACTCCTTGATAAAGGGAAAGGGAACACCACATGGACAGCCTTCCACAGAATGAATTTAAGATGTGTGATGTTCTTGTGCATTTCAGTAAGATAATAGACACTCTCTTTATTGTTCAGCTAACTTCTCTGTCTCCTCTCTGACCTTCTCAGGGCATTACTGTTATTCTCTTGAATTTTTTTTGTATTATCTAAATTACTCAAGTAATACATAAATATCAACTCCTTGAAGAAATTAAAACATTACAGAGAAGTTAAAGTCCTCTCAGACCCCCTACCACTAATACATGTTCCTGTTTGCCCTCCTCTCCCTGTACCTCTATCTCCCATTTCAGCAACCATGCTCAGTTTAGTCTGCATCCTTGGAAATGTCTTAGATACATTTAAGCACCATCATTAGCATTAAACAACTAGATAGAACTGCTTTTAAAAGGTTCCCCTCTCCCATATTGGTATAATATTCTGTGTATCTTTCTGCTTTTTAAATTCATTAATATTTCCTGGAGATCTTTCCATGTTAATCCATATAGATCTACTTCATTTGTTTTAATTGCTTCATGATATTTCATGGTGTGTCTGTGCTGTAGTTATTCAGCTTTTATCCTAGACGGGCTCATTTAATTGTTTTTCCAATTTTTCTCTATTAAAAATTCTGCAGTAGTCTGTGGCTTCTTGTGCACAAGAGTGCTTCTCTAGATCCATACCTACAGGCAGGATTGCTGGACCACAGAACATGCACATTTTAGGGTTTAACAGGTAGGGCCAAATTGCTCTCGAAACTGGAGGCACCAATTTACTTTCCAACCAGCAAGGTATGGGGGTTTGCATTTCTCTGCATCCTCACCAATATTATCAGACATTAAAAGTTATGTGACTTGAATGGGTACAAAATGGTGTCTTTTATAATATTTCTCTTATTACTAATGAGATTAAGCCACTTGTTGTATGTTTATTGGCTTTTGGCATTTCCTCCGTATGATTTGTTTATTCTATTGGGTTATTTGCCTTACGGATTTGTAGGAGTTTTGTGTGTGTGTGTACATGTATATATATGGACATATACATGTGTATATGTACATGTACACCTATATTTTTACACACACACTGTATTGTAATCTTGTATCTGTTGGATGCATTACTGTCTCTGGGACCATGGCCTTCATTTAAATGTGTTTCTGGTATCTTTTTTCTCACCATTGTTTTTGACTTAGATTTTTTTTTCTCAATCTTACTGTTCTTTTCCCCCAACTTCCTTGTAAACATGCAGTGATTATCATCCTGAGCACATGGTACATTGGTTACTTTTTCCATATCAGAGGGGGGTTTGATGACTTTGTTGCCACCTCCCATTCATAGCTGTAGGAGAAGCTCAAGTGAGAAGGAAATAGTAATTGCTACTAAAACCCATTAGCAGCAGCCTACCTTGGATGCAACTTTTCTTCCACGTATTTATCTACGTTGAGGGCTTGAAGTTTGAGGAAACGTATATATGGGGATGGTGAGTGCAATTATATGTGGGAGGTTGAGGTTTTTTTTTTTTTTTTAAGTATAATTGGGAAGGGGAAAAAAACCAACTCAGCAGTTTACCTGCCATCTACTTTTCAGAAACTATGGGCCACGACTCCCAAGGCTGTATTCTGGGTTTTATTGTACACTTCAAATTGGGATATATCTCACAACAGTTGCATTTAATTGGGAGATTATTAAGAAGCATGCACAAATTCAGAGCTTCTCACCCAGAAAATGCAGCTGATATCCAGCCTAAATGAAGTTATTCTTCCCTCTGTGTTCCACTGTCCAGCAAGGAAACACATAGAGAGGGTAAACCAGGACAGAGCTTTGGTTACACTGCTGTCCCCCAAACTTCAGTGATTTGAAAACCACCTTTCCAAATATTGCCATAATAACTTTCCTCCTGTGCTATTATTTACTTAATAGTCTTCTTAAATCACCTAATCTCTGATTGTAAATAACTTCATTGAAGAGGATATATTTAACCTTTACCACTACCACAAGTGTTTCACTTGTCATATATAAAATAGATTGTAACCATGAAAATAAATACAAACACAGTAATTATGTAGCAGGAAAATACTCTGCACCTGCAGTCTGCTAGCTCTTGTTTAAAGAGGAGATTCAGTTAGGGCGCTTGGGTGGCTCAGTCAGATGAGCGTCCAACTCTTGATTTCAGCGCAGGTCATGATCTCAGGGTTGTGAGATTGAGCCTGGCTCCACTCAGGCGGGAGTCTGCTGGAGATTCTCTCCCTGCGCTCTTACCCCTGCCTGCGGGGGTGCACAAATGTGTGTGTGCGCGTGCTCTCTCTCTCTCTTTCAAATACATACATACATACATACATACACACACACACACATGAAATCTTTTTTAAGGGAGGAGAGGGGCACATGGCTGGCCCAGCGATTTAAGCATCTGCCTTCGGCTCAGGTCACGATCTCAGAGCTCTGGAATCAAACCCCAAGTGGGACAACCTGCTCAGTGGGAAGCCAGCTTCTCCCTCTCCCCGCCCCCACCTCTCCCTCCCACTCAACACACACACACACCCTCCCTCTCACACAAATAAATAAGTAAAATCTTTAAATTAAAAAAAAATTTAAAGGGGGAGATTTAGCAACTATTACAAAGAGAAAAAGGTGTTAAATACATAATGGTACCAAACTAAGATTTTTCTTTCTGATGTAAATAGAATGGAAAGAAGATTGAAATGAGATCCAATGCTGTGCTGCCAAAATCATGTTGGGAATCACCACTATCCCACATTCAGGAAAATGTTGGTATGGCCAATGGTTTGGAGTAACCCAGTGAAGTAGAGTATCCTTAATCTGTTTAGTGCAAAGTATGTCCCTAACACTTTTCTTAGTAATTCTGAGGCCAAGTTGCCTCTTCCTCCAAAACACTTGCTTTGTCCTATCTCCCCTTAAATCTAGTGCCATTGATTGAACACATCACCTTCGAATGAATTGATTGATTGTACAGACCTTTGGGTACCTGCATGCTTTTATTGGTGTGAGGCCATTGCTGTGTATCCAGATCAGATACTCGGTTGGGTTTTGCTTGGTCCTAAACCAGTGAGCCTCACCCAGAAGCAGTGTTCCATCAGAGTCACACCCAACAAATGCTGTTTTTCACAGAGAGCATAAGGTGGGAGGAGGGAGAGAGTAGGAAGGATCAGAAACCTATTCAGTGGAATTGATGCCTATTTTAAGAAGAAAACAAGTGGCAACATGCAGTGACATAAGATGTCATGGCCATATTTTGAAAAGTACATCTAGGTGACCTTAGAGTCTACTTACCTTCCTTTGGGTTCAGATGCCATCATGTACCCATTTTATTTTTTAAATATTTGGAAACCATGCATGGACTTTAAAAATAAGCAATAAAAGGGGTTTTTTTAATGATTGCACTTATTTCCTACCCCATATTCTTTCCCTTCTAGCCCTACTCCTAGAGGGAGCCAGCCAATTTTAACCCATTTGTTTGTAGGTCTTCTGCTGATAAGCTCCACGTTTCTATATAATATGCTCCCACTTTTGTTTGGCCATTTACTACCTTTAAACAATGTCTATCTACTTCTTGCTGTTTGGGATGAAAATATAAGTAATAGCATCACCCTCCCCTTTTCCTCTTGCTTCATTGTGTTTTGGCTGTTGAGAAGTCTAATGATAATCTGATTTTCAGTCCTTTATAGGCAGTCTGTTTAGTTCCTGTGGAAACCTCAGGATTCCTTATTTTTTTAAAGATTTTATGTATTTATTCATGAGAGACACACAGAGAGAGAGAGAGAGAGAGAGAGAGAGGCAGAGACACAGGCAGAGGGAGAAGCAGGCTCCATGCCGGGAGCCCAACGTGGGACTCAATCCTGGGGCTCCAGGATCACACCCTGGGCTGAAGGCAGAGCTAAACTGCTGAACCACCTGGCTGCCCAGGATCCCTTATTTTTATGGTTCTGAAATTTCATTATGATGTATGCATAATTTATGCCCACGTATTTCAGATTTTTATAAAGATACCAATTCAGTTATCTCCAGTAATTTCTTAGTATTTCATATCTTTTGATGCTATTAGTAACAGTATCGTTTTTTACATTTTAATTTCTGAGTATTCATTTTAGCATATGTAAATATAATTGAAATTGCATAATGATGTACCTTACAACATTGTTAGACTCATATTAATTACATTAGCATTTTTGTACATTCTCTTGGATTTTCTACCTAGACAATCATGTCATCTAAAGACCATTTTACTTCTTCCTTTCCAATCTGGCCTTTTGTTTCTTTTACTTAACCTCATCCATTGGCTAGAAACTCAAGAGCACTATTGAATAGGAAGGGTGAGGGTAGACATCTTTGTCTTGTTTCTGGTCTTGGGGGGAAATGTTCAGTCTGTTACCATTAAGTATGATACTAGTATATGTTTTTGGTAGATATGTTTTTTTCATGTGGAGGTATTCCTTTTTAATTCCTACTTTTTGAGAGTTCTTATCAGGAATGTATGTTACAATATATAAAAAACTTATATAACTCAACACCCAAAAAACAATCCAATTAAAAATGGGCAGAGGGATGCCTGGGTCGCTCAGCGATTGAGCAGTCTGCCTTTGGCTCAGGGCGTGATTCCAGAGTTCTGGGATTGAGTCCCGCATCAGGCTCCCTGCAGGAAGCCTGCTTCTCCCTCTGCCCCTGTCTTAGCCTCCCTCTGTGTGTCTCTCATGAATAAATAAAATCTTTAAAAAAAAATGGGCAGAAGATGTGAACAGACATTTCTCCAAAGAAGACCTAGAGATGGCCAAAGACACATGAAAAGGTAATCAACAACACTTATCATCTTGGAAATGCAAATCAAAACTACAATGAAATATCACTTCACATCTGTCAGAACAGCTAATATCAACAACATAAGAAACAAGTGTTGGCAAGGATGTGGAGAGAAAGGAACGCTCTTGAGCTTCTGGTGGGAATGCAAATTGGTGCAGCTACTCTGGAATACAGTATAGAGGTTCCTTAAAAAGTTAAAAATAGGGGCACCTGGGTTGCTCAGTCAGTTAAGCATCTTTCTTCGGCTCAGGTCATTATCCCAGGGTCCTGGGATGAAGCCCCAGGACGGACTTCCTGCTTAGCAAGGAGGCAGCTTCTCCCTCTCCCTCTACTTGCCCCACCCCACTTGTTTTTTTTTTTTCTTTCTCTTTTTCTCTTAAATAAATAAGTAAAATCTTTTTTTTTTTAAGTTAAAAATAGAACTACCCTAGCATCCAATAATTGCACTAGTGGGTATTTACCTGAAAAAAACACAAAGACACTAATTCAAAGGGATACATGCACCCCTATATTTATACGACATTATTTACAATAGCTAAGATATGGAAGCCACCCAAGTATCCATCAGCTGATGAATGGATAAAGAAGATATGGTATATGTATACAATAGAATACTAAACCATCAGAAAAGACGAATACCCACCATTTGCTTCGATGTGGATGGAACTAGAGGGTATTATGCTGAGTGAAATAAGTCAATTGGAGAAAGACAGTCATCATATGGTTTCACTCATGTGGAATATAAGAAATAATGAAAGGAATTATAATGGAAAGAAAGGAAACTGGGGGGGGGGCGCGGAATTAGAGAGGAAGACAAACCATGAGAGACTCCTAACTCTGGGAAACAAAGGATTGCAGAAGGAGAGGGGGGGTATGGGGTGACAGAGTGATGGCACTAAGGAGGGCACTTGATGTGATGACCACTGAGTGTTATAGTATAAGTTGGCAAATTAAATTTAAATTTTAAAAAGATGTGGTATGTATATACAATGGAATACTATTTCATCCATAAAAAAAAAAAAAGAATGAAATGTTGCCATTTGCAACAACATAGATTGGAGCTAGAGAGTATAATGCTAAGCAAAAGTCTGTCGGGGAAAGACAAATACCATATGATTTCACTCACATATGGAATTTAAGGAAAAAAATGAACAAAGGGAAATAAGAGACAGACGAACAAAGCAAGAAAGAGACTCTTAACTATAGAGAACAAACTGATGGTTACCCGAGCGGAACGGTGTGGAGGATGAGTTAAGTAGGTGACGGGGATTAAGAAGTGCACTTGTGCTGAGCATTGGGTGATGTATGCAACCGTTGACTCACTCTCTTGTACACCTGAAATTAGTTTAACACTATATGTTAACTACACTGGGATAAAAATTTAAAACTCAATAAATAAAAAAGGAATGTATGTTAGATTTTATCAGAGACTTTTCTGTGTCTATTAAGGTGACCATATGGTTTTTTTTACAGCTTATTAATATAGTGAATTACACTGGTTGATTTTTAAATGTTAAGCCAACTTGATGTTTCTGGGACAAAACTTTCTTTGTCTCTCTATGTATTGTTGGATTTGATATACTGAAATTTTTTTGGAATTTTTGTAGGCTCATGAGGGATATTGGTCTGTTTTGTTGTTGTTTTTTCTTCTGTCAACATCTTTGTCTAGTTTTGGTATTAGGGCAATATTGAGCTCATACAAAAAATTAGAAATTATCTCCTCCATTCCAATTTTCTGGAAAAGGTTGTATAGACTTGGTATTATTTCTTCCTTAATATTTAATGTAATTCACCAGTGAGTTCTCTGGCCTGGAGTTTTCTTTGTGGAATGTTATTTTTTAATTAAAAATGTCTTTAGTAGATATAGGGCTCTTAGGTTATCTGTTTCACTCTCAGTGAACTTTGCTAATAATTTGTGTCTTTCAAAGAATTTGTCCATTTCATCTAGTTATCAAATTTGTTGGCATAAAGTTCTTCACAATATTCTCCTTGTTATCTTTTTATTCTCTGTAGAGTATATAGTGATGTCACTTCTCTTGGTCCTATTATCTGCAATTCTGTCTTCTTTTTTTTTTCTTGATAAAACTGACTACAGGTTTATCATTTTTATTCATATTTTCAAAGAACCAGTTTTTGGTCTCATTGATTTTTTTCTATTGTTATTCTTTTTTCTATGTCATTGTCTTATGTTCCTGTCTTTATTATTTCCTTCCTTCTACATAGTTAGGTTTAATTTGCTTTTGCTAGGATGCCTCGGTGGCTAGGGGTTGAGCATTTGCCTTTGGCTCAAGTTGTGATCCCGGGTCCTGGGGTCAAGTCCCACATTGGTCTCCCTGCAGGGAGGCTGATTCTCCCTGTGTCTCTGACTCTGTGTGTCTCTCATGAATCAATCAATAAAGTATTTTTAAGAAATATTTGCTTTTGATTTTTAAGTTTTGTACAGGGAAAATTAAGACTTGTCTTCTTTTCTAATATAGGCAGCTGGTACTATAAATTTCCCCCTCCATACTGCTTTAGTGGCATCCTCCAAATTCTGTTATCTTAATTTTCATTCAGTTAAAAATTACTTTCTAAATTCCAATTCACCTTTGACCTATGAGAAATTCAAAAGTATATTATTTTGTTTCCAAATATTTAGTGATTTTTCAGGGACTATTCTGTTGCTGATTTTTAATTTAACTCCATTATGATCCTAGAATATGCTTTGTGTGACTAGAATCTTCTTTAATTTACTGAGACTTGTTTTATAGCCCACAATATGGTCTATTGTTGTAAATGTCCATATGCTCATGAAAAGAATGTGTGTTCTGCTGTTGGGTGAAATTGTTCTATAAATGTCAATTAAATAAGTTGTTTGATAGGGTTGTTTAGATCTTCTATTTCCTTATTGATTTTCTGTCTACTTGTTCTATATATCATTGAGACAAGAGTATTGAAATATCTGGCTACATTTATGGTTAGTCAATTTCTTCTTGCAATTATACTAGTTTTATCTCATGTATTTTGAAGCTCTGTTATTAGGTTTGTGATTATATGTGCTCTTGATGGATGAAACCCTTTATCAATATGCAATGACATTCTTCATCCCAAGTGATACTCTTTGATGTGAAATCTCCTTTATTTAATGTTAATTTAGCTTTCCTTTGATTGTTCTGAATATATGTTTTTCCATTCTTTTACTTTTAACCTACTCTGTCATTATATTTGGAATGTGTTGCTTATAGGTAAGTCTTGCTTTTATTTAATCTGACAATCTCTGCCTTTTAATTGTGGCATTTAGACCATTTATATTTAATGTGACAGGTGATGTATAGGTTTAAATGCTATTTCTTTTTTATTTGTTGCATCCCCTCTTTCTTCCTTTCTTCCTCTTTTCCTCCCTTACTTTGGATTAATTGAATTTTTTTACAATTCTATTTTATGTCCTTTGTTGGCTTATCAGCTCTAACTTTGCTTTTTGTTATTTTACTCGTTACTTTAGGGTTTATGAGAATATATTTAGCTTATCATAGTCCACTTTCTAGTGATTTTATGCCACTGCACATTTGGGGTAAGAATCTTGAAGTAGTATATTCCTGTTTCTCCCCTGCCAACCTTTTTTGTCATTATTACCATACCTTTAACCTCTAGAAATGTTACAAACCCCACATTATATTATTAATTTTATTTAGACAATTATCTTTCAAAGATATTTTCAATAAGGGTCTATATATGTATATATACACATATGTATTTATGTATGTATGTATGTGTATATATATGTGTGTATATCCATTTCCATTATTCTTCTCTCCTTTTTGTAAATTCATATATCCATCTCACATCATTTTTCTTTTGCTTAAATTATTTTCTTTAACATTTCTTATAGTGCAGTCTGCTAGTATTGAGTTCTTTTAGCTTTTATATGACTTAAAAAGCATTATTTACCTTTTTTTAAATTGTAATGTCCAATTTTATTCCTATAAAACTGAATGAGTTGTCCATGAGTTGAAAACTTATGTCCACATAAAACCCTGCATATAAATGTTTACAACAGCTTTATTAATAATTGCCAAAACATGGGAGCAGCCAAGAGATCTTTCAGCAGTGAATAGATGAATGAACTGTGGTACTTTCAATAATGGAATATTATTCAGCAATAAAAAGAAGTGAACTATCAAGCAACAGAAAGACATAAAGGAGCCTGGAACACACTGTTAAGTGAAAGAAGCCAATCTGAAAAGGCTACAAGCTATATAATTCCAACTCTATGATGTTCTGGAAAAGGCAAACTAGGGGGCAGTAAAAAAGATCAGTGGGGCAGGCAGAGGGGGTGAGGCAGACATGCTAGTTGGGAGGGAGGGATGAACAAGCAGAGCACAGAGGGCTTTTAGGAAGAAAAAGGGGCTTGGCAAGAGTCACAACATCACCCTTTTTTTTCTACAATCAAATTTACTTTCCAAAAAAAAAAAAAAAAAAAAACAAATTTACTTTCCCCCAAATATTAAATGACACATGGATACTTAGAAGGACAAAGAAAAAGCAAAATAAGAAAGAAAACAAAGAAAATCACTCATGAGTACACTACACAGACTACTGGGAAATTTTAAGTGTATTTTTTATTTTCAAACATTAGGAATATTTTCCTTTGTTATAAGAAAATACCCATCTAACACAAATTTAATGAATAAAATTGGTGTAAAAACCAAGAAAAAGAGGGCTTTTAGGGCAGTAGAACTATTCTGTGTGGTATTGGAATGGTGAGCATATGTCATTATACCTTTGCCAAAACCCATAGAATGGTGCAGCCTGGGTGGCTCAGCAGTTTAGCGCCGCCTTCAGCCCAGGGCGTGATCCTGGAGACCCGGGATCGAGTCCCACGTCGGGCTCCCTGCATGGAGCCTACTTCTTCCTCTGCCTCTCTCTCTCATTCTCTCTCTCTCTCTCTCTCTCTGTGTCTCTCATAAATAAATAAAATTTTAAAAAAATTAAAAAAGAAAAAAAAACCCATAGAATGTACAACACAAAGAGTGAACCCTAATGTAAACTATGGACTTTAATAACATATTAATAATGACACTTATCAATTGTAACAAATATATCACAGTAATGTAAGATGTTAATAATAGGGTAATGAGTAAGGAGTGGCAGGGTACATGGGAACTCTGTACCTTAGTTCAGTTTTTCCCTAAAATTAAAATTGATTTAAAAAAATGAAATCTATTTTTTAAAAATTGAGTTAAATAGTATATATTGTAGTTACAGAGTATGTGTGTGTGTGTATAAAGTATATATTAAAAAAATAAGTATGTATTTATTTATTATGTTGATATATACTACTTAACATAGTAGTTAAGCCCATGGATTCTGGAATCACATTGTCTGGGCTCAAATCCTGACCCTGCCACTCAAAAACTCTGTGACTTTTAGGCGGGTGGCTTAAAAACTTTGTGCCTCAGTGTCCCCACATAGAAAATAATAATAAAATGATAAAAATAAAACAATAATAGAATCAGGGTGACTCAGTGAGTTAAGTATCTGCCTTTGGCTCAGGTTGTGATGTCAGGGTCCTGGGATTGAGCCCTGAGTCATCAGGCTCCCTGCTCAGTAGGGAGTCTGCTTCTCCCTCCCCCTATGCCCCTCCTCTCTGCTCATGTGTGTGTGCTCTCTCTCTCTCTCTCTCACAAATAAATAGTTTTAAAAAACAATAATAGGATATTTCACAGTTGTTATGAGGATTAAATCACATGTGAAGCCTTTGAACAAACCCTGGTACATGCTAAATACACATAATGATATCTATGGTTAATGTTATTTGATCATGAATACTCACTTGAAAAAGAAAGACTGAACATATTTTGGAAACTACTTCTTGAATACACTTTACATGATGAAGAGTGGGGTCTTAAATATGTAAATTTTTATAAGGATGCAAAGTATGCCAATCCAATATAATTGCCATTTTGCACATTAAATTCCTGGTTTTGGTACTGCCTGATTGGTGCTGCTGGCCATGGTGGCATTGGTTTTGGTGCCATTTCATTTCATTTCCTTCAGATAAAATATTTCTGAATTTAAGAATTCTATAAGGACACTCAATTAAAGCACTTGTTAAAAGCCAGAGGCTTTCCACAGATTCCTGCTCTGGGCAGGAATAGCATGAAGCTACTGAACATCTTCCTTGAACTAGTTCTGTTTCCATGAGCCAGTCAACTGCAGATGTCACAGCATGGGTGCTGTAGCAGTCTCTGCAGAGGAAAGATGTGGATGGCCAGATACTCTTCCTCAAGGGACTACACCAGTACTCATGGATCTCTCACCTGCTATAGGCACCCAGCCCATTCAGTCTCTACTTGCCCTTTCATTTAAAAAGGATAGGTTCACTACATATAGAATTCTAGGTTAACAGGTTTTTGTTTTCCTTTTAGTACTTAAAAAAATGTGATTCCACTGTCTTCTCACATGCATTATTTCTATCTAGAAAGCCACTATAATCCTTAGCCTTTATTATCTCTGTATAATGTGTCTGTTTATCTAAAGCTGCTTTCATGATTTTCTTCCCATCACTGGCTTTAAGAAAGTTGATTAGGATATACTTTGTGGTCTCATTCTTCATGTTTCTTATACTCAGGACTCACTGAGCTTTGTGGATCTGTGGTTTTATTGGTTTTTTTTTTTAATCAAATTTGGAAGTTTTTTGCCATTTGTTCCTCAACATTTTTTTCTGTCCCACCCTTTCTCTACTGTATTTCGGGGACTCCAAATTCCCATGTATTCAGTGGCTTCAAGTTATCCCACGGCTTATGGATGCTCTGCTCATTTTATAAAATTCTCTTTCTCCTGGTCTTTTGTTCTGAATGTTTCCCATTGCCTTGTCTTCAAATTCACTAGTATTTTCTTCTGCAGTCTCTAATCTGCCATTAATCCTAGCCAATGTAATTTTTGTCTTAGATTTTGTAGTTTGCTCTAAAGATTTGTTAGGTAAGGGTCATCTGAGTGGTACAGTTGGTTAAGTGTCCGTCTCATGATTTCAGCTCAGGTGGTGATCTCCGGGTGATGGGGTCAAGCCCCACATCAGGCTCCATACACAGTGTGGAGTCTGTTTGTCCCTGTTTCTCTGCTCCTCCACCTGCTCATGCTTCTCTCTCTCTCAAATAAATAAAATGTTTAAAGATGTGTTAGGTAAGATCAAAGAAGTGTTTGGTTTGGGGGTAATTATTCCCCACAATTGAGGCAAATCATTCTGCATATGTACACAAGGTACTGCAAATCTTGAAGTTTTCCAATCTCAGTGGTTGGAAATAGGCATTATTTCCAGGCCTATGTCACCAATTGACACTGTTCTCTATCCTTTTGAATGGATTTTTACCTGGCCTTGGGTAGCATCTCCCCATGCACACACTTTTATTTCCTCAGCTGAATACTCAAGTAGAACCATGTTAAGATCTTTGGAGTTCTCTCTCTGTACAGCCAGCTCTCTCTCTCTGGTACTCTTCTCTGTAAGTTCTGGCTGCCAAGGTCAGTTCTTTTTTTTTTTTTTTTTTAATGAGTCTTTTTTTTTTAAGATTTTATTTATTCATGAGAGACACAGAGAGAGAGGCAGAGACACAGGCAGAGGGAGAAGCAGGCTCCATGAAGGGAGCCTGATGTGGGACTCGATCCCAGGACTCCAGGATCAGGCCCTGGGCTGAAGGCAGCGCTAAACCGCTGACCCACCCAGGCTGCCCCCCAACGTCAGTTCTTATATTCATCTGCATCCACTTAACTCCAGGACTCCCACCTGGGTTCACCCTCTTTGTGCTGTGGCCTGGAACCTCCTTCCAGGCAGTAAGCTTGGGGAATCAGAGGGTTACCTCATTTGTTTCCCTGTTCTCAAGGACCACTAGTTTTTTTTTGACCAATGTCTAGTGTCTGGTATCCTATTGTTTCCTACATTTTGTCCATTTTTTCTAGGTTGTCCTAGATAGGACGGTAAGTCAGGTTCCTGTTATTCCATTTTGGCTAGAACTAGAAATTTGGCATTTACTCTCATTTTAGTGGGGTTTCAGTGAAAAGAGGAAATACATATACTCATTTCACTATATTGAACCAGAAGCGCAGAGAGCACATTTTTTTAAAAGGATGCTGCTGCTTATTGTATTAGAGCCTCTATTAACACAAGCTCATGGCCTTGTAATTATTTATTCAAATTCATAACCTCTGAATGGACTTCTTGAAGAGTGGAAACTGTGTCTCATTGATTTTGGGCTTATCTTAGTGCTAAATGGGAGACCTATAGATGTTTGTTGAATGAGTGAGTGAATGAATGATGCTGTTACTTCAGCATCATTAATATCTATAAGGTTGCAGCATCATTAATATCGGTAAGGTTGCAGATATTAGGAGTTGAGACTGCAGGTAAGTTAAGATCTTTGTAGGGAAATGCAGTTTACCCTCCAGAACATTATTCTTTTAGGCTGCAGCTTTTTGGGAGTCATTAACATTAGCACTTGCTTCTGCCTTCATGGCAGGAAACACTTCTTTAAAATGCTGTCATACATTGTTCTGGTGGAACATGTCCAAAACACTTGGGGAAATTTTATTCTTGGCCATTAATCCTCGTAGTTTTCTAATCTGATCTCAGTGTGAAAATTATTGTAGAATAACAGAAAAATATATCTTTCCAACCCATCTATTCGCTTGTTTTATTTTCATGTAATATCAATTTAATATTTTAAAAGTTCCTTAAGGTTCAATGTATAGTGATAAAGACAAATGGATATATTTTAAGACCAGATTATCCTTTTCTAAAGAGTATGGAACTGTATCATATACTTATTGAATCTTTCAGAGACTCAGAAACTGAGAAATGTGAGTGAAATCATCTAAGTATGTCACTTCTTAATTCCTTGGATTATAAAGGTAGCATAGCATCATGGTCTCAAGTAACTATGGAGCCCGATTGCTTGTGTACACTTTCACCTTTTACTAGCTGTCTGACCTTGAGCGAGTCACTTAACCTTTCCAAGCCCCAGTGTACCTTATGTAAAAATGGGCTAACAATAGCACATTCTCTGTTGTTACAAAGATTAAAATGGTTATTGCTAATGAAATGCTTTAAATGGTGCCTGCTACATGGCAAGGACTAGGTAAGTGTAAGAAAATTAAAATAAGACAAAATGAAGTGAGATAGAATAAGAATAAAACCTTACTCCATCATTTAGCATTTTGTCTCATTCTACCTCTCCCAAAGGTAAAAACTCCAGTGCTTTATCAAAGTATTTCCTGCTTTAATAGATTGCATTTTTGGAAATCAGTTGGCTATTGAAGATAAAAGAACCTTTCCTAATTTCCTCTTCTAGATCTTTTATGCAACAATGATTCCTGTCTCTGTTTATTTCATTGAGTCATGTTTAATCAGGCTCTTTCCTTGGTACCTTCATGTTTTCTTTAGTCAAGACCTTCAGTTTTCCTCAGTTATACCATAAATTCTACCTCTGCGCTGTCCCCTCCCCAGCACCAAGTAGACGCTAGGGATTTCCCATCATAATGTCCAATCTACCCTCACCTTTGTTATGTGGCTATTACCTGGCATGCTTTAACACAAATATGCTTTCCATCCTCACTGGGTTCCTTCCTAATTTAATATCCTTATTTTCTACGGTATCCTGATTTCACAGGTATCTAAGGCTTACAGCATTATTTTGGGTTGTTAGAGACATACTTTTGATTTACTATCCCTTTTCCATTTTTAAGCTTATTTATCTGTTATATTATTTAATTTGCTATTATAATATGTATAATATTCTCTATTTTATATAATATGATTTTTAGTATGCATTTAAAGTACTTGTTTTATTAAATAATAATAATAATGTTTAATTAAATACGTTTTATTATTTAGCACCATCTGTCTGCGTTATGATTGTCCTAGCATATCATTGTCCAGATTATTAAAAAGTTGTTTAAAAAAGCTTAGTCAGCAATGAGTGATTGAATTTATTTTGTAAATATGACTCAGCTCATGGCTTTTTGAAATTTATATTGATTTATGTTTTTATTCTGTATCTCGGTCTATCTGATGCCATCTTCGGGGACTTCTGTGCACAATGCATATCCTTATATCTGTTTCTATCTGGGTATTTGAGACAAGGGAGACCCACAAGGAAAAGTCCACAGCAACAAAGATGAGCCTAAAATCAAGGTTTCCTAATTAGAATTAAATTTTTTAAGATTTTTTTACTTATTTGTTTCAGAGAGAGAGCAAGAGAAAGCATGAGTGGTGGGGAGGTGCAGAGGGAGAAGGAGAAGAAGACTTCCTGCTGAGCAGGGAGCCCTATATGGGGCTCCATCCCAGGACTCTGGGATCATGACCTGAGCTGAAGGCAGACGCTTAACTGCTTAGCTGACTGAGCCATCCAGGCGCCCCCCTAATTAGAATTAATTTCAATTCAGCGCAGTCCCGTCCAACATCAGAAGACTTGACAGCTATCAAAAGGGCATCTCAAACACACATCACAGATACCTCTGCCTGCCTGCCTGCCCCACTGGGGCAGTCACTGTTCTCAGTGTGTAGATGGCAAAGGCTCTGTGGGTATCTGACAAGAGAACCTCAGTTATGCAGGCTACACTTACATCATCACACAGCAGCCCTGCGCAATAACAAGTACTTATTATGAGGATGGAATAAAGTGTAGATTAAATAAAGCCACATTGTGATGGGTCACGGTTTCTAAACAAACCTTCCTGGCTGATTTGGGCCTGACACTTTGAAAGCTGCTGGTATGACTGCACTTGAACATGTGGAAAGAAGAGTCAAGACAGAATGATGAAATCCTTTTTTTTAAGATTTTATTTTTATTATTTATTCATGGGAGATACAGAGAGGGAGGCAAAGACATAGGCAGAGGGAAAAGCAGGCTCCTCAAGGGGAGCCCGATGTAGGTCTTGATCCTGGGACTCTGGGACCACACCCTGAGCCAAAGGCAGATGCTCAACCCCTGAGCTGCCCAGGCATCCCCAGAATGATGAAATTCTGGAATGCTTTTGTTTAAAATTACTCTCTTGTATGTGTGTATGGACACAGGCACACACACACACACACACACACACAAACCCCTCCCCCACATCCATATCCACATGCACCTGCATATGTGAACTGTTCCCTGGGTGCACTTCTTATCATTTTATCCAACCAAACGCTGGTCATTCCTACTGTGGTCCTTCTCTAGATGAATTCTCTAAATATTTGGAGAAATAAGAGGGTATCCTCTATATGTGTGCAGTAGTGGATTTTGCTGGCTCTTAAAACATTATCTTTTATAAATCCCCAAGTGTTAGAAGTGAGAAAATCATCTTTCTTTTGAATTTAGCAAATAGCATTTGTGTGCATACATGCTTATGCCATCTACACACTTACACTGTAATTGAAACACTGTGGAAAAGCAAACCATCAGCTTTTAACGTTGTCAGGCATGAGCTTCTCCTTCTTATCTTCTCCTAAATTGATGTTTAGAAGAACAAGAGGCCTCTCTGGCTTGGTGTTTATAAGCCCTACTGGAAAAAAATGTCAGTGCCTTTTTAGACTCAGAATCACATGATAGTAAATGTGAATCTAAGCAATGGCTCAAGTGCTTTCTAAGCAATGATTCCGATAATCACACACATCCTTCTTTTGTTTAGTAAATGGCCATAAAAGCTAATAAGAAAGTAGTGCTATTTGCATGTTTCATGCTCTTACTCTGTATGGAGTCCAGTAGTTGAATAGTCTCATCTGGGAGCTAAGAGAGGCAAACAGAACTGATTTCCTGAATCCCCTAGTGAGTGTCTCCAGACCTAGGGAACAAGTGTTTTGGGGTACAAGTTAAGACTGGAAAGGTTTTGCTAGTACAGTGACCTGGACATGCTGCTGGAGAAACGAAATGCAGTCCTAGGGAAGTTGAAGCCTTTCCTCTCCTTGAATGGGCTCTGTTCTAGGATGTTCCCCCATGTGAGGGTATTGTACTTACCATGGAGTTAAATGTCAGATCATCACATCCTTGGGATGGAAGCAATTAGAACAAGATTTATGTTTGTAAAAACATTTGATTATCAAAGTAAGTAATCAGGGTACTTGGAAAAAAGATAATGCAGAGATATGGGTTCTGAAGTCAGACAACCTCGTTTCAAATCCCAGTTCTACTTGCTGAGTGATCTCAGGCTAGTGACTTAAACTCTCTGGGCCTCAGATTCTTTCTGTATAAAAGGAGGGAAATATTGGATAATCATACATTTATAATAAGTGTTAAATGAGTTGTTATGTGCAAAACAATTCACAAATAATATGCACTAAATAAATGTGAATTATTATGATTTTATTCATATGTGTGAAGAAAGGACTTTCACAGCTAAGGTATCAAAAGAAGTGGAGATGTTGAGGAACTGTTTGGCTTTAAAGGATAAATTCCAGTATGGAATGAGGCCCTGTCTAACAACCAAATCCCATATGACATAATGTGTACCTCAGGCTTCAGAGGGGGAAAATGTTTAAAGGTGCCAAAAATTACTTTGTGGGTTTTTTTTTTCAAATTATAATAAAGGATATCCTCATTCCTGCCTTAACTTTCTCTCCCCTAGCACTATCTCTTACTCTATGGTCTGTGAGTGTATCTCTCTTCCGAGTTTGGCCCTTTTTTTAGAACTAGTTGTGAACTCTTTGTTCTCTCACATAGACATATGATAGTGGGGGAGGAGGGGTGTGTATTTTTTAAATTTCAGTAAGAAATCTGTCTTGCCATCTCCGTAGAGTAGAAAATTTAGAGTCTGTTAATTTCATTCCCCTTTCAAATCCCATTCAACAGTGTACTTAATGCATGATCCAGGTTAACCAGACATTTCCACGTGAGTAATGTGCAGCCTTCAGAGGTTTGGGGTGGGCTTTGGATTTTGTATATATTAGAGAGAATCCTTGGGGTATCTTTTGAAGTGGTCTATTTGGGGACTGTGCTAATATTCACTGTCAGACAGCCCAACCCTAGGCTACTGGAATACCTTTTGTCCCTAAGCATGGAAAGCTGCAAGTATCTGCAAAGTTAGGATCTCCTTGGAATCCTTAACCAACAACTGCCAGGTATGAGTATAAATACCCCAGCTTCCTTGCACTTTGGCTGAGGGAATTCTGAGGCATGTGTGTTGCAGTTTTCCAGTTTCCCTCTGAGTCACCCACTGGGATGGCTGGCTTCCCACTGTCCCTCTTCCCCTGTCCACCTTCCCTTCTTTGTCTCATGTCTCCCCTCACTTCCCCCAAACTCCCTGCGCCACCCCAGAAACCACTTAGCTCTCAGATCCTTGGCTCTGAGTCTCTTCTAAGATGGTATACACACTGTAAAGGCAGAAGGGCATCTGCTAAGCCTGGATTGGGTTTTGCCAAAACCACTTTGTGCCCTGACTTGGCACAATTAGTAGACCATTGCTTTCCCTGGGTTTGAAATTCTCTACCCACTCAGAGAACAGCTTATCATGGATGCCAACCTGTCAAGGTTTAGACTGTTGGAAAGTGGGCGAGGACCATAGCCACTCATTGACTTACTCAACTGGGACAGCAGGACAGCCAATTTGTCTTGGGGGAGGAAAATTTTAGTAGCAGCAGACTGGCTTCTAGCATCCAGCATACTGTGAGTGCTGGTTTCTCAGCATGAGTGGGCCTCAGCAAATGCTGCTATCCATTTCATCCTCTCTCTTTGCAGACAGACTTTTGAGACAAGTACTTTGCTGTTATTCTAGTACCAACCTAGCTAAACCAGTCACCATACCCACTATTGTGTCAAAGAAAACACCTGCTTCCTATAAGATTCTCTAGCTAATGGGGAAAACAGGTTAGTTCATGTGGTCTCTTACTGCAAGCCAGCTCATCCTTTGGCAATTGGAAACCAAGATTGCACATTTAGACAGGTGGATCTTTTAAAAGCATCTCCTTTACCATATTCTCCGTTTCAGACTTATCCCTATCTTCTTTCCTGTTTTGCTTTATCACCTTTGTGATGCTTTAATCCTCAGCACACCAGCTGAAGCTCTGTGAAATCTGTATCACAGTATATTAGCATTCCAAAATACAGGCAATCTCTGAGTAGACAATAAATTTGATTTTGCACAAGTGGCATCCTTTATACTTTGCTCATAAGGCAATCTCTCAAGTGTATCTTTTTTTTTTTTTTTTTGAAACACAACACAAATAGTCTGGTGAAGTAAAAATGGGTTGCATGATGGGTTTTGTGCTCAGCAAAAAGAACTTGGACAAAGCAGCCATGCTGATGTTCTTATTTACAAAGGTTGCCGTCTGGGAAATTAGTGTCTGCTGCTGCTCAGTAATTAGGAAAATTTAGGACCCCTAGCGCTCCAACATCTTGCATTAAAGGTTGTATGTCATCGGTGTTTTCATGAGAATTTGCTGGATTTCTGTCATTAATAACAGGCATAAACCCAGCAAGCAGTAGAATATGCATTACATTTAATCAATTTGCTATTTGTATTCATTATGTATGTCCTCCATTTTGAGTCATGAAAAATTGAAAGGCCGTTACAAATAGAAGGAGCATCATGGATTACAAATGATGGAACAAGAGCATAAGCACTATTAATTGGTCAATTGTTCTTGTCAGTACATTTAAAGTGATTAAGGCAGAAAAATTAGAAGGGACATGAATGTGCTTGGGAAGTAGAAGCCCAGGAACACTGGGGTGCTCCCAAGTGCCTCGTGCCCACATAAATGCAGCAAAAGCCAACGGCATTTATTCCAGCAAATTCACTCAACAAGTGTTTGTTGAGCACATGCTGTGTGCCAGGGGTTGTGCTGAGTGTTGGGAATACAGCAGAAAACAAAGTAAATGAAGTCTTTGACCTCTGGAGGCTTATATGCAGGTGGGGAGGGAGAACTGTGAAATGATGCAAAATATGTAGAGCTAAATACTTAACACAGATATATAATATCTAGTAGTGGTAAGACCCGTGAAGAGCACCAAAACAAGAGAAGGGCATTGAGAGTGATGGATGGTAGGGGGGCAGGCCTCTTTGGGGAAGTGACATGTGAACAGAGGTTTAAATGAAGAGAGAAGACAAGCCATATGGCTCTCGGGCCAACGAAGGGTATTTCATTCATATGAATTGGTCTAACATCTCAACTTTTATCTAACTCTCAAGAATACAGGAATCCTTGTAATTCTTTGTGTTGGCTTTACCCAGTGGAATCACTTCTCCAGAGCTACAAAGTCTATCAATAGCAATTGTCTCACTACTGCCCCCTTCTGTGCTAGCAGTCCTGTTAAAGTGAAAACTGATGGCTTTAGTTAGCATTTTAATTGCTAGCATCTAAAGCGCTCATCACAAAAATAAAAATAAAAATAAAAAATAAAGCTCTCATCACGGCTCACAAAGCCTGAGGTGATCTGGCTCCTGTCTCTCATTTCATACCAGTCTTCTCTCTCTTGCTAAGTTCTAACCCCTGGACTTCCTGTTGCTCACACTACTAGCTCTAGCTGTCCCTCTGCCTGGTAATCTGCCCTCAGACTCAGAGAAGCCCTTCCTGACTAGCAGGCCAAAGTTGTTTCTTGGTCCCTTGCTATGAGGTCCTCCTGCTTTATTTTCATCACGGTCCTTACTGTTGCCTGAAGTGCATGCTCTCTGCTTGTTTGTTTCTTGTGTAGCTCCCATATTTGAGTACACACTCCCTGAGACCAGACACTCACCACCTGAGTTCACTGCTATATTCTGGTGCCTGAAACAGTGCCTGGCACACACAAGAGTCTCAAAGGCCCAAGATGAAGGAAGAGATGAGTGCATTAATGAGTGAGTCAATCGATCAATCTGCTAAGCAGCCAAAATAAAGGTAAAAATGGACAGTTTGATGTCTGCCTTTTTTATTCAGGTAGCTATTTTCAAATTTTGCCTGAAATCCACATGGAAGAAATGGGTGTACATTCTGAGCAGTGCTATCTACAGTTTGGGGCAAAGGAAAGTAATTAGGTAACATTGATATTTGTACTATTTGGCTCTTGCTATACCTTTTTAAGTAACTTAAAATTTATTTTCAATGCATTGATTCATTTCTATGGGTTAAAATGGTATGTTACTGTCTTTGATTATTTGCGGGTGATAGAATGGGGGCCCAGGTGAACCATGGCAAAGGAGTTTCATGGCAATTCTGCTTTTCAGAATTGATGATCTAAGAATCCTTACTTAACACATAGCATCTGGAAAATAGATCAGGAGAGGGTGATGTTGTGTGGTGGTTCCAGACCCCACGTTCATTCCAGGATATGGTTCGTAGCAGACTTATGAGTATCTATCATGTAACAGACTCTGTGGCAGGTTCTGGGGTACCAGGTGAAGGAGGCAGTATTGCTCCCTACCACCAGGAAGAGCTGATGGTCAACAGCAGTGGTTCTCAAACACCCCCTCACACACACACTAGAATCACCTGGGGGTCCCCTGTATATACCTATGTCTGAACCCCCTTCCAGGAGGCCAGTTGGTTCAAAATCTCTGGCCCAGGGACTTACACATTCATATTTTTTAAACCCTACATGCTGCTCATGAGCATCCAGAGTTGAGACCCACTGGTCTAGTAGAAGAATGGACGTATATAGAGCAAACCACAGGCAATGGCCTGATATTTCTCTTTGGTGCGTAACTGCAAGTCAGAAAGAAATGTTTTTAGGGATCCAGAGGCCAGATGACCTGGTTACACAGAAGATAAATGTTACATGTATTTATTATCCACTCCTACCCCCCCAAAAAAAACTGATAAAAAAATGGCAAATACCATGTATTAAATGATTATTTTTCCTATATGGAGCCAAGCAGATGATTTTATTTTTCTCTATAAGTCAGGAGCTGGCTATTGTGTCCTTAGGCAAATAAAGAATTTTAATTAAAACATAGTGTCTTTCCTAACCGGCAGACATGAGAGAAAGGAAAATATGAGAATCCACAGGGTAACCGTCAAAGGGAAGGAATTAACATGTCCTCTAAAATGATTTTAAAAGGTCAGAATTTCCCGAAGTGCGGTGGTGAAGGTGATCTGAAACTGTTCCTTGCCCTGCCTGTGCCTTTGATGGTGGGCATTGAAGTGTTTAGACTGGAAAAAAGGCAGATCTTTCTGAGTAATTAATTGAGGTTTAGGTTATTCAGCTGAAGATCAAGCTTTGCTTGTTCCCCCCTTGAGTTGGGTGAAAAAGAACAAGAAAGTGAGAATGATTTCATAAGGGCTAACATGTTGTTCTGAGTGGCACTTCTAACTAAAATATTGATAAAATATTCCTGTCTTGTCTAGTGATGAAAGGTGAGGTTTTAAAAAGCAGTCTTTGCCATCAGATAGGTACTTCACAAAAGTCAGCTATCATGTTGTCAGGAAGTCTGCAGGCAGCGTCTTGTCCTCAGGCTTTGGCCTCCCTTGCTCTACCACACTCTCCGCTCTTTGCAGGGAAGACTGAAGTTTCCATCCACCGTATAAACTCAGATGAACACCTTTGATGGTAGAAGGAACAGTCGCCCAAACCTCCAAATATCCACTCTGCCACTCTGTCTTCTTGGATTTGAGTTACCAACAGTTGATGATCTTGAGAAACACTCAGTTTCACAGAAACCTCATACTCAAATACTTAAAGAAAGTGATATTTTACAAAACAGAGGGGTGACCTGGGAGAGTGGAAGAGGGAAGCAATGAAGACCCAGGGGCCTCTCTAGAAATGAAGGTGACCAAGAAGGCCGGCCCCAGGCATGTGGCTCCTGGGGACACACTCCATCCAAGGAAGTGGCAGGTCTCAATACTGGCTGCACACTGCAGTCACCTAAGGTCCTGAAAAATACTGATTCCCCCTGCCCAGATTCCTGAGGGTCAGGGGTACTGGGTCTAAGCATACTTTGTAAAAACTCCTAAGGGACCTGAACGTGCAGCCAGGATTGGGAACCACAGATGACATCCCAGATTAGTTACCACAGTGGGTCACCAGGGAAGTACCATTGATGGTACAATCCCCTGAGCTCAAGGTCTTGGCACATTTGGGGGTCAGCAGAGGACAAAGACTCATCATCAAGGGAGACACTTTGGTGAGAAAAACTGAATATATCCACAGCGGGGCCATTGTCCCCTTCCTCCTGTGACTTCTTGACTGTAATTTCCTGCAGAAATTGCAACATGCAGGACGGACATGTCTTTCAGATAAATAAATTCCTGTCGTGCAGGTCCCTCCTCCAGTTAATGATACTATGGTGAGAAAAGCCACTTGCAGATGAAGGGAATAACGTGAGAGAGAATCAGAAGTGGGGTGATAGAATGCCTGGGTGGCTCAGTGGTTGAGCGTCTGCCTTTGGCTCAGGGCGTGATCCTGGGGTCCTGGGATCAAGTCTCACATCAGCCTCCCTGCAAGGAGTCAGGAGTCTGCTTCCCCCTCTGCCTATGTTTTTGCTTCTCTCTCGGTGTCTCTCATGAATAAATAAAACATTTTTAAAAAAGAAGAAGTGGGGTGATAGTGGGCCTGGTAAGCTCCACTTTGTAGGAGAACAGGTAGGGTCTTTGGGGAGGTTTATGCAGAGATCCAGGGCAGCCTGGGGCACCACAGGCCAATGCTGACTAGGGCTCCAGGGTTTGGAGATGCCATATGATTTCACACCTCCTCCATTTTCCCAGGACAAATCAGAGGCAGGGAGAAGATAGGGAAGGGGAAGAAGCCAAACAAGGATGCAATAGAGGTGACATCTCAAATGCAACCTGGTCCCAAGAGGAGCCTGGGCACAAATTATACCTTGGGGCTTGTTCAGCCTTGGGACAGAGGAGTGTGAGGTCTGTGTACTCCCAAAGGGGCCATGCATTGGGTAAAGGCCATCTGAGGCTTGGTGGGTTCATTTTAGGAAAGGTAGCCCCAAGGCCCAAGGAGCATCCCCTGAAGGTCATAGGTGGGAGCTGGTAGCAGCATAGCCTACAGAAACTGGGAGATAGGTGCACAAGCTGATAAAGGGATCCAGAGGGGTCTGGGCAGGGTGCTAACTACCTGCTTCCCCAGCCAAAGCATCACCTCCTAGCTCCCTGTATTTCTATTGACAAATCATAGATCATGTTTCTACATTCCCTCCTCTGACTCAGTAGATTTCCTCTCATAACCTTTCTCTTCCTTACTGTCTGGTTCCTTGTTTTCATTGTTTTCTGTTTCTTGTGATCAGTGTGGGACATCTAGGAAGCCTGGAGGGTGCCACTGAGGGAAATGGGACAAGGAGTCCACTCTGACCTGCGCAGCAGCTGTGATGCTCTCTGCAGCCAGAGACAAGACACCCAACCAAAAGGGCCCTTGTAATGGGAGACTTTTGCTCAACACAAGAAATCAGGCAGCAGGTGGCCCAGGTTTGACTCAGTTGCTCAGCAACGTCAGGACTCTTAGTAAGGGTGTGATATTCTGATTTATATAGTAAGAAATATGTATTTGGTCTTTGTTCCGTGCTTCAGGTACAGACTTCCTAAAACTTGGAACTTCCTAACTGAAGAGAGCTACAGGTGATTTTGTTATGTTAATCAGGCAAATTTTGGATCCCGCCTCAAGGATGGGGGAAATTTCAGCCCCACCCCCAAGCCCTAGGGAGGGGAAAGGGGCTGGAGGTTGAGTTCAGTCACCAGTGGCCAGTGATCTAATCAGTCAGCCTTGTTAATGAAGTACCCATAAAAACCCAAAAGGATGGGGTTTGGTGAACACATGGAGATTTAGGGAGGGTGGTACACTCAGAGATAGCATGCAAGCCCCTCACTCTTTCCCAGGACCTTGCCCGTGCATCTCTCCCATCTGGCTGTTCCTGAGTTCCATCCTTTTATAACAAACTAGTAATCTACTAGGTAAAATGTTCCTCTGCGTTCTGTGAGCTGCTCTAACAAATTGAACCCGAGGAGAACATCTTTAGAACCTCCTGTCTGTAGCTGATTGGTCACAAGCACAGGTGACAACGTGAACATGCAATTGGCATCCGAAGTGGGGGAGGGGAAGGGGCAGTCTTGGGAAACTGAGCCCCTAACCTGTGGGATCAGATGCTATCTCCAGGTAGATGTGTAAGAACTGAGTTGAATACTTGTAGGACGCCAGCTGGTATTGGAGGACTACTTATTGGTGGGGGAGCTGCCCCCCTACCCCCAAACACACACATGTTTAAATTGGGTGCAGAATTATAAAGGGCTCTCTGCCATCCTCTTGGCCTTCTGTCCTTCATGGTGGTTGCATGGCTTCTAACATCACGTCCTCACACAAAAATGTCCAAAATCAGGGATGGAGGGATTGGCTTTTCCTCACACATCATTCTCCAATCAAAAAGGAAAATATCTGCCAGAACCAGGCACAGACTCTATAGGTAAAGGGTTAGCCAGGTATCATTTTTCCATTACTTTGTTTTAAGGAAGATTGAGGACAAGTAATATCTGGCATTTTTGGCTTCTGCCTGCCAGCAAAAGGAGGGTACTGGTTATTCTCCAGTTGCCCCTTTGGATTCATCCTCTGCCCTTTTCTGCCCTGCCCCTTACTCCATGCTCTTGGAGGTCGGTATCTACAGATTCACCACCAGACTTTGCCCTTTGGCTTTTGATGGGGTTCAGCCCAGGGGAGGCCCAGGAGGAGATGAGAAGGAGTAGGAGAGAAGTTGACATATTTCTTCCCTCTGCTATGACCCTGCCAAACCAGAGTTTGGCAGGGTCTGTGTTTCTCTACTAAAGGACAAGATCAGGAAGGTACTACCTCTTGTTATCTTCTGAGGTCCTGTTTCACTCTCCCTACTTAGATCTACAGTCCACCTGGAATGGATATTTTCCTTCTACCTTTTATTTTGAAAGTTTTAAATCGACTGAAAAGTTAAATAAGTTAATAAAACACATTCTTCAATAAAACACATTCTTCAGTCCCAAGTGGTTAATATTTTGTCACGTTTTCTTTATGTCTCTCAATACAGAGAAATAAATAGATATACAGTTAACCCTTGAACAGCACAGGTTTAAATTACACAGGTCTACTTATATGTGTATTTTTTTTCAATAAATATAGTACAGTACTCTAAATGTATTTTCTCTTCCTTATAATTTTCTTAATAACATCTCCTCTCTAGCTTATTTTATTGTAGGAACACAGTATAATGTTTAACTACAAAATATGCATTAACTGACAGTTTATGTCATCAGTAAGGCTTCCAGCTAACAGTAGGCTACTAGTGGTTAAGTTTTGGGGAGAGTCAAAAGTTACATGTGGATTTTCAACTGCACAGGGATTAGTACTGTAACCTCTGAGTTGTTCAAGGGTCAGTTGTGTATAGAAACACCATAGTAGATAATTCACGGAGCTATACAATCTTGGGTTTTGCTGAACCTTTTGAATGTTTTAGACATCTTGACATTTCACTCCTTAACACTTCAGCATGCATCTCCCAAAGATAAAGACATTCTTTTACCTAATACCCTCAAATTAACAGTAATTCAATAATATCACCCAATTTTTTTTTAAAAATTCGTTTAAAAATACTTTCTTGAGGGGCACCTGGGTGGCTCAGTTGGTTAAGTATCTGCCTTTGGCTCAGGTCATGCATGATCCCAAGATCATGGGATCAAGCCCCACATCAGGCTCCCTGCTTGGCAGAGTCTGCTTCTCCCTCTCCCTCTGCCATTCCTGCTTGTTTGTTCTCTCTCTCTCTCTCTCTCTCTCTCTCTCTCTCTCTTTCTGTCAAATAAATAAATAAAATCTTCTTTAAAATCCTTTCTTGACAATTCCTGACATTTGAGCTCTTTCTTAACAAAGCACTCTCACCTATGTTTTTTCATTTCATACCACAGTCACCTTCTGAAGCATTTGTTATCATCCTGGCCGTATAGATGAGGAACAGAAGAATCAGAGAAGCCAAGTGACCCACCCCAGGTCACACAGCTAGTAAGTAGCATGACTGGGATTCCAAGGCAGGTCTTCCAACTCCAAGTTCCACATACTTTCTGTGACATTTTGGCCAGAGTGTTAAGTTTTCCAGAACTTATGTCCCTCAACACTTCCCTTATTTTTTCCCTACCAACTTGCTATCCACCATAAATAACGAGGCTCCTATTCTCCTGCTTCAAATAGTGATACTCTAGATATGCTGGATTTTCCTCCTTGGCCTCTCTTTGATGTAGAAGAATGCTAGGCAACGTATTTGGACCTTGCATTTAATTTAAGCTAGCGTGATTGATTGCATAGTAGTTCTTAACTGCATTATGCTTGATTCTCGCCTTCATACCCTGGCACAGGGTGAAAGAAAGCTTCCCTCTGGAAACCCCTGGATTTTATCCTCCTTGGTGGCCTGCTTTATGCTACTCGATAAGCAGGTGAGAACAAATATCCTGAAGCCCCACCAGGGCAGGATTTCAGACTCTGGGCTGCCAGACCTTCCTCTCAAACATTTCAAGGATCAGCCTCTTTCTGTGCTTTGCCACTGTCATGTACCAGACCTGGCCTCCTCCACTCTCACTGGGACATGGCAACAGCCCCTCACCTGGTCCTAGATGGCCCTCTGCCCTCCGTTCTTGCCTCCTGCATTAAACAGGCGAACCTTATCAGTGATGTTCGATGACCCTGGAATGAGGTGTATAGTCCATGCTCTGGCCCATGCCACCCTTCCCCGACCAGCGCCCACTGACCTCACTGCCACCTCTCACACCACACTCCCCAACCCCACCCCAAGTTCTGCTATGCTAACCTGTTTTCCTCAAACGAGCCGGGGCCCCACCTCAGGGCCACTCAACCTGCCTTGTTGTCTGACTGCCTTGTTGTCTGCTGCTTTGCCCCCATCCTTTACACCTCAGCCTGAGACCTGGGCCCTGAACTCCACCCTAGATCCCCATAAATGCTTGCCTAACACCCTATTTTTCCTGAGTGCAGCCCTAGCATCTCCACATAATAGATGTTCAGCAAAGTGTTCATATCCCTCCGTATCTCTTGAGAAAGAAGGGAGACCCAGAGGGGTCAACACCTGAAGTCATTCCATGGGTCACTATCAGAGCCATGGTCTTTCTCACCCAAAGCTGCTCCTTCAGGAAGGAATCTCCTCCTGCTTCATCCTTAGGCTCCATCGTCAAGGAGAGGGAAGTCCCCTTGCCCCTGCCACTGTCACAAGACACCGCCTTCCCTATCCTTCCTTTCGTGTCTTCTCATGAATCCGCACCTGTTTGCCCATCCATTTGTCCATCCCCCTCCCTATTACCATTCGCCTATTTATCAAATATTTATTGAGCTCAATTACATGTGTGGCATTGTACTATTCATAGGGACACAGTGTTGAGTGGGACAGACAGGTTGCTGTCCTCAGGGAGTCACCAGGTGGTAAAAACCACAGACCGAATCACGTAAACAGATCAGAGAATGTTGGCTGGCACTCAGAGGTGCTGGGAAGGAAACCAGGAGAGCAGTGTGATGGAGGAAGCAGTAGGCAGTTCCCCGTTCCTTCCTCCTTCCTAACAGAACCCCAATTGCTTTCAATGGTCACCCCCTCAAGCATCCCCTTGAGCCTCAGGAGAAACCACCCTGACCCCCACGTCCCAGGGTGGACCAGATTGTCCTGATGGTACTTTCACCCCCTTGACAGTGATGGGCTTAAGAAAGAGTATATGAATCACTTTGGGCCAGATAGTTCCTCCAGGGGGCTAGAAACTTCTAGGGAGAGTGTCCTTGCTTTAAAGCCACAGAAGAATGGCTTCTCTTCTTCCTCTGGATGTTGTTATGTTCAGATGTGATGATTAGAACTGCTGCAGCCACTTGCTCCCAGCAGAGGGTGAAGCCAACGCCACACCAGCTGAGCGGAGAGGCAGAAACCTGAGTGAGCTGCTCTATCACCCAGTCCTGGAGGCCTCAGACTTCCCATCCAGGGTAGATCAAAAGTTATTGTTTAATGTTCCTTTTTTTTTTTTTTATGGCCCATGGAAAGCACTGGAGACATGGACTTCGCTGCTTTGTCTCTAGCTCTGACCCTGGTGACTGATACATAGTAGATGCTCAATAAATACTTGTGGAATGAATGGTATGTCTAAAGTCAGATTCCCCAGAGGCAGACCTTGGAGACAGGCTTCCTGTGAAACTGCTATGTTATGGAAATGCTCCCAGGGGGCTAATAAAAGGAAGTGAGAAAAGGGGAAAGCCAAGCACAGTGAGGAAGCTTAACCAAAGCCCCCTGGAGGCAACTTTCACCTGATCCCCAGATAACTCTGGAGTGTAAGCCCCTCCTCCTGAGTTGTTCCACCTTCAGCAAGGGGGCTGGTCTTCCTAATCCCACTCCTCCATCTCTGGCTGAGGGTCATCCCAGGAGAATATAAACACCAAGCCTCCTCCCAGCTCTCAGCTCTTATAATGGTTCTAGGAACCCAAGAGTGGCACCTGCTGACCACTGGAGGCAAAAGTATAGTGACACTACCAGAAGGAAACAGAAATGATAGAGGGATCAAAGAGGATCTAAATGTGGGCCACAGTGTAGAAGAATGAACAGGCTATGGGTGCTTCCACAATTGATTCTCAAACAAATAGCAAAGCTGAAGCTGCCTTCTGGTCTGCAAATCCTCCCCCCACCATCCCTCCTATGAGGGGGGGTGTCTTTTTCTGCGGCCCACACAGGATGGCCAATGGGACTCCCCAAATCTTATTAACATGGAAAAAATTGGGGATGCCTGTGTGGCTCAGTGGTTGAGCGTCTGCCTTTGGCTCAGGGCGTGATCCCGGGGTCCTGGGATCGAGTCCTGCATTGGGCTCCTGATGCAGGGAACCGTCTTCTCCCTCTGCCTATGTCTCTGCCTCTCTCTGTGTGTCTCTAATGAATAAATAAATAAAATCTTTAAAATAAAATAAAGTGGAAAAAATGCTGCATTTCAAAATTATTACTGTGCTTTAATATTCATCTTGAGGTTCTTTTGCAAAACATTGAGAGCTAGATCATGATTTGATGATGGAATATTGATTAAACATCTATATTTGTATTCAGAGGTCTGTGCTGTGTAGATAAAACACCCACCCTGTAATATCTTCTATTTTAAGTCAATATGAAGATGGATGTTCCCCCCTGGCAAGTTTTGATAAAATGCTGCTGTCGATACAAAAAGACATTAATGCCAATGCAAGTCAATACCTGTTTATTGGTTTGGGTTGCTGCTTCTCCATGCAGCAGACTCCAAGAGGGGTTTTCAAACACCACCAACTCCTAGCCAGTCTGCATATTTCTTCATTTATATCATGTGAGTGGGAAATGTCAGGGGAATGTGGACTGGCAGGGGGCTGCCCATGCCTGCTCCCAAATTGAGAAAGGAAGGAAAATAAAAGCAAGCACAACCTGTAAATAAGTCTGGGAGAAGCTTTATTACTGTCATTAGCAGTGTGCTTGTCTTCTCTCAGTTTCAAAAAGAGTAAAATTAAAACAGCAGAAGAAACAAGAATCATCTCCATCTCTGTTAGGTTCTCAGCATGTGACAGATACTAGGGCTCATCTTGACTGTATCTGCTGTGTTTTCCTGCCTGGCACTTAATCATCACCTGAAACTCCATATATTTAGTACTTCTGAAAAATCTCGTTTATTGTCTGCCTTCCACACCAGAAAGTGAGATCCAAAGGGACAGAGGGTTTTTTGTTTTATTCACTGCTGTATTTTTTTTTTACTGCTGTATTTTTTTTAAAGATTTTATTTATTTATTCATAAGAGACACACAGAGAGGCAGAGACTAAGCAGAGGGAGAAGCAGGCTCCCTGCAGGGAGCCCCATGTAGGACTCAGTCCCTGGACCTCAGGATCACACCCTGAGCCAAAGGCAGATGCTCAACCACTGAGCCACCCAGGCATCCGATCACTGCTGTATTTCTAATGTCTGGATGTTGAATTAATTTCCTTCTGCTTCATGCGTTCATCCAATAAATTGAGCAACTACTATGTGATAGGATTCTACTGGGTTCTTAGGATACACCAGTGAATAAAACAGACATTCTAGGGGTGCCTGGGTGGCTCAGTCAGTTTTAAGTCCCTGCCTTCAGCTCAGGTCATGATCCCAGGGTCCTGGGATCAAGCCCCATGTTGGAGTCCCTGCTCAGCAAGGAGTCTGCTTCTCCCTCTGCCTCTGCCCCTCCCCACACATATTCTCTTTCTCTGACTCTCGCACACGTGCATGCATATGCACACTCTCTCCAATAAGTGAATAAAATAAACACCATTCTAGTGGGCTGTAGGGCAGTAAAGATAGTAAATAGTATGTAGAGTAAATTAGAAGGCAATGATTGATAAGGTGGAAGAGCAAAGTAAGAACTGGAATGCTGGGGACACAGATTCTGTTTCTAGATCAGGTGGTCAGGTTCAGCCTGCATGATAAGGTAGATTCCAGCAGAGTCTTGTAGGAGGCCAGCAAATGAGAATGCAGGGGAGGTAAGGATTTCCAGGCACTGGAGTAGAGCACACTTCCCAAGACAGGAATATCCCTGGCTTATTTTTTAAAAACACAGAGAAAAGTGGGTGGCTAGATGGAGTGAAGAGAATGTTAAGACAATGAAAGGGGTGATTCTGAGGTACCCACAGACCACCTTGCCCTCAACAGCTGCCCCCTGGGGAGAGCTCATGTGAAGAATAAGCAGAGACAAACAGCCCCTGGATCCAGCCACACCTGAAGCAACTTCTAGCCCACATCTTATCAGTGCTTGAGCCAATATATTCCCTTTTTAGAATCACTTGTCACTGAACGAGTCCCTGCTGGTTTTTATGAGTTTAGTCCCTGCATCTATCTGCTCCTTGCGGTGTGGTCTCAGTTTCCCCATCTATGAAATAAGATGAGCAATGGTCTGTTAACTTCCTTTTGCTTCCCTTCCCTCCCTCTTGCACTGGTATTGATTCTACATGTGGCTGTCATTGAGTTGAGGAATATTCCAGGATGGAGGGCCAACCTTGGCAGCTGGTCCGAGGTAAGGAACAGAGGCAGGAACTCTGTCCCCTTGCTGTCTATGGCCTCTGCTCCCTCAAGAGCCCTGAAACCCGAGGGCCTAGGACACCTGAGTTGCTGTGCCCATGGTGGATCTCAGAGATACTGGCTGGCTGGCTCTCAAGCAGTGGGAAATCTAGCTGGGAGGGCGAGGCATGGAATCTGTCTATGCAGGGAAGGCCTGGACAGCTGACAAGTGAGAAGGAACCTTTCAAATTTGCAATTTTCAAGTGTCAGAAGGATATTGCGCCGCTCCTCTGACACTTAGCATCTCAGGCAGATTCTCCCCATTTTTCATCAACACATCTACTGTGTGACATATGCCCTTTGCACTCACATGATCCGGAACCCACAGCTGAGAGCAAGAACTCCAGGTGTTAGGTTTTCCACCAAGTCACATTTGAAGGACCAGACAGGCCCTCTTCTTCAATTACCCACATTGTCAACACAACACTTTGAAAGGAATCTGTTCAATTCAGCAGGCGCTTTGCATGGTTGTTCTTTAAGATGTCAGAGAGCCAGAGACACACACAACTTGGTCTGTCCCCTTAAGAGGCAGATAATCTAGTGAGTGAGGGGTCCTTTGATTCATTGCATTTGTATTCCATGCCTTGCATGTGTATTCCATGCTAAAGGCAAGACACTGGGTGCTGGGGTAGAGATTCCCCAAACGGGAAAGACAGACATTCACATGTAAGTACTTTGTATGTGCCCACTCATCATTATTCATTCAGCAAATGTGAAGTAAGTGCTCCTTGTGAGCCCAGTACTCTTTTAGGTAATGAGGTTACAGCATCCAGCAAGATAGGCAAGACCTCAATTCATGCGGAGCTTATGACCTATGGTGTAGACAGACAATAAAGCGACACCAATTTTTTAAAGATTTATTTATTTTAGAGAGAGAAAGAGAAGAAAGAAAGAAAGAAAGAAAGAAAGAAAGAAAGAAAGAAAGAAAGAAGAAAGAAAAAGAAAGAAAGAAAGAAAGAAAGAAAGAAAGAAAGAAAGAAAGAAAGAAAGAAAGAAAGAAAGAAAAATAAAGCAGAGGGAGAGAGAGAATCTCAAGCAGACTCTGCACTGAGTGATGAGCCCAACAGGGGGCTCGATCCCACAACCTGAACTGAGATCAAGAGTCAGACACCCAACCAAATGAGCCATCCAGGCACCTTGACACTAATTAAAAAAAAAAAAAAAAAAAAAAAGGATGATTTCTGTCAGCAAAACATGAAAGAGAGACCAGAAAGGATCAAAAGAAGTCTTCAGAAACAACCACAAAACAAGTAATAAGATGGCAATAAATACATATCTATCAAGAATTACTTTGAATATAAATGAACTAAATGCTCCTATCAAAAGACATAAGGTCACAGAATGTATTAAAAAAAAACAAGACTCAGGGCACCTGGGTGACTTAGTTGGTTAAGGGTCTGATTCTTGATTTCAGCTCAGATCATGATCTCAGTCTTGTGAGATCAAGCCCCACGGCCAGGCTCTGTGTTGGGCATGGAACCTGCTTAAGATTGTCTCTTCCTCTCCCTCTCCCTCAGCCCCTCCCCACCCCACTTATGCTCTCTCTCTTTCTCTAAAACAAACAAAACAAAACAAGAAAAAAAAACACACTTGCATATGCTGCCTACAAGAGACTCATTTATTTATTTATTTATTTGTCTCATTATTTTTTAATGTGGACATTAATTTAATGATAAGTAGTAAATGGCTCAAGCAAAACACAAGTGAATTTATCACTCTGTATGGGCTTCCAAAATTGTACAGCAGAATCACCATGTATCTGCATGCTGAGAACCCCTCACCCCGCAAACCTCAGGCAGATGTTGATTCAACTTCCAGGAGCCTCTAGCAGAGAATCAATGCCCATGATACTCTGTAGAATCTAGGGAAGCTTTTGCTAATTTGTTCTGGGGTGAAATCTTATCAGTATCAATCAGGCACGAAAGTAGATTATTTTCCAATGTCCATCAATATTGTGATTGATATGTTTAATGAACTTCCACTGGTTTAGTGGTCCCTAGACAGTGTGAAGAGGCTGAGAAGAACAAGATATACTCAGTGCTGAAATCCAGCAGGTACACACCTCTACTGCCACACCAGTTATTTACCTATTTATTTCCCTCCATCCTACTTGGTCAGCTGTCACCATCCAAGTCCCAGCCCTGTTGGCCCTCAGGCCCTGCAGGAAAGAGAGTGCCCCAGGCACTACAGAGGCCAATCCTCACTCATCTCACTGCCTGGGACTGTGGCCACCTGTGGCTTTCCTGCAGTTGCCCTCATGTGGCCACTTGTAGGAACTGCAGCATCACACACCAACTCTTCTCTAAGAGAAAATAAAATGATGAATGTCCTCCCAAATGCCCAAATTGCTTCACAAGAGACTCATTTTAGACCTAAAGACACCTAATGATTGAAAGTGAGGGGATGGAGAAACATCTGTCACGTAAATGGATGTCAAAAGGAAGCCAGAGTAGCAGTGCTTATAAATAAATAAAGATATTAAATTAAAGATAAAATAGACTTTAAAACAAAGACTGTAACAAGAGACAAAGAAGGACTCTATATAATCATAAAGGGGACGATCCAAAAAAGAAGATGTAACAACTGATATTTATGCACCCAACATAGGACGCACCCAAATACATAAAACATAAAGGAACTGGGAACAGTACAATGATAGTAGGGGACTTTAACACCCCACTTACATCAACAGACAGACCATCTAAATAGAAAATCAACAAAGAAACAGTGGCTTTGAATGAAATACTGGAACAGGTAGATTTAAGACATCAGAACATTCCATCCTAAAACAGCAGAATACACTTTATTCTCAAATGCTTATGGAACACTGTCCAGAATAGATCACATATTAGCCCACAGAACAAGCCTCATCAGATTCCAGAACAACAAAGTCATGCCATGCACATTTTCTGATCATGTCTCTATGAAACTAGAAGTCAAACACTAGAAAAAACCTGGGAAGACCACAAATACATGAGGTTAAATACTATGTTACTAAACAATGAGGGTCAATCAGGAAATAAAAGAAGAAATAAAAAAGTACATGGAAACAAATGAAAATGAAAACACAACAGCCCAAAACCTCTGGGGTGCAGCAAAAGCGGTCCTAAGAGGAAAGTATATAGTATTACAAGCCTTCCACAAGAAGCAAGAGAAATTGTGAATAAACAATCTTACACTGAAGAGAGCTAGAAAAAGAACAAACAAACCTAAAGCCAGCAGAAGGAAGCAAGTAATAAAGATTAGAGCATAAATAAAGGATATAGAAATGAAAAATAATAGAACAGACCAACGAAAACAGGAGGTGATTCTTTGAAAAAAAAATTAATAAAACTGATAAACCTCTAGCCAGACTTATTAGGAAAAAAGAGAAAGGACTCAAAGAAAATCACAAATAGGAGAGGAGAAGTAACAACAAACACTACCAAAACAATAATAAGAGAATATTATTTATTGATTTGAGAGAGAGAGAGGGAGAAGCAGGCGCCCATTGAGCAGGGAGCCTGATGCAGGGCTTGAGCCCAGGACCCTGGTATCATGACCTGAGCCAAAGGCAGATGCTGCACCAACTGAGCCACTCAGGTGCCCCAATTATAAGAGAATATTATGGAAAACTATATGCCAACAAATTCAACAGCCTGGAAGAAATGGGTAAATTCCTAGAAATATGTAAACTACCAAAACTGAAACAGGAAGAATTAGAAAATTTGAACAGACTGATAACCAGTGAAGAAATTGAATCAGTATTCAAAAAAACTCCCAACAAACAAAAGTCCAGGACCAGATGGCTTCACAGGCAAATTCTACCAAACACTTAAAGAATTAATACCTATTCTTCTCAAACTATTCCAAAAAATAGAAAAGCAATGAAAACTTCCAAATTCATTCTATGGGGTTAGCATTACGCTGATACTAAAACCAGATAAAGACTCTGCTAAGAGAACTACAAGCCAATAACCCTGATGAACATAGATGCAAAAATTCACCACAATCAAGAAAGATTTATTCCTGAGTTTCAAGGGCGGTTCATTATTTGCAAATCAATCAACGTGATACATCACATCAATAAGAGAAAGGATAAGAACCATATGATCATTTCAATAGATGCAGAAAGAGCATTTGACAAAGTACAACATCCATTCATGATAAAAACCCTCAATAAAGTAGGTTTAGGGGAAACTTACCTCAACATGATAAAGACCATATACAAAAAACTTACAGCTAATATCATCCTCAATGGGGAAAGACTGAGAGCTTTTCCTCTATGGTCAGGAACAAGACAGGATGTCCACTCTCACCACTGTTATTTAGCACAGTACTAGAAGTCCTAGCCACAGCAGCCAAACAACAAAAAGAAATAAAAGGCATCCAAATTGGCAAGGAAGAAGTAAGACTTTCACTATCTGTAGATGACATGATACTCTATGTAGAAAACCTGAAGGACCCCACCAAAAAACAGCTAGAACTGATAAATTCAGTAAAGTCACAGGATACAAAATCAACATACAGAAATCTGTTGCATTTCTATATACCAATAATGAAGCAACAGAAAGAGGAATTAAGAAAACAATCCTATTTACAACTGTACCAAAAACAGTAAGATACATAGGAATAAACCTAATGAAAGAGGTGAAATATCTGTACTCTGAAGACTATAAAACATTGATGAAAGAAATTGAAGATAACAGAAAGAAATAGAAAGACATTCCATGCTCATGGATTGGAAGAACAAATATCATTAAAATACCTATACTACCCCCAAAGCAATCTATATATACATTTAATAACCCCATCCAAATACCAAAAATACCTCCGTATTTTTCACAGGACCTGGAACAAACAATCCTAAAATTTGCATAGAACCACAAATGACCCCAAATAGCCAAAGCAATCTTGAGAAAAAAGCAAAGCTGGAGGCATCACAATTCTGGACTTCAGGTTATATTACAAAACCATAGTAGACAAAAATAGATACACAGATCAACAGAACAAAATATAAAATCCAGAAATAAACCCACAATTATATGGTCAATTAACCTTTGACAAAGCAGGAAGCAATATCCAATGGGAACAAGACAGTCTCTTCAACAAATGGTGTTGGGAAAACTGGACAACAGCCTTCAGAATAATGAACCTGGACCACTTTCTTACACCACATGCAAAAATAAATTCAAAATCTATTAAAGACCTAAATGTGAGATCTGAAGCCATAAGAATCCTAAAAGAGAAGATAGGCAGGAACTTCTTTGACATTGGCCATAGCAACTTCTTTCTAGAAATGTCTCCTGAGGCAAAGGAAACAAAAGCAAAAATAAATTATTTATTTAAAATAAATAAATAAAATAAAAAGCTCTACACAGTGAAGGAAACAATCAACAAATCTAAAGGGCAACCTACAGAATAGGAAATAATATTTGCAAATGACATATTCAGTCAAGGGTTAATATCCAAAATATGTAAAGAATTTCTAAATCTCAACATTCAAAAAACAAATAATCCAGTTACAAAATGGGCAGAAGACATGAACAGACATTTCTCCAAAGCAGAGTTAACAGACTCATAAAAAAATGCCCCTTATCACTTATTATCAGGGAAATGCAAATCAAAACTACAAGGAGATATCACCTCACACCTGTCGTAATGGCTAAAATCAACAACACAAGAAATGAAGGTGTTGGCGAGGATGTGGGGAGAAGGGAACCCATGTGCACTGTTGATGGGAATGCAAACTGGTGCAGCCACGTGAGAAAACAGTATGGAGGTTCCTCAAAAAGTAAAAAGAAGAGAGCTACCCTATGATCCAGAGATGAACTATTGGGTGTTTACCAAAAGAATACAAAACATTAATTCAAAGGGATAATGCCCTCCTATGTTTATAGCAGCGTTATCTTCAATAGCCAAGATATGGAAACAGCCCCAGTGTCCATCGATTGATGACTGGATAAAGAAGATGTATACATGCAATGGAATATTACTCACCCATCAAAAGAATAAAATCTTGCCACTTACAACAACAGATGGAACTAGAGTATAATGCTAAGCAAGGTAAATCAGCCAGAGAAAGACAAATACCATATGATTTCACTCGCATGTGAAATTTAAGAAACAAACAAGCAGAGGGAAAAAATAAGAGAGGGTGAGAAAGAGAAAAAAAACAACTCTTAACTCTAGAGAACAAACTGCTGGTTACCAGAGGGGAGGTGGGGGGGGAATGGATGAAACAGGTGTTGGGGATTAAGGAGTGCACTTGTGATGAGCATGGGATGATGTATGGAAGTGTTGAATTACTATGTTGTACGCCTAAAACTAATATAACTCTATATACTAACCAACTAAAATAAAAACTTAACAATTTTTTCTTTAAGATTTTATTTATCTATTCATAAGAGACACAGAGAGAGAGAGAGGTGGAGACACAGGCAGAGGGAGAAGCAGGCTCCATGCAGGGAGCCTAACATGTGACTCCATCCCAGGTCTCCAGGATCACGCCCTGGGCCGAAGGTGGCGCTAAACCGCTGGGCCGCCGGGACTGCCTTAAAATTTTTTTAATAAAAAAAAAACAAAAAAACAATGATTTCTGAAATTGATAAGTGCAGCAGGGAAAATACATCAGAGAGAGCTATTACAAAAGAGAGGTAATGGGGAGTAAGGAGCAAGATGGAGAGATCAGGAGAGGCCAAAATGAGACCCATATTGGTCTGGCTGGGAAGGAGCCAGCTGGAGAGATGCAGGGAAGTGTGCCCGAGGCAGAAAGGAGGGTGGGTGCAAAGGCCCTGAGCAGAAGGGAGCTTGGCCCACCTGAAGACCAGAATCAAGGTTTGTGTGGCTAGGGCTTAGTAATGGGCAGAAATGGGAGGTGAGGTCAGGATGAGCATAGCCAGATCATGAGGAGCTGGGGTTTTATTCTGGGTGCCGGCACCTTTATTTCCGGGTGATGGTGACATACTCCTACTCAGATAAAATAACATTCTCACCTTAGCAGATCATTTGGGTAGAAACCAGAAATGTACCCAGCAATGCAAAAAGATGAGGGGGTTCTATTTCTCAAGATTCCAAACATGGCACTTTGTTTTTCTAAAAAAAGGGGGGGAGGGGGGAGGGGGGAGGGGGGAGAGAAAGCCAGCAAATATACAGAGCCCCAGATGGAAAGTAAAGGAGGGAGCAACACAACACACAAAGTGAAGAGCAGCACCAAGGCCAGAGCAGTTCATCCTGAGCTGAGAGGCTTGAGCGGAGTCGGGGCGGGGGGGGTGGGGGGGGGGGCTCACAGAGGTGGGGAGAGATATGTCTGCTCTTGGAGTTGGCAGGAAGACCAGCGGCAGGGCGTGTGGAGGAGAGTGGGGTCTGAAGGCAGATGTAAAGTTAATTGGCTGCTGTGGACTTCGTGTGACCCCATCGGCCTCTACCCTCCTAGGGAAACCTCAGTGCCAGGCCCAGGGAGGTCTTCCCAGACCTCTGTTTGGTACGTGGGCTGCTGTCGTGGCCATCAGGCTGTTGGAAGACTGAGTTCCCAGGCTTACAACAAGCCACACATCTCATCCTCAGCAGTGGCTGCCATGGTTTTTGGCAGTGGGAAAAACGCAAAGGAAGTTCATTTCTCTGTGGCAGCTACAGTGATGAGCAGAGAGAAGTAACTGAAAAGGTCAAACATGCCCTTCACCTACTCAGCTCATAAACCAGGGGGAAGGCTGAGCACTGAGACCTCAGGAGGAGAGTAAATCATCCCCCGTGCTGAGGCCTGTAGAGCTGGGGTCAGAGTCAGCCCATCTGGGGGGACAGCTCCATCTGCTCCAGCGCCCTGGGCCCTCTGGCTTAGCTTTCTGTACAGAGTGGGCTAGGAGGCACTCTGCCTCCAGAGTTTAAAGTCAAGACACCTTAGAGAAGCAGTATAGGGTTGGGCTGACTGCAGAGAATGGGCCCTGGACTCAATGATATTAATTCAAATCCTGACTGTCATTTTAACTTGAGGATGGCACCACTGAGGCTATAAACAACCAATAAGATATTCCAAAAGGAGTCCATCAGCACGAGGAAGGGGCTTGTTCCTCCCACTGTACCAATGCTAGAGGGCCACCCCAAGGTTTGTACCATGCTGAGAGAACAGATTCTCAACTGCCACTAAACCCTGAAGCAGTTAAGAGAGGCAGCAGCTTGAGTGTCTCAGGCGGGTCCCATGCTAACAGGTGCAAGTCAGCGCAGAGCCCAAAGGTAAAGTGTTAGTGGATTGCTTCCAGCATTATCTGGGACAGAGTGGGGTCATCATTCCTGAAAGGCCCTGAATAAAACCTCCAGGAAGTTATATCCCAACAGCCATCATAGTTTGGAGACCACGTCATTAAAACTATCCAATGAATTTAACTCTAGTTTTGTGCCCACCAAGCATTTGTCTGGTTTCAAATTAGTTTCCCATGTCATGTGCAATAGGGAGAGAAGGTGTTGACAGAAATGAGACCAACTAATTATTTCCCTTGGCAGGCATGTTTTTCATTAGTAAACCAACCTTTTAGTTAATTTCTCTCTCTGTCTCTGTCTCTCTCTCTCTCTCTCTCTCACACACACACACACACACACACACCTACACACACACACATTCAGAATGCCTCTCACTATATTCACAGTGGAGGGAGTTGAGGGGGTTATGAATTTCATCTTCCAGGTGTGGATTAAACCAAACACCAGGGGATATCTCGATGGTTCCAATCCCCAAGGTAAATGTCGCTGGCCCACAACAACTGCATCTCCTTTCTCCTCTTCTGTGCCTGCTCTACTCCTCCCTTCTTGGTACTTCAGAGCTCAACAGAATCAGGTCAGAGCTAGAAGGATCCTGAGAGTCTATTGAAAACAATGACTCCTGCTCTGAGGTTCACAGAAGTAGCACCGGGTTCTGTGAATTCTTGGCAAAAATTCAGAAAACCTAAGGGAATCCACACATTAGCCGATAATGAGGCCACACAGGACTAACTAAAGCATCAGCCACCTCATTAAACCGGGAAGCTTAATACTGTTTTTATTGCACAATCACTTCTAAATGTCTTTTATTAATAAAATTGGGGAAATGAATTTGTTATTCCTTAATAAGTGCAGTGTATTTAGTTGACAAAATGATTACCAAGATAGGGATCAATGAGTGTTGAGAATACTAAAAGATACCCTTGTTCTACGAGGTTGGAAACCACCAAGGTACCACCCCACTACCAACCATTTTGTAAATGAAGAAGCTAAGGGGGAGAGCAAAAAACCACAGACTTTTATTCAAGCTTCAAATTTCCTTTAAACTTTTAGAATATTCTGTAACCCCATATAGCCAGTAGCAGCTATAGTAATTAGAGTTAATATCTCTAGAATCTGTTTGTTTCTCTTAATTCACTCAAACTTCGGTGAATAACTGGCTCTTGAAGTCAATATTACACAAAAGTATGAAATTGTCCTCTTTAGCTGCTACTTTTGGTAGAGAGGGGAAAGAAAAGGTTGGATTTTTTTTTAAGGGGGGAAAGGGGATGTAAAAAAAAAAAAAACCCACACCTATTACACTAATAGTTTTTCTGCATTATTTAATGTCCACAACAATCTCATGGGGAAAGTATAATTTCCCATTTTACAGGTAAGAAAATTATCATTGGAGAGGTTTAAAGACTTTCCAAGGGAATATATGTTTAGAAGTAAAATCCAGGTCTAATGTTTGAGTCCAGGATCATTTCCACTACTCCGCTCTGTAAATCCCACTAGATTCAGCACCGTGGACAGAGGCAGAGTCCCTAGAGTCTTCACTGGGGAAGGGATGGGGGCAGAGTGGGTGGGAAGGTGGGTATTGAATCCCAGAGAAGAGCTAAAACTACAGAAATACCTGAACTAATAGGATTGGGTCAGGGCCAAGGAAGGGCCCATCATCATAATCCTTTCACATTCATATCAAACTGCTCTTTTTGGAACCGATTTCTAACCTTCCGCCAACTAGTTAAGCTAGGAAAAGCATTTTCATCTGTAAAATGCCATTCCCAGACTGCCACCCAGAGTTTTTATAAAGCAAAGGTGAATCAATGAATGGAAAAGTTATCTGAAATTCATAAAAATTCACTGTTAAAAAAAAACAACTGTAACAACCCCTCAAATTCCAGTGATTTAACATAACAGACCCTTAATTCTCATTTGTGTGTGCCCCAAGCAGGGATTCCTGATTGTCATGAAGCTCGCCTCCAAGAGTGATTCTGGTACCCAGGATCCTTGCTCCTTGTGACTCTGCCACCTTACATCATGGCTTTGAAGATCCTCATGTTTATCTGCATCAATCTAGAAGAGTAAAAATCATGAAGAATATCCAAGAAGATTTTTATAAGCCAAGTCTGGAAGTGGCACACATCCCTTCTGCTCACATTCTATTGGTTAGAACCCAGCTCATGGCTACACCTACCAGAAAGGGTCTGGGAAGTATAGTCTAGCTGTTGGTACAGGAAGATAAACAAGCTTTGAGGAACACAGAGCAGTCTCCCAATCTTGTACAAAGCTGAGAAATTGTCACAATTACGTGATTTTTAGCCCCATGCAAGAGCTTGAGAATGGGAATAAACTGAGGACCAATTTTATAAAATATTTTGACTACTGGGCTTTTACTGGATGCATGTGTGGGTAATTTTAGATTCCCTAAATGAGCATCTTGCATCCTTCCGTGGTAATTGATAATTGAGATTATCAAAAGCTAGAGTTGTTAGAACATTAGATTCTCCAGAAAGATCAATCTATCTATCTATCATTTATCTATCGCCTCCATATTCCTGGAGATTCTAATTCAACTACCAGGGAATTCTAAATCAGTGAACTTGGGAATGTGTTTTTAACATAAGGGAATTAAGACTCAGTTGCAAGTGACAGAAGTCCAATTCACATGGTCTTAAGCACCAAAGGAAATGTATTAGTTCATGAGACTGTGCCAGTGGTGGGACTACTTTGGGGCATAGATGGATATAGACATGAAGAGTCTCATCGGGTCAATCCCGCTCTCCATCTATCACCTGATCTCCTCAGTAAAGGATCCAGTTTTGGGCCATCTCCTGTCATGGGTCAAGGTAGCCATTAGCAGCTCCAGGCATATGTTTTTATGAACAGCCCCATGAGAACTACTCTCTCAGTAAAAGTCCCATAATTTATCCCTTTGGCACTAATTGTCCTGGTTTGGATCCCATGCCTGTTCCTGAAGCAATCACTGTGACAAAAAAAATAATAATATCCTCTGATTGTCCAGGCCTGGGTCATGAGACCATCCTGAATCTGAAGGTAAGGTTAGACCCATATCACAAACGTAGACCAGTGGGCAGCAGGGGTAGCTCCTGAAGAGAGAATGGGGGCAGGGAAGGGATGTTAGGCAAGCATCAACAACAGGATTCTCATACACTAAGTTGTAGGAGGCTCCAAGAGAAGTGGGAGCTCTGAGCTTGGGACTCCCCACAGGACTGTGGGAAGGAGCAATCCCTCAGACCTGCATAAGGGCCTCCACTCACCAAGCTGCTCGATGCCTTCCACCCACCCCATCCCAGACCCTCTGTGGAGTTCCCCATGCTTGAACACATGAAGCTGGTGTGACTCTCAGACTTTCTTTGTCAGAAGGCCAGGAATCTACTTGGCCCTTTCACCCAGACCCTCTCAGTGGCCCTACCCCCAGCAGGCTTGCCCCTCCCTGCCCCCAGCCAAGGCCTAGTGCTTGATTACCAACAACACTGAGGACTTAAGCTAATAATGACTTAAAACAGAGATTTCTGACTTCAGGCTTATGGGCAACAGAGGACCCATGAACTCCTAAATATGAATTCAACATTCTGTGTGTATGGACATAATGTATGTGAGTGTTTCTCCTCCTAATCAAGGGAAAAAATTCACAACTTTCTTTAAATTACCTAAAGACACTTAACCTAAAAAGGACTTAAGAACCACCAATGTCAATTGTGGCTTCTCTGGGCATCTGTTTCAAGTATTTAGTGGTGCAGTTTCATGTTCTGTAGTACTTATTCTGGAGAAGCAGGAAGCTATGGGCCAAATTGAAATGATGCTCTTAGATCAGTATTTCCTGAAATGGGCTCTCTGGAAGATAGGTTGATGTGATTTTTTGTCTAGCAAGAGAAACAAAAATATCTTCATGTTCAAATAAGTTGGGGGAATGCTGGGTGAAACAGACTTCTTTTCTGCAGGACTTGTCATAATGTTCTTTAATGTTCTAATATGTCAAGTGACTCTCCAGGAGGGGTTGTAGCAGGCACCGTTTCCCAGACTGACTTACCACAAGCAGTCTTGTATGGGGCTTTGCTATGTTTGCAGCATCCTGTTAAACATTTCCCTGAAAAGGACTCATGGGATTAGCCATTTGGGAAGCCCCTTGTCCTCAAGGCATGTATGTTTGTAGTAGCAGCTTTGAGTTTGTGCTGTGAAGGGATCTGGGAGCAAGCATGGAAAGGCTTCAAAAGGGGCAATATTTAAGAGAAATCGTTCTCTGTTCTTTGCCTGAATTAGAACAAACGAGGTGTCAAGATGTTTGCGAGGCTCCATGGCATCTCTGTATCTGTGAGCTGTGGAGTGTCAGGTAGAAAGAGCAAGGGGCTGGGGTCAGCATGCCTTGGGCAGACTCCTGGCTCTGCCACTGACTGACTATGTAATTAAGGCATGGGCTTAACCCCTCTGAGCATCTGCCAGTTATCTGTAAAAGGATCTGATAGGAGGATTAAATGAGATCGGGTACTGAATGTACAGTGTCTGGCACACAGAAATGCTCCTCCATAGCAGCTGAGGCAAAAAACTGTCTTGGTTCTTTACCCTTTGTTCTGGAGGCTCCAGGAAATTCTCCCATTGTTCTTACCTCCCTTATCCTCTTGCCTCAACCATCTCTCACCTGCTCTTGACAGCTCCCCACTCTCTCCTCCTCGAGCTGCTTTGCTTATGCTCCAGACATGTCCAAATGCTGCTGACCCTCTTCCCTGCCCTCTTGGGGCAGCTGGGGTGATGGCAGCTGGACCATGACCTCCAAGGCCAGCAACTTTCCATGTGCCCCAGAAACTACCCTGGCACCACCTTGGGCTGAAAAACCACATGGAAATGGATGCAAAGGCCACACTATTTGCTGATGCTTGCAGACTGTCCTTAAGGTCACCCTTTGTGGTATGTCACCAAAAGCCAACAACTCCACGCTGCGTCTACTCTATCAGAGCTTGTTTCTATCTGCATCTGTCATCGCTGATTGCATTTGAATGGGTTTAGTCTCTATTTTAAATAAAAGATTTATGCCTTAGCTGTCAGAGCCTGCTTTTATTTGAAAATTTAATCTTGTTTCTAGGAGTCTAGATTAACTTATTAGATTTAAGCGTCCCTTGTGTGTCTCTGAGAGAAAAGGAGTACATTCTCTCCTCTACATACGGCCCTGCACACACCATACAGTGGAAGCTAAGAGCTGCATGGCCTTCACTGTCAGCGAACCAAAGCAGGATAGATGCCCCTCCTGGACAGCTTTCTTTGGTTACCTCGGGTCCAGGGAGTGTTTCTCCGGTCTCTGGGCCAGCTTCCAGGCCGTTCCCTCCAGTGTCTGTCTTCCCTACAAGTGCACCCCACCAAACTTGCCCATTCTTGGGGGCTTTGAGGAGGCTCCCCACAAGGCCCCAATGGGAGAGCAATCTGTCAGCCTTGGCTGTGCCAAGGAGTTCCAAGTTTCCTTCACATCTGCATTGTATCTTCTACCCCTGTCAAGGCTCTCACCTTACTGGATGGACCATGGAGTCAGAAGACCCGGTTTGAGTCTCAGCTCAGACCTTAGGCAAGCCACTTAACCCCCTGACCCTTGGTCTCCTCATCTGAAAGATGGAGATAATGTAATGCCCATCTCATAGGTTGCGGTATCACTGAGTGAGGAAATGGGGAGAAGCTCTTGAGAGCTCCTCTCTGTGACCTTGTCACTATTTCAGTGTGTACGGGGTGTGGGGTGTACCATGATCCCCTTTGGAGGTAAGGATGGGACAACCAAAGGGAAGAGTGACTCGCTCAGGATTGCAATAAGGTAAACAGCAAAGCCAGCCCAGGACCAGTAATCTAGACCTCCACCCAGTGCCACAGGCTCTTCTCTCCTTCTCTCACCCCACCCCACCTCACCCCCACCCTTTGCCTCTCTCTATCTCTCCCCTCCTTTCTTCCTCTCTCTCTCTCTCTCCAATGGATTCAGTTGTGTCCCACTGAAATTCATATGTCGAAGCCCAATGTGACTGCATCTGTTTTCTGGGAGAGGGTCTTTAGGAGGTAATTAAGGTTAAATGAGGTCCTGAGGATGCGGCCCTAATCCAAAAGGACTGGTTGCCTTATAGGAATAGGAAGAGCTGTCTGTCTCTCTCTGTCCCCCATGCTCCCCCCACACACCTACACGCACTGAAGAAAGGCCTGTGAGCACAAGGTGGGAAGGAAGCCACCTCAAGCCAAGAGAAGACGCAGAATGAAACCTACCTTGCTGGCACTTTGACCCCTGGACATCCTTGCCTCCAGAATTGTAAGACATTTCTGTTGTTTAAACCAGCCAGCCAGGGGCGCCTGGGTGGCGCAGTGTGGAACATCTGCCTTCAGCCCAGGTCCTGATCCCAGGGTCCTGGGATCGAGTCCAGCATCAGACTCCCTCTGTCTCCCTCTCTCTGTCTCTCATGAATAAACAAATAAAATCTTTAATTAAAAATAAAATAAAATAAATAAACCAGCTGGCCTATGGTATTTTGCTGTGAAGGCCCAAAGAGACCAATGCACTCGGTGTCTGTCTCTCCTCCTCACCCACCAGCTGTCCCTGACTTTCCCGTAGCACTCCCGCCATCTGCTGGTCAGTCTTAAGATAGCAGACAAGTGCCGGTCTCAGGGAGGCGGGGCCTCCTCCAGGGCAGACACACACACACACACACACACACACACACACACACACTCAGCAGCCAAGGAGGAGAGCTGAGATGGCTTCTCACTCCCCTTCGTTTGTCCTCTCTCATACCCTGTAACCTGACATACCTCAACTCCTGACATGAACCCTTATTTTTCGTTATAAGCTCCTTAGAGTGGGGCACCTCGGTGGCTCAGCCCTTTGGGCATCTGCCTTCACCCAGGGTCATGATCTCAGGGTCCTGGGATCCAGCCCTGCATCTAGCTCCCTGCTCAGCAAAGAGTCTGCTTCTCCCTCTCCCTCTCGCTCTCGAATAAATAAAATCTTTTTTAAATTTTTTGAAAAAAGCTCCTTAGAGTCAGGGCCACAAGTGACCCATCTCTGTCAACCCTCATTCCCACCTACTAACTGCCCCGGCACACAGTAGGTGCTCACTAAATGCTCCTCACATGACAAAGGTAAGAGACTTCCTTTTAGGGATTTCATTCATGGCCCCTAACTTTGGGGGCCTGGGACTAAGGAACAGCTCTTCCTCCTGGTGGGATCCCATAGCACCACACTCACATGAGCTCACACCCAGACTCTGGCCCCCATGTGCGGCACCAGGTGCCCACCTGGCTGGATCAACAGGTCATGGACGAGGAGCACCGTCTCCCGTCTCATTAGAACGGCCTCAAACCCAGCTCTGCAGGCCAACCCTTAGCGGGGACATGTGTCTCCTGGTTTGTCACTTGGCAAAACAACTCGAAGGGAAGGAAGACACAGTGACTGTGTCTATAAGTCAGCTGCCTCAGCCTCAGAAAGAACTGTTATCTGAGGGGGCTAATTAAGATGAATCTGCTCAATGGGGGAAGAAGCTCCAGCTCCAGCTTTCCAACTTAGAGGCTCCTCTACGACTCCAGTTGCTTAATCAGCCCAGAGTGGCTGGGGAGAGGAGACTCCCGGGCCCAGTGCGCTCAGCCAGGCCCCACTCATCCCCACCAGAGCCAGGACTGGGTGAGGAGGTGAAGCGCTTCTTTGGGGAGAGGATTTAAGGGGGCACCACAGACAGGCTCATGGCAGGTGCTAATTACCCACACCTCCTTTCGCCTCAGACTCTTGCGTGGCTCAGCACAGTGCCGATCCTGATCTTGTCTTTCACATGTTGACAGTTTATTCATCACGGACTTTTTTGCATGAGTTGTGATTTTTATAAAATATTATAGAAATGAAAATGGGGACTTAAACAGTATCTGTACACTCACGTTCATAACGGCATTATTTATAACAGTCAAAAGGTAGAAAGCACCCCACATGTCCATCGATGGGTGAGTGGATAATCAAAATGTGGTATATCCACAATCAAATAGGATTCCACCTTAAAAAAAGAAGGAAGTTCTGACCCCTGCTTCCAAATGGACAAACCCGGAGAACATCATGCTAAGTGAAATAAGCCAGACACAAAAAGACAAAGACTGTATGATGACGTTCCTAGAGTAGTCGACGTCATAGAGACAGTAAGCCGAATGGAGGTTGCCTGGGGTTGGGCCCAGGGTTGGGGGAGCAGGGAATATGCAGTCAGTGTTTCATGGGGATAGAGTTTCAGTTGGGGAAGATAGGAACATTCTGGAGATGAATGGAGGGGATGGTGTGACTGAATTGAACACCACTGGACTACACACTTAAAGATGGTTAAAATGATCAGTTTTATAGTATATTTTACCATAATAAAAAATTGCATTAAAATATTATTGAGCCTACTTGCCGAGCTTTTTGGCACCCTCTGAAATTATATGCCTGAGTCCAGAGCCTCTGGCCTCACCCTTGCCTGACCCTGAATGCTTCACATTGTCCCCATTTTACCAACAAAGGAACCCAGCCTGGGGGATATTAGGGATTAACAGCCCTGCTCAAGGTCCCCTAGAAGATTATTCGTGAACCAGGAAGTCAAAAGCCAAGGCCCTGGCTTCCAGCTAAGGACTTCATTCAGTACAGCTCCCCTTGCCTGCCAGGTGCTTCCAGGGAGCTCTGGAAGGTACCACCATCCTGCCAGAGTCAGCTGAACCTGGGGTGAAGTCTTACCCCACAAATAAGGGGCTCAGTGGACCCAGCCCCAGCCCACCCTCCTCTTATGGAGACCCCTCATCTGAAGCTACTATTCCCCTTGCAGACAAATCTCTAGGCAGAGGGCAGGGCCATTGGGCAGATAGTGTAGGCGAAGGGGCCAAGTCTATTTTCACACTCCCTAGCTACGTATGCCAATGGCTGCTACTTTTCCCCCAGCATCTATGCCCCCTCCTGCCCAGTAACAGAATCCAAATTTAGCTGGACACAGGCTACCTAGAAAAAAGCATTCATTTCCTAGTTTCCTTGCTAGCTGGATGTGCTGACACACTTTAGATGTGGCCCCAAACCTGGAAGCCAAAGCATCATGTGCACATTTGAAGATGTGACCTTACAGAGAGTGGCACCCCCTTTCTACTCCCTCCTCCCTCCTGTTGGCTGGAAGACCAGGTGTGATGGCTGGATCCTGTGCTGCCATATTGGAGGCTGGCAGGCCCAGGATAAAAGGGGGCTGGGTCCCTGACTGGGGCAAGGCCAGAGCAGCCCTGGAAGCCCCATACACACAGGTCCAGTTCCCAGCAGGACATAGGCCACGAGTGAGCTGCCCCAGCCTCCCTCTCCACAGGACAAGTCCTCTCTCTCCATGTAGATCACACCTCAGCCCCTACTGGTCATTTCAGCAACACTTCCTAATGAATTATTTTCACAGGAGTCTAAGATGAAGGGTCCTTCTGGGAACCCAACCTACAACATTCCTCCCTTCACAGCTTGTATGATATAGGCCAGCAGGGAGGTAATATAGCTGGGCCTAAGGGCCTGCCCTGGGCCATCAACTTGCACACTTCTATAAATGACAGAGAAACTTCTATCAAGCTTAAGTCACTGGTGCGTGAACCTGGGCAAATCCCTTGACCTCTCTGGCTTTAAGTTTCATTTCTGTAAAATGCAGATAAAGCCAAGTGAGAAAATGAACACGAATGCATTCTGTAAGGGGTAAGAGGTTACAGACTGAGTATTCGTACCCCCAACCTCCAAATTCATATGTTGAAATCCTAACCCCCAATGTGACAGCATTAGGAGGTGGGGCCCTTGAGGAGTTAATGAGGTCAAGATGTGATTAGTGTCCCTATAAGAACACAGGAGAGCTGGGTTCCTCTCTGCTCTCTAGTATGTCAGGACACGGCCAGAAGACAGCCGTCTGCAAACCAGCCAAGAGGGCTCTCGCCAGAGCTCGAACAAGCTGGCACTCTGATTTGGGGCTTCCAGCCTCCAGAACCGTGAGAAATACATTTCTGTTCTTTAAGCCACCCAGTCTATCGTATTTTTGTTATAGCGACCAGAGCTAAGACAAGGCACTTGTTTGTATTATCTGGTGAGTGGCCAGTCCCAAAACCAAGAGCTCCCCCAAAGATCAATGATCAACTGCAAGCCCCAGATATTTGCTTTATTCCCAGAAGTTCTGGCTGAGAAATCGGGTCCCTCAGACTTTGTTACAGGGAATGTGACCTGAATGTTGTCTATTCAGAGCACAGCTGTGGGGACCAGCCTATCGGGAAGTGGCTGAGGACCTGCCACCACACTTCCAGTCCTCACCACATCCCCCACACACCCCATCCTGGGGCCACCTCGGCCCCTCACCCCACTCTGCCGACTGCCTAGCACCTCTCCCCTCCAGATGAGGGAAAAAGGACAAGACCCTGGAAAAGTCTCCCTACAGGAACACAGGCAGGTGTGAGCCCTAAGGGTGAAGGCAGGGAGAAGGCAGAGGAGGGTCCTGGGGGGAGAGATGGCCAAGGGAGCTGATGGTCAGGAGGCAAACAGGCAGCTTCCTCCTGAGTCCTCACCAGAGACCAAAGCAGTCCAAGCACTTTTCCTTCTATGTTCCTTATTCCCAGCAAGGAGACAGGTTCAGAGAAGGCAGCCAGTTTGCCCATGGCCACACGGCAGCCAGAGAGACTGCGTTGACGCGCCTTAAACATCCCTCAGACTTTGGAGAACATTCTGGACCCTTGGGCCCTTTAGCGATAGACTTAGGGGCAATGTGAAGGGACACCTGACTTTTCCCAGCTGTGACCTGGCCCTTAGGAGAGGATCTGGACAGATGTTGGGGCCGAGGCAGAGCAACTTCCCTGGGGTCCGACACGCCTCCCCTCACAGATGTGGACAACACATGCCCGTCCCAGAAACGTAGACTGGCTCAGTGGAGGGGACGCATATGTGGGCCCGCTCCCCTCTTCTGGTGCTAGCACCCCAGGATTGCTTTGGAGAGCCAGCCCTCCTCACAGGAGACATTTTGAGTCCTTCATCGAGGGTCCCACCCCCACTTCTTGGCAGAGGGGTGGTCATGTAATGGTGGCCCAGACAGTTAGCTCTGTTTCCCCTGGACCTTCAAGCAGAGGGACACACAGACAGCATCGGGGTCTGCCTGCATCTCAGGCTCCCTAAGACCTAATTTTCTACCTCTTCCTCCTACTCTGAGAGCTACTCCAGATCCTTCCAATAGATGCCTACCTGGTTCAAGTTAGCCTTGGCTCCCAACCCAAGCACCTTCTGGATAACCCAGCCAGGCCCAACAAAGGGAGACTCTCAGGGCTCGGGAGTTCCCAGCAGGGCACAGGACACAAGCCCTCCAGCTGCCGCCCTGACCTGCCCCGCCTCTCAGGGCAACACTCCCCAGACCCCACTTGTCTTTTCTGGGATTTTTAATGAATCACTTTCATAGGAACCCTGGATGCAGAACTATTCCTGGGAACCCAGCCTCCCCATGGACTTTCACAGGCCTTAAGATGTCCAGCCAGCAAGCCGCACAGATGGCCAGAGGCCCGTGAGGTCTCCCACCTTGCCCCAGTGAGAGATGACCCACCCCTGTGGGCCCTTGCTTGCCCTGCTGCCTCCTGGCCTCATGCTAGTGCCCGCTCACTCCAGCCTCCTCCCCTTGGCAGGCACCCCAGGCGCCCCTGCCATCCTAGGACCCCTCCCAGAGCCACAACGTCTCCCTTCTCTTGTTCACCCTTTGGGTGTGAGTTCCAGCAACACCTTCTCAGTGAGGCCCCCCAGGACCCCCAAAAGATGGAACTCTACCTCGCCCCACCACCACCACCCCAGGCCTGCTTGAAAGCAGTGCCATCAGGGCAAGACGGGGTGGAAGGGGTCATCCCTGCAGGCTATATTTTGGAATCAGAGGTGAAGGGCGAAGATGGTAGAGAAAGCCCCTGTCGGCGGGAAGAGAACCAGCCAAGGTTGGTGGCGACTCAGGGACCTGAGGCAGCGTGGAATTAAGGAGAGAGAGAAGAGAACTGGGAAAGATGAGCTGGAGCAGACGGTGGGGGGTGTGAGAGCCAGGTAAGGACGGTAAGGACATAGGAGTTTCTCCTGTGAGGTAATCGGACATCCAGGGCCGACATTAAAGACAGCACAGTCTCGGTACTTGCGGTCCTGCAAGGTCACCATGATGGGCAGAGCCAGAGACCCGAGCGGGCCAGGCCCCGGAGCATGACAGAGGGTAAAGTGGCAGCTCAAGGGGGGCCAACTGAGGGCACTGCGGGGAGGCTGCTCCTCCTGGAGCTGCTTCTCCCAGCTCCATGTCCTTGCAGAGCGCAGTAGAAGGCAGTTCCAGCCTGTCTTTCTATCCCCCTGGGAACCCCAAGGCCTCTCTTAGGGGAGGGGACGAGAGGGGACGGGAGGGGTTGGAGCACCCCAATCCCTTCTAAGGGCATTGGCCCTTTATCTCTCCGGAGGCAGTAGCCCTCTGCTTTGTAAGCTAATGCTATTATATTAGGATTTTTCAAGTGCTTATTGGGTTAGGAAACGTTCACATTGATTAATCCTTGCCACAACCTGGTCGGCGGGGGGGGGGGCGCTTATAGGTGTGGTTATGAATCCTAGATTTTACAGGGAAGGACACCGGGCCTGAGAGGTTGGAAATCATGTCCATGGTCACCTGGGGCCCATCAGTGGCAGGGCCATGACTCAATAGCGCTCTGGCTCTACCGCAGACCTGACCAGGTACCACAGTGCCTGAAACGAAAGGGGGCTCATCATCCGCACACCACAGAGCTGTCCCCAGACCCGCCCAGTCCCTGTGGCCAGCTCCCTCCCCGCCTTCCTGAAGTCCCATCAACCCCCCCACCCCCAGCGCTAACAGTGGCTCCAAAATCCTGACAGCCTCTGCTCCCTTCCAGCCCCCTCCAGCCCCACCCTACACCCCTATCCACAGCCCCCCACAGTGATTACCATGTCTTCACCCTCCACCCCGGGGCCCCTTTCAACTGTTTCTCCTAGAAGCGTTAAGCAGGAGAGACAGCTGGGAATCTGCTCTGCAACCTGCTTGGGACGGCCACACTGGGGCCACCCAGGCCTCCCGCTGCCACCGCCGCCCAAAGGCAGACATTTGGAGCTTCTCAGCCGACTCCAGCAGAGAATTCGCCGCACCGTCACCGACTGCCATCATGCTGTGATTAGTTAATCACTAAGTGCATGGGGCTTTTAATTAACTGCCAGCCCTGCGCAGGCGGGCAGCTGTTCCACGAACCACATCAGCTCGTGGCTCCCCCAGTCCGAACCGATGGAACACTTCCATCCCGCAACTGACGGTTGGATATTTTGATGCTTCAGGGATGGCAAATGCCACTGCTGCAGCCCTGACGGGAGCTGCCAGCTACAGGAAGGAGAAAAGAAGGCCGGCGGTCAGTTGGGGTGGGGGCAGCATCAAATAAGGGCGAAAGGGGGAGTCTGCACAAGATCTGTGACTGTGCAAATGTGTCATCTATCTACCTATAGATGAAAAGTAACTCAACTCAAATAAATGTAAGGCACAACAAGCAAACCTATAGGTGCCACGTAACCAAAAAGTATGAGACTTCAGGCATGGCTGGATCCAGGGGTGCAAGTGAAATCACCAGAGCAGCAGCAGTTGCATCCTGGGTGAGTGAAGTGCATACCAGGAGCTCACATGAGGCATGAGCAAGATAGCAATGTTGTGGCTTCTCCAAACAGGGATTTCTCTTTCTTCTTTCTGATTTAGCTATTCCCTCCCACCTCTGGGCTTCCAACTAATTCTGGCCCTATTTCTATCAGAGTCTTACTACATTTCATTTTAACCATTTGTTCACGTGTCTGTGTTGCCTGATAGATCAAGATTCCCCAACCCTCGCACTGTTAGCATTTGGGGTTGGATAATCCCTCAGTGCAGGAGCTGTCCTGTGTGCTCTAGGATGTTCAGCAGCATGCCTGGCCTCTACCTGCTAGATGTCAGTAGCACCACCTCTCCTGCTTGTTACCACCAAAAATATCTCCAGACATCACTAAATGTCCACAGAGGCAAACGCCGCCCCCAGGGGAGCCCCTGCAAGAGACGCTGAGGCGTAGGGAGTATTACATCCATGGGCACAGGGCCTGGGACCTGGGACCTGGTGGGCTTCCCAGGTGACTTAGGTTGGGGGGTGGGGGAAGCCGGTGGGGGGTGCAGAGAATACATGGAGGGCCTGACAGCACATAGGCTCTGTGCAGGACGGAGGTCTACCTGTGTGATGTGTGCCCCATCTCAAGAGGGAAGATGCTAACCCTGTCATACCACATCATTCATTAAACAGACCAGAAATCTGATTTTGTTTATGACATGCCCTGATTTCCAAAATACTTACACAGGCTGAATGAAATACATCTGCGGGCGGAATATCGCCTGCACCAGTTTGCAACCTCTCCCTGAGTCCTATTCCCTCTAAGACTACAGAGGCCAGAGGGCAAAACCAAGGTTACACAGCCAGGAAGCAGGGCCATGGGGGCCTCCCTCCTGGGCCTCTGGCTCCCTGACCAGCACAGTCTCCCCAGCCCCATGCTGCTCAGGGCACCCCAAGAGCCATCCAGGGCCAAGGCCTGGCCCCTGGAAAGCCCTGGAGCCTCCTTGAGGCCCTGCAGAGTGAAGGAAGGACATTCTCAGGCCGCAGGAGACTGCAGGGCTCTGAATATGTAAATCACAGCCCACTCCACAGCACATCCATCCTGCGGCCTAATTGAGACATTTGCTTGGAGTGTCCTGGAAAACTAGGGCAGATGTGGCGTTCTGAGAATAAGAGCCACCCTCCTCGGACAGCCTGCCGAGACTGGGGACCAATGGCTGTTCTCTGGAACTTGGACCAGCCACAGGGAAATAGTTTTTGCTAATAAGATTATATATGTGTGTGTGTATATATATATATATATATTTTTTTTTAATGGCCCTTGAGTACTGCCATGATACTGGGTATTAAAATGGCAGAAAGGAGGGCAAAGTGAGAACACACAGCTAGCCTATCTCTACAGAAACGATGTAGCACCAAGTGGAAAAACCCGCTGATTTGCCCCCATATGTCCCTGCAGCCTGAGCTGTGAGGTTGCAGGTGTATTCAAAGTTTTCCTGACCCTGGAAGTTTCCTCAATTTGCAGTTTGTCTCACTAAGTATCACTTGGTGATGGGGGTGAGGGGAACACTGTCCCCCGCTCTACCCTAATATCCTCCCATGGCTTTGTTCCTTTCTCAAAACCCTCAGCCCCAGCCCAGGCCCTACTCTGGACTCGGGATGCCAGCTTGCCAGCAACAGTGCTCTATTTGATGCTGCCTCTATATATATGTATGGATTCTTCTGGGTGTTTCTCTGGCTCAGCCTGCCCACTCTCCTCCTCACCAGCCCCCATTTCTGCTTACATCACTCAGAGGTACCCGGCCCCTTGGAAGCATTCAAGAGCCGCTTGTTGAATGAATAAATGAATGAATGAATGAGCTCTAAAACAGCAGAGCACCTCAACATCTTCCTTCTCTGGCTCTGAGCTAATTCTCCACTCCCTGTCCCCACGCCTCCACTCTTTTTTTTTCACGCCTCCACTCTTAACACACAGGTTGTTTCCTCCTCCCCATCCACCTGCAGCCCTTGGCAGCTGCCTGTTCCCTCCAGGTGGATGCCACTCCCCTATTGTCGAAGGCTCTGATTCCTTCAAGCTTTCTCGTTTTTCTTGATGGAATGTCCTCTGACACCCCCCCCCCCACCAGCAGACTTCACAATGCCCTCTCTTGTTCCTGTAGCACATTTTCGTGATGCCACTCTTGTACCATTACCATCTCCCCTATATTATTAGCTATCTGTTTCACATGAAAGATTTGTATTGCAAGTAAGAGAAAACACAATTGAGGCTCATTAAAGGTCTGAAAAGCTCAGACAATGGCTTCATTCCTCAGTGAGTCCCTTGGCTCTGCTCTGCTCTGCTCTCTGAACGGCATTCATCTTCACCATAGCTTCCCTCCTCATCAGAGCAAAATGACCACCACCATTCTGGGCTTCACATCCAAATAAATGCCCTACTATTCCCAAGAGGAGGCTTTTTCCTCACATTGCCAGCAGAAGCTCCCAATTCTATGCCTATTGGGTCCCTCTTGTATCAATCACTCCAGCCTGGGGAACGCAGGGTATCAATTTCCACTCCAGAAGAGGGCTTCAAGAATATAGACACTGATTTCTACTGCAGATTTGGGGATAAGAATCCAGAGATGAGGAGGCCCCGATGTATTATCCATTCACTCACTCACTGACTGACCTACTCACTGTATTGATGCCTATTTATCATTGCCACCCCCCCATACACACACAGTCCCTCCTCAATGGGGACAGACCATATGACTGTACACCACCACCACTATCCCAACCACCCTTAATTGGTTACAATTAATTATTTCATTGGTTCTTAATGGGGTGGTTCCATTCCCTAAGAGGCATTTAGAAAATTTGAAGGATTGCCTTCTATTTTGGTTGTGACCAAGCATTAAAATATTGAGATAGACCCAAGGGGAGACTGTATGTTTTTGAAAAATTTCTCTTTTATACTGGTTTCGAGGATTATAGTAACTTTTAAAAATACATGTGTGCAAACAGGTTAAGTTGTATATGAATTGTATGTCAAGATGGTAAAGGGGATCTTAACAGAACATATAAGAGTGTATTGGCAGAAGACTTCTGTCAATGGCTGATTAAGGAGATAATGAGTCCTCTTCCCTAAAAGCAATAATAAAGCTGGACAAAATTGATCAAAACAACCATGTCGCACACTGGACACCAACCAAAGGCATACCACAATGGGAGAAGTGTTTGTGCTTGAAAGCTAGAAATTTGGGCAATAACAGTGAGAATCTGTGGCATTCTCTCTTCCTAGCTCCCAGCAGACAGCTTCCGCTAGTGTGGAGAAGTTTCTCTGCTTTGGTTACAAGGGGATCGCTGGATTTGGGGCAGTAGGCAGCACCCGCTCTTGGCAGCCTTATAGGTTTAAATGAAAATCTCCAAGGCGGAAACGCAGGAGGGCCAGCAGCTCCCCCAGATTCAGGTTGCCAGTTGTGGGGGCAAATATATCCCTAGCTAAACTTGCAAGCATGCACTGTGGAAACTAGAGAAAGCCCAACCCAGCCACACCCTCCTGGCTAATCCCTAAGCTGTGCATGTGCACAAAGATGGGAATGAGTCCAGCAGAAAGTAAACGGTAGGAAACACATGAAAACGGCCTGCATTTGGAGTGTGCTCTTGTTAATCAGCTGCTTCTAAAATGACTCCCACTGACCCTCACCTCCTAGGATTGGTGCCCTGTGTAATCCTTACTCTGGGTGAGGCCTGCACATAGTGATCAGCTTCTTCTAAACAGAACATAGCAGAGTGATGGGTGTCACTTCTGAGGCTAGGTTATAAAAAAAAATGACTTCCGCCTCACCCTCATTCTCCCTCTGGTTCCTCTCCCTTGCTGCTCTGATGAAGCAAGCTGCCATATTGTGAGCCTCCCTATGGAGAGTCACATGTCACAACAGCCAGTGAACGTGGCATTCTGCCAACAGCCAGTGAAGAACAAACGCAGTTCAGTGACCTGCAAGCAACCCAGGCCTGCCGACCACCAGATCGGATTGGAACTTGGAGAAAGATCCTCCTCCAGTCAAGCCTCCAGATGACTGCAACTTGGCCAACACCCTGATTTTAGCCTGAGTCAGAGGACCTGGCTAAGTTATACCCAGAATCCTGACCCATGGAAACTGCAAAAATCAATGTTTTTGTTTTAAGCCACTAAACTTTGGGATGATTTGTTATACAGCAATAGGATGACTGACACAGCTCCCCTCCCCACACACAGATTCCTCAGCAAAGGACAGATAGCTTAGTGGCTTGAGGTATTTGAGCACAATCTATGTCCAGTCAGATATGTGGACATGGAAACAATGCTTAGGAAGCCAGACTAAAGTATAAAAAGAAAAATTAAAAAAAAAAAAACTAATCAGAAACTTCAATTGCTTCACACCATGAGGAAGACAGGATTCCCAGATTCCTATGACAGGAATTGTCTGATTCACAGAGTCTGGGTAAGTTATTAAATAAATAAACACAGGGAAAAAAACAGCAATGATAAACCTGGCAGGAATCAGAATCCAAAGTTGCTACAATATTTTTTAGTGTCCAGTTTTCAACAAAAAAATTACAAGATATGCAAAGAAATAGGAAAGTCTGAGACATACTCAGAAAAACATCTGTCAATAGACACCGTCTCTGAGTTTTCTCAGATGTTAGATTTAGCAAACACCTCAAATAACTACTTATAAATATGGCCAAAGAATTAAAATTAATGATGCTTAAAATTTTAAATGAAAGTATGACAACAATGAATAAACATAAATTCTAAATAAGAGGACAAATTAATTTTTCAAAACAGGGAAATTCTGGGGTTGAAAAGTAAAATTGAAATGAAAATTATACTATAAAGATTCAACAAAAGATTATATTAGGAAGAAAGAATTAGTGTACTTGGAGATAGATTGATAGGAACTTTCTAAGATGATAGAAATTATCTTAGAAAAATCTAAGAACAGGGAAAAATTATTGAATAAAAATAAACAAAACTTTAGAGCACAGGGGCACTTGGGTGGCTCAGTTGGTTAGGCATCTGATTCTTGGTTTTGGCTCACGTCATGATCTCAGGATCATGAGATCGAGCCCCTTGGCAGGCTCTGCACTCAGTGGGGAGTCTGTTTGAGAGTCTCTCCCTCTGCCCCTCCCCCCATTCATGCTCTCTCGCTATCACTCTCGGTATCAAATTTTTTAAAGCTTAGAAAAAAGAAAACTTTAATTTTTTGTCCCCCCAAAATGGGACATTAAGCACATCAACAGATATGTAATGACTGTTCCAGAAGTAGAGAGAAAAAGGAACAGAGAAAAATAAGGGGAAAAACAATGGCCAAGGTTTGGATGGAAACATTAAACACATAACCCAAAAGTTCAGCAAGCCCCAAAGAGAATAAACACAAAGAGAGCCACACCCAGACACACCATAGTAAAATTTAAAAGACAAGAACAGAGAGAAAAAATCAGCAAAAGGAAAATTACTTGCATGTGTAGGGGAGTGACATGATTAACAGCAAACTTCCCCCTCAAAACAATGGAGAACAGAAGGCAGTGAAATGGCATATGCAAAATGCTGGCGGGTTGGGGGACTGGTAACCAAGAATTCTACTACCCAGCAAATCTTTCTCCAAAAATGAAGATAAAATATAGACATTTCCACATACATAAAGGCTAATAGAATCCATTGTTAAAACCCTGAAAATATATTTGTAAAATGAATGAAGCCAGCTACCAAAGACTACATGTAAACATTTCCATTTGTAAAACTCTAATGGACAAAACAAACCTATGAAATTAGCAGTGAGGATAGTGTTTACCCTTAGAGGGAGACCATGACCAGGACCCTGGGATCACTGCCCAAGCTGAAGGCAGATGTTCAACTGCTGAGCCACCCAGGTGTCCCTGATTCTGGAACATTTCTGTGTACATTGTTTCCTTCCATAAATGTTTACTAAAACAAACAAACAAAAAAAAGAAGCTTGATATTATCAATCTTTCCTCTCTTTTTGAACCCCTTTATTGTTTTCCCCTTCCTTCACCATTTGAGCACATCTGTGGCTTCCAAGGTCATTTTCTCTGGCTTTTGCACACGTCTCCAGCACTACCTGGTGCTCTAGACTTTGCCCTTCTGTTAGTCTTCAAGTCTGTTGTGCTTCGATCCTGCCACAGGGCCTTTGCATGTGCTTGAGTCCCCACAGAGACCTACTTACCCTTTAGCTCTGAGCTTGAGTGGTAACCCACCCACCACACATCCAAATGTAATTCTCTTGTTTGGCCTAGCTTCCAGAATCACATTTCTTTCCTTCAGAGTGCTCATTTTCACTTGCCATTATGGATTCATAGAGTCATTTGACAGCAGCTTTCTCTTTCCCACTAGCCTGTATGTTTTAGGAAGTCTGGCTATGTTATTTTGCATTGTGTCGCCAAGACTGTGCCTGGCATATAGTAGATATCTGATAACTATCTGCTCAATGAACACAAAAGTTATTGAGACTATAAAAATCTTCATTCTAACACATTGTGAAAAGCCTGGGTACCAAACTGAGGAATTTAGATTTTTTTTATAGGCTGCAGGGAGCCACTGAAGTTTTTTTGAGAAAGGGAGATACGTGACCTTTGTTTAAGATCTCTATGGAAGTAGAGGTGGAGAGGCCATAAGGGAGGCTGTGGTGGGTTCCAGATGAGGGACAGTGCCTACAGAGGGGCAGTGGCCATGTGGGGAAGCCGATGTTGTGCCCCACTCTGACCCCACGGGCCAGCCGGACAGTGACCTCACAATCACCCTCCAGGCCTCCCACCCTTGAAAGCCATCATCCCAGCTGTTGGCCTACATCTGCCTTTTACATTCACATCCTAAAGGTCACGTCTGAGGCCCTCCGGGCCAGCTTCTAGAGACACAGGGGTCAGCCAAGCCAGAGCGTGCCACCTTCCCACCAAACACACAGCCAGGACTTCAAAATGACAGAGAAATCGGAGCCCCTAAAGGACGTGACACCCACAGAGAGGAAGTCCATGTGGAGGACCGCCGAGGAGAGGCGGATGTCTGACCTCACGCGGGTGCTGGAGTGGCTGGAGCGGAGACAGGGGAAGAAAAGACTCATTTTCCAGGTGTGTGCTGTCCAAGCAAAACTGTAGGGCAGATGGACTCCAGACTATTACAAGAGGGGAGAGATGGAATTTGACTCCCAGAAACCAGGAGGTGGGAGGAGCTTTAAGCATGGGAGTAAATGGGAAGAATAATCCTCGGGGAGAGGGGAGGTTGTCCATGGGGTTAGGCGGGCTGTGTTTGCCAGCTGTCGCTCAAGTAGTTAGGCTCCTACCCTCCCACAGAGCCTGAAGAAGCGGATGCTATCTTTCCAGGTGACTACATTTCTTTCCTTTATTATTTATTTTTTAAGATTTCATTTATTTATTCATGAGAGACACACAGAGAGAGGCAGAGACATAGACAGAGGGCAAGGCAGGCTCCCTGTGGGGAGCCCAATGTAGGACTCAATCTCAGGACCCCAGGATCACACCCTGAGCTGAAGGCAGATGCTCAACCATGGAGCCACCCAGTGTCCCTGGTCTCTTATAAGGGCACAGAGCCCATTCATGAGGGCTCCCCACTCACAATCTAACCACCTTCCCAAGGCCCCACCTCCTAACACCATCACACTGGAAGTTAGAATTTCAACATATGAGTTGGGGTGGGGGGAGACACACTATCAGTCTGTGTACTGCCCTTCCCTCTTTCTCGAGGAACTATGGCAGTTTTGCCTCAGTTTCCCCCAGAGTTCCCCCAGGCCCATCATCTATGGAAACTCAAGCCATGTCCTTAGCAAATGGTCCCCTCTGTAGAGGATGCCACTGGACCTTGAATTCCCCAGCCCCCAGAGAAAAATGGGTGAAACATGGCATTCCTAATGACAATGTTTATTAAGCATCTACTGTGTGCCAGGCCCCGAGCTTAGCATCGCACATGAGTTAGCTTGTTGCCTGCTCCCCGCGGGGCTACAAGGTAGGCACCATTCTTACCCCTCAGCTCAAGTGAGGTGGTAATAAGGAAGCTGAGTGGGGGGCAGAGTAGTCATTTGCTTGAGCTCATAGAATTAATAAAGGGACAAGCCGGGGCTCGAACTCAGATTTCTCCTGTTCTCAAGCTCATGGGCTTTGTCAGAGTAACTCCCCATAGCCACCCCCACCTTCTCTGCTCCAACCACTATGGTACCCCTGCCTTTCCAAAAAGCTCCCGTCTGTTTATATGCTTACTTGAAATTTATGTTCAGAAAGATCTGGAGTGCCAGTTCCGTCAAACATACAACAACACATCTGATAAACATATTTCACATTAAGGTGCATTTAATGATTTATGGATGGGCTACCCCCTGCCCCCCATTTCGACTGCTGAGTCACTTGGAACTCAGTATCAATCACGGAAATTTATATTCACTTCTGTGATTAACATGCGTCTCTTCTCACGAAGATCATATTCTAATAATGTTTTCACAGCTTTACCTCTTATGTGGCTTTTACTGGAAATAATTTTGGACTCAGGGAGGGAACAAATTTAAATTGAAAATACAATGAAATCTTCAGGCGTTATTATCCTTCCCAGAGGCACCTGGCTTTTGAAAGCAGCTCCTGTGGGGTAACTGGGTGATGGGCACTTGATGGGATGAGCACTGGGTGTTATACTATATGTTGGCAAATTTAATTTATCTTATTTTTTTTAATGAAAGAAGCTCCTGAGAAAGACGATGGTTCTGTGGCAGCTCTCAGGCAGCACAGGTGGAGGGCGCCCTTTAGTGGAGCTGGTTGGAGGGAGCCTGTCTGTGGTCTCCTCTCCCTTCTCCTGGTCTCCACATAGTGATTCATTAATTTCTCAAAATAACCCTAGGACGTAGATCCTACTATTCCTTCCATCTTCGGATGAGGAAACCAAGCCGTGGTTCCTCTGCCACCAAGCAGCCGAGCAGGATCCTCACCAGGCACCTGACCTGGAGACCAGTCCCAGCCGGCATGTTCACACAACCACAAGCAGCACACCCTAAGCGGAGACCATGTAGATTCAGCCTTCCTCGAGGGGCTTTGTCCCCCCAACCCTCTACGGCCCCTCCCCCCTGGACCCTGGAGCTCCCTAACCAATGCGTCCTCCCTGCCTGCCTGGTGGGAGTAGAGGGCCAGGCAGGTGCACAAGAAAGTCCATATATGGGCCACCTGGGAGGCTCAGCAGTTGAGTGTCTGCCTTTGGCTCAGACCGTGATCCCAGGTCTGGGGATTGAGTCCCATATCGGGCTCCTTGTGAGGAACCTGTTTCTCCCTCTGCCTGTGTCTCTGCCTCTTTCTGTGTCTCTCATGAATAAATAATAAAATAAAATAAAATAAAATAAAATAAAATAAAATAAAATAAAATAAAATAAAATAAAATAAAATAAAAAAGAAAGAAAGAAAAGAAAGAAAGAAAAGAAAGAAAGAAAGTCACATATGCCCTGAGGAGCACCTAGGGAAAGAGAAAGGTAGGATGAATTGTGATGATGGGCTGGATGGGGAGAGGTCAGGCCAGAAGGGAGCTCTGGGGACAGAGGGAGTGTCCTGGCCCGACTCTGAGACAGGGCAGCCCTCCTGTGGCTTCAGACCACAGGCCATGGCAACAGCTATGCAGGCTATTTGGGAGCCAGAAGGAATTCCTACCAGCTTGGGGAGAGGGGGCCCTTGTGTAGAGGGTAATAGGGAGCCAGTGATGGCTTCTGAGGTTGGGAGGCACAGCCAGACCTGAGGTTTAGAAGGTTGTTCTGGGAGGGCAGTGACATTACACCGGGGCATGTCTGGAGGCAGGACAATGGTGAGGGGGCCCGAAGTACCAGAGTGGGGGCCAAATCTGGTGGTGGGGAGGGGGCAGCCCGCTGGCCAGGGGGCCACCCCTCTGTGGGAGCCAAAGTGGCCTCTGACCACTTGGCAGTCACAGGGCAATCCTCTTTTTTTCAAAAGCAGAAACCCAAGGGGATAGTGCTACCGAAAGTAAATGGAAAGGAAGAAAAGAAAACCCAAAACATCCAGAAACAGCAGAAAGGAAAACCCCAGGGGGCATTCATCAAGAAGGTAACACGGGCCCCCCACGTTCAGGAGGGGTACCTGCTCTGCTCCTGCACAGTGCCTGGTTGCGTTTCTTAAATTTAAGGCTCTGAAGTCTGCTCCTGCCCCACAGGAATACCCAAATGAATCACCGCACCCCCCCCACTTCGCATCCCCCCCCCAAAACTGCCTGCCCCGTGGAGACTGGCACTCCTGTGCTAAGGGGCCTTCTTCCCAGGTGCGGCCCACCTGCTCCTGCCCCCCTCTGAGATAGCACGCCGGAAAGCGAGACGTGGCTGAGCAGCCACCAACATGCCATCCCTGCCCCGCTGACCTGTCCCAGGGCCCAGAGAGGCCTCTCCTTGGGCCACTTTGCCTGCCTTTCAGCAAACCCTTGCAGTCACTCATTTCGGGGTGGAGGGGCCCTGCCCAGTCCTATTCCTCATGCCTTGACTTCTCCCCCCGCTCCCCTCCAAGCCCTCCAGTCACGTCGCCAAGAACGGGGACCCCATCATGTACCGAAGGCTCTACAGTATAGACCCGAAGGGACCCCGCCTCAGCATAATTCCTGGCAACTACACCAAGGATGGCCCCAGGAAATCCGGTAAGGGACGCACCTCGGTCCTGCAGTGCCAGGATCGTCCCCCATGATCACCTGCCTCTCAGAGGGACGTGAGGCTCACTCTGCTCTTAGGGCAGCAGTGTCCGCGACAACCTGGCCACTGTGGATGGTCATAGAGGCCACACGGCTCTGTAGGGATGACACCATCAGCCAGGTATGACCCAGGCAGCAGACGAGGGGATGTCTAGGCTCGGCCCACACCTGGGGCTCTCTGCTCAGGAGGCCAGCCTTCATGGGCCTGCCCCAGTCCGTGAGCTCCAAATTATCTAATTAGGTACGTGACAACATCAGAGTAGCACAAAGGGACCTCACCTGCTGGCTCGAGACCTACCAGGTGTTGCTCACACCCAAGAAGAGGCAAGCTTAGGTCATGCTAGATCTCCGGTTCCCAGAGCTGCCCGGGTTCGAACCTTGGCCCCACCACTCTGCAGCGAACTCAGAGTCGTGCAGTCTGGGGTGAGTCAGCCGCTCCATCTCCGGGGCTCAGCGTTCACGTCTACAATATGGGACGGTAACACGACTCGCCTCGCAGTAGCGTATCCGTGAGATGAGGCATATAAAGCATGTAGCCTGATACAGACTAGGTGCTCAATAAACAGGGGGCAAATAGCGATTTCTAAGAAAAGAAAAATTTGCTAAAATGCTCAGGGGGGCTGGACCCTGGTGCTGGAAAAACAATTGCTTTAATTGTGCCTGGCTTCTTGGGAGCGAGGTGTGTGGTTAAAGAACGGCGGAAGGGATCCCAGTTAGCCCAAAGGGGGAGCCGGCAAAAGCGTTTGAGCAGCCGCTGCCAGTTCGCCTGCGCAGAACTGCTCCCACTGTGCCCCGCAAAACGTCCTTTTCTTTCCTTCTCATTTAATACACCGAAGCCAATGAAACCAAATTGCGCTCACTTGCCTGTCAGATTTAAATATGATTGGCTCTAAATGCCGTGCAGGATCCTGGACTGAATCCTGGAACCGCGCTTTAGTGGGAAAACTGGCGAAATCCAAAAAAGCTGTTATGCGCCTGTGTTAATTTCTGAGTTTTGATAAACGCGTCCTGCTTGCGTAAGATGTTAGCATTCGGGAAACCATTTTTGCAACCCATCAGCAAATCTAAAATTACTCCAAAATAAAAAGTTTAGATATAGTTACAGATAGATTGACATACAGCCTACGGGGGGCCCGACACCTTTCCCAAGTTTTCTGTGACTCCGGGTGCAAGTCTGGCTCCCAAGTCCTAGCTCCGCTGAGCCTCTGAGCACCTGCGGCTCTCGATTCCGGGGGTCGTTCCCTTTTCCCTGCTCCTTGCCACCGCAGACACAGACACAGAACACGGCCCCGTTTCCCCCCAAACCTCTCACGTGAACCCTTTGTGTGTAAACAGACTTTACTGAAGGTTTGGAGCAGCAGAGGGAAAGAATTTCGTGGCAGATTTATACAGAAAACAGAAGTTGAGGGATCCCTGGGTGGCTCAGCGGTTTAGTCCTGCCTTCAGCCCAGGGCGTGATCCTGGAGTCCAGGGATCGAGTCCCACGTCGGGCTCCCTGCATGGAGCCTGCTTCTCCCTCTGCCTGGGTCTCTGCCTCTCTCTGTGTGTCTGTCATGAATAAATAAATAAAATCTTAAAAAAAAAAATTGATCACAAAACCCTCTCAAGGGTTCTCAGAGTCCTTCCTCCCCTGCCACCAGGAGTTCCCTGGCTGCATTTGCCTGCAGGGGTGACCTCTGGGTGTTTCCCTCGCCCCAGCACAGGAACCTGAAGGAGCCGAGCCAGGCACCCAAGGCGAGCCAGGCACCCAAGGCGCAAGGTTTCAGGAGTCACTCCCCCTCTGGACTCTGCACTTACGGGAGCCTCAGGGTGAACACCTCCTTAAATTTTGCACCCCCCTGGGCGCTTGGCTGGTGTCCTGGGCCTGCCTCGCTCCACATCTTCCTCTCTCTTTCCTCTTCCCTTTCCTCCAGGCTCTGTTGTCCTCACGCCACGGTTCCCACTGGCTTGCTACCTGGAAGGACCACTTACTTTCCTTTGTTCCACTGTCTTAAACCCTCAAAAGATGTCTATCAAGATATTTTCCTAAACAAAGGCAGTTCCTTCCCTAAGAGAAACTCACGTACCAGCTGATTAAATAATCCTTTTCATAACTGCACAAAAACGCCAGCAGGGCGGACTGACTTAGCAGTTCTTTGGTTTCTCTGCAGTACCCACCCCTCTCCCGACCCCCCCAAGACAAGTCCACCCGGTTCAAAGAGGGTCGGTTTTGTCCGACCTAATGTAACGCAACAAATAGCCACTGGAGGGCAGCAGGTGCTCAGTCGCCACAGGTGCTCGGAGGCACCCAGGAACCACCTGGGCATCCGAGTGGGGGACCCAGGAACTGGGTCAGGGCTGAGTCTGAGCACAGCAAGGGGAGCTTCCTGTGCAGGCCAGCAAGAGGCCTACAATGAGTGGGAGTCAAGTTCAACACAAGGCGGCGCCTAGGAAGGGCATGGAGCCAGTTAAAGGGCAATGGCAGGAGTCCAAGTGGAGATACCTGTGGATCAAGGAAGGGTATTCTAGACCAGACTCCTAGTTCTGGCCTCCTCCGCCCCAGTCAGTACTGGAACCATCGGAGTCCTTGTCAAGAGCCGGATCCCCCACCTGTCCAGGTTTCCCTCTCAGCAGAGTGAGCCCCTTGCACTCTCGATGCCAAGTTTCTGTGTGATCCGGTGAGCAAGAGTCTGTGAGGAATGACCAGCAGCCTCAACACTGAATGTGACCCCTCCATCTGTACAGACACAACAACTCCCACTCGTCCACAGTTTTAGTGTTGGGACGGCCACAAAATCAAAATCTGTGTGAAACTCTGTGTGTCCCAAATGAGTGACATATAAGTGTCTCCAGCTCCAGAACCCCAAAGCTGATTGAAAACAGCAGTGACAGCCCCGATGTGGAACACAGTGCTCCTCAAAGCTGACCATTTCATCTTTGCCCCCCTCCTCATTTTCACAAACCTCCCGTTCACTTCTCTTAACAGCTGAAATGCCACCTCCCACCACATCCCACATCCCACCACTGACCCCCCCGCCACCATATCCAGGAGGCAACAGCCTGCTGCCACAATGACACTGTGCTCCAGGGCCACTGCCCTCTCCCTGCGGCCTCTCCTCCCTTTAGTTCCCTGAAAACAGTCTTTTCTGTTTTCCCTTCCTTTTTCACCACCCTCCTGGGCCCTTCTGAGGGCCACCATGTTGATTTTGAATTCGTAAAAGGTCACTCCATCTTTGGGCCAGCAGAAGAGCCTGGGAAAGCAATTGGAATATTTTTCCAAAGTAAATCTTGGCAAAGTCTGAGAAGCTGGACTAAAAAAATGGAATTCACTTGGCTTTCTCTCCCCGGGTACCTATGCCCAGGGAGAGAAAGTCATTCTGTAGATGCCAGAGCAGGAGTGCATCCCTATTGCCAAGGTCTAGAAGGCAATAATACCCTCTGTCTCCATGAGCACAGTCAGCCTCTGGAGTCTCAAACACAGCGACTATTCAGCCGCAGATTCAGGAATATGTCATTTTTACCCAGACAGTACCCAGGATGGGTGCCCAGAAAAAGGGACCATATTCTATGTTCACATTTCCCTGGATCCACCACTAATCAGCTCTGGTGTCTAGGGCACATGACTTAATCTCTCTGATCCTCAGTTTCTCATTTGTTAAATGGGCATGATATGGTTGTGAGACTGTAGTGCCACCCTCCCTGGAAAGCTCTTTGAGCACTGCCTGGCACACAAGTCACTCAATAAATATTAGTTCATATGTTTAATTATCATTACAATTTATAGTAGTGTTCTTCTTTTCTACATGAGACCTACCTGGACGCAGGCGATGCTCAGATATCTCAGAAAAAGCTATGGTTCTTTCTCCAAGGGATTTTCCATTTGTGTTGATGAGGATAGGCAGCTCATGATTCCTCTGGAACATAGCACCAGTTTTCACTATGTATAAACAGAATCTGTTAAGGCTCCCTGGCCAGGGACCTGCTGGCAGTCCAGAGCACCAAACTGGGTATACAGAGTCCCAATTCAGCCACTAATTCATATGAGACCTTGGGCAAATCACAGCCTCTTTCCAGGTGGCTACTGCTCCATTTATATAACTGTGGGAGGTCTAGACTCATTCCCCCTAGACAGAGCTCAGTAAAATTCTTGAACTTTATTGATGAAATCTTGTAGCCTTACAGGAAGAATGACTTACTTACAAAGGGAAAAAAAAGGGAAAAAAAATGCTCTAGGTGAGAGCAGAGGTACTAAACTAGAAATAATTGGTTTAAAAATCAGAATCTAGATACACTTAAAATCAGATTTAGTATAGAAAGTTTGAAAACAAAAGGATAAGCCAAGACTTAACAAGAAGTGCAAACACATGAGGTGGAATTAAGGATAAAGGAAACACATAGAGTAAAAGGATATTTTTAAATGTTAAGGAGAATAAGTAATAATCATAAGCCTACACATACCAAAAAATACAGTAATTAAGTAGATAACTATTGAGACTGCAAAAAGAACCTAATAAAACTACAGTTATAGTGGGAGATTTTAATATACCTCTTTTAGAATCAAATAGACATAACTTTATATTTGAATACAGAAGGCATTTTTGTGTGGCCAAAGAATATCTACAAAGTTCATCCGCATATTTACCACTAAGAAAATATTAACATTGAGAAAGTAAAGATTTTAAGGCAACCTACATTATCTTAAAGCAATAACTAGAAATACAGTTTAAATTAAACGATATTCCCAACTTAACAGTCAGAAATTAAGAAAAAACTCCTACAATACCCTGTACCAGAGAAAACAAAGCTTATAAATATGCTCCTGTTTCTTACCAAAACCTATGAGAACAAAGGCAAAATCTATTCTCAGAAGAAAATTTATGGTAACAACTAAAATTAATAATTCTTGTCTTTATAATACAAAAAAAGAAAAAAATGAATACTTTTAGCAATTCTTTATTTACAATAAGATAGGAGAAATAATATGAGAAAAAGAGTTTTCATACATTAAATACCAGCTGAGATTAATGAAACCCAAGATAAAAAGTAGTCAAAAGGATAAATCCAAAGCTAGCTTTCTGAAAAGCAAGTGATAAATAGTATAAACACCTCATGACAACTGTTCAAAAGAAGAGTAAAGGGGTGCCTAGGTGGCTCAGTTGACTGAGCATCTATCTGACTCTTGGTTTCAGCTGAGCTCATGATCTCAGGGTTGTGAGATCCAGCCCTGCAACAGGCTCTGAGCTCAGCAGGGAGTCTGCTTGAGATTCCCTCCCTCTGCCCCTCCTCCTGCTCATGCTAAATCAATTAATCAATTAATCAATCCAAGATTTGATATGAGAAAGATTACATAAGCAAAGATGAGAAATATGTAACTGAGCGATAATAGAACACTAGATGCACCTCTCTATGATATATTTGAAAACCTAGAATAATTTCCACTCCCACAATAAATTATTAAAAGTGATAGAATAAAGAAATTTGAAGACAGTAATTTCTGAAGTAAAAACTGAAAGGTGATTGACGCTTTACCACTGAACAAGTCACCAAGACAAAAGGCTTCACACTAGGTTCTGTTTGCCTTTTCAGGAACGAACAATCCTAATGTTGCTTCAGCTACTCCAGACCATGTAAACTACAGACACTTCTGCATTAATCCAACAAGCCATCAGAACCATAGTATTAAAATATTTGCAAAGAAATAATATAGATGCAAAAAATATATTAAAATTTTAGCTAATATACCAAATACATGTGTGAAAATACATCAGTGTATGAAATCAATAACATGCCATGACCAAATGGGATTTCTTTTTTTTTTAAGAGAATAAAGTTTATTTATTTATTTATTTATTTATTTATTTATTTATTTATTTTCAAGATTTTATTTAAATTCGTTAGCTCACATATAGTGCAGTATTAGTTTCATGTGTAGAATTTGGTGACAAATGGGATTTCTTATAGCAGGTTAGGAATGGTTAGGTTTTCAATATCAGAATATCTAAGAACATAATTTATTCCATCAACAAAGTAAAGGAAAAACCATAAGAGCATGTCAGTAAATGACAGAAAAGCAAAAAGTAGAATCAAGCAATTATTGCTTATAAAAACTGTATGTAAACTAAGAATTAGGCTGCTAAATATTATAGAACATACCAAATGTGTCAAGTATCATTCTGAATGATGAAATACTAATTATTTTAATTAAAATCAGGAACAAAATGAGGCATGACTGCTATCATCATTATTGACACTGTTAGAAAGTCTGTCAAATGCAATATGTCAAGAAGAGCATATCATTTTCCTAAATGTTAGAAGGAAGATATTTTCATTTTTTTCCCTTGATATGATTACACAGCCATAAAATTCAAGAAATTCTAGTAAAGAAATAATAAAATATGGTTTTGTTGTTAGTGTACTAGAAAAAATACATTGAAAGACGATAGTCCTTTCTCTGTACTAGTACCATTTCTAGAAATGGAAATGGGAAGAAAATATCACATTCTTATCAGTAAAAATCTATAAAATACTTAGTGGTAAATTTAGAAAGAAGAAAAAAATTAAGTTCTTTACCCACTAGCCCTACAGTGTTTAATTCAGTACAAGTCCCGTATTTGGGTAACATCAGACACCATCACAGTTCATATATTTGTGTCTGTGTGCAGCTGTCCTGCTGTTCCTCACACCTGTACATGCTGTTCCCCCTGCCTGAACCTGCTGCTCCTCACACCTGTACATGCTGTTCCCCCTGCCTGCACCTGCTGCTCCTCACACCTGTACATGCTGTTCTCCCTGCCTGCATATGCTGTTCCTCACACTTGTACATGCTGTTCCCCCTGCCTGCACCTGCTATTTCTCACAGGTGCTATTTCTCATCTGTACATGTTGTTCCTCTTGCCTGTACCTGCTGTTCTCTTTGCCTGCGCATGCTGTTCCTCACACCTGTGCATGTTGTTCCTCCGGCCTACACCTGCTGTTCCTCACACCTGTACATGCTGTTCCCCCTGCCTGCACCTGCTGTTCCCCCTGCCTGTACATGCTGTTCCCCCTGCCTAGACCTGTTGTTCCTCACACCTATACATGCTGTTACCCCTGCCTACACCTGCTGTTCCTCACACCTGCGCCTGCTGCTCCTCACACCTGTACACGTTGTTCCTCCTGCCTACACCTGCTGTTCCTCACACCTGTACATGCTGTTCCTCCTGCCTGCACCTACTGTTCTCCTTTTTCATCCAATAAACTGTTTTTCCTTTAAAAACCCCATCTTGGGGCACGAGGGTGGCTCAGCGGTTGAGCATCTGCTTTGGCTCAGGTGGTGATCCCGGGGTCTTGGGATCGAGTCCCACGTCGGGCTCCCTGCATGGAGCCTGCTTCTCCCTCTGCCTGTGTCTCTGCCTCTCTCTCTGCGTCTCTCATGAATAAATAAATAAAACCTTTTTAAAAAAATAAAACATAAACAACGCATGTCGAGCAACCACCCAAACAACCACCAGGTCCAAGTCCATCTGGGGGTTCCTTGGGGGAGGAGGGGCGGGCGGCGGGGAGCTGGGGCCACGCTGGAGGGAGGAAAAGGCTGCGGGAGCTGAACCCTGCGGACAGGGGCCCCGGGACAGGGCTTTGTCCCCCTCCCCCCGCCCCCCAGGCCAGCTCTAACTCCCGTTTCAGAAATCAACATCAAGGACGCCATCGCCCTGGAGTCCACGCAGCGGCCCCTGTCCTACCGCCACCAAAGCATCGCCGACTCCCTGCTGCAGGAGCCGTCAGCCTTCAGCGCTCGGAAGTCCACCCTCCTGAGAGACTGGGTAATGAGCAGGACGTCCGACGTGTCCTACGAGCGCAAGCTGAGGAGCCTCATGGAGAAGGGCGCGGAGCCCAAGGCCGAGGCGGTGAGGATGCTGAAGCCCGAGGAGGTGCTGAGCTGCCGGTGAGCAGGTCCCCACTGCTCCAGACGCCTGGGCTGAGCCTGGGCTGAGCCTGGGCTGGGGCCCCCGGGGGTGGCGGACCCCGCTCTTTGTGTCCCGAGGGGCCCTTCCAGGGCTGAAGCAGTGGGTTCCCCCGCAGCCTCTCCTGCTAGTTGGTGGATGAGCTCTGGGATGGGCATGACATTTGGGTCCTGCCATTCTGATGCCACACTTTTGGACCCGTGCACCACCCTTCCAATATTTCCACATGTCTCACAATAGACATCATTATCAAAAAGAAAAAATGAGTTGTCTGTGGCCTAGTGTTAAGAGAAAAATCCCCCTATGATTTGCTGGTTGAGCTGTTGGCGGCCTTGGGTTGCTGGTGTTGTCGAGTTGCTGGCGATTGTAGCCACCATCCCCCAGATTGTGGCCACCATCCACCCACACATGGCTACCTGCTACTTGTGGGGTCTTAGACATCCCAGGGTACTACGGGTGAAGCCCTTTGGTATTTACCGCTCTTACCAGAGATCTTCCTCCTCACTTGCCCTTCATCTTATTTATCAGGAACCACCCCCCCCCCCAAGCCCAATGCTAGCAAGGCTCAGAAACTTCAGTAGAAGAAACAGACAACACAATGATGTGCATGTCCTTGTAGACTGAACAGCAGTGAGCTCATCTGTAGGTTTCAGATGGCCTCAGATGCCTGGCATCCAGTGACCCCATTACAAAGTGCTACTCTGTTCGCTGACTGGCTGAGAGATGGATGTGGCAACCTCCCCAACCGGAGGGGGCTTTAAAAAAAAAAGATTTTATTTATTTATTTATGAGAGACACAGTGAGAGAGAGGCAGAGACATAGGCAGAGGGAGAAGCAGGCTCCATGCAGGGAGCCTGACATGGGACTTGATCCCAAGTCTCCAGGACCATGCCCTGGACCGAAGATGGAACTAAACCGCTGAGCCACCCAGGCTGCCCTGAAGGGAGCTTTTTGCTTGACCTTTCCATGGATGGATGACTTTGGTTATGGCTTTCACTTTGATGGGTTGATTCTCATTGACTCTGGCCAATGGACAGCCTACCTGGGCTTCAGGGTGGGCAGAAAAGAGATTTGGGCAGGGCCCCTGCCTGCCAAGGAGAGAGGGAGAATATTGGGAAAGATGGCCTCTGATGAGCCATTAGAAAAACATTCAAGACAAAGACGAAATCGTCCAGAATGGGATCCTAGCGAGTGCTCACGTGTACATTTGTGTGAGACCCTATAGGGCTGGGTTGGCAAGGAAGGGAAGGGGACAGACCCTGCCTGGCGCTGTGAGGGAAAGGTAGTCCAGACATGGGGCTGTGGAAAGGGGTGTAAGATGTCTGTAAGAACAGGTAAGCTCTGGGCAGATCTTGAAGGACAAGGAGACCATTCCCAGTGGGTAGAAAACCCGGGTTATATCAATATGCAGCTCCTCCTCCATCGTCTGTAGCAAAGTGACTAAGCAGCAGGTGGCCTGAGTAGGAGACCCTTCTCCTTATTCTAGAGCTAAGAACGAGGTCAAAGCCCCTTGTAGAACTAAGAGCTCTGAGGATATGATGGTAGAGCATCTCTCTGGACAACACAGCATTGACGGCATCACTTCTCTCCAGTACAAGTCAGGATTGTGGGGCTTTAGCTAAGATTTTAAATCAACGGCCTAATTTTTTGTTTGAATATTATTAAAAGAAAATACTCACCTTTCCTACAATTTTACTCAGCTTTTATTGCCACTGTTCTGTATTTTGCCCAGGCCTTGGCATCACTGAGATTAGACACACCTGGCAGTGATGGAAGTCCTGACCACTGCATCTCTCCCCATGTGGCATAATGCATCGCCATCACCATAGTGCACCTGCTTCTTCCAATGCCATGTTAATGCTGGCAGAAGGGTCCTTGAGATGGATATTCCATTATTTGCTTAACCACTCCTCTGTGGATGGAATTTCCTCTTTTCCTATTGTTGATAACCCCGAAACGAACACTTTCATTTATGTAGTTTTTCATTCCATTGGCTTCTTTTCTTGGGATTAGTTGAAGGCCTGAGTGGAGTTCCTGAGTCAAAGATACTGACTTGTGGGGGGACTTGTGGGGATGGGGACGGTGCCTGGAACAGATGTTGCCGAATTAATTTCCAAAAGAGTTACACCGGTAAAAACTCCTACCAACTCTGTGGGGTATCCCACTCTTTGATAAGACCTCTGTCAGTTCCAGAAACATCTACAGAGTCAGTTCTCTTTAGAGACCCCACACTGCTTAAATCTAAGCTCTTTTCAATAAAGGTTGAAGCTACGAGGACTCCACACTCAACTAACTAACCCATTTGGCCTTGTCTTGCACAGATACCTGAGGTTGTCCAAGAACAACATTCGAACCTTGCTCAAGCTGTGCAAGGATGCAGGCATGAATGTGGACATCCATCCCCACATGGTCGAAGGAGAGATAGATGCCAAAAAGGTGTTCGCCCCAAACCCCAGCATAGCCCTCTAAGCAGCTCGTCTCCCCGGCCACCTCAGGGTCCCTCTGTGTTGGGCCCTCGCCCCCCACACAACATCCTCTGGTATGGCACACCAAGTCCTTCAAACCTGGTGCATCCCTTTTAGATGGTCGTGATTAGCAAACAAGGCTAAACTGCATGGATCATTGTGTTCATGTAGCGTTTGTCCTTGACTCGGATCAGAACCAATTTAGAAGGAACTATGGACCTTCCCCCCCACCAAAAGCAGATTCTGTAGAAAAGCCTTCTTAGAAAAGTAGTCTTATTTTTATTTTATTTTATTTTATTTTATTTTATTTTATTTTATTATTTTATTTTATTTTATTTTATTTTATTTTATTTTTATTTTACACACACACCGAAGGTCTCACACACCACCCCCACCCCTGCCCATGCAGGACTTGGTTCTGTGGGGAAGTGAATGCCACATTTTCAAGGGACTGCTTGGTGCTCCCAGGCCCTCAAGGAGGGTGTGCTGCAGGAGCCTCACCTTTCAGACCCCAAGTGCCCCTGCAGAGTTGGGTTGCAGGCTTCCTCTGGGGTTCAGCAGGAACTGGAAAAGGGAGGGGAAATGAATGAACAGGAGACATCTTGTCCTACCCCAGCAACTAGGGCCACCTGGGTGCTCTCCTAGGGTCCAGAGGGCTTTCCTGTGCGGACTCGACAGGCACAAGCCTCCAACTCAGCTTCTTGGCATTCTAACCAAATAAGCCTACAGTGAGCCCCAAGATTTATAGATAACACTGAGAAAGGAACACTTATCAGCAACCCCAAGCCAGGGTCGCTTGGCAGACAGGACCACCTGCAGCACACTATACACTAGTGTTTTATTAACTCTGAAATGACCTCGTGATTACATTTCTTAACAGAGTTATCACTAGATACAGAAACAGACACATATACTAGGAACAGATTCACACAGGTACAACCCCCTGGTTTATGGCAAAGGTGACACTGTGGCCCAGTGGGGAAAAGACAATCTTTTCAATAAATCAAGCTGGTCAATTAAATGTCCATATGGAAAAAAATATCGACCCTCCACCTCCCAGCATATGCAAAAATCAGTTCCAGATGGATGCAGATTGTGAAGGCTTCTAGAAGAAACATGGAAGACAATCTCCATGACCTTGGGGTAGGCCAAAAAATTTTAAACAACACAAAAAGCCCCAGTAATAAAAGAAAATATTAATAAATTATATCATAGTAAAAATAAAACTTCTGCTCCTCTAAACACATCAGTAAGAGAATGAAAAGACAAGTAACCCAAGTGGGAGAAGATAGACCTGACAAAGGGCTCATACCCAGATGACCTATTTTCAACTCCTATAAATCAATATGAAAAACGCAGGTAACCCAATCAAAAAATGGGCAAAAGTCTTGCATAGGCACTTCACAAAAAGTGTTAGCTAAGTGACCCATAAACAGAAGAAATTTCATGAGTTATCAGGAATGCAAATGAAAAATATAAGGCAGTACAACTAACACCCATCAGAATGGCTAAAAAGAGTGACAGTGTCAATTATAGATGAAAATGTAGAGCAAAGAAGACACTCAACATGTGATTGAGATGGTAGATTGGCACAACCATTTTTGGAAAACTGGTCATATATACAAAAGTTGCATATACGCCTAAGCTGTGGCCCAGCATTTCCATTCCTTGATACATGCTTCACAGGATCTTACAAATAAGTGCACCTAAAGACTGTCCCAGAATGTTCATCGTGGCTTTATTCAATACAGCCAAATACTGGAATCAACCCAAACATCCTTTGGCAGTAGAAAGGATAACTCGCAGTATATCTGTACAATGGAATACTGCGTAAAAATGAGAATGAACAAATATGGGTGAGCAAACCACACAATATCGCACAAAAGTAGCAAGATACCAGAGAGAGCGGCTGGGTATAGTTCTGTGTATACAACAGTCCCTCAGGCAAGATGAATCTACTGAGTCAGAAGCCAGGCTAGTGGCAGCCCCTAGGGGAGGGTGTGTCGTGGCTGGAGGGGCACCTGCTGTGCTGACCACACAGGCGTTCACTTGTGAAGTTCATTCACTGTAAGCTTGGCTTTATGCCTTTTAGGCAGGTACACACTTTAACTAAAAGTGCATTTTTAGGACAGCCCCAGTGGCTCAGCAGTTTAGCCCCGCCTTCAGTCCAGGGTGTGATCCTGGAGACCTGGGATGAGTCCCACATGGGGCTCCCTGCTCCTCCCTCTGCCTCTCTCTCTCTCTCTCTCTCTCTATGTCTGTGTGTGTCTCTCATGAGTGAATAAATAAAACCTTTTTTTAAAAAGTGCATTTTTAAAAGTATCCTAACAGAGTTCTGGTTTTGTTTGCTAAAAACAGTAACAGCCTCAAAAGTAAAGCAGTTCAGGTTACCTCCACCTTCAAGGTCAAGGTGGCCAGAGGGGTAGAAACTTCTAGTTAAAAGAAAAATAAGTCTTGGAGCGGGGGTGGTGGTGTAGTCTACATCATGGCGACTTTGGTTAAGAATGGGGAGCTGAATATCTAGGGGTTGCGGTGTATTTGGATCTGAAAATTCTCATCACGAGAAAAAAAATGCATCCTACACACCAGAAACCAACATGTTATATGTTCATTATATCTCAATAAAAAATAAAATCGGAAAAACCATTAAAAAAAAAAACAAAAAAACAGGAGCCTCAAAAGTGAAGGTGGTTCAGAGTAGCTCCCCTCCCCCTCCCCTTCCGCAGCTGCAGTTCCCACTCTGCGCCACCAGGTGGGGCTCGATCACAGCAGAAGACCTGCGCCCACACCTGCCGGGCTGCTGCTAGTGGAGCGGGCAAGCCCAGGTGAGGGGCAGCGGGGCCCCAGGTGACTCCAGCCTGAGCCCAGAGCCGGTGGGCAAAGCCCAGCCAGGCAGGCACCAGCTGAGGCCCCCTGGGCACATCACTTCTCTGAAGCTTCAATCCCTCCCCGCAAACGGGGACAAGAAATGCAATTTAAAACAACAATAAGGTATCACTCTACACCTAATTAGACTGGGAAAATATTAGTAAGCTGGGGAATGCCAGCGTTGGCCCAGATACGGAAATAAAGGCGCTTCTGGCCTCTCTAGTAGGTAGTCCAGGCCACTGTGGCCTTTCTTGGTGAAGTCACACAGATTTCTTCACTGTCACATACACATCACAGCCACTAGCAATTCCACTCCTTGGTCTATATTCCAAAGAAGGTCCATCCCAGGGGAGATATTTGAGGGGGCTTCCCCCACTGTTGACAGGTGGTGGGTGCTGGGGGCCATCCGTGCGTGGGAAGGTGGACGGCAAAATGCGAGTGGGATGAGATGTGACACAGCAGCCCTTGTATAAATTAAAAGTACATACATGTGAACAATACAGTGCTGATAAGAAGAGGTGTAAATGCATCAGGACAGCTGAAGTAGGGGAGGGAGGAAAACCGTGGACAAGAATACCAAGTTTCTAGAGTGATTATAAAAAGAAGAATCTAAGGGAAGCCTCTATAGAATCTCTAGTATTTCGTGGGTGCCCAATAAGTTATTTTCTACTTGTGCCTTTACATATTCGTATTTCTCGAATGCCTGTTGTGCGTTAAGCACTGTACTAGGCTCTGTAAGACAACAAGAAGCAAAACAGACCAGAAAGAAAAAAGTTCCGGCCACCAGGAGCTTTGAGCCTTATTCTACAAACCTGGGTGTGAAAGAAACAGCACATTTTCCAAACCAAACTACTACCCATATGATTTTGTGCCCCTGTCATGCTGGACGGGTGGGAAACTCAGTTGCAGTCAGCAGTGCGGTTCCCTTGGTCACAGGTCCTGGGATATAATATGGGGTGGTACCCCAGGGTGTGTACAATTCCCTGTCCCTGGCATCAGGTCACTGCTGGATCACTATGCGTCACGGCCCACAAAAGCCCAAAAGTTTCCTGCAGATGGGAAGCTCCATTTGGTTCTGCACCAAGCTGGCTCCAGGACTTGCATGGAGGCCCACGGCTATGATCCTGCCTCCTGAGAAGGGCCACACAACCGAGGACCTGACACATCCAGGACACTGACAACAATGAAGACACATCTCCATCACAGCCCTGTCAGCTCCTTTTTCCCCTGGCCTATGCTTCTTTTCCCCCCAGTTCCCACCTCAAAGCACTCAGGCCACCAGGCCAGGGCAAGCAGGCAGTCTGCAGACACCTTCTGCCCCTGGCCTGGCAACAGAAGAGTCCTGTAGATGGTGAGTCAGAGCTGCTCACCCCTGGGAAGGTCGGGGAGGGAGAGTGAAATCCAGAGAACCAAGCATAAGGAATTTTCAGGCTTTTCCATTCCTCTCCCATTGTGCAAACAAAAATACAAATTTAAACCACGATAAATAGCCCTGACATCATATTTCTAGGCTCTTATTTATTCAACACGGTGGTTGAGTGCATACTGAATGATGTGTGTTCTAGGCACTCAGGGGGCCTTCAGTGATTGGTGTGACAGTTGATGGTGCTGTGAAGACCGTGAGAGGGAGGTGGCATCCCTATCCAGTTTATTTGGTTGCCAAAAATAGTCAACTCTGGGAAAAAAAAAAAGAGAGAGAGAGAGAATGCATGTGTTTGTGTACATGGGCGTATATGTGTACACACGTTGTGCACATTTGTGTGTATGTATACATGTGTGTATACAATGCATGTATGTGTGCATGTAATGATACATGCGTGCGTGTTTATATGTACATAGTTTGCATGTACATAGGTATGTGTGTGTGGTATCACGTAGTTTTTAGAATTGCCTTACCTCCCAGTGCTGGACCAGTATTTCAGCTGCAGACACAAATCCAGGGAGAGAGCCTGACTGCCTCTCCAGACTCAGGCCCCCATCCCTCGGCCCAGCGAGGGCGGAGCACCAGGAGAGACCGGTCCACCAAAGCCACACAAGGGGAAACAGGCCAGTTCCCCAAAGGAAACGGAGGATGCTCACTGGTTATCTCCTCCCAGGGAAGAATTTCCCCCACTAACCACAAACACCGTCTCACACTGTGTCTGTCGGTTGGGAGTGGAAGAGCAGCTTGCAGGATGTTGTGGCTTGGGAGCACTCATGAGGTCACGCTGTCTGTCGTCTGAAGGCTCGCGCCAGCTTATCACAAGGGTGGCTGGTTGGCGCTGAGTGTGGCGGGGAGGCCTCAGGACCTACACACGGGTCTGTCCTGATGACACGGCTGCGTCCTCTGAGCGAGCAATCCAAAATACACAAAGGCAGACGCTCCAGGATCCTCTACACTCTCATCTTGGAAGTCACGGGCACCATCACTCATGCAATGTCCTGTGGTCACACAGTTCAGCCCCATTCAGTGTGACAGGGAACAGGCATGAAGAGCAGGAATTGAGTGTCACCAGGGGCCATTGTGGGGACTAGCCGCCACAGGTGCCGTTATTGGAAAAAGGGGACATGGAGGAAGGCAAGCAGAAATGACACGTTCGACACACAGATGATGCCCTTGGAGCTTGCGGTCTAGAGGAGGACAGAAGGTAAGAACGTCCCAGTTAATTGGCAATTACTCAGCTGAAATATGCACAATAATGGAAGGAAGGTAGGAACCCAAAGAGGTAGCAAGTGACCTTGACTGAAAGGGTCAAGGGAGGCCTCTCAGAGGAGGTGACATCTGAGTTGGACCTTGAGGGTAAGTAGAAGTTCACCAGGCAGAAATGGAAGGAAGAGCACCCCAGGAAGTGGGATGCGGTGGAGACTCGGGCAGAGAAAGCCTTTGAAGCACCCCCAGCACTGCCTGCCAGTGTGGGGCCTGCTCCCAGGCCTTCCTGGCTTCCTGCCCCCAGGACTCCAGAGTCCAGCTGCTAGGGGAGAATGGGCTTCGTGTCTCTGTAGGAAGGACCCACTTGCCCCAGCTGTCTGCCCATCTGGGAAGATGTGACATGAGGCTATCCCTTCCTGGGAGAAAGGCTAGACTCCTGCGGGGCCCCGTCCTGTACCCCCACTGAGGGCCAGGGCGCAGGGTGAAGGGGTGGAGGTGGGGGCATCTCTACGGCTTCCTAGTGTCACTGGGCCCAGGCCAGCCTCACTATGCTCTATTCCTTTCTGGGTTTGGGGACAGCCAGTCAGAGCCCGACTGGTCCATTTGGCCATCCCTGAGGCCTCCAGCCCCCCACCCTCACCCCTGCCCCCCAAACACACATACAAATTCCCACTGGTTCCAGGCCAGCAGCCCCAAGCTTCAGCAGGGCCAGGGGAGCCACTTTGCCTAAGGCATCTGCCTCCCCCAGGATGCATTAGGCAGGCTTCGCTGGCCAGAGCAGGGCAAGTCTGCAGAGAAACAGGCTGGGGATGGGGTGGGGGGAGCTCAAATCCCCAGAGGAGTGGGGGCTGTCTGGCCCCAGCTGTAGAAACAGCAAATGGGCATGGGTGCACACAGCACCTTTCTCCCTCCTCTCCCGTGGTGGGAGGGAATGAAGGAGGAGGGAATGAAGGTGCAGGCAGCAATGTCACTTTGCATCCTGAGTAGCTGAGGGCCAGAGTCAAGTCCACACCTCCTGCCGCAGAGCCCAGTGCCTGGGACCCGAGGCTGCTGCCCCCGAGGCTCCAGGAGCTGCCACCCAGGACCCAGGACCTTTGTCCACGGAGGGCCCCCCACCCCACCCCAGTTCTAAAATAAACCAACTCTCAAGTTCAAAATATAATTCCCTGAGGCCACCAAGCTCAGAGGGACAGGCTTTGTCCCAGATCTTTGGAACCCCTGAGGTGGGAGGGTTAGAGTCCCCACATAAACAGCTCCAGGCCCTGGTGTAGAGAAGGGGACAGACTTGGCCCAGCACCTGGTTAGGAAAGTACAGAGCCTGGACTCAACCCAGGTATGTTGACAAGCAGACCTGGGTTCTCGCTTCACCTCATGGACTAAGCCATTCAGTCCACTTGCAGGTCCACTTGCAGGTCCCCACTGGGGACCTGTGGGACTAGACCAGTTAGGTTTTAGACTGTAACTCAGAGCACATGGTGGCAGTTCCTCTCAAGTCCTGCTTCCCTGCCTCAGGGAGGGAAGATCCCCAGGAGCAGACAGGGAGCCCACAGCCTCTGCATCTCAGGCCACCGCTTGGCTACTTCTCACAGTTTAGAAGAAGCCAATGCTTCTCACCCACGTGCCTACTCTGTTCACCCTGGGGCCATGTGCTGACACCTACAAGGCAGATGCCTAGGAAGTTGATGGACCTTTGGAGAGAGAAGATTAGCCTGACAGTGAGTAAGTCCAGTGCACATAGAATCGATGTGTGAGAACTCGCAACAGGAGCTCAGGGAGGACGGGCCAGTCTCAGAAGGCACCTGGGAGGCAGGTCTATCAGGACGAGTAAACCTTAGATGAGGAGGAAAGACAACGGGGAGAAGGGACTTGCATGGAGAGGGGGAGAGTAGAGAGGGATGAGGAAGGAGATGGCTGTGTAGGGAGTAGAGATCTTAGGTAGATTTGGCGAATGCGAAGGAAAGGTAAAGTGCAGCCAACTCATGGTGAACCTTGGTTGTCAGCCTGTGAGTTTGGAGTCATGCTCTGAGCCTAAGGACCATGGGAAGCCACCATGACTCTTCCAGACAAAGAGCCCAGAGCCCGTTGTCTGGGGCTTTAGGAGGGATGGGCCGAAGACACATCCGTGCCACTTGGAGGCCAGATTTTGTAGACAAGGGGAGAAAGGCCTCAGGGAGCCAGCAATGGATGACTCCTCCACAGCTTGGTTTTCAGACCGTGTCTCATCAAAGGGGGCCGGTCGCCTTATTAGTTCTCCAAACAGCACGTCTTCCCTAGATCAAGAGTCCGGTAGAAACACAATGGCCACAAAAGTGGTTTTTGTGTCTTGGTTTTCTGGGTCTCCCATTCCCCCCTCCTCCCGCCAATATCTGTTCTCCATTATTGGCCAGACAAAGCCCATCCCAAGATGCCCACGACTCCGTTGTCGGGCACATCTGTCTTTGCTCACCTGAGCATTTACCCGTCCGCGTCTCCACGAAATCTTTCATCCCGTCCCCACTGTAAGGATTCAAAGTAAGGAGGTTCATGTCGTCAAAGAAGCCTTGAACTGAATGCCTTCCCCCCACTTTCTCCTTAAATGAGTTGTTAACAGGAACCCAAGTGTCTGTTGAACCTAAAATACTTTTTTTTTTTTTTAAATATAACATTTCAAGGTAACTTACGGCGCGCACTTTAAGAAGCGAGGGCTCAGCGTGTCCCCACAGCTTCCTCCTTGAAGCTCTGGTCTTCAGGGCTGTGGGAGGCATCCAATCAGACAGGCCGCCGCTGAGGGCCAGGGGAGGAGGGCTGCGCTGGTTTTATTTCAGATTTGAGCTAAGACCATGAAATGGAAGGCAGGAGGAAAAGTGAGTGAGCGAGCGAGTGTGTGTGCGCGCGCGTGTGTGTGTCTGTGTGCGTATGGCCAGAATAATGAGTCGCACTAATTCATAGAATTCCATTTTGGCCATCACACACGGCTCCCTTTTCTCTTGAAGGCTACTTTGAAAAATCCCGTTTTCATAAGTCATTTACTTCCCCTAGGAGGGCAGGCCTTCTAAAAATATTCCCCATTTCTTACACCTCAGAAGCAAATTATTTATGTTAAAGCAGCTTCGTTATCCTGGTCCCACTGGGCCAAGCTTGGAAGTGGAGGTGACTTCAAGAAGGCACCATTGTCAACGGCAAAGTCCGTCCCAGCGAGGCGAGGTTTTCTGCAGGGCCGAGAGAACATTTGTGGGTCAAGAAGGAGAAGTTGTGCTCCCTTTCCCACAAATATTTATGGACCAGGCACTGCACTAGGCACCAGAGACAGGCCAGCTGGTGGGAGCTTGTGTTTCAGTGAGGGGGCACCGGCACTTGATAAACACACCAAGTCGTGAAATAGGGGAGAGCGCCCTCTGCAGGGTGGACGTGGCCTTCTATACTGGGTCAGTGGGTCTTCAGGGTCATGGGGAGCAACATCCTGATGACAGGATGGGGGGGGGTGGGTTGCACAGAGGTTTAGGAGTTGGCTTTTGCAGGGAGGAGAAGGCCAGAGGTGGGGGTGAGCTGGAGGTGTTAGGAGGAGGGTGAGGGGGTACGCAGGGCAGCGAGGTGGGGGGAGGTGAGCTTCACTGGGAGGCAGGAGGGACCAGGATGGTGAATTTGCCCACTACCCGTCACCCTTCAGGCTGCCCTCTTGCACACGTTCACCAAGAAATGAAACACTGCAAGACCTGGGTGCCCCAGTACGACTGGGGTGAGGCAGGTCCCTGGCATTGAGAAAGTCCCCGGCCCCCCACTCCTCTTCCCAATCAGGAAAACGCAATTAGGAATCACCTCTGAAAATTCAGCTGGAGGAGGGGTACCGGGGAGGGTGTAGGGAGGGTGTAGGGAGGGTGTGCGCTCTCAGTGCCGAGGAACCTGCCAGGGTCCCCAGGAGGGGGCTCACCTCCCCGTCTCATCAGTCATGAGTTCTGTCCTTGTCCAATGGGGGAGAGAAACCACTCCCTGGAGAAACCCCTCCATTCTTTCCGCGTCCATAAGGCAATTAAGTCTTAGCCCTCGTGAAGCGGAAAGCTTTCAGGGGCTGAGCCAATTGGTGTCTCTGTAATGAGGGGGGGCCTTCTGCTCCCGGAGACGCATTTTCCCAGAGCTTGTCCCAGCCCCAGCCTCGTGGAGAGGCAGAGGGGCAAGGAGGCCGGAGCAGCTCCGGTGCTCCTGGGGCTTACCTGGGACGGGACACACACGGCCCAGGGTGCCAGAGGAGGCCAGAGGCACGGTGAGCCCGGCCAGGGTGCAAGTGAGGGGCTTGCGCCCCCTCTACCCTGCCCCCATTAACAAAAGGGGGGACTCGGTCGCACAGCTGCCAAGGTAGGAGCTCTGGAGCCGAGGGCCGGGATAAAAGGCCTTCTGTGAACAGCCTCGTTACCAATGAGCCTTAGTTTAAGCCTCTCTTATGGGCCTAATTGGAGAGTTAATTATTAGGTGCCATTGTGTGCTGCCAAGGAGCCAGGATGTCTCACCCAGACATGGGGCCAGGTTCCACCCTATAAGGGAGGGACAGAAGCAGGAGCAGAAGAGCCCCTACCCCTGGTACCCACCACCCATGTGAGGCCTGTAATCTCGGGGGCTGGGAGGGCGCAGGGGATAAATAACCCCAGGGAACAAGAGATCACACATCAGGGAAGGAACACATCCAGGGCATGCTGAGGGTGGTGATAAAGGGCCCTGCTCCAGACTCGGGGCGGGGCAGCCAGGGAAAGCCTCCTAGGAAGAGATGTTGAGCTAGACAGGAGCCACAGTGATGGGAAGGGTGCCCCAGGTTGAGGGAACAGCATGTGCAAAGGCCCTGGTGACGGACCGGGAAAATGGGGCTAGAGGGGCTACCATGCTGGGTGTGCGGGTAAGACCCAGAGACTGGTGGGGACCCGACTCTGCAGACCGTGAAGACATGGCAGGGATTTTGAAACCCAAATCCTTCCCGGCCAACTCCTCCAAGTCTCTTCGAAGTGCCAAGAGATCTAGACACACTAGCAAGGATAGAAGGCCCATATTCCTCCAAAACCCACCTCCACATGGGTACTTAGGGCTGGCAAAGAGGGAGAACACCTCCATGGAGCAGACAGGACTTAACATCCACTGTCAGGTGCCCGCCTGGAGGAGGTGATAGTCAAGAGGAGAGAGGCATGGTAAGACTTGCCTAGAGCTACCAGAAAACCAACCCTCCAAACCCCAGATTTTCAGGATTCACAAGGACTGGGGTTTCTATGGGGCTCACACCTATGTGTTCCAAGGCAAGAGTGAGTAATCCCAGGAGTCAGCATTGGCTGGGGATGGTGAGGAGCCTTGAAGACCCCAAGGACCCTCCCAGTCCTGAAGTCTCAGAATCCCTCTGAGTCCATGTGTCAAAAGCTCAGCGGGTGTGGGGCTTTGGGTTTGGAACTGCCACTCCCATGACTGGGGAAGCAGCTCCATGATTGCTTCCTCTTCATAACAGTGGGGGAGAGGGGCAGCCCAGGTAGCTCAGTAGTTTAGCGCCGCCTTCAGCCCAGGGTGTGATCCTGGAGACCCGGGATCAAGTCCCACGTCGGGGTCCCTGCGTGGAGCCTGCTTCTCCCTCTGCCTGTGTCTCTGCCTCTCTCTCTCTCTGTGTCTTTCATGAATGAATGAATAAATAAAATCTTTAAAAAAAAATAACAGTGGGGAGAGCCTCTTGAAGGGAAGGAGCCAAGCCCACGGCTGACACAGCCCGGGACCCTGAGCTTTCTCATGACCATTTCAGTGGCAAAATTGGCCACATTGTTCTTCTGGGATTCCTGGAGTGGAAGCCCATTCCTCATTAGCAAGGACAGTAGCGGCTGACTCAGAGGCCAGACACGCTGCCATCCCCTTCATGGGCATCCTCAAACCCCATTTTACAGATGAGAACCAGGATTGGAGAAGTGGCATGAGTTGACAAGAGTTACAGAAGCCATCTGACTCCAAACACTAAGCTCTCAGCCTTCTCAGTACGCCACAGTAAAGGGATGACATTTGGTGTTTGGTGACATCTGTGGAAAAGTTGGAGCTGTCCTTTGCACTAAGATATGGCCTGGCATGTCCCTAAAGCCACCAAGGAGCTGGGGCCCCTCTCAGGTGGTCTCTGCCGAGAAGCCCAGGGCCTGGCCACACTGCAGATCCCCCCACCGTGGACCCCAAGCTTTCATCACAGCCACCCAACGCCCAAAGCGGTCAGGGGCCTGGGCTGGGCATCACTGTCTCTAACAAGTTAATTGCAACGGTGGAATGTGTGTCCCCCGCCCCCACCCAGGCCCCCATCAAAGCAATCCCATAATGACATGGGACCATGAAAGGAACCTCGCAGGTGGCTAAATGAGGTATCTTGCCTTTGCAAGGCAGCGGGGCGGGCCAGGGCTGTTTTGTTTAAGGAAAGCTGCCTGGCCACTTTGATGTGAAGCTCATTCTCTCACGGAGCAGATGCTTGTGAGGGAAGCCGGTGCCAGAATGGGTAGACGGCGGAGCATCACTCTCCATGGCAGATGGAGGCAACAGGCAGAGAGACAAGGCGGCAGAGCCAAGTCAGGGTGAGTGGGGGCTAGGTTGCTCTCTTGTCTTCCTGGATGCTGTCTGCAGTGAGGCTTAGTGCTTGCCACTCCTCAGTTCAAAAACTTACAGTGACTCACTGTAGCCCCCGCAAGTGGGTTTTCAAACTTCCAGGGGCTGGATATGTTGTAGCAGTTACAAATCCTTTAGTCGCAAGTGACAAAAACCACAACCGAAGGTGGCTAACCTAAAGGGTAATATGTTGGCTTTTATTAACAGACAAGTCCGTGGCCGGTCTTCCTTCAGATACGGCTTGATCCAAGAGCTTAATGGTGTCATCAGGACTCAGGTGGTCTCTTCCCACCCCTCAGCTCTCCCTCCTTTGTGGGTTTTGTCCCTCTGGCAGATTCTCCTCTCAGGATGGCCAGGTGGCCATAGCTGTTCCAAATTTACCCCCACCGGCCTCAAAGCCAGCAGGAGGAAGACTGAAGATCACTTACTGGTCACTCAAGCAAATGCCTGTTGATTGGCTCTGACAGCGTGGCTTGGATGACAAGGACCCCCCAAACCAATAGTGTTGGCCAGGTCAATGGGGGCTTCTAAAAACTTCAGAGACTTGGGAACTGGGAGCTGAGCTTGGAGCTAAGAGCTAGCAGTCTTGTGGGGATGTCCTAAGCCCTAGGCAGGCCAAGAGTGAGACCGCTCTTACTTCCTGGGAACCAGGAAGATACATCACCTGATGCTAATCACAAACCAGTTTGGGCCACTGCACCTTAGCATATTATGATTTTTCCACTCAGCAGGGTTTTTTTTTACTTGTCTTAAATGGTCTTCCTTCCAGCCTCCAAGTGGCATGCCTCCAGGTCTGAAGCATGGCGATGTCATGCTTTCACCTCTCCAAGCTCCTGTGGGATTGAACCCCACAGGCAGAGAGCCCCTCTGTAACTTAGCCCAGAACAGAGAGGACCAGCAGTTGATGGCTCAGCCTCTAGAGTCAAGTCTTGTTTCTACCAGGAAAGGTATTTCACCTCCAGCAACCCCAGTTCCCCCATTTCTAAAATGAGGCTATTAAAGATATCTAATTTATAGCATCATCAGGAGAACCAAATAAGACCACACATAGAAAGTGCTTAACCCAGCGCTAGCCTGGATGAAGTTCTGGAAAGTAGTGCTACTGTGGAGGAATATCCTGCTGTGTCTCTTAGCAAGACTAGCAGCTCCAGGTCATGGGAGGGGCTGCTGACCAGACGGGGCTGGAAGTGGGGAGAAGAACCCACTGGAAAGCCATGCCTCAGCATCCTTGCATTCCTTCCTGATTATAGCACCCCGATTTTGTCAGTAAACACAGCCCTCCATGGCTCTAAGGGGCCAGTGAGCTATGGGCCAAACAAATGGGATTGTTGGACAAATATTTGTGAAGGCTTCACCCCAAACCAACAGTAATAAATAACTTCTGTCTGTTGCGCTCCTAGGATAGGCCAGGCACTGAGCTCAGCATGATGCACATGACCTCACTTCATCCCACAATGCCTGGTCCGGTGGGTCTGTCATTAGTCCCATTTTTCAGATGAGAATACAGGTTCAGAGAAGGTAGGTGGCTCACCCAAGGTCACAGAGCTAATGACCAGCAGAGCAGCATCCCCACCCAGAGCTGTTGGTCTTGTTACCCATCAGTGCTTCACTGCCAAATGGGACATCCACAAGCCGTGGGGGCTGTGCAGCAGCCACCTTGCCCTCCGCCCACCACCAGGAGCACCATCCCCTCGTGACCACAGGAATGCCCCCAGATTACAAACCCTGCCCCTTGTGGCTCTCACCTGCAGGAAACTCCAAGTGGCTAGACCCAGTCCTATTTCACTCTTTCCCGGCCTCACTGAGAGCCCTCTGGGGATCCCTCTGCCCATCGGACCACAGACAAACATGACATGCTGGCCTCCCCAGGGTGCCTGACTCCAGAGCTGGGGATGGCACCAAGCTCCCCGACCTCCTCTGCTCAGCACCACATGAGTCCCAGCCTCCGTGGCCACTCCTGCCTGTCCTGCCCAGGGCAAGGCTGATTCAGTGCCAGTGTTAGAAGCCGGGAACCCCCATGCCACTTATAACCACCTTGCCACGTGTGAGTCGGTGTGGCATGGGCTACTGAACAGGCGTCCTGAAGGCTTCCTCAGCTTTCTACCCTCAACACCCACCTGCTCTGCCCTGCCTGGAGGTCAGCCTGTAAGGCTAAGGGGGATTCTTTCCAGGAGCTGTGAAGGGTGAGCTAGACACAGGCACAGGACAGCAGGTCCCCCTGCCCTGCCAGGGCCCCAGTGTGGACAGTGGCCATCAGGGGGCTGCTTTTCAAGAACACCATCGACATCGGTACCCCCACCTCTGAGTTTAGCATACTCCCTCATCTCTTTTTATTGATGATTTCGTGAGCCAATAGTAAGTGTGTGTCATGTGCTAGGCTCTGGGCTGAGCACATTTTACACACTATTCATTCATTCACCAATGGGCTCAATAAATACATTTAACCTTAATCATGGAAATCTTAAAACCCACCCAAAAGAAAGCCAATAATATGATTAACCCAAATGCAATCATTGTCTGCTTTTAAGTTAACACTCAGCATTCTTGCTTCATCGACTCCCAGTTTTCTCTTAAACTGGAATATTCTAGAGCAAATCCCAGGCAGGCCACTTTGCCCACAAATACTTCAGCTTGTGTCCAATAGTTAAGGCCTCTTGATTTTCATCGTGACCTCAATGCCATTATCACACTCGACCAAATTAACAGTGATTTCTTTTATTTATTTATCTATTTCAGAGAGAAAGAGAGAGAGAGCACAGGGGGCGGGGGGAGGCAGCGGGAGAAGGAGAGAGTATCTCCAGCAGACTCCCTGCTGAGTACAGAACATGACGAGGGGCTGGATCCCATGACCCTGAAATCATGATTTGAGCCAAAATCAAGAGTTGGACGCCTAAACAACTGAGTCACCCAGGCACCCCAACAGTGATTTCTTACTGTCTTTTGATCCCCAGTTCTTAGTCCATTCCTTCCAATTCTTGCCAAAATGGCTTTCACAGCCAACAAACATTTTCAGGCACCAACACATTATTCACACTTGTGAATAAATAAATGCTGTAATTTAATATAGCAATAAAGATGAGAAAGAAAACTAAAGAACAGGCAAGGCATGAGATGTGCACACATGGATCCTCCAGGCAGAGCAGACAGCAGGTGCAAAGGCCCCGTGCAGGCATAGGCTCAGTGAATTCCAGGAAAACATGGCTGGAGGGACTGTGAATGGGGGCGGACAGAGGGCCCTGCTAACTGCTGGGAGGTACTGAGTGGGATGGGAATTACAGAGGGTTTGGGACAGAGAAGGGACTTGCCTGGGATGGAGGCGGGGTGGGGATATTAAGAGTTGTTTGGGACAGATTACATTTTGATGTCCATTAGACATTGGGGATGAGCTATCACGTGAGTTTCTTTTTTTTTTAATTTTTATTTATTTATTTATGATAGTCACACAGAGAGAGAGAGAGGCAGAGACACAGGCAGAGGGAGAAGCAGGCCCTATGCACCGGGAGCCCAACGTGGGATTCGATCCCGGGTCTCCAGGATCGCGCCCTGGGCCAAAGGCAGGCGCTAAACCACTGCGCCACCCAGGGATCCCTCACGTGAGTTTCTAATTCACACAACAGCCCTCGAGAAATGTGCATCATGAGCCCATTTCACAGATAAGGAAACAGAGGCTTCAAGTGGTGAAAACCATGTTCATTCAGCAGGCACGTGTTGGAGTCACCCTACCCACCATGCTCTGTAAGCTCCTAATTATCTGAGTCAGGTGGCAGGGTACAGATGGGGAGCCCATTTGACAGATGGAAAGACAGTTCAGAGACTTAGATGATCACTCAAGCTTCCACAGCAAGACAACAGCAGAGACCAGACCAGAACCCACCCCTGTCACCAACTCCAGCACCTTGGGAATGGCTGGGATTGCTCACTGGGTGCATCTCCACCAAGAGGTGCTCACAAGTTGTCTCACCGCTTCTGCTTCCTGGGAAGCCTGGTCTGGTCTCAAGCGGGAGCGGATGCGTACCTGGGTTCGTTTCTGTCAATCTTTAAATTCCAGGAAGCTGCTCCTCACTCTAAATGGATTTACAAAAGGCATGAAGTATTATCATGAGGACTAACGAACATTCTATTAGGTCCTTGTGTGGCTGGAATGGTGGGTGTCAGTGGCAGTGCCCACTCATGGTCCAGCAGTGAGCCTGGGGTCTCAGAAAGCCCCAGTGGGGATGGCCAGCCCACAGAGACAAGATTCAGAAGGAAGGTAAGGAATTAGACGCGTCTCAGTTATTCCAGATCAGCACTCTTAAACCTAGAGTCCACTTTTGCATTTTGCAGAGATGACATGAGACCTTCAAGATGAGACATTGGGTCAGGTATGTTCTCTAATCTCATGAAATCCCTTGAGGTATCTCGATCAGCACTTCAATATCACGTAACTAAGGAATCATGGAATCTGCAAATGTGGACAGAAAAACAAACGATGTCTTTATTTTTACTCACCTCTACCTAAGTTGTGGCAGATGCCTCAAAATAGCACGCATCACGCCTTAGAAGATAGCGCAATTCCACCTGCAATGATTATTACACAGCGTGCCTACAAGAAGCATGCCTCTAAATCACAATTTAAAATATATTTTAGGGCTTCTGGGTAGCTCAGTCAGTTAGTCGTCTGCTCTCAGCTCAGGTCATGATCCTGGGGTTCTGGGATGGAGCCCTGCATCTTGCCTCCCTGCTCAGCAGGGAGTCTGCTCCTCGCTCTCCTTCTCCCTCTGCCTGCTGCTCTCCCTGCTTGTGCTTACTCTCTTCTCTCTCTCTCTCTCTCTCTCTCTCTCTCACACACACACACACACACATAAATAAGTAAATCTTTTAAAAATTTTAGTAGCTGCATTTCTATATAATTGTCTTCCTTTGCAATGCTATATTGTTTATTTTGTGCCATTTAAAAGCATTATTCTCCGACTGCCAAGGGGTCCGTGGCACAATAGAGGTTAAGATGCTTTTTCTCCAGCGAGCTGGGCACAGGACCTGATGCCAGGCTGGAGTTCTGGAAGGAAGGGGAAGGCGGGAGAGGACATTGGGGCTGGGCAGGCCAAGGCGTCTACCCATCAGTGAAGAGGTGTGCAGAGCATCCCGGTTGCCAGCACTTGCCCATCTTTTTGCTCATACATCCCATAGTGCTCATAGTCCTCTGACTAAGCATGTGCAGGCTCCCCTTCCTCCCCTTCACTCTGGGCTTTCCCTTCTATTTCTGTTCTGTTAAAATTACCCGAGACTTCCTGTGCTATTAGTTGACCCATATCCTTTTAGGAAAGTGATGGAATCTTTTTTTTTTTTTTTAAGCCAAACTTGTGAAGAGGGAGAGGCATTTTTAACCTGATTTTACTCAGAAAGGCACTGACATATGAAGTGACTTGGTGAAGATCTCACATCAAGCACGGCCCCTCCATCTCCTTACACCTGCTGCTTCACCCGACTGCCAGGCAGAGTGTGCCGCTGGAAGCAGAGCTCAGCTCGCCGTGGCTGGGGTCTAGCTCTAAATAGCATGCTCCACGTGTTCACCAAGGTTCAGGACCCCAAACACCTGGGGGCCCCTTCCCCACTTCCACTGCCAGATTCATCCTCCTGCCACTGCTTACAGCCAGGCACGGACCTGGCCAAAGGATCACATGTTTCTAAGTAATTTCCACCTCTTGATTCTAAAAGTCATTCAAGGAGATCTGATGCCAAATGTCCTTTAGTTCTGCAAGCTGTCCTACCTTTGGCTACCCTTTGGCCTGGATTGCGATGGGAGTGGGCTGGGGAAATATGAGGATGGTGCACTGGACTAACGTAGGCAAAGTCAGACCTCTCCCAAATCTCAGGGGTGCAGAGTAGCTGCTTACGAGGGGAAGCACGACCTTTGCGAGTGTGGCCTCCTAAAAGCTCTGACAATCCCCTGTCTGAGCTCACATTGGGGAAGTCTTCTATATTACCAAGATAATACTGTATTAAGAGAGATTTTGTATTTGGTGTATTTAATGAGCAAGCAACTCCCCAAAGACCTTTCAATAAAGCCAGTAAATTTAACAGGAGAAATGCATCAATTGGCTTTGCTGCTCTGGTTAAGAGGGCCGCCACTTTCTGCTTTTACAGACCCAGGCATATATTATGCTAAGAAAGCCCTGGAATCAATCTTCGAGGAGAGGACTAAAAGGTGGGTGCAATTAAGCAGCTAACGTTCAGCCCCAGCTGCCCCAGCTGAAGTGATTATTTTAATGTAAAAGCGATGAACTTGATGAGAAGTCACCCAAGTTAGGACACTGCCTATTCGCCATCAGAATGTCCCTGCTCTGAAGGGTCGCAGAGCGAGGCTGTTCATAAAGGCAGGCCAGAGGCCAAATGAAGGAATAAATACATAAAGGCATGCCGCACCCCGAACAGAGTGCTCGAAGGACGTTGACTAATGGAAGGCAATAGAGTGGATTTTGACAAGAAGGGAGAGAATATAAAATATTCATACCCGTCATCTCTTACCCTGCCTATCATGCCAAGCCACCTTGGTCCCCTTGCGGAGAGGGCTGAACAGAAGTTATATATGGGGATGGAGATGGGGGGTTGACTGAGGAAGACCTGCATCTGGTCTTGTCTTTATCCATAAGCAATATGGAACCTCAGCCAATCACTTACCCCGCCTGGCTCCCGAAACTCAGCTAGAAGTTCTGGTGGAGTGTATATGTCTACTCAGTAAACATTTTTAAGAGCAGGTTTAGGTTCCCAGCAGAATAGAGCAGAAAGTATGGAGAGTTCCCAGATAGTCTCTGTCCCCACACATGCACAACCTCTCCAACTGTCCATATCCCACAGCAGAGCGGTACATTGTTACACTCAATAAACCTACATTGAGGGGAGCCTGGGTGCCTCAGGCAATCAAGCATCTGACCCTTAATTTCAACTAAGGTCATGATCTCAGGTTTGTGAGATCGAGCCCCAAATCAGGCTCTATGCTCAGGGCGGAGTCAGCTTGAGATTCTCTCTCCCTCTTCCTCTGCCCCTGCCCCCATTCACACTTGGCTATTGAAATATAAATAAATAAATAAATAAATAAATAAATAAATAAATAAATAAATAAATCTTTAAGAAAAATAAAAATACACCTACATTGATACATCATTATCACCCAAAGCCCATGGTCTGGGGGCAAGCTTGTAAATGGAATTCACTAGTCTTTTAACACTACTAAACACCTACTACATGCCAAGCCTCAGTTGAGGGGCTAAAGAAACAGAAACTAATAGCACTTAGTTCCAATCCTAAGGTGCTTACAATCACAGACATCCCGCGTGGACAATCTCATGAACTGAGGCCTCCAGTACGAACCTACAGATATGCTACTCATCACTGGAAATCTGCATACAGTGTATCACTTAGCACTCTCTTTTTTTTATTGTATGACAAACCATCCCAAACTTAGTGGCTTGAAACAACCATTCATTTAGCTCATGATTCCGTAAACTGGCATTCTGGGCTGGACTCGGCACAGCGGGCCTTCTGATCTTGGCTGGGCTCCCTCGTGCATCTGCGGTCAGCTGCCGGCCAGCAGGGTGGCTCTGGTCCTGGAGATTGGCTGGCTGTTGGCTGGGGCGATGGGAGTGGAGAAGGGGACAGCTAGAACACAGGTCTTTCATCACCCAGCAGGCTAGCCTGGGCTCGTGCGCAGGCCGTCTCAGGGTTCCAAGAGCAGGGAGAAAGCAAGTCCTTTCCCAGGTCCTGTGTCAAGTTTGCCCCTATTTCGCTGATGAACAAAGTCTTGGGGCCAGGCTGATTCAAGAGATAGAGCGTCTATCTTACGGGAAGAGCTGCGCTTTGGATGGGTGTGGACACGAAACCAGGAGCAGTCTGTGGCGGCTCTTACAACCTGCCACATGTATGTGTCCAGTTTAAGAGAAAACAGAATCAGGAAAATCATTGAGCCTCCTCTCCTTTGTTGCCACCCTTTCTTCACATTGCAAATTTCACAGAACACTTGACACTTGCTGCCTTTGTCCTGGCTGCTTGCCTGTCCCCACCATGGTGAGGACAGTGGACATCTACTAACTGCCACATCTGGGTGGTGCTCTTCGGACCTTGTCGTCCTGGTTCTCTTGACTGTGTTTCAAGCTGTTTGTCTCTCCTTTCTTCTTGAATCTCTATAATCTGTGTCTAGGGCATAATTGTTCAGGATATCTGGTGTCCTCTTTCTGGGGAGGATTATATCCTGCCATGTTGACCAAAGGCTTGGCCTGGGACTGGCTTTGGCCAAGGAAATGTGAGTAGGAGTGGTATCTGTCACTTTGGAGTCAACGTTTCAAGAGATGGCACTTGGTTCCAATGTCCCTTTTTACCTCTGCTAGGAGACTGGTGTGGTGGCAGGGACAGGCTGCACCATCAGCCTGGGTCCCAGCAGAGGGCAGGAGCTGACTGAGATGGTTATGTTATGTAGTCTCTGCTATAAATCTCTGTTGTGGAAGGCACTGAGACTCGGGAGGTTGTTTGTTACTGCAGCATAACATAGCATATCCTGACTGATACAGAACTCATACGGGCTTCCATAGCACCACATTCTTCCTGTTTTCCATCCATGGCTTTTTGTCCTCCTCCCTCTTAGGTTCTTCTTCCCTCTTCCTCTTCCCCATGGTTCTGTGTTTGGCCTCCTGTTTCTCCCACTCACGTGCTACCTGGTCTCACTGTCTCTGCAAAGACACCCAGGTCCCTACAATCAGCCCGGATCTATTGCTCAAGCTCAGTCTCATAGCTCAGTTATCTGCTGGGTATACACTATCAGATGTTTCACACATACCCATAACTTACCCACCCCTTCATGCCAGTTCTCCACCAGTGGCTCCTCTGTCCTTGAAATCCCCAGGTTGTCCTTAACTTCACACTCTTCCTTGGGACATCCCAGCAGTTGAGCGCCATAGTCAGTTCCTTCGATGTCCCCAGTCTATATCCTCTTCCCTCCCAACCATTCTGCTGCCACTTCCTTTGTTCCAACCACCAACCACTGTTCCCTGGATAATGGCCACAGCCTCTGATAACCTTTACTGTTCCCTCCAGTCTCATTTCCCCACTCCTACCTACTGTCACTCAGCCCAGACCATAGTTCATTTTGGCTTCGAGATCTATCAAAAATATACATCTGGCCAGGCTGGTCTGCTCATAGCTGCCAAGGTTCCCCATTGTCCATGACACAATCCAAACCCCTCACCGAGACTCACAAGGTCCCCACAGTGGGGCCCCTACAACCCTCAGCCCCTCTCATTGTCCCACTGTACACTCCTGTACATGCCAGGACCCTTGTCCCATTGTCTACTGTGCCATTGCCTCTGCTGCTGCTGGGTTTTTGCCAATACCCATCCCTCTATTCCTGGGTAAATCCTATTTGCTCTTTAGCATTCAGCCCCCTACCTCACCACACACACACACACACACACACACACACACACTGGATTAATGCCTTTCTCTCCTTTCAGAAGATGAGCTTCCCCTCATATCCTGGCATTTATGATGCATCTGTCACATGCTGCTACCACGTGATGCTTGTTAAATGTATGTCTGAGCAAGTAAATAAAAAAATAACCATTTTCTACAATGTCTTATTTTTGGCCAATCTGGAAACCTGTTTCCATCTCTACTGACCACTCTTTACATACTTCAGGTCATTGTTCCTGTGGGCGAAAGAGCAATGCCCAGCATCCCCAGATCCTGTCATAACAACTGTAGCCAATACTTCAGAGCATCCTCACCCACATGGCCACTGGCACCTGTGACCACATGTACAAATGGCTGGAGAAGGTTCATCACATGTGTGAATCCTCCTTCCCATCCAAGTACTGTTCTTTGCAGGAGGACATCCCTGGTGCTACACCCCACCTGCCTGTACGACACCCAGCTCCAAGTCAGGGCCACATGCATTGACAGCTTTCCACGGGCAGTGGTATGTGGCTGGTCTCATGGAATCCTGACAGTTATCCATTACCTAGGCTGTGATTAGTCCCTTTTTACATGTTAGGAAACTAAAGCACAGGGAGGTTAGGTAAAATTCCCTTGGCCACACAGTTTCTAAATGGTTGAACTGGGATTCCCACCCAGGTGGCCAGTCCCTAGAAAACCTGCTCTCCATCACTTTGCTCTGCACATGCATGAGCACAGGGAACATCTAGTGACTTCAGTCAGGGACAGAGTGATCAGACATTTAGACTTGCCCACATTTTAGCCTAATGTCTAACCAGATCATTCTTCTAAAATTTTGGTCCCCAAAACCTGGGTTGTGATGCAAGGACCTAGAACCTGGATTCTGAAGAGGCAACCCAAGGCTCAGCTGGACCACACCATCATGTGATGAACCTCTCCAGCTCCTGACTCCTTACCTGTAAGGTGGGCTGTTGCTACAGATGCTGCAGGGAGAATTCAGGGGTGGATGTCAGGGGCACCCTGAGGCACCATGCAGCCTCGCCCTGGTTCCCTCAGGAGAACCACTCTCCATTTCTATTGGAGAAAAGGGAGTGGTGTAATGCACTCGCCTCACCTGTGCTGTGTGTGTGACACCTGACACCAGCAGCCGATAGGAGGTGACCCGTTGTTCAGTCCACACAACCCTGCAAATGGACTTGGCCATCCTGCTCTTTCTCGACTGAAGTGATTGATTGTTTTGGCATCATGAGGACAACCCAGACTGGATGCCAAAATATCTAACCAGTTCCATCAAACCAGGTGTCAGGTTGCCCAGTGCCAGCCACCAGCACTCAGATTGCGCCTTTTCTCACAACTGGGTCAGGATATGGTTGAACAGCACGACCAGTTCTCCGTCAGCAAGCAGCTGCTAACCAGCTGTTCATGGGAATCCGCTCTTCTATTGTTATTTTTCACTTCCCTATGGAAGATATTTACCAGCCCTACCCTATGACCTGCACTAAGGATTCAATGTCAAAATCGGGTTCTTTCCCCCAAGATCTCACCAATCAGGGGGAAATGCAGGCAAAGAAAAACTTGGCTGATGTGCAGATCAAAGAAAGCACTCTCTTGGCCCAGCCTTGCCCAGCTCCAGCCTCCTGCTCTGCTCAGCCCGGTGTGTACACTGAGCCCAGACACACACACAGACCCACAACTTGGCTCTTCGCCCTCTGGACACTCTCCTCCCTCTCCTCTACCCAAAGCTCCTCCTCCAGCCAAGCCTGCCTCGAGCCCACCTCCCCTCAAACCTTCCTGAGCCCCTGCCACCCACCTAAGTCCCACTCTTCTGAATTCTTGGTTCACAGTACAGGTGTTTGGGCCAGGCTTTTCAGAGGGCACATACGCTGCCCTGTACCACAGGTGGTGCTATATCAAAACAAACAAAACCTTTTCAGATCATGTAAATAATGCACGTTTACGTTACAGTATGTAGATAAGCAGAAACAGTCACCTGTCACTGCAAACATCTCAACGTCTATCCCTCCAGTTCATTTTCTTGTAGACATATTTGCCGGCATGGATATTTTATTTTTGTTCTGTTGTTTTGTAGCTGCTTCTCAAGGGCAGGAATCCTGCCTCCCGTCTTTACACTCCCCCAGGACCTCACCTCCAGCAGGTGCTCACAGCCTGTCAGGTGGGTGTTTACAGCGACAAGTGCTCACAAAGCTGAAGACTCTCGAGTTCAGGTTCACTGACCATTTAGGGTTCTTGAACCCTTGCAAAAGAGTTCGTTTTGAGCGGGTTGCATGGGTTACTCCAGTGAGGGGCCTGCTAATAGGCTGCTGAGCACCAGTGCCCCAGAAGGGCTCCTCTCAGGGAGATCCTATCAGGCAGCCAGTCAGAGGAACCCACAGCTCAGGCTTCCACTCTGTACCTGACACCATACAGTGAAACTAAATGAGTGGTAGCCCTTGACCACCATCTCCTGTGGGACTCATCTCTCACAGGTGACAAAATAAGCTCAAAGAGGGATGCCAAGCAAAAGACAGATACCCTCTGGTTTCTACCCAGGAGACAGTGATGGCAAAATCCACCAGTAGATGCATCCTGCCCGAGATAGAACCTGTTCTCCACCCTGCCATCTCACATGGCCTCTTTAGAATCAAATCTGGTTCACTCATTTATCCTCATCCTACACATGTTCTTGGAGCACCTACTATGCACCAGACATTTTTTCTAGGCTCCAAGGAGGCAGCAGCTAGCAACATAGTCTTCATGACACTTATAGTCTCATGGGAGAGAAACAGGCAATGAACAAGTAAGTAAGTAAGTAAACAAATAAATAAGCCAAGTTCCAGAGATAGTAACATAAACAATAAATGGGGAGGCAGGATAGAGGGATGTGTGGTAGGAGTGGAGAAGCTACTCTACTTTGGTCAGAGAAACTGCACATAGGAAGTGAAATGTGAGCTGAGACCTAAATAATAAGAAGGAGCATCCAAGCAAAGACCTGGGGCAGAGGAAACAGCAAGTGCAAAGGCTCTGGGGCAGGAACAAACTTTGCATATGTGAGAAACAGAAAATAGACTCCTTTGGCTGGAGTGGCATGGGTGGGAGGCTATAGAACAGTGTCCATGGCACAGGAAAAGGTGCTCAACATCACTTACCATCAGGGAAATGCAAATCAAAGCTACAGTGAGATATCAACCCATACCTGTCAGAATGGCTAAAATCGACAACACAAGGAACAACAAGTGTTGGCAAGGATGAGGAAAAGGGGAACCATCCTGCACTGTTGGTGGGAATGCAAACTGGTGCAACCACTCTGGAAAACAGTATGGAGTCTCCTCAAAAAGTTAAAAATAGAACTACCCAGTAATTGCACTACTAGATATTTACCCAAAGAATACAAAAATATTAACTCAAAGGGATACATGCACCCCAATGTTTATAGCAGCATTATCTACAATAGTCAATTATGGAAATAGCTCATGCATCCATCGACTGATGAATGGAGATATATATATAAAAATATTATGTTATATATATATAATGGAATATTATTGAGTGATATAGAAGAATGAAATCTCATCCTTGGAAATGACATGAATGGAGCTAAAATATATATATATATTTTTTTTTGGAGCTAAAAAATATTATGCTAAGTGACATAAGCTGATCAGAGAAAGACAAATACCACATGATTTCCTCATATGTGGAACTTAAGAAAAAACAAATGATCACAGGGAAAAAGAGAGAAGGAGGCAAACCGAGAAACAGACGCAACTCTAAAGAAGAAACTGCTGGTCACCAGAGGGGAGGCAGGCAGGGAGGTGGGTGAAACAGGTGATGAGGATGAAGGAATGTGATTACCGTGATGAGTACCGGGTGTTGTATGGAAGTGTTGAATCGCTATATTGCACACCTGAAACTAATATTATACTGTGTGTTAACTAACCGGGATTTAAATAAAAACTTAAAAACAAAGAGGACGTCAGTGGGGTCAGAGACAGATCACCAGTCATGATGACAAGCTGGATTTTATTCTAGGAGACATAGGACAGGATTGAAGGGTTTCTTTCACCGGGGTCTTTATGAATAGAATGTTCTAGAGCTGGGCCAGTGTTAAATGTGGCCCCAGGACAAGATGTAGGTAAGAAAGAAGTGGAAGTCAGATTAAACAGCTACAGTTAGCTCACCAGACATCTTTATTTCCTTCTTTAAAAATAATACCACAGGGTGCCGGGGTGGTTCAGTCAGTTAAGCATCTGCCTTTGGTTCATGTCACAATCCCCGGGTCCTGAGATCAAGCCCGCATTGGGGCTTCCTGCTCAGTGGAGAGTCTGTTTATCCCTCTCCCCCTGCCCCTTCCCCTGCTTGATAAAGCAAAATAAATTTTGGCAAAATCCAAATTAAAAAAAAAAAACCTTTAAAAAATTAAAAAATCAAAATGATACCACGACTAGAAATCTGCAATGATGTCTTTCCAGAACTGAGGATGTCCCTGGACTCACTCATTGTCCTCCGTGAGGTCCTAACACATGGCTCTCATGTATTCTTCTCCCCACCTCCATCCCGCCCACCTCCTCTGGCTGGTGGCACAGCTCTGCCAGAGGGCCTGTGGTTCAGTGAGTCCTTACCAAGCATCTATGATGGCCAGACCCTGCACGGGGCTGGGGGAGGGGGGTTCCACAGCGAGGACAAATCATGACCCCTGACCCCACTGGGCCAGACTTTGGCCAGAGAGCCAGATACTGAACAAATGATCACACCTATATATCACTGAACAGGTATCAGAGTGTGAAGAGAAAGATTGGGATGATAAGAGAGTTTATTGTGGGGTCCCATGTACATCAGGGCTCAGGACATGCACAGAACTAGATGAGACGGGGTGCAGGGGATGGATTCCAGCAGAGAACAGCCTATCCCAAGCCCCGAGAAGAACATTTGTTGAACAAGATACACATGGTTGCTGCCCTCATGGAGCCTGCGGCCTGCCAGGGAAAGGAAATGAGCCCCAGTCCTGTCCAAACACAGCCCCCACACCACCGCAGCAGAGGCCCCCAGCTGGCCTAGATGGCCAGGCCCAGCCCCAGCACCAGCCGATCAAGATTCTTAGAAATAGGTTCCTTAAAAACAAACAAAACAGGGACACCTGGGTGGCTCAGTGGTTGAGTGCCTTCAGCTCAGATCATGATCCCGGGGTCCTGGGATCGAGTCCTGCATCAGGGTCCCCATGGGGCACCTGCTTCTCCCTCTGCCTATGTCTCTGCCTCTCTCTCTGTGTCTCATGAATAAATAAATAAAATCATTAAAAACAAAACACTAATAAGGGTTTTTGTTGAATAGAGAGCTGCCACAGCACCAAGGGAAACATCTCCCAGAGATTTGAACACAGAAGCTTCTTTTCAGGGGCGCCTGGGTGGCTCAGTTGGTTAAAGTGTCTGACTCTTGGTTTCAGCTCAAGCACTGATCTCAGGGTGGTGGGATCCAGCCCCAGGAGGGGCTCCATACACAGCCCAGAGTCTGCTTAAGACTCTCCCTCTCCCCCTCCCCCTCCCCTCGGTGCGCACGCGCACATGCTCTGTCTCCTTATCTGTCTCTAAAATTAATCATTAAAAAAAAAAAAAAGATTCTTTTCAGGCTCAGGCTTTTCCTTCCACTCAGAGGGTGGACCTTTCTGGGCCTCAGCCTCCCCAACTTTCAAATGGATTACCCTGACCTGCTCAACGGCATTTCATGGGGATCAAATGAGGGGGGGAAAGCCCACTGCTCACAAACGGCCTGCAGCTGGAACCGGCGTGCATGAGGGTGTCTCACCTTTTGGTGGTGGGCTCCGGATCTTCCTGCCCATATCCACTGAGGAAAGAAACCCCGAACGGAAACAAAAATCATTTCAATGAGACCATATAGTAGAATCAGAGCTACGGGGACACCTGGCTGGCTCAGTAGTTAAGCATCTACCTTTGACTCATGGGGTGATCCCCAGGGTCCTGGGATCGAGTCCCACATCGGGCTCCCCACAGAGAGCCTGCTTCTCCCTCTGCCTATGTCTCTGCCTCTCTCTCTCTGTGTCTCTCATGAATAGATAGATAAAATTTAAAAAAAGAGAAGAATCAGAGCCAGGTAACTTTGAGCAAAAGACTCCAGCTTTCTGAACCTCAGTTTCTGCATCCGTAAAATGGGGATAGGAATAGTACTGGTCTCACCGGGTCGTGGAGTAAATAGGGAGTAAATAGAACGGTGCAGGCAGAGCACTTTGCATGGGTCAAGGACTCCTTCACATTGGCCATCGCTATTGTAATCAGATTTCCCCCAGATCTGACATTTCTGAGCCTTGTAGAGAGGCCAGCCTGGAGCTAGCAAAGTGCCACCACCTCCCCACCCCACACCCCCTGCATCCCAGTGCCACAGGGGACGATGTCAGGAGTCAGGGTGGGGGTGAGCAAAGGGTTGCAGTGGGGGCTCAGGCACCCAGTCTCAAGAAGGCTGGAGGAAAGGGCCAATCCCAAGGCTTGAGCTTATGGAGAGCCTCCATATACTTCATCCAGCCAAGCCTCACCGGGATACCCCACGTTCTGGGCTCCCTTGGAACCAGCCTCAGGCTAAATCTGCTGCAATAATTCCAGGAGCTGGAATGGGGAGAGAAATGGTGGTGGCAGTGTTGGCTGAGCTGGCCCCACGGGCCTGCAGAGGACGGCCCTGGCCACGCGGTCGGCATGCAGACCCAGCCAAGGAGGCAGTGGTGAGGGCACACAAAGACTCCAGGACCCAAGTTCCCATCGTTTGCAAAAATCAAACCGAGAAATGCCAAGCTGCCTTAAGGAGGCGGCAAGTGCTCCCCAGACTTGCAGCACAACAGTTTCGAATGCAAATGGCACAAAGGAGGACAGGAAGCGAGGGACAAGATCCTGGGTGTGGGGGACAGGGATGTGACTCGGCATGGTGAGTGTGCGTGTGTGTGTCCCGTGTGTGCACAGATGCACTGATGCACAGATGCGGGCGTGCTGGGGGGCAGAGCGCTGGGCGCGGCCGCAGCAGAGGGAACTTTCCCAGCCGCAGCCTTGGAAGCAGGCGTGTGTTTTATCTCATCCCACCCCGGCCTCCTCTTCCCGCGTCCGTCTCTGTCTCCAGTTCTTTCCTCCTGTCTGTCCCTTTCTGCATTTCTAGGTCTTTTATCCTCAGTTTGTTCCTGTTTGGCTGTCTCTGTCTCTGTCTCTCCGTCTGCCGCTCTCTGGGAGTCTCCCAGTCTCTGTCCGTCTCTTTGTCTCCCCATCCGTGTGTGTCCCTGTCTCTCCCGGTGTGTCTCTGTTCTCGCTCCCTCCAGGGGCCTGATCTCATCTCTCCGCCCTTCATCCCCATCAGCTGCTTCCTCCTCCTCTGCGCTGGGAGAGGTTCTGTTTCCAAAAGAGCAGCTCCCTTGGGGGACGCGGGGTTGCCAGCTCTGCATGCTTCATGTCACATTCCCGTTGCACAAGGGCAAAGCTTGCAGCCACATTGCATCCAGGCTTATCACACACACCCCACCAGCTCTGGGGCAGCTGTGCTCCAGGGCCGCCAGCCCCTGCTGCGGGAGAGGGGGAGGCGGCACATTTCAGGTGTTCTGGCCAACCCCCACCCCCGCCCCTATGAGGGACACTGGGGGCAGGAAGTCAGCAAATTCCAGGGGAGACCCGCACCCTCTCACCACCCCGAGGGTGAGCCTGAGGCTCAGTAAGGGCAGCTCAACTCAGCTTTCCCGAGGGTCACACTCGTGCTATCTGTTCTCTTCTTTTCTATCTTACTCTATTCCAATTCTATGAAGTAGTGCTTACTGGCTTCCAATTGTACTTTGTCCTGTTACAATTTGAAAAAAAGAAGAAAAAAAAAGAAAACCTACATAAAACAGGCAAAAGTTCCTCAACTACTTAAGTGAATGAACACACGCAAAAATACAAGGCTTATTCCTTCTAATGTGTCCCCATTTTACAGATGAGGAAACTGAGACACGGAGAAGTTAGATAACTTCCAAGGATACAGCCCGCCTTCAGGGACACAGGTGTCCCCTGGGCAGAGCCTCCCACCTCAAGACAACGCAGAAACGCACTTCGGCATTTTGTAGGATCTTCTAGAACAACCTCATCCCCCCCTCCCCCCCGGCCGGTGGGCCTGGGCTCCCTCACATTTGTACAGGGCTGCTCCCTTCTCTGATCCTTCTGGTCTCAGCCCATCCAGGAGCGCCTCCTCAGTGCAGGAGCCCCCTGAGTGCTCCAAAACATCACCCTGTCTGTTCCCTCCAAAGCTTATCACGTTAGAGATTTCATTGCTATTTTTCCTAAATCTATGTTCTTAGTCACTGTCTCTCCTCCCCAGTTTAATCCCAATGTCCAGAACAGAGTCAGAGTTCCAGAAAGATTGCATAAACAAATAAATGCAAAAGGAGCAAGATTTGATCTTGTCCAGATTATGATGCACAAGGCTGTCAGGAGTGTTTCAGGAGGAGAGCACAGGTGAGCAAAGGCACAAAGGTATAGAAACATGGTGTATAACCAAGGCACACAGACATTCTGCGCCTTCTGTGCCCTCTGCTCCTCGGGGGTGCTGGCAGGAGGGTCTGGAGAGGTGGATGGGCTGGGATGAAGGGCCTTGAATGCCAGGTAAGGAGTTTGGGCTTTACCATCAGGCAATGGGGAGCTAGTGAAGGAGCCAGAGAAATGCCAGGACAGCTGCTCTGGTTTCAGGAAGAATGACCTGGCGGGGCAGGGTTTGAAGGAGGGAGAGGCTAGGGCAGGAGGCCCTATAGGACCTAGCTGAGGGCTCATCCTAGCAAGGAAGACCCAGAGACCCAGAGGAGGGGCAGGGGCAAAGGAGGCCCAATCTTGGTCTTCAGCTGGCAGTACCTGGGTGCAGGGAAATGCCAGCTGCACACAGTGGCAGGAGCAGGATTGAGAGAGAAGGAGCCCCCATGATCTGAAAGAGTGCCCTGGGGCCTGAAGGAGCCCCCCCATGATCTGAAGGACTCCTCCATCCAGGATCTGAAATGGCCCAGATGCATTTTCTACAAATCAGAGCAGCTCAGAATCTTTGTTTTCTATTTCTCCCCCTGCCCACTTCAGGGCAATGCGGAGCAGATTGTGTTTCCAAACACATCACAAGAATCTGCAGTGGAAGTTGGAAGAATAACCCCAGGCTTCTTGGTCTAATTCTCAAGGTCAACTGATATCATTAGAATAACATGAACTCAATTTGAGTTACAGCAGGGAAATCACGTTAGGAAATATGGGTCACTCATCGCTGAGGAATGAAGCTGTTACCTCGCGCGATCGCAAACGCGCTCAGAAGCCCGTCAACCACCCTCGTCCCGCGGTCGGGTGGCTCCTAACAATGGAGTCACCCACGAAAACCAAAGACCACTTGGAGAGGGAGGGACACGCGTGGCGGAGCGGGGACGCTCGGCCTGCAGCCTCAGAGCCAGCCAGAAGGGCGGGGACGTCCGGGAACAAAGGGCACACCTGTTCCTGGTGGTTCTCATTGAGAAGCGTTCGCTGCGATTTTTGAGATTTGCCTTAAAAGCCACAGTGGGACACAGGCAGAGGGAAAGGCCCTGAAATCACTGACCACGCAAACCCCAGTGCTCCATCTGCCAGGGAGGACTGGTTAAGGGGACAAACAGCCAGGCTTGCCCAGGGGCCCGCTCCAGCAGTAGCTCCTGTCAAGGGTAAGACTCGTGACCCAGATGTGTAACCGAGGGTCGTGGGCCAAGGCCACCCACCCTGTAAAAGGGCCCCCAGCTGCACAGCATGAATGTGGCCCTCCATTGCAGGATCTCCCGCAATGAAAACTAGAAATTCAGAGCTCTGTATGAAATCTCCTCGTGATGAGGGTGGTGGCAACTAATTAAACATATTTTAGGGACGCCTGGCCGGCTCAGAAGGTAGAGCACATGACTCTTGATCTTGAGGTTGTGAGTTCGAGCCCACGTTGGGTCCAGCAATTGCTTAAAAATAAAATCTTAAAAAAAAAAAAAACTTCAGGGCTGTAGCATCTACACAAAACATGTCTTGGTGTTTGTTGCCAGTTTGTGACTTCTGGGGTTGAGAAAAGCTAACTCATACTCTGCCAAGAATTTAAGGCCTGGCGTTAGACCTGGGGCTCCATGGACTCCCCATGTCACACTAAAGAGGCACTGTGGCTCTGCTCTGGAGCCGGCCTGGACGAGGGTTCAAGCCCCTTGTGGTAGATGCCCTGCTGTGCCCGTGCCCCCTCCCGAGCTGAATCACTTGGCAGACGGCAGCCAGGAGAGAGTTGGCCCTCTGCTCTCCTCGAGGCGCTCCCAGGTCCTGCCCTCCGCTGAAAGAGACCCTTCACCCACAGACACCCCCTCCCTGGAGTAGCCCACATCTGAGGGCTGATGTTGGGGGCTGGTGGTACAGTGGCCTGGATTCCTTACCCCATGTGGAAATAGTTCTGATGAACCGCACCAGCTCCAGGGCTCCCAGGACGATCGCCTGAGCCCTTTGTTGTGACTGCATCATCGCTAGGCTTGTCCTACCCACTCCTGCTTCTCTCCCTCCCTACGAGTGACCCCGACTACTACCTCACAGGAAACCCCCCTTAAGCCCCAATCCCCTCGTGTGTCCCATGGAGAGCATCACCTGCCTTATCACGTCTTATGAGGATGTAATGAGCGAATGCTGGTGGAGGTGGCGGAGCTGGGACCACACCACACATGCACCGCGCATGCCTACAGCTCCATGAATACTTGCTACTCGCAGAGTGAGGGCTTAGAAGGCAGTCACGTGCAGTTCATTCCTCTGACCCAGAGTTCCTCTGCCTGATAGTCTGGGCCCAGGGGTCCTTTGTCGTGGCGGAGGAGGGCCTTGTTCTGTGTGTTGTAGGATGTTTAACAGCCTCTACCCACTAGATGCCAGTAGCAACCCCCAGTTGTGACAACCAAAAATGTTTCCAGACCGTGTCAGCTGTCCCCTGAGAGGCAAAGTGGTTCCCACGTGAGAATCACCACTGCCCTAACCCACAGCTGGAAGAGACCCCAGTCTGGGCCCTCCTCAGGCCTCCTCCCCCGGGAACTGGGAACCCAAACCAGGACAAGGGGTGGTACGGGACAGTGAAAGGAGCCCAATGGCTTGACATCCCATTTCACTCATTCCCCCTTACCAGCCAGGGGTCCCAGGGACTGTGTGCCACCTGGCAAATGGCTGCCCTTCCCCTGCCTCCATGTCCTCATAGGAAACATAGAGGTAGCAGCTCCGCTCTTTCCAACCTCCCAGGGATTGGGGAGTGTAAGAGTATTTTGACAAAATGAAAGTAATGTGCGGAAGTACAATAGAATTGATTCATATCTACAGCTGGCTGCCTTACCCAAATTCAGCTGAGTGAGCTCAGCCAGAGAGAGGGACGGAAAAACAGGCAGGCAGACAGACAGAGGGGCCTTAATGTCACTCTTCCTTTGCCCTCACCACCCCGGGGAATGGGAAGCCATGGCTGAAATGCCCAAGTATGAGATTCTAATAATTTGCAGGATTTTCAAGGTAAATTGGTAAAACTCATGGGTGATTTTGCCTTATATGGCCACTTTCCTAACCTTGGGTAGAATGTGATGAGGCTTTTAAAATATTTTTCTCCAAAAAAGTGGGAAAAAAAAAAAAAGCCTTTCAAAGAAAGTTATGCTAATGCGACAAGCCCCTTCCACCAGCAGTGGGCAGCAGAAACAGGAGAAGAAAAGTTTGCCTCTGAAACACCTGGTGGAAGCAGACACACTGGCTCCACCTTCCTCCACTGCCTGCCCTCCATCCTTCCCTCCCTGGAACAGAAGGGAAGCAGTGAGATCCTGAAATAGCCTTACTCCCAACGGTGAGGCAGGAAGCCACCAGCCCCAGACCGAAGCCATCATGCAGTTGACACAGAGAGCCCGCCACTGCCCGTGTCATTTGCCTTCGGGGGACTCGCAGCCTCCCACGCAGCCAGGGTGGGGAAGCTGGCAGGGGTCTGCGGGCGGGGGGGGGGGGGGGGGGGGGGGCAGGTTGGCTTCCCCAGAGCTGTCCAGAAGGAAGCAGGATGGAGGGGGGCAAGTGGCTCCCTCGCACCCACCCGGGAACCCCTTACTCTGGCTCATCTTTCCCAGACCCATGGCTCAGCCTGGTTTACCCTTGGGTAAGCAGCGAAGTCTACAGATTTTTCAGGGGTCATTAAACATGCTTGAGATACAAACAAACAAAACTAGGGTATTGGCTAAAAGACAAAAAGAGAATTATGAAATCAAAATAACTAATAATCTAATAATTTCAAAAACAAGACTCTAAACCCCATTCTAACATGTTTAAAGCAAAATGATCATACAAAATAATTTCGTTCAATGTCAGCTGAGTAGATTTTAATATGTTGACATAATATGGAAGAGGTCTTAAATTCACTCCCAAAACATGCTCCTATCACCTCCTGAAGCAAAAATTGTCTTACCCTGCTATATCTAAATGGGACACGAAGGCCGAAAATCTCTGAGCCCACACGGCACCCTTCTTGAATCTGCAAGACGGCCCCAGAGACCATGGGGCACAAACACAGAGCCCGTGTTCTGAAGCTATGGAGGGTATTACACAGATCTGGGTTCCTGGGAGCCTCGAGCACGCCTCCAGCTCATGTCATCAGAGCCTGTGTAAAACCACCCGCTTTCATCTTGGCAGGTTTGGTGGAAGGTTCTAGGCTATGAGTTGGGAGCAGGGTTCTGGGCCAAGCCTTGTCCTCTGACTATAGGCAAAGGAAATAGAATATTTTCTGCATCGGTATCACTACAAAAACAGAGAAAAGCAGGAGAAAAGACCAACAGTGTCGTTTTTATTAGAAATAGAAATGGGGAAAGGCACATTTCCTTGTGAAAGGGGCCAGCTCTTTGTGAAAGAAGAAACTCTTCTCGCTGATTCCAGATGCAAGTAAAGGGTACCTGCGTCTCCATCTTGACATCCCATTTCACTCATTCCCCCTTACCAGCCGGCCCTGGGGGGCACCTGACCTTGCAAGCCCTAAACTGGGTGCTTCCCACCTCTGACACCGTGATCCTCCGAGGTCCTGAAATCCTCCAGGAGATCACACTCGGCCAGTGTGGAGCGCAAATGCTGCCAGAACCAAAGGCGGCCCCTGACACTGCCTGCTGGTTACCCCAGTTGGCAGAAATCTCTCCCCACAGTCGGTGGGCAGGGTTGTGTTTATTTTGCAATTAACAAAGAACAAAGGAAGTGACAGTGGGGTTTGGGGGTGGTGCTCATGGCCTGCTTTTGGGGACCAGAATTCCTGCCTTGCCCTGGTTCTGTTGACTGCAGGTCTGGGGAGGGTGGGAGGGATGTTAATGGCTTCAACGATTTCCGTCTGAGTCTCTTTTGGCCAGATCACCAGCTGCTCAGATGGGCCTGTTCTCCAAGAGAGGCAAGGGGCAGAGCACTGCTCCGACAGGCCTCCAGGCCTGCACGGGTCTGGGGTGATGAGCACAGGTGCCCCTTTACCCATCGAGGGTGCCTACGGGAGACCAACGGACCAAGGGACTCTGGCTGGGCAAGTCTCAGAGGACAGCCTCTGCTGGCTGTTTGTTATGCCATCTTCAAAGTGGGCACCGGGTCCCTGTGCCCTACATGAGAATGTGGCAGGCCCCTGGTAACAAAAACGGGGAAATTTGGGGGGCACGGGCAGTGCTGATACAAAAGATAGGGCTCCATATTACCCACAGTAAACAAAGCAAATTATATTTACTTCCACGGGAGCCTGAGATTTTGACAGCAAAGAGAGACTTATGCTGGAGTTGTTGCTGCATTTATATTTAATAAATTTAAGAGAGAGATGAAATAGACTTTAGCAAGGCTAGTGAAATATTTATAAAAGCACACCGAAGCCATGTAAGGGAGAGAGAGGGAAATAAAACAGCTCACATGTGGGATCAAATCGAGCAAGCCAGCTTTTAACCTGACAGCTCCCTAGCACTGCGGGCAAGAAAGCTGCCAATGGGCCACAGATGCGCCACACCTGAGCTAGCCGGGAAGCGGAGGGAGGTTTGGAGAGGGGAGGTGGGATGGGACGGTGGCGTGTGCACAAGGCACAGCCAGCTCCATGTGGTCCAGGGCATCTGTCACACCTGCCCGGCTGCTCAGGTGTGCCTGGCACCTTGCAATGCCAGCCAGAGCAGGTTCTCCCGCCGCTGGCCTACGTCCAGTCAAGCCTATGGCCTGATAGGAGCTGCAGGGCCCCTGGGAAGGCTCACAGACAGATGGAGGCTGGACACCCCTGGGCTTCCATCTCGCAGGGAGAGCCGGTCTGTCCTCCGGCTACTGTTCCGGGAAGGTCTGGTCTTGAAAGGAAACAGGTTAGGTTTGCTGGTTTGCAGATTCATAGCATATTTTTTTTTGAATGACACAGGTAACATACACTGGTGGTGGAAAAATCACTAGAAAACACATTAACAAGCGTACAAACCTTACCACCCATAATCTCAACCACTGTTGGCATTTCCAAACTGTCTGCATACCATTAATCAAGGGGTGGTTCTAATATTACGCAGGATCATTTGGAAGTGAGCGCTCCTGACACTGACATGACACAGAACTCGCTGGCTATTGTACATCTCATCTCTTACCCTCCGCTCAGGGCCTTTCCCTCCGCCTGGAAAATCCTTCTTTCCTGTCCTCATCCAAATCTAAATTCATCTTGTAGGCCCGTGTCGGTCCTGTCTCACCAAAAAGACATTCACAGCCACCTGCCACCCCTGTGGCCCCGTTTTTCCTCTGCTGAGCCACCATATCATCTTTCATGTCACCCCATTGTCCTTCTTTCTTTGGCCATCTTGTTTGCGGACCGTATTGAATATGGATTTTTCTTGTCTGCCCTGTCCCATGCAGATCCTGCCCTGTCCCTTCTCCCTGCCACCTCTGCCTTCATCAGGCACCCCCAGCACAGCCTAGGCCCACAGAGGATTTCAGACAACACCCCACTCACAACCCTGCCCGGGGGGTCACATCCATATTTGTCGGTCCCTCTCAGGGCCAGCAGGAGGGTTTGCAAAAATCAGGTTGGGGAAGATCACCCACAAAATGATCAGCTGGCCTAGCTACTGAGGGGTGTTCTGGAAGTGTCAGTTTCCCTGTTCTGCTCTTTGCCCTGCTATGGACACTTCTCATGCAAGTGCATGGGATGTTTCAAACTCTGCTTGCCCAGTGCTCTGCCTCCCCATCCAGCGTTTGCTCTTGACAAGCTGCAGAGAACTCTGATAGACCCATGTGCATCAGACAACCCATTCAGCAAACCGGGCTTGGTCAAACATATCCTCTGCACATAAGCTTTTGTGAACTCATGCAGATCCCCACGGGGACATGGTCTGGGGCCCATCGGCCTGCACATCCCCAGGCCACCCCCTCCAGCCTCTGAACTCATGATACTGGGCACTTGCCATCCTCTCCTCCCAGCTGACAGCCTCCTTCCTTCAAGCCCTGACTATTCTGGGCCCTGACCTCAGGAACGGGCTCACTTGAACATCTCCATGGGATGGCTGAGTGTCACGGGAGCCTGCAAGAAGCAGGAAAAACAGGATCGCCGTGGGGCAGGCCTGGGCACCGTCCAAAGCTTCCCACAGATCCTGAAGGAGGCACAAAACAAATTATAAACGCATCACAAGGGACCAATAATCAGCTTCATGTCTCCCTACTCTCAACTTCCCGCCATGTTCTCCAGCCATGCAGAACCTTCTCACTTCTTAGAACCCCTCCTGTCCTCATCTCCAGGCCTCTGAAACCTCTGCCTGGAGCATGTTCCTGTCCCTTCTCCCTCACTACCTCCTTTTTTAAATAAAAACAAAACAAAACAGGGCAGCCCGGGTGGCTCAGCAGTTTAGTGCTGCCTTCAGCCCAGGGTGTGATCCTGGAGACCCAGGATCGAGTCCCATGTCAGGCTCCCTGCATGGAGCCTGCTTCTCCCTCTGCCTGTGTCTGTGCTTCTCTCTCTCTCTCTGTCTCTCATGAATAAATAAATAAAATCTTAACAAAACAAAACAAAACAAAAAAACAGCTTTATTGAAGTGTAATTGAGATGCAATAAATTGTACACGTTTGAAGAGCATATTGTGCTCAGTTTTGACCCACAAACACACCTCTGAAACCATCACCACAGTCATGGTAGTGAGCCTAGCCAGCGCTCCCCAAAATTGCCTCCTGACTCTGCACCCCTTTGCCCTCGTACCCAGCCAACCATTGATCTGCTATCTCCACAGATTCCTTTACAGTTTCTAGAGTTTCATGTACACTGACTCCTACGACTCTTATGACTCACATGCCCTTTTTATGTCAGGCTTCTTTCACTCAGCATAATTATTTTGAGATTCATCGATGTTGTGTGTATCAGCAGCTCGTTCCTTTCTTTTGCTAAATGTTATCCTATTGTATGAATATACCACTTTGCATACCCATTCACCCATCAGTGGACATTTGGGTTATTGCCAGTCTGTTACTATTAAACATAAAGCTGCTATGAACATTCATGTACAAGTTTTTTGATGGACATATACTTTTATTTCCTTAGATGTAGAATGGCTGGATTGTACAACAGGTATATGTTTAAATTTTTAAGAAACTGCTAAACTGCTGTTTTTTGAATCAGCATTATAACAAGTATTCTGGTTTAACAACATTCTCACCAACCCTTGGTATGGTCAGTCTTATTCATTTTAAATATTTTATTTTATTTAAATTTTTAAAGATTTTATTTATTTATTTTGAGAGACAGCAAGCAAATGTGGACAAGTAGGAGGAGGGGCAGAAGGAGAGGGAGAGAATCTGAGGCAGGCTCCATGGTGAGTGCAGAGCCTGATGGGGGACTCAATCTCACGACCCTGAGATCATGACCTGAGTTGGTCACTTAACTGGCTGAGCCTCCCAAGCACCCCCATTTTAACCATTTTAATAGGTGATTAGTGGTAGCTCTTTATGGCATTATGTCGCATTTCCCTAATGACTAATAATGCTGAGCATTTTTTCACGTGCCTATTTGCCATGTATCTTCTTTGGTGAAGTGTTTCTTCAAATCATCTGCGTTTTCTATTGCTTTATTTGTGTTCTTATTATTAAATTTTGAAATCTCTTTATATATTCTAGAAACAAAGCCATTATCAGTTATGTGGTTGAAAATGTTCCATCACATTCTGCAGTTTGTGTTTTTATCTCTAATGGTAGTTTTCAAAGAACAGAGGTTTTTAATGCTAATGAAGTCCAATTTACTGATTTTTTTTGCTTCTAGAGTTTTTATGTCATTTCTATGAAATCTTTGCCTACCATAAGCTCAAAATTTGTCTCCTCTATTTTCTTTCATGTTTTCTTTGGGATTTGTATGGCTTCCTATTTTACATTTAGGTGAGTGATTCATTCTAGGTTACATTTCATACATGATGAAGGGTGTAAATCAGAGTTCATTTTTTGCACATGGATATCCAATTGTTTCAACGTTATTTGTTAAGACAAGTATCTTTTCTCCGCCTTTGCCCTTTTGTCAAGAGTCAGTTTCCACATATATGGGGGGAGCCCATTTCGGGATTTGCAATTCTGTTCCATTCATCTCTTGATCATTACACCAGTACCACACTCTCTTGATTACTGTGGCTTTTTGTAAGCCTTGAAATCAGGTCATCCTAATCCCTAAATTTGTCTTTTGCAAAGTTGTTTTGGCTGTTCTACTTCCCCCTTTGCACTTCTGAATGAATTTTAGAATTAGCTTGTCAATTTCACAAAAAAGCCTGCAGGGATTTTGATTGGGATTGCTTTGGATCTGTAGATAAATTTGGGAAGACATCTTAAAAATACTGAGTCTTCTGACCCATGAACAAGGCATAGCTCTCTATTTCTCTCAGCAGCGTTTTGTAGTTTTCAGCTGTCACACAACTTTTATCAGAAATATTCCTAAGTATTTTTTGAAATTAGTATAAATGGTATTTTTAATTTTAATTTCATATTGTTCCTTGCTAGTATATAAAAATAGAATTAATTTCCGTGTATTGATCTTAGCCTGCCAGTCTTTTTTTTTTTTTAGATTTATTTATTTATTTATTTATTTATTTATTTATTTAGAGCGAAAGAGAGGCAGAGACACAGGCAGAGAGAGAAGCAGGCTGCACGCAGGGAGCCTGACATGGGACTCGATCCCGGGTCTCCAGGATCACACCCCGGGCTGCAGGCGGTGCTAAGCCGCTGCGCCACCGGGGCTGCCCTGGCCTGCCAGTCTTATTAATTCTAGTGGCTGTTTACAGATTCCATCTGATTTTCTACATAGACAATCATGTCATCTGCAAATAAAGATATTTTTACTTTTTGCCAATATAAATGCCTTCTTTCTTTCTTTTTCTATATTTCTTTTCTTTCTTTCTCTTTCTTTCTTCCTTCCTCCCTCCTCTCCCCTTTGCCCAACCTCCTCATTCTTTCCTTCTCCTTCTCCTCCTTCTTCTTCATCTCCTCTTTCTCTCTCCAGTTTTCCCATTCTCTTTTCCCCCATTTCACTGGCTAGAACATCTGCTACAGAACTGAATAGAAGCAGTGAGAATGGACATCCTTGTTTTCTTTTTTATCTTAGGAGAAATGCATTCAATCTTTCATCATTAAATGTGGTATTAGCTATAGGTTTTTCAAGTTAAAGAAGTTCCCTTCTATGCCTAATTTGTTGAGAATTTATTTTTAGTCAGGAAAGGATATTGAATTTTATCCAGTGCTTTTTCTGTATCTGTTAAGGTGATCATATAGGGTTTTGTGTCTACTTTTTGAATATGGTCAATTGCATTGATTAGTTTTCAAATATTAAACCATCTTGGTCATGATATTTTTAAATGTTATTGGATTCAATGTCCTAAAATTTTGTTTAAAATTTTTACATCTAAACATGAAGGATATTAGTCTATAGCTTTTGCATGTCTGAAAAACTCTATTTTGCCTTCATTTTTTCATTGTAGTAAAATACATATAATTCATGAAGGAATTGGTCTGTAGCCTCCTTCTATTGTAGTGCTTTTCTCTGGTTTTGATATCAGGGTAATGCTAACCTCATAGGATGAGGTGGTAATATTCCCCCTCTTCAATTTTCTAGAAGAGGTGGGTAAAATTGATGTTATTTCTTTTTTTAATATTTGATAGAATTCACTAGAAGGCACCAGGGCCTGCAGTTTTCTTTGTGGGAATGTTTTTAATTACAAATTCAATTATTTTAAAAGACATGGAGAAATTCAGGTTACCTACTTCTTGCATGAGATTTGGTAGTTTGTGACTGACTTTCAAGGATTTTGTTCATTTCATCTAAAATTTTGAATCTATTGACATAGAGTTGTTCATAAGATTCTCTTTTCTTTTTTTAAGATTTATTTATTTATTTTAGAGAGAGTGGGGGGAGGGGCAGAGGGAGAAGGAGAAAATCTCAAGCAGACTCCACACTGAGCACAGAGCCTGTCACAGGGCTCAAACCCCTGACCCTGAAACCTAACCTGAGCTGAAACCAAAAGTCAGACATTCAATCGACTGTGCCACCCAGGCACCACAAGATTCTCTTACTATCTTTTTAATATCTCTAAAGTCTGTAATGACATTAACACTCTCATTACTGGGGTGCCTGGCTGGCTCAGTGGGTTAGGTGTCCAACTCTTGGTTTCAGCTCAGGTCATGGTCTCAGGGTTGGGGGATCTAGCTGTGGGACAGGCTTCACGCTTAGCATGGAGTCTACTTGAGATTCTCTTCCTCTCCCTCTGTCCCTCCCCAGCCTGCTCGGGTGCTCTCTCTCTCTCCCTCTCTCAAATAAATAAATAAATATTTATAAAACAAAAATTAAAAAACCCACCCTCATTATTGAAGTTAATTTTTTGATCAGTCCAATTAAGGGTTTACTTTTTTAAAAGATTTTATTTTATTTATTTGACAGATGGAAAAAGAGAGTGGGGGGAGCACACAAGCAGGGGGAGAAGCAGCAGAGGGAGAAGGAGAAGCAGGCTCCCTGCTGAGCATGAAGCTCAATGTGGGGCTCAATCCCAGGACCCTGGGATCATGACCTGAGATGAAGACAGACACTTGACTGACTGAGCCATCCAGGTACCCCAGGGTTTACTATTCTTATTGCTCTCCTAAGGGAACTAGTTTTTTGTTTCATTCATTTCCTCTATTTCTAGTTCATTGATTTCCACTGATTTTTTTTCCACTGATTTTTATATTTGCTTTTTTCTGCTTACTTTCAGCTTAATATGCTCTTCTGTTTCTAGTTTTTTAAGGCAAAAGAGGAGATCATTGGTTTGAGAATGTTCTTCCTTTCTAATGGAGGCATCTAATGCTATAAATGTCCCTGTAAGTACTGCTTTGGAGCATCCCACAAGCTGTGATGTAGGTTTCATCTTTTTAATTCAAAAAAATACCTTATAATTTCCCCCCTTTTGATTTCTTCTTAGAGCCATGGGTTACTTAGAAATGTCTTTTTGTTTCCAAATATCTGTGGTCTTTCACAGATCTTTCTGTTACTCATTTCTAATTTAATTCCTTTGTGAGCAGACTTAAATCCTTTTAAGTTTATCAAGATTCAGCTGATGGCCCTGAATATAGTCTAGCTTGGCCAATATTCCGTGTGCCCTTGCACTTGCAAAGCATGCCCTTATTGGTGGAGTCAGGGTAGTGCTGTTCGAGCCTTCTACACTTTTTTTTTTTTTTAAGATTTTATTTATTTGAGAGAGAGGAAGAGCATGCAAGCACAGGTAGAGAGAGGGGCAGAGGGAGAAGACAGAGAAAGCCTCAAGCAGACTCCTGCTGAGCACAGAGACTGACGCAGAGTTCAATCTCAGGACCCTGAGATCATGACCTGAGCCAAAATCAAGCGTTGGAGGCTTAACCAACTGAATCACCCAGGTGCCCCCAGCCTTCTACACTCTTATTGATTTTCTGTGTATGTGTTTTATTAAGTAATGACAGAAATACTTGTTGTTGTTGTTGGAACCCCTAGCTTTAATTGTAGATTTTCCTATTTCTCCTTGTAGTTCTTAGTTTTTGCTTCATGTAATTCGAATCTTAGTTAATAGGTATATACAAATTTATAATTGTTATTGCCTCTTGATGTACTGAGCCCTTTCTTATAAAATAACCTTCTTGTAGTTGTACTATTGTTTGGTGTAAAACTTTACCTTATCTACTTTCTTTTATTAGCGTTAGCGATGGTTTACCTTTTCCCATCTTTTTGTTTAACCTATTTATGTCTTTGTATCTAAAATGGAGTCCTTGTGTTTTTGTATGTCTAAACAGTCTTTATTTTTGTCTCCAATTTTTTTTATTGTGGTGAAATATGCATAACACGAAATTTGCCATCTCAACCATTTAAGGCATAAAGTTCGGTGATATTGAGTACGTTCATAGGTTGTACAGCTGTGCCACCATCTATCTCCAGAATCCTTACACCTTGGGAAACTGAAAGTCTACACCATTAAACAATAATCTCCCATTCCCTTCCCCTGAGCTCCTGGCAACAACCTTTCTCCTTTCTGCTTCTTTGATTTTGACAGAGTGAGAACCTCATATAAGTGGAATCACACAGTTTTTGTCTTTTTGTGACTGGCTTATTCCATTTAGCATAATGTCCTCAAGATTCATTCATGTTGTAGTATATATCAGAATTTCCTTCCTTTTTAAAGCTAAATAATATTCCATTGCATACATATACCACATTTTGCTTATCACTCATCCATGGATAGACACTTGGATTATCTCCATGTTTTAGATATTGTGGATTAATACTGCTATGAACATGAGTGTACCAATGTCTCTTTGAGACCCTGATTTCAATTCTTTTGAATATATGCCCAGAAATAGAATTGCTGGATCACATGGTAATTCTATTTTTAATTTTTTGAGGAATCTCCATACTGGTTTCCATAGTAGCTAAAACATTTTACATTGTTACCAGTGTGCCCAAGGGTTACAACTCCTCCACATCCTTGCCAAAACTTGTTATTTCTTTTCTTTTCTTTTTTTTTACAATACCCATCCCAATGGGTGTGAGGTGGTATCTCATTATAGTTTTGATTTGTATCCCCCTAATGATGAGTGATGTTGAAACACCTTTTTATGCATTTATTGGCTATTTGACTATCTTCTATGGAGAAAAAGCTATTTGAATCCTTTGCCTGTTTTTAAAACTGAGTTGGATTTGGGAGTTCCCTATTCTGAATATTAATCCCTATCAGTCATATGTTTTGTAAATATTTTCTCCCATTCTGTGAGTTGCCTTTTTACTCTGTTGACAGTGTCTTTGTTGTTTTAGTGGGATCAATTTTCAAAGAAAAGCATCATTTTATTTATTTTGGGTTTATCTTTATGTTTTTAGTTAACGTACAGTGTTATATTAATTTCAGGTGTACAATAGAGTGATTCAACACTTCCATACAACACCCTGTGCTCTCCATGACAAGTGCACTCCTTAATTCCCTGTTGACAGTGTCTTTCAGTATGCAAAAATTCTTAAATTTTCATAAAGTCCAATTTGTCTCCTTTTATTTTGTCGCTTACGCCTTTGATGTGATATCCAAGAAATCATTGCCAAATACAATGCTGTGAAGCTTTAGTGCAGTTTTCCTCTAAGAGTTTTATTGTTTTAGGTCTTTCATTTGGGTCCTTCACCCATTTTGAGTTCATTTTTTTATACGGTGTTAGGTAGATGTCCAACTTCATTCTTTTATATGTGAATATCCAGTTTTTCCAGCACCATTTGTTGAAAAGAGAGTTTTTCCACATTGAATAGTCTTAGCTCCCTTGTCAAAACTTATTTGAATATGTATGTAGAGGTTTAGTTCTGAGCTTTTTATTCTATTTCATTTTCTGTATGTATCTCTATGCCAACACCACACTGTTTTAACTATCATAGCTTTGTAGTAAGTTTTGAAATAAGGAACTGTGAGTCTTTCAGTTTTGTTGTTCTTTTTTCAAGATTATTTGTGGCCTAATATATGTTCTATCCTAGAAATTTTCCCATGTACACTTGATAGAAATGTGTATACTGTAGTTGTTGGGTAAGATGTTCTGTACATGTCTGTTATATCCTGTTGGTTTGTTGTGTTAAGCTCTTCATTTCCTTACTTATCTTTAGTCTGGTTGTTCTGTCCAGTATTGAGAGGGGGGTATTGATGTCTCCAACTATTATTGTAGAACTATTTTCCCCTTCAATTCTGTCAGTTTTTGCTGTCTATATATTTTGATGGCCTGTCATGAGTTACACAGGTGTTTATAATTGTTCATCTTCCTTATGTATTGAACATTTTATTAATGTAAAATGTCCTTCCTCTCTCATAAACTTTTTTGCTTTAAAGTCTATTTTGTGGTACGCCTGGGTGGCTCAGTGGTTGAGCGTCTGCCTTTGGTTCTGGGCGTGATCCTGGAGTTCCTGGATTGAGTCCCACGTCGGGCTTCCTGCATGGAGCCTGCTTCTCCCTCTGTCTGTGTCTGCCTCTGTCTCTCTGAATAAATAAATAAAATCTTATTTAAAAAATAATAAATAAAGTCTATTTTGTCTAATGCTAGTATAGCTAGCCACGACTGCTCTCTTGCTCAGTCTCTCTCTCTCTCTCCTTTTTAATATTTTCAAGGAATATCTATTTTCTTCCTTTCACTTCAATCTATTTCTGTCTTTGAACCTAAAGTGAGTCTCTTGTAAATACCGTATGATTGGATCATGTTTTTATCCATACTGCCAATTCCTGTCCTTTGATTGGAGAGTTTAATCCATTTATATTTAAAGTAATTACTGATGAGGGATTTCTCTCACTTTGCTATTTGTTTCCCATATGACTTAGAGCTTTTGTCCCTTATTTCCTGCACTACTGTCTGCTTTTCTGTTTAGTTGATTTTTTTTGCAGTGAAATGTTTAGATTCCTTTCTCATTTCCTTTTGTTTATATTCTATAGCTGTTTTCTTTGTGGTTACCATAGGGATTACATTTAATTTCTTAAAGTCATAACACTCTAATTTTGGGCACCTGGGTTGTTCAGTGGTTGAGCATCTGCCTTCCATTCAGGTCATGATCCCAGGGTCCTGGGATCAAGTCCCACATGGGGCTCCCTGCAGGGAGCTTGCTTCTCCCTCTGCCTATGTCTCTGCCTCTCTCTGTGTCTCTCATGAATAAATAAATAAAATCTTTTTTAAAATAACAGTCTAGGTTTGTGTGGGTGGCTCAGTGGTTGAGTATCTGTCTTCAGCTCAGGGCATGATCCCTGGGATCGAGTCTCACATCAGGCTTCCTGCAAGGAGCCTGTTTCTCTCTCTGCCTGTGTCTTTGCCTCTTTCTCTGTGTCTTATGAGTAAGTAAGTAAAATCTTTAAAAAAGAACAGTCTAATTTTCATTTATACCAGCTTAACTTCAATCACATACAAAAAAACTGCTTCTTTTCAACTCTGTCCTCACCTCCTTTCTGTTGTCGATTTCACAAAATCCTACCTTTACACACTAAGTGCCTCACAACATAAGTTAATAATTCTTTTAACATTAGTGTCTCGAGTTATGTAGATACAAATGTGGAATTATAAAACAAAGTTATAATAATCCTCTTAGACATTAATCATTTTTAATGTATTGATCTTTTAAATTATGTATAAAACAAAGTAGAGTTATAAAACATTGATATAATAATGCTAGCTTTTGTAATTTCCCACATATTACCTTCATTGAGATCTTTATTTCTCCATGTAGTTCCACATTACTATTTTGTGTCCTCTCTTTTCACCTTGCAGTACTCTCTTGAACATTTCTTGCAGGACAGGTCTAGCGGTCACAAACTCACTCAGTTTTTGTTCATCTAGGTATTTCTCCCTCACATTGGGAGAATAGTTTTGCCAGATATCAGATTCTTGGTTGACAGTTTCTCTTTTAGCACTTTAAATATATCGGCCTACTGACTTCCAACGTTTCTGATGAGAAATATGCTGCTGTTCTTATTGAGGATCCCTCGAATATGATTATTCACTACTTTCTTGCTGCTTTCAGGATTTTCATTTGTCTTTGGGTTTTTGCAATTTTAAATACAATGTGTCTTTGTGTGGATCTCTTTGAACTCATCTTAACCTGGAATTTGTTGAGCCTCTTGGATATTTATATTCATGTATTTCATTAAATTTGGGAAGTTTTCAGCCATTATTTCTTCACATATTCTCTCTGCCCTCTCTCTTTCTGGGATTCTGAACCACATTGCTTATGCTTCTACTTGATGGTGCTCCATAGGTCCTTTAAGCTCTGTTCACTTTTCTTTATTTTTTCGTCTTTCAGATTTCATATTCAAATTCAATCATTTCCACTGTCCTCTCTTCAAGTTTGCTCATTCTTTCTCCTGCCTGCTCAAATATGCCTTTGAATCCCTCAGTGAATTTTTCATTTCAACTACTGTACTTTTAAGCTCCAGAATTTCTTTTTGGTTTTCTTTTTATGTTTTCTATCTCTTTTTGAGATTTCCACTTCTTTCATACATCATTTCCTTGACTTTCTCCACATCTTCTATTAGTTCTTTGGACAGCGTTATGACAGTTGCTTTAAACTCTTTGTCTAGTAGATCTGCCTTCAGACTTTTTCAAGGACAGTTTCTGTCAATTTCTTTTTTCTTTTGAATGAGCATACTTTCCTGGGTTTTCTTTTTTTTTTTATATGCCTTATGATGTTTTTGTTGAAAACTGAGCATTCAAATCTAATAATGTGATTTCACTAGATATCAGATTCTCTCCCTTTCTTATGGATTATTGGTTATTGTCATTGCTTTGGATTTTGTTTTTTATCATTTGTACTAAGGATCAGCCTGGCATGGAAATGTAAGGTCTTTCCAGGTTTTCTTCTGAACCTATGCCTTTCCCTAGACATGTGTGGTCATTTTCTAATTTTCCCTGTATATGCAGTTACTTATGGCGGTCCTAGGCTTGTGTGTCTGGCTCCCAAAAGGAAGAAAGAAGAGAATGAAGATGTGGGGAATATGTGTAAGCTTTTCAAATCTCTTGACAGTCACTTCAGCAAGAGAAGGTGTTCTCACAATGGGAAGAGGTGCAACAAAAAGTGGCTGCCAACCTCTTGGCTGTAACTCTGTGAATAAAACCTGCAAGTAGCAATCAGAGCACAGATTCCTACTATATGGGGGACAGAGTCATTTCTGCCCACTCTGGCTCCCATAAACTGCATTAAAGCTGCTTCAAAAACATGGGTATGGGGGATCCCTGGGTGGCTCAGTGGTTTGGCGCCTGCCTTTGGCCCAGGGCGCAATCCCGGAGTCCCGGGATCGAGTCCCACATCGGGCTTCTGGCATGGAGCCTGCTTCTCATTCCTCCTGTGTCTCTGCCTCTCTCTCTCTCTCTCTGTCTATCATAAATAAATAAATAAATAAATAAATAAATAAATAAATAAATAAATCTTTTTTAAAAATGGGTATGGCTGCCTGCTATGGGACTGAGTGCGGGAGATGGATCCACCCTACGAGCTGAAATTAACCAATATTAACTGCAATTGACCATCCAAGCCTCCCCTTGGAAGTTGCAAGGCTTCAATAGACTTCAGAGTTCCAAAATAGTTATATCAGAAAGGTTCTGCCAGTGTAATTATTGTCTAGATGGGGAGACACTGATGTTTCCTACTTCACCATATTTTCAGGGTCTTCTCTTCTCTCTACTTGCGTTCATTTTTGAAAAATATTTTCATTAAAAAAAAGAAAATTATTTTCACTAGGTATAGAACTATAAGTTGACCATTCTTTCAATATTGGCATACCTTGTTTTATCGCATTTCACCTTAGTGCACTATGCACATGCTGTGGTTTGTTTGTTTGTTTTACAAATTGAAGGTTTGTGGCAAACCCTGCATTGAGCACCATTTTCCAACTGCATTTGTTCACTTTGTGTGTCTGTGTCGCACATCACAATATCTCATAGTCTTTCATTGTTATTAAATCTGTTATGGTGATCCATGATCATGATGATGGCTTGCTGAAATTACAAATGATAGCAATTTTTAGCAATAAAGTATTTTTAAATCAAAATATATACATTTTTCTGGACATAACACTATTACACACTTAATAGACTACAATATAGTATAAACCGACTTTCATATGTACTGAGAAACCACAACAGTCCTTTGACTCACTTTATTGTGATATTCACTTTATTACAATGGTCTGACACCAAACCCACAATATCTTTGAGTTGTGCCCGTTATTTTAAAATATTTTGCTCTACTATCTCTCATTTGCATTGATTCTTGCAAGAAATCTTTTGTAATCTTTTGTTTCTCTGTACATCATGTCTTTTTCTCTCTTTTGCTTCTTTAAAATTTTTCTCCTTATGACTGGTTTTGAGCAATTTGGTTATGATAGGTTTGGGGGTAGTTTTCTTTGTTTCCTGTGCTTAGAGTTCATTGAGCTTCCTGGAACCATGGGTTTATACTTCTCATAAAGTTTGGAGGAATTTGGGTCACTATTATTTCAAATAAATTTACTGTACACACCCTTTTCCTTAAGGTACTCTCATTACAAGTATGTTACCACTGAATATTGTCCCATGGTTCACGTATGCTATTTACTGACTTGTTTTCTTTGTATTATTTTTCCCCTCTTTGTTTCATTTTGAATAGTTACTATTGCTTTGTTTTAAAGTTCACTAGTCTTTTGTGCTGCAATGTGTAATCTATTATCCCATCCATGTGCTTTCCAGTCTCCATCATTGGAGCCTTCCTTTCTCCTAGCTTGATCTGGGTCTTTTTCATGTCTTCTGTGTCTCTAATTAACTTTTTGAACATATGGAATAGGGTCATGAGAACTGTTTTAACGTCCTTGCCTGCTAATTCTAACATCTGCATCAGTTCTAGGTCAGTGTTGATTGAGTCATTTTCCTTCATCCTGGCTCATATTTTCCTGCTTCTTCACATGCCTGGTAATTTGTCAGTGGAGGCCAGACAATGCATTTTACCTCTCTGGGTTCTGGATGTTTTTGTAATCCTGTAAACATTCTCGTGCTTTATTCTGGATGCAGTCACTCTTCACTCTGACCCTTTGGGTGATTCATTCCCTCGCCTCACTTACCATTCCGCACACATATGGGCTGGTTGATATTCTGCTGAATACTTGAGAAGGGCATCCCTCTGCATATCTCCAGAGTTCTCTCTGTCTTGAACTTTCTCCTGTCAGAGCTCCTCCCCTGCAAACTCTGGCCACCTCAGTCTCCAGGTTCTCAGCTCAGTCACCCCAACACAGGGAATCTATCAGTCTTCCCCTAAATTCCCCTCCTTGTGCTGTGGTCTGGTACCTCCCTCAAGGCAGTGAGGTGCAGTCGGAGGGCTCACCTCATTTGATTTCCATCTCTCAGGGAACTGAGAGATCTTAATGTCTTCATTTCTTAATGTCTAATGTCTTGCAAATCATTGTTTCATATGTCTTGTCCAGTTTTAGGTTGTTTCAGGCAGGAAGGTAAACCTGATCCATGCTACTCCATCTTGGCTGGAAGTAGAATCCCCCTCACTAGCAGCTAATGACTCTTCACAACTCAGCTCAAGCGTCCACACCCCCCTCCAGTAGGTGTCCCTGAAGGTCCAGAGACCAGGTTCAGCACCCTCCCCAGCCACATAACAGAGGAAGCCTCCTCTGTTATCGTTCTGTAACGTTCTGTAACGGTCTGTATTGCTCTTGCTTATTTGCTCACCTCCCCATCTAGACTACAGGTTTTGTTTTGTTTTTTAGATTTTATTTATTTATTTATGAGAAACAGAGAGAGAGAGAGAGAGGTAGAAACACAGGCAGAGGGAGAAGCAGGCTCCATGCAGGGAGCCCGATGCAGGGACTTGACCCCAGGACTCCAGGATCACACCCGGAGCCAAAGGCAGGCACTAAACCGCTGAGCCACCGAGGGATTCCCCTAGACTACAGGTTTCTAAACACAAGGATCTAGGTCTTGCTCAGGAGACTTTACCTGGCACGTAATAGGTATCCTCCTTGATTAATGTTGCCAATCTCGGACATGTTTTAGTTCCAGAAGACTGGAACGGTGTGATCGAGGATGTCCTTCTGCCTGCAGCCAGACAGTGGGAGCCCCGACGGTCCATCTGGAAAGGTGTGGGCATAAGGTGCAGCGCGCCCCCTGGGGCAGGATGCTAACTCACCTGTTCTTGTCCTTCAGACGGCAGAAATCACAGTGGGTAGCTGGGGAGCCCGCAGAAGCAACCAGGAGGTGACCAGGGAACCCGTCTCTGGAACGAACCACTCGTGCAGCTGCAGCCCTGTGGCCCCTCCAAAACTCCCCGCGCCCCCCGGCCGCCGAGTGCGGGAGAGGACCCCAGCCCAGGGCCCTGAAGGACTGAGGCAAGTTTGCAAACAGAAGAGATTTCACGCGCTCTTCAAGTCTGCGCTGGGCGAGGGGGAAAAAACTCCCGCTTTTCAAAGAATGAAAAGGCTTCCCCCACCGTCCCCTCCCTTTCTCTTCAACGCCGGCATTTCCATAAGAGAACCGGCTTGATAGGCCTGTTCCCTTTAAATTATTTTCTAACGATCCAGGCAGTCGCACGCGCCGGCCGCCTCTCCTTGCCTCACCTTTCCTTTCAATTACTCGGCTTCTTAAGCGAACAATGGCGTTGGCGGCGCGGCCTCTCCTCGCCCGGCCTCTGCGGCCAGGTGCCCGGGCCGGGCTCCGGCTTTGTTCCCCTGGCCAGACGGCCGCCCTTTCATCTTCCCGGCTCCCCTTTCTGTGCCATTTAAACTTTAACCTGGTAGTAACTTTGCCCGCCTTGATTCCCCATTCAAAGGCTGGCAGATGAAAAGCCCTCCCCTTGGATGTGGCTTGAAAACTCCATCCCCAGTCTCGCTCTTCTTTGAACTGCCTTGGAGCCTTTTGCCCAGACTCTTTTATTCGCCCTGGGCCTCTAGCTTTCAGGCCTGGTGGCTTGGGAAAGGCAGCCACCGAGGCTGCTCGGTTGGGGCCCAGGAGGAGCCCCAAGTGCCCAGGGTGGGTAACCCTGTGCCCCCCACCTGCACCCCGGACCCGCGGGGCCCACACCAGGCTGGGGGTCTGGATCAGGAGACCGTCGCTGGCCCTGGGGGCCGGGCCCCTGCCCTCCCCCAGCCCTCCCCCATCTCGGCTTCCCTTCACAAGCCCCAGACCCACAGCACTTCAAGGCTTCTGGCCCCAGGTGCGTCCTCCAGAAACTTTTTCCTTTTCAATGCCAGGCGGGCCGCTTGCTGTTTTAGATGTCGGGCAAGGCACAATGAGAGATTCTGTGATCACAGAAAAATTCACGTAATCAAGACCAAATGGGACGGTGGGGGAAATGAGCCAGGGAGAGGTTAGAAGTAAACCCCAGGGCCGACCTCACTTTTCCTCCTCCTCCAGGCAGGTCCTGCTCTGCTGCACCTCTCAGCCTCCTCACCCGCCAAGGTCTCCTAGGGAGCCCGCTTTGTTAGATGCTCAGTGTCTTGCCTGTCTCCCAAGATGAGTTTCCCCCACCGGCTTTACTTATCTCCACTGACAGGACTAAAGAATATTGAAGTGGGTTGAACGTGGTGCTCAGAAACATATGTCCACATCCCAGCCTCTGAATCTGTTACTGACCTGATTCAGAGGAGGGCCTTGACGCACATAACTAAGTTAAGGAGTTTGAGATAAGAGCATCCTGAGTTGCCCGGGTGGACCTAAATGCAAGGACTTGTGTCTTTATGAGAGGCTCAGGGGAGAAGGGGAGGCCCTGTGACCACACAGGCAGAGTAGCACAACGTGGCTGCAAGCCAAGGAACACCTGGAGCCACCGGAAGCTGGAAGAAGCAAAAACTGATCATTCCCTAGAGCCTTTGGAGAAAAGCATGGCCTTGCCGACACCTTGCTTCCAGACTTCCGGCTTCCAGCACTGTACAAGAAGAAATTTCTGTTGTTTGAAGTCAGGGGGTTTGTAGTAATTTGTTACAGCAGCCTCGGGAAGCTCAAACAAGTATGCAAAGGTGCAGAGGGGAGTTTTCATGGGTGGTCACGCTCCTCACCAGTGCCTGGTGCTGGGTGGGGGAAGCTCAGCCTCTCCCCAGCCTCAGAGGATGGGTCCCCAGAGGTGTCGGCCAATCATGATTGCCCTGCGACCTTCATCAGTGACTTAAAGGTGGGAGCACCTGGGTGGCTCAGGAAGTTGAGTGTCTGACTTCAACTCGGGGTGTGATCCTGGAGTCCTGGGATTGGGCCCTGCATCGGGCTCCCTGGTGATCAAGGAGCCCATTTCCCCTTCTGCCCCTTACTGCACTCGTGCTCTCTCTCATTTCCTCTATCCCATAAATAAATAAACAAACAAATAAATAAATAAATATTAAGAAAAAAAAAATGGTGGGCATGTGACCATATGTGAGGCAATGAGAGAGGAGGGGAAATTATGCTGGGAAGAAGGTATGCTGGAGGACACACTTCCCTAGTGTGATCAGCTCTATCGGTGAGTCCACACAGCCAGCCTGAGGACAACGGCAGGATGGAGAGACAGAAAGGGCCTGCAGAAAAGCAGGGCAGGAACAGGCCATGATACAACCTATCATGGGACAACCAGTTCTCTCCCAACTGCTTCCCAGAGATTCATGTCCCAAGTCCTTGTGAAAGGGAAAAGTGATCAACAGAAACTAAAAGACTGGTTTGCATTGAAACTCAAAAGACATCAGGACCAATGACAGCAGAAGAGAAAAGGGATTGGGGTAGAGGAGAACCTTCCCCATGGCAGCTCTGCACAGGGAGGACTCCACAATGCGAGGAGCCATTGGCTGCTCGAGAGCACCAGCCCAACAGCATCGGAAGCATGATGCTCAGAGGCAGCTGTGGGGCCGGAGATGAGTGGCCCATTGGAGGCAGTGGGAGCCAGCAAAGGGTCTCAGGTGTGTCCAGCTGGCAACACGGGGCCTAAAAGGGACCAGACCCAGTGGAGGCACAGAGAGCAAGGGACTGGGAGACAGGGCCTACAGAGGCAGGGCTGGGCCACTGGTAACAGCTCCGTGGGCAGATGATCGGAAGCAGAATGGAGGTCTATCTGTGCCACGAGGTAGCTAACAGGTTCGTTTACAAGCCCACATGAGACAAGCCTAGGGAGTCCCAAAAACAACTGAGTGACAATTTGGGGGGTTTCAGGAGTCCAGCAATAACCGAGGAACGATGTAAATACATATCCCTGTTGCTGGTGCCCTGGTGTGGCCTTAGGTTGTGTGGCCTGGAAGACACAGTCACATCATTCAGCAGCAGCAGCAATTCAGATCGAAGCTACTCCCTTTACTCGCCCTGTGTATCCACCCCAAGCATTTCAGAGACCCTGGAGGCCTGTAAAAGATGCAGAGCACAGGCCGACCGGACTCGGTCCCAGGCTCATATTTGTTCAGGGCTACCCAGGAGAGGCTGATGTGCAGCCAGCGTTGAGATCCACACTCTGTGCTGGTGCTATCGACCCACCCAGGCAGGAAGCAGGATGGAACAAACCAGAGAACCTCAGTTTCTCCAGATCTAACATAGGAGGTTGAGCTCAGTGGCTTCCCAGGACATTCTCGGCTCAGCTCTACTGCAGAGTGAAAGGCTGCTGAGTGTGACGTGCCCCCACCCTCAGCTGAGCTAGAGAGCAGGAAGGAGGAGGCAGGGGGAGGCAAGGGGGGTGGGGGGGGGCAGGGACTGCCAAAGCCCCTCCTCCCAGACTCTATGGCAGTCACTCCCCATGTCTTCCTACTGTGAAGGTTGAGCCTTTGGCGGTGTCCCAGCCCCGGGTGGGTGTGAAGGAGGAACAGCCCCCACCCAGGAGGCAGGAGTCACCCCGGAGCAAGCCTGTGCACCAGCCCAGGAACTGCTAATAGGTCTGCACAGTCGTTAGGCAGAGGACAGACCTAGAGGGGCCATCTGAGCCACATTTAACTCATCATTTAAATTTACTAACAGATGTAAACTACCCTCAATGAGAGAGAGATGGGCCATAAGCACCCTTCCTCTGACCCACTCTGAGGAGGCTGAGCTTTCATTTCAGGGTGGATGGCCTTCCGGAGAGCTCTGGGCCCTGTAACGGCCATTGCTAAGTGATGATGACAGGCAAAATGGAGGGCAGGCGGCCCCAAGCTCTCCTCGAGGGAGGCATCTACCATCCAGAGGCTCCCTTGCCCCCTGCAAAGGTCCCAGTGTCCTTCACCACCCCCATGCTTGTGCCTCCTCCTGCCTGACCCCAGGCTCAGCAGCTCAGCAAGTTCTCTGGTCCCAAGGCAGAAATGGTGGCATCCAGGCCTCTGGAGCAGAAGCCATACTCTACCCAATGGGAGAAGAGGAGGTCCAAGGGAGGCCTAGTCAGCCCAACGGCTGAGTCCTCAAGAGGCCTACTCACTCAGGGACTCGGCCTGTAGTTCCGGGGCCTGCTTAGGCAGAACTTTAAGGAGCTGTTTGCGAGCTGCTGAAGTGCTTTTTGCCAAGGTGGAGCCACTAACCGTCTTTAAGCAAATCTTCTCTGTTCACAAAAGGGCCTTTTGAGAGGCTTCCTTGGGTGGGCAAATGATCAGCAAGTAGACACCTATGGTGAAGGAGGAGAATGTGGCCACGTTTCTGGGGACCTGATCAAGTCTACCTCTCCACAGCTCTCATCCTCACCTCCCACCTCCCATGCCATGGACACATTTGCCCAGGAACCCAGGAACCTCACGGGAGGAGAATTGACACTTGCCCCTTGCTTACTAAAGCACAGGGCTTTGTGAATTAGCAGAGTTCTGACCACAAGCCCTGGCTGGAAGGGACCTGAGGACCCCAAGAGGACTCACCCCAAGGAAGTCTGGACTAGAGAAGAGGCTCTTCCCTGCCTGGATCGTCAGAAAGGGAGTTGGCTCTGACCCAGCCACTTGGCTTGGAGGGTGACCTTTGGTTGGCATGGTTGGCCATGTGGCTGTGAGCTGGAACCAGAGGAGGCCACACATAGCCAAAGAGCAAGTAGGAACCCTTCTTTGGAGAACTCTGTCCACCTGCTGGCGCAGAGAACATAATGTTCCCCAGCACCCCAGCGGCTCAGTAGCCCAAGCTACCTGTTCTCACCAGATTTATTTGTCCTTCTTACTTGTCTCTTCCCTCCACAGGGGTCCTGTAAAGACAGGTACCTTGTCCTATTCGCCAACACCTAGCACATAACTAATAATTCATAACTATGGATTAAGCAAACAAATAAATAACACATCTGAATCCCATTTTATGTGTGGACACACCTTATTACCCACGTGCTTCCCCACCCTGTGGATTTTCCACAGCAAACACCTCCTCCTGGCTCCTAGCCCGCTTCAGGCATCCCACCCTCACTTTCTGTGAGCTCAAGGATTACAAACTAATCCTAATATATTTGCCTGAGCAAAACCTAATTAGGAAGGTAAATCTGAAAAAAATAAAAGGTAAAACAATATAAAAACTCAAGGAGTGTGCCCCTTAGCCCCCAGAGCAGAAGAGAAGGTGGTTTGGACTTCCTCATTCTGCACTGTCCCTCCCTCGGCTTAAAGAGGAGGAGACAGATCCCCTCTCTCCACCAGGCAAGGGCAAAGGAAAGACACAGGATAATTTGTTTAAAAAGGCAGCCCGGCCTGGAATCCCGCTGCGGAAAGGACCTTGGGGGGGGGGGGGGCCTTGACCTGTCTTCCTGCTTTCAGGGCTTGGAATTTCAGAGCCACTGGAGGCTCTAGCAAATGGTTAGATATTTCTATTGCAAGGGATGAAAATCCAATTCCGAGTGGCTTTTTAAAAAGAGAGGTGTGTGTGTGTGTGTGTGTGTGTGTGTGTGTGTGTGTTTGCATGCGTGTGCACATAGGCAGCATTCATTGGCTCATGCCACTGAAAGTCCAGAAGTAGGACTGGTAGAAACGGTGACTTACACTTGTCTTTTTTTTTTTTTTTTAATTTTATTTATTTATTTGAAAGAGAGAGCACAAGTGGGATGAGGAGAAGAGAGAGAAGCAGACTCTGCGGAACACAGGGCCTGATGCTGTTTCATCTCTGGACTCTGGGATCACAACCTGAGCCAAAGGCAGCCCTTGACCTACTAAGCCACCCAGGAGCCCCAGAATTCAGGACCAAGAGCAGGTGGGGTCTCTTTGTAGCCTATGGAGTGGCAGTGATCGGCCCTGATTGGCTTCTCTTTGGCCACGTGGGCATCCATGAGCCAATCACACAGCCAGAGGGATTTGATACTCTGACTGGTCAGCAGTGGGTCACAGGGTCCACCCTGGGCCGCAGGGTGCAGTCCATCACTCCCAAGGCCCAAGGGCCTAACCTGAAGGCAGGAGGTGGTTCCCCAAAGGAAAATAAGCAGGAAGAGTGTGTTTGATCCCAAAAAGGGGAATAGAGGCTGTCCAAACAATAGGAAATGTCCACTATCAACTTGAATCATGAAGGGAGGGGAGTTTGAAGTTCAATGGGCAGGACATACAAGGATGGGTCGGGGTGGAGGGCGGTGAAATGCTGTGCTGGTGTGGGACCTGAGAAGCTGGGCTGAGTGCAGCAAGGGCTTCCCAAATGCAGACCCATGGGTCTAAGTGGGTAGGCTCCACGGACAAATGCTGAGGTGTCCCTGGGGCCGTGGATAGGGCTGAAGGGTCTGAGCTCCCTGTTGAAAGAAGCATCTGAAAAGCCTCACTTTGGGGGAACAGCAAAGCAATGTATTAGCCTTATGTTCTACTTTGGGGAGACCAACGTTATGCAAAAGGGGAAAGAGAGGAGGAAGCAGCAGACAGACCATCTGATGACCAGGGAGCTGCGAAGTTGTTATTGTGCATCCCCCAAACCCAAACCGACTTTAGGTTTCCTGGAACAGCTGAGCTTTTTTTTTTTAAAGCATCAGGATAGAGCAGAGAGCTGCCTTCAGGCTCCAGAGCACTGGGGATTGGCTAAGTTGAGTGGTAGCCTAACCCGAGGCAACTTTCAAGGGGTGGGCTTCTAAAGATCAGTTTTAATTCAGTTCAGAGTACTTACGAGGCATCTAGTGTGTGCAGGAGACTGGCTGTGTCCTGCAGAGTCAGTGGACAACAGAAACTCCATATGGCCTCCAAACGTCCAGTTGAGCCCATTGCTGCCATGGCATGGGGCATCATCAGTCCGTCTACAGATCCATCTCATCAGAGAACCCTGCAAGGGCAGAGAGAGCACCCATTCCTCTGGAACCCTCTTGTGCCAGACCAGTGTCCTGTATACAGGAGCCATTCCACATTTGCATCTTATAATGAATGAGTAAGTGAATGTTTCTCAATAATAATGGGCATTATGAAGAGGACTGCCATCTGTTGAGTATTGTTTATATGCCAAGTAGTTAAGAATCCTATCAACCCAGTGGTCATCATTTCTGGTAACTTATTTGTTGAGCACCTACTGTGTTCCCCTGCTGGAAATATAGCAGGATGTAAGAAACGGAAAGCCCCTCTCTCATGGAGCTTACACAATGGAGGATATAGTCATCCCCATCTCCAGCTGGGGGAAGTGAGGCTCCCAGGGATTCAGGAGTATGCTTACAGTTGTTCAGGCACGAAATGAGGACACTAGCTTCCCCTGCTTCCAAAGTAAAATAAAAACCAAATTCAATCATACAACCACTGAAGAAGGTGTGGCTAATTTTTACTTGAGGGAGGTGGAGAAAGATGTCCCAGAGTAGGTGGCACTGAGCTGACCCTTGAAGGATGGAGGAGACTTTCAACCTGAGGAGGAAGTATGAAAGAGGGACCCAGGGAGGCAAAGCAGGATCAACAGAGATTCAGAATTGGAAAGGTGCAGGGTAAGTTGTGCCACCAGACTGGCGCTTGGTGGAGAGCAGGTGTTTTAAGTAGCTGATGAAGCTGCATGAGAATTGAGGACCAACTCTCGGATGTCTAGGGGACCAAGGGCTTGCCCTCTTGTGATGGGTACCATTTATCAATCCTTCACTCTGTGCCAAGCACCGTGCTAAGCACTTTCTGTGTATCATCTTACTGCATTCTTATTTATACCATCTCTTTGTGAGTACGCGTTAAGTACTTATTACTACTATATTAGAATCCAGTTGCTGTTCCCACTGTACAGATGGAACAGCTGAGGCCCAGAGAGTGCAAGTACCTGCCCAAGGCTGGAACACAGGCAGCCTGCCTCCCACCATGAGGTCTCCCGCTGCTTGATGAATGGAGGGTCTGGGGGAGGCAGGCAGCTGAGAGCCCTGCCTTCCTCCATCCAAGCTGGGCCAGCCAGAGGAGGGCTGAAAAAGCCGCTGCTCCGAGGCCCCAACCCCTTCCAAGCCCACGAGCAGAGCAAGGAGCAGATGGGAAGTCGCCCACCCAGGGACCAGCTCCAAACCTTCCAGAAACCTGCAAACATGAAACAATCACAGATGAGAGGAGGCTTGAAAGCCACCGTTTTTAAAATAAAAGGAAATCGCATTGTAAAAGCCCTGGCAAAGATGACAAAAAAAAAAAAAAAAAAACTTGTTAAGATCAAAAATGCAGCCAAACCTCAAAAAAGAGGCTTGGGATAAAGGAAGGGAGTGGGGGTTTACCTGGGGGCTTTCAAGGGGGCTTCTGAAGCAGGTGAGGGCGGGGCTGTCCCCAGCCTGAGCTGGGGCAGGGCTGTTCCTCGTCCTCCCCTCTGAGGGCCCCTTTCATGTACCCCTCCCCCCACCAGGCCCACAAGGCCGGATGGTGGCGCCGAGACATCGGACACCCATCAACTTTTCCAACTTGAAACTCATTTCTTTCCCTTTAAACTGAGGAAACTTGGAGTCCTTTCAAGACACAGAGAATGGCAGGGATTCAAAGGGTGCCTTCTCTCAGCCTTCTCACCCCTCCTCCCCCGACGGAGGTGGAGGGACTTTTCTGGCCCCGCCTGGGAGAAGTTCAATCCTCACCCAGGTGGCCAAGGGCAGGCCTAGTGGGACAGTCTGTGGCCAGAGTCCCTGAGCTGCCCCTCGGAAGGCTGCTCCTGTCCTCGGGCCCCTGAGGAACAGATGACCAGACAAGCCCTCAGCACAGCTCTGACTTACAGCAAGGTGTTCTATGGGGATTTATGGAATAACATTTCTCAAAAATAATTTTATCCTGCCACACAGCAAAGGGGGAGCGAGGAAGGAAGAAAGCGGGCCTTGAGGTTCCCCAAGACTCAGCTCGGCCTTTCAGCATCTCCTCAGCCCTGCCTGAGGGCCGGAGGGCCAAGCAGGGGTTCCTGCGGCCTCTGGCTTCTGTGGCTGACCCGCTTGCACGTCATGCAGCACCTGCTGTGGGCCGGACCCCGTGGGGCACCCCAGAGAGGTCCCAGAGGAGCCCAGCAGAGTAGAGGCAGGGCCTCCTGTGTGTGTCCGACCGTGGCAAAGCTTTGGCTCGGTGACAAGGTAGGGGCTGGGAAGGTGTGGCAGGGTCCCCCGCCTTCAGGACACGCTTGGCCCAAGCCCGGGGATGCAGGCGCCCACACACAGGTGGTGTGGCTGGGTTCTTTCTAGGCTCCTTCCTTTGCCAGCCAGTGGCAGCCTGCTGGCCGCCGTGCACCTCTGGCCCCAGCCTTCCCAGCTGGGGTGGGGACCAGGCCCTGGGCCTGCCTGCTGCCCGCAGGGCTGTGGGTTCACACAGGGCCACGTCGGCCTAACGGGCCGGGCTTCCTGAGATCACGGACAAGACCTACTCTGACAGAGCGGGGGGAGGATAGGATAGAAGTGGGCGGAAGATGACAGACGGGACCTGGGAGGACTTCAGAGGAAGCAAAGGAAGGGGGGCAGACAGAGAGGTGGGGTGAGCGAGACAGCGTGAAACAGGCCCGCCCTGAAGCAGAGAGGAGCTGAGCCCAAGGTAGACGGACAAAGGGAGGGTGAGGAGACCCAGACAGACTGGCAGGAGCAGAGAGAAGGACCCAGACAGACTGCCCCCATCCTCAGAGACACACACTTACAGAGACGAAGGCCCAGAAGCAACACACACATGCGCTCAGTGCCCGTCCGTCCGTCCACCTGTCATGCCCCCAGTCAGGGGATCCCGGCACTCGTGCTTTCAGGGAGACAGTCCTGGTCGACAGGCCGGCACTCGGGAAAGCTGGAAGCAGCAGCTTCGGCAGCTAAGAGCACAGGCCCTGGGGTCAGGCTGGGGTGGAAAACTAGCCGTGAGCCTCGGTTTTCTCATCTGTGAAATGGGAATTCTGTGACACGCAACTTCACAGGTCACCAAGAGCTTCCAGAAATAGACACCGAAAGCCCCTTAGTGCTGGCCAGTCCCCTGTGAACACAGCCACCTTCCTCAGGGGCCTTTGGCCTCCGCTCCTCCCCTTCACAACCTCCCTTTCTCTGTCTCTTCTCTCCTTCACTAGGATGCCCTCCGGTTCTGGGGCCCCACTGCTCGAGGGGCACATTAGCACCCAGATTAGCAGCACTTTCCACTCTGATGGACACATGCCTGCTGCCAGCGACCACAGGGAGTGTCATGGGGACCTGTGACCTCTCAGCAGGGGATTTCATCCTAGGATTGGCCTTCCCCGTGACACACTCCACAGGCCCAGCCTCTCAAAGGCCAAGAAAATAAATGCCAAGATTCATACTTCTTCCCTTTAAAGAAATTCCTATGTTAACTTCCAGGAATCAGGGGGTGGGGGACAGCGAGCAGGTCAGGGGGGACATGTGGAGCAGGTGGGTCTCACTAAAGCTGATGAGCGGCTTTTGCACAGAGGTTTCAATGCTCCAGTTACTGGACAGTTGTCAACCTCGTGACTAAAGCCTCCCAGGACCACGGCCAAGGAAAGGGCCAAGAGGTCAGCATGGCACAAAAGCACAGACTCGAAAAAGCAAGGCAGGTGGTCGGGGACCTGCAGGAGGTAGCAGTTTAAATGTCACCCCCTCAGAGAGGCCTTCCCTGTCCCCTCTCCCCAATGAGGCCCATTCACATCCGTCTCTGAATCTCAGTGTTTAAAATGAATACATTTAGTTACCTACCTGGTAGCTGGACTAGTCCCGGGGCCACGCGGTGCCTGGGAAGCCCCTCCACTGCGGTCAGTCTTCATGCTCTGTGCCTGGCACAGCATAGGTACTCTTGTGATAGTTTTTGTGAAGAAATATAAGTTACTTCAAGTTAACGGAGAAGCTGGGCTGTCAGCACACCTGGAGATGGGGTTCTGGGAAGGGAGAAGAATTGGACATCAGGAGGAGCTGGCATGGAGCTTCGGCCTGGAAGGGCAGGTCACCAGGGTCTCGGCCCTCTGTCACTGCCCATGCAGCCTGAAAGGTCCCCTCCCTGCCTTGTCTCTGTGTCTCCCCACCTGTAGAATGGGAGGATGGCACGTAAGTAACTGTGAGTCACCGGTGATGCTTTGGCAGCTCTGGGGTCAGAGGGGCAGTCTCGGGCACCGTGTAATTAAAAAGTAGTATTATGTTGGGCCCACGACAGTGCACTTCCTTGTGGATCAGAAATGGCCAAATATTAGCAATTTCATATGGTTTGACCTAAAAATAATAAGAATCACAATAACAATAATCGAGATTTAAAGGGACCATGAAAACAGAATGGATCTGAGGTCCTTGTAGGACAAAGAAATGAGCCCCCTGGGTGGCTTAGTTGGTTACACAGCTGCCTTCAGCTCAGGTCATGATGTCAGGGTCCTGGGATCAAACCCTGAATAAGGCCTCCCACTCAGAGGGGAGTTCTTCTTCTCCCTCTCCCTCCTCACTGCTCATGCTCTCTCTCTCTCTCAAATAAATAAATCTTAAAAAAAAAAAAAAAAGAAAGAAAGAAAGGATCCCTGTGCTCTGTTAGCCCAGTCCCTCCTGAGCCAGCCATGTGTGACATTGAACAAATCTCTTCCTCTCAGAGCCGAGCAGAGATGGTCTGCAACACCCAGCCTTGTCCACGGGGCTGCTCCCAGGTGACAAAGGGTGAAGTGCCTGGAAATTAGAAGAGTGGTCCAAATGTAAGGCAAAGTCACCTTTGTCAAAAGTGAACACCCTTAACTCCACATTAGGGGCAAGCAAAAATCCTGGGGTGCAGCCAAAAGGGTTCAGAAGCATCCATATTGTGGAGGAGAGAAGATTCCATCAGTTACCCCAGGATGGTACAGCCAAACCCCAGCTGTGTCTGCCAAACAGCACCAATTATTATAAAATACACACACACACACCAATAATAAATAAATAAATAAGAAAGGAAAAATATGAACAGAATTTTAATGGAAAGAACACTGGGGAATCTCAGCTTCCCCACCTGCCTGCTGTGTGACTTTGGGCAACTTATTAACCTCTCTGACCCCTCGTTCCCTCACCTGTGAGATAAGAATAAGAACATCCCTTTTGCAGGATTGTCCAATCCCTTCCAGCCAAAGACCACCAAGAACACCATTTTCGTCTGACAAAGTTGGGTTTCCTGGTGGATTGCATGGATGGAGAATGCACTCCCGGGGCCTGTCAGGGAAAGGATGTTAGAAAGATTATTCTCAGACTTTGGCTTGTGTTAAATTATTTTGTGGGCTTTTTCTCTGAGTCAGATGCGTCAGGAAGCAGGGGTAATTCTAGGATTGGACATCTCAACAATTCTTATCTGGAAGGCAGGAGGAACCAAGCAAAGCAACACTCCAATTAGAAGGAACCATTTTAGCCAGGATGGAGGATGTTTGCGCAGTTGTGTGGTTCGGACAATGTTCACATTCTGTCTGCATTCAGACATGGTTACGGGGTGGCCTTGTCTTTGGGTGCTTAGCCTTGGTTTCAGCTCTGCTGGAGCCACAGTGATCCAGAGGCTGGTACATAATGCAGCTCCAGCTGCCCATAGCACAGTGGCTCAAAGGAGGGAGACCCTAGTGTGCCCCCAGAAGCTTCCAGCCGCAGTTAGGGCCTGAGCTGGGTTTTTAAGGATGAGTAGGAGATGCAGGGAGAGGAGAGCTGACTCTAAAAGAATTAGAGAGCACTGGCTGGATTAGTCCAGTGTGGTTGCCAGAGATAGTAGCCCCATTCCCTCTCGCCCCTGTAGTTAGTAGACGGGGTCACTGCTCCCCCACCTCAGACTGCAGGCTCTGGGCCAGGCCACATCTGGGTTTGAGGGTCACAGGACCTGTCCTGGCCAACCTGCAGCTCCATCCATGGCCATGTGACTGTGTAGGTTGGGGCTGTGAGTGAGCTGGTCCAGTCAGAGAGCATCTAGAGCTTTCCTGAAGGGCCAGGCCCTGTCCTGTCCTGTATGGGAGCCTGGAAGAGTGCTATCCCAGAGCCGTTGGTGGTTATTTGGTGAACTGGATGGGAACACTTGTAAAAGCTGGGCTCTAGCCCAGGGAGAAGGGCTAAAGAGAGAGAGGGAAAAAAAAAAAAGAGAAATAAGCAGAGCCTCTGGGGGCACCCCAGCCCTGTGCTGGGCTATTCCTGATGCAGATCATCTGGGGACCCTTCCCACCCAGGAGCTGGTGCAATTCCCTCTGGGCTGAAGGAGCTGGGATTGTGTTGCTGTCACTTGCAACCAGAGAAGCCTGACCGATTCGCCGGGCATTCTGATTCCAGTGTCCATGCAAGACTCTTCCCCAGCCTCCTTTTCCAGACCCAGTTTCACAAAAGAGTTTTCCTCCTGTACCAGGTTTCCTTCCCCTCCCACTCTCCCACCCTCTTGGCCACTCCTGCTATCTACAGATGTCTGGAGTGAGCTAGTTAGCTCCTTTCCTGCAGGGGAGGAGCACAGAACCCATTTTATAGATGAAAAGTGGAGGCTGGGATGCCTGGGTGGCTCAGTGGTTGAGCATCTGCCTTCAGCTCAGGTTGTGATCCCGGAGCCCTGGGATCGAGCCCTGCATTGGGCTCCACACAGGGAGCCTGCTTCCCCTTCTGCCTGTGTCTCTGCCTCTCTGTGTGTCTCTCTCTTTTTTTTTTTTTCTCTGTGTGTCTCTTAAGAATAAAAAAGAAAGAGAAAAGAAAGAAAGAAAGAAAGAAAGAAAGAAAGAAAGAAAGAAAGAAAGAAAGAAAGAAAGGAAGAAAGAAAGAAAGGAAGAAAGAAAGGAAGAAAGAAAGGAAGGAAGAAAGGAGACTTACAGGTCCAAGGCCCTACAGCCCATTGAGTGGTGGGGCCACACCTGGCTGATTTCAGCAGCCTGTTCATCTATGCCAGGCCCATTCCAGATGCTGCCTTCTGACCAAGTGGATTAATCTACAAGTTATCCACAAACATTTCTCAGTATGTATGATTGCACCCAGCTTTAGGCCAGCTGCTAACATGATCTTTAGGGGAAGGGGCACCTGTGGGTGATGAGAGAGACCAGCTGCCCCAACACAGGACCCCCTTCAGCAAACTACTCATGCCCAGATTCTGTGGTGCCTGTGGTAATGGAAGAGGAGCTTCGGTAAGGCCAGCGTGGGGCCCCTGCTCCATGGAGAGGCATCTGAAGAACAGTCAGGGTTTGGGAAAGGACAGAAAGGTGAGAGTTGGGGCCTCACAGTGGACACTGTGCTGGCCTCGAAGTCAGGCTGATGTGGGTCCAAGCCCACCCTTTCCTAGTGTGACTGCCTGGCTGAGCCTCAGGGAGAATAATGATTCCCCTTCCTTGGAGAATCATTCCCCACCAGCCCTAGGTCCCAGCAGGCACTAACCTTCCATTGCCCGGTGCCAAATCCTGTAGGGGGCATTGGCTGGCCACATCCTCCCCACCCCCCGTATCGCCTACTCATCCTAAAACATCCAGCTCAGGCCCTAACTGTGGCTGGACCGACCCAGGAGAGCTTTAGGTGGCGAACTGAGGACCCCAGGCAAGGAAGCTGTCGTCTGGAGACTGAGCATGCAGGCTCCATGCCCTATGAGCCTCCCTCTCCCTGCCCAGGACCACTGGAACAGAAGCGCCAGAGGGCAGGGCTTCTGGATTGTTCGACTCATAGACCCAGCCCAGCACTTGGGGTGGAGTCTGACAAAGAGCAGATGCTCCATATGTATTTGCTGCATGAACGAAGGAATGACCCTCCACTCCGGTGGGAAGGAGGCTCTTTAGTAAGCTCAAGAAACGGAAATGTTATTAGCATAGCTGCACACCAGAGTTTTCCCGTGAGAGGCCATCCCAAGGTTTGCTTGCATGTAGAAGATTCTTCTGTGAAGAACTTGAAGTTGCTAAAGCAAATAACTCAAAAGCAAATGAGAGGTAATGGGAGGGGGGGCAGGTGTCCATCGAGTGGGATGGGAGGACACTGTGGCCACACAGAAAAGACCGGACACACTAAGGGTATTCAGACCACAAGAACTAATTCCCACCCAAGCAGGCCAGTGAGAAGCCCCCTGAGGGCCACAGTCAGCCCAAGGCCTCCAGTGTGTGGTTCCTGAGTCCCGTCCACCTCGAAGCCCAGAGGGATGCCTTCTGGGACAGTGCCTTTCACGTGCAGGGCAGCCTTTCCCATGACATCCTGCTCTGTCCACATCCTTCTTGCTCCCTACAAACCCTCCACCTCCTGAGGAGAGACGGTCCCCTCTTGACTCCTCTTGCTGCTTTCAGAGCCTCAGCTGGGTCCCTGGGGCACCTGGTAACATCGGGCCCACGAGACCCAGCTCTGGGCCCATATGCGTGCATCCTGACACTCAGAACCGACTATGCACGCACATGTACAGGTATGAGTATCCAAGCACCTGTTCCCAAACACATGTAAAGGGACTTCTGGGCCCCTGCTGCTCTGTTCAGGGGTCCCCTGCTCCAGGAAGTCCTTCCTGACCGACCACACCCCAACACCCTGCAGGCCAGGCCTGCCGCCCTTCTCCAGGCCTCCATCCCACCTGCTCTGACTTGCAGCATCCTCTCCTCTTGGGATGATTATTTTGGGAGGAAGGAGCGTATAGGACTCACCTCTGTTGTACCCTCAGCACAGACCTGGCACAGAGCAGGTGTTGACTGAGCACAAGAGGGAGGGCTGAGGAGCATTTCAGATAAAAGCACGGGGCCTGGGTTCAGCTCTCAGCACCACTCTTTGCCCAGGTGCATTGCTTTGATGTGAGCAAGTTTTTAAACCTCTCTGTCTTCATTTTCCCCAAGTGCGAAATGGCGGTGCCTACGTTGTTAGTCTGGTGAAAATGACCTGCAGGTGAGTTTCTATAGCATGTGTGGAACCCAGCTGGCTGCATGGCCTCCCTGAATCCAGCTGGGCGGGGTAGGATTGGATGAAGACATGAAGTACTCCCTGTGGTCTTTCCGGAGAGATGCTCCAGCGGTGGGGCGAGACAGCCGCCCCCAAGTGTGCGGCCTGGCCAGCCAGGCTCCTCCACACTCGGTATTGACCCGCCCGTCCTGGGGCATGTGACCTCTTCCCTGATCAGCACGTGTGGCGAGCATGGGCAGGCCCCACAGGCTGGATTGATTTTGAAATCTTGTCTCTTACACAGGAAAAGGTCATGTTTGCAGGTGGGCATCCCAAGGCCTCTTTCCAGCAGGGTGCCCTGGCCGAGCAACAGGACTTCCATTAGCATTAACGGGGGGCTTTCGGCGGAGGGCTCTAAAGGCCCGACCAAGTGTACCTCAATGTGGAATCACTCCTGAGGAAGCTGCCCAGAGAAAGCTCATCTCCAGGACAGGCGGGACCATGGGGCAGTCCCAGCCTCTGCCCACCAGGAGCAAGTGGAGCTCTGATGTGGGGGTCCCAGGCAGCAGCAAGGTCCCCAACAAAGCTGGAGCAAAAGGCCCTCCATCCTCACATTCTCAGGCAGGGCTGCATCTGGCTGGCTGGTGGACCCTGGTCAGGCACCAGGAAAAGTGGGTCAGTGGAAGAGGCAGAGGTCCCCCCACGGAGCGGAGCACAGCTCCTGCCCCTCGCTGCCAGACTCTGCTCTGTCTGGGACAGGCCTGGGAGAGGGGAGGCCCTGGAGACAGGTGTTTGGATTGGCTCTCCAGGCCCTCTAGCCTCTTAAATCAGAACTGAAGTCCCCCCTGGCCTTGCCCAGACCCTCACCCCCAAACACCTCTGGGCCCCTTCTGGCTGCCCTCTGGGGTTGGGATCCAGGATTCAGAATCATGCCCAGGAGGAACCCCACAGAGAGCTGAATCCAAAGCTGCCAACTGGTTGCTCACAGGCTGGATCTGGCCTGTAACTGAGTTTTGTTTGGCGTAAGCAAGGTTTTAAAAAATATTTTCAAATTAGCTTCCAACACTTCAAAGTTGGAAGATTCCACATTTTAAAAGATAAAGATTTTAGCTTCATCTGAAGCATTAGAAGCTCTGGCTGCTGCAGGCCTGCAATTCCCGTGTCACCTGCTGGCTGCCTGCTGCAGACCTGCCACATCTGCCACAGACCTCATCCCCCCACCCCACCCCGTGGCTTCACTAATGCAGATCTGATGTCACGTGCATTTGCCAACACATTCCTGCCTGGCCCACCTCCCCTGTGACCATTGCCTGGAGCCCTGGGCACTGGAAGTCACGATTCCTGTGTGTTTCAGTGGCTGAAATCTAGTAAGGCCAACCCATTCCTGTCTCAGAGTCTTTGCATGTGCTGTTCCCTCCATCTAGAATGTTCTTCTCCAGGGTGGCCACACAGTCACTCTCATTTCATTCAGACCTCTGCTCCAGTGTCAGAGAAGCCATGGCTTCCCATTCCCATTGTTCCCTTAGCCATACCCTGCTTTGTCCCTCATAGCTCATCTCTCCTCCCCACACGCAACACATTCATCTGTTCATTTGCCCTTTGTCTCCACTCAACCCTCCAGTAGATGGTCAGCTCCACCAGAACAGTCACGTTGTGTATCTTATTCACTATCTTACCTTCAGCCCCTGGATAGGACTTGGCACCTGATAGGTGCTCAATAAAATGTTTAAATGAATGAAAAGGAAGAAAGGTCAGGTGCAGAGCCAACTGTGAAGAGCTTTGCATGGCAGTCTGCAAGTAGGAATGGAGGCCCTCCATGGTCTGTAGGCAACAGACTAGCAGAGTTGGGTTTGCATTCTTGAAACTCTTCTCTAGGAACTACTTTCTGGGTGTATTTATGTAACCCTTGGGGAACCACATTTCCATATTAGCCACATGATCTGTATGACAGTGGCCACTGTGTGGCCACCATCTTGGGCAGCAAAGGCTATGGCCCCTGCCCTCTGGGGACTTCAGTATAATTGGAAAACAAAATACTGCAAAGGACACAACAACAGGGTGGGAGAGAGGAAGCGAGAGGGAGAAAATACCCACCGGATTGTAATCTCTGTGAGAGCAGAATCCCCTAAATCATCCAACCAAGAATTTTTTTTTAAGATAGTATTTATTATTCATGAGAGACACACAGAGAGAGGCAGAGACACAGGCAGAGGGAGAAGCAGGCTCCATGCAGGGAGCCCGATGCGGACCTCAATCCCAGGACCCCGGGATCACGACCTGAGCCAAAGGCAGGTGCTCAACCACTGAGTCATCCAGGTGCTCCCGTTCAACCAAGATTTATTGAGCACCTACCATGGGTCAGGAACCCTCCCCCTCCCCTGGTGGAGCTCAGTCTGATGATGGAGAGATGCATTTGTTCAACAAATATACACTTATCTAAATATAAGCTGATGGGGGCTTTGCAGGAAAGGAAAGAGGCTTTGAGGACCTGTCTCCCTCCTCACTGTCCAGCAGGAAGTAGGTGCTCCCATCTATCTTCCGAATGAATGCAGGACTGTCGTGTGGACCAGCTCAGGGCAGAGGGAGACAGAGCTTGGAGAGCTGCAGAGAGGGTGCTCGAAGGAAGTGGAGGAAAGAGGTGGAGGAGCAGGAAGGGTGGCCCTCCTGGAATCAGGTTTGGCCATTCCTGGCCTCGGACACCATGCTGGGTGCTGGGTGCGGGGTCCTGGGCCCTGGGCAGGGCACCCCTTGGGAGAAGAAGGGGGCTCCTTCTCCTTTTCTGAGGATGTGCACTGCCCCTTCCCCCGCCCCGGGTGGGCCAGGCGCCACTTGGTCTGCCATTTTGATGCTCTCGGCGGGACCAGGATGCTGTAAACACCCATACGCGACTCTCCTGCAGGGTCTCCGGGTTGCCAACAATCACGGCCATCTGCTCGCATGGCATCGGGCCCAAGCCCAGCGCCCAGGGAACCGTGCCAGGCAGCGATTGGTTCTGAGGCGTGCCCCTTAAACCGGGCGGGGGGCTTCCTCTTCTGAGGGGCCCCTGGGGGAGCAGGAGAACAAAAGACAGATTTCTCTTTCCTTAAAAAAAAAAGATCAATTTCACTTAAGACTCAGCACAAAACGAGGAGCAGGAGAAGAAACAGAGAACTGGGTCTATGGGGTCCTGAATATTCACGAGCTGGCTTTGCACAGCTCAGAGTCCTGGTGATGGGGGAGGAACGAGGGCGCGCTCCATATTTAAAACATCCTTCTAAAGCCAGTTCCTTCCTGCGGGTGCCCCGTCTCCAGCCTGAGGCTCCGGGCACCAGAGGGAGGGAGGCCAGGAGGCCTCCTGGAGAGAAGCCACAGCAAGCCCTGGCCTGGGCCTCAGAGCCATCTCACCCAGCTGGGCTGTTCAGGAGCGATGTGGCTTTGGGCAGTGCACTTAGCTTCTCTGAGACCCCATAGGATGGAGGTGAAAGATAGCTGGGCGGATCGGATGGCTTAGGGGACGTGGTGGTAGCATGTCTCTCCGGAGCAAGGAACTGTCCCAGTAGGGGGTGGTCACTAAGTGCTATGCACGTCTCTTGCATGTATGCACACAGTTGTGTGTATCTAGTGAGCTCAGACCTATCAGCATCCCTCTGGGTGTGCGTGCTATTGACCGTGTCCTGGTGTGGGGCCATCTGGGTTTGCACATGAGACTCCGGGAAATTATATGGGCGAGTCTCAGCTCTAGCGTCAGGCCCACTTGTGCCTGTGGGTACATGGAGGTTCGAGTGGGCACTGGGGTATGCGTGTATGTGTGCAGATAAAGGGACTCGGCCCCCACCCTGGCCTCACCACTTCTGGGAGCCAGGCCGACAGTGCAGATGGGAGCTGGACCCCAGGGAGGACTGGGGAGCTCTTTTCCAGCCACTCTCCTCTCTGCAGAGGCCATAGCACCTTCTTGGTGGCTTACCCTCAGCCCACCCCACCCACTGTCCAGCTGGCACACACCAGGGGCTGGCACTTGCTTCAGAGTCCACACAGAACAGGGATTGTGCATTGGTGAAATCACTCTGGACACCCCAGCACCAACTGGGCCTAGGTCAAGGACTCTGGGGTTCTCTCCCCCAGGTCCTCACTACTGGGGCAGGTGACCTGCACGGAGGGGTTTGGATGGGCTTGGAGCTGAGCTGTATCCCCAGCTCTGTGCTCCCCGGAACAGGCTCTAGAGGGGAGGAAGTTATGGCACAGGATCCCACAGGGAAGTCTCAATAAGAGAAGTGTGGAAGAGGAGGGAGGCCACATTGCCCTTGGGCACAGCACCCAATGGTTTGTCACATTCATTGCCGTACAGTAGCCCATTCCATTCTTGCCAGAGTGAGTGGCAAGCCCACTCCAGAGATGGGGGACTCTGGGGAGAGGGTGCAATTGCACGGCCATGTCACTGGCACTGGATCTCAGACCTCACCCTCGGCATGTGAGGAGACCTGGGCCAGGTCTGCTTTGTGGAGCAGGACCTCACGTGCAGGGGTGGTTAGCTAGCAAGTCCCCTAGCTAGCAAGTAGTGTCCGTATGGGCAGCCTGTCACCACCATCCTGGGCTGCCTTCCACAGAGGCCCATTTAAAAGAACAGAGAGAGGGCCAAGTGGAAGCACTTCTTGCCTCCCCTGCCCAGAAGAGGTGGGTACCATGGCCATTCTGCTGGACAGAGGGGCTCCCCAGCATCCAGATGCACTCCTCTGCCCTAAGATCCCAGATGGGAAGTTCACCACAGCAAGAGTGGGGGACAGGTGGCTCCTAAGCCACAGGACAGCACAGGGTTTTCCCCAGACCACCATCCAGCCCCCATCCTTCCTCAGGTTCTGACAAGTGACCCTGTAGCCAAGGGTGCCTCTGCTCTGGAGCCCTAGGCAAGGGGGCGGCTGGGAAGGTACGGGACTGAGCTAGGCATCCAGGCCCCTCGTCCCCCAGCCCACCACAGCTGCCTCTGCCACCAGTGAGCCCGCGCTGGATTATTCAATGTAACATTTAATTACACTGAGAGTCTAACGAACACAAGGAAAGTCAGATGTGGAACTCGCACCCCCCACTGGGCCTCCTGGAAACCATGGGGGAAGGCAGGGTTGCTCCATATGCTGCCATGTGGGTGTGTGCGGTTCACGCATGTGTGTGTATCTGGGCAGGGAGGGGGGTTGGGCGCTGTCTCCACGTGTGTGCGTGTGTCCAAGTGGGCGGTCTCTATATCTGCCTGGTGGACGCCTCTGCATGTGTGCTCACGCGCGTGCATGTGCATCTGGCTGCGTGTGGGCTGTCTCTGTGCCTGCCTGTCTTTGTCATGGCTGCTCAAAGTGGTTTGCCTCTAATAATAAATAATGCTGTCAGGCCTCCAGTAAGAGAAGACTGGTCCAATAGCCCTCCTCGAGTCCCCAGGACCCCCCCTTGGGACTGCCAGAACCTGGAGGAATTCATTCCAACTCCAACTCTCGGGCAAGCCTATGCCAGTGACCACGCATGTGCAGGGGCCTCCCTTCATCCCCTCCTCATCACTGCTGTTCCTTCAGGACTTTCCCTAGACCCAGACAGCCTTCTTTCTGGTCATTTTCCCCAATATGTCCATTCTAGAATGTGGCTTTGGAAAGGAACTGCTCCACTGACTTCGGGCTTCAGAACCAAATCCCCAGCGACAGAACTCTGTGTCTGCCCTTCCCTGGTGTGTGACCTTAGATGAGTCACTTCACCTTGCTGAGCCTGCCCTCCCACATGATAGAGTACCAAAGGAGATGATGCGTGGTAAGTGTGCTGTGTGCTGCGCAGTGCAGTCAGGGGAGCTCCATCACAATGGGAAGGAAGCACCATGAGAGAGGACACCCTTTGGCCTCTACCAGAACCATCCCTCCATGGGCAAGAAGAGAAGGTTGCATAGTATCCAAAACCGACCTCAGGGAAAGATGGAAATCAGAGGGTGGTGCCTCCTGGACACAGAACCAGGCTGGGTCAGGGCCCACTAGGAGTTTCCCAGAGATCTGGGCAACACCTCTGACATAAACTGGGGCAGTGCCGTGGATGATCAGCCCCAGCCCTTCTCTTCCCTCCCCACTCATTCTCACTGACCTTCCATCTGTTCCCCACCCAAGTCTTCCACCCAGAGAGCCAGCTTACCAAATGAAATCTAATCTGCTCAGTCACCACATTCCAGAATAGTTACACGCTCATACAAAGGCACAAAGACCTGTGAATAAAAGTGTTCATGGTAGCACTGTTTATATCACAAAGGCTCCAAACAACATAAATGCCCAACAACAAAAGGGGGTCGGTTCAATCGATTATCATTCACTTTTCTAACCGGATCCATTGTGGCCCTGATAAAAGAAATAAAACTGGGGGGACTTCCAGCAAGGTGGTAAAGACATATTTTCCTTATTTCTCCCTCTACATACAACAACAACAACAGCAACAACAACAACAAAATCCCTGGACATTATATATTTAAAAAAAAATAGAAAGACTCAGAAAGGTGACAAAGGCAGACTGGCTAGGGACCTTAGGACCTGAGAAACAACATGCTGGTGGGCTCAGTGGGCTTTCTTTCTGCTTCCTATATCCCACACTTAAAGCTGAAAAAAGCTAGAAACCAAGAAACACTAATGGGCACAGACCAAAAAAAAAAAAAAAAAAAAAAAAAGCCTGCTAACAAATGCTTGACCTCCATAGCCAAAGAATCAGTAAAGAGACAGCCTTCTAAGACAGAAAGCTTTTAGACACTAACCACTCTACTCCAACACTGTGGAGAAAGACCTGTGGCTTCACTCCCACCATCTAGGGTCCCTAAGCCTTGACCCTCACCAGTCCATAGTGACATCCCTGGTGCTCCTGACCAGGGTAGGGAATTGGAGGCTGAGTAGCAAGCCAGGTTTTCATCCTTACTGTTAGTAACGAAGCCCTTCTCCAGAGTGCCAGGGGAAGCTGGGCATCTGCTGCCCAGCCAGCATTACTGATGCACTTTACTCCCTCCCTTCCCACTGGGGTGGTATCAGAGCAGGCCTACTGGGGAAGCTGACTTGTGTCCCTGCCCAGGAGTAACAAGGCTACCCATGTGTGTGTTATCAGTGAAGACTACACAGGAAGCAGTAACTAGGCACGCCTACCTTTTCCATTCAGAGCTATCACTGCACACCTAGTAGGGAGCCAGAACTCCTACCCTCACCCACTGTAATAAAGAACCCCCTCAGGTATCCATAAAGGTGAAGTGGGAAACTTGACATTCCAATCCCACCTGGCTTTAATGAAGCTGTGACTTGCGCTTTCACCTTCCCCTGCTGGGGCAGTATCAGAGGAAGGCAGCTAAGAGAGAAGACTTAAATAAGATTCAGAGTCTCATTACTTAATATGCAAAACATAGACTTTCAATAAAGAATCAATTGTCCTACCAAAAAGTAAGAAGATATCAAACAGAATGAAAGAAGACAATTAATAGATGGAAAATTAAAATGACAGAGATATTAGAATTATCTGCTTTAATGAGCACTTACAACCTACTTAATAAATGAATAAAGTAGAGTGTCTTAGCAAAAAAGTCAAAGATATAAAGAAGAACTAAGTGGAAATCTTAGAACTGAGAGATACAATAAATAAGTGAAATAAAACATTCAATCAATGGGCTCAATAGGAGAATGGGAATGGCAGAGGGGAAAAAGAGTGAATTGGAGGATATAGCAATAAAAATTACTCAATCTGAACCCCCCCCGCCCGCCAAAAAAAGGGAAAAAAAAGAATATAGCCTAAAGAAAGATGTAACATTGGTGTTGTCAGAATCCTGGAAAAAAGAGGAGAAAGAGAGTTGGGTTAAAAAATATTTGGCTGAGGGGATCCCTGGGTGGTTCAGCCGTTTAGAGCCTGCCTTTGGCCCAGGGCCTGATCCTGGAGACCCGGGATAGAATCCCACATCAGGCTCCCTGCATGAAGCCTGTTTCTCCCTCTGCCTATGTCTCTGCCTCTCTCTCTCTCTCTCTCTCTCTCTCTCTCTCTGTGTCTCTCTCAGGAATAAATAAATAAAATCTTTAAAAAATGTATTTGGCTGAAAGAATCTGAAATTTAGCAAAATATATGATGTGATTCAAGAAGCTGAGCAAATCTAAAATAGGATACCCAAGGAAATCCACACCAAGACACATTATAGTAGTCAAATTTCTAAAAATTAAAGACAAAGGAAAATCTTAAATGCAGTAAGAGAGGAATAACATCTCACCTAGATGGGGGAAAGAATTTGAATAAAACTGAATTTCTCATCAGAAATCATCAAAGTCAGAAGAAAATGGCACAACATTTTTCAGGTTCTGAAAGAAAAGAACTGTCACGTCAGAATCCTATATCCAGTGAAAATATTCTTCAGGGATATAGGAAGAGGGCTATATCCAGGTAGTCTTAGATGAAGAAACGCTAAAAGAATTTGTAGCCAGGTAACCTACCATAAAGAATGGTGAAAGGAAACTCTCTAAACGGAAAATAAATAATTAAAAAAAAAAAAAAAAAGGAATCCAGGGACATGAGGAAGGACAGGGCAACATATAGCAAAAATATGAATAGGAAATACATTTTTCTTATCCTCTTGAATTGTCTAAATTATGCTTACTGATTGAAGCAAATTTTAGTGCTGTCTGACATGGTTCTAAATATATGTAAAAGAAGATTTAGACCATTATAAATAAGAGAGGATGAAAGAGGTAAGGTTTCTACATTTCACTAGAACTGGTAAAATGTTGACACTAGTTGATTTAATAAACTTTATATATCTAATGTTATGTCTAGAGTCACTACTTTAAAAACTATAGAAGATACACACAAAATTACCAAATGCAAACCAAAAAGAAATTCTTTAAAAGAATGTTCAAAGTAGGAAAGCGAGAAGAATAAATTAAAAAATGAAAAACAGACACACAGAAAATTTTTTTAAAAAAATGGCCAAGGTAAGCCCAAACACATCAATAATTACATTAAGTATAAATTATACAATACTCCAATTAAAAGGAAAAGATTACTGCCAAATGATTCAACTACATGCTGCTTACAAGAAATTCATTTCATATATGACATACACAGGTTGAAAGTAAAAGGTTGGAAAAAGATATATGATGCAAACATTAATCAAAAGAAAACATAAGTGGCTATATTAGTATTAGATAAAGCGGACTTTTGAGCAAAGAAAATTACCATAAACAGAGAGAGGTATTACATAATAATTTGAGGGTTAATCCACTTCTAATGGTAAGACACAGAATCCTATATGTGTATGCATACCAAACAACAGAGCTGCAAAATGTGAGGCAAAAACTAATGGAATTGAAAGAAGAAACAGACACAGCTACAATTATATTTGGATACTTCAAAAACATTCTCTCCACAACTGGTAGAGTAACTAGATAGAAAGTCAGCATATAGAATTCAACTACACCATCAACCAAGAGGATCCAACAGACATTTATGAAGCATTCCATAAAATGATAGTGGAATACATATTACTTTCAAATGCCCATGGAACAGATACTAGGGTAGGCTCTATTATGGGCCATAAAACACATTTCAACATATTTAAAATAATTTAAATTACAGAGTATGTCCTCGAACCACAATGGAATCAAACCAGAAGTCAGTAACAGAAAGATAACAGGGAAAACAATACTTACAAATCATCCCTGGGTCAAAAAGGAAGTCTTGAGAAATTTTTAAAATGCACTGAACTGAAGGAAATTGAAAAAAACAAAAATTAGGGAGCACAGCCAAAGCTGAAAGAGAAACGTATAACACTGAACATGTGTATGTATGTGTGTATGTGTATACATATATATGAAAAGAGATAAAATCTCAAATTAATACTCTAAGCTTCCATCTCAATAACCAAGAAAAACAAGAGCAAACCAAATCTAAAGCAACCGGAAGGAAGGAAATAATAAAGAGCAAAAAAGAATGAACTTGAAAACAGAGAAACAACAAAGAGAAACAATGAAAGAGCTGGTTCTTTGAAATGATCAACAAAATTGATGAACCTCTAACCAGACTGGCAAAGGAAAAAAGAGAGAGGACTGATTGCACCAATATGAGGAATAAAATAGGGTATCATTGGAGATCCTACAGACATCCAAAATATAATAAGGAAATACTAAGAACAATTCTCCACACACAAATTTTACAAATTAGATGACGTGAATAAAAAACACAAATTGAAAACACAAATTATCACAACTCGCCCGATATAAAATAGATCATTTGAATAGCCTTGTACATAATTTATAACTATTTAGGAAATTGAACTTGTAATTGAAAAACTTCCCCCCAAAAAATGAGATCTGTGTGTGTTAACACAAAAAGAAAGGATCAGCTATTGATAAAGGAACAAAAAGTATGTCTGAAGACGATGTGCCCAGTAACATATTTTTGTGAAAGAAAGAATAAGGGACATAAACCAATGTATGTTTTCATGTGCATAGACTATCTCTACAAGGAATTAGGTTGGAAAAATGGGAGAATAGTTGATTCTTTTAATGATTTTTATTTTACATCCTTTTGAATACTTTAAAATTTTTTCTATTATTTAATCACTACATTTAAAAAATCACTTTATTTTGAGCATCCACATGGTTTGTCTGGCTAGAACTGAGCCTTACAGACAAATCACCTGGCTTCACATCTTGGCTTTACCACCCGCCTGCTGATAGAGCTGAGCCCCACCTTCCCTGGCTCTAAAACGAGAATAAAGAAAATGAGGAATAACCGTCAGGACTGTGAATTCAGCAAGCAGCACCCATGTGCCTTCCACTGCCGTGAATGTTGTGGGGATTTTGGAGTGATGGCAAATCTAGGCAGGTGCCACAGTCAGTGGTGGCATTTGAGCTAAGCCCTGAAGAAGCTATGGGTTCTCTTTGGGCCCTGGAGAAGAACGAATGAGGGTGCAGAGATGCCAGGAGGTAGCAAAACCCACGATGGTTGGGGACACAGTGGCCAGGGTGTGGAGCAGAGCTGGGAGCCCAGCCAGGAGCCCTCAGGGTGCCAGGAAAGAAATTCTCCTACTAGGGGGTAACCTGGAGCTCTATTTTGTTAAGAGGACAGAAGGTCCAGTGTAATTTCCTCGGCACGTTCTGAGACCTGATTTTCTCCCCTGATTTCCATAGGACTTTAAGAACCATCAGCTAATAAAACTGTCCCTTCATGCAAAGTACTGCCAAGTGCGGCACGTCCCCAGATCATCCCCTTGGCCTCAGGTAGAGGAATCTTTGTCCCCATTTATAGCTTCAGAAGCCATTCTCAAGGGCAGCCCTGGTGGCTCAGTGGTTTAGTGCCGCCTTCAGCCCAGGGCGTGATCCTGGAGATCAGGAATCGAGCCCCACATCGGGCTCCCTGCATGGAGCCTGCTTCTCCCTCTGCCTGTGTCTCTGCCTCTCTCTCTGTGTGTGTCTCTCATGAATAAACAAATGGAATCTTAAAAAAAAGAGAAAAAAAAGCCATTCTTGAGCCCTATTCCAGGCCCCAGGCCTCCCAAGGAAGCTCCCTAAGCACAGGGAGCTCTAAAGCCAAGATCAACTCACAGGGCTTCTGATTCAATCCTCTCATTGTACAGATGGGAAAACTGAGGCCCAGAGGCCCAGAGTGGGGAAGGGACGTGCCCAAAGTCACACGGAGATGTGACAGAGAAGAGCATAGACTCCCAACCCCGTGCTTGCTGCTCTGTATGAGAAGCACACAGCTAAGGCCCCACTCCATGTGTGCATGATGCAGCCTGGTATCAACTCAGAGCCCTGGAATTCCCTCTGTTTCCGCGGTTGTCTGTTCCACATCAGAAGCTGCCGGATCATCCCTCAGAAATTCAGAGACAAAAACTGGTTTCCCCTTGGCCTCTCTCCTTCTATGACAATTTTCTTGATGCCTCTCGAGCACTCAGCCTATCTATAGGAATGAGGTGACCATCTGCTTTTATGCTCACCTTACAGGTGCCAGCCAGGAAACATGCTAAGAGCCCTCTGTGTCATCTCATCAGATCTGTCACGGCTCCAGGAGAGCTTATTTATCCCTGATGTACAGATGAGGAAGCTGAGGCCGAGAGAAGCCTGCAAATCCAGCTCTGACTGCCTGCAGGCCCTGACATTAGAAAGGAAAGCAGACCAATCTATCTGATGAGGAGAAAAGCAAGGTGTGCCCTCCTACTTCCACCTGCAGCCCACGATCCAGGAGAGGGCCCTTAGAGCCAACTCAGCTCTTTCCTGGCTGCTCTGTCTCTCTGTGACCTAAAATAGAGTTGTTTGCATGCTTCCCTCTCTTATTTGGTGCCCAAAGTTTGAGCCCCTGTGGCATTGTCTTGAACTTGTGGCCCCATGACCAAATGCAGCCCCAGGAAACGTTTTCCTTGGCACACCTGCATTTTGTGGCTTTCGTGTTTTTTTAGATTAAACTCTGAAGTAATTACCAGGAGGAAAAAATTGAGGTGTTTTCACAATAAAAGCTGGATTTCTTCCTCCTCAAAAATTAGAAAATCTCAGCAACCTGTGTCTGCAACGCACAGGGCAGCGAGCACCTGGATCTCCCTGAGAAGGACACTTACTGCCCAGCTCTGTGGTCCAATCCCCACCCCCACCCCCACCCCTGCATTTCTCTCATTCACCTGGCCTGCCTTGTTCTCCCAGCCCTGAGTCTGTGGCTCCTGCTGCGGGCTCCCAGCTATTCATTCAATAAATATGGACTAAGCACTTGCAAGATGCAAGATGGTGATTTTGAAGGGAAGAGAGAAAGGGGGTTCTCCCCTCCAAATGATCCTATCAGAATCTTCAGGGTGCGATAAGGATAGCTAATGGGCAAGTGCAGTTTGAAAAACAATTTTGCTTATGATGATCAAATTTTATGTTGGGGAAATAAAAAAATCCTGCTGCAAGAATACTACTAGTAATAATAATGAAACAGCTAGAGTCGTCCCCCCAGTCCCGCTCCCGCTCCATCCAGGGTTTGCCTTCCACCTTCCGGGGGGTTTTAGTTACCTGCAGTCCCCTGTGTCTGGAAGCAGAGGATCCTTCTCCTAAATACTGTCAGGTCAGGGAGCCCAACGCTAGGTCCCAATGCCTGTGCCATTCACCTCACTTCATCTCATCACCTGGGCATTTTATCGCCTCACATCATCACAAGAAGAGGCGTGAGTATAATATAATAAGATATTTTGAGAGAGAAAGAGAGAGACTACATTCACATAACTTTTATTACAGTTTATATTATTACAATTGGTCTATTTTATTATTGTTGTTAATCTCTTACCGCGCTTAATTTATAAATTAGACTATTGTAGCTTTGCACGTATAGGAGAAAATCCAGCATGTATCTGGTTCGGTACTATATCTGGTTTCAGGCATCCACCGGGGGTCTTAGAACATAGATCCCATGGCTAAGGTGGGAGGGTGCTGCCTGCTGTACTGTGTTTGGCATTTTTTAATCCATTCACTAGGTCAGTAAATATTCATTGAGCATCAGCTGTGTTCAGGCACTGTTCTAGATGCTGGGAATACAGCAGAGACAGTAAGACAAAATGCCGCCTCCCTAGCAGACCTCCCAGGATCCTCATTCCATCTTCACAGCAGCTTATGGAGGCAGGAAGAGCACAAGCTCCACATTCAGATGAGGTCACCCAGGTCCAGGGAGGCTGGACAGCTTGCCAGAGCTCACACTGCTGCTGAAGGCAGGCCTGGACACTGACCACAGCTCCAGTGGCCCGTGCACCCTGCCTCTAAGCCCACACTCCAGGCAGAGCGCTTGCACCACACACACACACACACACACACACACACACACACAAGCAGCAGATGTCTGGGATGTGCCTCCATGGATTTGGACTACGACACAGGCTCAGCTGAAGGTTCTGGAGCCTGCCAACCTGGGAATCCCTCAAGGGTGCGGAGGTGGGCGGTTGAGAGCAGTAAGCAGGCAGGTGTTCAGAAGGGAGCCTGGTTATCCGCTGGAGACCCTTCCTAGGTGTCCCGAGAATTCCCAGGCCCTCTCACTAGGGAGCTGTCCCTCTCCTCCTAGTGACCTTGATCCAGGTTGGGCTGGTCCCTCAGAGACTGCCTGGCCCTCTACCCTCAGCGCCTTTTCCCAAGGTCGGGGTGTGGATGGCGAGAAGGAGGGGGGGTGCACTGAGTAGCCTACTGACTGCACAGGCATGGGCACGACAGGGCTTTTGCAAGGATCTGTTTTTGTTCTTTGTGGGCCTGGGGCTGGGTAAGGCCCGTGACTGGGCTTGGCGTTAAACTAGGAGCGGCCAGGGCAGGTGTAAATTATGCATAGCTATTTCTGGAAACTTCTCAGATTTCTCAAGAGAGAGAAATTAATTTGCCTGTTTGGGCAAATAACACCAATTTTTTTTTTCCCTGCTTAAGGTCATTTTGTTAAGATAAAATTGATTAACGTTCTCTTTAAAGTTTAAGTAGAAACTGCTCAAACATATTTTTATGCACAGAAGCACGGTTTGCGCCCTTCAGTAATTAATAACTCTACAAATAAGTCCGCAGCGCGCGGCTCGCGCTCAGCCCGCGGCCCGAGGCGGCCGCCGGTGGGCGGGGCCGGCGCCCGGTCTGGCCAATCAGGGCTCAGGGGAGGGAGCGGGGCGGGGCGAGCCGCTGGGTCCCCACCGCCCGTCCTAGAGCTGCAGGTGCAGACCCCTTTCGCGGGGACCAGCCCTGGCCAGGCTCCGCCGCAGACCCCGGTGGACCCACACCCAGCATCAGCCCCAGGGATGAGAAAGCACGTTCCTGTGCGCTCTGCCGAAGTGCTTCTGGGGCTTAAAACAGGGCCGGGGAACCAGACCGCCTGGGTTAGAATCCCAGCTAGAGTCACTTAGGCTCTCCGCCTTGGTTTCCTCCTCCTTAAAGAGAGGATGACAGTACCCACGTGATAATGTTGTGTGGATTGAATGAATTCATACCTGTACCGGCGCTTCAAATAATGCGGGGCACAGAGTAAATGCTCACGTGATAGTTTTTTAATGTCATCATCGTTCTCATCTCATTTCAACTTCCCATGAATTTGTGACCTAAGGCTATTTGCTATCTGCCCCATTTTTGCCCATGAAAACACTGGGTCTCAGAGAAGTTAAGTACTCTGCTGGAGATCACACAGCTAATAAGTGGTAAAGCTGAGGGCTGAATCCTGAATCCAGAGCTTTAGGCTGTACTGTTTCTTCATATACACCACGCTTTCTCCTCCCCTAGGCCTTTTTAAGGGTCATGTATCCACTTTTGCAATTTCTGCATACATTCAGTAAATATGTGTCTGCTCCAGATCCTGTGCAGGCTGCATGAGTCAGCCTCCGCCCTCAGAAAGATCACAGTAAGGGATGAGAGGAGAGGAAGAATGTAGTTCTTAGTGCCATTTACCAAACCTTCCCTGTTCTTAGTTGTTCCGGGCTCATGGCAGGGTTGCACGTCCTGACTTCTTGTGATACGGTAGGACCATATGACAGCTGCTGGCCAATGAGCTGTGGGTTGAAGTGCTGTGTGCGTGTGCGTGTGTGACTCCCAGGCAAGAGTATTGAATTAGCAGCGTGAGACCCTTCCAAGTTCTCTCTCTCCAGCTTGATTATTGACTATGTTTGTGGCAGTGGCTGCTCCCAGAGCTGGCCTTCCTAAAGGACCATGATGAAGAAATCCCCCTCAAGATCCAGGATGGCAACGTAATATAAGTGAGAAATAAATCTTTGTTGTGTTAGCCCATTATAACACGGGCCCTTTTTATTACTGTGCCATAATCTCACCTATCCTGACTGATACACAGTTTGGAGACAGTTATAAAAGTGTGCAGGTACCCAATGATAGTGTTTGCATTGGGTATTATCAAGGTTCTTATTATTAGAACATTTTACCCAACTGTGGGGGTCAGACTAGGTTGCCTGGAGGATGGATGGGGCCAGAGACTAGGGTAAAATGAGGACAAAACTTCAGTGACTGCCAGATAACTCAGAGCAATACTTTAATGCAATGTTTTTCCAAAAAAAAAAAAAAAAAATCAGAATTAATGCAAAAAACCACAATGAATAAAATAGTGACGTTTTTGAAAACATTTTAAAAGATTTTATTTATTTATTTATTTATTTATTTATTTATTTATTTATTTATTTATTTGAGAGAGAGAGAGAGAGAGAGAGAGAATGATTGGGAGGGGCAGAAGAAGAAGAGAAACCTCAGCAGACTCTGTGCTGAGCATGGAGCCCAATGTGGGGCTTGATCCTAGGACCCTGAGATCATGACCTGAGCCAGACCTAAGAGTTGGATGCTTAACTGACTGAGCCACCCAGGTGCCCCCCAAATAGCAACATTTTTAAAGATTTTATTTATTTACCTGAGAGACAGAGAGAAAGCACGAGCAGGGGTAGGTGCAGAGGGAGAGGGACAAGCAGGCTCTCCACTGAGCAGGGGAGATCCCAGGACCCTGAGATTATGACCTGAGCTGAAGCCATATGCCCAACAGACTGAGGCACCCCCAAATAGCAACATTTTAAATAAAGACAGGATCTAATGCTGCATTTGCATGACCCTGCCTCATTGGCTTCACCCTAACCCAGCCCTGGTTCCTACAAATCTTTTTCAAAAACAGGCAGCCAGCCTGTTGCAGTTTGCCAATTTGATTTTTAAAATATTGCATTAAAATATTGTTTATCTTGATTACTGAGTTTATTGGATCTCGCTGAATTGTAGCACCCAAGGTGGGTGCTTCCCTCACCTCACCTCACCCAGGTCCTGGCCCTGAGAATTACTAAACTTAAGTTTAGTGAACTTAATGAGTTCAAGGAGCTGAGTTTAAAACTTGGGAGCCAACCAGGCAAAAGAGACGGGAAGGGCATTCTAGGCAGAGGTGACAGCATGAGGAAAAAGCACAGAGGAGGGAACAGCTGGGGTGTGCATGGCAGACCTGAAGCCATTTGGTGCTTCTGGAGAGAGACTGAGCAAGACCATGTTATAAATGTTCAGTCTCTGTTAAGTGTTGGGAGTTTTCTCCTATTCCCTGAAATGGAATGTGCCATGCAGAGTATATAATCCTTGGCCAGTGTCCTAGGAAGACTGAGTGAACCAAATTCAACTGTAAATTGTAAAAATAGTGGCCCTGTGAATCTTTGAATTCTTTGACAGGTGGCAAGCATTTGGGAGACTAATCTTTTGAGGGTGCCTCTCTTCTCCGAAAGTCATGTCCAATCCCCCAAGGCTAAGCTGGACTACCTCGATTTGCCCATTTCCAAAACTGTGGTCACAGATGGTACCTATTACCAGGTTTAGCCTTGGGTGGAAGGAAAAGTGGCCTTTCAGCTCCATGGTAGATTAGTTATATTAATGGCCCTAATTCCCCATCCTTCCGAGTCCAGCCCTTTCCCCTTAGTTCTTGCAGCTTCTCCCATGAGAAGGTGAAGTGCATTTCCCTGCCCTGGAGTCTAAGTTTGGCTGTGAGCTTTCCTTTAGTCAATGTGACACGAGCAAACATGATGTACAAGCAGAAGCTTGCAAACCACTCACTCCTTTCTGCTCTTGCCCTGGGCCAATGGCATGAGAACATGCTCAGGCTACCCTGCCAGAGGGTAAAACACGAAGAACAGAGTAAAGGTGCCCCCATCATCCCAGCCAAGACCATCCTATAGTAATAATCGCCAGACAACCCAGCTCAGGTCAGCCAAGCTAATCCGAGACCAGCCCAGATCTGCCCAAACCAATGTACTTACTGGCCAAGTAGATATTGATTATAGTATGTCCTTGAGTTCTCTTAACCTTTAGATATTTTTAACCATCTCATGCCCTTTCCTTAAACCTTCTAAGTTTACTCTTACTTGGAAGCCACGTATGTATATATTTTAACTTATAGTAGTTAAGAATTGATTCAATTACAATAAAAAAAAAACAAATGATAATGGTTTAAGAAAGAAGTTTATTTCTCTCTCAAGTTTAAGAAACCTATTGGGAAGCAGGACAGAGCTGGTAGGCATTTGGCACAGTTTGAGTCCCAGGCTCCTTCTATATTGTTGCTCAACCCATGTGTGTCTTCCATTTCCAGGTTACCTCATGGTTCAAAATGGCTTTTGGACCTCCAGCTGTTGCATCTACATTCCAGCCATCAGGAAGGGAAAGGGATGACCTCATTTCATGTAAGGAGAATTCTTAGAATTTATGGATAGCACTTCTATTTATATCCCATTATCAGAACCAGTATAGCTTCCAATAGTAATATGGCCACACCTAACTTATTTTATTTTATTGTGTTTTTAAAGATTTTATTTATTTATTCATGAGAGGCACAGAGAGAGAGAGAGACAGGGAGGCAGAGACAGGCAGAGGGAGAAGCAGGTTCCATCCAGGGAGCCCGACATGGGACTTGATCCCCGGTCTCCAGGATCATGCCCTGGGCTGAAAGTGGCCCTAAACCACTGCCACTGGGGCTGCCCCACACCTAACTTTTAGGAGGGATAGGACATATAATCCGACACCTTCTCCAAGGTAACATTTGCTCAGATAAAAATCAGTCAATTTATTAAGGAAAAGGAGAGCTAGCATTCTTTCCAAGAGTATGCCACTTTATTCATAATAATAATAGCTACTATTCACTTTGCTCTTCAATAAATAGGTGGTCACAGACGGAAATCAGACACCAAGGCTAGAAGGCAGGGCACCCAAATTATAGTCTCAATTCTACCCTGAATCGTATGACCTTGGACAAGATTCTGAAATTCTCTGGGCTTGTTTCAAACCATCTGAAATTGAAATCCAGTATAACTAGAGACCCCGGAGAATACTTCCAGTTTGCTTCCAACTCGAGGCTTCTCCCTGGGGCCCTTCCTTCTCCAGGTCTCAGCTCATGTCATTTCTTTAGCAAGGCCTTCCTCCCTGCACCCCTGCCTCTGGCATGGTCCCTACTCATCTCACACAGCTACAGTCCTTGTCCATCATAGCACCTGTAACGATGTGTGATGAGGTATTTACTGACAGGCTTGCTTGCTAAAGGGGTGTCATGTGACCATGAACCCCATGAGGGAAGGGGCCACATTGCCTGGCCATCTCTGTATCCTCAAGGATCCCCAAGAAATACCTGCTGGTTGGATGACTAATGGCTTGAAGTCTCGGTCCTACCTCCTTAATGCTTATAGGTACAGAACCCACCCTTAAGAATGCATATTCTAGAAGGGAACTTTTTTAAAAGGTGGAAAGTTCAATATCAAACATACTGTGAGTGTAGGAGGAGCATGGTCTGTGGCTGGGGGAACTTGAGAAGATTCTTCCTATGGCGGTGTCCCCACTGAGACCAAAACCCTTATCCACCTGCTTCCAGAAGCTCTAGGCAGGTACCCAATGGCAGGAGTCTGGGGCCCAGGTGTCCTAGTCCATTTTTCAGCCTGGGCAAAATTCCTGCACCCACAGAGCACTAGAAACTGCTAATTTGTACATGCAAATACAGCAATAGTGAACCCTCAGCTTCAAGTCACCTTGCCCATGCCAGCATCTAAACTACCAGTCACTGACTCCATAGCACCCTCCAGGCTGAGAGGGGCCCTCCTGGTGAGAGGCCTGGCTTTGTCATCTTCCCAACAACCACCATGTCACTGCCAGCCTTCAGCCCTGCAACAGGGCATCACAGCATGGAAGCCACCCCCCCACACACACCCCGTGGCCCTGCAAGGCCCCTCTGGGCTGAGAGGTAAACTGGCTCATCCCAGCTTCAAATCCTCTGATGGAGTGAGGTGGGGGCTGGTCTCCAAAGCACAGGCACATAGCCCCGCACGACCCCCACCCCAATACTGTCTGATGGTGACAAACACCAATCCCTGTAAGGGCCCCGTGTCCCCCGTAGAGCCCCCTCCCTGCACGAAGTCACGAGGGGCTCTCAGCAGAAGGGTGGGGGCAGAGCCAGCCGGAGAACAATGGGCCCAGGCGAGGGGGGAGTCGGTGGGGTTCCCTGGCTGCCTTGTCATCGCCATAAACCTCATTACCTCGCGGTCCCCTAGGCCGCCTCTCTCCTTACCCAAGGCATCCGCCGGCTTCGCTGCTGATTCCCACATGGCGTGAAAAGCTCTTAAACCCCCCGCTGTATTTTTAATGGGGGCAGTGACTAATTTAGCCCTACGCCACCAACCGTCAAATCAAATCTTCTGTTGGTACTTACCGAGGACTCACCTGGGCTCCATGGGGTTCAGGATAAATCTGGAGCTGGAGAGGGCCCAGAGACGGTGATCTGGCAAGCCCTGGAACGTGCTGGTCCTGCCCACAGCCTTTGGTGCCGTCTCTAAGGTGAGCCTAGCTGTGGACCGGGCCGGACTGTGGCTGGCCACACTTTGGGGAACAGCGTGCCTGCCCTGAGTCTCCCCCCAAACGGCCAAGTCTCCAGGGGACTAAATATTGAAGTTCATTGCCTTCGACTTCCAGGAATTCCAAGGGTGACTGCTCCCTTTGGCCCACCACTGGCAGGAGTCTGCCCTGATTTGCAGGTGCCATGGGCATTTTATAAAACTAAATGCCCCACCCACGTGAGATTCTTACATGCGGTGGCCACGGGGGGAAACTCTTACAGGTCACCAGAAGCCCCTTGATATGGGAGTCAGAAGATGCTGGGTATAATTGCTACAAATTCCATGCCCGTGACTTTGTATTACATTGTAATTAGGTGCAATCTGTCTGCCTGTTTCATTTCCGCTCTGCAGAGGGTAATAACCAATTTTCTTGCCCCTTGTGAAAAGTTAACAAGGGCTTCCCCACGCAGGTTCTGAAGCCGCGGCCTCTGATTGGCAAGTCAGTCAGGCACCAGCATGACGGAGGGGTGGGGAAGGCAAGGCAACTAGGATGTCAAATGTCAGGAAACACCCCTTCTTGGGGTTTGCAAGTACGGGGGTGGGGGGCCTCCTGAGATTTTTTGGTGTAGGAACTTGCCTCTTACCCCGCTAGAGCCCTGGCTGGCCCTGGCCACAGGTCTCAGCGCTTCCACGTCCCACTGATCTCTGGGATTGCAAACTGGCGGCTCCCACCTGCCTCGGCTCGGCAGCGCCCCCAGCCCTGGATCGCATGGGACTGGAGGGTTACCCCCAGCTCTTGTCATGTCCTCACACCTTGGCCACAAGTGGAATCCAAGTCCCTCCTGGGGTCCTGGCCAGGTAAGGGTTAACCACCTGCCCATCCCCAGTGGGAGAAACAAGGAAACATCATGGGTCAGCCCACTTACCCCTGAGCTTCCTTTCCACAAATGAAAAGATCAGAGTATTTCATCTTTAAGGGTTCCTTCTGTTTTGACTTCGGTGGCCACCTGCCACCTGATCCAGACTACGCGTGTTAGGTTTCTATGTGTCCTCTTTCCCAAGGGAAGCTGGGTCTGTGGTGTGCAGGTCCCCATAGGCCCCGTGATCCCATGGGGACTCACATAGGGACACAGCACCCTATGGGTGACGACAGTCTCCCCACCCCACCCCACCTCTGCCCCAGACCCCCAGGCCGGGAGGAGAGAACCAGGCAGCCGATGCTAATCGCATGGATTCCCTTTATTGAACTGTACTAGTAACTGCAGTCAGATTAAGTCACATTTAAAAGCAGACCATCCAGTTGCACTGAAACCGATTATATTCATTACATAGTTTTAATCACTGTCCGGTGAACTGGCAAATCCAATCAAAGCATTAGTCTTTAATTAAAAAATTAAAAGGAAATATTCAGACAATAGCCAAGCAATCACATCACGATGCACAATTACCTAGAATTGCAATTAAAAAGTAGTTAACCGAAGGGGGGGAAAGAAAAACAAGAAAGAAAAAAAAAAAAAAGAAGCAAAGGAAAAAAAAAATCACACTAATCCTTTTTTTTTTCTTTAAAAACTATCAATATAATACATGAAGGAACAAAGGACAATAGCCTCAAAAAGCGGGTTTCTCTAACTCTAGAAATGTAGTCTTCGGCGGAAACTCTAAAAGCACACTAGCTGTAGCAGGACAATAAAAAATACTGAGCATGGAATACTTTTAATCTCTGCCATTAATATTCATTTCCAGCTGCTTATAATAGCAGCGCCTCATGGCCAAATCATTAGAGTTTTACATCTGGGTTGCAAATGACACTTTGATTGGATGTAATGTTCAAATGGCCCTCCCCACGGCGTCTCCGGCAAGCCTTCTGCGGAGAGGTGTCCTGTCGAGCGGTCCCTCACTGTGCGTGCTGGCTCATCGTGTGGTTCTGCAAAGGCGAAGAAAGGAGACACGCATGAGGGCAGAAGAATGGAGAGCAGGCCCGGCCCCTCCCACTCGGTGCATTTACGCCGGGAGCCACAGAAAAGCGGCTCGATTATTACAACACAAAATGCAACCTGGAAAAAGTGCTCGGGGGACACAGCTGCCAAGACGCCACGTTGATCGGGGGCTCGGGGATGGGTTCCTGTTGCTGCCAACCTGGGCTCTCTAGAAATTGTTGTGTTGTTTTTTTTTTTAAAGACCGTTCAGGTCTTACCACGGGACTGGCTCTAGGGAGGGCAAGGGGACATGCCAGGAGGGGGTGGCGGTGGCAGGAATTAAAAACAGCCTTGCTCACCTCTCTATCTCCCTTTTGCTCTGAGGAGGAGGAGGAGGAGGAGGAGGAAATTATATCTGATCGCCTGCAGGCTTTCCCCAGACTCCCCCCTCCGTCCCTCCTGGGAGCTGCTCCGAGCCTCGTGGAGGGAGACAGCAGATGTGCCACGCGGCTCTCCGGCCAAGAAACACCCGAGTGGCACAGACGTGCCGAGGCGGCGGGCGGCAGCGGCGCCTGCGGCCGAGGACGGGTCACCCGGCAGGGAGGGCGCTGGAGGAGGCAGCCTGCCAGTCCGGGCACGTGAGCAGCTCCGGCCAGAGGCGTGTGCGGTCTGCCCAAGTCCCCCGAACCCACCCGGGGCAGCCAGGGCCCAGGTGGGCCCCTCCGGCCAAACGCCTCCCTCTCAGCCTCCCTCTCACCGCAGCCCGGGGCACCTCTTCCCTCGGCCAGCAGGGTTGTAGGAGCCAGTGGCCTGGGGCGGGGGGTGGGATTTGGCCTCTAAGAGTGATTTTGTTTCTTTTCAGTGGTCCCTGTTTGAAATCCAGACCCATCTCATCAAAGCCTCAGGTAGTATTCAAGCTCTTGCCACCTGGAGAAAGGAAGCAAAATGCACCCAGGGGACAGGAGCCCTGCTTGGAGCAGCACAGGACCTGCAGTCACAAGGAGTGAGGTCTGGGGCAGGGGGAGGGGGGTGCTCCTGCCTCCCCCCACCCAGGCAGGGCAGTGACTCCTCTGGGGCCCGGAGCTGCCAGTCTGCAGCTCTGCCGATGACCACCAGAGGTCAGACGTGGCGCTGCGTCTCTCCTGGGCTCCGGGTTGAGCTGTGAGGGCCACCAGAGGATGTCCCATGCCCGGCAGCTTTGCAGCTTTGCGGGGGCACAGGAGGGGGCCTGGAGCACCCCCCACTCCATGGCACTGGAGGCCCCCTGTGGCAGCCTCTTCCCACTGCCGGCACTGCTGCTGCCTCCGTGGTGATGTCACCAACCCTCACGGCAAGCTCCGCGCCAGGGAGAGGCAGTGCCCTGTCCCCACACAGCAGATGCCTGCTGATACCCGCGGCACAGAGCGCCAACCACCGCTGTCCCTTTCCTTGGGCTCCTGGGTATGGATCAAGCAAGCACACGTGCTACATGCCGTCAGAGGTACATTTCTCTCAATCCTCACAACAGCCTTACAAGGTAGGACATGGTAAGATGAGGAAATGAGGCTCAGAGAGGCTCAGTGACGGATTCAAGGTCATCCAGCTGGGAATCAGGCAGGGTTGAACCAGGCAACTGGAATCCAAGAAAGCCAGGGCCTGGGGCGAGAAGGTAGGCTTCCAGTGCCCTGCAACTCCTGGGCATTCCAGTCCACGGATCATCCACACTCCACACCGGGCATGAGGACAAACTCTGCCAGCGTGGCCTGGCACCTCGGCGGGGGTGCCACGGACCCAGAGGCACAAGGCAGGTTGTCTGAGGCCACAGATGGGATGCGGCGGTTTCCATGGGAACGCCCACCCTCCAGCCGAGGCACCTCTCCCTGCACTTGTGTGAGCACAGGCAGCCAGTCCTGCGGGGAGCCAGACCCACCCTACAGCAAAGCATCCACCCAGCTTCCAAGCCTTTGGTGATTCAGTTCTCACCTCCCCTCTCCTCCCTGCCAAGCAAGCCACGCTTGGAGTCCTCTGGGCACATGGTCACATGCCACCCCTCCCTGCAAGCCCCTCAAGGCACTTCCAACCCACCTTCCACACATCTACGTGCCTCCCAAGTACAAGCCTAGTGTGCTCTGCTGAGTTGCAGACAGGAAGGCATCACCTCCCTTCTCAGCCCCACAGTCCTTGGCCCGGGCAGGGCACACAAGGCCCAGTGGTGACATGGCAGGCACAGCTGCCCAGCCAGGAACGAGTGGGGGTCTCCCCCTGCCCCCCTGCCAACAGCCGGTCAATTAACAGTGCCATGTGGCCAGTGCTATCTGAGTGTGGTCAGGTCCTTCTTTATGTAGGAGGGAGTGGGGGTGGGGGGTGGGGAGGACGGAGGAGGTGGATAAACATACACAGTTCTTTTTCTGTCCTCGAATTATGGTTGCACCACAAAGTAGACATTGTAAATATTTTTTAAGGAATCAATGGAAGGATAAATATACAACTAAGTGTATGGGTAGGAAGTACATATGTGGAAAGGGGAGAGAGCATTCTGAGTGGAAGGCGCAGCACAGACAAAGGTATGGAGGCTCGAATGAGCCTGGCAAACACAGGCCCCGGTGGGATGACCCCCGCAGAGGTCACATGGCAGCCTGGGAGGGGTTCAGACGGAGACGGTGGAGGCCCTGGATGCCCCTGAACGTGGACTGTTCCATAAGCAGCTGAAAGCCAGAGATGATATCTGATCTCTACAAAACGCTCAAGGACCACCCGCCACCAGCACAAGCAAACGGAGGTATCCCAGGATCTGTGGATAATGAAACAGCCTCTTGCCAGGATGCCAAGAACAGGGCCAGTTTAACACACGTGGTCCACACCGGCTCCTCCGCGGGCTGCTGGCAGAGAAATCCAGGAGGCGGGAAGCTATGCTGAGGACCACTGGTCAGGAAAATATGAGAATAGATGCCACTTCTCAGGTGAAAACCGCAGTGGGCCTTTCCTCTTGAGGAGCAATAGCAGGCAGTTCTTCAGTTAGACTCAAGAAAGGACTTCCGCAGAGAGTTCTGAGACAGAAGGGTAAAACTTCCTTCCCTTAAGTTCTCTAAGAACAAAAGCCCAGGATGTCACAGCAGATGGAAATGTAGAAACTTGATGCCCCAAGGGGGCCAGGCCCCAGAATTCATCCAGCATTGCGTTATTAACTACCTGCTGGATGCTCTGCTCTGGGCCAGGCACAGTGCGGGGTAGGGGAAGACTCCAGCTGGGCCCGGCCCTCTCAAGGGGCCTGATGGGGGGGCGGGGGAGGGGGGCGAACTCAAGACACAGACACCCAAACGTTTGTGCAGGATTAATGGGGCAGATGGCGGCTCAGCGAGAGAGAACCGGTCCGTGCCACCCAATAAGTGTGTGTGCTGGGGGGTGCTGAGGAGGCCAGGTGTTCGGCCGGTGAGGGCATCCGCTCCTCCACGAGCTGAGGGCAGTCTCTGGGAGGGCAGAGGGGGTGCGGGGACCCGTCACCAGGACTCACCAATCACCCCACACACCTGTGCGTGGAGCGGCTCCTGGCAGAGCCACCGCCGATCGGCACAGCTGAATAAACCCAAAGACCCGCGGCTCCTACCCTGCGGCTCGGAGCCATGGTTCGAGGGGCGGGGGGCTTCATCAAGCCATCTTAGAGTCCCTTCCACCCTCCCGGCTCTCACAAGGGCATTTGGCTTAATGTCTATTTCTCTATTTATGCCTGTGCTATATTTAGCCCCTTCGGAGAAGGAAGAAAATCGTTTTTTAAAGATACTACCAACCCTGCAGATAAACACTTCCCGGCACCATAAAGGCCGGGGATGGGGTTGGGGTGGGAGCCAGGAAGGACTGGAAGGCGCCCAGAGGGGAAGCCTGGCATCCACAAGGGCCTCTCTGCCTGCCAGGGAGACGCAGGTGTGGGCCGAGAAGCAGGTGAGAAAAATAAAACGGGGGGAAGGGAGGGAGGCGACAGGGGGCATTGGGTTGCGGCCGAGATGCATTCCCTCAGCAGAGTGCATGCGGCTCTCGTGGAGAGAGGTTCCTGCTAGGGCCTGTTTTGGGTGCCTATGCCTGGCGCACTGCGTCACCTGCCCCGGGGACACAAGTTAGTGATGGGCGAGAGGATGGCGTGCCATCGGCATCCGGGGTCCTGCTGAGACCTCTCTCCCTGCAAGTTGTCCGTTGCCAGCAGAGTGCTCAGGCCCGGGAGCCCTTTGTTACGGGTCTGCATTCATTTACCTGGCCACTCATTCATTCAGCAAACCTTCACTGCATCCCTGCCAGTTGACAGCCACCACGCTTGTCGCTGGGTGTTTAGCAGTAAAATGACCCTGATCTAGAGCCCAAGCCAGGGTGTGTGTTGGGCACACAGGGAACATGGGAGGAGCATGGAGCCTGTTGCTGGACCTTCCTTCCCCAAAGGCTGATGCACACTTGAATGGGCCAGTCCGAGCTTCTGGCCTGGTCCCATTCTGGTTCCACCCAAACCAGGAGGCGTCCCTCACTCTAGGCCTCACCATGATCACACACGCGCATGTGCACACCATCATAACCCTCCCTGGTCCACAAGAGCGGTTTCTTCTTGAGGTCCGGGCTCTGTTTTCTGTCCCTTGATCTGGGACCCTGCTTGGTCTCCTTTTGACAGCCACCCACCACAGTGTTGAGTAGGGGAGACTAGAGGTGCTGGCCACCCGCTGGCCTGGGAGACACGGTCTGTGAAGCAACAAGAGACTTCTCCACACACCCTGAGATGCATAGGCTGGAGAGGACTTCTCTGCCCTGTGCGTCACTCTTGGGTATCACCTTAGCCACTCCTCCTGTGCTCCAGCTACTCTGGGACAAAGTGCCTGGAAGGTCCTAGCATCTCACCTGGCCCTGGGTGATCACAAGGAGGCAGGACGCCTTGGAGGGCAGAGACGAGTAGTCTTGGGTTTGAATCCTGACTCTGCCACTTCATAGCCACGTGGCCCGAGGCCTGTTCCTTGACCTCTGGGGGTTGGCAGAGGGAGGGGTGGTGATAACAGAGCCTCTTCCTCAGAGGCCCTGAGGACTCAGGAAATAATGTGCATGGACTCCTCCCAGACCTGGCCAGGAGAAAGTGCTCCGTAAATGGTATCCTTGAGAGCTTCTTGAACAGGCAGGGAGCTCAGTGCGAGAAGGGCTGTTTGTTCCCTCCTTGGGTCCCTGGGCCGCCTTGGCACCGCAAATGCTGCAGGACTTGCGGTGGAAGCTGCATGGAAGTTTGATGGTCTGAACACTGTGCCTCTCGCAGCTCCTCCTCCACAGGGAAGGAGATGTCGGAGATTGGATGCTTTCGTCCCTGGAGCAGCAGGTGTCGGCCACAGGAGTTGTCCCCTCCCCACAAGCCCCCTGGCCACAGCCTCAGTACTCACAATCCACTGCTCTCCCTCCCACCAGGGGACAGAGTGGGGTATCTGGTGGGAAGGGGCGGCGCAGGGAGACTCTGTGGGGGAGGAAGGTATGTGCTCCTCCATTTATTCACCCACTCATTCGCTCAGTCCTTCTTCCACAGCTGTTCACAGAGTCCCCGGATGTCAGGCCCCAGCTGTGCACTGGCATATAGAGTTTGAGGCTCCAGTTCTCTGGAGGAGCTCACAGTTCCACGGGGAGACCCTCACTCTCAAGGGGCACCAGAGAAGGAGGCTCTCGCATCCCCGTGGCAAATTAAGGATGCAGGAACGCTTAGCAGCCACCCACCAAAAGTCCCTCCCTCCATCCCCTGCAGAAGCCACCTGGCTTCACCCTGACTCTACATCACCTCCCTCTGGTTCGAGGTTGGGAAAGAGGCTGCGGTCAATGCCCTGTCTCCCCACTGCCCACCACTAGGCCACTCCCGAGTGGGCCGCAGCCGTGGAGGCTCTTGTGAGGCTGGCTTTACAAAGAGCTGTCTCCAGGAGCCAGGACCAAGTCCAAGAACCTGCCTTAACCACGGGAAGATGTTCCCTCTGTTTCCAGGGGAAAAGGTAGACGCTTCAGGCTGACACTGCAGCCGTGTTCCAGCTAAGTGGGATTCTGTTGTTTGGTCATTTAACAAACACGGAGCCCAGTGCTACGCAATGCAGTGGACAGAAGATAGAATAAGCCATATCCTGGCCATTTACAAGCTCCTGGCCAGAGGAGGGGATGACATTTCATAAAAAGGGACTAAGGAGAGAGGACTTTTGACTGGCACGTACTTAAGGAAGAAGCTGGCTTTCCAGCTGCCCTTTGAAGATGGCTTGGTTGGGGTTTGCACTGCGGTGTGTGTGTGCACGCGCACATGAGCACAGAGATAGCTCTCCAAGGAGGATGATCCACCCCACCACCCCGGGGAATGGCCCGGAGGTGCCAATGATACTGATAATCATCATAGCTAACATGTATCCTGTGTTTACTGTGTGCCAGGCATTATTCTCCACCCTTCATTATAGGAACTCACGAAACCTCATAACCACCCTGAGAGTTAAGCACAACGACTATCCCTATTTTACAGATGAGAAAACTGAGGCAGCGAATGACGAGCGCTGAGGTCCTGCAGCTGCTGACGGCTGTGCTAGATCTGCACCCATGCAGTCTGTGTGTAGAGCACACGCTTACCCACGGCGCCGTTCTGCTTGTGAAATGTAGAAAGCACAGCATATGCTGAGGGAACAATGAATAATTCAGCTTGGCAGAAGCACAGGGTATGTGCCATGGAGACAAGCCTGGAAAGGAAGGTGGGGGCCTTATTGATGAGACTCCGTGATGCGAGACGAGGCAGCTCGCCCTTAAATCTGGGCCATGGGGAGCCATCGAAGGTATTTGAGCTGTGGAGTTACAGGAAAGGCAAGGAACAGGGAGACGCTCTCATCTCCAGCCAAAAAGGTGTACCAGCAGGGCCTCCGTGCCTCCCACCGCCCTCGGCTCCCTCCCTGGGTTCGCCTCCCCTCTGCCACCCAGCACCCGAGTTATACCTTTCCCTTTGGGAGGGCACAGACGCAGGCAGCCCTGCTTCCCTCTCTGCTGTGTATCACCTGGGCAGCCCCTCTCTGCTAGTGAGCACTTATTTTTAGAAGCGTTTGACAATCGTCCAAAGGTCTAAGACGAACAGATGGCCTGTCTTAAAGGCTCGTATGTTCGCTAGTTTGCACTTCTGACAAACGGTAAGCGCACTCGAGAGCACGCCATAAACAGCACTGAATGAATACTCAGAACACAATTTAGCTAATGCACGTCATTAAAATTAGGAGTGAGTGATGGCCAAGGTTCCCTCTAAATGCCTGCCCGGCGATGCAGCCGCTCCCCCGGGGCCCCGGGCCATGACGCATACGCACCCCGTGTTCCCCCACGGCCCCCATCCAGCGGGGCCGCATCTGTATGACGGCACGGCAAGGTCTGCCCTGAGAAGCGACACCCCTCCTTGGCATCGGGGTCCTGGGTGAAGCTAGTGACCCACTGGCCCAGGACGAAGCCCCAGAATGTCCTCGGACGCAAAAGCAGCTCCCTCGGTGCTCTGGGACGTGCGTGCGGCTTTCCCAGTCCCGTCTCCCAGACAGCGAGACGGCTGTCGTCTGCCACTCTCGAGCAGCAGGAAGTGAGCGTCGCACCCGCTTAGCCGGGGAAGTCTGTCTCTGTCTCTCGGGTGAGAGCCTCAATTCATCCGGAACTCCCGGCCTGCAGGGAGATTCCAACTTCCAGGGAGTCACAGGGTTGGCTTTGCGGGGAGGAAGTGATTTCTTGGAGAACCATCTGCAAAAGTAGACTTGGAGCTTCAAAGTCACCCGGGGACCCGGGACAGGGAGCTGTAGGACCCGACTGCTTTTGCTGGAGGTGTCCCCAGGGGGCTGACCACTGGGTTTCTGGAGTCCCAGTGGTGGTGGGAGGGTGGGCGAGTGCCCCTGTCCAACACCCTGCAGCACCCAGGACACAAAAGACCCCAGCAGGTGGCCTGGCCCATGACCAATTCCACGAGTGGGATAAGATCTTCCTTTGAGTGAAAATGTAAGAGAAAAGGTTGTTGTGGGGAGAAAAACAGCCCAATGAATTCCCAAAGGGGCAGGTTCTGTACTGCTGTGCTTTGGAAATAAAACTCACTGGAGGATAGATTCGAAGGAGGGAACCTGCAGCCTTCTAGGAGGAGCGCAGGCCGTAAACAGGCTCCCATTCGGAGTCACCCAACAAAAGACAGAAACTGATAATGCCCGTCTGGAGGGACAGTAGGCTCAGGGAAAACACACTTCAGAATGCAAATGTGCCCAGTCACTTTGTGTGTGCAGAACATCGCAGGCCAGCAACCAGGTGACTTCAGGTAGTGGCTGCATGAAAGAAAGCAGGAGTTTTGTGGCTGGTGTACATCAGGGCTGCTTAGGGATCTGCCCCACCTCAGCAGCCCAAGTCACCCTGACCCTGAGTCCTGCATTAATTTGCTGCCACCGGGGATGCCTGGGTGGCTCAGTGGTTGAGTGTCTGCCTTCGGCTCAGGTCGTGATCCCGGGGTTTCAGGATCGAATCCTGCATTGAGCTCCCCAGGGAGCCTGCTTCTCCCTCTGCCTATGTCTCTGCCTCTCTCTGTGTGTCTCTCATGAATAAATACATAAAATCTTTAAAAAAAAATCTGCTGCCAGCAATGTTGCCATTTTTCCACAGGGAGAAGGGGTCCCCAGTGGCTGGCCCCCTTTGAGTCAGGGTACGTAGCAGACTCAGGGCTAAGGGCTGAGAATCAAGGATTCTGGGCATGCTGTGCCAGTTGACCATAAGCCTGGTCTCTGTCTGGACCTCTGTTCTGTCGTGGAGGGGACATTCCACTGGCCCGTCAACCTCCTGTGTCACTGGAAAGTCCATTCTGACCACATCAGCCAAGTAAGTAGCTGCTTGGAACCGAGACCTTAGGGTACAGCTCATCTCAAATATGGATTAAAATCTACCCTCTTGACAGAACATGAAAGACACTTAACTCTGGGAAACGAACAAGGGGTAGTGGAAAGGGACGTGGGCTGGGGGTTGGGGTGACTGGGTGATGGGCACTGAGGGGGGCACTTGGCAGGATGAGCACTGGATGTTATGCTATATGTTGGCAAATTGAACTCCAATAAAAAATAAAATTAAAAAAAGAGAAAAAAAAACCTGCCCTCAAAGAGCCCAAGTCAGACCCCTAAAAGATATGACTGCAGCCTGCTGCAGCAGAGCAGGAACCCAAGCACACGCACCACCTTGGGGCCTGAGGGCAGATGAACCAAATATTCTGGAACTCCATCGAAATGGCTCTGGGTGGACAGGTTCCCGAGACCAGAGAGGGTCTCTCTCCCCAATCTCATCCTGTGCATGTGTGAATCAGAGATCTGCACACAGAACACTTCGGAAAGACTGAGGCATCCCGTCAGTGGAGGCACCAAACTCACAGCAAATGTAGATGTCTGCAAAAATAGCAGCTGACGTCCAGGAGACCCAGAGGTGGTGGTGGGCTCCTCTGACTGTGCGCAGCCAGCCCGGACAGAGGCCCCCAAACCTGGGGCGGGAGCGCGGCTGCCAAGTCCACCCTGCAAGTGAGTGCAGCCCAGGCCGGGTGCAAGGCAGTAAGGTATGGTGGGGACTGAGTCATCCCAAGAACCCAAGCCTTGTTGGAAAGAGGCAGTCCTCCTCACATCTGGTCTAGAAAACCAGATTTTAAAAATACATAGTGGCTTGGTTGGTTAAGCGTCTCTTTTTTTCTACTCAGATCATGGTCTCAGGGTCGTGAGGTAAAGCCTTGTATTGGGCTCTGTGCACATGGAGTCTCTCCCTCCCTTTCCCTCTGCCCCTCCTCTCTCCCTGTCTTAAAAAAAAATATATAATGTCCCAGGGCACCTGGGTGGCTCAGTTATGCATCTGCCTTTGGCTCAGGTCATGATCTCAGGGTCCTGGGATTGAGCCCCACACTGGGCTCCCTGTTCAGTGGGGAGTCTGCTTCTCCCTCTGCCCCTGACTTGTGCTCTCTCTCTCTCTCACTCAAATAAATAAATGAAATCATATATATATATATATATATATATATATGAATATATAAAGAAATCTTAGTGTTTAAAGCACTATTCAGGCCAATCAAAGAATGTTTGCAGGTTGAATCTGCCCATAGGCTGCCAGCTTAGGGCCTCTCATATTTTGTGAGGACCTCAAGATGCCCCAAACATCTTCCAGCACACTGGCCGAGCGGACACCCTAGGGCCAGAGTGGAGGTAGCGGTAGCGACACCACATGCACCCATCATTTAAGGTCCTCACCCCGGGGAATAGGATCGTGGGACCTTGCATAGCTACATTCTGAAGAAGAAGGAGAGTAGAAGATGAAGTTGAGGCCAGAACTGTCCTGTGTGTCCCATGTACCGCTGTCTGTGGGTGCATCCCCACATGCAGCTGAATCTTTCCTGGTGGGCCAGGTACATGCAAACCAGGGAAATCTCCTTCCCTAGAGCCACACAAGAGCCCCAAAATGGCCAGCTCGGAGAGTGGGACCAGGCAGTCAGTCCTCCTTCAACCACTCAGGCCAGCCCAAGTGTGCCCTATCCACCTACTGGAGAGTCTAGATAATTATCCCTTTGTGCCTTCCTTTCTCCCTAAGAACTCAGGAACCCTCCCACCCATCACCCACTAACAGTATCTCAGGCACTGTTGGGGGGACTGCCCCTTGGGGTGCTTGTGAATGCAACACGGTACAACAGAGCTCCTCTTACGTCGCACACTTGCATACACTTAACCCACACACAGTCAACACTCCACAGTCACACATATACTCACACTTACTCACAGATACCCATAATCACATACACACACACATACACTCACAGATAACTCACAGTTACAGACACACAGATTCACATATATCCTAGACACACATGCACACACACATGCACTCCCAGATACCCTGCAACCCCAGGCACACACCTGTACACACACATTCACACACACACACACACACACAGACATTACACTGACAATTTGCTGCAAAGTGGATCAGGGGCTGGTTGTCATTCTTGGCATTTTGTCTCCCCTGGGTGTGCAGCTCATCTGTCCACACTCACACCACCAGCAGGACCCCTCCGGAAGCCCCCGCCTGCCCATGACCTGGGTTCCCTCGGGGAATCTCTCTCCTTGGCCATGGGAGCGGAGAAACTCATGTGCCCATAAGAGGCATAGCCCGGGGTCTCTCCTCAAGGGGCAGGTATTGGGGAGAGTTCTGCTTAATCCCCTAGGGGGTCCCACCCACACCTAGAACTGCATATCCCTCCCTGCCCACAGTCCTGCCAGAGCTCCCCACACAGGCCATCCTCACTGCCCTGCACACTCCCCCAGCTTCCCAAGGCCCCATCCCCTCTGATCTCTGTCCCCCCAGAAAGGCCTTCCCGCCTTCTCAACAAGGGGCCACCCATCCCAGTGCAGCTCTGCACCCGCACAGCTGTCCTCCTAGCACCTTCCTCAGCCTGCAAGGACCTGGTTGTCCCCCTGCCATGAGAATGCCCTCATCGGCCGTGCGGAGGGACCCCATCTCTTAATTCTCTGTCAATCTTCTTACATAGGCTCAGAGCCTGCACCTGCTAAAACCTCAGCGAGCATTTCTGAGATGACAGCCAGCAAGCGACGGAGGCGAAGCACAGCCTCCACTGGCAGGGTCAGGGAGAGAAGAAGGAACAGAGTTGCCCCCTCCTCCGCGTCCCTTGCCCCGCCCTGCCCAGGGCACTGAACGCTTTTCTCTTAAAAGCAGAGGGATCCTTTGAAGACATTATGCTAAGTGCAACGAGCCGGTCACAGAAGGACTAATGCTGTATAATTCCACTTCTGTGAGGTTCCCAGAGTAGTCAAATCCAGAGAGAGGGAAAAGGAGACCGGTGGTTCCCAGGAGCTGGGGGGGAGGGGGGCGTTAAGTGTTCAATGGGGACAGAGTTTCAGTTCTGCAGGACAGTGTCCTGGCTGGTGCTGCTGGGTGCACAACAAAGGGAATGGCCTTAGCGCCACTGAAGCCTTCACTCGAACATGGTTAAGATCGTAAATTTTACATTATGTGTATTTTACCACAATTCAAAAAAAAAAAAAAAAAAACTGGTTGGGATCATACAGGCTGGGCAGGCAGGTAGGGGAGAGGGGAGAGGTCTCGTGCTACAGAGACAGCCAAGGCGCTCAGGGCCCATCCTGAGCTCTGGCCCTCACGTCTCTGGCTCCAGGCTTGGAAGCAGGAAGCTGTACAGGCTGTAGGAGCGAGATGCAGCCTGTGGAGGCCTTGGCCGGATGGCGGGGGGTGGCAGCTGTGGCAGCGTCCAGGGGACACGTCGCCTGCCAAGCGAGCCCTGGCTGGCATTGGATGCAAGACCTTCTCTGCTTCCGTGCTGTACCAGCCTTCCCAGGCAGTGACTGTGCGTGTGCTGTAGTCGATGGCACGGCTTCCAGGGCCAGGCCACGTTAGGACAGGAGACCTCAGGAGACTCTACAACCAGGGGCTCTCTCCCCTGAACGCAAGGGCCCGAGGCATGCCGCAGCAAAGCCTTCCTGGAAATCTCGTCCAGAGGACTGGAGCTCTGACAGCTTTCAGACCCTGCCGGACAGAAGTGCCCGTGTTTTCCCTGCTCTGTGCCTGGAGAGATGGGAAGGTGAGTGTGAGGCACAAAATGAAACATTTTGCCATGTTGGGGGGAAAAAACGTGGGACAGGATTGTCCCCTTGAATTTTTCTGAAATCTTTCCAGGCCTGTAACTCTTGAAATTTTTATTCATTAAATTTGGATGAGAAAACCCAGCTCTTCATATAGTCATCATATTTCACAAGCCAAAAACCAGGACAAGTAGCCAATGGCTAGGACGCAATACTTGAAATCAAAGCTGTCCTGGAAAATCTAGGTCACACGGCCACTAATTATACAGAACACATATGTTCATGTCCCTAAACTAACCCAGGGCTTTTAGGTTTTATAAATGATATTTTAAGACTTTGATCATATCCATTTCTACTTTCCTCCAAATTTTTGCTAAAACAGAAACTTTCCTATGTTATCAAAATTTCTAGAAAATTAACCTCTGTGGATGGAGAGCTGTTCTGGCAGATATTCTGAGGTCCCCCTCAGAAAACATGGTCCATCCCCCCCAATGGCTTCTGGGGCCCACATGGCCCAGCTCCCATCACTGATGGACCCCCAGGCTGCAGGGTAGGAGTTCTGAAGGTGGACCTAATTTGCTGTGATGAATTGTGTGCATGCCCCAGCGATCAAAACTGCAGCTGAGACCGATTATATTTAATGATTGCGATGGTTCTTGTGGAAACACGTCAGTGTATATACCTCTGCCCAATCAAAGAAGAAGTCCAGCCTGGCACGTGGAAAGAGTGATCCCTGCTACCCAGAATGGGAAGAGCCGCCCCCTCCTCAGGAGCTGGTCCCACTGACGGAGCTGAAGAACACTGGGGCCCAGCCTGCAACGCCTTGTCTGCCCTTCTTGTCTACACTCAGTTTCCAACCCAAATGTGGGCACATCATCACTGCCCACACACCTGCCCCACCATGGCCTTGTGGGTCTCCCCTGTACCTTCCCTCCCCCCACCAGGCAGAAGTCGCTGGTTTCCAGGAGGCAAACCAAGAAACATCTACATTCCCAGTCTGTCCCATCCCTCTCAATTGGCCAGAAGGGTGTGTGTGTGTGTGTGTGTGTATGTTTTCATATGCAGTTTTAGGGTGGAAAGAAAGGGGGGCAGGTAAGCACAGAATTAAGAGCATATATGGAAGGTGACATGAAAGCAGTGTAGTTCCTGGAACTTTCTTAGTACTTGATACTAATGGATGTGTATTAGTATTAGTATTAGCTGGCTGGCCAAATGGATGGATGGAAGGAAGATGGATGGCTGACTGATGGGTGGATGGCTGGCTGCATGGCTGGGTAGACAATGGATGGGAGGATAGATGGAGGGATGGTGGATGGAAAGACAAATGAATGGGGGACCCCTGGGTGGTTCAGCGGTTTGGTGCCTGCCTTCAGCCCAGGGCCTGATCCTGGAGACCCGGGATCGAGTCCCACGTCAGGCTTCCTGCATGGAGCCTGCTTCTCCCTCTGCCTGTGTCTCAGCCTTTCTCTGTGTGTGTGTCTCTCATGAAAAAATGAATATAATCTTTAAAAGAAAAGAAAGAAAAGAAAAAAGAAAAGAAAAGAAAAGAAAAGAAAAGAAAGACAAATGAATAGATAGAAGAGTGGATGGATAGCAGATGCATGACTAGTAGGAGAAAGAGGAGAGCATGAATACGTAAGTAGGTAGGAAGGTGGAGGGGGTGGTGGAAAGACAACGGGCTTTGAAGTCCAAATCCCACTTTAGTCACTTACTGTACCTGTGACCTTAGACAAGTCACTTTGTTTCTCAAAGTTCCTGTTTCCTTGCCTGAAAAGTGGGATGAATAGTACCCACTCATAGCCTTGTTATGAGCTCCAAATTAGATAACATGGACACAGTGTTCACAACACGTACAATAATATACAGACGGTCAATATTGTCATAATCAATACCAACCACGAGGTTCTTCCATCATTGTCAACTCGAAAGCATGGATGACCCCACACTTCTGATGTGGCGCCATCAGAAGGAAGGATGGAGGAGACTAAGGTGGTGCCCTGGGTCAGGGACACAGCTGGTGGACAGTGCATCCAGGTCTGGCTTCAGGGTATGGGGGGACCAGTCACTGAGCCACACTTGCTTCCCCTGCTCAAACACGCAAACCATGCAGGTGGCATACACTCCCCATTTCTGCCCCCGGGACCCTCTTTTCCTTGTAGGTATCCTATACTTTATTGTCCTTCCCAAGCCTCAGCTTTCTGGTCTGCAAAATGGCGAGAGTAAAGGGCACTCCTCGTGGTACCAGGTTGTTGAAGCGCCAATGGGATAATACTTACCAACCAGGATGTGTTGCAGCAGGAGCCTGAGACTCAGAGCCCCGGCGGGTAAGGAACCAGGTGGGACAGACCAGGTGGGGTAGTGCTGAACTGGGAAGCACATCCCTGTGTCTAAAGGGGTACAGCTGGTTGCTGCCCCACAAAAGTGTGGCCCAGAGATTTCTAGGTCTGATTTGCAGAAAAATCAAGAACTCTAGCCATTTAGTGGTGTGGTAAAGAGGACAGAATCTGGGGCTGGTGGCCTGGGCCCAGCACTGACCAGCTCTGTGGCCTAGGGAGACTGCCTGTCTGTGCCTCAGTTTCCTTACTTTAATAATAGAGGCATTAACACTGTCTGCTGCTCAATAAGCACTATATGTTAGCCACTGTAATTATAGGAAATCTCCATTTTGACACACAGATCACCATTTAAAGATTTCAATATCCCTGGCCACGGCCTGTAAGTTTTCACCCTCCATGAGGCAAAAATGTTCAATGTTACTATGGCAATAACTTTTCCTGGTGTGTTACTCCTCCCCTCAGCAGGAGAGGAGGGTGGCGGGGTCCTTCTCCATCATTCTGGAGCACTTGATGGGGGGGAAGGAGTTGGCACACTTCATAGCCCCCTGGGAACCCCAATCCCTGCTCCAGACAATTTCAGCATCTTGTGTCCCCCTCACCATACCTCCTTATCAATGTGCTATTTTTTAAAAGATTTTATTTGTTTATTCATGAGAGACACAGAGAGAGAGAGAGGCAGAGACACAGGCAGAGGGAGAAGCAGGCCCCATGCAGGGAGCCCGACGTGGGACTCGATCCCGGGTCTCCAGGATCACGCCCTGGGCTGAAGGCGGCGTTAAACCACTGAGCCACCGGGGCTGCCCTCAATGTGCTATTTTATCCAAGACCCAAAGAATATAAGATGCTCCAGTATTTATAACTTTTTTTTTTTTTAATTTATTTATGATAGTCACAGAGAGAGAGAGAGGCAGAGACACAGGCAGAGGGAGAAGCAGGCTCCATGCACCGGGAGCCCGATGTGGGATTCGATCCCGGGTCTCCGGGATCGCGCCCTGGGCCAAAGGCAGGCGCCAAACCGCTGCGCCACCCAGGGATCCCGATGCTCCAGTATTTGATGTAACACAGTGAACAAAAGAAATGACTAATTCAAGTATAACACACACATGAGCCAGTCCGGTTTAGGAGGTGTTACGAGAAGCTGTGTGTCGGTGAAATATGGTAATGCCTAACAATATATTGAGCTCCTTCTATGTGCCCAACCTGGGCCGCCAGGTCTCCATACATGATCCTTGCACCTCCCGACTGTCACCATTTTACCGATGAAGCGACGGAGTCTCAGAAAGGAGAAGCGGCTCTTGCTACATCATACAACTGGTCAGAGGCAGGGCTTGGATTTGCGTCCAAACGGCCCAGGCTTCAGGCTGCTTCCTCTCCTCCTGCCGCCCCCTGCCCACCCCCCTGCCACCGAAAGGAGACACCGCACCAAACCTGTCACCACCTCCGCCCGGATCCTAGGACACAGGGCATCTCACTGCAGCCGTGGGCCAGCGCCCGCCAGTCCATGTTTGATTTTGTCTGAACTCCAGAAGCAGAGCGAGTGGGGCCACGTTCATTATTGACACAGCAAAATTAATTTCTGCCATCTCCTCCCTCGCCCCCCGTGCCCGGCCCCCACCCCTCGCCTCTCCTGTGAGCGCGGACGCACGGCTGCTGACTGGCGCTCCTGAAATGCCAACTTGCATTTCTCATCATTAATTTCTTTCTAAATGTCATTAGTAATTGTTCCTGCTCGACCAAAGAGCGCAATCCAGGCTTCCGCCAAGAGCACCCGGTTCTCGCCTCTCAGCTGGCGGGGGCCGAGCACCCCCAGCCGGGCCAGACCCCGGCACCCTCGCAGGAGGCAGCCAGCCCCGCTCCCAGCACGCGGCGTCGGCAGACAAAGCAGGCCTCGTGCTTAACAGGAATGGGCTCCACGACAGAAAGCCGCCGCCCGCCGAATTGGCAGGAGTGCTTCGAGGCGCAGGCTCTGCCGCCAACCGGGCGGTCGGGGTTCAAGCCCCACCTCTGCCACTGCCTAGCGGTGCCTCAGTCTCCCTAGCTGCAAAACGGGAGAAGAACAGCGCTGACTTCATAGGGTTGGCCGGAGGACGAATCAGGAAGCTTGATGCAGAGGGCCCCCCGCAGTCCCCACGGGTGTCTCTGTTATTGTTATCCCCCACCTGACCGGGGTGAGGTCGGCTCTTACCAGCTGTGTGACGTGGCATGATATGGAGTCTCCCATCTGTGAGAGCCGGACATCACAGCAGCTCCACCCCAGGGCCGCCCCCCCGCCGGCTGGGCGCTGTACCCCACATTCCACGAAGGCTGTGCTGCGCCCCCACAAGGAGCCTCCGCGTCCAGGAGAGGACGGTGAGCCTCAGAGGGGAGGTCATATGCCCAAGGTCGCAGTGACAGCAAGAAGCAACTGAGATTCACCCCCTCCAGCCCTCAAGGCCTTAATCTTTGCTGAACGTGGGGCTGCCTCTTTGTCTAAGTCGGTGGGGGCTGGGGGGCAGGGCTTTGTACAGGGTCAGCCTCCGGGAGCCTCAGACCCACCCGGCACCCACTGATTATGTAGGATTGTCATTGTTCCTGAGAAACTGAAGGCATTTGGTCCGGGCTGGGACCGCGCCGGCAGGGGCTGGGCTCCCGGCACACACAAGGGCTGCTGGCTGGAGGCTCCTGGCAGCTCCTGGCAGCTCCCCCATGCCCATCTGTCGCCATGGCATGGTGCCCCTCTTAAGTTGGTTGGCCCCCCGCCCTAGGGCATGAATGACAGGCTCTGATGGGCAGACAGGCAGCCTGAGGCTGATTCCAAGTGCCATCTCTGCCCGGAGCCGGGCCTTGGGGGGAGCCCCCCCATCCCCACCTGGGCCTCCACACACTTCACTGCTCATGCGGGCAGATCTTGAGTCTCGTGAGGGCATCTGGGTACACCCAGACACAGGCTCCTCCCAGGGCTTGATCCCCTCTTGCTCCTCTCAGCAGTGACCACGGTAGCCACTGCTCACCCCACCTGCCTGGAGTGAAGCCATATCACTCTCCTGCTTGCCCCTAGCACCCAGCACCCAGCACCCAGCACCCAGAGGCCTGTCCTTGGTTCCTAGGGGACTGAGAGTCCCCTTCAAGCCCACTGCCTCAGCCTCAGGGCTGAGAACACAGATGTTAGTGTCAGGCTGCCTGGTTCATAGCTCTGCAACTCTAGCAGCTGTGCGGCCTGGGGGAGCCTCAGTTTACCCATCTGTGACATGAAGATCATAGGATGCCACACTTGTGGGGTCTCCATGAGGTCTCAAAAGACTACACACGTGAAGGGAGGTAACTGGGCTCCCAGGAAGCACTCAGAAAATACTGTCTCATTTTTACTATGTTGGGGTGAGTGGCTCAGGAGGACTAGGAGCCATCTGTGACCCTCACTCGTTCTCCCCAGACGCAGACCCTAAATAGCCACACTCAGCCCCTCAGGAGCCTCAGCCGTCCACAGCGGTCACAGTGGTAAGAGATGATGATGCTGGAGACAGGGAAGGCTGCACCCCACAGAAGAGTAAACAGATCAAGAGACACAGTGAGAGGGATCGCTGGGTGGCTCAGCAGTTTGGCGCCTGCCTACGGCCCAGGGTGTGATCCTAGAGTTCAGGGATCGAGTCCCACATCTGGCTCCCTGCATGGAGCCTGCTTCTCCCTCTGCCTGTGTCTCTGCCTCTCTCTCTCTCTCTCTCTCTCATAAATAAATAAAATCTTAAAAAAAGAGAGAGAGAGAGAGAGACAGTGAGAAAGGAGGAAAGCCCAGGTGCCCCAAGCCTCCTGTGATGTCACGGGGACACGTCAGGTTATGCGTAGCGTATGATGGAACTGGATGACACACCATATGTTATACTACATTATGCCACAAGCATACAGTCAACATTCGTTCTGTTTGTCATCTGTTTACTGTTCCTCTCCCCACAACATTTGAGGGACTTGGGCCTCCGTGTGCCCCAACACCTGCACTCATCTGGCACAGAGAAGTTGCTCAGGAAACACTGTGGGCTACACTGAGCATATCACGCGTGACGGACTGAATGAATGAATGGACGAGGGAGTGAACCAAAGGCCTCCAGGCACCCAGACCACAGGCGCAAGGACACAGTAGTGGCTGGGGCTGACCAAACCTGAGCCTGCTGCTGGAGGCTCTGCAGGCACCACTACCTTTGGCCTCACCGACACCCACAGGAAGGAGCTGTCATTACCCCTAACCTACTGAGGCTCACAAAAGGTCAGTGACTTTCTCAAGGTCACAGAGCTGCTCCCAGGTTGCCTACCCATATCTCTCATGAAAAAATAAATTTAAAAAAGCTTAAAAAATAAAAAAAGAGGAAGGAAGATAGCAGACAGGTTTAAAAATATATATTAAAAAAAAAAAAAAAAAAGAATCCACTCCGTGAAAGGCTCTGGTGTCCTGCCCTGGTGGGGAAGGCAGGACACACAAAGCAATCCTACCCTGGAATATGCCTTGGTCACCCACAGGAAGCCTTGAGTTATTTTTTTTTTTAATTTGTTACAGTTTACTTTTTTTAAAGATTTTTTAAAATGTGTTATTTATTCATGAGAGACAGAGAGAGAGAGAGAGAGAGAGGCAGAGACAAAGGCAGAGGGAGAAGCAGGCTCCATGCAGAGAGCCCGATGTGGGACTCGATCCCGGGTCTCCAGGATCACCCCCTGGACTGAAGGTGGCGCTAAACCGCTGAGCCACCTGGGCTGCCCGAAGCCTTAGGTTCTAAGTGCTTTTCACACCTGAGCACTCCACCTTCATGCCCACCCGAATCAGTAGGTCTTACCCCATTTTATAGACGAGGACACTGAGGCCAAAGAGGTACCAATGTCTGCAATGGAAAATGATGGAACAAACTGGTGGCTACTCCAAAGCAAGCAACAGGTTCTCATTCCCTGGAACCTCTGCTGGGTGTCACCAGGCACCTCCCTGTTGCTCCCCGAGGCTAAGCCCAGCCGGGCCCAGCTTCCCCCTGCGGCCGTGGGGTGGCAGGAACAGGGCTGCCTTTAAAGTGGGACGGAGGAAGATGCTCCTACTCACAGAGAACTCAGCCAAAGAGTCAAATGCTAAGTATGTGCCTAGAGCACTTTTAATTTTTAATTATTATTAGTTATAATTATCTGGCTGGATCTGACAGCACGAGCGCGCAGGCAAGGAAACTGGCTCCTCGGTTACCCATCTTATAAGGACCAGGAATTTGGGACACCCGGGTAGCTCAGTGGTTGAGCATCTGCCTTTGGCTGAGGTCATGATCCTGGGGCCCTGGGATCGAGTCCTATATCAGGCTCCTTGCAGGGAGCCTGCTTCTCCCTCTGCCTGTGTCTCTGCCTTTCTGTGTGTCTCTCATGAATTAATAAATAAAATCTTAAAAAAAAAATAAGGACCAAGAATTTTAAAAACTTGGGCTCCTAGAATCTGCAACCCTAGATGACAACCCTCTTTCTTCTTCTCCCTTCCTTTTTTGTGTTCTTTCCTTTATTTTCCTACTTTCTAGGAGCTCAAAAATAATGGTAAAACATATAGGGAGAGATGGAGGGATGGATAGATAGATGGATCGATGGACGGATGGATGGCCAGACCGATGGATGAATGGATGACAGAGGGAGTTTTACAGCCCAAAACTCACATATGGGCAGGAAGTCAGGTGTAAACATAGTTATTTCAATCTGCACTGGCAAAGGGATCAAGGGGTTAAACCAAGGGCCAGAGGAGCTAAAGGAGCTAGAATCAGGGAGAGCTTCTCAGAGAAGGGACCACCTGAGCTGGGCCCTGAAGCCTGAGAGGAAAGGAAGGGTGTTCAAGGATCAGCAGAGCAGCCAGGAAGCACCTACCTCGCTGATTAGACCAGGTGCATGAAGCAAGGTGTTCACCCACCTCCAGCCCTCTCCTCTGTTCCCTGGACACCCCAAGTCTGTCCATGTCTCTGAATCTGCACTGGCTGTTCCCTTTCCCAGAAGGTCCCCAGCTTTTCCCCACACTGGCTCCTTCACAAGCTTCAGGACTCTTGAAATGCCAGCCTTCTTTGGCCACCCAATCCTCAACATTCTCTTGCCCTTGCCCTGATGCGTGCACACATGCACACACGCATACACACGCACACACACACACACTTATCGTTTTCCATCACCATGCAGTGTTTTACTGTCCTCAAAATTCTACAGTTTGGAATGACCTAGTTCATGTATTTACTGACTTACCGATGGCATCTGCCAAAGAATGACAGCTGGGTGAGAACAGGGATCATATCTACCTGTGCACACTTGTGCCTTGGACCCCCATGATGGCACCCACCTACAGTAGGTACTCGGTGTATTTTTTTTTAACAAAAGATTTTATTTATTTATTCACGAGAGACACACACAGAGAGGCAGAGACACAGGCAGAGGGAGAAGCCGGCTCCATGCTGGGAGCCCGATGTGGGACTCGATCTCGGGACTCCAGGATCATGCCCTGAGCTGAAGGCAGATGCTCAACCGCTGAGCCATCCAGGCATCCCCTCAGTGTATATTCTTAAATGAAAATGGAATGAGGGGAAGGGTCAACTCAAATATCCTCGAGGGCTAAGAAGGAAGGGTCCCATGGGGCTCAGAGCACGCCCCTTGCTCACAGACACCTCCCCCTGGCTGGGTACCAGGATTCAGCCTGGCAGGGCCCAGCTCACCCCATTGGAAGGGCTCTAGGTTGCTTGTTAGAATACCTAGCTCTGCTTTTAATCAATTGTAATCATTTAGCTGGAAGCGGCATGATTAGGCACACACAAGCAAACAGCGTGAGCTAATCCTTTAAATGCGCCCGCTCAACGCAGGGCTGGCCGCTTTGCCGCTGCAGGCCCCGGCTCGGGGAGCGCTTCCTGCGGCCCCTCACTTTGTCAATACGGGAGCCTAGATTCCAGGGCACAGGGCAGACCCACTGCTCCCCCCGGCCCAGCCCAGGCCCATCACGGAGGTCTGAGGAGCACAGGAACTCCCCCCATCAAAGAGACCCTTCCTCAGGCTCCAGGCTGTGTGTGACAGCACTCAGCGAGGCCGCCAGAGGGGGGAAAAGTGGCAGCACCAGGAAGCTTGTGGCCTTTTGCAGTCCCTGTCTCCACGACCAGCCCTAATCCTTCCTCTGCTCAAGCGGAGCCTGAGCTGAACTCACCCCATTGCTTCTCACTAGGTTTGCGGGTTCCTAGCCTCAAGTGCCAGCCTAGCAAATGCCAGGTACAGGCTCAGCAGCGCAGAAGTGGCCCCAGTGTGTTTCCACCTGGGCCCACCTGCGAGCAGGTTCTTTCACAACCGCTGTTAACCGCTACTTGTGAGCTACCTGCTTGGCCCAACTACTAAAATAGTTTCTGGGTCCCCTGACATGAAGGCTTTTTATAGTTCAGCACTGCAGGCCTCATTTAAATCTATTAGCTCATATAAATGGCAATTCATTTAAACTTTGGAGGATTTCTGTTTGCCTTGGTGGCAAAGACGATTTGGCTTTGCATGTGGCTCTGCCATTTGCTTGTGACCCTGGACATACCACCTAAGCTCTTGGAGTCTCAGTTTCCAGATCTGCCAATGAGGATCATAAGAGCACCTATTTCATGGGGCTGTGCTGAGACAATCCATACAAAATGCTTAGGTCAGAGAGTGGTCTCCTGGAAGGGAGCCACCCAGGGGAGGTGACTGCTCGAACTATTTCTTGGCCGATTTCACGGGGAGCATGTCCACCCTGTTGAAGGCCAGCCTCGTATGGCTAAGTAATTTGCACACTCCCTGCATGCAGTCCCTTGGCGACAGTGAAGAGCAGGATACAGTGAGCCTCAGGATGGGCAGAAGGACATGCCATCCCTGTCCAGTGTCCGTGGGCACGGAGGTGTCCACAGGGATCCCCAGACAGCTGGGCAGGGTGGCTGAGCCAGCCCCTCCCCTCAGCTCAGCTAACCCCTGGCAAGGGGCCCATAGGGCCCCAGGCCTTCATCTGCTGAGGCCTGAGGCTGGATATGCAAGGCCAACACCCCGGACATTTTCGGGGTCTGTGGCTTATAGAGTTGTGTTGCAGGTCTCCCCACCAAATCGACATACTACCCTCCACTGAGCCCCGGGCAAGGCAGAAGGAAATGGTCCAAGGGAAAAGCTTGGGCCAGAGGCAGTGAAAGCTGGAAAGGACTTGAAGCCCCGGCCTCTGTGGCCTTTCTACCTCGCCTCCCCGCTCCGCACACCCAGCTCCTCCCTGGGCCCCAGTGTGGGTGTCCTGTGCCCGTGGCCTTCACACTTGGCTGGGTGCCACAGATGGAGAGACTCAGCATCTCACTGTGTCCACGCTCAAGCCAGAAATCAGGAAATCACAGCAAAGCCTAGTGGAGGGGGCTCTGGAAAGTCAGCTGACCTCCAATGCCTAACGTTAAGAATATGCTAATAGTCATGGTCACAGTAACGTGAAGAATAACGGTAAATGCTAATAATAACCACAGGTAGTGTCAACCACACTCTTCCTATGCACCGGTCACTGTGCCAAGGGTCTCCCGCAACACAGCTCTGAGGTGGGAACTGTTAATACTCCCGTTTTCCAGATAAGAAAACTCTGGCCTAGCGCTGGGAAACGGCGGAGCCAGGCTGCAAATACAGAGCTGCTTCACAAAGACCGTGTGCGCTCCCTGCCTCCCCGCTGCAGGCATTTCAGACACCTCTGCCGCCAGGGACCTTCTACCTTTCCTTCCTTCCGTCTGTAGACTCTTCCCCACACAGTGGACATTTGCAGTGTCCACCAGCCTTGGCTCCCCTCCGCCACCCGGGGCCAGTGGAGCAGAGCTGGACAGCTGACCATCAACCGTCGGAGCTCAACCATCAGATCCCCTCTCCAGGGAATCTCGAGCCTGCTGCTGGCGTGCTGGCTGTTTCCTGCAGTCACTGTCTCTGGGCTGGCCGGGGGTTCCGTCCGGCTACTTGCATAACCAAATCCCCACACTAAATCCCCTCTTTTGAAATATCCAGGAGTGTCTGTCTCAGCAGAAATGACAGAAGCCACGGCAGCTCTGGCCAGCATTTTCCCTTCTAGAGATGAGCCCAGAGAGCCAGGCTGCAGGAAAACACAATATGAACCAGAAAGAGGCAGAAGGCAGAGTGTCACCACCTTGAGACAGGGGCACTTGATTCTCAAGGACTGGGCCACCAGAAACTCCACACCACTTCCGGCAAACAAAAGCCACCCAGCGTCCCTACAAATCCATTCCTCATCCTGCTTGAGCTAACCCCAGAGAGGGATGCATGAGCCGTGATTGTCAGAGGGCAGCATGCACACCCCGACCCTCTGCCCACTGCCAGAAGTCTGTGGCTGCTGCAAGCAAGTGGACAGAGCTTAAAATGCGTGAAGACAAGTGTCCCCACACTTTCACAGCAATCTGCCCACATCTGCTCCTGGCCAAGGGTCCCCTGAAAGCTCTTTGGAGTCAGGCTGGATCCCCATAGCCGAGCACGCTGCCTGAGCTCCCCGGGTGCATGCGTGCGTACATGTGTGCATGGATGTGCGTGAGTGCATGTGTGTGTGTTCAGGAACCTTCTCCCCTATCTCTCCCCCACCTCCAGCTCCTGGCAACCATTGGTGTTTTTTGTTCCAACAGTCTTGCCTTTTTCTGGAACACCAGGTAAACAGAACCACGTTAGTACGGCGCCTTTCGAATCTGGCTTCTTTCATTTGGCATTTGCAATACATCCAAGTGGCTGCGTGTGTCAGTGGCTGCTTTGTATTGCCAAGCAGTGAGGCACTGGATGCATGTAGCACACCTGTCCGTCCGTTCCCAGGTAAGGGACAGCTAAGGGGTTTCCAGCTGGGGGCCAGCATCCATGGAGGTTCTGGTGTGAGCATGTTTTTCAGGCTCTAGGATAAACATGTCACGGGAGGGTTGCGCAGTGAAACATTAAGTGTACGTTTGACTTTACAGGGACTCAAGAACTATTTTGCCAGGTGGCCACACCACTTCAGGTTTCCAGCAGCAGCACGCGGGGGTTCCAGCTGCCGCTCCGCACCCTGGCCAGCACTCGGCATGGCCAACTTTTTCTTCTGTTTTGATCATCCTGGTAAGGGTGTGGTGGCCTTGCGTTGTGGTTTTCATTTGTGCTTCCCTGATTATAATCATGTTGAACGTCCCCACATCTTTGGTGAAGTGTTGAAATGCTCCACTTGTTTTACAGTGGATGTTGCCCTTCATTATTAAGTTTTCAGGGTTTTAAAAAATATGTCCTGGATAGAAGTCCTTTATCAATATGTGATTTGCACGTATTTTCTTCTGATGTGTGGCTTTTCATTTTCTTGACAGGGTCTTTCAAAGACTAGACTTCTTAAATTTTGATTCAGGGTAGAAATCGGATAATACCTCTTCCCTACTTGGATTCCCATCACAGTGGGGATAAAATCCAAACTCCTTTGCTGTCCTTCAAACCCCACCATGACAAACTTCCACCTGCCAGCCCTCTCCACACCACTGCTCCCCACTCACTCTGCTTTAGCCACCTTCTGCCTTCTGTCATTCCAGCAGTACACCCAGCTCACGTGACCACAGGGCCTTTGCACTCATGGCTCTCTTCCATACACTCCTTCTCACCAGCCAGGTCTCAGCTTAAATGCCACCTCCTCAGAGAGGCCCTCCCTGACCACACTCCCCAGGGATTATCCAACCTCACCCCCATCACACTCCAGCCCATCACCTGGTTTTATTTTCTTTGTGGTGACCATGACAGGACACTGTCGATCAGTCCCTCTTGAATGCAGGCCCTGTGGGTATTTCTCTGTCTCATTCACCACAGTCTTGGCCGTTCCTAGATCTAGTGCCTGGCACGTAGTGGGCCCTCCATGTACATGCTCTGAACAAATGGATAGCTAAGTGTAGTTCTCTCCTGCTCCTAATCACTCTGATATGAACGTGTTCCAGTCTGTCCAAAGTCCTCTTTGGGCAGAGCCAGACGAACTCAGAATCAATCAGGACTTTCACCTCCCTCATCCTGGCAACAGTGCTCCTATTAATGCATCCTAAGAGAACATTCTCTTTGGAGGTAGACAAATCACTGTGACACAGCCCAAGCCTACCGGGGCCAAATCTCATCACTGTTGCCTCTATATTCACAGCAGGTATTTCCAGTTTTACAATGAGAACAATCCTCAGCCTTATATCTTAAGACCTCTTGGCTCAGAGTCACTTGTGCCAACAAACATTAGTTTCCCTGAGTCTCCCCACAGGACCTCAAATGACATACAGCCAGGAGAGCCAGTCAAGGTTCCAGCAAGGGCCCTGCCTCCTGCTGTACACACAAACCCCCACATGTCACCCCAGGGAAATAAGGCACTTGCCCACCAGCCCCAGGTTCTGTGTAATGATGATGAAAACTTCAATGCCTGAAAAACCCTCCTCTCAAAAACCCAGAAAATTGCTATTCAAGTTACTTAAGGAAAGCCATTATTTGCATAGATCGGGTGTCGCTACAACACTTCTGCATTTAAATGGTCTGTAATTAAAATCATTAATTGCAGAAAATAGTCACTCGTTAAGGCTATAATTTAGCGAGGTTCTCGGCATTTGAGGATCTGCCTTAAAGGTTGACGGATGACCCAGGAAACCACCAGCTCACAGGAACCATTCTGATGCCTGGGACAGTCTGCAGCTCCGGGTGCGCATGGCTCGCAGCGGGATCGGCTTGAGACCACAGCTCTCTGGGCCTCCGTGAGGCTCCACGATAACGACGGAGCTCACAAAGGCGAGACGGGGCAACCTTTCTGGGAAAAACCTGCAAGGGAGGGAGCATCCCTTTCTCGGCATCCAGGACAACGTGGGAGGACCAGAGGGCTGAGCGAGTTCAAAGTTTGAGTAAATCATAGTTTATAGGAGCTAGTGGCTTTAAAAGAGGCCTGCCGTGTTGAGCTATAAAAAGCCGGAGTTGTCTGGGGACCCGGGGTCTATTTTGGTAGCTGCACCAAGCAGGTGAAGCAGGTGGGAGGCGCGGAAGGGCGGTGCTCAGGTGCAGGAGGCTTCCCGGACGGCCCGCTGGGCAGGTGCTGCCACTGATCTCGCTTGGCGGACTGGGGGAGGGCCCCTAGCCATCCTCAGCCGAGCCCTAGCCATCCTCAGCCAAGGGGCACATGCTCAGTTTGTGGATCAAGGTGGGGGCAGCCCTGGGCCCCGGGCAGGGTCACCACCTTGCAAGTGGCACTTGGAGCTGGGACCCCCTCTCCGGGCCTGGGTCCGTATAGCTAGGTCCCACATGGTGACAGTGTGAAGGCAGCTCTGCTTGTCCAGCCTTGCCATGGGGCCAGCCCGCGGGAAGGGACCCTGACTGTCGGGGGTGGGGGGGAATGCCCACTGAGCCCTCCATGGGAAAGCCCCAGAAAGGAGGCACCCCAGTGCTGCCCCTCAGCAACCTGATGACACAGCCTCAACCCCCGGGAGGGGTGTGGTGTGACTGCTGAGTGCAGGCTTGGCACTTGCCCGGGTGTGCAGGCAGGCGTGTTTCCAGTGGGCAGACCCTGTGGGTCACAGTGTGCACGGCGCTTGGGAGGCTGTGACAAACGTCAGCTTTCCTTTCCTTCTGGGCACAGGGCACGATTACCCACCTCGTCCCCTTTGGAACTGGGCAGGGCCGCATCACTGCATTTGGCCAAGACAACACAGGAGTGGGAGAGGTGTGCCGCTGCCCAGCAGAAGCTTCGAGAGCTGATGTGTGGTTCACCACCTCCCTTGTGCGCTTTGTGGAAAATGCTGTTATTCTCGGTGTACGGTATCAAGGCATGTCTGCGTGTACATGTGGTGTTTCTGGGGATGTCCACATGGTGCTTCTTTTTGGGGTGTGGTCTTATGCACACTGTGTAGGTGGTATTCCGTATGTGTGTGTACACACAGTATTTCTGGGTGGACATGTGACCAATCCAGGGTTACAAGAATTTCATGCAAAAGTCAGCAGAAGAAGGCAGCTTCACCTGGACACAGACCTGAGTCCTCAGAAACCATCAACAGGTGGGACAACAGGGGCAGTGGCTGAAGGGCCTAGGGCAGCCGGCCGCCACAACGTCCCCTCACGAGGGCTCTCTTGGCCACTGCCAGGCCTGCACGGTGATCTGAGGAAGCTGGCCAAGGCCACTGTGTGGCACCCAGGGGCTGCATCAGCCTCAGGCCCTGTGGTGAGCACCCCTTCCGCTGAGTTGGGGCCCAACCCAACAGCTCTCACTTTTCTGGCTTTCTCGGGCAGAGCTGGAGGCTCTGAGACCCCAGACCCAGTCCTTGGCTGCACACAGCCCCAGGATTCAGTCATACAAGCTGCACAGACCACCAGCCACAGATCCACAGCTCAGCTCAACATCATCATCAAAGATAGGTAGAGACCCAGAAGCCCCAAGAGGGGAAGGAGCTTGCACGGAAACACCACAAATGAGAGCCTTCTGAGTCCTCACCAGGCTTAGTGGCTCCAGTTCAGCTCGTCTGAGAATCATGGTCAGTAGAGGCCCAGGGGCCACCCCGATGTCGGCCTCTGGGAGGGCAGCCACTGCCTCCACACCGAGCAACTGTTGCTTTTTTGGGTGGGGTGAGGCTACGTACAAGACCCGCCATCCTGGCTTCACCCCAAGACCCTCGGTGCCTGTGGGGGCCCCCAAAGAGCACCAGGAGGGGGTGTGCAGCGGACAAGGGCACTCACCTGCAGCTCGGTCTGGAAGAAGAACTTCTGTGGGCACTGCGAGCAGTCGTAGATCTTGTCCTCCTGCCCATGCACGGCAAAGATGTGCTGCTGCAACTTGTTGGCCTGGACAAAGACTGGACGCAGGCACGGCTGTCAGGGGCCACACTCCGGGGACGCCAGCCCAGACACCCCCACACTACTCATAAGGAGGGATCGCCCACCCATGGACACAGGTGACCAAATCCTGGGCCACTAGGAGGTCACTGCAGCCACGGGAGGGGGCCGAGCCAGAGGAGCCAAGCTCTGCCACTTACAGGCTGTACAGTGTTGGACAAGTCACTTAACCCCTCGGGGCTTCATGTCCTCCTCTGAAAAAAATGAGGATCATTACAGTATTGAGTGGCTGGGAGGGTCGAATGGCTTACTACTTGCAAAATGCTTTAAAAGATGGCCTGGCACATAATTAGTCCAGGGAACACCGGCGCCATCGTCAGCCTCAGCTTCACCATTTGCCAGATACCTTCCGTGTGTGGGCTCCTGACTCTGGCACAGGCCCTGCACTAGTGTTACCCTCATTTTACAGAAAAGGAAGCTGAGGCACTGGGAATGTTAAATGACTTGTTCTAGGTCCTGCTGCTAGCAGATGGCAGAGCTGAGATTTGAACTAAATACACTTAACATATTGTCTAGTGTAAGAAGGTGCTCAATAAACACAAATTCCTATTCTATTTGAGGTTGTTATCAGCATCCTCAGATCCCCATGCAGGGGCCCCGTGTCCTGGACCCGCGACCTGGCAGCTGAGGCCCCTCGGTGCCAGCCTCCACCTCGCCTGCAGAGTGTGATGGTAGCAGATGGGTGGAGGCTCCCAATTGAGGGGGAAGGGGCACCATGGTGTTCCAAGACCCTCGCGCACCCCAGTAGTGTGTGCGTGTGCGGGGACATCCTCCGTGGCCCAGCCCCCTCAGGCCCACCATGGAGCAGGTCGCAACAGTCCACGAGCAGCCCCGGCCCTGAGCGCACACAGGAGGTGGCCCCAAGGCAGCTGTGTGTCTGGGAGGTGAGCACTTCAGAAATCCCCTCCTGCCAGGCGCCCTCCCGGGGGTGGGCTTCCTGCCGTGGCAGACGACAGATGTCGGGGGAGGCAGGGGGAAGGCCAGGGCTCCCCCACGCACACCGGCTGCCATCTGGGCAGCAGGAGGGGGGATAGCAGAGCCCCTGAGACTCGCCTCGGGCCGGGACAGCCGCTCGCCTGGGCGGGCAGCCAGGCTGGGGGCTGGGGGCTGGGGGCCAGGGGCTGGGGACTCGGCCAGCAGAACTGCCCTTGACCCCTCCATCCTGGAGCACGGATGGAGCGTGGGCTGAGGCAGGCCCAAGAGGAAGGGAAGCCAAGAAGTGCATAGAGAGAGAGCCCCACAGTTGTAGGACAGAGCTCCCAGCTCAGGGAGATGAGCCTGGAGCCCGTGGAAGGCAAAGGTGGGTGACACTGGGCTGGAAAATTCAGTTGTGCCTAGGGGTGAAGGGTGGCTAGGAAAGGACCCTCCATCTGCCTAAGAGGAGGGGCTGGAGGTGCACGGGGTGTAGGCCAGCTCTGCGTGAGGCAGGCAGGGTGATGGGCTGTGGGGCCCTTGGGGACTCCAGGTCCATGTCAGTGCGGGAGCATATGCTGAGGTCCAACAATTAAAGGGCGAGGCCTACATCCTTCCCCCAGCTCCCCCCTCATCCCCTCACACACTTACCTGTGAAGCACACGGGGCATTTGAAGGTGCCGCCCATGCCCTCGAAGCTGTGCTCGATGAGGTGACAGAGGAGCTTGGCTGGGGAGTCGAACATCTGGTTGCACAGCTTACACTCGTGGTTGATGCCTTCCTCTGCAAGGAAAATGATGGCCAGTCAGTGACCTTGCAAACATTGGGCAGGAGCCCAAGGGCCCCCAGTATAGCCAAGGCCAACCTGTGCCTGGTCCCCAGACCCAGGGCTGGTGTGAAGGCCACAGATGCCAGGACCCATCCAGCTCCAGACAGTCCCTCCCACAGAGCCTAGAGACCCCAGGGGCCAGCCACAGATATGTGGCTCTTAAAGCCACTGTCTGCCTTCATTTCTCTTGTTGGTCAAGCAGCCAAGAATGTGTGCAGGCCACGGTCAACAGCCTGAATCTGAGACTCCACCATGTCACTGTGGAGAGGAGCCCAGGATGGGGTCTGCACAGAGAAAGGAGTCCAACCAGAGTTTTTAAGAATCTAGTAGAATATTTACTGAGCATATACTGCATGCCAGGCACTGCAAGCTAGGAATCCTGTGGGGAACTGAACAGATAACACGCTTGCCCCCATTCTAATGGTGGGGGAGACACATCATCAGGATGACCAATGTGTAATACAGCATCAGGGGGGATGTGAGAACATGGGAGGCTCCCTAGGTGACAGTCAAGGTGGGCCTGCGCTGGCTTGCCAGTAGCAGGAGAGCCATGTGCCTGAAACTCGGGGGTTGGGTTGGGGTGCAGTGGGGTCGGGTGGGATCGGAGGGGACACAGGGATGCACATTGCCCAGGGCCTTGCCAGCCACTGGCGGACTCTGGCTTTGACTCTGAGGGCTGAGCCACCATAAGTAGATGCCACCAAAACAACAAATGCTCTTTGTAAAATATTTGAAACAGATGGCCTATGGATAATGGCTGATGGACAAAGGGCGGACACCCTGTCCTTCCAGATCAGAACATGGCTCCATTTACCCACCTGGAAGCCGCTATGACCTTCACTCGAACCCAGGAGCCCCAAGCACCAGCTTCTCACCAGCATCAAGGGGTACAGTGCCAAAGTCTGGTGACCCAGCCCAGAGTCAGCAGGGAAGAGTTCAAACCCTGGCTTCTTCTCCACACTGTATAGCCCAGGGGGTGAGTGTGCTCAGAGTAAACGAGGTTCCCCGAGCCCCTGTCCCATGAGGCTGTGCGAGGCTGGAAGGGGCCAGCATCTGCAACCAGTGCAGCCCTCAGCTCAGCAAGGGGGTACGTCGGGGAGTCACCCTGGCTTGAGTGTCACGTCATCTGGGGTTGGAACCTGGTTCTGCCACTCACTGCATGATCTTGGGCAAGTTATACAACCTCTGTGTGCCTCAGTTTCCTCTTTTCTCAAGTACACGACAACTGCCTTCCTCACCACTACGCACCCATGAGAATGGCCAAAATCCAGAACCCTGATGACAGCAAGTCCTGACAAAGATGTGGAGCAATAGGAACTGTCACCCACTGTGGCTGGGAATGCAAAATGGCACAGCCACCTTGGAAGAGGCTTTGTCGGTTTGTCACAAAATTAAACCTACTCTTACTATACATCCAACAATCTCGCTCCTTAGTATTTACCCAAAGGAGTTGAAAACTTATATCCACAAAAAAAAAAAAAAAGCTATAAATGGAGATTTATGGCAACTTTATTCATAATTTCCAAACCTTGAAAGCAACCAAGATGTCCTCCAGTTGATGAATGAACACATAAACTGAGGTCCATCCAAAGGATGGATTATTACTCAGTGCTAAAATGAACGGAGCGATCAGGCCATGAAAAGGCGCAGAGGAAACTTCAATGCATATTACTAAGTGAAAGAAGCCAATCAGAGAAGGCTACCTGCTAGGATGCCAACTATTCTGGAAAAAGCAAAACTACGAGGACAATGAAAAGACCAGCTGGTTGCTTAAGGTGGGGGCAGAGATGAGCAGGCCAAGCACAGAGGATTTCTAGGCAGTGGAAATACTCTATATGATATTCTAATGATGGACACGTGTCATCACACATTTGTCCAAGCCCTCAGGAGGTACAACACCAAGGGTGAACCCCAAGGCAAACTACAGACCTTAGGTGATTGTGATGTGTCACTGTAGGTTCATCTTGCAAAAATCACGTACCTGGTCATTCTGGAAAGTGGCAAAGATAATGAGGAAGGCTATGCATGTGTGGGGCAGGGAATATAATGGAAATCTCTATCTTCCTCTTAATTTTATTATAAACCTAAAACTGCTCTAAAAAATATATAAAAGTCGGGGCGCCTGGGTGGCTCAGTTGGTTGAACATCTGGCTCTTGATTTTGGCTCGGGTCATGATCTCGGGGTCCTGAGATAGAGCCCCCTGTGTAAGGCTTTGGGCCCAGTGGGGAGTCTGCTTGTCCCTCTCCTTCCTTCTCTGTCCCCTCCCCCTGTGCATGCACTCTTTCTCTCAAATAATTAATTCTTTAAAAAATAATAAAAGCCTTCAAAAAAAGTCACATATATACCCCCCCACATAGCCTTCATCTTTTTTCTTTTTTTAAAAGATTTTATTTATTTATTTATTCATGAGAGACACAGAGAGAGAGAGAGAGAGAGAGGCAGAGACACAGGCAGAGGGAAAAGCAGGCTCCATGCAGGGAGCCTGATGTGGGACTCGATCCTGGGACTCCAGGATCACGCCCTGGGCCAAAGGCAGATGCTCACCACTGAGCCACCCAGGCATCCCTAGCCTTCATCTTATAGTGGATGTGACAATTAAATGAGTCAATACAGGGGCACCCAGGTGGCACAGTCGGTTGAGCATCCCGAAACCAAGATCTCAGGTCCTGATCTCAGGGTGGTGGAATCAAACCCCAAGTCGGGCTCTGAGCTCAGTGGAGAGTCTTGCTAAATTTCTCTCTCCCTCTTCCTCGGCCCCTTCCTGCTTGTACGCTCTTGGTCTCCTTTCTCTCAAATACATGAACAAATCCCACCCCCCACTGCCCCCCACCAAAAAGAGTAAACGAGTTAATACACGAAAGAGGATTGGACAGTCCCCGCACACAGCAAGTGCTCAATAAGTGTTTCCTGTCAGGTGTGCCAGCATCAGCGAGAGTATTATCTGGGACAGCCAAGGACACGGGCTCCCTCTTGGGCTCCCCCAGGGAACCAGCCTCACCAAAGGTGCCAGGTGCTCTGATTTGCCCTCAAAGGCAAGAATTAGGTAGCAGAGGGGCTCTGCCAGTGGCAAGACACAAACACAGATGGGCTGAGGCTCCTGGCGAGTCCCTGGGTCCCCAGGCCCTGGCTGGGGCTGGCAGGGACAGCACACATCCCCCTGGCCCAGCCAGCCCCCAGCCCCCACCTCAGCACCCCCCTCCGCCCCCCGCAGAGACACATGCACACACGTGCGCGTGCAGGTGGGCCTGCCCCACATAGCCCACTGGCTGGAATCTACCGGGTGTTCGCCGTGCCCCTGGAGCCCCGGCAACTAGGCCACATGCACCCGACAGAGAGCCAGGCAGAGCTTCCATTTACACTGGCAGAAAAGGAATTCATTGACAAGTTTGGGGACGCAGGGCAGGCTCAGCACGCTCGCCGCATAGGCCCTACTCACGTCCTCCACTTCCCTTGGGGAGACTCTCATCATAATTAGAGATGGCCTCCTGTGTGGGGGCTGCCTCAGAAGACCCCCAACATGCCCCCTGTCCCCCACACAAACGATGCTCCTCAGGGCCTGGCACAAAGTAAGGAATGAATGAACGAGAGAAAGAGAGGTACCACCCTTATGGGTGACCTCCCTGAATGTGGACACCTCTCGGACGTTAATAAGGCAGACGGTATGTGAAATGACAACCGTACAGAGGTTTCTATTATGGTTTATACTATACCTTAAGTTTAAGCTGATAAAAATGAATCAAATACCAGAATTAATCCTGCTCGCTGGTAAAACCCCATTTCTAGGAAAGAGAATTAGACCTCTTGCCAAGGTAAGAGAGCCAGCTGGGGGGTGGTACTCGGAACGGAACAGGATACAAAGGCCTCCCCATCCATAGGGATCCCACCTGCATGCCACCTCCAGGCAGGCTCCCCTGACTATGCCTGCATGCACAGTGGGACCTGGCTGGGCATGGTGATCCTGGATTCATCTAACCAGATCCTAGGAATCTTTCTGATCCTGCCAACTGGATTATGGACACAGATAGTGGCTTCTCCTTCTCCAGCCCCCACAGCATCAGGCCCTGCCTGGGCACGCAGAAGGGGCCCGGGAAATACTCCCAGCGGAGAGACACCCCTGGCTGGGCCCTCACTCCCTGCCCAGCCAGAGCCAGCTCCCCGGGGCGGGGATGGCAAAGGAGGATTTACTGCTCTCTGCCGAGCAGGGCCGAGCGGGGCCGAGCGAGGCCTTTATCCACTTGGCTGTGAATGGAGACGTGCCGTCTGATGCACAAACGCCGAGAGGACAAAGAAGGTTCCCGCAACTGATAAATCAGAGAAATCATGTCTGACAGTCACTTTCCGTTCTCCGAGTGCCGAGCAATTCATCAGCAGCTCCCCGTGATTCATGGACGCCGCTACACCCTGCACCCACGTTCATAAATATGTGCACAGTCAGGCAGCCCTTGGAGCCGCCAGCCGGTTCCAGGCCCCAAACAGCTGCCATGTAAGCAGATCGCACCCCCGAAGCGGTGTCGATGTGAGGTTGTGGGCTGATCAGATCAGGAGCCCGACAGGTGCATGCCACTGCTCTCTTGCCTCGCTCCGCCCTCCCTCCCGTGTTAAAGAGAGTCAGACCTGGGGAGCCCTGGGAGGCAAAATAAAACAAACACAAAGTGAAAGCAAGAAAGCCGGGGGGGTTCCCCCAGACCCGAGAATCGGGCCTTCTGGTTTGCAGACCTTCTTTCTGAAGGACAAGGCCCTCTCCCGGCCCGAGGGGGGTTGGAGGAGCTCCCTGGGGTGTCCGTAATGTGTCCCTCTGCCTCTCCAGCCCTCCAGGAAAAAGGGGGGTGGGGAGCTGCCCTAGTTAGTGTGCAAACAGTCCCTCCGCGTGCCGGTGACCCGATACCAGCCAGCCCACGGTACTGGCAGAACGTGCCGCCGCCGCCACCGCGGCTCCTTACCCCGCTGACGCGGACAACCTCGCACTCTGTCCCAAGTCGTGGGGTCCGCAGAGAGCGGCACCCTCCGAGAATAACTCTCCTGAATTCTCTAAGATCACGCAGCCTCGGCGGACACCTCGGAGCAGAATGACAAAGCTGTCTGGGAGCCCGCAGGCCCCTCTGCCCCGGTGCAGGGGGTGGGGGTGCGGGGGCTGGGAACTGGAGGATTTTGTGAGTTAAGACGCAAAATCACTTCCTCTCCTTTCTGTTCTTTTTTTTCCCCCCTTATAGCACATGACAGGCATCCATAAGAGAGACCTACACAACTCAAGTGAATTATGCAGCCCCACTCATTTGTAAAGTGAAATGCAGATTTTGCTTGCTCACTGTGCCAGAGCTTTCCTTCCAGTCCCCGTAAGTCGGGGCTGGCACGGGGAATCCATTGATACATTATGATTTTTTTTTTAAATAAAAATAAATACAAACCCAAACTGGCAAAGAAACAACCCAGCAAGCACGAAAATCCCAGAGTTCCCCCCTCCCACCCCAAACCAACCAACAACCCTCTTTTTTTTTTTTTTTTTCCCCTGCTCAGGAATAATAAGTGTTAATTTTACACTTCATTTCTCAAAAAAATAATAGGATGTGCTTTTGCTTAAAACCAAGTCAGCCTGCTGGAACCTTTCAGGCTGAAACTGTGTCAGCCCAAAAGAGGAGCAGAGGGCTTTGTGGAAGAGCATCGTGCCGAGATGATAGCTCCCTGTAATGTCCTCGGTACCGACTTTTGTCTCCAAAAGCATTTGATCCTGGCAGACACATACTTATTTCCATACAGGTCTTGGGGGAAGCCAGGAGGAGAGAGAGCTGATTATCAGAATCCTGAAGGTGAAGCTCAGGTGGGCCCCACTGATGTCAAAGGCAGGCCTGGGCACACATTTGGAGGCCATAATTTGCTGCCTGGGAGGGAGGGGCAGCAGGCTGCAGCGGGGAGTGGACAGGGCATTGTTCTCCGGCTCTAATGCACTGAGCCCGACCTGCTCCCGCCATATCGCTGGGCCTCGCCTGGCCCTTCTCTAGGCAGGGACCCCACTCGGGGAAGCTGACCCACGAGCGGTATCATTACGGCACAGACCCCTCCAAGAGCAGAGGACCAGTGACTGTCACCTGTGTTGACAGGGGGCATAATTAGCCACCTCCATTCAGGAAGCAGCAATTAAGGACACCAAAGTAAGGACTAGAAACACTTGACTTTGAGTCCCAGTTCCAGTCGTTCGCTGTGTGTACTTGGGTGAGTTACTTAACTTCTCTGAGCGTCAGCTGCGTCGGTTAGAAAATGGGAACAATCATCACAGGGTTTTTGTAAGGCCACCAATCAGGCTTCTTCTGTCAAAGGATGCCTGTCTTCAATGAAAACTCTCTGCCCCCCGACTGTCTCCTTGTCCTTGTCCCTCACTTCATTCAGGAGTCTGCTCAAATGCTAGCTCTACTAACAGGCCTTTCCGGATGCCCCCAGAGAAAGCAGCACACACCCCTATCCTTTCTAGCACCTCACCCACCTTCTAATTTCCTTTACGGTGCTTACCACCACCTGGCGTATGTGTGGGGGCTGTGAACAGAGTTCACCGTTTTGTTTTTGTTTTTTAACTAACTGACTCTTTCCCTCATACACATCTTATGCATGCACGCACGGAGTAAAGTGAGCTCCGTGAGGGTTATTTCGCTCATTGCTATGTCACCAGTGCCTGGAACAGGGCCTGGCACATAGCAGGTGCTCAATAAATAGGAAATGAATGATTTGTGTCAAGCACTTAGTACAATGTTTGGAGCATGGGGTAAGGTTGCTGGTAAATGCTGGTTATCACTCACCAGTGGTGGGTCCCCACCACCCAAACTCGCAGGACTGTTGGCTTATAGAATCTGTGCTTGCCTTCAGAGACTCGCTATTTGGATCCTCACAAAATGGCCCGCAGGAGTGTAGGCCTAGAGGGTCCTGCCAAGTGGACAGAAAAGGAAAAGAAGGCTTAAAAGGACAGCACCCCCCTACCAGCAAAGTGGCAGAACCAGGGTAAGGACATGTGGTCATCCCCAAGCAGCCCTCTATATCTTCAAAAATACCAAAAGAGGCCCAAGACCTGAGACCTGGGACCTGGGACCCAGCAAGCCACCCTCTGGTCCCTGATCACCTAGAATTCTGGGGAGAGGAAGACAGATGTACTCCTCCTGGTTCCCACATTTGAGCCTGGACACCCCCCTGCCAGCACCAGCTTCAGTTGGCAGGAGGGTCAGAACTTTCCCCAGGTAAGCAGGGAGGTAGCGCCCACAGTGATGGCATGGGCCAGCCCGGGGCTGTAGCACTGTCCCTGCAACAGCATTTCTGGGAGGGGATGCCCAGGCTGCCTCATCAAGCTGAAATCCTCTGTTCCCAGCTCAGATAATAAATTCACCAGCCTTCAATTCTGCAGCCCACCCCAAGGATCAGGTCAAGGAAAGACCCGCGAGATCCAGGGGCCCAGGCTCAGACACACACAGGGCAAACAGAGATAAGGAAGAGGAGGAACAAGGAGCCCAGCATTCATCCAGGTAAATGAGTAGGCAAGACGGGGACCCCAGGAGAGGACCCCTCTGATGCTGCCCTAATAAATAACCAACCACAAACAGGCACCGAACAGGAAATAGAAACATAGGCCAATGGGGGACACAGTCCTTTGTTCTCTGTAAGGAACAAAGACCTCTGGTGGAAGAGAAGAGGGCAGATACTAGTATCTGAGCAGCAAGATCAGGCTGTTTATCTATTGATTCTTATTAAATACCACAAGGAAATGAACCACGGCAGGCTGTAAGGGAAAGGGGGGGGGATGATAACTGACCTGGGAGCTGACAAGGGGCAAAGGAGGAAACAGGGTCTAAGGGGTGAGCCCTTCCCCAGAGGCCAGGCAGGAACTGGGGAGCACACAAGTGGAGGCATCCGCTGATCGTGGGACTCCCAACACCCTAGGGCCCTGGCCGCCCTTGAGGATCTACATCCCTGCTAGGCACGGTGTGGTCCCCAGACCAGAAGCCCGGGCACCTCCTGGACGCTGGTTAGAAATGCAAAATCTCAGGCCCCAGCCCAGACCTGAAGGATGAGCATCTCCATTTTAAAAGTGCCCTTGTGATTTGGGCATGCCTTCAAGTTTGTGGGGCAAGGAGCTCTATACAAAGGTTTCTGAGGATGCGGATCTTATTGGAAGCCTGTTGTCATGAAGCTGTGTGTTCACAGCTATGATCTTCCCAGGATTGTATGCTTTGGTCTCTAAAAAGGAGTAAAGTTTTCTACGGTGACTTGTCTACCTTTTACAGAAGACAGAGAAATATAACAACAGTGGGAAACACTCTTCTATTATCACATGAGAATGACTTGGGGTGTCTTTGGAGGGGCTGCTGGAGACTCTGGGGGTGGTGGCTGACAGTGTGTCGAGCACCCTGGTGTCTCCGCTGCCCCAGACCCCAAATGCGAGGGTGCTCAGGGCCGCCCAGCACCTCTCATCACTCAAGAACAGTGATGAGGCGAGCCCCGCCACCACCGCCCCCATTCCGGGCTCCCATTTTCCTAATTAATCCTGGAGGATGGGCTGTGCCCTTCCTCCTCCCCTCGGGGGCACCTTCCCAGGCCTCTCTGGCCAGGAGGGACCCATCTCAGGGTCCCCCGTGTTTCAGAAAGGCTTATAAATGAGCTCTGGCAGCCTGAACCAGGGCCCCACGGGGGACCCAGAGCCTCTTCAAAACAGAGCCCTGACAATTAGGCAGTCTGAGTTTTGAAAGGCTTGGGATTGATGGCGTGGACAGTAAAAATATCACCTGGGGAGCTGGGTGTAGTCCTCTGAGGGTTGCCTGAGGTCAGTTGCCATGGCAACGGAGAATGAGCTCAACCTTGTAACTGACCCTTATCTTTTTTTGATCTGTGGGCCACTTGGGGCCAAGGCTTGAAATCAACTGGAAAATAATCCGGTCACATATCAGAAAGAAAACTATTTATACTTATTTACCCAGGTATCCACCAACATCCCCATCTGGCAGAGACGAGGATGTCCGCCCCAATAAACCGATGTCGCTTGTCCAAACGGGGGCTGCCGGACTGCAGGACACAGGGGGAGACTGACCCCCCACCCCACCTCAGCAGAACGCAGCTCCGTCCACTCGCGGGCAGGTGCACCCCGGTGGGAAGGGTTCTCCTCCCCCCTCCCCGCCCCTCACTCATTCCTGTCTGAAGCACCGGGCCCTCTCGCAGGCCAGCATCCGGGAGAAATCCACCAGAGGAGTCTGGACTCGGGTTTCTCCTCTCATCTGCTGTTCAGGCGTGTCGGTCCAGCCTGGCTTGATCACGAGGCTGCTTGGCTTTCTTCCAGGGTCGGATGAGACTCTCCTCGACCAGAGGCGTGTCCCCAGCCGAGAGGCTGGGCCGAGCTGCCAGGCAGATGTGCATCTCTGCACCTGAGGGAGGTGTCCACGTGGAATTTGGGGAGGCAGGCTGGGGAGGGCCGACCGCAGGCCCTCCCTCCCGGTCCCACACCCCGGGAAGGCCTGACTAGCTCAGCCACCCCCACGCTCACCCTGGGGTTCCCATGGCAAGACAGCCATCTGGCCAAGGCACGTCTCCAGGACGCTGCTATCCTGAGTTATAAGTACTCGAGCACTCTCTTTTCCTCCGAAACTCAAGTCAGAAGACTCCAGATGGTTCCACTGACCGACTGCTCCCAAGAGCCACGTCACATGAATGTTAGTGAGGGGTCAGCTAAGCTTGAGGATGATTCCGGGTAAACGCCCCCTGAGATTTCCCATCACTGCAAACAGGACGGCTCCACGGACTGCCCCCCACTCACCCCCGTTCCATCAAGATGAGCTTCTTTTGGGAGTGGAGGGGAGACACGTGGCTGAAAACCGGGCAGCCTGTAGGCGATTCCTGGCTCCGCCTCAGACTCCGAGGGAGACTGGGCTGAGCGCGGTCCCTGTGCAGCTCAGTCCTCTGGCCTGTGAAATGGGCAGAAAGCCACCTCCCTCACAGAGCTGTTAAGCAGAGGGACTGAGAACATGGAGAACACTGACCACAGGACTACTGCCGAGCTCTCGAGATTTTGGACACGATTCTTCCCTGAAACTCACACCCAAGGCCTGTAACACAGCGTGCACTGTGCTGGGGTGGGGAGGTCCCCAAGCCAGCAGAGCCCCCACCCTGGGGAATGTTCCAGGAGCCCCTGACACGGCCTCTAGCATGTGGCGGCCCCTATGTCCATCTGGCAGATGTCTTAGTGTCAGTTTTCCTTGTCTCCATCCTCCTCCGCCTCCACACCACTCCCCATATCTGTGATGGCCAAAGTTGTATCCAGATTTCAAACCCTTTGTTCAACTGTGGCTCACTGCAAGCTTCCCTATTTCTGGCCCCCTGATGCTCCTGCAACCAACATTTCTTATTTCTTCATGGTTCTTTTCTTTGTTCCTCTGTCTTAAAACTCAGTGGGATTTCCGTGGGGTGGGGGTTCAAAGCAAGGCCAGGGAAAAGGGCATGACTCAGGTTCGTGCGGCATCCCCCCCGGGCTTTGGCCTGTCCTTCCTGCTAGCTTGGCCCATGCAGGGGGCTCCCCAAGGGCACCAGTGCTCCAGGAATCTCAAACAGAGGCTGGCCCAGTGCAGAGATCCATGATGGAGGGAGGCTCCTTCCAACACCACGGTCTGTTTCTGCACCTCCAGGGAACCCTGCCCCCAGGCGCCAGCGGTCCTGGGTGGTTAATGAGGAAACACACCACCTTTGCAGAGGCCTCTGCTTGCAAGCTTGGTGTAGTGGCTGACAAAGACATGGGTCTCTCAGCAGTCTCAGCCGTTTGTAATCTTCAGGACATGGTAGCTAGCTGTCCTCGGTGAAAAGAAAGTTACCGAGCAGGCCTGGGACAGTCACCAAGAGATGGGACGTGCCTATCTGAGCTGCTTAACAGAAAAAGAGCGAATACATGGGTGAATGACCAACTTGACCACAGCCGGAGCAGTGGACCTTTACTGGGATTTGAAGGAGAGAAAGTTCTACAGAATTCACATTTCTAGAACTGGACACCTGTGGATGAAGACATCCCCCTTCCCTGCTCACACACACCCCCTTCCACCTGGAAAAGACAAAGGCCTTCAGAAAATGAAGACCCCACTGCATCCCCTAGGGACCCACTAGGTGAAAACAAGTAGCTTATTCTTGCTTAACACACCAAGCACCTACTGATGTATGTCACTGATCTTCAGATTCAAGTTTTCCTCAACAAGGCAACTGCTTAAAAATCCATCATGTTAATAATCATCAGATTAATGCCCTCTAATAACATACAATTAACATGACAGGCAGGCCGCAAAACCCTTGTTGTCACCGACCCCGCCGGGGACACGTGAATTACCCCCGCTTTTACTACAAGGGTTTTCTCTGTGGCTGACAGCATTTCCCCTACCACGAAAGACCACATTTTTAAAATGAGCACAGCAATGCGTCAAAAATCCAGCGGTTCTCCACGTGCACAAATATAGCGCATCCACGTGGCACGCGAGATGTCCCCATCTTTTCAAAAGTTTTCCAACCAGGGAGTCTTGGATCTGTTCCTGCAGTCCCTAATAGCTGGAGCTCAGATGGGAAATGGCGATCCACCACCTCCATCCCTCTGACCACACTGATTGGACCCTGGGCATCCCCAGTCCTCAGCAACGTCCTGGGCAATGGTAAGTGACAAGACAGGGCTGGTTTCTATTGCAAAGTTTTCAAAAGTATGCATCCACTAGATCTGTGTGGTCCAATTTGGTCATTACTAGCCACGTGTGGCTATTTAAATCTCAACTAGGGGCAGCCCCGGTGGCGCAGCGGTTTAGCGCCGCCTGCAGCCCAGGGCCTGATCCTGGAGACCTGGGATCGAGGCCCACGTCAGGCTCCCTGCATGGAGCCTGCTTCTCCCTCTGCCTCTCGCTCTCGCTCGCTCTGTATCTCTCATGAGTAAATAAAATAAAATCTTAAAAAAAAAAAAGAATCTCAACTAATTACAATCAAATAAAAGTAGAAATTCAGTTCCACATTTCAAATTCTCAACAACAATGTGGCTGGCGGCCATGGGTTTGGACAGCACAGAATGTTTCCGTCATGGCAGGAAGTTCTATTGGACGGCGCCGTGGAGGCAGGGGTTCTCCCTGTCTTGTTGAGCACTGTAATCCCAAACCTACAGCTGTGTATGGCACACAGCAGGTACTTAAGAAATATTTACTAAATTGTAGTATATGTGTTTCAAAATGTTTTAAAGAACTCCTCATTCTTTATTCGTTAGCAATTGTAGGGATTCCCCTGAAAACTGCCCGGATGCGAGCCTCTCTGGCCTTCAACTTAAACCTCTTCCCTAGTAATCATGTGGCCCCTCTGCCCAGGGTAGATCAGAGTATGGGGAATGCAGAAACATTCAAGAGAACAAAGTTTTGGGTCACCTGGGTGGCTCAGTGGCTGAGCGTCTGCCTTCTGCTAGGGCATGATCCTGGGGTCCTGGGATCAAATTGCACATCCAGCTCCCTACAGGGAGCCTGCTTCTCCCTCTGCCTGTCTCTGCCTCTCTCCATGTGTGTCTCTCATGAATAAATAAATAAAATCTTTAAAAAAAAAAAAAAAGAGTAATAAAGTTTCTCTGAAGGGCATAACCCAAATAATTGGGCAACTTTGGACCAATAGGGCCCAAAGTAGATTGATAACAATTGGGTCACTAGCTAGTTTAGAAGCCCACCTGCTGTGCCACTGAGCCACCTCTCACTGAGCAACCTATGTCCTCTTCCTGGAGAAGGGCCCGAATGTCAGCAAACAGGACACCTGCCAGCGGTCAAGGCCAAGAGAGAGATTGCCGGATGCAGGGATGGCCCACCTTTAAACTGGCTTAGCCCCAAGGCTTGTGAAGGAAGTAAATGCTTGCATTTGTAATGCGTAGCTAAGTAGTTTGTGTGGTTTCTTATTCCGCTTCTGCTAGCTACAGCTCAAAGAACCGGGGTTTTACTGTGACCCAAGTAAAATGAAAATTGAACTAAAATTGGAAATTCAAATGCAACATGGAATAAATGAATACATTCAAATCAATGATACATCCTTCCAGTCATCACCTGATCCCAGCCATAATACCAGCACTGAGCCGACTTTGAGGGATCAATTCTCCCACAGTTCGGCTCAAAAGCCAATGAGACAGAGCAAAGCTTCGAGTCACACGCACGGTCCTCCAAGGCGGTTTCTGGGGTCAGGCTTCCTCTCGTCCACTCTGGTCTCCACACCCTCTCCCCAACCACTAGTCAAAAAATATCATCCCCCAGAGGGCAGAGGGTGGCCGTCTTTCTTTCTTCCTTCGAAAGACCCAGGACCGAGATAAACGAGGCCTATTGGAAGCTCCAAGCTCACAGCTAACATGAGTTCACTGATATGGTCTGCTCCCAGACCTAAGTTCTCCCAGACACAGCGATTGTCTGGGATGGTTTGAGCCATCCAGCACTCAGAGACCGGATGACGGGGAATCTGCCAACTTGGGGCAGCTTAGCCCCCCCAACCCCCAGCAGCCCAGCTCCCAGAGGCTGGCCAGTCTGCCTCCCTCCGTCCACAGCCAGATCTGTCCATCATCTGGTTGTGCCTCCACTTGGCCACCAGTGCCCCCAAATCTGGGGCCACTCCCACCTCACCCACCATTCCTAGCCCAACGAGGCCATTCACAGCCAGCCACGGACAACACCCATTCCCTGCCCAGAGGAGTAGGGGACAAGCAGCTGGAGCCCAGGGGAGCAGGCAGGCTGTCTGGGAAGAGGCTGGGGGGAGGTGGAGCTGCCCCTGTGCAGCCCTCCAGGCCCCATGCTGGCTCAATGAGCAGAACAGCTGCCCTTAGCCAGGACGAAATGCAAGCCGTTCGAGGCGCAGCACTGTGGCAGGAGAAGGCCCCGCCGTGCAGCTGTGGCTGGCACCTGCCTTTCTCCTTGGAAAGGGCAGCATCATTTACCTTCATGAAAATGTCCATCTAGCGCCTGGCAAGTCATCCACTGCTACTTGCCCTCCCGGCCCACCTTTCCATGTCTGCTCTAATCTCCCGTCCTTGCTCCCTCCAGCACACACTGACCAGAGAACACGCCCCGGGGTCTATGGCCATCATGGCACTCCATTCCTCAAGAACCTGCAGTGGCTCCCATTCTCCCAGACCAAAAGCAACATCCTTCTGCCACACCTAACCAACACCTCTGCTTTCAGCCACACCCACTCCCTCCTACCCCACTGGCTCCCTAATCCCAGGCCTTGTTCCTGACCCTGCACCTTTATTTGAGCAATTCTCAGTGCTTGGCGTCTGTCCTTCCAACCACGACATTCTACACTGACATTCAAGGCTCTGGGTCCAGTTGCACCTAACGCTATCCAGAGTTATGTGAAATAAAAGGTATCCTTCAAAAATTTTCTTCACTTAAGCTATGGCTTTCTCTCACTTGCAACCCAAATAGTCCTGCCTAATAAGTTCTCTATAGGAAAAGAAAAGCAGTTCTTTTATTTGTTGTGCCATGAACAGGGTCAGACAACATGAGGTGCTCAATCAATGTTACCAGTTTGGTCGGTGCCTAGATTCACAGCCCCACCCCCACAGCTCTGGATCCCACCCCGACCACTCAAGGCCAGGGGTTCCAGTCTCGTGCTGCCCCTGATGCAGGAGCTCAGACACGTGCCTCCAGGTCCGCAGAACCCCTGGCATGTCGAATGGTGACAGAACAGGATTGGGTCAGCCCTGGGACTCCACACCCCATGCAAAACGCTGTCCTCAGGGCTGAACATGGACCTCTGCTTCTGCACTCACTGCATTCAGTCAGCACAGCACACGGTGGGAAACAGAGCCTCAGATTCACGGTTCAAATCCCCCTCCTGCCACCTACCAGCCGTGGGATCTTGGATCAGCAGCTGTTCCCTGCTACGTAAAATGAGGAGTGTCACAGGGCCTACCCCATCGGCCCGCTGTGGGGTGAACGGCCCTCAGAGCTTCTGCGATGTTATGATCACCATCACTGTTAGGGACTCTGTGGCAGGCCCGGGGCGAGGCACCAGGTTGACAAGCCAATGACACACACTGTGGCCCCAAGTTCCCTGGAGGTGAGGAACCTGGGAGGCCAGGTGAAGGGACATGGCATGTGTGACAATGCAGCCACCCAGAAGCCCTGAAAGTACCCCAAACCAGGCCCTTAAGGACACGCAGTAGGGACAGGATCTAGGGAAGACAGATGGTCAGAGGCCCTTGCGGATGGAGATGTTGGTGGGTACTGGGTGCCCAGCAGTCCTGCTGGGCCCCTACCAGAGCCCCTGGTCCTCCTGGCATGCCACATCACAGCCTTGCTGCCCCAGGACCCAGGACCCAGGACCCAGAAGCTGTTCCACTGGAGGGTGGGCAGAAGGGCCAAGGCGTGGTGTGAGGACCCAGGGTCCTTGCTGTCATTGTAAGGCTTGGTCTGGCATGATGACACCTCTGGCCCCACAGGGCACGACCAGGAGATGGACACACACACACACACACACACACACTCCTCTAGAACCCATTTTGAGGTCCTGCAAATTAAAGGAGCTTCTCTCAATACAGAATCTCCCACTACAGCAAAAGCCATGACCCCCAATCCCATCCACAATGTCAACCTGAGACTCTGGGCAGAGGGCCATCCAAAGACGTTTTCTCTGCCTCCATTTCTTGCCTTGATCACACCCTCAACGCACAAGGGCTCGACCTCAATGGCAGTTTAGAAACCAGAAACCAGATTCTAGGGAATTACCTTACGTTCTGGTTCCAAAATCAAGAGCGTGTCTTGGCTTCCCTAGGCAGGGACAGTGCCTAGCCCTATCCTAGCCTCCATCTGGAGGACTCCCTTCTCCTTGTCCAGAGTTGAGAAAAGCAGAAATCCCATGCACCTGCAGAGAGCGGTGTACATGTTGATGGGACTGGGATCCCACCCAAAAATGGGAGTCCAGGTGGCCTTCTGCCCACTTCACAACAGAGGACACCCCGTGCCTCCCCACAGGCTGAGTCCTCCCCGGAAATCCCTACCACACCTTCCTGCCCACAGACAGAGGTCTTCAGAGTATAGCTCGAACTGCCACCTCAAGAGAAACACGTCCTGTCCTCCTGCCCCTCATCTCCAGCCTCATAGGGGACCTCTGCTCTTTTGCACCCGAAAACTATCCTTCCCACCCTTGGCATAATCACACCTGCTCACCCCCTCCCTCCCCCAGCCTGGGTGTCGTCCAGTGTCCAGCAAGGTGGCCGGCACGCAGTGGGAATCAACGCTTGCTTCGTGGAATCAATAGAGCTCTCTAGGGATCAACAATATTTAATCCCTGCCCACAGGACCAGGCACCAGCGACAAACGCCTTCTCTGAGAGGACACGTATAGCTTTATTCCATCAGTCTTCCACCTCACATATAATTAACCTGGAAATAAAACCAGGTACTCAACACAATCCTATTTTGGTGGGGTTTTTAAAAAACTTTTTAAGATTTTATTTTTATTTATTCTTTTATTTTTTAAAGATTTTATTCATTCACTCATGAGAGAAACAGAGAGAGAGGCAGAGACACAGGCAGAGGGAGAAGCAGGCTCCATGTAGGGAGGCCAATGCGGGACTCGATCCTGGGACTCCGGGATCACGCCTTGAGCCGAAGGCAGATGCTTAACCGCTGAGCCACCCAGGCGCCCCTTTGGTGGTTTTTTTTAGAAAAAGGAGTGTGTGTCACTACATGCGTATGTGCTTTTCGAAATAACCGGTGAAAGGACACACGCAAAGGCATTAGAGGGTCACCTCTGGCTGGCAGGGCAAGCCACTGACCTCTCTGAAGCCCAGGAGGACCAGACGAGGCAGCCTGCAAAGCACTGATTTGAATGCAACTATCAGCCATTAGTACAGTCACATCATTGTTATCCTTAGGTCACTCTCCTTGTGGCTCGGCTGTATTTTCTAGTTTTCCTGCAAGGAGCATGAGCAGCTTTTATAATAAATAGAGAGAGTAACAGCTTTAATTTTAAAAAATAAGTCTACTGATTAATGACAAAGACAAGGACAGCAATGACAGCGTGCCCTCTCTGGTGTTCCCACCTGGAAGGTGAGGTGGTTGGACCAGAGCTCTCCATGGCCCCATTCCCTCCCTGCTCTGCGGTTCTTCCCAACAGAGACTCTGGGCAGCAGCAGCAGCAGCAGGTCCCACTCCTCGCTCCTTGCTGCCTGCCAGTCCCTGCAGGGTCCCCACCTCTGCCCCTATCGCCTTGGCTCCATTCTATCACCTGTCAAGTGGGATGGGCAGGCCACTTTGCAGGTCTGGATTGTGCTACTGTGCATCTTGGCAAGTCCCTTCTCTGTGGTCCAGTCTCCCCATCTGTAAGATGGGGACAGGGGGTATGATCCATAGAGACGTATGCAGCTTGGATGTACCTGCTGCACCCTCACAGGCACTAGCTCGGAGGCATAGCTGGCCAGGAAGGTGCTCTGGGAAAGTGCCTGTGACCATCCGTTCCCACACCGGGCACTAGGCTGCGGGGAAGCTGGTGGACTTTGTTCCGGGCTCCTAGTGGAGACTAGGGGAGCAGGGCTGGTAGGATTCCACCGCCACAAGACCAGAGGCCAGAAGCAGTGGGGAGATGGGAAGTGAGGTCCCCAGTGGGCAAGAGATGCCAGGAAGGCCACGACCCCAGGTGAGGAGGCTGGCGGGCAGGGGCCCCACCACCAAGTGCAGACGTTCTTAGCAAGCACTGCCTCTGCCTGGGTCCAGGACGGCCCAGCCCGCAGGGGAGGCGGCGGCTCCAAGGGCTCGGCAGGCCAGATGCAGCCTGCCCGGATCTGTGCCCTCCGTGAGATTGGAGATGACAGGCTCTGGGGGCAGGAGGAGCTGGGTCACAGGAAACTTGGCACCGATCAGGGCAGGGGGAGCAGCTGGGCTCACAGGGCCCGGAGGCCCCCACCCTCTACAGGGCCCAGCGAGGGGCTCTCCCCTCAACCCTGCAAGGCTTGAAGTGCTCCCGGGCTGAGGTTGGGGTCAGACTGCTGCCCCTTCGCGTGCCGCCAGCTTCCAAAGAGGTGGGAGGAAGTGGTCCAAAGACCCAATATTTGTACTTCGAATGCTAATTTGACATAGAGGAGTGGGCATGGGGGAGTGTTTATAATCAGCACTCCAATAAGCCCACAAATGACGCCAGTATTTTATAAGCTTGTTAGAAACAAATCACCCCTCAGCTGATATTTACTTACTGATGAATCATAAAAGGGCTCAATATACAAAGACAGCATCCAAAAAGAAGGTCTTTCTCCGGTCCCATCTTCAGCAAGAATGTCAGGAGCCTGAGCCCACTGTCCCCCAGCCCCCGTCCCCAGCCCCCTCCCCTGCTCCGGGCAGCCTGGGGTGGGGGGAGGAGGGGGCAAATCACTGGCACCAGCTCCACGCCCCCCCCCGGCCCCCCACCCATCAACTGGCCTAATCGGAGGCTCAACCCGGCGCTCAGGAGGCAGCTCTGTCCTTCTGCCGCCCCCGGAGCCCCCGGAGTCCTCTGCGGGAGCAGATCCAATCCAGCTAATTTGCATAATGATGAAGCCCTCCAGTGCGGGCTGGGTCTTAGGAGGCTTGGGAAGAAATATGCCCTGTCCTTTGGAGAGGCACACAGAAGGCTCCGTGCAGCCCGGGAGGAATGGGGCGCCCGGCGGGTGGGCGGGCGCGGCGAGAAGCTGCAGCTCGCCCGCCAAGGACAGCGCGGCTCTGCTGCCCGCTGAGCCTGTGTCCAGCTGGCCCAGCGAAGGAAGCACTGCCCAGGGCTGTAAACCAGCAGGAAGGAGGCTCAGAGTGCCAGCTCCAGACTCCGGCTGGACAGACCCAGGTCACAGCGACCGCCGCTCGCTGGCTGGCTGACCTTGGGCAAGCCACTGACCTCTCCGCATCTCAGTAGGGCCAGACAAGGCAGCCCGCAAAGCACTGATCCCAAAGCCCCGAGAGCACGCAGTAGCTGCTGGCCATTATTATAGTAACATCGCCATCCGTCCATTTGTTTATTCAGCAAATGCCAGGTATTGTGCTGGGAAGTCCAGGAGACACAGGGACACATATCCCATCTCTAAATCACTTGTGGTGACAAAGCCATTCTGCAGGTCCAAAGGTGAGGGCAGTGCTTGCCCTTGAGGTGAGAGAGTGTGGAAAGGGGGTGTGGGGAAGCCACTGGAGGGCCATCAGGTTCCGCTTCTTAGTCTGGACGCATTCGGTTTCTGAAAATTCATCAAGCTGAACGTTTATGATTTGTGCATTTTTCTAGACATACATCATACTTCAATAAAGTTTTTACAAACCTCTCATCCACTTGAGAGAGATCAGCCAAGTACATACATAACACCAGGCAGGATAATCAGCTCCTTAAGAAAGGTGGATTTTAAAAAAATAGCAAAAATAAAGAAGAGTGGATAAAATGTTAGGGGTAGGAAGTGGGACAATACTGCGAGGGAAGAAATCCCTTCTTCGTGAGGTGAGGATCACTCTGGCATGTGTCTGGTGCGTAGCGGGTACTCAATATAGATACTTGCTCAATGACTGAGTGACACATGGCTTCCTGGAGGAGGCGGTCTTGGAGGACCAGGTTCAGATGAAGAAGAAGGGAGGGCATTCTGCAGGGGACTGTCTCCAGGGGCAAAGGCCCTGGAGTGGCTTTGTTCTGGTGACAAATGCTCACTGGGCCAGGTGCCACCCGCAGCAGTGATCCCAGGAACAGGACGTATGCCTTTGCTGGGCTCATGGTCTGAAAGGAGCCAAACATCCAGGAAGCAATTCCAGGGGAATCAGACCATTCTCCCATTCTGCCAATACTGACTGAGTGTCCAAGTGCAGAGGACAGTGCTGGGGGCTGGTGACATGCAGGTGAACAGGATGACCGGGCCTCCGACCTCACAACACCCACTGCCTCTTGCAAGTAAGTGCTTTTTTTAAAACTCCACTGTGAATAACATGTCAAACCTAAAGCTAAGCCAGCTTTGCACGGAGTTAGTCACTAATCATCACCCAGTGCTATGAGGCTGGTGCTATTTTATTCCCATTTTACAGATGATGATACTGACACTGAATGAAGTTAAGCAACTGATCCAAGGTCACAACGCTTACGGATGAGGCTGGCACAAGAAGACATGGCTCTTACCCTCTGCACTGCCTCTGGGTGCTGGTCAAGGAACCAAAGATGACCTTTCCCCTTGGCCTCTACAGAACATTTCACACCCATGGCTCCCTCACAGACCTGGGAGTAAGCTAGATGGAGGCACCATCCTTAGACCCATTTTATGGATGGAAAACACTGATATCCTAAGCACTGGGCCACAAACGGTGGTAAGTGACAATGGAAATGAATCCCAGGGGCTCAGTTCCTTGTCCATGCACTTCCCCTCCCATCAGATGCTGTGGGGTGGGTCAGTGGAGGCTGTCCAGAAGAGGAGAGGCCAGGGGGGCTTGGCAGGGGCAAGCCCAGCATGCCAGGATGCAACGTGTGCAAGTCTGGGCCCCGGACCCCGCAGGACCACCCCATCTCATCGACCCTGCTCAGAGCTCACAAACTACGCGGGCATCGTTCCCAGCCCTGCCCACCATGCACCAGCCAGGGGGGACCCCCCACTCCACCCACTCACCGCCCGCAGCCCCAGTGAGAAAAGCAATCACAGCTGAAGCAATAGCTCATGCTGAAACAATTCTCCAAAGCTGCCTGTGAGCAGACATTGCTGCTTTAAATGGCGATTTTGCAGTTTGGGGTGCAAAATTATTTTCCATGGCACATGGGGAGTGGGCAGAGTGGATTTGCCTGTGCTGAGCTGAGGTCCTGCATCCCAAGCAAACGTGAACAGACGCTGGCGGCGACTGGGCTCGCCAAGCCTCAGCTGCTACGGCTCTGAGACAGGACAGGCGGACTAATAATTATTACCATTTACTAAGTGCTGACTATGTGCCAGGCATTATGCTAAACACTTTCCATCTGGGATGAGCTCATAAAATCTCTACGAGGAGGTAACAGTAAGTGATGGAGCCCAGCATTCCAGCCACAGAGCTGTGCTCTTAACCCCTGGGCTGCACTAACTTCCTTACCATTATTAATTATTACCATTGGTAGTAGGATAAAAGCAATTAAATTCAATACTTAATTTCTGTTATGTGCAAAGGCATAGGGCCGGGTGTTCGGAATATAAGCAGGACTAGGAACTAAACCGCCTGCAAGAAGTTCCCTATTATTACCCTCACAAATGCAGTCATCTTATCACTGAGGTTATTTTTAATGATCAAGCACTTGACCAGCACATGGCAAGTCCACAGTATGTGTCTTTGCACTAGGCCAAAAAAAAAAAAAAAAGTTAAGACACACATACATTCACTCAAACAGTTACTTTCCCACTTCCAAACAGTGACCCTTTAATGAAGAAACCACGAGAAGCGTGTCCTTGGGTAAGTCACTGTCCCTCTCTGAGCTCCAAGTCTTCATTCGTTGAGAGGACAAGCTGGGATTAGAGAACTCACGAGGTCCCTCAGAGTCTGGGGTATCAGGGTGAAGGGCCAGTCCCCACTCGAGCTATAAAAGTCCTTATCAGATCGTTGGAGGATATCAAGGAATAAGCAACATGAATTTCATTTGAAATTTCAAGATTCAAACTCAAGGGCCAGACCTCAGAAAGAGACCCTCGTAGGGAGCACACAGTAGCAGCTAAAGAAATGTTTCTCTAGAAGCTCAAGCTGTCATTAGGACACAGAAGTAAATGCCAAAGCTGATAGGCTGTGGGCAAAATGCTGAATTTTAATGCTTTCGGAATATTCCCTGCAGTCCTCACTACTTCCTATTATTTATAGCCACAGCCCCGCCCTCTCTCTGCCTGATTCTCAAAGGTAGCTGAGTTTGTGACCTCTGTTAACGAAAAATTCGTTTTTCAAAGGCAAGGCAAGAGGGAGGAAAGAGCCTATTTGTAACTGGGAGACATGGATGCCTGATGCCTCTAAAGCTGTGTGACCTTAGGAAAGTCGCCTAACTTCTCTGAGCCTGTTTCCTCACTACCAATAGTGGGCACACATCTGTATCTCCTTGATAGTTTTTCCAGGAAAGCAAAAAAATAAAAATAAAAAATAAAAAATAAAAAAATCGACCAGCTTCCTGGCCCTCCCAGCACCCTGAAGAGAATCATGAAGGTCGGGGGAACCAGCAGAGACCCGTATCAGTCAGGGCAGGAAGGGAAATGTGTGGTAACGAGCAACCTCAAAGCACAAGCTGCCAACAACAAAGGTTTATTTTTCGTTTGCCCTTCATGTCCATTGCAGGGGGCTCTGCTGGTGGGCATCACTTGGGCACCTAAGGTGGGGAGCACCTGCATCTCTGGCATTGTCAGCTGCCGCACCTGTGGAACAGAAAGTACCCTAAAAGGTGTCACCTCGCCATTCAATGCTCCAGCGGAGAAGTGACACAGGCTACTTCCACTCACAGCTCTCTGGGCAGACTTAGCCACAAGACCCCACCCAGGACAAAGGAGCCAGGCTGTGTCATCCTACCACATGGCAAAGGATGACACTCCTCATGGCCCCGTTCATCAGAGCCACGAGGCCCACCAGGGCACTCCAAGAATCTCAAGACGGGCAGAAGTATAAGAAAGGAAACGCAACCAGAACACCCCCAATGGTGACAGCCTTTCAGAGAACATTCCAGCCCGCCAAGGCCCAGGATTTGGAGGGGTGAGAAGCAGGCGCCATGCTCTGGGTCTCCCTGGGTCTGCTCCAGGGTGGCGAGTGGGGCCCCCACAGACAGCTCCAGCCCCCACACCCTCTCCTGAAGGCGGAGGTGACGTGCTCCTCCTGGCCACCCTGCTCTCGGAAGAGCACACCAGGTAAATGCCATGTGCTGTCCTGGGGCTTTCCGCAAAAGTCGCTCTTGACGATAATGGCTTTAGGAGGCTATGCAACCGCACGCCTGGCATCTAAAACGTCGTCAGAGGCCAGGTGTTGCATCTCTAATTAGGATGGGGATTTTTTTTCACCCCACGCAGAATTTACATAATTGGGAAGGAGGTTACAAGGAGGACCCTCCCCACCAATTGTGCGTCTTCCAGGCCTTCCTTCCACTTCCCCTTGCACACTTCAAATTTAAGGGAGAAATGAATCGATTTGAATTTTTTGAAATTAATTATCATCATTGCCATGGCAAATGTATCCACCACCTTCCTTCGGGAGTTGAGAGAGGAGGGGGGTGATCTCCTGTGGAGAGGAGCCCTGGGAGGTGACACGCGTCCCCCCCAGCCCATCCCCGCCCCTTGTACTCTTAAAGAAAAACCTTACCTCACCCAGTCTCACCCAGCTGGATCTCAGAGCACCTCCCGGTTTGGTCTGAGCGTTCTTCAGAATTTTTTTAGCAACCAAAATTAATGCTTTAAAATGTCACTTGCTACAGTAAAATTTATCAACATTATTATATACCATAGAAACTGCCATCCCAGACAAATGCACGACATTAAAATTTGGTCTAGAGCTCCCCAGAGGAAACGTTTGCTGCAATTTGTATAACAGTTTATATATTTATGCTATTTAATGGTACAAAGCAATAATTATGACTTCATTCACTGATAAGCAACGGCATTACATAAATCTGATGCGGATTTAGAACATGCCAGCTCTGACACCAGTGTACTAGTTGTAAATTATGTTGCCGTTAAAAAAAAAAAATCCAAGCAAATATGAAGGAGCAGCGGGAAACTAATAATGCATCTCCAGCTGTTCCAGTTAACCTGCAAATGTGGCCATCTGCACCTCGGGAGAAAGAGAAGGGGAAAGACACGGGAAGGCGGAGCAGAGCAAAGGGAGAGAGAGAAGAAGCTGCCTTCTGGAAGCACAAAGCCTTCCCCCGACATCCAACCAATGACCTTGCTCTCACGACATGGCAGATTGTGCCCAAATCAGGAAAAGTTCCCAAAGAGTAGAGGGTCCCCTCTCCACTGCTTCTCTGAAACTCACGGCCAGCCCCACGCACTCCTGTCCCCTTGCTAAAAATACGTCTCCAGAGTCATCTCTCCTGCCCGGCCCTTGCAGGAGGCTGGGTTTCCACCCCGGATTTCCTACTTCCTGCTGCACCAGCCTGACCAGGCAACATCCTGGACAACTTTTCTTTCATTTCTTTCCCTCTTCTTTTTTAAATACCTCTTCACAGACCCATCTTGCGTTGTTAAGGAAAGGTGAGGTGGGGGAGGGTGGCAGGAAAAAAGTCATCATTGTCATAGATGTGTGCCCACTTCGTGTGGTTCAAAGCAGAGCCGGGGGCACAAAGGTTCGCACAAAGCAAACAACACAGAAATGCTCAGGCAGGCTGCAGGTGACAGGTCTGGCGCCCACTGACCGTCAGCCGGGCTCCCCACGGCTGGAGCTCAATGGCTCTCAGCTCGGCCCGGGAGTGGCATGCAGAAGAGGTGGTTGTGTGGGCGATGTAAGGCTGCCAGCCCATATCCAACCCTTCTGGGGCCTCCCCCAGCCTCCCCCCAGAGCGCACAGAAGAGCTCTTCCCCAGACAGGCACAGGGCTCTGCTCAGGGACGGGGCTCCCATCAACCGCACATCAGCTGCTCCTGCCTGGGACGGTCCTTGGGCTCTGCAGGAGAGCTAACGCACTGCAGGCCCCATTTTTATCTCCTCCCCTCCAGAGGTTAGCTGAGGAAGACCCAAAGGGTGATAAATCTGGTACCTCACCCCCTTCTGCACACCTGAGAGTGTACAGACACACACCTGTAGTGGTAACAGCTAGCAATGAGCACATACGGTGCACCTGTGGGCTCAACGCGTCACACGACTCCCTCCCTCATTGAATCTTCCTAACAGCCCTTTGTGCTGGACACTGAATGACTCCCATTTTACAGAAAAGAAAATCGAGTCATGGAAAGATTATTACAACTTTCCCAAGATCAGCTCAGCTGGTGAGCTACGCTTACGAACCATAAGGTTTAGAAGAGTGCTCTTAGAAGAATGCTCGCCAACGAACCCATGCTCTTCCACATTGTTAAGCTGTAACCTATAGCAAGAAATCTACACATGATCTAGTCACACACTAACACACATGTGAAGTCAAAAAAAAATCTTAATCTAACTACATGTGAGCTTATTAAGTAAGTGTGATGTCTTCTGGCGTTTTCCTTCCTTTTGCTTACACTTTTCCTTCTCTCTTCCCTTCCCTCGATTCCGTTGCATTCTGCTCCGTCCCCCACTCTGCTCTGCTAATGCTCTACTAATTCCTTTTTCATTTTATTGGCTGGGACTGCCCCAAGCTGATGTGATTTGCTAGTGGATGAGATCCTACAACTTGAAAGCCTCTGGCTTGCTTCAACTCCCTCGTTTTACAGAACGGAAGCTGCGGCTCAGAGATGACAGCCCATTTTTCGAAGATCACATAGGTTTGTGGCCCAGCCAGAACCCAGGCCCAGGCCTCCGGCCCTCTCTCCACCAAACCTTGCAGTGTCCGGCATCCTTAAGCCCTCCCTGGGCTTCCCAGTGCTCACTGCTGACCACCCTAGGGACAAGAGGGTCCCCGGCCCCTTCGGGTGCCTGCCTGCAGCTGGGCACAGACAAGGGGATTAATATGTGGGTGAGGCAAGGCACGGGAATGACAAGGACACAGGAAGAGGACAGAGCCCTCAAGTAGAGCTCCCAATTCATTCGGTCAACAGTTCTGGAGTGGGCTTGACCCAACCAGTCTACCCCTGAGGGCTACACCCCAACTGCCCCACAGCTGGCTGGGGAGAGTCAATATGATAGGTCTGCAGACAGCGCTGGGCACACGGCCTGGCATAGCAGTGTCCTCCACTCTGGCCAGCGCTCCTTCTGCTCCTGCAGGGAGCCCTTCACAGCGGGGGATGTGGGGAGCTCGCCATACCATCATGGACACACAGAGGGGACAGAGTGGGGTGTTTCGGGGCACCTGGGTGGCTCAGTGGTTGAGCGTCTGCCTTTGGCTCAAGTCATGATCCTGGGGTCCTGGGATCTAGTCCCGCATCGGGCTCCCCACAGGAGCCTGCTTCTCCCTCTGCCTGTGTCTCTGCCTCTCTCTGTGTGTCTCTCGTGAATAAATAAATAAAACCTTTTAAAAAAAAGAGTGGGGTGCTTCTTGTGCCACAGGCAGTATCAGCACAACCTCCCGAAGGCTTGGGCTCTCCCTTGACGTCAGCATGTACCAAACAGAGTGGTCACTCCGGTCCCACTTCCATGTGGGTCCCCAAAAGGAAGGCCCTTCTGCCGGGACGATGGGTGATGAGCATGGTTCCCACCCCCCCCTTCCTGCTTACAACTTCCTATCATTCTGACTAAATGATTTTGCAATGAAGAAAACAATGGTTTTGGCTGCTCCAATTTTCACAGATCTTCAACAACCCTAGTTCAAACGTCCAGCCACGAGCTGTCCCCCCTCCAAAGCCTCTCCCTTCAACTCCAGTGGCATCAGTCACTTTCACAAGCTGCGGGGCATCGGTTCCTATCAGGACCTCAGAACACAACTCCATCCATCCCCCTGCACATCAGCTTATTCACAAGACAACTCTAAGTATCGAGGACACGGTCCTTTTATTTTTATGGTCTAAGCAGCATCAATTCCAAGAACTAGAAAAACAATCCCTCAGTGGGAACCTATTCAGTGACTCGCCCGGAAGGTCCTGGAGGCCAAGCTAGTAGCTCTGTCTTCTTAACAGCACGGGGACAAAGGACAGCCAGGCCTGAGGGGTGGGGTCAGGCCTGTACATACTTCAAAACGCACAGGGTGCGTTTAGGCTGGAACCCAGAGAGCCCAATTGGTTAGGAAAAGCTGGCACTTTCTCCTCCACTGGAAGAGCAAGAAGACCGTCCAGAGCCCAGGGGGCTTGAGTCAGGGAAGGGGCTTGCAGAGAAGACACAGGGAGGGAAGACGGGGGCAGGCCCCCGATGCTGGGACAGTGACATGTTCATGCAGGCAGGTCAACCAAGTGGCTCCAGCTCTGGCTGGGACCCAGGGTATGGCCACTACCACCCTCAACCCACAGCTATGGTTTTCTTTGAGGGGGCCTATTATGTGGGGCTTTGTAGGGGGTAATTAGTTGCCAACATTTAAAACAACAAGAAATTTTATATTAAAATATGGATTTGGGGCTTCTGTTGAAAATTCAGAACATCTGGACTCTCCAAGATGCAATCCCACAGGACAACAATGGATAGGCACAGGCTGTCTGCTAGGACACAGGAGCCCCCACTGTTCCCAGGATGGATGCTTTACTTGCTTTGCAGACACAGTCGGTGGCACCTGGATAACCCCGGTAAAAGAAAGGCAGAGGAGGCCCAGCTTCCAGCGCCGACTCCCTGTGTGACCTTGGGCAAGCTCCTGCCCCTCTCTGGGCCTCAGTGAGAGCTGTACAGGGAAGGGGGTAGAAATCCACCACCCAAGCACCTGGCGCCCCCATGACACCACCTCGGGCTCCTTCAAATGGTGAGAAGAGGGGCTGGAGCTAGAGCGAGGTGCCAGTGTGCCCTCACAGCCAGGCCCACCACCGTCCCCAGGGCTGTGCTGACGCCACTCCTCGGCAGCTTGATATGAATATTGTGTCAGAGACTGGAGATATTAAGAATGACAATGCATTATTACTGCAGCAGGGAACTCTCCTGAGTCCTAGAGATAGGATTTCGAAATCCTCAGCCAAAAATCAATAGTAATGCCCAAGAATTTATAAAAGAAGCACGTCAGTCTGCATTTGAGAAGACACACTTTCGGTTTCTGGCTAAACCAAAGGGACAAGCGCAAGTGTGTCATTCTGGTAGGGCAGGAAGAAAAAGAGAAAACCACATGCATGATCCCAGGTGATGGAAGGCACCTTGCAGGCTCGCATTCAGAAGCCAGGCCGAGATCCCTCAAGGCAAAAGAGAAACCAGGGGTACTCCCCTAAAGAAGGGCTCCCTCTGACCCCTCCAGGAGGGGACAGGGATACAGGAGAGCCCAGTTCCCTGGCCACTCCTGGACCCACTGTGTCCTGGAGACCGGTACCCACAGGGTGAGCAAGAATGAATAGCTGCAGGGCCTTAAACACCTTTAGGTCTACCCCCAGCTATAAAATGGGCATAAGATAGTGGCATTCCCTTTCTCTTAGGATTGTGGTGAGGACCGAAATTCATTTTACAAAACCAAAGGTGCTTTAGGAAGCATTAAGACCAAGCACAAAAGGCACTGGCTCTGAAGGCAGAAGGAGCTTGAGTTCAAACTCCCACTCCACCGCTGCAAAATGACGATAAGGACACTTACCTTGTAGGGACATCATAAGGGTTAGAGGTGGCATCTGCCTGGTGTCTGGTACAATACAGAATCTCAATAACCGACAGTAGTTTCAATACTACAGTCATTATTAAAAATACAAACAAATATAAGGTATCATAGCATTACAATCTGATAGTATTTCTTAGTAACAAGAGTAGTAGATGAGTAGATTAGTAGATCAGTGGATGGTTTTAAAAGTCTTCACGAAATATTGTTTTTCACTGGTGCAAATCTCCCCAGTTTCCAAAATGTTTCCATAACCTTTTTCTTGAGTGATGATGCTCAAAAGATGGAGGGAAAGATTCCCCATTTGACAGGAAGCTGAAGCCCCCAAAGGCAATGTGACTGGACCAACGTCATTTACCAAAAAGTGACAGGGAAGGGTGGCACTTCCTCCTAGCACAGTCCCATGCTGGAGGCAAGGGGATTCCCAACCTGTCTCCAGCACCTATTCTGTTTCTAGGCTTTCTGGTCCCCCCAAAACAATAACTTTTTTTCTCTACTAACACTGACTTTGTAAAGACTTAGACAATGTCCATGTTCACAGAGCACCAAAGAGCATCCTATCTGGGTCCCAAGCCCGAGGCCACAAGTGGGCAGGAGACATATCACCATAGCTGCCGACTCCAGATTCTCAACAAATGGACAGAGAGTTCAGGGCTTGTTTGCATACTTCCCCCTGCCCCAATTTAAGACATCCCCTCCTCAGGTGATGAAGCCCAGCACAGCAGTGCCCTGCAGCTGACGGCAAGCACCATCATATCTTCCAAATATCTGCCATATGCAAAAGGTAGGATCCATGCCACTGCCAATCCCCAAAGCCTGCCTTGATGGCTATGCTCACTCAACATCTTCTAACAGGTGACAGAGGACAGAGCTTTCCCAAATCCCAGTTATTTCCCAAACAGACTGGCTGAACACCCTCTCCTTTCCTTGTCCTGTCTAGACAATTTAATTGAACTTGGATGGGGTGCTGTGAGTGCCAAAAATCAACTAGGCAACAGCTAGTGTGTACTCAGGTGTCCCCGAAGGCTAGCTATTCAGAAGACACCGACCCAGTGAATTCCACTTGTTTTTATAGAGTGTAGTTATGTTAGTGCAATCCTACAGCAGTACTACTCCAGATGGCATAAATGGTGGTTTTCCTGCTTGGCGGTAAGCTCTGCGAGGGCAGGGGCTCAGACTTCACTTGATTGTTTTTAGTTGGATTTTCTGATGATACGAAAGCATGGTGTGGCTACTATAGAAAATCTGCAAAGCACAAAAACAGATAAAGATCACCCTCAACTCACCTCTCTTTGAAAGCTATTGTAAGATTTTGGTCAATTTCACTCTAGAGATATAAATCTTATGCAAAGTCACATGAGATCTTAAAGACAGGGATACTTGGGTGGCTCTGGTTGAGTGTCTGCCTTTGGCTCAGGTCGTGATCCAGGATCCTGGGATCAAGTTCTGCATCTGGCTCCCTGCAGGGAGTCTGCTTCTCCTTCTGCCTGTGTCTCTGCCTCTCTCTCTCTCTCTCTCTCTCTCTGTTTCTCATGAATAAATAAATAAAATCTTTAAAAAAAAAAAAGATCTTAAAGATAACCACCTGCCATGGTGCCTGGTATACAGCTGATGCTCAACCCATATACATTTAAGAAAGACATGAGACAAGAGTGGAAGAAAAAAAGAATTAGAATGTAAGTGGTAGGAGAGTCTATGCAGTCCAAATGGCATCTTCTAATTAAATGCCTTGTCCAGAAAGCACTTGGGATCTTAGACACCTCAGCAAGAAGTTTCCTTTTCTTCGGTATTTTATATGTTTGTTTCATAATTAATTGCTAAAAAGAAGTTTTGAAGAGATCTCATGGATATGGGCAAACATGCCTACACAGGGTAGGGGCAGATAAAGGAGGTGGGAATCTACCCCCCCCAACCCCGCCATCAGCAATAAAAATAAAACACACGGGCTACTCCTTACTGCGCCATAATGTCTGTATCATAGGTCCCTCCTGCCAAATGCCAGCCCTTGCTATGAGGAACTTCTCCAGACTCTGCCTGGAGCACTAAGGGGAGTCCACTTCAGGCTGTGGAACAGCATCTGGCACAGGTGTCACTCAGCAAACAAAACCAACATTTATGGAGGTTTTGTGCCAGGCAAAACCTTACTACGTGCCAGGCACTGTGCTAAGCACTTTGTGTGTAGGATCTCATTTAATTTCTGCAACACACTTTTGCTGCCCTCCATTATTTTCCCCATTTTACAGATGAAAAGGGTTAACTCAAAGGTTAAGTAATTTGCCCAAGGACCTTAATGCTAGTGATGGAGATTGGATTTGAATTCAAGAAATCTGACTACAGAATCTCTGCTTTTAATTCCTAAGCTATAATGTTTCATGGATCCAGATGGATAGGTGGATGGATAGATGGTGGATGAACAATTACATGGATGGTAGATGGAGAGACAGACAGACATATGGGTGGATGGTAGATGCAAGGATGAATGAGTAGATGGATGGATGAGTATATGGGTGACTAGATGGGCTGGTGGATGGAGGGATCGGTGAGAATAGATGGATGGATAATGAATGGATGGGGAGGGAGTAGATGAATACTTTCTGGGTGGATGTCAGGTGGATCATGGTCATGCACCTGCCCCTTCACCCAGCCTTAGCACCAGAGCATAAACAAGGGGATGACTCAAAGGCTGCTCCTATCAAAACTACAATAACATGACAGCCACAGGCTGACACCACCCCCCCTCCCATTTCAACTACGAATTACCTTCGCCTGACCCACCCGGGGGCTCAGTTTTCAAGCCCACTCGGCCATGAACATCTCCCTATCTCTTGGAGTTTTTGAGTTGTGGGGTGTGGTGGAGTTCTGGGGCACCGAGGAGAAGGCAAGCCATGCACAGGGCAGTAGGTGGAGCTTGCTCAGAATATTTGCTTGCATGCTAAAGATGGACTTGAGTTTTGTTCATTTTATTCCCTGTGGCTCTTCTCACCCTTCAAGACAGAGTGAAGCATCACCTCCCCTCAAAGCCCCCTCCTTCCCCTAGGCAGAGTGGGGTGCCCCTCCTCAGTGCTGGCGTACCTTCTTACTCTAGCAGCTCTCATATTGATTTGCTGGTTGTCCTCTCCCCCAGGTTTATAAATGTTAGAGTGGAGATTTGGCTCCATCAACTCTGAGGCCCCCGTAGCCCTCAGCTCGGTATTCTGTACATAGAGGGGCTCAATAAATATGTGTGCCATTGATCCCAACGCCCGGAACACGGACTCCCAGGGACACCCCCTCCCTTCCCGGCCAGAAGTAGTGCAGCCACCACCAGGCTACAGACGCTGGCCGCATGCAGTTACCTCTTTATCCACAAGAGAGCACCGTCTTGGAGCTCCACGCAAATTCTTTTGTAAATGCCTGGTGTACTTACAGAACACTGTATAACTCAAAAATTATAATTAAAATGTCTTAGCTCCTGTATTTATAGTAACATTTAAACTACTGTGCTTTCTTGCAGTCAGTCATTTACTTGAGAGCAGCACACTTTATGGTGAACAGATCTTTGAAACAGTACCGCGGGGATCTAGCCCAGGCACATGTAACTCAATATATGTCAACAGCTGTAAAAATATTGGTGGGAGAAGCCAGGAAAAAAAGCCATGAAGCCCAGATCAAGTGCCCTGTCTCTCACATCTGACTGTTTTCAGCTTGCTCCCTCCTCCTCCAAATAATTGGGCCATTTTGGTGCTCGCTGTCATACGAGGCGGGCCCTCTTTGAGGCTGGATGATCAAAAAGGTTATAAATGAAAATGATTTCGATGTCGGCGGCCTGGAGAGTGACCAGGGCGTGTGCAGCGGCAGAAGGGCCTGTTCTAATCTTACCAACTGCACGCCGCCTTCGGAGAGTACTCCTAGGGCGCGAGCAGCTCCCCAGGGTGAGGCCACGGTAAATTCCGCTTAATCCCTTCTGCATACAAATGAGCGCCTGGCAGGAGGAACGGGCCAGACACTGCAGCCCGAGCCTGCTCCTCCTCCCCGGGTTGGCTGTCTTCGCTGAACAAACAATCAGAGACAGAGGAGAGGGCTGCAGGCAGGGTGGAGTGGGGCGGAGCACCCAGGGGCCGGGGCGGGTAGCGCCAGGCGGTGCTCCGGCCCTCTGACCCCGCAGCCCGGTGGTAGGTCCACAGGAGCCTGGGTAGCCAGGGGTGGCATGGCCGGAGGCTGGGCCGGATGAAAGAATGAGATATTCATCAACCTAAGGGCAGCAGGAGGCACCCCTGTTTCAGAGCTGGAGGAGCTGTGTGGCGACGGGATAGTCGGTGGGCACCCAGTCCTTCCACACGCAGGGCTCTGGACTCAGCTCATCTACCAGGAAGGGCACACAGTGTCCCAAGGGACCTGCTCACCCTCCGGATGAATGGAGCCAGCAAGCAGGGAAGACGAGGAGGGAAGAGTTTCCATTCTGAAGTCTCCCAGGCCCAGCTCTTCATTAGCACTCAGTCCAAGCAAGTCAGTCGAGTGCTGGGAGCTAGGTTTGAACGAAGGGGCTGAGGCTGGGAACCTGGAGGAGCTGACGCAGGAGAGTGATAGGGAACCAGCCCAAGGACCAAGGAGGGAAGGGGTGTGTGTCTGGTCACAGAGAAAGTGAACAGACCAGCTGGGACCAGTCACGGTGTCGCTCCGCAGCACGGAGGTCTCTGCAGTCAGGCTTGCCTTCCATAGAGTGGAAATAAGGACTGTTTTTGAAATCAATTCCCAGCCCCACGCTCAACGTGCTAAGGCAGGTGTTCGTAACTTGGGTTTATGGTTAGACTCTGAAGGACCCAGACCCTGAAAAAGTGGGCAAGGTTCGCGGCTGTTCCGCAATGGAGCCTTCCAACCTCCGAGGAGCGCTAAGAGGTGATTTAAATGAGCTAACATATGTCAAGCACTTCAACTATTCTAGGCACATCACTCAAGAACTATTAACTAGTGTTATGATGTTCACTCTGGTGGGAGAGAAATCCCATGGCGTGAGAAAAGGCTCATGCTCATTGCCCCAGGCTGGCCTGGCACAGGCCCTACGTCACTTCCCAATTTGGCTGATCCAGAATAAGAGGAGGCCCAGAGGGGGCTGAGGGGACCGCCCATATGGGGGAGACATCACACCCTTTGCTCACAGAGACTGATCGACAGATCCAGGCCCATGTGCACATCCACACACCTCAAAAGTTATCATTTGCCCAATTTTCCTAGAGATTCTCTCTCTCTCTCTCTATCTCACACACATACACACACACACACACACCCCTTCCATGAAAATCAGCAGGAATTGCACATTTTGAGGACCCAATTAGGCTCAGTGTGTATTTGACAACCTTTCAACCTCCAGAAGACATTTATTTTTACAACGCTCTCCAGCTGAGAAATTACTAGGTTCCTGACATTCTCTGAATCGTCTTGGCATCGGGGAGCACCAACATGTATCTGGGCATGAGGAAGGGGGACCCACTTGGCCAGGCCCAGCAATGCCTCTCCTGACCACTTGGAAAGTGGGTCTCAGAGGTGAGGGCTGTTCAAAGTGGGGCCACATCCTGAGCGGCTGAGAAGCCTCCAGAAGCCCCTGGCTGCCACCATGGTATTCTGGAAACCTAAGTGCACCTCCCACTTTCCATCATCCCCTGTGACCCATACTTCCAAAGTGCCACTCGGGGAGGCAGGTGTGCATTTGGGTAAGGGTGCTTCCTATCTCACATATAGGGAACCTGAGATGTCCTAGCCTCACCTGTAACCTCCACTACACAAAACAGCCAGAGCCAAGGCTGCACCTCTGGGTATTCCCACTTCCGGCCTCATTCCGTCCCACCTGGCACACGTGGCCACACTCCGTCTGGTCACCTGAGAACACTAGGCCAGATGAGGTCAGGGGACGAGCAGAGCATGGGAAATAAAAAGAAAAAAAGAAAAAGCTTCTTTGGTGAATAAGGTAAGGTGGGTGCAAGCATAAGCCTCAGGGACAAATGGTAAGAGATTTCCCCTCTACCCCAGTGGGACCAGGAGGCCAAGCAAATCTCCGCATCAGGCTCTGTCTATCTGTGGAAATGGCTCCAACCCAATCCTATCCCAACATCACGGATTTCTCTCTCCCAAGACTGTGCATCCCCCGCCCCCGCTTCAAAGACGAGGGCTTCACACTCTCATCGGGAAAACAGAGGTGGATGAAGATGTTTTCTGGCAGACGGCAGACCATGACTCCCGGCTCCGTTCTCCTTCATCAAGCCTCGTTGTTTGTGCCTCTGAACCAAGGTCTCCCATCTGCATCAAAATCATCACAATCCTGAGCAATGACAGTGAAGATCCTTGAATTTCCTGGGTAAGTCATATCAGGGTCCCTCATTCACGAGCATCTTCAGACAAAGATGAGTGAAATCTGGTACTATCCCAGTTCAGTGAACTGGGGGACACGCCCCCCAACAGGCAGCGCCGCTGCTTGTGGGTTTACCAAGTGGACGGCCAGGATTTCAACGTCAGCCTCTCTTTGGCCGTTGGGCCCCTAAATGTCATGACGGCTTAGCCGGGGGTGAGAGATGCAGCCAGAAAAACGCCTCCCCGTCACAGCAGGCTGGGGTACCCAAAAAAGCGCATGCTCCTCTGTGTGGCTTTATTTGCACCTCTGACTCTGCTTTCTCAGGAGCAGCAGATTGGCGATTAGCAAGATAGCAATAGCGCCAAAGCCGGTGACAATCGCCGTGATCGTGACAGTGACAATAGTAGTCACCTGGAGCCGTCAGGCCTGCCTCTCTGTCCCCACGAGAGTCCCCACGTAGGCAGGAGCTCCGAACATTTTAGGGAAACTTGGCCAATCATCGCCATGAATCTTTACTGCCTGGACAGATTAAACCCAGGCCCCAAGTGGCTCTCCCAGTTGACAATTTTTCTTTCAAAAAGGCAGAAGTTGCTGTGAGCCAAGTTCTTGCAGCCGAATTCCTGGACACAGTTTCCAACTATTCCAATCAGCCGGCTCTGCGGTTGGGCTGGGATTTCAAGCTTGCCACAGTATGAAGTCCAGTTTGGGCTATATTCCCTTCCCTCTCCCAGCGTGATGAAGGTTTCCCCGCAAAATCAAAAGGCTTACTGTCAAGTTTTCGATTGGTCTGGGCTCCGCGCTATCATGTGTGTGGTGGTGGGAAGGAATACGAATGTGGTACCGGCTCTACCATGGGGCCTTGAGGCCTCGTCCGAGCCGTCCAGGGACCTTATGAAAGTGGAGTGGAACTCTTTTCATGTATATTCCAACTGCTGAAATTCCCCAGACGCGCCACAGTGTGCAAACGCGGTGCAGAAAAGAACAATGGCTGGATAGAAACCGAGGCCAGTCCGCTGAGCGTCCTGAAGACGCACCGGTGCTGCTAATGCAAGGGGAAGCGGAGCCCGGGGCCTGCCCCTCCTCCTTCACCTCTGCTTTCCCTTCGTTTTCCCTTTTTCCTCTGGAATATAATGAAAATAAAGTCGCCAGGCTTCCAGGGGAGGAGGCCTGCTCTTTCCTCACATAAAACATCCGTGCAATTCACCAAAGGAGGTTGATGCTTGGCAGAGACACACAGATGACACTCAGGGCCCCAAGTGATGGAGGTGACTCACATCTCCCTTCTTTCTGCCCTTAACCCCACATACGCTATGTCTCTGTAGCCAGATGAAATCGTGGCGTGGTGCAGTCAGCTGGTACTGGCTCCTAAGAGCGGACTCTGTGCCTCTCTTCCCAGCCTCAAGCTCAATGAGGCTCCTACTGGGAGCTCAAAAATCAGCCATGGTGGGAGCATTTACACCACAGAAATTGGCAAATGCTACAAATCAGAATTCTTTTTTTTCCCCCCCAGATAGCTAGTTGTTAAATATCTACCCGTGGGATGCCTGAGTGGCTTGAGATTCTCTCTCTTCCTCTGCCCCTCATCCCGCTCGCCAAGTGCATGCTCTCTAAATAAATAAATAAATAAGTAAATAAATAAATATTCAATATATAAATAAATACATACATACATACATACATACTTACCAGCATGGGCATCACTTTGTGTGCGCATGCGTGTGTGTATAGATGTATGGAGAAATATATTGGTATATATACAAATCTTACAGATACACATATGTGTGTTTATAGACAGAGGCACATTACACACACACATTATTCACATTTGTACCTTCCCCCTAATTTATACCTTCTTGTTAAATATTTCTTTGAAAGCAAGACTAGGACCAGAGATCCAAGTGAACCTGTATGCTTTTATAATAAAAAAAGAAAGATAAAACCAACCTGCTCTCCCCAAATATAATAGCAATAGCTAAATTGATTTCTTTTTGCCAGGCATTAACTTTCTCCTATTACTGCAAATTTGCTGCACTTGTATTTTCTTCCAACCCCAGAATTAAACACACTTCTAATTTCTCACTTCAGGTGCATTAAGTGCGGTATAGGGCACAAATGAATAATTTTATTGATAATAAATTTTATAATCCATGCAGCACTTGCTGAAAATGGATGTGTTCTGGATGCATTCATTATTTCTCCTAATTTGAAGACCACAGGATTGCAGCAGCCCTGCTCGCTGAGCCTCTGGTAATTGCTGGCTATTTTCTATCAGTTTGAGGCCCGACTGACAATTCAGGCACATGCTCTGCTTTATGTGGATAAATTATAATAGCCAGTTTATCAGATTATTACTTTTATTAATTTAAGAGACTATACAAGAGTGGTGAGTGGTCTCTGTCTCCTGCAGACAGAAGTTATCTGACTAGCTTCATGGTGCAGTGAGAAACTGGATATATAACACCCTGCTCAAGGTAACAGCCCCACACACACTCCCCAAATCACGCAACTAAAACATCGACCAGAAGAGACCATTATGGGAAGGTAGGCTCACTGAGGTGGAGAGGGAAGAAGCAGAGAAAGGGATCAAGGGACTGTTAGTTGGTTTTGAGCTTGCTTGGAAAGGATAATGGTTAAGAACAAGGGTTTTGACATCAGACAGACCTGATCTCAGTCCCGGCCAGCCCACCTGGATCCATGTGACCCTTAAACAAGTCGACTCTCTGTCTGTTTGTTCATCGATAAAATGGAGGTGAAATAATACCTTCCCCTTAGGACTTGGGTAGATGAATGAGATAATGTAAGGACAGTACTTGGCAGAGGACCTGGCCCCTAGAAAGCACCCAATGGGTGACAACTATTAACTCTTCTTGGGCATCTACAGTGAAGAGAAAGTTAGGGAAGTCTTTGGATCAGGCGAGAACTGCCCAAAAAAAGTACAGAGTTTGGAAACTAGGTCCAAGCAATCTATCTATAATTGTAATGGCGGTCTTGAGTGAGTTCCCCATCATGGCAGGCATGCAAGGAAAGCTGGGCATTTGTGGAAAAAGCTTGTGAATGGATTCCAGATACACTGAGGTTCTAAATTTCGTGTCAAACTGATCTAGCTTAAAGAGGAATTTGACCAAACTGCTCACATTCATTGGGTTCTTACAATGCCCAAATAAAGTTGCAAACAGTTTACACGCTACTTCTTTTCATCTTCGCCACAGCCCTATGAGACAGTTGCTATCATTATCCTCATTTTATAGAAGAGGAAACAGGGCCACAGGGAGGTCAAACAGCCTGCCCAAGGTCATGGAGGCCACCAGAGGCAGAGCTGGGACACAAACATAGGCCTATGATCTGCCCCCCAGAGTTGTGTCCTTGGCTGCTTCCACCTGTCTGAACTGCTCTCACCCACGTCCTTGGGCCAGGGTGGCTTAAGCCAATAGCACCGGTCTGTACCCCTGCCTCACCCCAGCCTGTCACCAGCATCCACTCATCCCACCAGCAGGGCCAGCTCAGGAATCCAAGCAAACACTAAAACCCCTAAAATCTGACCTCACATCAGGAAAGAGGCCACCTTCTCCACATCTGCTCGGGAACCTCAAGTCATGCCACCCACACGCTGATATCATTTCCCGCCATCTAATGGGCAGAGGGCATGCGCAGGGGCTTTGGAAAGCAGACCACTTCCTGATATAAGAGCATCCCGGTAGATACGTGACACCAAGAGAATTTATCAGCAGGCTCTTTGCCTGGGTCTGTGCATCCTCAAACATCAAGTGCACCTGAAAATCACACAAGCTCCCACACACAGGGTTCATGGCCTGCCCGAACAAGAGCACAGTACATGTCCGTGAAAAGAATTCACTGTGATATCCACAGACACAATTGCAACTGAATTATGGGCATATGCTGCACTATTTATAATCCTAATAATGGTAACAATTTAGTTGAATTTAGCCCTTCCCTTGCCCCCCAGTAAAGACTCATCTTCCCACTGCCCTTCCTTCTAGTGGGAAGCATTCTGTTTTTTGGAAAAAAAAAAAAAAGACATACCACCCCCCCCCCCCAAAAAAAAAAACAATGCCCAGATCTCTCCCTTGGCATTGTTGATTTTTCTAAGCATGGGGTGGTCTAGATGGGCTCTCAGGTGGCATCTGTGACAATGGCAAGTACCCCTCCCCCCATCTCTAGTCAGACTCATTGGCCACAAAGCCAGACCCCCGCCAAGAGCCTTTCTCATCATGAGAGGACACGACATCCCTTAAAAACTCAAGATTGAAGTCGAAGAGCCTGGGCTTCTGTATGGCAGCCCGGGTGAAATTAAGGTCAGCTGGTGGCAAGTGATGGTGGGAGCTCATTTTCCTGGGCACAGGTAGACCTGTGCAGCCCCCCAAATCCAAGAGCCGCCCTGTTATTTTAGCCAGGAAGCCCTGAGCTCTCAGGGCCCTTTGGACATGTGGAAACACCTAGATGTCTTTCCTATTCTCCCAGCATCCAGGCCAGCGGTCTGGAGCAAGGCACAGGGAGAGGCCAGGACACCACGGCTGCCACGGGGCCCACGCCACAGCAGCCTCTTTGTTCGGGGCCCTGGAGGCCCCAGTTGGGTACAAAGTTCCGGGACCAGGAGGGACAGCACCAACCAATCCCCTCCTCCTCATCTCCTACATCCCCAGCCTCCCCCAGTCCCTCTGCACCCCCCTCCCGATTAACAGCCGGCCACCTCATTTAGAAAGCTAACTTTTCTCAGAGTTCCATCCTGTTCTTGAGGTTTCAGTTGGAAACTTGGCCTAGATGACAGCTGTGTGGGCCTCTCCCCAGCTCGACCCAGCAGGAGTTCTAATACACTTCATTCTGGGGCTGGTTGCTGCTTTTAATCTATCAGCACGGCGCCGCAGCTGCTGTAAGCTAGCTGAAAATTGTGTGCATACGGGGCAAACCGTTTCTAACCCTTCTCAGTGCAAACGTGGGTTTCTGCCCATGCCTAGGAAATGTGCAGGCCAGGAGTGGCCGAGGCCTTTCCCTGTGCCTGGTGCCCCTCCCCTCAAAACCCAGAAACTTCCAGAAGCCTATACTGGTTATCGGCTTGCCAGTTCTACCCTCTGACTCAACTACTTCACAATAGCATGTACTCCTGTATCCAGGGCTTGGCCCCAGGACCCCCCTAACCAGAGCTTCACTTTGATTCTTGAGACAAGAAGTGCCTTCCTCCCCAGGGGAGCAGGCTCAGGTCTGCAGAGGACCTCCCGAGGGCTGCCATCCCCAGACCCGAGGAGGGCTGGGCCCAAGGCAATGCCACCTGCCTCGCACATCGGCTGGTGCCATCAACTGTAAGGGGCCTCCAGTGGACCAGCTCCGCAGCATCAGACCCGATGGGGCTCCGCCAGCATGGTGGGAGGGAGGAGCTGAAATCCCTGCCAGATATGAACGGTTCCAGTTCTTACAGAATAACCAGTACCCTCAGGCATTACACACAAGTTTAGATGTCAATGGGGAAAGAGAGAAAAAGGAGAAAAATACCAAAATAAAAGGGAAAGGAAAAGGATGGAAGGAGAGAGAGAGAAGGCAAAGGAAGAGGGGGCGGGGAGGAGAGACAGGAACCAGAATGTGCCATGCGCCCATCCCTCCCTAATCAGTCCTTGCAAACCCCCTGGTGGTCAGTGGGAGGAGGCCCAGGCCTCTCTCCATGTTCAGTGCAGATGCTCAGAGAAGTCTTTCCCCTCACCGCCCACAGACATCCATCACTAAGGGGGAGACAGGCTCCCTAGTGTCTCTACCTGCCACGGGGGCCCAGACAGCATGCCCAGCCTCCTGTGCCCCCAGAGCGGGCCCAGAGAAGGGACTTTCCCTCTACCACCCAAGGAGGGCCTCAGAGTCCTCCCTCCCTGCCATCGGCCATTTGATTTCTGTCTGTGGAGCAGCACCCACCGGAGTTGGGGTCACCAGCCAGGGCAGGCCCCACACCCTGCCCCTGCTCACATGGGTGCAGGTTCCCGGTCTCAGCACCACTTCGGGGAGGAGGGGCTACGCAGCCCAGAGCAAAGAAGCGGGGGACACCTCCCCAAAAAAACAGTCCAACTCAACACCCAGTCTTCCCTCAGCATTGATCCAGCAGCAGCTGTATCTCTTTCATTTGAGTAATTATCATATAATTAAGTGCATGAATTACAAGAGAGCCAAGGCATTAAATTAAAATATTTAATGCTTGTAAATCTGAAAATGATTACTGTGCTGATGTGCAGCCAGTGAGAAGTGAGGCTAATGGCTCGTCGGCCAGCATGGGGACGTGGCAGCGGGCACCAGCATCACCTCCGAAGGCTGGGAGGGCAAGGGGAGGACCGGGGGGCATGGGGGGCACTGGGGGGCAGCCCGCCTACAGATCTCACAGCAGATTCTCCCAGCAGAGAGGTGCTCATCCTAAAAGGGAGGGCCTCGTGTTCCAAAGCACCGCTACCCCAACAAGGGGACAGGAAAGGGCAGAGACAGAATTGGCTCCCTGGGAAACACTGTGGGCTGTTTCGAAGGCTCCAGAGACAGGACGGAACAAGGCCAAAGCTGATGACACCACTACGTGTACACCTTGACCCTCTGGAAGGGATTCATGTTCCTGTGTGAAAAACGGAGAAACCAAGGCACAGAGAGGCAGGGAACCTGGCCGAGCTCTCGCAGCCAGTCAAAGCCGAGCTGGGACCAGGGCCCAGATCCCCGACAACCCAGACTTCCTGCACCCGGGCAGCTGTGACCAGCTAGCTCACCTGGTCTGAGCCAGCTTTGATGTGACCTAGACGGCATTCACCGAGCCTTTCATTTCCCAAACCAGCCTGTCTTCCTCTTGGGACAAAAAGGAGGTACAAAGCTCCCAGAGCGATCCCCCATGATGCCGACAATTGGCGCCACAAAGCAGAAACGAGGGTGAGCTTTGGGTTTCTGCCCAGAAAACACCACACACTCCCCAGACAGAGGCAGGCCAGACAGGTGCCGGGAGGGTTCAAAAGGAAAAGCGAGACCCGCCATCTCAATCATCATTTGTGGTGGCCAAACAGGAATCAGATCACAGGTGGCCTGAAGCAAAAGGCCCCCTTCCCATCCTGGAATGTTCTCAGCAGGGACAGCTGGGGAGGATGCAAAGAGCAAACATCCAGTCCAGGTGTGAGAAAATCCAGTGCAGGAGAGGTCAGGAAACTGGAGAGGACGAGGGCCCTCTGCCCATTCCAGCCTCCACTACAATTCATCATCTCTTGGCTGAGAAGAATTCCTCTCCCTGTGGACCCACCTCTCTGTGGGCGGCCAGCTTCTGCCTTTACTCCTGCTGGGGGGTGTGGGGGGGTCGCGGCAGGGAGACTTGGGTTTTACTCCTGCGGGCATCTCTTCTCTCTTCTTCGGGGAACAACCACCCAGCTGCCCTTTGGGGAACTCCTACAAGAGGCTGAGGCCACTCCCCGCCTTGCCTCAGGTGGACACATGACGCAGACCTGGCCACTCAGAGCCCATCTTCAGATTGGGCATGAAAGACTCTTGCCCCAGGGCACCCGGGTGGCTCAGTCGGTGAAGCATCTGCCTTCAGCTCAGGTCATGATCTCAGGGTCCTGGGCTCAAGCCCCGCATCCGGCTCCCTGCTCAGCAGGGAACCTGCTTCTCCCTTTCCCTCTGCCATTCCCCTTTTTGGTGCTCATGCACTCTCTCTCTTTCTTTCAAATAAATAAAAAATAAAAGACTTGCCCCAGGGCACCTGGGTGGCTCAGTTGGTGAAGCATCTGCCCAGGGCCCTAGAATTGAGTCCCATGTTGGGCTCCCTGCTCACTGGGGAGACTATTTCTCCCTCTCCCCCTACCTGCCACTCCCTGTTTGCTCTCACTCTCTCTCTCTCTCTCTCTCTCTGTCAAATAAATAAATAAAAAATAAAAAAAGACTCTTGCACCTGAGGCTGTTGAGTTAACAGGATGTGAGCCCAGAGGACACATTTTCCTTAGGGGAGGCCGTGTCCTAAATGGTATGCCCACCTGGGCCTTGAGAACTTCCATTTCAGACCCAGTGAACCCGTTCCCTAAGCCAGCTTGAGGCAGAGTCTGAGCTCTTGCAACTCAAAAAGTTCTGACAGCTGAGTCCCTCCTAAATCTTAGGTTCCTCCCAGGGAGAGATGATGGTCTGAACAAGTACATGAATGAATGAAGAACGTTCCCTGCTCAGGCCAGTGCTTTGGGTCCAGCGAGGGTCCCAATCACCTCCCACCCTCACTCCAGTTTCTGGCAGCCGCTCCTGAGCACTAATATCCACAGCCCACCCAACTTTGTGGAATATCTGGTGTTGAATGTCATTCTGCTTGAGCCACTATGGGCCATAATCCCAAAACACACACTCCTTTAAGGCACAGCCTCATCACAGCCTCCTAGAGTTTCCACAGCTGGTCTACAGGGCTTCCCATCCCCAAACCCTTGTTTTCTGTGTCCCCACTGTCTGAAAGGACCCAGGTTCTCTCAGGCAGTCAAATCAAGCCCCAGCAGCCCCTACTAGGAAATCTTCCCAGAATACTATTCTCCCAAAGACGCCGCCCCCTCCTCAGGCACCTACTGTATATACTGCAGGTGTTTAATCATGAGTTCTCCAGAATTTGCCCACTGCTTTCCACCTACACTGCCAGCAGCCCCCATCAGGCCACCATGTTTTCTGCATATGTGACAACAACCCCCTAACCAGCTTCCCATCTTTCAGGGAGTGAGTTTGTCCAGAATAAGCCTTTTCTGGATGCCCAGGAAAAGGGAGTTGCTAAGGGTCAGACTGTTCCATTGGGGGTCACCACAGAGACACTCCAAGACTTGTGGATAATCTAGTGAGACCACAGATAGGAAATGGTCTACACAGAGCATATGCCCAACGAGGGTCAGGTTCAAAAGGTGTGTCTCCCTGGGTGGTGGCAAGTAGAAAGACTGTTGCTTTGGAATCCCACAGTCTTTGGGTACAAATCTCAGCCCTCCACCTTTCAAGCTGTGCAGATGGCTTCTGCGAGGTGACTTTATGAGCCTGTGTCTTCACCAGAAGATGAAAGTAACAGCAAGCTTGTTGACAAATCCTAAAACCTGGATGTGGAGCACCTCCTATGGGTCTCTGGTGACACACAGTAGGTGCCTGATAAGTGGCACCTGCTACCATGGTGATGCTGGCTGTGAAGATTCCCCAGCCCACAGCGTCAAGTGCCCACAGAAAATACCTAGCAGCTTCCATGGGCCACAATCCTGAATTGAAAATGCAAATAAATGAAGAAAAAAAACCAACATGTATTGGGAGCTTACTCTGTGCCAGGCACTGTTGAGGAGCTTGCCATTTCTGAAACTCATTTAACACTAGGAGATCGGAAAACACCCTTATCATCATCCCCATTTTACAGAACAAAAATCTGTGTAGCAAGAGCTTCAGCAACTGCCCAAGGGAACCAGAGCAGAGGGGCAAGCCAGGATCCGAAGCTAGAGTCTATACACGCCGGCCCTCCCCTCTTCCAGAGCTGCCCTGAGCTATGGATTATGGATAATAAGGTAAAATAAGGTAGGAGGCTCCTCATCCCTGCTCCAGAATCTGACAAATATGCTAGGAAGAAAGAACACTCTGAGATGCATTTCAGGCCCTGCCTGGGTGGAAAAAGGACTTCTGATCTGATCTGGCCCTGACCAATGGGACATAAATCACCCAGCCTCAATGTACCTCTGTGCCACGAGGACTCTTTCACGAAGGGCACTGTGTGCTGGGAACTGTGTGTTTTCACCGCTGTTCTCACTTCATCTACACAGCAGCCCTGTGAGATGAGTATTCTTATTCCCATTTTACAGATCAGATGGCTGAGGCCCAGAGAGGTTAAGTGATTCCACTGCGGTCACATAGCATGAGAGAGCTGGGAATCCAAGCCTGTAATGGTGGCAGTAAATCATGCTGAGTGGAGGTTTTTCAGCTATTTCCACCCTCTCTCCTTCCTTCTTCCTCCCCCCAACCCCCTACTGTCTCTCAGCTCATAGGGAGTCAAGAGAGGTGCCTATTAATGAAGAATGAAAGAGTTTGCTACAATTTGCCCCAAAACAGTATGTTTAATTACCACAAACTCTTCCCCAACCAAATCACTTAATTGAATTCAGATAGCATGTTTGATGTTATATATAATATTTTGCAAGTTGGCCCTCTTTGGGGAGCGTATTGATTGAGGAGGAAAACAGATGTTCTGGAAGATGGTTTCAGATCAGGGCTGGACCGGATGGAGGCAGAGTTGAAAGAATTATACGGGTACGTAGACAGTTGTGACACCAGGGGCCATGGGCCAGGGCAGGCTCCATCCTGCTCCTCACCTAAAGGCCACCCGACCCCAGCGCCCATGCCTGACCCCGGCACAGCTGTGTCAAATGGCAGCTTCCAGGGCCACTGTCTCCACCCTCACTCACTCAGGGCTGGGTGGCAAGGGCTGGTGAGAGGCGGGCACGGGGGAGGGACATCTGGCAGAGCAGAGTCTCCTGCAGCCGATGGAGTGAGCACAGGGGGCTAAGAGGATGGATGGACAGACATCCTCCCTGGTCTGAAGGGGGCCTAACTGGCCAGAGTTTTTCTAAGAAAGCCCTGAACATCCTTCCCTATTCACTCATTTTTTATTTATTCAGCAAATCTTTGCTAGGCACCTACTACATCATTCGTGTATTCATTCAATACAATTTACTAAGTACCTGCCCTGTATTTTTTTATTTATTCATTCATTCAAAAAACATGAATCAGAAAGAAACCTGCCAGGTGCAGAACCCCAGGCCTGCATGAGGCCCGCGCACTTGGAGCTCATGGTCCAGCCGGGGAAGGAAGATGTTCACACCTGGGCACAACCTTAGTGAGGCAGGGGGCGTAACACGGCACAGAAAGGGCATGGAGCCCACCGAGTCAGGACAGTGAAGGCAAATGCCCACATGGGGGACGGGTGCCTGGGGCAGATGGAGGAGCATGCCCCAAGGCATGTGCCTGGAAGAGAGGCTGGCATGGCTGGAATGTGGAAGGTGAGGGGCAAATGCTGGAGACAGACGGGGCGGGGGGGGGGGTTAGAGCAGGGCGGAGGGACCTTGTAGACGGCCTCTCCCTGAGGGTGATGGGGAGCCAGTGAGGGCTCTCAATGAGAGAGACACACTCAGAAAGGCACTTTGAGCCCAACAGGTTAGCTAAGGGTGAGGGGAACAGAGTAGGTTCTGGAAAAGCAGGAAGGATGCCAGGTTATACAGTGAGCACTGGGGCTTCAGCAGTGAGGAAGACCCAGCCCCTGCCCATTAAGCATCCACAGGTTACTCCAAGAGTATAGAAGATAGCAGGCACTTGTAATCCTAGGTGACTAGCACCTCGTGGGGAAAGTTGACTTTTGAGTTGGTAATATTATTCCTGTTTTATTTGGTCACTATTTAGTTTGAAATTATAATCAACATTAAAGGGGAGGGTGAATCTTTTGTTCACTCTTCATCCAAAAAGTATTCATTAAGCACCTACTATGTGCCAGGTCCCGTGCGTTCCAGGGAGGAGACAACAGTGTGTAAGCCCAGAGCCCAATAGGACTTTCTAGGGCACTCACCTAGAGCATGCATGTTAGACATGTAACTAAGCCACAAGTTGCCCACTTAAAAGCAGCACCTACTGCGTGTCAAGAGCTATGCAGTGAGCTATGCTGGAGCTGCCACAGACCTGCTGCTGCCTGCAATGTGAGCGTGAGCCTTGCAAATGAGAGCCAGACGCATGATAATGTGGAACCAGAGATGTCACAGCGTTCTGCAGAGGGACATCCAGCCCAGCTGGAGACAAAAGCGGAGGTCATGGGTAAGGTTGCAGGCACTGAAATAGACCCATAGAGCAGGATTTCAACAGGAAGAGCAGGGCGTATAGAGTGAAGGCATTTTACACAGGAGGACCACATGTGCAAAGAATGTGCAAGAACATCTGAGAACAGCAAATCACCTACTTAGGCTGAAGCTTCGGCTGGAAACCACAGGGTCCTAAGGTTGATAAGAAGGCTGGGAACGAGCCTGGACTCATCAGATGGCAGAACAAAATTATATGCTTTGTCCTGTAGCCAATGAGGAGCCAATCAAGTCTAAGTAGTGAAATGGCATGATCAAGCCCTACACACTTCCAGAATGTGAATTACGGCACCTGAGTTGGGGGAGGCTGTTGAGGGGTGGCCAGGGGACAGGCCACTACTACAGCTCAGAGGAATAGGGATGAAAGTGTGGCTGCATGCACATTTGGGGAGAACGCTTGGTGCTGGGGGGCGAGGCAGGAGGGCCTCGGCAGAGCTGTGGGCAGGCCAGAGCCCAGGCATGGTCCTATCTCAACAGTGTCTTACAGAAGATGGTCAGCTCATGTGACCTGGGTAGCTTAAGCTCCCATCTGTTGAGAAGGATATAAAAATGCCTGGTGCATAGTAGGCTCTTTGTAGGGGTGGGAGGGAGAGGGGGAAGGTTTGTTTAACGTGTGGATAGGAAAATGAGTGAAGAAATAGATAGATGGATGCATGGGTTGGTGGGGGGATAAGCAGATGGTGAATAACAGCCATTTGAATATTTGGAGGGATGCACAATGATGTGGACAGAAGGAGGAGTAAGGATGAGAGGACTGATGGAAGGTGGGAGTGAGCAATAGAAGGATACAAGGCTGGAGGAATGGAGGGATGGATGAATGGATACATGGATGGATGGATGGTTGGGTGGGTGGGTAAGTGGATGGATGGTGGATGGATGGATGAGTGGATGGATAAATGAGTAGGTGGGTGGGTGGATGGCTGGATGGCTGGGTGAGTGGATGAGTAGATATGTACTTGAGTGAATAGGTGGGTAGGTGGGTGGGTGGGTGGATGGATGGATGCATGTGTTGGCAATAACTCCCAGCAGAACATGACTAGAGAACGCTGGCAGCCTCCAGGTAGGTAAACATATTCTGGATTGATACTCTTGGCCTTCTCCTTGGCTTACCTCATCACTTCCAACTGAAACCTCTTCTCCCAGCCTTGCCCTTAATATTCAAACAGACCATCTCACGGAAAGGTCTGCAATCAAGAGAGCTGGCTGATTACTAATTCTAGTCTTGCTCTAATTTGCTGTGTGGCCATGATAAGCCACCTCCCCTCTCTGGGCTTCTCTTTGCCATCCAGCACAATGAAGGAACAGGACTAGATCAGGGATGTCTCTGTGCTGTCCATTCCCACACCCTCACCCACACCTTCCTAGCCAAGCTTTCCCCAAGTCTAAGGGTTCATTTGCCAGGTGACCTGTAAGGATGGTGGTTCTATAATTTAGCAAGAATCAGAATCAGCTAGAGGATCTGTGAGAACAGGGACTGCCTGCTGGTCCTCACCCCCAGAGGTTCCGATTCAGTAGGTCAGGTGGGACCAAGCATTTGCACCTCTAAACAATTCCTAGGAGATGAAGATGCTGCTGGTCCTGGGACCCCACTTTGAGAACCGCTGACATCGGGCATCCCGGTCAGCCACTGCTCTGACAGTTTGTGCCCACACCTGCAAGTGTCCCCTTAGTCGGGGGCAGCTCACGCCGTCCCAGAGAGGGGGCCTCCTGGAGCCGCTGAACCCTGCGGGCAGGCAGGGGCAACCCCAGACCTGGCTAGAGGGGACCTTCACACCCCGCAACCAGCCCCGCTCCACGGCCCTGTGTCCACCCTCCCCGCCGTGCGCCCCCGCCCGCTTGCTTCCTCCCGGAGCCTGCGAGAGCACTGTGCCTTCTGCCGCCTGCGCGCCGCCTGCCCCTGCCGCCCTCGGAACAGCTGTGGGCTTAATTATCAAAATAACATTTTAATAGTCTCATAACTGAACTCCCTTCAAAACATGCCAGCGGAGGAGGCGGGAAGGATTCTTTTTAGCACCTCTTCCCGCCCGACTTGCTAATCGGAGGCATTTAAGCTGCCAGGAGGCCCAGATGCCCGGCCCTGCCCACGGAGCGCCTCCTTCCACCCTCCGTGGCCGTGGCTTCCCCGCGAGGAGCGGCCGGACCGAGCCAGAGCCAGGAGTCACCGCGGGGGCCTCACTGCCCCCTCCTCGCAAAAGCAGAAGCCATTCGTTCCCGCAAGCCCCGTCATCGCTCCGGAAAGTGGATCTGCTAAGAGAACTTAGGCAATTCATTTGCGATCACCAGGGGTTTTACTTGCTTTTAACACGTTTTTTTTCCTAATTTAAAAAAAAATTGCTATCACAAGCATTAACTCTGGCTCCCCCTTCCCCTACTACTCCATGTAATAATTCTACAGGGAGTCCTAGCTGGTATTTAGCTCCTGAGTTAAGCTCCACTAAACAAGCCTCGTGCAAAACTAGCTGCACAAATCACAGTGTTTTTCCCTCCCACTCACCGAAGCCCCCTTCACTCTTCCGTTCTTAGAGCGAGCTAACATCGCATTTATCCGGGGCTCGCTCTGCCTGGGCCGTGCGCTAAGTACGGAACATATGTTCTATGTTATTACATCTAATCCTCATTCGGCAGCCCAAGGAGAAAGGCCCGACTGTTTCCAAGATCCCGCTTCACCCGGGAAGAAACTGAAGCCAAGCAGGCTACACCCCCCAAGTGTTACCTACGGGGGGAGCTGAGACAGGCAGACGGGCGGGTGTGTTTTTAGCAAGGGCACTGGCCCACCTTCCTTGGTGTTGCCCCCCCCCCCCCCCCCCGGAGGAAATGGTCCTTTAGGCTACTGCTTCTCAAACTTCAACAAGTATGTGAATCCCCTGGGGCTCTTTTTAAAATGCAGATCCCAGGGGATCCCTGGGTGGCTCAGCGTTTAGCGCCTGCCTTCGGCCCAGAGTGTGATCCTGGAGACCCGGGGTCGAGTCCCATGTTGGGCTCCCTGCATGAGGCCTGCTTCTCCCTCTGCCTGGGTCTCTGCCTCTCTCTCCCTCTCTCTATGTATCTCATGAATAAATAAACAAAATCTTTTTAAAAAAATGCAGATCCTGGGGGTGCCTGGGTGGCTCAGTGTGGTTAAGTGTCCGACCCACGGTTTCGGCTCAGGTCATGATCTCAGGGTCATGGGATTGAGCCTCATGTCTGGGTCACACACCAGGCAGGTCTGCTTGCCACTTTCCCTCTGCCACCCCAGCTGGAGCACTCACTCATGCTCACGCTCTCTCTCTCTCTCTCTCTCATAAATAAATAAAATATTTTTACAAAATAAAATAAAATGCAGATTCTGGGTCAGCAGGACTGGGGTGAGACCTGGTAGTCCGTTATTTCTAGTGCACTCCCAGGGATGGGGATAACTGTCAGTCACTGGACCACAACTTTGAGGGGCAAGGCTCTAGAAGGCATGGCCAGCCCCCCCCAGTATACTTAGATCAGAGAGACCATGTGTGACTCCTGCAGCTCAGTCTCTGGCTGGAGGCCCCGGTTCTCCCCTGGCGTGCTCACCCGCAGCCCAAATAGAGGGATAGGAAGGAAGACTATTCAGACGCCTATATTCCCAGCCTACCTGTTCATTTGGCTTCTCAAACTCCATGCCCAGCCATGCAACAAGAAGTTGCCTTTGCTGTTTGGAGGAAATCGCCAAGACTGAGCAAATCCCTTTGGCCCTCATCAAATTCCCTGCTGCCTCCACTAAGCACCTACTATGTATTAACACAGGCACTGTGGGAATACGCAACAGGACGTGGTACCTGTCCCCAGGCACATGACAAGTGGACAGGAAAGAGTGTTCCCATGTATGGCAGCCCATGGTTCCTCATGGGCTCATGGTGGGACAATGGGGACACAGAGGCAAGAGCAGAAGCTGAGCTGGGCTGGGCACCGTCGTCACCCCGAGCTCTGGGGAATCCAAGTTTCTTTGAGATCAGCCCAAATGCAACTAAATTTACCACCAATAAAAAAGCAGGTCTTCATGCCACCCCCGTACACCGGCTGGGGGCAGGCACTGTGTCCTAGACGTGGGGACTCATTAGCCCACCAAGGTTTGGAAGAAAGGGGCCTGGGCATGGCCCAACCCATCAGAAAATCCATCCTGTTTGAGGATGCCCAGAGACCACACATCTTACTGGCCACAGGCCTGCTCTAGAGGAGTCAAGAGTCTTGAATTCAAGTCCTACCTCTGCCTTTCCAGCCATGTAGCCTCGAGCAAGTCAGGCTTTCTTCTCTGAGCCTGATACCTGCAGCCACGACATGAACATAACAGCAGCAGGTGACTTGATTCACAGGGTCAAACAGAGCAGATGCAGTATATTTACACATTTCATTTTCTATTTTCTTTATTGAAGTAAAAGGCCTTACCCTCATTTTCCAATATAGTTTCATACCATTCAATTAAGTAAATACTTACTAAGCATTTTGTAAGTCCAGAGCAGGGGTGGGACGTGGGGGCTGGCACAGATGAGGAGACAGACAAGACCCTCCGCTCAGAGAATTCATAACTTAGCCAAGAAGGTGTGCTGAATGCACACGGTGTCACAGTGTCAATAAAGACAGAGGACAGACGACAAGGCCATAGTGATGAGGTGTGTCAAAGCACTCAGGGCAGACAGTGAGAGACCCGGGCACAGGCCAGCTGGGAAGAGGGGTACCATGAGCTGTCTCCAGGAACGGGGAAGATTTGTAGAAGAAAAACCATAACCACAGTGATAATAATATCATACCTTTCCCCGTTCATTACTCCTCTGTGCCAACGTTGTTCTAAGCCCATTTGACACTCACGACCACCTAAAGGGGAGGGTCCCACCATCACCACCGTTTCATTGAGGATCAAATGGACACAGAGGATCCGGGAGCTGCTCGTAGTCCCCAGCTCATGGGGAGCGATGCTAGCCCGGAGTCCACATGCTCGACCACTCCATTCTCCTGAGGCCAGGACCCTGGGGAGGCCCGCGGGGGCCACATCTCCCACACACACAGAGAGAGGGAGGGCTGGTACCCCACGTGAGACATCACATGTCGAGAGCGAAGTGGGGTATGGACAGTATTGGAAATATTGGAGAGGTATTGGCAGGCCGGTCCAGTGCACCAGAACTGGCAGTGAGTCAGCGCAGGGGAGCCAAGACCCCAAAAGTACCTGGCGGGCCCAGCAGAAAGCCTTGTCTGTGGCTCCCCAGCAGCCCCTGGCCCTCCTTGCTTGGGGAGGGGGCTCCCCTTGTGCCCTGCCATCCCCCTGCCACTGCATTTTCCCTCCACCATGCAGGTGCCAGAGGCCCCTCTATGGTACAACGACACCTCTGGTGCCCAGAGACCCAGCCCCCAGCTGCCCTGGCCCAAGGCTGGTTCTGAAAGTCTGCGCTCACTTCACAGTAAAGATCTGTCCCTGCTTGGCCTGGGCACCTGCCAGGCACACACACACCGCTGGGGGGCAGAGAGCAGGAGGGGAGAGGGGGCCAACGCCTGCATTTGGAGGCAAGGCCACAGCTCAGGGAGCTTTGGGAAGGCAGGAAGTGCAGAACAGAGTAATAGTATCCCAAAATCCTCGCCTCTCCAGGCAGGCAGGCAAGTGGCCTTCAAGGCCATCCAGGAGGCACTAGTCCCAGCAAACACCCCCAGAGACAGGACAGAGTCTGAATCTTTGTCCTAACACGGCCCCCTGCTCGGGACCCCTTGGGCAATGAGCTCTTCCATCCCAGGGGCAGCCCCGCTCCGCCCTCCTCGGTCAGCCCCACAGAGGCTCCCCCATCCCGCGGCTTCCAGCTGGGGAAGGGCCTCCTTCCACTTGTTACGGATCCTCATTTCTTTCACTTCTTACAACTGCACTTTTCAGAACAGGATATTAAGGGCAGAGAAACCAAGGGCTTTCGGGGTTTTTAGTCTCCGCTCCAGGGAAAAACAGACACTCATCCCTGTCTGAAATTGCTTCACTCTGCGAGCTTGTGGGCCGCAGGAGCCCTCCCGCCACAGACGAGCAGAAAATAGAGTTTGTTTCTCTATCTCCCAGCCCCCCTGCCCCTGCCTCTCGCTGGCTCTCCCTCCTCCTCCCTCTTCTCTGCCTGGCGCACGGCTGGAGGCTGGGGCCTCGTGGTGCCATGTGGCTGTCTGGTGCTGGGGAGCAGGGCACGCACCCCCAGAGCGCACAGCCCTAGCAAAGGAGGAGCAGCAGAAACCCTTCCTGCCGCCTGCCATGCCCCCTGGACCATGTGGCCTTCAAATAACCCTGGACGGAGGCCCTTCTCGGGAAAGCAGACCCAAGGACCTTTTGTTCCCTGAAATATTCAGGTTTTCAGGTCATTCCCTGGTCTTGCCAGCAATGCAGTGTGCTCCTGGCTTGAAACAAAATGCTCTGGTGTTCAAATATTCATTTGGTTTTGGTTAGGACTCCAGTGAGGCGTGTGCATGGGTAGAAACAAGCACACCCCGTTTTCCCCTCTTCCTCTGCTCACTGGCATACCTGCCAGGTTCCACCTTGAGTTTTGCAACATTTCTTTTTAGATTCCTTGATGGCTCCCCAGAATGCAGAGAGCCAGAGACAAACACACAAGGATGGATTCAACTAGTTGTTGCCTCTCCAAGGGAAAGAGGAGAGATCAGTGATGTTTTCTTGGAAGTTAATTCAACCCAAAGCTGGGCATCAGGTATATTCCATCCATGCAGTTCCTCCCTGTCCCCTCTTACCCACAGCCCCACCCCTGCATCAGCAAAAAGCCTGCCCACCTTCCAGACGGCCAGGTGCACACATGCCCTCTGACCAGGCCCCACTGGGGAGGACCCCTCTTGGGCCACCTGGACCAGACTGGGGCCCTCAGGATGCTTTAATTATCCATCACTCCACCTCCTTTCCCTTCGCTCCTCTGTCCCCATCATACAAACCTGTCAAGCGTCCACCCCGAGGACTGGAGAAATCAGCTACCTACTGGCCCTGGTCTTTAACTAAAGGCTCAAGCTCAATTATCCCGCAGACCTTGGGGATCTGAAGAGTGGTGGCTGGAGGAAGGGCTGTCAGTGGGTGTGGGAGGAGGGGAAGGAAGGGTCAGGCATGCTGAGCATGCTTCCATGCCCTTTCCAGGAGGAGCTGGGGAAACTGAGGCTGGAAAATAAATAATGGAATGCATGGCGGCGGCTGCAGCAGTGGCAGCGGGGAGGTGGAGAATCCAGCTAGCCTCACTCCATCCCTCCTCAGGGGGCTGCCATGAAGTGTTCCAAGTAGTCTGAGGGGAGAAAAGATAGACACCCTAGGGGGTTAGTCCTGGGAAGCAAGAGGACCTCTGCCATAGGAGGATACAGGTAGACGCTGACCACTGTAGAAACTCGCAGAGACATTCAGGCCCAACACCTCCTCCTGCCTGGCACATATTTGGCCAGCGGGGACATACATCTCCTTTTTGACATGTGACTTAAAGGGGGTGTCAGCCCCTCAGCCCCTGCTGCCACCATGGACCCCCTCTCTTGCCAGGATAACAGCAAGTGGCTACCCACTGGACTCTGAGCTTCCACTCTGCTCCCCGATGGTGTCACAGCCACCTGGCAGCCAGGCCAATATTTCTTCAAGCTTCAAATAGGATAATGTCCCTGGCGGCCTAAAGCTCCACACTGGTTTCTTATTGCAGAGAATAAAATCCCAGTCCTTGACCGCACCCTGCAAGGCCAGACACGGCCCAGCCTCTCTCACTTCACTGGAGCCACGGTCCTGGTTCCTTCCCACACCCCAGCCCCACACACCTGCTTTCAGCCCCCAGAAGACGGCTGTGGCATTTCCAGCCTCAATGCACATGCTCTGTCCCAGCCTCGTCACAGGCCTGGCTCCTTCTCAGCCTTTAAAGCTCAGCTTAACCAGCATCCTCCCCACTTTCCTCTGTCCTCACACGAGTAACACATCTCTCCATCTGTAATAACACAGTGGCTTGTCCACCTGTTTCGTCTTGGCTTCCCCGTCCAGACATCAGCTACATGAACGACGGAGAAACACATTCGCTCAGATATTCACTCACCAGCGCCCAGCACAGTGCCTGGAGCAGAGCACTCTCAGTACGGACGTTTGTTGAATGAATTAAAGAACACCCGGCTGCCAGTCAGCTCAAAAGCAGAACTCCCCTATAGTCAGAGATGAAGACAGGAGGGCTCTGAACACTCAAGACCAGGAAAAGCAAATACTCTTCCAACCTGCAACGCATTATCAAGCTTTCCTGCTCCGTCTTAATTCCTGATCACATCCGGAGTCAGATATCGAAGAAGCCAGAGAGGCAAATGCTGCATCGCGCCCCCGAGAAAGCCCCTGAGGGTCTGTGTTCCAGGGCAGAAAAGTTTCACTTTCATAAAACGTAATGAAATCTTGCTTCCACCGAGCAGGCGGCGGAGAACACACTCCGAGAGCCCACGGGCGCCCTGGCTGCCGACGCTGCGCAAACGCAGGCTGTGACCAGCATACAGGAGCCCGCAGGACGCTCCAGGCGGAGGGCCTGACGCCGGGCCTGGCCGCCACGCGTGCCAAGAAAGGGCAGATTTATACCCCGGCCGTGAGATTTATAACAATAAATGATTCCCCCGATTGCCACAGCCCACAGCAGTCCTCCTAAAGATCTGTGGACAAAAAGCAGACACGCACACAACCAAAACACACACAAACAAACAAAACAAAACAAAACAAGAGGGAAGAGCGGCGGTCTGTGCCTCTGGCCCCACCGATGTGGGCTTACCCATTACTCTAATGTAATCAGAAGAACATTAAACATTTCTAAAGTCTCCTCTCTTTTCCATGGCTGATTAAGCAGTTGGGAGCAGAGAGTTTACCGTGAAAAAAGCAAACAATTATGTGCTATCCGAGGTAAACATTACCTTAGGAATGGAAGCTGAGATGCACAGCTCCATTGTCAGTAGGGATTATCATTATAATACTTAAAATAACATTTATAACACTTACTGAAATTACACGAATGAAGTCTGCCGAGACACGGAAATGAAATCAGCTCAATGTGTTTTTATAAGAATACTGAAATCTCTGTCCCTTGGAGGGAAGTTCTAGGCATTAGCAGTTTTTGCTGGGCCTCCATTAGCTGGTAAAATTTGAATACTGTTTCTTAGGTGAGCTCTAATCTTCTTTGAATCCTCCCAACACATTTTATCTGTAAAAAATTGTAGTTAAAAATTTAGTTTGATGGAATGATATTTAAGTGCTTTTCCTCATCTAACTCCCTGAAAGCACCCCAGAGAATCTCCCTGTAATTTGTTCAAACGAAATAATATTTTCGTTTCCCCGTTTCTCTTTGTTGTCTTGTGTGATGAAAAGTAACATTTCTTTTCTTTCAATCCTATTAAGCGCGGCTCGAGGAATGCCAGCCACTCAATCCAAATGCAATCTGGCAGACAGGCACTCAGCTTAAAAAACGGGGCCTGCCAAACCAGGTTTCCGTCAGGAGCTGACATGTCACCGGGCGTGGGTTCCCAGCAACATTTCCTGGGCAGTAACGGGGAAGCAAGCCGGGCAGGTTGGTTCCCTCCGGGTAGGTTGGTCCCCGCTCTCGTGCTTTCTTTGTCAGCTGACACACTGGGGTTCTCAGCTCCAGTACTTGGGCATTCCTATATACTCCGACTCCCCGCGCTCCTACGTCCTCCTGGGCCTGCCTGACACCTATACTCAACTACGGACGCGGGTAACTGGCCTGTTTTCCAAACCCAGGACTTGCCCACCTGAACAGGCCTCTCCAGGCAGGAAGGGACACGGCAAGATCCTGATCTATTGCCTTCCTCTACCTGCTGGGGCTCCTTTTCGCCTCTTATCCTGCACGACTTCCCTCCCCAGTGCAGCCTTCGACGAAAGCAGCTTTGCAGTACACAAATTCCAACTTCGCTCTCCAAAACCTATTACCAAATGTCACCTCCTCTCTGAAGCCCTCCCAGCAACCCAAGGCATCCGAGCTCCAGTGCGGAAAGTGAGGGAAAGTTGGGGCAGAGTCCAGAAGAAGGGAGAATATATAGTCTTCTATGTTATTTGAATCTTTTCTCCATGTCAGAGAATGATTTTCTGATTTAAAAAATCATGAAATCCAGGGGTACCTGGGTGGCTCAGTCAGTGAAGCATCTGCCTTCGGCTCAGGTCAGGATCCTAGGGTCTTGGGATTGAGCCCCACATCAGGCTCCCTGCTCAGCAGGGAGTCTGCTTTTCCCTCTGTTTATGCTTGTGTGCTGTCTTTCTTTCTCAAATAAATAAATAAAATCTAGGGACGCCCGGGTGGCTCAGTGGTTTGGCGCCTGCCTTCAGCTCAGGGCATGATCCTGGAAACCCAGGATCAAGTCCCACATCGGGCTCCCTGCATGGAGCCTGCTTCTCCCTCTGTCTTTCTCTGTCTCTCTGTCTCTGTCTCTCTCTCTCTCTGTCTCTCATGAATAAATAAAATCTTAAAAAAAAATAAGTAAATAAATAAATGAAATCTTTAAAAAATAGCGAAGTCCGTTTATGTTGATAAAAAAGACATAGTAGCACCATTTGAATTTCTATATTAATTCAGTGAAATGAATGCCATCCCAAAGACCAATCGCCATCACTAATTATCAGTCTTATCAAACAACTTTCTCTATCTAGATCTATATTGAATGTCTTGCCAACATTCAGCTATCAATTTACTGTATAATGAGCAATCCTCTGAAGAGGAAATGCTCTTAGTGTCCTGCTCAAAACTAAGCTCTTACTTCTTCTTTCTAACCTTGGCTAACTAAAAAACAGAAAGGCCAGCCAAGAGGTATAACAACAGGACTCCAGAGGCCATCCTGGGGCTATAATCTCAGGCAACAGCAAAGGAAAAGTACCCTTAGGGCCTTGCTGGCCTGATTGTGACAAACTCTTGTCTTTGGGACATGCTGGCCTACCCCAGATGACAGGTTTTCTTATTTCCTGGATGTTCCCCTCTTTGGAGGAAAGAATAGCTACAACAGCATGGCCAGGTCTACTGACAGCATACTCATATCGGGTTCTTCACATAAAGCTGCTACTTGATACCAGAAAAACATGCTGTGATTAGCCAATCACTCCATAAGTGGAGGAAAAAGCCACAATGGCAACAGCATTTCCATTCTGTACAAAATGTCAATGGATTCAAAAGTATTTGAAAACAATTATACTTAGGCACAGAAACATTTACACCTCTCGATTTTATTCTAATGACATAATTTTCTTTGCAAATACATTAGCCACCTACAAAAGTGCTCACACACTGTTATTCATTGCACGCGCACACACACACACACACACACACACACAACCATCATCCAGCTCAACTGTCCACTGCCCAGAGAGTAAGGCACTCAGGAGTGGAGAACGCACCGAGTCTACACCCCGAGCACCAAGCATAGTGTGACACCGCACCAGTGAATAATCAGTAACATATACTGGTCATGTTTAGGCCATTTGTCCCATCACCATGTAGAGCAATGCTGGAAACGGCAACAATCTGCCCAGAAGTGAACAATCCAAATGATCTCCACTACTTTGTTTTCTAAGTTAAAAGAAAACTGAGTTCCCTTAAGTTATAAACCGGAGTCGCGGGCAGGAGGAAGTTAGAGCCCGAGGTGCTAAGGAACCGTGTCCGTCACAGACCTGGCTCGTTCACAGAGCAGACACACGGCCTAGAAATAAACTGGAATGAACTCAGATGCCCACAGGCATTGTCTTCCAGGCTCAAAAAGTCCCTTTCTTTGATGCCGGTTTGTAGGTACCAACACTCACATCATGCTCAGCGGAGGAAGGCAGAGGAAGGCAGACCTCTCCCTCGCCAGCCAGGGAAACGGGGTCAGAGGAGCCGGAGCCAGAGGGCAAGAGGCCTCGCTGCCCATTTCAGATAACAAAGGAGACGCCTCCCCCCGCAGCCCCTGTGTCCCTTAGCAGCCAACCGAGGGCACGCACAGAACAAAGTCTGTCAATGCCATTTTAGGACCGGGCCTCTACTGTAGAAGGAACTTGGGGTGGCCACTAGCTCACATCAGCCTGGGGCATCCTTTGCATTGTCCTAAAATTCTATCTTTCAAGTTTGACAGAGAGCTGCTCACCTTTGGTTTTCGGAGACTTTTCCGACAAGACCCACCTCATTCCATGCAACGGCTGGGATTTGCTTGGGGCCGCCATGACAAAATGCCACAGACTGAGCAGCTTACACGCAGGAATCTAGTTTCTCACAGTTCTGGAAGCCATGAGTTTTAGATCAAGGTGTCAGCAGCATCAGTTTCTTCTGAGGCTTCCCTCCCTGACAGGCAGATAGTCTGCCTCTCACCCTGTCCTCACATGGGCCTTCTTCTGTGTGTGCATCCTACTTGGGGTCTCCGTGTGTCTAAATTTCCTCTTCTTATAAGGACACCAGTCATGATGAATTAGGGCCCCCATCCTAATGGCCTCATTTTAACTCACTTGCCTCTATTTAAAAAAAAAAAAAAAGGCCCTGCCTCCAAATACAGTCACATTCTCAGGTCCTGGAGGTTGGGGCTTCAACATACAAATTTGGGGGAGATGCGTTCAGGTGTCTGGCATTCCAGAAGGAAGGAGCTCATCTGTCTCATCCATGTCAGGCCCTCCCCACCCCACCATTATCATTTGGTTAGTGGTGTGTCCCTTCCCCAGGCCTGTCTGGGCGCTGGCATGCTTTTCTCAAGGTGGGTGACGTGGTTCCAGGGAAGGATGACACACTAGCTATTGTTCCCCCACCCACCCATTTCCAAACTACCTTCTGGCTCTGGTGGACGAGACTCGGAGATAACCTCACCCCATCCTCTAACCTCACCCCATCCTCTCCCTGGAACCCCTCAGGATGACAGGGCCCAAGTGGAAGACTCAGTGTAGAAATAGTCTGATTACGATCCAAAAGGCCAGAACCCCGCGTGCCCCCCAGACCACCGACAAGGGATGGGGTGGGAGGTCCCTCAGGACACAGGCAGTACAGCTCGGCCTCTCGGCCTCCACACGAGTAGCGGCCAGACCCTTCCCTCCCACTCCCAGTTTCCCCCACGTCTCACAGCCTTCAGACTCACGAACCCACTACCAGCCCATCGCCCGGAACAGCCAGCCATGGCTGCAGAGTGCTGGGGGTGGGGGAAGAATTTGTTGTTGTTGTTGTTGTTTTTTAGTTGAATGCGTTTTTAAAAATCTATTCACGTGTGAAGTGCAGCCTGCCTCTGCCACAGAGGGCATGCTTTGCAATCTGAATCGGCAAATTTGTTAACTGACTGTTGAGCCTAATGTTATATCACTATTCTGCTTCTCGTTAGCAACACAAATTACGGGCAATTAGCCGGCTGACTGTTCAAAGGCAGTTCAATTTCATGTATAAAGAGAACTATATAATGCTTAATGTATCTATCAAATGTAATAGCCCAAACAAAATTAATGATATGAATACAATGAGTGCTTATATGGGATAATTACAAGGTGTCCATCACGAGACGCGTGCCATGGAGTCAGACACACAATTCAGGCAAACAGTCACCAAAGTTGTCGAGGCTGGCCCAGGCTATTTGGAGAGAAAAGTCACCGCGAAGCAGAGCGCGGCTCAGCCTCTCCCAGCGACAGGCGACAGGCGGCAAAGGCAGGCTGCCGCGGTGCCTGAGCAGCACAAGCTGTGGCTTTCGAGCCCCGGGCGGAGGGGGCTGCACACAAGTCCCCGAGACTCCACTTCCTCGTCTGTGAAATGGGAACAGCAGCACCTACGTCCCAGGGCCTAACGCGGCACAACAGGAGCGCGCCAGCCACCAAGGGCTCTGCAGACTCTGCCGGCCTCGCCCGGAGGAAGGCGGCGATGCTGCTGAAGTTCCTCCGATTACATAAGAATTTCCAAGGTGAGGCCCCGCAGACCTCTTCCCGCCCGCGTCGCTGACGGAGTCGCGTGGCATGATACAAACGACACTTCGATTTAATTACCACCTTTTTTTTTTTTTTCCCCTCTCCTCCGGTAACTAAACATTTTCCTCTGCTCGGTATCCCTGGAATGGCAGGGCCATTCCCAGTGTATTACTTGCATATCTATAATTAAATAATTAAGAATTGTTCAAGCCCTTCCAAACACAACAAAAGGCGATGATTATTTTAAACCCACTTTAGGAAAAGTCAAGCCCCTATCAGCTCCATTTTTTGCTAATAGTTATGCAAGGCTGCACCGGCAGCATTCCCTCTTGCATGCCAGCACACCAATAAATTAAGATATTCCTGGCCGCATCTGCACGAGGGAAATTAGAGCATTACCTGGTCCCCGCCAGTGTGCCAGCTCCGAGCGGCAGGCGCAGCCCACGCTGGGCGACCAGCTGTCTGTGAATGGTGTGTGTGGATCACAGCTCAGAGCCAGGGGATCTCTTAGGAGGCCTGCTCTAATATCACAACTGCCTCGCCGCAGGACTGTTCCCTTCACAGCACAGTATTCAAACACTCTTCCGCCTCTTTCTTTCCGGCTCCGGACCAGGGAGAACCAGGACGTGGGGCCTCCGAGCTGCTCCCCGACGCTGAAACGTGCTTTGGCTGAGTTTCCCTGCTCGCCCTGAGTCCTGACCGGCGAGGACAGCAGTGAGGCACTTTTGTTTTCTGAAACCCCAGCCCCAGCTGCCCAGGAGGAGGGGCGACCTCATTCCTGGTGGGTATACCATCCCTGGGCCGGGCACCTCTGGCTCGATGGGGACAAGTGGCCATTGCAGAGGTGTAGATGCCAAAATGAATACGAGATCCTTTACACAAGCATGAACCGACTATCCCAAAAGAAGGCAAAGACCTATTTCCCCAGAAACGGATCCGTGTGTGTATGGGGGTGCGTGTGTCTCGGGGGACAATATGCAGTGTCTGTTGTGTTCCTTGAAGTCTGAATCCCCCTCCCCCACAGGGCTTCCGAGACCCTGACCATGACAGGCCCTGGAAATGGTCCCTGGCCAAACAAAAGCAAAGCCTAGAGTGCCGCGGGCCTTGAGTTTGGCAAACGAGCGAGGCCTCCAGGACGCACCCTCTTTGGCAAACAGTGCCCAAGGCGCTGCAGGCCTAGACCAGAGCTGGAGCTTGGCTGCCCAGAAGAGCCAGCTTACAAGCAACGGGGGAGCAATGGGGGTCTTACAACTGTGTAGGTAAGGGGTTGTGGGGATGGACAGAAGGAGCTGTGGTAGGAGCAGCCGCCGAGGTAGAGGACTGCGATGTGGGTCTTTGACACTGGACCATGGAGGAAGGTAAAGACATTTTCCAGCCACCAATTTGGGGGTAGTCAGTTATGCATGAGGACAAGTGTGCAGAGAATGCTCAACAGGGTCCAGTGGCCTAGAAAGACCCTGAAAGCCATCAGCTTCCAAAATCAGGAGTTGCTGGTGACCCTAGCAAGAAGAGTTTCAAGGAGCATCATGCTCTTTTTAATACCTCCGAGTTTTTGTTGTGTCCACCATCTAGAATTATCTTTCTCTTTTCCTTCTAATGAACTCCTAGTCATCCTTCAGAGGCCCAGCTCAAATGCCTTTCCACTTTCAAACCCCCACTGACTACTCTTTAGCCTCGCGTATCTACCTTCATATAACCAGGATGGGCGATCACTCCCTGTACTACTTAGGAACGATCTGTACTACTTAGGAACTGGGCGATCTACTACTTAGGATCTTAGGGCGATCTGTACTACTTAGGAACTTGCACATCAGCAAGTCTACCTTCCCATCAGACTGGGGAAGGGGGCTTTTGAGTGGGGGCTTTGTTTGCCTCAGTTAGGGATCCCTAATACTCAATGCAAAGCCTGGTATTGAGATGGCCATAAAGACTGGAAGGCGTAGGGAGACTCTCTGCTGAGTCTGGGGCAGAGTCTGAGAGCTATGGATCTTCCCTGTGGCAGAGGGGATTAATTCAAGAGGCTGTGCCTGGGGTCAACTCTGCAAACCAAAGAGGTGGTCGTGGGGGTCCTGCATGTTCTACTTGTACTCAGTGCACCACTTCCTACCCTGGGCACACCTGGGGCCTTTGCACAGGTGGGTGGCAGCCAGCTCTGATCTTATACATGCAGAGGCTAAACCCCATCCCCAAAGGACAGAGCTCCCTTAGGGTTCCATGAGGGCCTCGCAAAGTGGAAACTAGATTCTTCTCCCCTTCTCTCCATCTGGGCACCAGCTATAAACTGTGCTACATACCCTTCTTTATGAGCAGGTTAAATGCCACCCAAGCTGGCCTCATCAGTCCCCAAACATGCTATATCCTTCCTGGTGTCTTTTTGGACTACTCCATTCTCCATATCCTCTGTCCTGATGACAAAGTATACTCCAGCATTTAAGCATAAATTTTTTTTTTAAGATTTTATTTATTCATGAGAGACAGAGAGAGAGAGAGAGAGAGAGAGAGAGGCAGAGACACAGGCAGAGGGAGAAGCAGGCTCCATGCAGGGAGCCAGACGCCGGACTGGATCCCTGGTCTCCAGGATCAGGCCCTGGGCTAAAAGCAGCGCTAAACTGCTGAGCCACCCGGGCTTCCCCATAAATTGTTTTTATTTTTATTTATTTTCTAAAAAATATTTTTATTTATTTATTTATTCAGAGGAGAGAGAGAGAGAGGCAGAGACACAGGCAGAGAGAGGGAGAAGCAGGCTCCACGCTGGGAGCCCAACACGGGACTCGATCCTGGGTCTCCAGGATCACACACGGGGCTGCAGGCGGCGCTAAACCGCTGTGCCACCGGGGCTGCCCCATACGTTGTTTTTAATATGAGGTGTTTTCTGTAGCCACATTTGCCTGTCAAATACACGGAAAGCTCTTAGTGGGCAGAAACAAATCCTACACCTTTCCGATATCTTCCTTGATCCAGAGCAGAGTACGAGAGCTCAGTAAGTCTATTTGACAGACAAGGGCGGGAAAAGCACCAATTCACCATCCGTGGCAGACATTGCCAATCAAGCACCTATCTGCTAGCTCTGTGATGGATGATTCACTCATGGAACCTGATGGCTCCTGCCAGTCATATTTGGTGGCTGCTCCCCACCGGGGAGATGAAGTAGCTGGGAAATGCAAGAGTTCCAGGAGGCCCCGAGACGGGGAGGCTCAGAGCAGCAGTGCACTTGGACAGGGCCCCCTCCTGAGACTCTCCCCAGCCCTCTGCTGTGGAAAGCTGAAGAGGTCACAGAGACGCAGGAGAGACAAAGAGAAGAACCACCATCCCCATTCTGTGTTTTGGCACAGAGTCACGGCAACCCCTCTTCCCACTCACCGCTCCAGTCACCAGCAGCTCAAAGTCCAGAGCCAAGGGGGGAAACCCACCGCCCTATGACGTGCCTTTCTCCGGGCTTCTGGCTGCCTACCCAGCCAAAACCAGACAAAGGGCTAAGACGGAAGGTGGGCAGCTCTGACGCAGTTCATTGGCTGCTTTTAATATTCCTTTATAAACATTCTTTCTTCCTCCTTTGCTACTTGCTCTTCTCCGGGCTAAGAAACGTAGCTCAAGACCTGATCGGGGTATCACTTTTCAAATGCCCAAATCCCTGTAAAGGTTTAGTGTCTGGCTGTGTGCATTTTGCTCAGTATTAACATGTTCAATGGAGTACTTTGATTTTTTTTTTATCTAGACGCCAGAAGCTGGTGAATATATGCTTCATAGCTTCAGATAAACCTTTTGTTCTTCTGGGGCTGATCAGCTGGTAGAGCAGCGAGAGGGAGAAGGGGAGGGGAATTCACAGGGGCTCAGCGGTTTCAAAAAGTCAAATTACCTCTGAGCCATAGCAAGGCTGATAATTTAAATGAAAAAATATATATACAGGCTGCAGCACACAACACCGTCTCTGGTAGGACTTTTAATGAAGCCCCAGTTGTGATGACACTGAAGCCGGAACGCTACAGTGGGATAATTACTTGGCTCCCACACAGCTGAGTTCCATAGATGCATTATTAACGGCACATTCCTCGCCATAACGAGAGCTGAACAGAGGTAAGCTCCGCAGACCTGGGCGTCCGCCATTAGCGGCCTGGTGCAAACACAAATGAGTGTTTTCACAAAAGCATGCAAAGGTTGTGAAATTCCAATGAATCCAGTGCTGGGAGATGGGGATGGGGATGGGGTGGGGGGGAGGGGAAGGGAGGACCGGGTATAATAGAAATATAAATATATAGTGATACACACACACACACACACACACACACACACATATTTGGTCCACGCAGACGTGGCTGGAGATGTCACCTTTCCCTGCACTATGTACTTGGAATAAAGCAACCTGGGAAATTATAGAGTCAGAACACATTGATTTTCCCGCAACAGATCCAGGCGGCAGCCCTGATGAAGAATTACAGAGGAAATGCAATAACCTAATTCTCCTCCAACCTGGCCCTGCCGCGCCCGCAGCCCCGAGCTTACCTGGCTGGGGCCACGGGGCAGCGCCTCCTGACCTGGGCGCGCTGCACAGCTGGGCTCCCGTTTGGCGCTGCCAGGCTGCCCCCTGCCCACCGTCTCCCTTCCCAACCCTAGTTCCACTCCTGAGCCCCAGCACTCGCTCAGGCCACATTTTCAGGGCATGCAGGGATCGCCAGCTGCCTCAGAGTCCAAGGGTCTTCTGGAAAGGGGTAAGCCACAGAGATGGGTATTCTTGCTCCCAACTCACCCCAATTAAAGCCTGGGACAAAGACACACATAGCATCGTGATGCGGGGTCAGAGGAAGCCCATGCACGGCTCATACAGAGGCTCCAGAGCACTGGGGTGACTTGGAGGAGACGGGTGGGAAGCCAGTGCCCCGGCCCTGTGCTTCCCCTGGAAGCGTCTGTTTCAAGGTGACCCTGTTTCGCGAGTTAGCCCCAGCGTCCCCCGCCTGCTCACAGAACCAGGGGCCTCCCAGTAATTAACACCCGTACTTGATGAGGTCCAGCTGGCAAACTGAAGCGATGCCAGCATCCTCCACTCGACAACCTGGGCTTCTGCAGCCGGGCCCCAGCGAGGGCCCCTCCCTCCACGGCCACTCTGGCCCCCTGTCCCTGGAGGAGAAGGCGAAAGTCACCCATCTAGCATGGATGTTCAATAAGAAGTGCTTTAGAACAGTGAAACGCTAAACACTCCAACGGGGAATTTAAACTGTGGCACTTCGAGAATGAAACAGCAAGCAGCCACTAATAATGATGGTGCAGACGTGTGTATGTGTTGTACGTGTTGACACGAGAGGCGGTCACCCTATACTGCTGGGGGGGAAAGGTCACAAAATAGTAATGGATATTATAACTCCACTTAAAACTAAACACTTGTGTATGAAAGAGTACACAGAGGTTCCATTTGTACGAAGGAACAAAAACAGGCACCACTGTCTTGGCCGTCGGAAGTCAAGATCACGGTTCCTCTGGGGTGGGACTAGAAGGGGGTACGAGGTATTCCCCTGGGGTGCAGGTAAGGCCGCATCATGATCCAGCACTATCTGCACTGGTTCAGTGTGGGAAAACTCAGTGAGCTTATGCTCATGGCTTTTGAGCTTTTCTGTATGTAAGTTATGCATCAATAACAAGTCATTACATATTTATTGACATGTGTACTTTTCTGTATAAATATCAAACTTCAATAAAATGTTTTTTAAACCTGTGTTTACAGGTGTATGAACACACAGAGTCAGGTAAGGTAAACACCAAATTGTTAACAGCAGTTTTCCCCAGGAGATGAGATTAAGGGTGATTTCTATCTGTTCTTTTTATGTATCAGCATTTTTTTTTTCTTGTAAGGAAAATACATTAAGTTAAAAAAAATAAAAAAGATATTTTTAAACAGAGAGGGGCAACCTGCCTGAAATTATAAGGAACACGACCAATTAGCAAGATGAATAATAGCACCCACCACCACCCACCACCACATCATCATCTATTCAACAAATAAAAGCGCTCAAATGCAGTTTGGGACCTGCCTCTGCCCGAGCCTTCTGGATGCGGGCTCTCCTAGAAAAAAACAGAGACAGAAACCTTCAGCAGAAGTCCCTAGTGGAGTGAATTGTTTTTCCCAGGCCTGGTCCAGGAGCAGTGTGAACCAAAACCTAAATAAACAGCTCTGTGTGGCCGTTCATCACTGCAAAGCTGAGAGCGGTCCCCCACACGGGCCGGGAGCTGGCCACGTGCACTCAGAGAATAGTTAGACAAAAGAAAAGCACGCGGGAAGTTCCGACCCACGCGCAGAGTGTGTTATTCCCCCGCTGACCTTAGCCAGAGCCCACCGGCCCCTGGCAGGCACCTCTTCTCCCCCACACCCCTCCTTGCTCATTTCTGACCACTTTCTAACACATCTATCTTAACCCCCCCCCAATTCCCCACTTGGCGCACTTTCCCACGGGTGCTCAAAACACAGGTGAGAAGAAATAGAAGGTAAGCAAGATGTCAGTGTAGAAACAGCTTGAGGGGAAGAAGTCGGTCATCCAGGCGGATTATTCATCTGCCCCCAATCCAAACCGATATCCTTTAAATACCTAATCAAGATTTATTTAGAGGAGACAGGAGGGCTGACAGGGGAGGTGGGGGGCAGCGAGTAGAAGGGGGGGACCCCTGGTGGCGGCTGCAGCTAGTCTGAATCTGTCCCTAGCAATCCCGTTCTGACCCCAGACTCTTCCTCACACAGCAGAACTAAAGCTCTGCGGTCCACTGGCACCCCCCGACACACACACACACCTTAGAGGGTGTCCCTCAGGTTTGGACCGAGCCCTTGCTGGGACCCTGTGGGGACCCTCTTTCCAGAAGTCTCGCCTAGAGTTGCTTCCTGTGGGATTGTAGCACCTCCCAAAGGTTTGCTCCCAAATTCAGCCAAGTCACTGTCCCTCTGCACTCTGGCTTCTCCGGAAAGTGGAAAACTTCCATCAGAAGCCTGTTTCAAGGAGGGGGGGATGGCCTTGGCTCTCCAAGAAGCCACGAGACCACGCGTCTAGAAGTGTGTGGCATCTAGAAGGTCACTTCCTTTTGGAAAGGGGACAGAGATTATTTTAGAAAAGCACAAGGGAAAAAATTCCTTCCCACCAAAGGGGAGACCAAGCACTTTGCCAGGGGCTTAGGGGCAGCAGTTTCTATCTGTGGTGCTCTCCCAGGTCCCTGCTGGAGGAGTGGTGAGCTCATCGCCAGACCAGCCGAGGAAGGCCTCCCAACAGTGCCCGAGGGGCCCCAAGACGCAGCTTCCCACACCCTTGCAGGAGATCCCTAGGAAATGTTGTCCTAGATTATGGAGGATGGGCCAACCCAGCAGAATAGAACCCAAAACAAAACCACTAGCAGGCAAGGCCCCTCAGCTGGGGGTAGGGGGTCTTCAGACAGAGGCCCTGGTCTGGTCTCCTCCGGACATGAGAAAGGGATGTCTCTGGATTAAGAACCAAACGAAACAAACTTCCTCTTACAGATTGCTCTGGGTGTTCTGAGACCAGGGTCCAGTTGTCTCTCTCTTTATTAAAAATTCCACACTTCCCTTCCCTTTGGAGCCTTTTTCCTACCTCTCCTCTCCTCATCTTTCATCAGAAAGTTTAGTGGAAAGAACTGGCCACACACCAGCACAGCCAGCAATCTCTGTGCTGGAGACCCTCGAGTCCCTCCCAACGAAGAGGCCAGTTGTTCTAGAGAGGGGATGCTCCTCTCTCTTTCTCTCTCTCTCTCTCTCTCTCACACACACACACACACACAGATTCAGAAACACACAGGCACATAGCAGAAGGGGCTACCTGCCCCTCACACTCACACACACATGCAAAATACAGAGACATACACAGACACGCACATAGCAGAGAAATAGCCTCCTAGAGCCAAATACATAGACTCAAACAAATATACAAGGGCTGCAAACACACCCAGACCCCAAACACGGAAACAAACCCACAACTGTCAAATGCACTGACCCCCCTCAAAACGACACACACACACACACACACACACACACACACACTCACTCATAAATACAAGACTCAGCAACAAACTGACAGGCATGCAAGTGTTGAGACACACAGAAATACAAATTACACACAAATCCCCTGCTACAACAACAACAAATCAAACATGCAGAGACCAACACCCATGCTCAGGGACAAATCCTCTGATAGGGTTGTCAATTCAGACTTTTCAGAAGAGCCAGTAGGGCAAAGCGGACTGGTTATGAAAAAACTGGACCAAGTGTGCAGGCGAGGCCAGAACAGGATCTTCCAGGACTCCTCTGGAGGCCTCTTCCTGCTTGGGGTCCTTAAGCACCTCCCCCTCCCTCCCCACCCTGGCCATTTCCTGAGGCCCCATAGGAGGACCCTCCCCACTAGGAGGACCCTCCCCACTATGAAGGCTGCCAGCTAGAGGGCAGGGAGTGATCCAGGGGGTGGACGTGGCGGGGGGCTCTCTCTTGTGTCTCCTCAAGCTCATTTTCCTCTCAAGTGAGGACTATACAAAAGAGGGGTTCAAGGAGTTAAGGGTACCCTTGCTCCCAGGCTGCAGAAGGGATCTCACAGGGGCAAGCCAAGCCGGGGACACGCCTCGCTGGCTGCAGACAGAAGCTGAGCGTGGAGGTCGAATCTTTATAAACCCCAGGACTAAACTGACCTCCTGACAGCCCTAGTCCTGCTGGAATCTCAATTCTGCAGAAGCGCTCAGTTAGCGTCTTCCCGCCACAGATCCCCCTCAGCCCGTCTGCCTTATACCCAGAGTTAGCAGCTCTAATATTTAGCGCTCCATGGGCAGGATTCACAGCCAAGAATTCAACTGGAAAAAATACAGTATCTACCAATACCCCTGTCCAACAATAGGCTAATGAAATATCCATCTTTGCACGTCACCAGTTCTCGTCCAGTAAATTAGGAAATAAACTCCAAAACCGACCCTGGTTTTCACTCGTCTTGAAACATCCACCAAAATAGCACCAAACTTTTATAGCACACTCGCTTCCTGGAAAATAAACATATCAATTGTCTTTTTAAACCTCTATAGTATTTTGTCAATATTTTTTTATTACAGCAGAGAATGTATAAATATTTTATTATAAACCAAAGGCCTAAAATAAACAGTTTAGTAAATAGTTATTACATTACAAGGAAAAACATCTGTGGAAACTGCTTTCCATGTAATTATTCTTGCTATTTTACATTAGCGCTCAACGTGAATTTCTTTGGCACTAATGTTTCACTTGTTCTAAATCTTCCTCCTTGTTGCTATTATTAAAATCTTAAAAAGGTGCCAAATCTTAAATGAAGAAAAAAAAAAGATTCACTAGAAATTATTCATATCACAGTGAGTCGCTACTAAACCTGGCAGGGGTGCAGTATTTTCGGTGAAATTAACATAAAATATACAACTGCAAATTATCCAGGAAATAGCTATGTTCTTTACGGCATGCTTTTACATTCGGAAAAAAAATGTTCTCCTTCTTCATCTCACACAAAGCCACAGACAGCTCCACTCGGGCAAGTTTTAAAGGGAAAGTAATAGATTTGTCAAAGGAGCACGGGCTTTGAGAAACAGACAAACAGCTCATGGGTGGATCAGCCTTAGGTAATTACCAGAGACAACGTCAGAAACGTGGGGAAGGCAAGAAAAACAGCCGGCAGCTTTCTTCCCCCTCGATTTCAGAGAATGTATTTCCTCTTACAGGCCTCAGCTCTGTCTCCTAAACACAAGAAAAACTGTAACACCATGTAAAATGCAAATCTCGCTGTAAATATTTTATAAAATTGTTGCATACATCCCAAAAGCTATAGGTCTTAATTGAGAGCAGGCGATTTTTCTAGTCAATATATGGAAATGGAAAATGCTAATTTGTGTTTTTCTACTTATAAAACACCCTGGAGAACAGCAAGCCACAAATGCACTCACTTTAATATTATAAATATAATTTGGCTCCCTCTTTACCATCCCCACAGCCCTGGCTTTTATCTCCCTGTGGCTGCAGGAGGAGAGATGGAGAATCGCTTTCACAGCATCAGGCTGGGAAGACGGCCTCGGATGATGGCAGGGGGGACATGAGGCAGGGAGCTGTGTGCCCCCACCCCTACTGTCTTCCGCCCCCAGGGACTGGCAGGCAAGGGCCACAGGCCAGGAGGGACTGCCCAGGGTCTGCTCCCCCAAGGGCCAGAAGCAAGAATGAAGGCTGGAGCTTTGGCCACGTGGCTCCTCCCTCCCCTGTTGGGCCTGTTTGGGCTCCACGCTCCATCCGACTGCCTCAGAGCTCCCTCTGGGCAGGAAGACTTCTCCAAGGGCCACCCCTAGAGCAGCTGTGACTAGCAAGATGGCCTGATCACTCCAAGTTGGGAATGCCTGTTTCCAGACTCCCAAGAGAGACTAAGGCCTCTACCAATGATCCTGAGAGCCTCCCACTCCCAGCAAGGGCAGCAGGGCTCCCTGGAGGGCCCACAGCCCCCACCTCTCACACACGCCTCCACCCCTGCCTCACAGTGCATTTCCCACCAGGAACACACAGGCTTTCCCACCTAGAGCATCACTGTCCTAGCCACGGGTGGCTCCTGAGCACTCAAGATGTGGCTGCTCCACATTGAGACACCTGTCAGTGCAAAATACGCAGCAGATTTTGCAACTTTAGTACAAGAAAATGAATGTAAAAAAAAATTTCATTAATTACTTTTTAAGCTGATAGTACAGTGCAATCATAATATTTTGGATAGATCGGGTTAAATAAAAATATTTCATCTGTTTCCTTTTACTTTCTTTCAGTGCAGCTAGTAACACACTTAAAATTACACATGTGGCTCGAATCTTATTTCCCTTGGACAGCGTGCTCCAGAGAGCACTCCGGTTTGCTGCGTAAAGCCTGGTTGTGGGAGTGTGCATGAGCGCGGCTCTCCTAGAAACCGTGCAAATGGGAGGTCCCCAACATTATGATCCCAGAGCTTTACAGGCCTCAGAGTCCAGCTTTCTATGATACCATAAATCTGTACATCCACAGTTCTAAGAAAGCACTACACGCTAAAGAAATTCTATTACTATTGCTCCCCAGCATTTAACAAAGGCTTTACAATGACAGTCGTGAAGAGGGCAGGCCCTCTGGCCCTGGTCTTGCCTACTCCTCAGTCAAAAAGACTTCAAATACTTGGCAATCACAGTCCCCTTCCCCCTACCTGCTCCTGAGCCCAACACAGCACAGCGCTCCCTACCCTACCACCCCCATGAGGCTCCCTCCCCATGACTCTTGCCCTCGCTGCTGACTCTCCCCAGCCCAGAATGCAGAAGGGGCCTGTGGAGAGAGCTTGTCAATCACATACAGCCTTTCTCTGTGTGTTATCTTCCTCCTAGAAACTCTTCCTCAACTTCTCCTCAAATTCAAAGAAATAGCAAGGAAGCAGAGGGACTGGTGAGAAGGACATAGTTTAACAAGTCAGGTAGCCTGGATGTAACCTCAGGCTGGGCCCCTTCCTAGATGTGAGGGCTTAGGTAGGTTCCTGAGCCTCTCCTTGCTTCAATTTCCTAATCTGTCAAATGGGAACGAAAACACTGACTTTATAAAATTTAGGGGGAAAGTTGAAATAATGCATGTAAGGTGCCTGGATGTAGTACACACTCCATAAATAGCAGCTATTATCTTTTTTTTTTTTTTTTTAAGATTCTTTTATTTATTCTCGAGAGAGAGCTTGAGAGTGCCAGTAGGAGAAGCAGAGGGAATCTCTAGCAGACCCCACGCACAACGTGGAGCCAGACGTGGGGCTCAATCCCAGGACCCTGAGATCACCACCTGAGCCGAAATCAAGAGCTGGTTGCTTAGCCAACTGACCACCCAGGCACCTCGAGATTCTCTTATTATTTTTACTATTATTGTCATTTCATTTTGTCATTCCGGAGCTATCCCATGACTCAAAGCCAAGTCTTTGGGTGCCTGGACCAGCATTCCTGGGGCAGAGGCAGGGAAGGGGAGCTGATCGCAAAGCCAGAGTACAGGCCTGTGCAGAGGTGCAAGGGCAGGCCCTGGAGGACATCCCAGCCCCTCACTATTGACAGACAAGGCAGCACCCAGACGTGGGCACAGAGCTGGGCCTGGCATTCCACTGCACAGGAAACCCAGGGAGTGGGGCCCATCCCCTCCAGAGATCCAGGCTCTGCATGCACCCCTAGATGTGCAGAGACACTCCAAGAGCCCACAGTGAGGGCTGTCTGCTGAAGAAACTCACTGCTTTATTTCCAAGCACTTTCAGACATGCACTGCCAAGAAAATATAGGGGGGAGGGGTGTACTGTTAGTACTGGATGGAAATTATTTATAATTAATGCAGCAACTGTTTACTACAAATGATTGCTTCTCAAGGCCTGAAAATCTTAGGCTGAACCATATAAAAACTGCCATTTCTATAGGCCAAAAATTGGATATTTGACTTAATAGCTCTAACACCTCAAAGCAGCCTGGAGTACAAGGCTGCGTTGTGGTTAAGGAAGTCCCAGTTCCTGAACTCCACCCTGGGCACCTTGGGCTAAAAGAAACCCCTCACCAGATATGCACACTGTGTGTACACACACAGGCATACACATGTACATGCTTGTTTGCCTTTGAATTTGCTTACAGATTAGAAAAAGACAGAGAAAAGAGGGGGGGAAGGAAGGAAGGAAGGAAGGAAGGAAGGAAGGAAGGAAGGAAGGAAGGAAGGAAGGAAGGAAGGAAGGAAGGAAGGGAGGGAGGGAGGGAGGGAGGGAGGGAGGGAGGGAGGGAGGGAGGGAGGGAGGGAGGAGGGAGGAGAGAGAAGAGAGGAGAGGGGAGGGGAGGGGAGGGGAGAAGAGCAGAGAAAGAAGAAGAGAAGAGAAGAGAAGAGAAGAGAAGAGAAGAGAAGAGAAGAGAAGAGAAGAGAAGAGAAGAGAAGAGAAGAGAAGAGAAGGAGAGAAATGGAGACACAGAGCCATTGGGCCTGATGCAACAGCAAACTTCAATGATCCAAAGAAAAAGACTGAGGATCACTAGGCAGTCTTTAAAACTCAAGGGAGCACTTTTCCCACTGTAATCAGTGCACAAAAGCACCAGTCCAGGGGAAACCAACTCATAAAAGAAGCAGCTCCAATCACTGAGCACTGCTTGATGAGCTGAGTACTTCATAGCAGACACTCTAACCCCCTCATTTCACAGATAAGAAAATGAAGACTCAGAGAAGGCGATGAACCTGCAGAAGGTCACACAGCAAATGAGTGGCAGAGCCAGATCTGAAGCCAGACTCGGAGACTCCAGAGCCAAGACTCAAAAACAACATGCCATGGTAGAAGGCTGGGCTCAGGCCTGGAGTCCAGGGTTTCTGGCCTGGGCTCAACTCTCCTTCAGGCCTGGCCGCCTTCACCTGCTAGGTGAAGATCATGGTCCCGACCTCCTCTTCCTCACAGGAATGTGGCCAGGGTGGGAAAACTGGATACATAGCACGTTCGAGCTTGAGATGCTCTAGTCCATTCATTCTTCTTGTCATGACCGGCACCCACTATGTGTCTAGGTGCTGAGTGGACAGGCCAAGGACAAGATAGTCAAGATCCACTTGACAAATATCTCCACTCTGGTGGGACAGGCAAACACGACACAGACACACAAGCAGGTGAATGAGATGAACGCTGAGGGTGAGAAGCACTATGAAGGAGGTAAACCAGGAAGACAGAAAGAGTGCCGTGGTCCGTGTGGGGGTCATCTGCCCTGTGAGGGGAGACACAGGAATGGGAAAAAGGCAGCCGCGTGAAAGCTAGAGGAGAACATTCTACATGGAGGGCACACACGTGAATGTGCCAGGCGCATACCTACCTGCGCACATTCTACATGGAGGCCTTTGCCTTCCGGGGTGCTCAACAACAGGAAAGAGACAGGTGTGGCTAGAGCAGGGCTTGCAGGAGGAGGCGGGAGACGAGGTGGTGGGGTGGCGGTGGCGGTGGGCTTTACAGGCAGGCAGGGTGAGCAGGCAATCCCTGCAGGCCGCCCCCTGGAGAACTGCTGGGCTGCCCCTCCTCAAGCCGAACAAATCCTTTCCTCCTGAGCCAACAGCTCCCCTCCTGGCTCTGCCAGCAAAGCCAGGGGTGCACACGACCACGGAAGACCCCTCCGTGGCTGAGACCTCTCCGCAGATGGCCTTCGAAGCACCATTCACAACAGTCCCGAACCGGGAGCAACCGAAACATCCAAGCAGCAGCAGAACACAGAGCAAGGCAGGACACACTCGTACAGTGGGATACAACACACGACCAGCTCACAAACAAGATGGGCCTCAAGAACTTAACAGTGAGCCAAAGAAGCCAGACACAAAGGCGACACACCGGACGGCTCCATCACATGACACTCAGAAGCAGGGCAAACTAACCCCTGGCAGTGGAGGCCAGAAGCGCGGCTGCCCTTGGCAGGGTCCTGACTGGAAGGCGGCAGGAGGGAACCTGCAGGGGCAGGGAAATGCTGATGATGGAGGCAGGTGCTCGTGAGGCGGCTCACATTCACACACGCGAATGTGCCAGGCGCATACCTACCTGCGCACATGCACACACACACTCATGGGCCCTCTTGTATCCAAGTTCAGCCTCGGTGTCCAGGGCGCAGGGTGGACGCATCATCCCCAGGCGTGGAGCGGCTCTCGCCCCGCCCCTGTGTCCCACGAGCCCTCCCCACGGGGACTTGCTGAGTTCCCGAAACCCTGCAAGAAGACACCCCGGAAGACACCCAAGCCAGCAGAACCCACAGCCCCGAAAGCAACCCCAGGCTTCTAAAATCTGGGTCAGGCGGACAAAATTCTGGGCAACTTCTTGGCACCCCCTCGCCCCCGACGTCTCGGCCGAGAGGTGGCACGAGCAGCCCGGCCGGTCGGAGGCCAGCAGGCCGCGTGGGCCGAGCCCCCCGCCCTCGCAGCGAGCAGGAAGGGAGCCGGCGACGTTTATTACCCGCCAGCAGCGAGATTGACTGCAGGCCTCTCTTGCCCACACTGAGCCATTAGCTCGTAATGGCCCCGAAGGCTCCCTCGGCCACAGACCCGGGCCCGAGCGCTCGGGCTCCGACACCAAAGATACTAATGACTACCACGTTGCCGAAATAAATCACCGCCGCTCAGAAGGGGCTCGGCCGGCGGCTTCCAAACTTCATTTCACGAATCTCCCCCTTAATACTCAGCCGCCTTGCCGAGCGGGTTCTTGGGTGCACGCGTCATCGGCAAATGTCTCTGCTACGGTGTTTATAAAGGAAAGAAGAAAGGAAAGGGGGGGTAATTAATCGATGCGATGCCACAGGATCCCCCTTTGGTGGGAATTCGGGGACCGGAATAAAATCCCACCCCACCCCACCCCCGTTTGACGTTCCCTCAACAGTTTGACGGTCCAGAGCGGGCAGCCAGAAGCACCCATGAAAGGCAGCTGGAGAGTGTGTTCCAGGGATGCTCTAGGGAGATGCTCCAGGAATGAGGCTCCATGAGCATGTGGGGGCAAGCTGGTGTGGGGGTTGAGCACACAGGGTCCGCAGCCAGACTGCCCGGGCTCTGACCCTGGCTCTGACTCCCGCACGCTAGGTGACCTGGGGCAGGCTGCCCTGCCTCTGTGTTCCTCAATCTCGCCCATCCATAAAATGGGAGAAGAGGGGTATCCCTCGAGGGGATCATGCAAGAACTAAGTGGGATATTCGAAGTGAAGTGCTGCTTGGAACAGGGCCTGGCATATAGGTAAGTAAGTGCTCCCTGTGATCCCTTTGGTAGTCATCATAGTGTCCCAACTCCGTAAAGACGTCCAGGAGGAAACCTGGTTAACATGGTGACATGTCCACTTGCTCCCATTCGGGCATGGTAAAGTTGCAGTGGGTCCCAGAAAGGAAAATGATCTGCTCAACGTCATAAAGCACATGAGGGAGGACAGGCTGGAATCCAGGCCTCCTGTCTCCCAGACTGTGTCCCTTCCCCTAAAGACTCTTAAGGGCCCCACAGTCTCAAAAGGCAGCACTCTCTATAAACATAAACAACACAAGGACCTGTCCAGGGCAGCTGTGAACAGGCTTCTGAGTCCCAAGGAATGTTCTAGGTTTCTATCTGGGCCTAGCTGCCCTGTGGGTCCACCCTCAGGCTTTGGGACCTAAAAGTGACCCTTAGATCACAGAAGCACCCAGAGAGCACCCTCCCAGCCTACCTGCCTTCTTAGAGGAAGGAGCCCAAGTCTTGCTCCTTGAGACTCCTGGGAGCTCCCCTAGACCCCAGCCTGCCTTCTTCTCCCCCCTTGGCATCCCCTTCCCTGGCGCCCAACCCACCTCTCTGGCAAATCCAGAGTTGTCACTCCATAAACCTCAGCTTCAGCCATCATCTCTTGTGCTAGCTCTGAATCAATTCTGATCCTGGCAATGGGTCTTGCATACAGTTGGTGCTTAATTATTGTTTGGGTGAGATTTAAATTTCCAGGCCATGTTATCCCAGCATAGGCTTTCCCAGCTTCCTGTCCTGGAATAGAAATGTTCTGTTCTCAATCTTACTCCCTAGGGGCTCCCAAAATAATAGAAGGAAAGGCTAGACTCCAGTTCATCACTGCCTCTGCCAGGAAGCCCTCCTTGACTTCTCCAGGATGCCGGCTTCAGCACCCCTTGAGCACTATTCTTTCTGACCACCAATCCCACCAACCTGCGTATCTTCCAACCACCCTCACCCCCCAGCCCCACTGCCAGGTCCTTGAAGGCAGGGTCTGATGAGGACCTGCTCATCTTTTCCCCTTCCCTCCAGCACGGAGCATAGAGCTGGGCACTGGAGGTTATCGCAATGCGAGATGCCCAGAACCACGGCAGCCCAGGCTTGGGTGGGGGGCAGAGGCCAGGGGTGGTTATGCAGGACTAGCTGGGGCAGCTGGCAGGTCCTCAGACCACAGTGAACCCTGTGAGGCTCCAGTGGCTGCCAGTTTCACCAGAACCTTCCATGTCACCGAACATGGAAGCAGAGGCAAAACCCGGCAGCCCCACCCAAGTGCCACCTGCACAGGAAAACACGGCCCCAAGCAGAAGGCTCCTCGGGCTGGGTTTGGACCAAATTCCTTCTCGGCGGCCGCACATTTCCAGCATACAGGGATTGCTCCTGCCGATTCAAAACCAGGTCAGAGAAAACCGTCTCTCGTTTCCGGCAGGGGTGAGCGTTCCTCCCGGGGAAGGGCTCCGCAAAAGTCTCCAAACCGAGCACGAGAGACAAGTGGGAACCAAGCCTCATTCCCTCGGTGGCCCCGCGGCTGCCAAAATTACTGACAAACTGACCTACAAAGAGAGTTTCTATTTTATGAGCAAACCCCAAAGGTTAACAGCGGAGCCGCCGGCAGGCGATGAGCACCGAGGAGCGGAAGCTTCCCCAGCAGCACCCGCATGGAGCCCGGGCACCTCGGTTTCGCACAGAAACGTGTCCCTGAAACGCCAAGGAGAAAGGGAGGATGGAAGGGGGAGGTTCCAGAACCCCAGCTAGAGGGAAGAATGGGGACGGGAGGACACTACCCACTGCCAAGTGGCCTCTCCGTCACAAAGTTCTGGATAACTGCCACTGCAAGGGCCACCCTAAAGGCCACAAAGTGCACAGCGTCCCCTACAGTTGTGCAGTCTACGACCTGCACAGCCATACCCTGCAGACCGGAATCCTGTGGGGTTTCTGCCACTCAAAGCATCTTGCCCCAATCCGGTGCTAGTTTCATGGGCATGTGACCTGTGGGGTAGCACAAGGGCCTGCATTCAGAAGGGCTCACACTTGGTTTGTAGCCTCTAGTTGTCGTCTTGTAAGAAAGTCTTAATTTTCTAACGTGGGCCCAGCATTTTCATTTTGCGCAAATCATGTAGCTGGTGTCCCCTCCCTGTTGAGAGCACCAGGGCAGTGTGGACAGAGAGAGGAAGGATGAGCAATTATCCAGAGGATTCATCACCGAATTATCTATACAAAAAAGTAAGCAAATGTCCAGCCTCCGTTCTTCCTCATCCTCCAAGTTGTCCAGGTGTGGAGCTAGTCCTGAGGCCTGCCAGGGACAGAGGGAGGGCTAGAGGGGTCCCAGGGATGGGCGAGGGTAGGGGGATGCCAGAAATCTCCTAGGCGTGCACCCTCATGCAGGAAGAAGCTTTTGATAGCTAGGAAACCCATTTGAGACTAAAGGCCCTTGGGTTTTCTCATATTATACTGATGCTGGAGCTGCAAGAAAATCTCTCGAATTTTGGCAGAGGGTAAGTAACAAAAAGCAGGTCAGAGAACACAGGCGAACAGGCAGGAAACAGGGCCCCCATCAGCACCCCGCAGACTGGGCACTCGGGCACCTCACTGCTGCCCCTCAACCCAGACCCAAAACACCAATCAATCGCCAGTGACATCTCATCAGATCTGCCCGTGACCTGGGACAGAGCATCTGTGCCATCAAGAAGACGAGTCCAGGGTTCACCGAGGTCTGGAGACTGCCCAAGAACCTCCCCGCAGGCCAGGCCTGACCTACAGTTCTCCTAACTCCAATAATGGTGCGAAGTGTGAGGACAGAGAGGACCAGGGCAGCGTCTTCTGGCCTCCCCAGTGAAATCTTACACAAACACAAATGTACAGAACAGAACATAGCAGAGCTGCTCTCAGGCCCCATGTCCTACCCTCTGGGCATCCCCTCAGTCCAGGCAGCCCGGGTGGATCCTGCATGGGATGGCAGGCTGCTCGGTTTGCACTTTGAGGGCCAGGGATCTACTGGCCTCTTTTCTGGCTGCCATCAATAGTGAATGCCTGCGACACCTCAGGAGGGGTCCCAAAGCTCGCTGCATCTCTGCATCCCGGCAAGGAGCATCCCGGATTTCTGCAGAGCTCCAGCTCCTTTGAAGGACACATGGTCACAGCAGCAATTTGAGATTATCCCTCCATCCTCAAGCTTCAGAATATTTTGCAGATACCTGCCCCCATGTCTGACCACCAGCACCAGTGAGCACCACGCATCCACCCGGTTGCTGGGTGCCCACGAGCACCGCACTGACCACTGTGAGCAAAGCAGGAGCCTCTCCTCACCACTATCCCCCAGCTTCCCAGCTTATCCACATCACCAGGTCCTGGGAGAATAAAATTGGAGTATGAAAAAGCAAAGACAAAGCAAAACAAAACCGCACGAAGGAAAGCAGGGATAAGGCATTATTCTTTTCCCCCCAAATTATTATTTTTACCCTGGTTATTTCCTGGCTTGATTTATGGGGCCCCAATGCCCATGACAGCCCACTCTTCTCTTCCTGTGCCAGCAGACTGGAAGTTTCCAGACACAGTCCTGGCCCAGGAGCCAGGCCACAGGCTCCCAGAGGCCCCGCTCCAGGTTTCCTGCATGAATCCTGGACCCACCACCAGTAGAGGCAGTATAGGCCAGAATTTCCCAAACTTCCAGACACAGCATCAGGTGGTCCAGAAGCTTCCTGCTCTGACCCATCTTGGCTTCTGCAGAACAGCAAGATCCTTCCTAGACACTGTTCCTAACAAAAGAGGGGATTCCATTCACCGTCCTCAAAGAGGATGGAGCCGGCCCCACCTCCTCCCAGTCCCAGAGCAGACCCTCACAGACCAGGAAAGAACAGACCCCTCCGGAGGGTGGCGGGGTGGGACAGGACCACAGGACCACCATCCCCCATCAGGAGAATTAAATAAATTAACCCTCTGCTCAGCACCACGCTGGAAGCCAGGGAGCTGCCTTCCTGCAGATGCTCACTTGTTAATAAATCACTATATATCCTGCAAAACAGGATAGAGGTCAAGGCCGGAGCGGCCGCAGGGGGCAGGTGCTCTATCCATAGGCCCGAGAATCTGAACTCGGGGCTGACACACAAGAATCCCATACCCGCTTGCTGAGGGGTAGAAAGAGAAGCGTTTTGTAAAAGATTTGGTAGCAAGCAGGGATGATGTGCAAAATGTATTAACCATGGTCCACGGGGCCCCACCAAAGTTTTTAATATGTGTCACCTGGTGACCCCTGATGGCCCAGGAGTTATCTTCTCTTGCACTGGATTCTAGGGGAAGTGTCCAGGCACAGGGGCAGGATCTGTGGGTGGGGGATTCATGGCAGAAACACTTCACCAGCCAGTTAGGAACATTTCAGTATTTTATTTTCTTATTTTTTATTTTTTTAAAGATTTCATTTATTTATTCATGAGAGACATACACAGAGAGAGAGGCAGAGACACAGGGAGAGGGAGAAGCAGGCTCCATGCACGGAGCCCAATGTGGGACTCGATCCCAGGACTTCAGGATTATGCCCTGGGGCCGAAGGCAGACGCTCAACCACTGAGCCACCCGGGTGTCCCACATTTCAGTATTTTAACCAACAGTCCAGTGGTATTGGGACATGGCAGCTAAATATCAACCCTCTACCAAGTGCCTTGACACAGGGGCCCTAACGCAGGTTAATTTATGTGCCTGCAACAGACCACTCTCTCCCCGTGCCATCAGACTGGAAGGTTCCAGACACAGCCTTTGGCCCCAGGGCCAGGCTGCAGGCTCCCAGAGGCCCTGGCTCCAAGGTTCCTGCCAGGCTCCTGGACCCACCACCAGCAGAGGCAGTATAGATCAGAATTTCCCAAACTGCTATGAGGATACAAACCTCAGGGGGCGGGGGCGCTCCTCAACTACACAGACTCCCAGGCCTCTCCTCTGGAAACTCACTCCAGAGGCCAGCTGGGGGCATCACGTGTTGCATGAGCAAGTGGAGTAATGAGGGGAGATGGAACTTGAGTGTGTACCAGCCTGGTTTGCATTCACCCCAGCTTCTGGCCATCTGTGTGATGCTAGGCGAGTGTCTGCCCCTCTCTGAGCCTCAGCTTCCTGATGAGTTCAGTGGGTCAGGTGTTCCAGAAATCAGAAATATGTTCTACCTTTTGATTCATCTGTTCATTTGTTTTGGGGAGTAGGGCTCCCACCATCCCAGAGACAAGATCCCCCAAGCCTCTAAGAGAGAAGTAGAGATTGTGTAAATTCTGCCAATGTCATTCAAACCCGAACAGAGCCCACGCGGTGGGGTCCTGCAGGTTGTGGGGGGGTGGGTGCAGACTGCCGACAGGTCACTGGGAGAAAGCACTGAACTGCCCCAGGAGCAGGAAACAGCTAGATATCTGAAACCAGATGTTGATCCTGATGCTGCAGACAGAGGCCCCAAAATGTTTTACACTGAGATATTAATTTGGTGGCGGGGGACAGATCTTGAAGGCACATGCTGGGTTAGTTGAAGCTCTTCATGTAGCCTATAGCTGAGGGGTGTATGTGTGTGTGTCTGTGTGTGGGTTTTTAAGGAGGGTACCCCTTATTAGAAATCTTTCATGAGGGGGCAGCTCCAGGGTGGCTCAGTGGTTGAGCCTTTGGCTCAGGTCGTCATCTCAGGGTCCTGGGATCAAGCCCACATCAGGCTCCCTGCAGAGGGTCTGCTTCTCCCTCTGCCTGTGTCTCTGCCTCTGTCTCTGTGTCTCTCATGAATAAATAAATAAAATCTAAAAAAAAAAAAACCTTTCATGAGAAGCTCCCTGGGCAAAGTGCTTCTGGAGCTCCCGTACACTGGAACAATGCCCTTCATGGCTCACTGCAGCCCTATGCATGGTGAACAAGCCACAGAATTCTGAATATGTGGACAGAGCAAGATGAGCCAGGCCTGATGTGGACTAGAGACCTCAACCTCAGAATCTTTTATGGACTCACATTACCAATAGAAATACCTTTTCGTCCGCTGTTAACACAGTATGTGTTAACACGTGATAGGAATCCAACCCTACCCAAGATCGTGGGTACGGACTATCAAAACCGAAGTGGCTGTGGGGAAGCCAGGTTTGTACCACAGTTTCTTGCATCTCCACAAGCCCCAGCAACTTTCAAAGAACAACCCCTGAAATCTGCTTCCCAGAGCAGAAGGATTGGGCAGCGGAGCTGTTTCAATCACTGAAAGGAAGAGTTATTCTGCTTCTTAAGAGGTCCATGATTAATTCACACATTGAGCTGCCAGGGCCAGAAACAGGTTTGTGTTGACAATTTGCATGTGATGCTTTGAACACAATCTGTCGTGTTTTTATATACCTCGTCATCTCGGAGACACCATCACTTTCCCATATCCATCCAAGTGTTACAATTCCACTCCAGTTTGCTGAGCCCTTGCTTGTGGCTATGAGGGAGGGGACTCAGAATGCCCATGGAGGGAAAGTGGCGTGAGTGTAAGAGCTGTCCTTCTTTGAAGGGACAAGACAACCAGACGGCCAGGCAAATCTTGGTCTGCCGTCTCCCAATTCCCAGGACAGCCTCTGGCCCTTAGCTCCACTGATTGAAGTCATTCTTGCAGCCTACCTCTCCAACACTGTACTGCTGGGTGTCTCCTCCACACTTGGGCACCAGTACTAGTCACAGGTGTTCAACTCTGGGTTCTCCCAATCAGAGTCCCTAGCTTATGTCAAGTAGGACCCCACCCTGGCTTGTTGACCTCATCGGTTACTACAAGGATAAAGTCAGAGTGACAAGTATGATGAGGGAAGAAAATAAAAGGCATTGCTAGAAGCAGGGACAAGGCATCGTCAGTATCAACTTTTACTTTGCTGGGCTTGGTTGATGACTGTCACCAATGGGTGAATCGAGGGTCTCACACCGCCACTGTTCTCTCCCCTTGCAAAGGAAAAGGAGGGGAGGGGAAGAGGAGGGTCCTCAAAATGGGCCTGGCTCAGGTCTGAGCTACAGGTCTAAGTTACAATTTCCCCACAAGCCGTTGGACCTAAATCGTGTAGAAGTTGTTATGGAATAAAGCAATGTTTTCTACATGTTCCCGAGACCTTCAGATGCCTATTCAGCTGGAAGATTTCTCCTCTGGACATAATTTCCCCCTATTCCTCCAGCTAAGTACAACTAAAAACCCTGGACATTATCTATGAAAGAAACATAAGAAGATTCTGAAAGGAGGAGAGAAGAAGGCAGAATGGCCAGGGATATCAGGACCCAAGAAATGACACAGCAGTGAGAACCCTGGGTTTACCTTTTGCCTTCTGTAGCTCAGATTGGAGCTGACGAAGTTGGCAATCAGGAGAGGCCAACAGAGATTTTTAAAAGCCCCCAGGAAAGCCTGCTCTCTCCAGCCGGAAGACAAGAATAGGGGCAGCCTAATGAGACAGAAGACCCTGAGACAGCAACAGTTCTGCTAGAGCCAAACCCCACATAAAAAGCTCTGCCCCTCTTTTCCAGCAAAGACTGAGTGGGGCACGCCCACCTCTATGCTCCCGAGGATGCAACAAGGCACCAAACACCCACTCCCCACTCAACATTGAGGTGATGTCAGAGAAAGCCTCATAGGGAGTCCGGACCTTCATGCTTGCTGGGCAGTAACACAGTCCTCCCCATGGCATCAGGAGAAACCATCTGGGAAGGTGACCCTCTGCTCTCATCCAGCAGTAGCAAGATGTCCCTACCCCTCCACCCAGTGTTAGTGAATGCCATGTGAGGACCAGGAGCAAGACACTCTTCTCACTAGTCGGAGAGGCATCAGTGGAGACTTGGTAGGGAGGGACAAACCTGGAATTCTTCCCACCTCAATCAAAAATCATTCATCCCACCAAGAACCAGAAAGATCTTGGGTTGAATTGGAAAAGACAATCCGGATATGCCAACCCTGAGATGACAGAGATGTTAGAATTATCTGTCAAAGAATCTAAAGGAGCCATCAAAAAAAAAAAAGAAAGAAAGAAAGAAAAAAAAGAAAAAAAACATTCAACCATTATGACCACGTGTGAAACACATGGAAAAATAGAAAATCTCAGCAAAGAAATGGAAGCTTAAAAAAAAAAAAAAAAAAAAGGCAGTAAATACAAATTTTAGAAATAAAATTTTAAATTTTTTTAAAGATTTTACTTATTTATTTGAGAGAAAGTGAACAAGACAGAGAGCATGAGCAGAGGGAAGGACAGAGAGAGAGGGAGAGTGAGACTCCTCACTGAGCAGGGAGCCCAACTCAGGGCTTGATCCCAGGACCCTGGGATCATGACCTGAGCCAAAGGCACATGCTAAACTGACTGAGCCACCCAGGTGTCCCTAAACAAAACTATTAAAATAAGCAATGATGGGCCCAACAGCAGAAAGGAAGAGACAGAGGAATCAGCACACTAAAGTCTCAGCGGTTGATGAGACTTTAACATTCATGTGATCAGAGTCCTAGAAGAAGAGAAAAACGACATGCTAGAAATATACTTAAAACAATTTTTTTGAGAGCAGTGAGAGAAAAATCGCACCTTGCTGTAGTGGAAAAAAACTTCAAATGACAGTGGATTTCTCATCAGAAACCATGGAGGCCAGAAGAAAGCACAAGTATGAATGAAAAGAACTGGCAACCTAGAACCTAAATCCAGTGAAAATATCCCTCAGGAATGAAGGAGAAAATTATATTCTCAGATGAAAAATAAATAAGGAGACTTTGTTACCAGAAGACCTACTCTAAAAGAATGGCTGAAGGAACTTCTCTAAATGGAAAGGAAATGATAAAAGAAGGAATCTTGGAAGATTGGGAAGAAAAAACACAGTAAGAAAAATATGGTGAATAAAATGGTTTTCTACCCCCTTTGAGTTTTCTAAATTATGTTTGATGGTTGGAGCAAAAATGTAGTGCCATGGCTCTAAATATATATCAAAGACATATTTAAAACAATTAGATTATATATGGGGGAGGATAAAGGAAGGTAAATTTTCTACACTTCACTTAAACTGGTAAAATGATGACACCAGAAGACTCAGATATGTTTATTTAACATAATACCTAAATTATCACTTAAAAAGCTATACAAAAGGGAACACCACAGATAAACCAAAACGCAATTCTTAAAAATGTTCATGTAACTCACAGAAGGCAGGGAAAAGAAAAAAAAATTAAAAAACAGAACCAACAGAAAACAATATATAAAATGGCAGGCTTAAGTCCTAACATATCATGAATTACATTAAATATAAATGGTTCAAATGGTCTAAATATACAAATTATAAGACAGAGATGGGCAGAATAGGACTGTGGGGCAAGGGAGAATGACCCACCTACATTCTATATCCAAGAAATTCACTTAAAATATAACCATACAGGCAGGTTAAAGGTTAAATAATGGAGTAAGATATATCTTGCAAACATTCATCAAAAGAAAGTAGAAGGGCTCAATATTAGATACACAGGTTTCAGAGGAAAAAATTAGGAGACAGACAAGGATATTATTATAATGATAAAGGAGTTGATTGACCAAGAAGACTTAGAAATATTAAACGTATATGCACCAAACAACAGAGCTGCAAAATATGTGAAGCAAAAGCTAACAGAACTGAAAGAAACAGACACATCCACAAGCATAATAGATCATTTTAAAACCTTTCATTCAATGATTGATAAATCAACCAGTTAGAAAACAGCAGAATCTGCCTTCTTTTCAAGTGCCTAAAGAACATAGACCAATATGGACCATATCACAAGGCATAAAACAAATCTCAACAAATGTAAAAGAATTGACCTTTGAAGTCACACATGGTGTTTTCTCCACACAATGGATTCAAACTAAAAAGCTAATAACAAAAAAGAAAAAGAAAAAAAAAGGAAAACCTCCAAACACTTGAAAACTAAACATACTTCTAAACAATGAGTCAAAGATGAATTACAAAGGAAATATTTTATAAAATACAATAAACTAAATGAAAATAAAGCTATAGCATATCAAAATTTGTGGAACACAGCTAAATCAATGTCGAGAGAAATTTATAGCACTAGATACATACATTAGAGAGAGAAAAAGTTTCAGATCGATAACCAAGCTTCCACCTCAAAGACCTAGAAAAACAAGACCAAGATAAACCCTAAGGAAGCAGAGGGGAGGAAATAATAAAAATAAAAGCAGAACTCATGAAATTAAAAACAGAAAACCAATATTGAAAATCCATTTTGAAAAGTTGGTTCTTTGAAAGGATCAAAAAGTTGACAAATCTCTAACAAGACTGACGGGGGAAAAAAAATGGGAATGCACAAGTTACCAATATCAGAAATGAACCTGAGGATATCACTACAGACCCTACAGACACCAAACGAATAAAAAGATATTACTATGAAAACTGTACACACATAAATTTGACATGGTAGATGAAATAAACCAGGTCCCCAGAAAATACAACCTACCACAACTCAGCCAACATGAAATACATAATTTGAACAGCCCTAAGACTATCAAGAAAATTATATTCATAATTTAAAACTCCCTAAAAAGAAATATCCAGACTTAGATTATTTTACTGGAGAATTCTAACAAATCTTTAAAGAAAAACAAACACCAATTCTACATAATTTCTTCCAAAATACAGAAGAAGGGGATCTCTGGGTGGCTCAGCAGTTTAGCGCCTGCCTTCAGCCTAGAGCATGATCCTGGAGCCCCAGAATCAAATCCCACATCAGGCTCCATGCATGGAGCCTGCTTCTCCCTCTGCCTATGTCTCTGCCTCTCTCTCTCTCTCTCTCTGTCTCTCATGAATAAATAAATAAAATCTTTAAAAAAAAATACAGAAGAACCAGGGCACCTGGGTGGCTTATTTAGTTGAATATCCAACTAGTGATTTCGGCTCAGGTCATAATCAGGGTTGTGAGATCCAGCCCCACATCGGGCTCCCTGCTCAGTGAGGAGTCTGCTTGAGATTCTTTCCCTTTCCCTTTCATTCTGCCCCTCCCCCTGCTCACACTATTTCTTTCTCTCTCTCAAATAAATAAACAAATCTTAAAAAAATAAAAGAAGTAAAAAAAGATCTAAGAACATCAAGAGATATACCATGTTCATGGATTAGAAGCCTTAACATAGTAGATGTCAATTCTACCCAAATCAATTTGCAGGTTTACACAATTCTTATTAAAATTATAGGAAGAAGGGCACCTAGGTGGTGCAGTCAGTTAGGCATCCAAATCTTGGTTTCAGCTCAGGTCATGATCTCAAGGCCATCAGATTGAACCCTATGTCAGGCTCCGCTCAGGGAATCTGCTTGAGTTTCTCTTTCCCCTTCTCTCTGTTGCTCAGGCTCTGTCCCAAATAAATAAATAAATAAATGTTTTTTAAAATTATATGAAGAATTTTTGCATATATAGATATGATTATTCTCAAATGTATATGGAAAAACAAAGGATCTAGGATACCTAAAACAATTTTGAAAAAGAACAATAAAATAAGAGGACTCAGTCTACCTGATTTCAAAACTTACACAGCTACAGTAATGGAGACTGTGTTATATTGACAGAGGGACAGACACATAGATCCATGTAAACAAGCCTAGCTGGTCTTTAGTAAAACAGTTTAATGGAGAAATTATAGTGTTTTCAACAAATGATTCAAGAGCAATTGAACATTTGGAGGGGAAGAAGCAGCAGCAGCAGCAGAAGCAGCCACAGCTCAATCCAAGCCTCACAGCTTATGTGAACACTAACTCAATAGATCATGGACTTAAATGTGAAATATAAAACTATAAAATTTTTCTGGAAAAAAATAGGCAAAAAAATCTTTGGGATCAAGAGTTAGAAAAAGAGTTCTTAAACTGGGCACCAAAGGTATGAGCCATAAAAAGAAAAATTGATAAATTAGACTTTATCAAATTTTAATCTCTTGCTCCACAAAATACCCTGTTAAGGAGTCTGTTAAGAAGATGAAAAGACAAGCCACAGTCTGAGAGGAAGTATTTGTAAACCACATAACCAACAAAGGACTAGTATGTAGGATATATAAAGAACTCTCAAAACTCAACGGTAAAAAAAGCAAGCAATCCAATTCAGAAATAGGCAAAAGATATGAAGAAGTATTTCATCAAAGAGGACAAACAGATGGCAAATAAGCCCATGAAAAGATGTTCGACATCATTAGCCATTAGGGAAATGTAAATTAAAACCACAATAAGATATCACTACACATGTATCAGATTGCCAAAATATAAAATAGCGAGAAACCAAATGCTGGCAAGGATGTAGAGAAACTTGACATCTCCTCTGTTGCTGATAGGAATGCAGAATGGCACAGCTGCTCTAGGAAACAGTGTGGCAATTTTTTTAAAAGTTAAATGTGCAAGCACTGTACACCCAGCAAACTGCATACCTGGGCATTTATCCCAAAGATAATGAAAACTTATGCATGATTCCATTTATATACAAAATAATCTACAAAATTATAGAATTGGATAACACATTAAGGATTTCTAGGAGTTAAGGAAGGGGCTGGGACAGAATGGAAGTGGCTATGACAGCCTGAAGGATGGCTGGTGGTAATGGGAATGTTCTGTAGCCTGAACACATCAATGTCAATATCCTGGTTGTGTTACCATACTCTGGTTTTGCAAACTATCACTCCTGAGGGAAACTGGGTAAAGGGCACAGGGGATCTATCTGTGAATCTCCATGTGAATCTACAATTATCTCAAAATTAAAAGTTTAATTTCTTTTATTAAAAATATTTTATTTCATTATTCATGAGAGACACAGAGAGAGAAAGAGGCAGAGACACAGGCAGAGGGAGAAGCAGACTCCCTGCAGGAAGCCCGATGCGGCACTTGATCCCAGGACCCCAGGATCACGACCTGAGCTGAAGGCAGACGCTCCACCACTGAGCCACCCAGGTGCCCCAAGGTTTAATTTTTTTTAAGATGAGAAAATTTTTAAGGATGAAAAAGGCAAGAGCTTTAAAAGAAGGGAAGGTGGGGATCCCTGGGTGGCGCAGCGGTTTGGCGCCTGCCTTTGGCCCAGGGCGCGATCCTGGAGACCCGGGATCGAATCCCACGTCGGGCTCCCGGTGCATGGAGCCTGCTTCTCCCTCTGCCTGTGTCTCTGCCTCTCTCTCTCTCTCTCCTGTGTGTGTGTGTGTGACTATCATGAATAAATAAATAAAAATCTTTAAAAAAAAAAAAAAAAAGAAGGGAAGGTGGGTGGAAGCACCCCTATTCCCCAAGCTAATGCACTTGAGGCATGGAGACTGTGGGGAGGGAATAGGGTGCCAGGTAAAATTAACTATGACCAGTTAAACTTAAATTTCAAATCAACAACAAATCATTTTTTTAGTAGAAGTATGTCCCATGCAATACTGGAGACACACTTAGACTAAAAAACTATATGTTATTTGGAATTCTGTGTTTTTATTTGCCACATCTGGACACCCTAGAAGGGAAGGCTAGCACACAGCCGTCTGGAGCCACCCAGGGGCTGTGGCCCAGAAGAGGCAGGTGGGCACAGGGAGATGTGAGAGAAAGACCATAGGAAAGTGGTCAGAGGGCCAGCAAAGAGATGCCAGGCACCACAGACTCCACAGGCTGGGCAGTGCCTTAGGAGGGGGGAGGGTCCCCCAGCTGCTGGGTTTATGGGCCTCTGCTGGCAGAGTGACCTCTGTGTGTGGTCTGCACAAAATCCAGAAAAAGACCAAAAGAGTGAAGGCTTGAGCGGCTGTTACAGGCTCGAGGGGTCTCTAGGCCCTAAGGGGCTCCTCTCAGCATGGTGAGCCCTGTCCCCTTCCTATGGGAGACAGACACGCAGACCAGCGGGCCCCAGTGTCCAGGTCAGCAGGCTATCACCATCTGCAGAAGCCAACACTCTCTAAGCACTCCACTCTCAGCTTGACAGTCACCTCCTAGGGGTGCCTGGGTGGCTCAGGCAGTTAAGTGTCTGCCTTCAGCTCAGGTCATGATCCCAGGGTCCTGGGATAGAGCCTGCATCAGGCTTCCTGCTCAGCAGGGAGTCTGCTTCTCTTCCTCCCTCCCTCCTTCTCTCTTTTTCTCTCTCTCTCTCTGCCCTTCCCCACTGCTTGTTCTCTCTCCCCTCCCTCTCATAAATAAATAAATAAATAAATAAATAAATAAATAAATAAATAAATAAATAAATAAATAAATAAATAAATCGAGCAGTCAATCAATCAATCTGGGAAGGAAGGAAGTCACACCAGACCACTGCCAAGCGAGTGTGGTCACCCTTCTCACACACAAACCATGACCTTCACTTATTTTCCTCATGGAACCTATTACAATTTGAAATAATCAGGATTTCTTATCGGTTTGCTTGTTTAACACCCATCTGCAACCCACTAGCTCCAGGATCACGGGATTTTGTTTTGTTTGCCGTGACATCCATGCTTGGTGCCTAGCATGTAGTTGGAACTCAAGAAAGAAAAAAAATTCAGAATGAATGAAGGAGTAAATGAAAAATCATCCTGATTGGAGCTACACTCTTTGATCTATCCTACAGGCACAGCCCCGCAGAGCTTGACAAAGGCAGAGGACAAGTCTTCCTCTTCCAGGAAGCCCTGGGCAGCACCCTCTGAGCTGCCTTGGGCTGGCACCTGGGACGTGTGCTGAGCAGGGCCACAGAAAGCTCTTTATCCTCTCTAAACAATCATTCTACTATCATCATCATTATCTTAAGTGTTATCTTTAATTATCTCTGCCACAGGGACTAATAATAATGTTATTAATAATATCGATGTTAACACTTACCACTTACAACTTACATGTGCCAGGCAATGTGCTGAGCACTTTTCATCTATTTTTAGCTCATTTAATCCTGCAAGCAGCCACCCCCACCCCCACCCCCACCACCCCCAGCAAAAGCAGGGGTAGTGACCTTCTCTGTGCTGCCCCCATCTTGTGGAAACAGATACCTCCTTTCTTTTCAAGAACACCATCCCTATTCCCACTTTGGGGGGAGGGGGCAGGGGGCTGACACTGACCCAGCCCAGCACTCAGGAAGGGCAGGTGGTGCTCGCCTGAACAATCAACTACTCCATCTCCCAGACTATGGTAATTCTTTCATGGGTAGGTTCAGGACCCTCCCGAGACAGGGAGCCCTGGTCCTGAGACCCTTTCCATAAAAAGCAAGCACACGCCACTCTCTGCTAGGCCTGCTGGACTAAGAGCTGCTGGCTGTCATCATGCACCAGGGGATGAAGGCAACAAAGGAGGCAGAGCTGAGAGACAGAAGAGAAAGAGACTGGTGACGACTTTGTTGGAACCCCTGGATCCAGCCATGCCTGAACCTCTTACCCAAGGAATCCTGGGACTTCTCAGTTACATGAACTAATAACTCTCTTTTTTTATACATTAGTCAGATTGAGCTGAGTCTGACTTGCCATGGAACATCCTGCCTAAACTGCAGTATATCATTAGGATGGGGGTATTTTATAGATGAAGAGCTGAAATATAGAGAGGCAGATAACTTTGTTAGCCATGCAGTGACACAACCATGAGCTGGGAGTGTTCTTAACCACCGTGACTGACCATAGACGTCTCCATTCTGAGTGTGTGTGTGCGTATGTGTGCCCACCTGCATACTCTATTTCTCATTAATATTCATAGCTACAGCAGACGGAGCAAACAGTTGGTGCTTAATAAAGCTCTACAGGAGGGTGGGGAGATGGGGTAACTGCGTGATGGGCACTAAGGAGGGCACACCATGTAATGAGCACTGGGTGTTACGGGCAACTGATGAATCACTAAATTCTACCTCTGAAACTAATAATACAGTATATGTTACCTAAATTGAATTTAAATAAACAGTTCAAAAAAAAAAAAAAGCTCCACTAGATAAACTCAAATCAGTAATTTCCTAAATGAGTCTTTGTTTAGAAAACGCTACCATCAGTGATTCTGGATTCTTCCTCCAACTCAAGCTCACACCGCACAGTGTGTCTTCGGGGAACCATTGTCCAGGCAGATGAGCTGGAAACCAGAGTGGCCAGGCACCTGGGAGCCTGATGCGCCAGTGAGGGCCACCCCAACTCCCTTAGGAGAGGGGTCTACGGGCAGAAGAGGAGGTCGGTCCGCCACTCCCACCCCACTGGACTCCAGAGACACATGAGGAAGGGGGTCCAGTGTGAGGCTCTAGCACCTGCTGGAAGCTCAGGACAGAGGCGTCCACGCTCTGGGGCCACCACTGACCACAGGACCCTTGTTTTCTGCCATCACTCCAGTAAAGCTCAGCCAGAGGCAGACACGAGGGATGTCACTCGTGTCTCAACTGCTCCCAAGCAGCCAAATGACCATAAAGGACACTCAGGGAAGTCCATCCAACAGTACAGGCAACGAAAAGCAAGAAGACCATGCCTGTGGGCTGGCCCACATGGGATGGTGTCGGGGCCCCAGGCCCCACCCCTCCAGGACTGGCTCCATTGCTAGCTCCTCTCCATCCTTCCTCCTCCTCTCCTGGGTGGTGCTGTCCCTGTAACCTGGAAACATACTCTGGTGTCTCCCTCTTAAAAACGCAAAAGCTTCCTGTGACCCTTGGATCCCTCTGGCTCCTGCCTCTCACCCTCCCTTCCCAGCCTGGAACCTGGCAAATTGACACTGATCTCCCCCGTCCCCCCAACTCGTCCCTCCATCTGAGTCCACTGACCCTGCTCTCACCCCGGACAGTCCAGGAGATCCTCCAGCCTCCCTGCCATGGGCCTCTCCGTGGCCTTTTGCAGTGCTGCCCGGAAGCACTTTGCTATCTGGGCATCGATGACACGTGCTCCTCCCTGCTGCCTTCTGCCTACGCCGATGCTTCCAGACCCCTTCTCCAGGCCAGGCCTCTGTCTTGAGCCCTCAGCCCATGTGGCCGAACGCCGGCCAGACACCAGTACACAGTTCCCCCATGAGCATCTTGTGCAAGATCATATCACACCCAAACTTGAGCCCATCGAGTGTGATGAGCATTCAGGTGTAAAAGTTCAGAGGATTCCAGGTTCTAGAATCACACTGCCTGAGGTCAAATCCCCCCACCCCACCCCCGTGCAACTTACTGACAACAGACAAGCCCCCTGAACTCCCCGCATCCAAAAGTGGGGAAATACTGGTGCCCCTCCTCCGTTGTAGGAGTGAGTGTGACAGCAGGTATGTAGATACTGCTACCTGGTGCTACCTGGGCCTGGTACTCAGTAAGCCTCACCTGGAAGGTCCTTATCAGGGTCATCAACTTTGCCAGCCCCACAATAGCTCACTCTTCCTCAGGCGCAGTATCGTTTTCTACCTGTCACCCTAAACTCGGTCGCCTGAGACCTTGAAGTCACTCCTAACGTCTCCCCTTCCCATATCCATTCAATTTTGCACAGTCCTGCTGGGTTTGCCTCTTAAATATTTCTCCAACCCACACCCTCCTAACCAACACCCTCCTCTTCTCTCACTGAACCCATTGCACACCACTTTGTCTATAATTTCCCCACATACTGCATGGGTCTCCTCTCTAGAAATTGCTTCTGGTGTTTTCTCTGCCTGGAATGCCCCTTCTACCATACTTCCCATCTTCTTAGGTGTCATCTCCTCCAGGCAGTTTTCCGGGGATGCCCGGATTGGGCAAGATGCTTACCCTCTGAGCTTCTATATCTCACACTCGTGACATTACACGGAACTTCTCCTTTGGGGTTCTCATCTCCCCAACTGGATGAGAGGAGAGTTTCCTCACTGAGCCCCCCAAGGATCTCAGACATGTTTACTGAACTAAAGTTATCATTAGAGGAAAGACCTACAGGAGACCTTTTCCTCTTAAAAAAAATTTTTTTAAGGCAAGAAATCTATGAAAACAAGAACATTTCCACTATTTTAAAATCCAGAATTGATGGGTCCTTCCTAAACCAAAGTGCTTGATCAACAGCTTCCTTAAACCAACCAAAGAGGTTCAAATTCAGGGAAATGGAGTCCTCTCATGCTAGGGGGGCTGCTAAGGGATTTTGCAAAAATAAAAATAAAGAAATTAAAAAGAATGGGATGATAAGCTGTCTGTACAGGCTTGCTATTCTGACAGAGCAGTTCCAGAACTTGAAATGTAATCTCTGGGGGGAGAGGGAGACATTTTTATCACGTATTAAGGGTAGACAGATGTTTTAGGTCTGGCATTACCTGAATCAAAAGCACCATGGAAGAGCCTAGCACAGCCCCACTCAACAACATGTGTTCACGGTAGAGAGTAAACAGGAACCCCTTCTCCTTGTCCTTTTCATGTTTTCCTCTTCAGTTATATCTGAGGGGTTTTCTATTTCCCTGGTATGAGGGCAAAACACTGATTTCCACACCAGACCTTCCTTCCCCTCCAAAACGCTGCAAGCGGGGTCTTCAGCTCGGGTCTCGGGCACATAAGCAGCCGCAGAAAGAGTGGGTACCCGGTCTGCAAGGTGGCTTCCAATACGCCTCCAGGGTGTGCCTCTTAAAGACTTCGAAGACAGACCCCCACCACACACACATGCATATGCACACGCACACACCCCCTCCAGGCGCACACACCCCCTCCAGGCGGACCATGGGCCGTCCTGCCACAGCCAGGGGAAGGCCTAGGGACAGCACAAAGGATAAGGACCACGAGCCCAGCGTGGGTGGGGGGTGGGGGGGAGGCATTTCAAAGGCCTGAGCAGGAGGTGGGAGAGGCTGATCTTCCGGATAGCCCTAATTTCTTCACCCCTAATGGCAAAGCTTAGCCCTCAGAGGCACCCAGGGAATACAATTGATGTGACCAGGAAAACAACATCCCCAGAAGGCCTAATGCCCCACTGGGCTGAGTGTGACTCTGTCCCGGCTGGCTGCCTGCCAGGGAGTCCACACCACTTTCCAAGGACATTGAGGGTGGACGTTCCTGTCAAGATTCCCTGAGGACCATCCCTCCCCAGCTCTGACCTCCTTGGGGCTCCCCCCAGGGACCTGTGAAGCCCTGGGTAAAGACACCAGGGCCCAGAGGCTGAGTCACCCCCTTAGGGCCAACCTAGGTCACAGCAAGTTCATTATTCCAAGGACAAGTTCTCAGACCCCTTACACAGCCACACCCGGCAAGAACGGAGAGGAGAGACATCACGGGCAGCTGAGCAGTGGGCAGGCCTACCCTTGGCAAATCGGCTTCCTTGGGACCTGAGGCCTCAGGTGCCCTAGGAGGGCTGTGCACACTTTGTCTATACATGTTCAACATGCAGGGGAAGACACTCCTCCCTTCTCCAGCCTTCTCCAGGAAGGGGGTCCTGCCTCTGGACCAGGCTATAGGAAACCCAGGAAGAGCCATAACGGGATTGTGGGGCGGGGGCGTGCAAGGGACATCCTTCCAGATGTGAAGGAAGTGGCTGGTGGGCAAGGGCAGCCAGGCGGGGCCAGGTCATCCATCCCTGGGGGAGGCCCCAGAACAGGCTATGGACCGCTCCAGGTTTCTGATGGGCCTGCTGGGGGAAGGGGGGGTCGAAAACCATTTCAAGATCTGGGGGAAGCCCAGAGAAGGGGGCCTCGTTCCCTGTGGGGAGGGGGGATTTCAAAGGAGACCTTGCTGCCGGAAAGGTTTCAAAAAACCCTTGGCTCTCTATGGGCTCCAAATCACTCCCTCGCCAGCAGCAGCCGGGAGAGGGTGCTGGGAAATGTTCCCAAGGAGATGCGTCCCTGAGTCATCATAACTCCCAGGGTCTGGAGGCTGCACAGCCATGGAGAGGCCCCCCGCTATAAAAAGGCCAGTTTAGCATCCCCCAAGGGAGGTCTCCAGCAGTCTGGGTCCCCGGGGAGGCTGGCCTCAGACCCCCCCAGCGCCCCATGTTTATGAGAAGGCCGTCAAGCTGAACAGTGCCACTTTTACCCGAGTCCCCTTGGTGCAGCTAAGGGGGGGCTTTTGCCCCCACCAGCTCCAGGCATCCACTCTGGCCTTGGGCCATTTAGCAGGGGAAGCTGTCCACAGGGACACTGGGCCCCAACAGTTCTTACTGGGACTTCGGAGCCAGCCCCAGCTGGGGCTCTTGTGCCCACTACTCTTCCATTCATATCTCCCACGGTTGCCCCCTGCCACCTTCCCCAGGCCACCAAGGCCAACTAGGCACAGGGCACAAACTCAGTATCAGTTCTATCACCTCCCTCCTCTCTTCTTTCCCGGCCTCATCCCCTCACCTCCAGACCAGACCGGGCAGGTCTCTGTTCTCTCCCATCTTCTTCCCCGCTCAACACTGCAGGCAGACTCATCTCCCTATAGCACTCAGCTACATCCAGGCCATACTCTGCTCCAAAACCTTCAAAGCCTCCCTAGTGCACACATTCAGGTGCCCATGGGGACCAGGCTGGGGCACAAACGAACAAAGCAGCTCCTAAAATACAGTCGGGATTTGTGCCTGGGAACACACAATCCCAGCTACCACCAAGGTCCTGTCAGCTGTGCCATATGGGAATTCAGGGCCCTGGCTGCCACCTCTTCTGGTTTTTCAAGAGAAGCCAAATAAAATATCAGCCAAGGGACCCCCCCAGATTTGAACCCTGGCCCTCACGGTGGAGTCCAAACCCGAACCCCTGAACCCGGCATTCAAGGCCCTCTGTGCCCTGGCCCCAAGCTGCCTCCCACCTTCACTGCCCACGATGCTACCATATGAGATACCTTCATCCCAGCAAGGTTGGGCTCCTCCAGCCCCAAAACTCCCTCCTCTGCTCTTGCCTCTGAGCCTGGCTCACCCTACAGTCCTCCCACAGACCCTTCTCCCCGCCTTCTAGGTCTAACAGCACATCCCACAAGGACCTCCTTCTGCCGAGCCCTCCAAGAGCCACTGTTTCTGGTGACTGGCCTTTCTTGTCAGAGCTGCTGCCTCTACCAGTGATGCACCTGCCACAGAGAAAACTCTTCACCAGCCTCCAACACCCAGGCCTTTCTGACAGACCACTTTGGATCCAGCAGTCCTCATTCTGGGAGCATCAGCCCCCTGGCACTGTGCTTACCTGGATGCCATTAGCTTTCCCTGCAGGCACAGCACCCAAGGGTGGCACTGGGTCCTTCCTGCCACAAACCCTGGCAGGGAGCCACACATGGTGGAGGGAGCCCAGCTTTATTCAGACCCTGGTTCTGCTACGCCATCTCTGGAAGAACTTGGATAAGTCATTGGAGCTCCTCGATGAGATGGTGGGGCTCAGCGCCCTCACCCAGTGACGCCTCCCTTTGCAGCATGATGTGTGTGCTGGGGTGTCTCCTATGGGGTGCCGTAAGGTTTCTGCGGGCGGGACTGGGTCCCCTGCTCCCTCGATCACCTGAGACCATCCCAGTGCTCTGCATTCAAGAGGTGCTCAGTCGATGTTCTTTGATAAATAGGGTTGATGAGGCCAGACGAGGACAAGGATGTGGCGAGGGCAGGTTAGAGCAGGAGATCTTACCCTGCCACCAGAGAGAGGCATGGCTCATGTGGGGCCCCCAGTCCATGCCTCGCAGTGTGGGCATTGCACGGTGACACTGCATGGTGACGGTTTCTGCAATTGTGTGAACGTCTCACTCAGACCCTTGAGCCCTGAGACCATCAGCTCCTTGCTTCCGGCTCCCTGTGCGTCCTGGGAACCAGGCCAGCTCAGACACTGCAGCGCAGGCTCGCGAGGCGCCCTCCCCAGCCACCAGACAGGACCGTCTCCCTCGGGAGCCTGGTGCTCTGCTCACACAAAGGTCCGGATGCCCCTCACGCCCCCCCTTCCATGGGCCAGCCCACCTCTCTATTTAGGAGCAACCTGCTCGCCTTCCACCTGAGGGTACGCAGCTTCCAGACTCCGCACACAAGGAAAGGTAGAAGGGGGGTGGCTGGGGGAAGCACCTTGGAAATCACCGTGGTCCAATTAGCCAGCCTCTCGCCCTCCGTGCTTACAAACAGGCGCACACATTAACACCTGCTACAAAAGCAAACATTTTTAGATATCTTCATCTTTACCTCCTTGACACTCCCATGAAAGCACTCTCAGCAGCCGGTGACTGACAGAAGAGTTTCCTCCTTCTACCTCAGCAGGGGGCTTTCAAATAGAAGAAATTAAAAAGCCACCAATCTCCCTGTCAAGCTGAACTCCCGGGGCCTTCCCTGCCCCTCCTCAGCTACCCCTGCCCCCTCACCACCGGGTGAGCCCTACCACGCACACCCCAGCACCCTTGGGGGAACCACTGCATCACCGGACACTGGACATCCAAACCCACTGAGTGCCCCAAGGCTGCAGCTAGGTGGGGACCGGGCCACCACCCTCACCCCGAGCATGATGCCTCTGACGAAGGGCCCTAGCCATTGCTCCTTTTGTGGAGAACGTGGGTGGCGGCACAGAGGTGGAGCAGTTCTCATACATCCAACTGCCTTGGAATTCTGTCTGTGGGTACCTACTGAAGGTAAACCCCCTCATACCCCATGGCCCACCCATCCCAGCCCCACCAATCTTCCCATGATGACTGCAGGCACATGCTCACCAAAACACGCATACGAGAGCATCCATAGCAGCACGTTGGCTGCAATGGCTCCAAAATAGAAATGACCAAGATGCTCATCAAGAGTAGAACAGAGAAAAAAAAAATTAAAAAAAAAAAAGAGTAGAACAGAGAAGATACGCATTCACACGACGGATTATTATATACCCGTGTGAAGGGGCGATGTCCAAACTATAGGCACTAAAGTGAATGCGCCAAAGCCACCAGACACCGATGAGCAGAGACAGTATGATCCCATTTATATAAAGTGCAAAATGGGCAAAGAGCCTTATGCCACTTGAGATCAGGATGGTGACCTGTCGGGAGGGGGTGTGCAGAGGGGCCAGGAGGGGGCTTCAGGGATGCAGAAATGCTCTGCCTCCTTGCTGGGCTGTCGGTTACACAGGTGTGCTTGGTTCAAGAGAATTCACTGAGCTGCATGGTTAAGGGATCTCTTTGAATGTATGCAGTTAAGGGTTTTGTAAAACAGTACTCTGTGGGCATGGTTGTTTTTAAGACTATAATGGAAAGACTGTTAGAAGAAGAGTCAGGAAAAAAAAAAAAAAAGAAGAGTCAGGATGCTGACCCTACACCTGAAGCCTCACTGCTCAGACTGCAGGACACTTGGAGACGGTGATGTTACTTCCACCAGAGACCCAGGGCATCAGGATTCCAGAAGCTCCCAAAGCCCTCACTGCCAAGTCTTTCACCCCCTTGGGCCAGCCCCCAGGGTCACTGGAAATCCACCTGTGCTCCCTCTTGCATGGAGGGCTCCCCCCCACAGCCGCCAGAGAGGCCACATCCATCCATGGAAGGCACAGAAGACCTCCCGACTTCCCTCCGTCCCGCAGGTCAAGAGGGAGCACTGTGGCACTTTGAAAGTTCCCCTTCTGGAAAGGCTGAATTTTCCAAAGTCCAAAACCACTTGAAGAGGACTAGGAAAAGTATTGAAATAACTTTGTAAGCGCTCTGTTTTGACAACGTGCCTGAGGAATTCACCACGTTTAGCGGGGAAATGTGAGCAGTTAAATCTATTCAATGTCATGACATACGAAATTGAAGCATAATTGCCCCTGAGTGCTTGACAACTGGAAAGCACTCCGTTTCAGAAATGGAGGGAAATTTATGCTGGGAAATGGAAGAGATTGTCAAAAGTTTGATTGTAATGTGAGTGGAGCTGCGACAAGAAGGCTGGGATGAAGAAAGTGCTCCAGCTTACATTTTACTCCCATTTGCAATGCCTCTGAAAAGCAGCAGTGACTGTATCTTTCGCCCTAAAAGCAGTGAAATGATGATTGGAACCACAGATTTCAAACCCCGATGAGTGGCCCCAGCATGAGTGGGAAAACGCTCTCTTACCAATCATGTGGTTGGCAACATGGATTTGGATCTCTCTCTCGTTCTCAAAGGTCATCTGGCACTTGATGCACTGGTATGTCTTTTTCTGTTTGGAAGTCAAAGAAAGAGGAATTAGATAGTCAGGAGGTGGAAAAGAACATAAAGCAATAGTGCCTGGAGGTACTGGCTCAAGACTTTCCAGAATGGCTCTGGTCCCCTCCCAGGGTCTCTCTGGGCCATTCTCTTCCCACCTGCCTCCAAATCCAGCCCTCCAGCCTGGGGAAGGGGACTAAGCTACATTCTAAGGGAGCTGCTCCTCTGTTAGATCTGGGGAAGTTGCCATGATAGGAATCACCATCCCAAGGTGAGAGCACACAGTATGACCATGGAAGAGATGCCAAGGGAGGCTGCTCTGCTTGGAGCATGCTCAAATCCAGCTACCCATCTATCCGTGTAGCATCATCCACCCATCTACCCACCATCAACCCACCTATCCATCTATACACACACGCACACGCACACACACACACACACATAATGCACACATCTGTCAACACATCAATCCATCTACCTGGCTTATCATCCATCTACCTATACATATTTACCCATCCATCCATTCATTCATCCACCTTCTATCTACACATCCATCTGCCTATACATCCATCTACCTATCCTCTATCTACCCATCCACCCACCCACCCTTTTAACCCACCATACATCTATCTTTCCACCCATCCAACTACTCTCTCTCTTTACCCACCCTAAGGACCATGGGCCAAAGAGGGATACTGCTCCTGACAATCCTGGTGCTTAGAAGTAACTGAGGAATTCCTCATTTGCCCTAGGTACACACAGGTGATCCTATGGCTGGCTTCCACACACAGAAAGCTGATACCAGCTGCCTTGAGGGGATGGGAGCAGGACAAAGGAGATGATGGGAAGCTTCGGAGCTTCTCGAAGACCCAGTGCAAAAAGCAGAGCTCATTCTCAGCAACTAAGCCTGGGTGGGTGATTGTGAAAGCAGCCCCCTGTGGACATGGGCAGTATTGCCTGTGTGGGGGAAGGTCTGTGGCTGTGGGTTTTTATGAAGCGGGGGTGGGGGTGGTGGGGGTGGTACTGAAATCCAAAATATCCAAGCTTTTTGAAGACCACTTCAGCTCTGGGATGATGGGGCCTTCCTCCACCTCTGGAAAAGGGAACAGGACTTTGGATTTCCTGGCTGAACACTCAGGCCCAACCCTCAACTCTACAGCCAGTATGAACCACCAGGGGGCTCAGTTGTCTCAGCTCCCAGGGTGGCTCCAACCACATCTACAGCTCCCCTCAAGGACCTGGTCCCACCTCCAGGCCTTTGCCCATGCTGTGTCCTCCAGTTGGAGTAGACTTTCCATCCTCGAGGACACCATTCAAATGTCACCTCTGCCGAGAAGCCTCCTCTTCCCACCCCAGGATGTTTTCAGGGGCTCCTGAGGCCCCCAAGCTTATGTTTAAAGCATCTAGTTAATCAGCACATGGGTTCGTCATGGCTAATTGACTCGTTTGCTCCCCCACTGCACCACAAGTACCCAGAGAGCTAGGAATGGGTTCTGTCCACCTGTGTGAGCTCCTTTGCCAGCAGAGACTCGTACTCAGGAAGCATTTGTTGAACAAAAGAGCAGAGTTTGCAAATACTATGTTGCAAAGCACTCTGCTAAGACAGAAGGAGAAAAGGAAAGCAAAGATGACTTCTAAATCCTGGGTCTTCACCACCTGGCACAGCACAAGGCCTGGCTCAGGGCGACTGCCTAATAATGACTTGACTTTTATTACAGTTGTTACTGGTACTGAGCAAATGCTGGTCGAACATAGGAATGAGGAAAGGACAGTCTTAGCTGGTGCCGGGAGCTTCGGTTCCAGCGGTGGCGTCCCTGCTCAGGCTCCAGGACCGGCTCAGAGAAGACTGGGGCCCTTCCCTCAATGTAGCAGGAGGACTAGGGATTCAAAAGAGTGGACCAGAAGCGGACACTCAGCATGGAAATGCGCTGGGGAAGAATGGCATGAGGCTGGGAGGCAGGACACAGCTGGGGATTCTGGCCTCACAAGAGACAGGGACGAGATGTTCAGGCCAGAAGAGACTGTGGGGGCTGAGGTCTTCTGGGGGGACACAGTCCCAAAGCCCCCATGCTCACGGACAGCAATGATCTCGGGTCTCTCCACTGTCAAAATCAGTCATTCTTTCCCTTCTCACACGTATGCCCCAGTCAGGGAGGGAGGAGTGAGGGAGAATGAACCACACCCCAGGAAGTTCCACACCAAGGAAGCCCAGAGTAGGCCACGTTTCCCCTCCACGGTTCTGCTTGGGAAGGAGTCTGTGGAGGCCATAGCCGTGGCCAGTCAGGACCAGGGCAGCAGACAGTCCAGGATCAAGGTGATTTGGGTTGTTCCTCCTAGGAGTGGGTAAATGGAGTGGGTCACTGTGCTTGGAAAAAAAAAAAAAAAATCACCAGGGGCCGGGCAGGCTGAAAAGCTACCCCCCAGTGCTCCTCCACATGCAGCCACCCCTCAATGGCAGGAGGAAGACTGCCCGATAACTGGGCCCTTCCTGATGGGGAAAAAGACTCAAGGGGATTCCCAAGGGAGTGGACATCACTAACCACAAGAGCCTAGAGGTACACACACACACACACACACACACACACACACACACACAGCCTGCATGCACAGGTATAGACATGCCCATGAGGACACACACAGACAGGCAAGCAGACGTATGCACCCTCCCTTGCCCAACTCACTGTCAACACACAAGACCCCCAACCCACAGCAGGCACACAGCAACTTGCTCCCCATAATACAGACACACAGGTACAACACCCTCAGAGCAGCAGAGGTGTCCTCAAGTCCTCAGGCCACAAGTTCACATGGGTTGACGTATCCAAACTCACCCTGAGACACAAAAGCTTGGGGCTCTCTCACTGGATCCCCAACAGCTACATCCATCATGCCCAGACGTGCCCACGGCTGCACAAGCACATGCACAGACCCCTGCCATACACACCTTCATGGACACACGTGGTCACTCCCAAGTGTCCACATGTGCACTTGCACACGGGGCATGCATGCTCCACCACACACACACATTCACTGACACCAGCATCACTAGCACATGTATTATACCCAGAGGCGACCATTTGGAGACAGCCCTCCCAGCCGAGCATGTAGGGCCAGGGTGCCCCCAGGTCCTCCGTGCTAGTGGAAGTTCAGGGACAAGCAGGCGAGCACTCTCTCACTCTCTCTCCCTCCTGGTGCAATGTTAGCCAGATCCCATCCTTACCCCAAGACCTCCTCTTGGTCTGTCTCCCCTTCCCTATCCCCCAGGGATCCCCTCCTCCTCTGGAGCTTCAGTCCCCACCAGGAGACATAATTAAAGAAAGACAGAACTTGGCATTCAAAGCACCTCCTCTGTCATAAGCCCCTTCCCCAGGGCCCAGCCCAGGAGAACCAAAGCTGAGCCCTCGGGCTTGCAGACAGGGCCACCTCCCCATGCATGGCTCCCAGCAACCTCAGAGAGGAGCCCAGGGCAGAGGGAGAACTTTTGAGACTGGCAGAGAGAGGAGACAAGAAGACAGGAAGATACAGAAGACAGCTCATGGCTGATGAGTTTCCACAATCATGATGGCAGCTCACATTTACTGAGCACCTACTATGTGCAGGCTCTGTTTATTCTGTAGACTCACAATCACTAGGTAAGCCCCACTTTAAGGGGGGAGAAAGTGGAGTTTGGAGAGGCTAAACCACTTGGCCAGAGCCCCACAATGCTGAGCGAGGGGACTGGGATTTGATGCCAGGCAGGCTGCCTCGGGAGCCACTGTCTGAGCAGCTTTTCTCAGTTCCATGTCCCAAAACACCCCAGACAGTCCTGGGCTAGGGGACAGACAGCTGGTGTGGCCTGCCCAAGCCCTCTAACCCATGTGAGACCCCCCCCCATTCTGCCCACCTGGCACTGTGAGGGCCTAGGGAGCCAATGGAGGGCTGGGGTCTGTTTACGCTGGCCTAGAATTGGGGTGATGTTGTTACTACCCATAAACAGAGCCAGGGCAGGGGGGGCGGGGTTAGAACCTCCATGCTTCCTGCTCCAGCCGATAGCAGCCTCAGCCCCACGGGAACCCAGTCCTCCAGGGGCTGGTTGCTATGGCTACACTCCCGAGGGTCCCAGCCTGCCAGCCCCCAAGCCCTCACACGGCCCCCAGAGTCTGCTCTTGCATGCGTGAGTCCTGGGGGAACAAGGGGTGGGCAAACAGACAGCTTGGCCCCTGCCCCCAGGCGTGCCCAGGCAGGGGGCAAGGCCCCAGAGGCTGGGCCTCCAAGGGGAGGTTCCAGGCTTTGTCTAGCTCCTTTCTGCAAATGGCCCATCTGCCCAAGCCTCTAGATGTGACTGTCTGTTCACCTCCCTCGAAAGGCCTGGGACAGGGAGAGGAAGGTCTGTCGGGCTCCTAGAAAATAAGCCCCCTCGGGTTTGAATCCCTGAGCTGCCAGGCACAGCTGTGCATCCCAGGGTATGTGCTCCTACTTTTCTGAGCCTGGGTACCATTTTTGCCAAAACAGAGGTCACGGCAAAGCTCCCAGGTTGTTGTCATGGAAATGGTCTGAGAGGCTTTGCCCACACAGTCGGGGCTTCATGAAGTGGTACTTGATGCAGAACCAGGGCAGAGACTAGGGAGGGGCAGGCTCCAATAGGCCAAGGCATTGGAGGCACAAGAAGCAGCCCCCCCACCCCCCGGCCATCAGGCACCCCAGCACCGAGGTGGGGAGGCAGGGATGGGGCTGGGGTGCACCCAGGAGGGGGTGTACAGGGCCTCAGGCCTGACAGTCTGAACAAGGGGGGTGACCACCTTGGAATGCACCCCAGCCTGCAACCAGGATGGGCCCCAGAACCTCCAGGCAGAATGTGCGTCAAGAGCGCGGCTATGGCACCACACTTTGCTGGGTTCGAATCCCTTCTCTGCCTCTTGAAAGCTGGAAGCTAATAATGGCCAACTCTTCCGTGCCTCAGTTTCTTCATTCATAAAGGCAGTGTCAGAGGGCCGATAGAAAGCACTCGGCACATCCTTCCCCCTCGGTAAGCATGAGCTGTGATCGTAAACGGGAGAGACAGCAAGCGATGTTCACTGTGCACCCAGCACTTCCCTTACGCCCTTAAAGCTCAGGGCGAAATACCGAGGTCAGCACAGGAAACAGTCACTGTGTTTAACAACCCATGAGGCACAGGCACCAACCAATCAGAGCAGGTGTTCGTTAAAACCCAGAAGGCCCCCTGCCCCCACCCCCCCGTGCCTCCCACGTGATGTCAGCTCTGGAGACGGACCCTGTCGCTACGTGTTGCTACCATTATCACCATTACTCTCTGGCTTCACAGGCGAGGACGGAGGCCCAGAGAGATCAAACCCCTGGGGGGTCCTGGAAGAGGGAGATTTCCACGTGAACCCAGCCCTTCTGATTCCAGGGCCCAAAGCCCGCCGCTCCCCCCCCCACCCCCCAGTGCACCCACACTGGCCAGCCAGCCAGCTGAGGCTGAGCAGAGCTGAGAAATGGTGGCCAGGGCCAGTACCCAGTACCCAGTACCTCCTGTGGGTGTCCTAGGTGACCCCTGCCCAGAGACGTGGCTCCATCAAAAGGCCCTGAGAGAGTAAGGTGTTCCCGGCCCCACAGGGAGGCTCTTCACTCCAGAACAAAGCCCCAGGCCCCCAGCGGGACACTCCACTCTCTCCTCCTTCCCATGTTTCTCTCTCCAGCTGAGGGCACACAGACAGGCCGTGGGCTTGCTGGGGCTCAGTGGGGAGCTGGGCCAGCAGGCCCCGAAGGTCCCTTCCCCTGCACCTTTCCTTCTACTCTCTCCAGCCCTCCTCCTTTCTCATTCTCACCCTCAAAATCCCAGAGTCCCAGGCCCCAGTTCTGATCCCACTTCTGATCCCGTAGTGAAACACCCAGAACTACATCCCTGTCTTCCAAGCAAGCACCTGCAGCGGGTGGCCCTTCTCCAAACTCTGCCTTCCTGCCCGTGGCGCCAACAGTGGTCCTCAAGGGAAAGATACTCCCGAGATCCGCCTGGCACCTCCTCAGTCTGGAAACAGACAACAGACTCGGTGGGAATCCCCGGGCCCATGCTGTCTGACACCCAAGGGCCACACAGGCTCCAGGCCCACCACAAGGTGCCCCTTGGCCACTGTACCCATGGCCCACGTGGACCCACCAGGAGCCCGAACCTGCCCCACCTCACAGAACCCTACTAGCTACGGGCCTGTGGCCTCCCCTGTGCCTGGGAGCCCCCAAGGTAGGGTCCATTTCTGATTCTCCTCGACTGCCAGGCACCCCAAACATAGTGGGTGCTTAGGACAAATCTGATGAAGGAATGAATGGATCCATCCATCACTAAGGAGAACAGTAGCTGGACCCATTCCTGGGTCTTCCACGCACCACCAGCTGCACTAACTATAATGACGCGCTGTTCACCATAACATGAGCTGGGGATTCCAGCTAGCATGCTCGGCCCAAACTAAGTGCAGGTCCTGAGCCCTTTATGTGGGATATTCTCTCCATGGATTATGAAAAGAATCCTGGACCTGAAGCCCAGAGAGCAAAGGGACTCGCCCAAGGGGACTCAGCGAACAAACAAATCCATCTACCCCACGTCTGTAAGAAAAACGGCATCACCAATGCAGCGATACCCTGTGTCAGCCGGCACATGAGGCCCTTTGCTTATCTTACACCACGGGTCCCTAACAGCAACCCTACAAAGTCCAGACAGTTGTTGTTCGTTCCCCTTTTGCAGATGTGCACTCAACAAATGAGGCCAAGAGAGATGGATAATGTACACCATGCCACACAGCGGGAAGGAACCGACAGCCTAGGGACCACCTCAGAGTCTGCGACAGAGCGGGTGTACTTGACCACCGCACGTCGGCACAGCTGCTCCGGGGCACTAGAGGCAACAGCCCGGGGAGGTACAGAGCTCAGCGTGGGCGGCACCCTCGGGGGTCAGCAGAGCCCCAAGGAGCAGGGGCAGGCTCTTACCCGGGGCACTGGCGACGTCTGGGCGCCTTTCCGGGGCCCACTGGTCTCCGGCGTGAGGTCGCGGTGGTCCACCTGCATGTGGCTCTCCAGGTCCTCGGCACACTCGAACTTGACGCTACACTCGGGACAGCGGAGGCCAGCGCAGGGCCGGTCGGCGGGCTCGGGTGGGGCCAGGCCGCCCGCCTGTCCGTTGGCACTGCGGGCCATGCAGCCGGCGCAGAGGCCGTAGGGGAGCCCGTTGACGTCAAGCTTCACCAGGTCCTGCTTGCTGCGGAACTCCTTGAGGCACAGGGCACACTTGTAGAGCTTCTGCAGCCCCTGGCCATTGGGGGAGGAGGCTGCTGAGCTGCCCGCCAGCTTCTGCATGTGGAAGGTGCCGTGGATCTTGAGCTCGAGCGTGGAGGTGACCGTCTGCATGCACACGACACAGCGGAAGCCTGTGAGCGAGTTGCGCAGGTCGGGATGCATCTGACAGTGCTCAATAAACTCCTCCTCACTCTGCAGGGGCATCTTGCAGATCCGACAGGTGCCCGTGTCCAGGCTCTTGCTGTGGGTCACCTTGTGCTCGGTGAGCGTCAGCAGGGAAGGGAAGCGCTCGCCGCAGATGGGGCACATGTAGTGCTTGGCGGGGCCCCGGTGCGTCTGCAGGTGCTCCCGGAGCCCGTTCTCCGAGAAGAACGTCCGCGAGCACACGTTGCACTTGTGGCTGCCCTTGATGAACTCGGCCTTCTTGCGTGAGCCGTCGTCCTCGCCGGGCCGGATGTTGTGATCTCGCAGCCGGTGGTTCTGCAGCAGCACCTCCATGGTGTAGGCCGCCCCGCAGATGTCGCAGCCGTACATGGGCTCCGACGCATCCACGTCGTCCTCACTGGCTTCATGGCTATTGGGCGCCTCGGGGTTCTTAAGCAGCATGCCCGGCAGGTCAGCGGGCTCAGTCTTCTTGGCAGCGGCGGCGGCAGCGGCAGTGGGGGGCACCCCATTGGCTGTGCCATTCTCTGTGGCAGCATCGAACACGCAGTGCTTTTCACGTAGGTGCTTCTCCAGCAAGATGATGGCATGGAAGGCCTTGCTGCAGAACTTGCAGTTGTACTTCTTGCTGTGCGTGGTGATGTGGCACTGCAGCTCCACCTCGGTGCTAAAGGTCTCCCCACAGAAGATGCACTTGTGTGCCTTGGCCGGGTTGCCTAGGTGGCTGTGTTTGACATGCACCTGCAGGTCAGCCTCCTTGCGGAAGTCCCAGTTGCAGGCCGTGCAGCGGTACATCTTCTTCTCATTGCTGTGCTTCACCGCCAGGTGCACCTGGATGGATACCTTGGAATCGAAGACCTCCTGGCACAGGGTGCAGTGGTACAGCACAAAGGTGTGCATGTCCAGCAGGTGCTTCTGCAGGTCGTCCACAGAGGAGAACTGCTTATCACAGCTCTCGCACACGTAGTGGGTCGACGTGGTCATGTAGTGGACTGTCAGGTGCTGCAGGAGGGACTCCTGGGAGTCAAAGTCCTCTTTGCACTGCGGGCACGCCTGCTTCCGCAGCAGCAGCTCCAGGTGCAGCTTCAGGTGGGTTTGGAAACTCTCAAAGTTGGAGAACTTGAGATCACACTGGTTACAGGGGTACTCGCCATTGGAGATGGAGTTGGCACTGGCCGAGAGCCGCTGCCGCTTGGGGGAAGACACCTCCACGTCGGAGGACACTGGGCTCTGCTCCGCCTTGGACTTCTTGCTGTGGGCGAGCGGGATGTTCTTGTGGTTCTCCTTAATGTGCTTGGTGAGCTTCAGGATAGAGCCGAAGATGGGCGAGTTGGTGCAATAGGGACAGGAGTAGACCTCCATGAAGGACTGCGCGGGCTGCACGACCGGGGACTCTAGCTTGGCGCCACCCACACCACAGTGGGCCTGCTGGATGTGCTCTGTGAGGGAGGATTCAGTAAGGAAGCCCATGGAGCACTGGTTGCAGAAGAAGGCGTTGTTGCCGTCTGGCGGGTTGACATTGGGGCCGCAGTGGGAGACGCGGATGTGCTCCTGCAGACTATTGATGTCAGCGAACATCTCAGGGCAGTAGTTGCAGTGGAAGGCAGAGATGTTGCCGAACTGCATCACGGGGTAGGCATGGTTCTTGTGCAGCTTGCGGACGTGCTCGTTGAGGTTGTACAGGGTGGGCATGGAGTCCAGGCAGATCTGACACGTGTGGCTCTGCTGGGGCTTGTCCGCGTGGATGGTCTTCAGGTGGATCTCCAGCACTGCCAGGCTGTGAAAGTCCCGCTTAGAGCAGTAGGGGCAGCTGTAGACCACCTTGGACCAGCCCTGCCCATCATCCCGCAGTTTCTTCGGGCCCCGCAGCGGCTTCAAGGTGGAGTCCGGGGTGGAGCCGCGCTCCACGGAGGCGCTGGAGTCCGGCGTGGCACTACTCATGGAGGCCACGCTGCCCAGCACAGGGTCAGGGCTGACGCTGTGGTTGCTGGAGTCAGGCTGCCGGTGGCTGTCCAGGTGGCAGTAGACACCCTCCACCGAGGAGAACTGCTCGGGGCACATGGGGCACTTGTGTTTCTGGTTGGCGTGGGCTTGGTGGATGTGGGCGAGCAGCGCGTTCTCGTCCACGAAGACCTCAGGGCAGTGGATGCACTGCAGGTCGGCCTTCTCGGAGAGCTGGGGGTGGCGGGTGAGCACGTGCTTCTCCAGCTCCTCCGTCTGGCTGAAGGTGTCCTCGCAGTAGTCACACATGAAGTCGTCCTTCTTGGCCTCCTTCTCCGACTTGGCCAGATGCTCCTTGTTCTTCTTGTGCGCCTGCATGTGGCTCTGCAGCGAGCTGGTAGAGGAGAAGCCGCGCTTGCACACGGTGCACTTGAAGGGCTTGCTGGAGCTGTGGGTCTTCAGGTGGATCTTGAGGTGGTCGCTGCGGGAGAAGGCGGCCTCGCACTCGTGACAGTGGTACTTCTTGTCACCCGTGTGCAGCTTGATGTGCCGGTCGCGGCTCCTCTTGTGCTTGAAGAGGCGGCTGCAGTAGGTGCACTTGAACGGCAACTTGTCACTGTGGATCTGCTCGTGCCGCTTCAAGTAGCTCAGGCGGATGAAGGACTTGTCGCAGAACTGGCAAGGGTATGGCAGGCCCGTGCCCCCTTCCTCCTCACCCAAGCCGAGGTCACACCCATCTCCGATCATCTGCGTGGGTGACGCGACATCCTTGCTGGAGGGAGACGAGGCCACCCAGGAGAGCTGCGGGTCGTCATCACCATCTGCAGGGGGTGGGGAAGGCAGAGAGGAGATTAGAGGCAATTCCCAGGGCCGCCCAGAAACAAGGACAGAGCCGGCTTCTCGACAGCTCACACGGGCTGAGGCCCTGCAGCTGCCCAACTGCTGCAGGGGGAGTCAAGGGAGGGAGTCTGGGAGCAGGCGGGGGTGGGGGCGGAAGCAAGTGGACACAAAGGCCCTCAGGGTGCAGAGGGGGTGGCAGTCGGGTGGCAGGATAGGGAGGGGACAGTTCTTTCTCCTCAGTGACATCTGCCTGGGCCTTGCTGGACACCATACCCCCCCACAGGAGGCGAGATCTCTAGCACTTCCCTGATGGAGGTGGAGGGGAGGGGGGCATGCAGTCTGGAAAAAGTCACCAGAAATGACCTCACAGACCAGCAGTCCCAGAAGCCAAAAGGAGGCAAGTCCTCAACTGATCGAGACCTGGGGATTGACTCCCCTTCCAGCCCCTCATCCTCGTGGGAAATTCCACTTGTCCTTAGGGGCGTAGGCAAAATAGTGCAAGAAAATAAAAATGCACCTTTATGAACTCTGCTGCACGCATTTGGGGATGGAGCTGGGCCCACTGCTTCAGGGAGCAGTCAGACCCAGGAGGCCCAAGTCATGGGCATGTGGCATCAGACCCAGCAGCACAAACAGGAGTAAGCAAAGGGCACTTGAGAAGGATCTGCAAACAATCGGGGGTGGGGGGGGTGGAGGTGGGGGGTGGGGGAGCAGTGCTTGCTCCGTTCACTGCTCCCCCTCAGATTTGCCCCAAGTCCACTCAGGACCCTGGGAGATGGCCTGATGCAGGACAATTAGGGCATAAGCCCAGGCCTGGATGGCCCCTGAGCTCAGAGTCCATCGGGCCCTTAAACCCACCTTGGCAGGCAGGGGAGACTGTCCTTGCACAGATGACCACATGGCCCACCCTCCCCGGCCTTGGCTGGCCTGTCCATCCTCAGAGGAAAACTAAACAAACTAGGGGCTGGCCATTTCTGGAAAAACAAAGGCACACAGGATACAGCAAGCAGCGCCAGGAAAGCTCCCCCAAGCCTCGGTTCCACGGCTCAAGTTTCGCGTCAGGTGGATTTAAAACTTAATAATGAATGAAACGGACCGCAGGCTGCCACGGGCAGGGGAGAGACAAACAAAAGCTCAGATTCGGCCGCGCTGACCTTGCTCTTGTAACCCCGAGGAAATAAACCACTGCCCCCGCCAGCACAGCTTAGTCTCCAGAAAAAGCTTCCCAGACGTAACCCAGAAAGTCTGGGCCAAGGCAGCCCAGCAGATACACATACACATCCGTTCACACACTCTGTCTCCGCAATGACTCACACACGTGCATACATGCACACGCACGCATGCTCACACCTGGTCAACTCACCACAACCACAGGCATGGCCCTGGCCCTGAGGGTCCCATACCCCCCAGGCTCTCACAGTTGCCTCTGCTGTCCCAGGGAGGGTCTCGAGGGCTCCCTCAGCTCTGAGTCCTCTTCCTGGACCCCACCGCCACCCCAGGGTCCACCCGGGTCCCTGCCCCTGCCCCTGACCATGTGAAGATCTGCCTGACGCCAGCTGGCAGCACCAGTAAAGCCCTGCCCGGCAGGAGGAGGCTCTCTCCAAAGCTCCTGTACCTCCCGGCAGCCTCTCCACCTCTGAAGCCCCAGCGCCCAGCCGCCCAGCCTGGCACAGGGCGCCTCCCCGAACGTCCTCCTGGGGCGAGGGCGCCTGTTCCCTTGGGGGCCTCCCATTACAGGGCCCTTTGGACGGGAAGGGAAGGATGCAGCTGCTGCCAGCATCTCGGGATTAGATGCGGTGGGAGATGCCCTGGCCCCTGCCTGGTAATTCCCAGCTCTTGCCAGCTGGGCTCTGCAAGGCACAGACAAAGGGACCCAAGAGAGGAGATGGCTGGAGCCACGGGGACCTGCTGGGCCTCCACCCCCTGGCCAGGTTCAACTGGCTTTTTATTATACTGATGCCTTAGTTCAGACTCACTCAACCTGCCACAGAGCCCTTCCTGTGTGCCTGGTGCTCTGCTAAGTGCTTTTCTCACAATCACCAATGAGGCAGGAGCAGGGCTCCTCCTACCATACGGATGAGGAGACTAAGGCACAGCCACAGTGACCTTCCCCAGGAAATGACAGCACCAGGACACAGATCTGGATGAGGCTCGGCAGGTCAGGTACATAAGACTACCCTGCATAGAGAAGAAAGGCGAGGGGACCCATATGTCCAGCCCCCAATACAGTCACAAGCTGCATCTCCATTGAGCACTCCTTGACAGCACGACCACAACAAGCCCACTATCTGCATTCAGGGAGGCGCCCCCCCAGAGACCAAAGAGGTGCAGGTGCTTGCAGGGCCGATGAGCAGAAGACACAGAACCCAGGTCAGTTCAAGAGTGAGGGAGACAAGGAAGATGCCTTGCCCAGACCTAGACTGGCCGTGTCTTTCTGCCAGCGTTCATTTGCTCCCAAGCCCTTCACCCACCCCCAGAGAGACAAGAGCAGAACCCTGCACTCAGAGCTCCTCCCCCCTTTATTCTTCAGCCCGGGAGAATTCTTAACCTTTCTGACTCAGTTTCCACATGTGAAAAGGGAGAACCATGTGAGAAGCAGATGAGAAAAATTAACATGAAAAAGCCCTACTACTCCCCTTATACGAAATGTCCAGAAAAGGCCTAGCTGTGGAGACAGAAAGCAGGTTACAGTGGCCTGAGGCTGGAGCAGAGAGCAAGGCAACTGCAGATGAGCCATGAGGCATCCTTGTGAGATCAGAGCAATGCCATAAAACCAGGCTGTGGTGAGCACCGCACCGCTCTGGAAATCTACTACGTTGCTAGTTACTTAGAACAAGTTAAGTTTGTGGTATACAAATTATACCTCAATAAAGCCATTAAACAAAAGCACTATTTGGCCAATAATAATAAGAATTAGCCCTAATCAGGACCATCAGCACTAATGATATTAGCGGCTACGTGTATTGGGCATGGCTCCGTGCCAGCACTGTGAGTGCAGTGCGTCTCTTACCCTGGTTAATTTCGTTCCGTCCCCATGACCATTGGTGACACCCCACTTTTGAGATGAGGAAGCTGAGGCTCAGGGAGCCGAGTAACTTGCCCTCAGTCCCACGGCCAGATGCCCCAGCGGCATCTGGGCCAGAGTGCCCCATCTCCCAGCAGCGTGGCTTGACTCACCCTTGTCCCACCAGACTTGGAGAAGGAGAATCAACCTGCCGGGCACCACAGTCCCCAAGGCCCATTACTGGGCTGCCAGGTTGGCTCTGCTTTTCTGCAAACAAGTTGCAAAACTAAAGCAAAGCACATTATTCTGGGAGCCACAAATGGAGCAACTGTTGAGATTATAATCATCCAAAGGGAAATGACAAGAAGGCCCCTTACACTGAATAGGTGCAATCGGGGGAAATGAGCTTGTTGACATAGAAAGTCCCAAATTCAGAACTGCACTGTTCAAAGTCTTCTGTTCTCAACACTTAACCTTGGCCACTGCCGGTTCACCCCTCCAAGTGCCATTCGCTTTGGGGGCACTCGGCTTAGTGCTCTAGGAGCAGGCTGGACAAATGTGCCAGGGCCAAAGCACCCAGGATGTAGATGCAGGGATATTGACAAAGGACAAGGGCCCCCTGCCTTACAGTAGTAATGCTCCTCACACATGCACGCGTACCATGCTCAGGCGCATTTGGGACTGCACACACTCTCTGGTAGATGTGCAAAAAGAGAAGGGGTGCAGATATGGGCCACAGGCCCCAACTCACAGAGAAGGCAGTTCCAAGAAAAGTCCAGTTCCAGGACGCCTGGGTGGCTCAGTGGTTAAGCATCTGCCTTTGGCCCAGGGCATGATCCCAGAGTCCTGGGATCGAGTCCCACATCAGGCTCCCTGCATGGAGCCTGCTTCTTCCCCTGCCTATGTCTCTGCCTCTGTGTGTGTGTGTGTGTGTGTCCCTCATGAAAAAAATAAATAAAAACTTTAAGAAAAAAAAGAAAAGTCCAGTTCAACTAGCTACCCTGTGACTCCCAGGTAAATGCTTGAATAGATGACTATCTTCTAAGAGCTTTGCATGTGTTAACCCATTCTGTTCTCTCAGCAGCCCAATGAGATGGTTGCTATTATTATCTCCATTTACAAGTGAGAAAACCGAGGCACAGAGAAGTTAAGTAACTTGCCAGTGTCACACAGTTGGCAGGCAGCGGAGCCAGGATTCAACCCTGGTTAGCCTGGTTCTGAGTCGGTGCTTTCATCCTCCATCTCCCACTACTTCTTTCCTTTGGGAGGGTCAGCTGTCACCCGAAAAGATCGAGTGCCAAATGCAGTGACTAATGCAGGCCCCTGGCTTCCCCTCCCCCTTGAATGAGTTTGAAGTAATATGACAAAATGAGTAGAAAAATCACTTTCAAAATGGAGATTAAAGTCATTTAAAAATTACTAATCTTGCAAAAAGGCCTAGTAGGAAATGGGTTATATGAGGCTTTTGCTGTCTGCTGCAGGAAGAGAATCAAAACAAGAATAAAAGAGGGGAGAAATTTCGATAAAAATTCAATTAAGTAGCAAAAAGAACATTAACTGGGCTTCAGAACGCATCAGCGACAGAAAGCACAGGGTGGACCCCAAGCTCACGTGGCAGCGCTGGGTGCATTCAGGAGACTGAAGCTCACGCACCCGTCCGGGCAGAGCACAGTGGCTGCCACCCGGAATGGCTGGGAGCCACAGTCCACGGCCTCTCCTGTCACAGAGAATCAAGGTCGCAGCTGCCGAGGAAGTGCCTGGACAGAGAAGGGGTGGCAGGTGGCCCACAGACCACAGGAGTGAGCAGAAAAGGGGACCTTCCTGAAGGAAGTGAGCCTCACCTCCCACTACCAAAGCTCTGCAAGAATAAATGGCTCTGAAAAGAGCCCCGGGAGGTGCCCTGCAGCGGATGGGAAGGGGAAAGAACGGATACCCAGGGGCTCCAGGTTTCTAGGACATTCCTGGGCTGGGCAGTGCCATCCAAATGAATGAAAATGACCAGATATTCCAGACCATGAAAGAAGGCTGACGTACAGCAAGTAAGGTGCCTGGGGCAGAACGTGTTGGGGGCAGAGGGAAGGGAGCAGGACAAAGAATCCATCAGGAAATCCTGGGCCTCAGCTGGCTCTGCTCTCATATGGGAAGGTGGAATTTTGGTCTCCAAGGTCCTTACAGGATAAATAGAAAGGTCATTTTGTGCAAGATTCCAAGCATTCAGATTGTCTCCATGAGAGCCACAATAAGGCCTGACAACCCTCGTGAAGCCCCAGTGGCCTGCCAATCTTCATGAAGCCCCAAAAGATCTCCTCACCACCCCCATTTCCTTGGGAAAATGAAAATTGCCAAGGAGACAAGATCCCCACAGGACAGAGCTCTATGGTGCACCAAGCAGAGCCTCCCCTGTGCCTCCATCAGGAGCAAGAAGGAATGAGAATCGCGACCCAGCCCCAGCTCAGAGAAATGGGAACAGACTCGGGAACCATGTACGCCAATCTTGTAAGATACCAAAGGTCCAGAGACAGAAGACACTTTCCAGGGATGGTAAATTGGTAGCGGTTGCCTGGAGTACTGTATTCAGGAGGATTATAAAGCCATATCTGGACTCTGACGACATGAGTGCTGAAATCAATTGGTGATGTCTGCTGTGAGCACAGGTCTATACAAGTGGAATGTTCCAAGGGCACTGAGCGAATCAGAGTAAGGAGTCTCCGGACTCCTGACTCCCAGTGCTAAAGAAGAGGGCTTTAGCCAGAAGGTCTCCTCCTCAAAGAAAGGAGCCGTCCATCCTCTCTGAAAAGGAAGGCCTTGAGGCAGGGCCCCGAAAATCCTATTGATTGAGTACTGGTAATAGTACCGTGCAGCTGTGTTGTGATCAGAAGGGTGTCTCTAACCATAGAGAGGGGTCAGCTCCACCCCTGGCTGATGGGGAAGCCCACCCACAGTAGGCAGCAAGCAGCCCCAGCATCCTGGGATTTGCAGATGCAATGTTCCCAGAGCCTAAGATGACAAGAGCAGCAAGATGTGAACGTGCTTCAGGACACACTACAGACTACACTCCCCATAGGGCAGCCAGAACCCAAACAGGTGTCTCTCCAGACCTGAAATGATACAAATTCAGCTGAGGGGGGCATCTAGCCAGATTCCCTATCTCTTCATGGAAAACTTCATATCTACCAATCTGTGTCTCCACACCCCTGGAAGCCTGGTACAGTGGAGGGAACATGAGGGCACCAAGCAAGCTCTGAGGCCCTCTCCTGGAGCTGCTTCCAGTTCACAGTGATGGGAGCTTCTCTGGGAGGCCTGAGGCTCCCCTCCCAGCAAACCCAGGGCAAGCAGGGGCCTGGATCCCAGGACACGAAGGCCCAGCAGGAGATAGGAGCTGGCAGGCCAAAGCTCCCAAGCTGGGTGGGACATCCTTAGTATCTCAGTGCCAGAGGAGCTCAACATCCAGAGACAGAATCCAGTCTCAAACTAGGCCTGAGGGAGCAGAGGCCACAGACAGCAAGGGGCCCTGTTCCTTACCTCGGACCAGCTGCCAAGGCTGGCCCTCCATCCCGGAATATTCCTCAACTCAATGACAGCCACATGTAGAATCAATACCAGTGCAAGAGGGAGGGACAGGAAGCAAGACAAAGTTAACAGACCATCGTTCATCTTATTTCCTAGATGGGGAAACTGAGACCACACAGCAAGGAGCAGATAGATGCAGAGCTAAACTCATTAAAAACCGCAGCACTCGGGACACCTGGGTGGCTAAGCGATTGGGTGTCTGCCTTTAGCTCAGGTCGTGATCCCGGGATCCTGGGATTGAGTCCTGCATCAGGCTCCCTGCAGGAAGCCTGCTTCTCCCTATGCCTGTGTCTCTGCCTCTCTCTCTCTCTCTCTCTCTCTGTCTCTCATGAATAAATAAAATCTTTAAAAAATTAAAACTAGGAAGGCATGGAAACAGGCCCTCCCCCCTGCAGCGTCCAGAAAGAAATGCAACCCTGTCGACGCTGCAATTTTAACCATGCAAGATCCATGTCAATCTTCTGACCTACAGACCCATAAGAGGTTAATTTTCATTGTTTTAAACTACTAGGTATTTGGTCATCTGTTACAGCAACAATAGGAAACTGATACGGATTTTGGCTCCAAGAGAGGTGTTTCTATAATCAATAACTACAAGTGCAGAAGCAGCTTTGGAAATGGGCAGCCTTAAAAAGATTATTCATAGTAGGAGCCACCTGGGTGGCTCAGTCAGTTAAGTGTCCAACTCTCAATCTCAGCTCAGGTCAGGATCTCAGGGTCGTGAGATCGAGCCCCACAGTGGGCTCTGCGCTGCGTGTGAAGCCTGCTTGGGATTCTCTCTCTCCTTTGTCCTTTGCCCACCCTCTCCCCCAAAAAAGATTGTTCGTGAAAAATTGGGATGTTAATGACTCTGTGAGTGAAGATGCAGAAGGAAGTAAGGAGTCCAAAGGCAAACCTAAATTATGAAAATACCTGAACTGTCATGACCAGTTTGTCAAGAGAAACTCAGACACGAGGAGCCCTGATGGTGAGGGCTTAGAAGAAAACAAGGAACACGATACTGGAGACTGGAGGAGAAAGATCCTTATTACAGAGCAGCAGAAAGCTCAGTGGAATTGTGTCCCACAATTATGTGGAAAGCAAAACTTTAATGGATAAAAATGGATATTTAGCTGAGGAGATTTCCCAGTAAAATGTGGAAAGCATGGCCTGGTTTCTTCTTGAGAAGAAGGAGCTAGGTCAACAGAGCTGTCAAACTAAAAGGAAGCCAGGAATTGATCCTTTTGGAAATCCTCAGCCTACCCAGATTGCAAAGACATTATAATTAAGAGATTCTCCAACAGGAAAGCACACTCTAGAGAGAAGGCTGGGGGTATGACTCTACCTTGTGCTAACATCTCAGAAAAATCAAAAGCTCGGAGTTTTCAGTCCCATGAAAGGCTCTTTGAAAAGAGTAAGAGTGTGGCTCACAGATCCCCTAGATCAAACCAGAAAACATCTAGGAAATTTGGAAGACCTTCTCTACAACCATCTCTTTAAAAGCCAAAAGTAAAGATAGGATTATCTAGAAAATATCTATGGAGGAACCTCTTGTCTGATAGAGTAGATTCCCATGACACACACAGGAGACCCACAAGGTTATTGAGAACTTTGTATCACAGAAACACAGCCAGATCATACCTAAAAGGACAGAGATGAAAGAAAGAAGGCTGTCAGACTCCCCAAATTCTCCAAAATTCTACAGCAAGAAACAGACTAATAAACTATTCAGCTGGGGGTGCCCGGGTGGCACAGCTGGTTAAGCATCCCACTCTTGATTTCAGCCCAGATCATGATCTAAGGATCATGAGATCGAGGTCATGAGATCTGCTTTAGATCCTCTCTCCTTCTCCCCTTGCCCCTCCCCACGTCCTGTATTCGTGCTCACACTTTCTCTATTAAGTAAATAAATCTCTAAAATAAAACAAAACTATTCAGCTGCAAACATGTGCTACCTTTTCATTTGAAAAAAAAAAAAAGAAAGAAAGAAAAAAAAAAAAAAAGATGACTCAGAGGGTGGAACCACAAGCCCAGAAGGCAAAACCGCAGCCAGAGGGTAGAATTTTGACCACAGAGGGTGGGGCTGTGAGCCCAGAGCATGGAGCCGTGGGTTGTAGAGACTGAGATCATACTGGACGGGGTTCAGATTCTGGCGCTGTAGAACCATAGGCAAGCACATCCCCTCTTTGAGTTTTCCTTTTTCCCAGCTCTCTGGAGAAGGAATGCGATAAACTGGTCTCTGAGAGCCTTTGCTGCTCTAAGAGTCTGTGATCCATTAGTGACGTCTGCCCTGGGTCCAGGAATGAAGAATGGCAGGTAGCAGGCATGCAGTCTGTTGCTAGTTTAGGTATTTTTTTCCATTGAGCACATATTTGTCAAGCTTGCTCCATATGCTTGGTCCTCTGAGGGCCACAGAAAGCACTCAGCATTCTTAGGTTGCTATGCTCTTCTCTGCCCAACCTGTCAATCAGTTACTGTCTGAAGTTGCAACTCTAAACAAATGTTTTGCCTGTGTGCTTTGAAAAATACCAAAAAGCCCTTTTGTCATGGTGATAGCCAGTCCTCTAGATATGTGGTTTCCCTAAAGGGACAGTTGGGGTACGGCATAAAGGACAGAGACCCAACCCCTGGAAGTCAAGAACCCTCCCTGGGAGAGAAGGGGACAGGCAGGCTGGAAGGGCTTTCCTTAGAGGTAGGGCAAGGAGCCCCATGGAGGCTACCAGAAGCTGACGTGACTCCACCTGAAATCTTAAATTAGAACTATGCTATTAGCAAAGATAATAGCAGCTCGTCTTCACCCTCCCCTCCTCCAGGGAGCTCAGAGTGCCTTTGTGGATAGGATCTCAGCATCTCCGGTGAGACCACAGAGAGGGGAAGGGGGGATCATTCTTGTAGTTTGGGGATAAAAACTAGGTGGGTTGGGGTGCCCGGGGGCCAGCGGGTAGCACAGTGGTGGGGACAGGCACGCAGAGGTCAGCAGCCCAACACCGCATAAAGGGGAAAAGTATTCTTGCCCATGGGGCTGGTCCTGGAGGGGGAAGAGTGGGACCCTGTTCTCTGCCCTGCCTCCAAGGGGCACTTAGCACATAGCCTCTGGGGGCCGCCTGAAAGCCAGGCCCAGGCATGCTTTTTTCGAGCTGGCCTGGGACTGTGCGGAAATAACACCTCACGGTGAACAGTGGCCATCAAAGCCCTTAGCAAACCTTCCCCAAGCCCAAACCCTCAGCATAATCATAAAGAGCATCAGCCAATCGCAGGGAGCAACAGGGAGACAGGAGAGCCATGGGGAAGAGTACAGGCTGCTCGGACTGAACTGCCACTTGTTGGCTGTGTGACTGTGGACACGTTACTGTACCTCTCTGGGCCCCCATTTCCTCATCCACAGGATGGGGATCACAAAAGTGTCAACATTACAGAATGGGTAATGTGTATATGCTACTAAGCACTCAACCAACGCTGGCTAAAGAAAATAAGGCAGTTGCTAGCATAACTTTATTGTTAATTATAAATGCCCTTGTCTGTATGGCATTTGAAGTTTTGCACAGCGTTATCCCATTCGACATCGAGCAGCTTGATCAGGTTGAAGTGGTGGTGATTAGTCCCATATTTCGAGCAGGCAGGTGGCTCACCCCCAGGTATCCAGGTGGAGCCCAGCACCCCACCCACTGAGTGTCCCTCTCTCACACTCGAAGTAGCTGGGTTTACACACTAAGCTGCGTGGTCACCCTACAGATGAGGAAACAGAACAGAGAGGTTAGGTCACATCCTATGTCAGAAAGCAGATGGTAATTAGAAAAGCTGGGGCCGGACTCCCAGCCCAAGGGTTCTCAGCCAGCTGGACTAGAGGAATGATGACCCTAGCAGTGGGACACAGATCACCAGGGCTGTCCTCCCACGGGACAGTCTGGGGGCCACCCAGTTATCAGTTATTTTGTAAAAACGTCAACATTGAGAAATCAAGAACTCCTGCAGTTTTTTTTGTTTTTGTTTTTTTTAAAAAGCCATGCACATTCATTTCTGGCTTTTCTTAAAGGAGAAGGAGACATAGCGGCACAGGCTCTGCATCTGGCACATCCACGATGCAACTGACCTGCGGGGCTCTCCGTCTGGACCAAGTATGTTCACTCTCCTGTTTGTCCAGACTTGCAGGGTTCACTTCCCTATAACAATGTGTCCTCAGACACTCAGCTCCACTGAGTTAATCAACCTCCCTCGGTTTTACAGATGAAGGAAGGTGCCTCAATATCTCCATCTGTAAAAATGGGAATAGTAATGGTCCCAATAGTCACCCTGGGTGACTCAGTTAGCAAAGTGTCAGCCTTTGGCTCAAGTCATGATCTCAGGGTCCCGGGATCGAGCCCCATGCTGAGCAGGGAGCCTGCTTCTCTTCCGTCAAATGAGTAAATAAAATATTTAAAAATAATAATAGTCGTCCCAAACACCAAGTTGTTATGCAAAGTAAGTGAATATCTATAACATGTTACATATAAGAAATTCCCTGTATAAAATAAAAATAGTCACTGGCTCCTGGCTCCCGGCTCAATATAAGGTGGCAGGACAGTGAGTAGGGGAGAGAGGCAAGCCACACCCTGTTAGTTTGAATGGACACAAGATTCATTCTTGTGGAGTGGTCCATGAGTCCATTTACAGTCGCAGGACAGCAGAGAGAAAGGAGCTCTCTAGAGCAGCCAGCCCAACCCCCTCTACAGATGGAGAAACTAAGGCACCAGCAGCCATGCTAGGGAGTGGACCTCCAGGCTCCAGCACCCATGGGTCCTGCAGTCCCAAAGGACCACTGGACACGCAAGACGGGAAGCAGGCCCCCACCTTTCCCCTTGCAGCCTCCGACTTCACAGATCGCACTGCCTGCCTGGCTGCTCTATCCCTTAGACAAATTTACTCAGCACCGATATTGAAAATGCAATTGAGTTTGAGTTTTATTGCAGAAATTAAACAGACCAGAAAAAAAAAAAAAAAAAGAAAAAAGGAAGAAACGAAAAAGCCAGCCCTCATCAACTCACCCGAGAGTTAACTGTGATCAAACTAACTAGTGTGGAATGACACGATCAGGTCCTGCCAGGGAAGAGGACCCCCCCCCCCCCCCCCCCCCGCCCGCCCAGTCTGCCCCGACGAGGCGCTCCCCGAAGACGGGCACTTGCAGCGAGCAGAGGGGCCGTGAAGGCTCCCTCCGCCAGGCGCCTGGCCCGGGGCCACCCGCGCACCCCGCCGCCCGGGCGGGGAGACAGCGTCGTGTGAAGTCACCTCCGAGAGCTTCCACGGAACAGCACCGCCAAGGGCCAGAGCAAGGACTCACTGCTCGACTCGAGAGAAAGCAAAATGCTTTCGGGGTTGAATCACTGTTTTTCTTTACTCCCTTTGGAGATCGGCAGAGCCCACATTCGGCCGCGTTCGTGGACCTGGGACTGGAAACAGCTGCGCTCTAATTACATGTAAAGTGTACCAAAACATCCCTTTTATCACAGACTGGAAATCTGTTAGCATCTGTCTCTCCTTTGTTTCTTCCACAAGATACAAGCTTGTTTCTACATTTTTCTCACCTGTAGCGGTGATTAAAATTCATTATAAATGAAAGGAGTGAACAGAGAAACAAGTTCCTCTGTGTACCGTTCTAAACTCAAATTAGAAACAGCTGCTTGCTAATTCATGCAGCGATGTTTTGTCGTGCTCTGTGAATCAATAATAACTCACCCTATTGCTGCAGAAATTGGGGGATAATCCATATATTTAACTCGGCGTTGGATTCTCCAAGCAGGACCGCCACAGCAGAGCCCCGGCCTGCCTTCGGGCTGGCAGGAGGGGACTTTGGTTCGGCACTCTGGAGACATCCACAGCTGCCCCGACACAGAACCCCCAATTCGGGAGGCGCCCGATACACGGGCCCTGGCAGGACCAGGAGGAAACCCCGAAACACTAGCCTCGTCTCCTCCCCTCCCCCGGAACCACCACTTAAAAAAAAAAAAAAAATCAGCTCTGATTAAACGCAAGCCACACACATCCTCCAGCCGCCGGAGGGAACAGCAAAATTAAAAGTCTAATTGGTACCCGGAACAATTTAAAACTATTAAGTATAGGTGAAGCTTTTTCTGTAAGAAAATAATCCTTTGATTGGGATTAAGCTTGTTTGGATAGCATTCTTTCCCTTCACCACGTTTCAGCTGCAGAAGTCAGAGCTACGGTTTGGAAGTCCCCGATGCTTCTGGGAAGGCTTGGCCAGCTCCTCTGCCAACTTCAGAGGAAAGGGCACGAGGCATCCAGAGCAGGGTCTCCGTCTGAGGCTCTGAAAGGGAACGGGTGTTCTTTCTCTTTTGTGTGGGGGGAGGTGAGTAACGCACACTGTTTCACCAAGCCTGCTCTGTCCTCGCCAACAGGCACGTCCTTCACGACACTGCCTCCAGGGAGCCCTTCCTGATTCCCTCTGTCACCATTACTACCTCTCTCTGACCTCAGGGCACTGCCTTTGGGCCATTTCTCACCCTGAATTTGGCTCTTGGTATCGCGGCTAATTCTTGAGTCCTTAGGACACCCCCCCCCCCCCCCCCCCCCCCGTGTCCCTGGAAAGCTTTCCAGCCTGGGATACGATCTCACAGAGCCACTCTTTGAACTTCCGATTGGTATTACCTCCCACTGGCCATGTCCCAGCCCCACCTTTCAGCCAACAACTGCAGAGCCCTCTGTGTGTGTCGGGCATGGTGCCAAGCTCTTTGTAAACTTTACCTCATTAAATCCTCACCTCCACCCTATATGGTGAACACCATGATTTCTCCCATTTTACAGATCAGATACTTGAGACTCAGCACAAGTACCCTGAGTTTCACAGCAGTTAAATGAAGGGAGTCTGGGATTATCCCTACATTTCTCCAGAAAACCATCAAATCCACCCGCTGTTATCGGAGATCATGCCGTGCCCGGCCTGTGAGACTTTGGGCCAAAATGCTCATCAAGGCCGCCCTCCCCTGGTTGCAGTTCACCCAGATCCAACCTGTTAGGTATCCCAGCGGGAGTCATCTGCGTGGCTAACGGGCCCTCATTTTCTGGTGTATGTTGGAGCCTAAGAAGAAAGCAATGCAGTACGCCTGGGGTCTGCAGGGTGTAGGTGAGAACACACAGCCCATGCTCATCTGTAGGGCCATAGGGAGCTTTCCCTCAGGGAAGGCCAGTGGGGGCCAGACGCCTCAGTCCTGGACGAGACCAGGAAAGAGTGAGCACAGACGAGGTGCCAGGTTGAGAAGCAGGGGGCACACAAATTGGGCTTGGTGGAAGGAGTAGGATCTCCACTGACCCATGTTCCCCAAAACATGGGAAATGCCCCATTGCTGGGACCCATGATGATTTTAGGGGGCAGCCAGGGTGGCCGTCTTTAACTTCTAACGTTCCAGCAAGGGGAGAACAAACCCCAGACTCAGCGTTTTCAAGACCTCACAGGTTCTGGCTGGTACAGTATGAGTGTAGGGCTTCTTCCTTAGGTGTGTTGTTAATTTACTTTTAAAGTGACTGTCCAGGGGGCGCCTGGGTGGCTCAGTGGTTGAGCGCCTGCCTTTGGCTCAGGACATGATCCCAGGGCCTGGGATCCCTGTGGGGAGCCTGCTTCTCCCTCTGCCTGTGTCTCTGCTTCTGTCTGTGTCTCTCATGAATAAATAAATAAAATATTTTTTAAATAAAAATAAAAAATAAAGTTTCTGTCTACCTACAGCAAAGGATATTTCTTATCTATTTGCAGAATTAAATCAATGAATAAATTTAAGCAGGAAAACAGAACCTGACCCAACATTAAATACTAGGTAAATCCCAGCACCGGGAACACTCAAATCTCACAAAAATCATGACAGCGGCCTGCGAAGGACTAAAGGCTGACACCACCAGTGTCAAAGTGAGTGTGAAAGCCTTCATCACATGGTCACTCCGGGGTTCGCCCAGACTCAAGCCCATGTGGTTTTCCCTCTCAGAGTGTGTGCTGTTGAAGCCCTGAAAGCCAAGCGGGTGAACAAGGTGGCCCCGGGACAGGGGGCTTCTGTTCACCTGATCCAGGGCAAGTCTCTAGGTCTCCAAGTGTCTTTGCTTCCCTCCCTCCTACCAGCACCTCCAGTTAGCCAGGGACCCTAAACAAAGGGCTCTCAACTTGGGCCCCATTTGCCACGTCCACAGCAAACCCTTCTGATAGGGGACCAAGTAGAAACTGATCAGGCGAAGTGTGGGTAGTCAAATGTCCACCCCATTCTCCCCTCCCCATAATGCCCACGTCCGGGGCTTTCCTGAGGCTCTACGTCATGGGCTCGAGCAGCCCGGGCTGGGCCCCCAGTCCTGGCATAGTCTGCACCAGGCCAGGTGCGCCATGTCCCATGTCTGCACCGAGGGAGCCGGGTCCCCAGGGCCCTGGGGATGTCACGGTGAACCCAGCCTCCGCTCCTCAGGGAGCAGGTATGAGAGAAAGTACATGGGAGTTGCAGCTGGGAAAACACCTGTCCTGGGAGCTGCTGCTACAGCAGGCCCCGCCTCGCAGCCCTCCACCCTCAGGCCTTGCCCCGGGTCCCCAGAGACCACCACTCAGCTCTCCCAGCAACCCAGGCAGGTACCAGGGGGAGGTCACGGTCGGGGCATCTGGGCAGGGCCCAAGCCTGGTTCAGGAGGTCTCTGCAATTCAGTGCACCCTGAGGAAACACGAAGAGAATCGGAACTCACAATACAGGGGCTGCCATGGTCCCCTCCAGGTCTGGCTGGCCCCAGGCAGAGTGCAGCAAAGCCCAAGAGACTGGCCTGGGGCCCCTCATATAGCGGGGCCGGACCAGCACTGGGCCAGCACCTTAGTTCTGGGGCTGCTTCCAGCCCTATCCCACCCCCACCGCCACAATATGACCTTGGGAAAAACCTTGGCCGTGGGCTCCCCTTGCCTCCTCTACAGAATGCAGCTGGGATATGTGACTTTCTCACTGCAAGTGTGGACACAAGAAGTACTCAGTGAGCAAATAAATGAACAGATGATCAGATTCCAATTACAATTTTCACAAAACCCAGTATCAGAGAAAACCACGTGGTGCCTCCAACTGAGAACTCGGAGCATAGAGAAGACACTGAAAAGTAATTGATATGTATGGTGCACCTTATATATGTACCTATATGCTACATGTGCACATAAAATTGGGTAACAAACGACATCAGTTATGCACTATACATTTCTCGAGTATTTGCTCTATGCCACATGTTGTCTCATTTAATATTCACATAGCCTCACAAGTCGTTATTGTCAAGCCCATTTTGCAGATGAGAAAAATGAGGCTTACAGAGATTCATTAACCTGTCCGGACAGGTCAGAAACAGCTGAGCTGGGCTTTGAATATGGGTCCCCTGACCTCAGAGTCTGTGGGATGCATGTGCGTGAATCATCCTGCCTGCGGGACCGAAACAGAGTGGGTGACACCGGCTCAGGAGCACAAACATTCCCGCATGGAGACAGCTTCCCTCAGAACCCACCCAGCAAGAGTCCCCAGAAGACGTCTGGACCATGTCCACGTTCTCAGCCCAGACACCTCCACAGACAAGGCATGCACGCAGTCTGACCTAGAAGCGCAGACCTGCTGCCAAAGCTCAGTGAGATCCATCTGAGGCCCAGCCCAAGGGGTCAGCCCCCAGCACTGGAGAAGTGAGGGGCCTCCCGGCATCTGGGAGGACAGAGAACCCCCGTTCAAAGCACCCACTCTCATACCGACAGGTCCAGCTACCCTCTCGGCACCTCTAAGACACAGTTATGAGCTTGGCTCCACTTTACAGAGGAGGACGCTGAGGGTTGGAGGGATGGTGGGGCTTGCTGTGGCAGCACAGCCTGGCACCCCGGTTGCCTCCACAGTCGCAATGGATGGTTGGAGCCCCAGGCTGGAAGGTCACCTCAAGCTCCTACCCCAGATCTCCAGCTCACTCCCGCTCAGCCCAAGGGCAGGGACCTAGTGTCCACCTCCCAGAGTGGCCCTCAACAGACCGGGGCCCGTGGCATCCCACACACACATGGAGCTCCCAGGGGAGCTCCCAGTGGTCCAGGTCACCACAGTGGTGACCTGGACACTCCCTGGTACAGAGCATTCCCGTGCCCCACCTCACTCTCTCTGCCCCTCACAATCACCTCCTGGGAGCACTGCGCCATCACAGCACCTGGACCTAAGTCCTGGCCTCGGGCTCTGCATTCTGTGATGCTTACCGTGGGGGCGGGGGTGCCTCCAGAAGCTGAGTTCATGCAGTCCCTCCACCCACTCTGTGCCCCTCACCCAGGCTTGCCACACTCAGGTCAGTGGGAGGCCCCTTCGAGACCCATGCCTGGCACTGTTAACTTGTCCTTCACTTGCCTCGGACCTAAGCATACTACCTACCCGAGAGTAATCCTGAATAACTGTCTTGATGAAATCATGGGTATGATGTTTTTGTGATGTCCATCAAAATAAATATAATTACTAAAAATTTTTTAAAAATAAAAAATGAAAGAAATTGCTGGAACTGCCTGAAGTCAGGCTGTATATCCCCAGAAGTGGCCCGGGGCCTCACTGTGGGGCCCCTGTTAAAGCCCATGCCTCACGCAGGACAGCAGCTCCCAGTGGGCCCATCTCTCCCATCAAGCTGAGAGCCTCAGGACGGGTGGTACCCCTTCCCGGTCATGTGTGCCCAGCACAGCGCCCAGCCAGAGGCAGCCGTCGGGACAGAAGTGGACTGATCCCCGCAGGGGAAGCCCTAGGATCCTCACTGGTGCCAGCGATACAGCCCCTCTGCAGGTCCCACTCACCCTTTATACTCATCCAAATATACAACTCAGCAGAGAAAAATTTCAATTTTCCCTGGATTTTCATGTTTCGGCCTCCAGAAAAATTGCCATCATGGGCTTTGTTTCTGAGCTACTGAGCCTCAATATCTGAAGGCTGCCCCAGCCCTGCCTGTGCTGGAGACAGATTAAAGCAAACTGAAAGTCCCAGGAAAGGCTCCAGAGGTGCATCAGCCACCCGGCCCAGGACCACAGGAACAAAAATGAGCGCCCCCCACCCCCCGCATTGTAGGGCCAGCATGTCAGCTCCACGCCCCACACAGGTGGCTGTGGCCAAGTGTGGACAGCGCAGCTCAAGTGCCAGACATCACAACTAGGGTGCATGGTCCCCTCATCCCTTCTCAGCATCACTGACCCCTGCCTAGGCACCCCTTTACCATCCTCTGCCCCGCCCCTGCATTCTCAGACTGAATGGGCCACCACCTCCTCGTGCAGTAACCGGGCCTTCATCTGGCCCCATGCTGTGCCTACAAGCCTCATACACAGACTTGAAAATCATCTTCATAAACTATATTCACTTAGCACTTACTATGTGCTATGCTAATTTTCATGTTAATTATTTAGTTAGTTACTTAAATTGTTGGTCATCCGGGCACCTGGGTGGCTCAGTTAGTTAAGCATCTGCCTTCAGCTTAGGTCATGATCCTGGGGTCCTGGGGTCGAGCCCCACATAGGGCTCCCTGCTCAGCAAGGAGTCTGCTTCTCCCTCTGCCCCTCCTGACCCCACTCATGCTTGTGTGCTCACTCGCTCTCCCTCTCTGAAATAAATAATTGAAATCTTTAAAAAAAAATTTTTTTTAGTTGTTGGTCATAAATGTTTTGCTTGTATTAATCCATTTAAACCACATACAGTTCTTTCACTAGACACATTTTACAGATGAGGACCCTGAGACACTTTACCTCAACCTGCTAAAACAGACCTCAGGACTGCCCAGCTAACCATTCACTGTGCATGTGGGGGACACTACGCCCCTTGACATCCTGCAGAGCCAGCAGGATCTACCTGTTTGATTCATCCATCTTATCGCTGGATTTATGGGAATCCCACAGCCCTACCACACACACACACACACACACACACACACACACACACAGATGCTGAGAAGATTGAATAATACAGAAGTATAAACTGAGAGAGACCACCCTGATGGAAAGTGATCCATCACCAGGATCCCAAACACAGTGTATCATCCTGTGAGCATGACATCCTCCTCCCAGGGCCATTCAGAAAGGGGAACACAGCCCGGGCTCAACTCAGGTGAACAGCATCCCTGAGGGTGATGCTAGACCCACTTCCTGCTAGGGGCCACTGTCCCCAGCAGGGCTGGGTACCAGCTCGTGTCAGTGCCAGGCACAGAGGGAGTCCCATGAGGGAACGAACCAATGACAAGAGTTTTAGCCAGGTCACCCTGCTGAGTGCAGGCTATGAGTGGGCTGATCCCCTTACTCCTCCACCCAGCACTATGTCTGAACAGCACTTCTCACACCACTGTTCATCTTCCAAGGATATAAGGGCTTCCCCACCAGTGCTCTTGCCTTAGAAATGGGGAGACAACTCTAAAAAGCCTCATATTTCTGGATCCCTGGGAGCCCCCACAAGGTGCCTGGTGACAACTATCTGCTGGGATGACAACTATCTGTTGGATGGGTGAATAATGAATGAATGAATGAATGAATGAGTGCATTCCAGGTCTTAGCCTAGAAGAAGCACTTGGTAATCATGGCGTGAATAAATGAATGATGAATGGATGGATGGATGGATGGATGGATGGATGGATGGATGGATGGATGATAAAGCTAATCACAAAGAAGGTGCAAGGAGGGACACCTGGGTAGCTCAGTTGGTTAAGCATCTTACTCTTGGTTTTGGCTCAGGTCATGATCTCAGGGTCATGAGATCGAGCCCCATGTCAGGCTCCACACTTCGTGCAGTCTGCTTGTGATCTTTCTCTCCCTCTACCTCTGCCCCTCCCCACCCCGCTCATTCTACAAATACATACATACATACATACATAAAATCTTTAAGAAAACGAAGGAGGAGGAGGAACTAGGAACTACTCCAGGAGACTCCTGTCAGGTGGAAGCCAGGGGTTGGTGAGGTAGAGGTTCCAACTGGAAGCCAAGGAGTTAATGAGATTGACTGCTAGCTTGGCCACCTGGCCCAGAGGGGCTGCCCCCTGCAGAGTCTGTCCAGGGGTCCCCGAGAGTCCCAACACTGTGACAGAATGCAATAAGTCCAGTCTTGAGTGTGGCACACTCTGGTCATTCTCTAACTTGGAGGAACCTCTTGGAAGCGGAGAGAGAGCAAGGGTACAGGGAGGCACAGGTAGTGTAGGGATGGAGGCAGAGCTCAGTTCCCCTGCCTCTGCCTGAACCCCTGCAGAAAGGGCATTAAAACAAAGGAGACACCAGGAGTAGAGGGGAGGGAAGAACTGGGGTGGGGTGGAGTGGGGTGGGGGTGGGGGGCTCCTTAAATAGACCAGACCAGAGCAGAACAAATGACTAGGTTTAATAAGATAGTAGGCTGAGTTCTATGTACTTGAAGGTACAGACTCAACAATGTGACTGGGGGGTGAGGGGTGGGGCGGCGCAAGCATCCACACACATGCCCACACATGCATGAATGTGCATGCGTGTCTTCCCTACCAGGGACCTCCGAGACTTTCCCACTAATCACCCAACACCCACGAACAAGCACGCCCTCCCACTAGGAACACACAGCTAAGCAGGCCCCCTCCCCTCTTAAGTTCTTCTGGGAGGAAGTCAGAACAGCCAGGCACGAGTGGGTGTCACGCCTTCCCAGCCACCATTGCCCTGGATTTGTCCCCTCCTGCTGCCCAAAGAGGCCAACAGTTCTAAGTGATCACTCCCCATTCATCTTAGGAAACTCCCTGCATTCATTCACTCATTCTCCAAATATTTACTGAGCACCTATTCAGTGCCAGGCTCTCTCCACATGCTGGGGCAGTGAACACATCCAGCAAAGCCCCACGCATGGAGCTTGCACTCCAGGAGCATCAGGACCACATCTGGGAATGCTCCAGAACCGAGAGCCTGGGTTCACATCTCAGCTCCACCACTGACCAGCTGTGTGACCTCAGACTATGTTCCCGAACTTCTCTCAGCCTCCTCTGGTTGTGGTGAGGATTACATCGGATAATCCAGGTTAAGCACTTTGGCCCAGTGCCAGGTGCACGGGAAATAACTCAATGAACGGCTCACTGCATGTCACTTCCAGACCTGGGGCACAAGAGCTAAGGCTGCTAGGAAGACCCCTGGCTCACCCCAGGGCTCCCCACATTCGGCGAGCCCTACTTCCCACTGCCCCGTTCACCCTTCCCAAAAGCATCCTTAATTTCCCACGTCCTCACACCACCATTCCCCGGGTCTGGAACAAAAGCCACTAACGTCCTGTGATAGAGAAAGCCGACCCCGCTAGCTTAGCACTGAGCTCATCCCAAAGCCCAAAAATAGAAAAGCCTTCAAGGGGACACGATCCATCTCCGCACCCAGGACTGAAATCCCCTCTGGAGAAAGGTGGGGTCCCTTCTGGTAGTGGGGAAACTCCTTCCCTTCTAAGCTTCCTTATCAGCAAGAAGAAGTGATGCCCACATGAGTCCTAAGGGAGGACTGCTGCCCACCTCTGAGGGACAGGAATGACAGGCTCCCCCAACACCCACTGTCCTCCGAGAGGAGAGAGAAACAGTCATCCTTTACGTGGCAGCCATTGTTTTAGATGACACTGCAATTTACATTGGTTTTTTTCCTTCAACAACTATTTCCAGGTGCCCATACTACCAGCCCTGTTCCGGGCTCTGGGGACAGGGCAGTAAGCATAACAAAGCCCTTGCCCTCGGAGAGCCCTCGGTGTAATGAAAGGAGACTGGTATGAAAGCAATAAATCATCTCTAGTAAGTCAGGTGCCACCGTGAAGAAATGTGGGGCGGGATGGGTGAGGTGCCACTCTGGACGGGCGACAAGGTGATACCTGAGCAGAGCCCTGAAGCAAGCAAGGAAGCAAGCCAAGGTGGACTCTAGAGCGAGAGCATTCCAGGCAAGGGACCAGCAGGAGCAAAAGCCCTGAAGCTCGAGCAGGCTAACTTGGGTACGTTCCAAATCTCTTATTTTCCGAGATGCCAACATGATGCTCAGAGTGAAGGCACTTGTCCTGCCCTCGGAGATCACTGGCCAAGCTATTCATTCCCACGGGGACCTAAAGTCCAACCCCACATTGACTCACTGTGCGACCCGATGCTGGTCTCTCAACCTCTCTGATCTTGGTTTCGGCGACAGCTAACCGGGGCTGAGCATCCTCCAGGAAGGCACTGCCCCTGGGGGCCTCCCCAGGCTGCCGCTCTGTGCAAAACGCACCCACCATTCCCCTCTACCCCATGGCGCCATTCTCACACCCGTGCCAGCAACGCCACGCAGGATTGGTACTCCTGCCAAAATAGCTATTAACCCAGTAGCCAATAATAACACGTTATCCTATCAATTTGCTTCTGAAACGCTGTGTAACTGCAGAACCCGTTTGCCACCTCGGTAGCCTGGTTACGACATAAACAGAAAGAAACTCACCAGTTCCTTCCCGAGAAGAACAAGTGGCTGGCCGCGACACACGCCCGCTCACCACCGAGTCCCCCCGCTCCGCCCCACGGGGCCCCACGGAATCAGCAGGAATTAGGGTCTGGGGATCAATAGTCCAGAGACCTGTCTCCCTGTGCTCTTGGCAAGTCATCTCTGTGTTGGAGACAAGACCAGAGCCTGGGAGGTGATGGCTCGGGGCCATGCTGGCTTTGTGGGTGGCGAGGCTGGGCCCGGGAGCCGGCCCTCCAGCAGCCGCCCCGCTCCTGGCCAGAAACTACAGTGCAGACGAAGAGGCGCAGGCCTGAGGGTCGGAGGCCACCTAGGGGCCAAGCAGGCACTCGGGGTCGCACCAGCCCAAGGGGCACGCAGGCCATACGTCGGGGATACAAGCCAGGACTCACAGTAGACAGAGAGGCCAGGAGGCCAGCGGGCTAGGGGCTGGGGAGAAGACAGAGGAAAGAGCAGGGAACACAGAGCCTGACCCAGAAATCAGAGTGCTCCCCGAGGAGCCCCCATCCCCACGATCGGATACCCCACCGCCCATGCCTCCTAGGCCCTCACTTCTCCTCTCCCGCCCCAGGAAAAGTTTCCTTCCTTCTGGATTAGAATCCACTCAGAGCAAACATTCCGCTTCCCACCGAGCTGGAGCCTCTAATGGGACTCTTGGCGGTCAGTGCAGACACGGGCGGCCTGTTTTACTCATTCTTCCCCCGTAACCCCGCCCCTCCGCTTACCTCTCCCCCTGCTCACCGGGGCACCCCGGGACAAGTCGGTGGCTGCCCTCGTTGCCGGCACCCAGCGGTGGGGCAGCCGAGGCTGGAGAGGAGCTTCCCACTGCCCCACCGGTGACCTCAGCCCCGGGACGCATCCCCACCCTGGCCTCAGCCGGGAAAGGATGGGTCGAAAGAGTGCGGCTCCCGCCGCGGGGCTTGGCGGAGCATCCAGCAAGTGGGGAGAGGAAGGGCCTCGGGGAGGGTGGGGAGGAGGAGGCAGCGGAGGCCAGAGGCTCGGCCACTCGGCCAGATGTTGACCCAGTTGAGGGCCCCAGGCCCCAGGGGCGCCGGGGAAGCTCTGACTCCCCCTGCCAGCTCTGGGATGTTTGCGGAGAGGGGGCCCCGGGGCTGCACAGCTCCTCAGCCTGTCCCCAATGTCGGGGTTAGAGAAGGCACACAGAGAGACGCTCCGGGGCTGCCAGGACAGGGTGGGGGACAGCCCTCCGGAGGCCCCTGGGTGGGGTGGGTGGGGTGCTGTCTGTGGGAAGGAGCTTTCGGCAAATGGAAACCAGGCCTCGGAAACTGGCCGGACCACAGCCACTGCACAGCTCCGGGGAAAACCCTGCTGCTCTCTAAAAGGTGCCCCAACCCAGCCAAAGGTGGTGTGAAAAGGGAAAGAGCGGGGAGGGGGACCCAGGTGGCTGAGGCAAGATTGGGGGGTGGCAACAGGAGGCAGCCACACAGGACCTCCTGCTCTGTGCTCTGAGCACCCCGCATTGTTGGCACATTATCCCCCAAGGCCTGCTTGCCTGTAAGTGCTGGAAAAAGCCAACTCACAGAGCAACCCCCCAACCCCTCCCTCCACAGGGCCTTCAGTCAGATTTCCAGCAGGGACCAGAGCTGCATCTCGGCCTGGGGCTCAGGCTCATGTGAGGCCAGGAGAGCAAGTTCCCAGCACGAACCATGTTGCTTTTGGGGATCCAGCCCTCAACACTGAATCCTCGCTGAACATCAGTGAAGAAGAGAGATTAGGCGTGGGATTGAGGAGGTGGCCCATGGACCCATGATTACAGCTGACAACTGGAGGATTTGGGTCCTGACATCAAGAGCCTGGGGTCTAGGAGAGTTCAGTGAGTGTAGACATCATCCAGTCATTCACTCATTCACTCATTCGTTCATTAGATTGTCCGACAGAAGTGGATGCCAAGCTTCTGACCCACCAGGTACTTTGGAGCTGGGGGTATGAGGGGAACAGGCAGGCCCTGCTCTGGCCCCACAGGCCTTGTGTGGGAGGCAGACATCCTGCGTCTGTGGTCCTCGCTGTGACTGGAGAAGCCTATGTGCCTGCCGGGGAATGGGGCTCTTTAGAATGAGCGACCTCCAGAATCAGCCAAGGAAACGAAGTAAAGACGCAAAGAGAGGGCCAAGCAGCAGCACAGCACGTGCAAAGGCCCGAGGCAGCCGGGACTGGGGTCTGTGGCTGCTTCCAGCAAACCTCTGCCCCTTGGCCGGGTCTCCTCACTCAGCATCTCACACTCAGCGGCAGCCCCACCCCAGCTCACAGACTCGGGGAGGGGGTGCGGGGAGGGGGGGGGCGATGGCACCTCTAGCCACAATGCCCATGCTGGAGCCTGGCTTTCCCAGCCCAAGTCCTTGTTAAAAATGTTTTCAGATGTTTATTTTTAAGGGAGGGAGGGGGGATGGGAAGAGAAAAGGGAGTCCTGAAGGTCTCTTTCCAGAAAAGAAAAAAAAATTAATAAATAAATAAAACCTCAGGAAAAGGGCATGGAAAGGCCTCTGCATCTGTAACCACTGTACAAATGAAAATTAGCTCATTTAATCAGCTCCTCATGGCCTGGCCGTCCCGAGTGGGCCCCAGAACACAGCGAACTTCACAGCAGAAACTCGCCAGCCAATGTCAGTTTATCCTACAACAAAGGGATTTTCTAAATAGCGCGATCAAAACGCAGTGAAGGCCGCAGAGAACGGGGGAGCCAGAACTCGACCCCCCAGATCCTGGCGGGCCCCCACCTCCCAGCTTCATCCCTTTGACAGCAATTGTTCTTTTGGCTTTTGTTCTAATTATCTAAACATGTGTGTGACTCTGTTCTACAAAGCCCGTTCTCACCGGCAAAGAAGGTCACGCCGTACACTGCTGCAGCCCCTGCCCCCAGCCCCTCGCTGGCACCACCAGCCTCCCGCACACCTAGACACACGGACGCACACGGACGCACACGCACACCGCGGTCACACTTGCACACACAGAGTTACAGACACGTACAGTTCGTGCGGTCATGTGCCGAGCCCAGTTACACGCGCGCAGTTCCATACGCACCGTGACACGCAGGCACAGGCACACACACCACACACAGGCACACAATACACACAATACGTGGGGCTCTCCAGTTCCTGGCTAACAGCTGGGAGCGGGGGAGGCGCAGCTCACCAGACCCCCAGGGAGGGCCGCTGTGTGCACACCTGAGGCCCAGGCTGGTAGCAAGGACGCTTATTTCCCCGGAGAACTTTTTCCACGCAACTTGCCACCTGGGCTAAGTCATTAGGGCAATTGAGGAGCGGGGAGCAAAAGGCCAAGGAAGGGGGGCTGGAGGGTGGGGGGCAACAGGGGAGGGGTGCACGATGCCAGGGTGAACAGGAGCCAGTGGCCACTCCCGGGCCTCACTGCCAGTGTTGACCCCCCTCCCTCCACCCCCACCCCCCACAGACTCCGGGTCAGTCCACCTGCCAGGTATCTAAGCCGGAGCCATCCCCGGGGCTCAGCCCCACAGGGAAGCAAGCCAGGCTGGGTTCGAATCCTGGCTCCACCACTCACTAGCTCTGAGCCTGCACCTCCCCTCTGTCCAATGGGAAGCAAGAGCAGCCTCAGAGAACACTGCCCAGGGCACAGCAGACTGCATAAAAGTTTGTGCTGTCGCTGGTTGTCCATGTGGGCACCGAGGCCCAAGAGGAGGTCACACAGAGGGTCGGTGACACAACCAGATGACAGCTAGTCGTTTTGTAGCTTTCGATTTCTTACCCGACCCGAATACCTAGTACAAACAAGGGGAATTAGAAAAATTAAATCAAAGAAATTAAACAGGGTGTAAGGAACAACTGACCAGAATGATGGGAACCTCCAGAAGGTTTCTGATCCAGTCTGACAACACTCTCCAAACGCCTACTCTGATTTTCACCGCAACACCCTGGGTAAGTGCAGTGGTTATCCCCAAGCCACAGGCAGGGAAACCAAGGCTCAGAGAGCTGAGGAGCCTGGGCTGGTGTCATGGGGTGGCAGGTGGCAGGGCGGGCTCGCAAAGGAGTCTGCTCACCCTGGCACTGGATGCCCCCTTGCCCCCCGACAGTGGGAGCCCCAGGATGCAGGCAGGGGTTGCCCCAGCCGGGCAGTGCCTCCATTCTCAGCAGCATGCAGAGGTGCGGCCACCAGACACAGCAAACAGGGCAAAGCAGGTGTTGTTGACTGGCTGACATCGGTGTTTCCCCAGCCTCCAACCCTCACAAACCTGCTTTTGTGAGACACCAGTGTAGACATCCACAGATCACAGCCAGGAAAAGAAAACGGCTCCTCGAACAGAAAGCCGACTGTGCCTGTGCTTGTCAAGCTCCAGCAGTGGGCCCGGCGAGGCAGCAGACCCCACAGGGCCCTGACCCAGGAACAGTAGTGGCAGGGAGGGTCTGCCCACTTCACAGGCCACCAGGGGCTACCTGTCCCTACCTTTCCAACTGTCTGCTGAGAGGCTTCACCAGAGGCCTTTGGGAGGCCCAGGGACAGAGTCCAGAGCCCCAGATTCCAGTCCTGCCTGACTCCTGCCCCTGTGCCGTCCCTGACAAGGGCACTCCTCTGTCTGAGACTCAGTTTCCCCAAGTGCTCCAGCTCCCTCGGCCCCACAAGCCAGGAAACCAAGTGAAGCGGCACGCTGCCTCCTTCTGAGCTAACATAGGCTTGAATTGATCTGAGGTGGGGATTTTCTTAATTGCAGAGTTTTACAACCCAAACAGAAAAGATAAAGTACAGCTAGCTAAAACGCTAGCTTGAGGCAAAAGATATTTATTTAAAGCATCTTTTTTTCTATGAGGGGGAGGACTCTTTAAAAAGTTGGTGTGGTATGAATGCAATCGATCCTAGAGGACAGAGACAGAGGCACTTGCCCGGATGAGTGTGCAGTTCCCTTAGACAGTCATGCCAGAAACACTCAGAGGGAAGCATCTCAAAAGAGAGTTCTTACCGGGGGAGCAGGTTGGGGGGTGGGATCCAAAAAGTAATACGTAAATAAATTGGAGGCTCCCCTCCAATTTTCCTAATTGGCTTCCTTTGCAGACAGATACAGTTCCACACCCCCCAGACCCTCTAGAAGATGGTGTCCGGGCCACCAGGATTCCCACGACCAGGAAGGCCAGGCGTCCCTCACTAGCTGGGCCCAGCCACCCAGGGGAAGCCAGAGAAACGGTGTCAGCATGCACCAGGCCGTGTCCCTCCAACACAACCATGACTGCCCCCCGGCAAGGCAGAAGGACAAAGTGTGGCTTCTGGCCCTTGCAGGAAGCTACAGACCTGGCAGCAGCCACCTCAGGAAACAGACACACCACAGGCATCAAATCCCAAGGCTGATACCTCAGGGCTGGGCGAGACATTGGCCCTTCCTCCATGTCCCAAGCACAAATCAACCTGCTATGGAGCAGCCCCCTCCTGCCCAGGAGGACGGGCACCAGTGGGTATGCCTGCGTGCACACGCCGTGCCAGGACAGCTCAAAATCGAATGAAGGACCCCACCCTGCACAGCCAAGAGCAAGAGGAAGGAAGGAAAAGGCAGTTTGGTGGGGCTGAAGGCCAGCTCTACCCTGACGACTCCTGAGCATGACTGTGGGAGTCACCCCACACGCCTTGCATGGGCCAGTCCATAACCCCTGCCCTAAACCCTCGAAACCTGATGTGTTCCAGAATTCAGACTTTCAGATTCTAGAAAGATAACATAGTGCATTTCCTGAGTATCTGGGAACACCTCAGAAGCAATCAAGCATGTTGATATGTCAGCAGCAAAACACAGAGATATTCACTAACCTGACTTAAAGAAAGACTATAAATAACTTCCCATCAAGCCAGGTCAAATTTTGCTGCCAAATGAGCTACCGAAGACAAAGAAAAAAATAAATCAGGTTTCACACTTTCTGAAATTTAGAATTGTCAATAAGGGACGTAAGGACCTATACTGCCTCTTTAATCTTCCCAGTGACCGTCAGCGACGGGGGGGTACTGGTGCTCCTCCTGCTTTCCAGAAGAGGAAGATGAGGCAAAAAGTTAGGAAGAAATTTCTCTATAATCACACAGCACGTCTGTGGGGGCCCCGTGGCCGTCTGGCCTCAGGGACTGTGCGCTCCTGTAGTTGATCAAAGTACAGAACCGCAGTTCACAAGCTTCCTGAAGAAACACCTGTGTATGTCCCCAGCACGTCCACAGCCCACCCCACCATGAGGACGGTGTTCAGGCCAACCCCCACCAGGAGGCGCCCTACCTGGAGGCCACAAGGACCCAGGTGTGGCATCACCACACCTGTCTGCGCCCTTTCTGGAGCCCAGAAGCCCAGGGGTGGATTCGCACCAGCAGGTGAGGCTCCCTGCTCCACCCTGATGCCCAGGTAACTACTCCTCACCTGACACAGTGTGCACAGATCATTTTACCCCCAACAAATGTGCTCAACACATCCCCAGTCTGGGAGAACAGGCACAGGGTAAGCTCATCTGTCAGAGGCCAGGGCTCCCAGGTGGGCTCCCAGAGGGCTGGGACCCTGTCTTGTCCAAAAGATGTGGGAAACCCACAGCTCCTCAGGTGTACTCCTGGTCATCTCCGACGTCTTTTCCTCGCCAGGTTTTCTTAACTGCGGGGAAAGATAGCAGCATAGGCAAAATCCCGATGCCCCATTACCAAACAATTACATAATTTTGTGGATACTAAATCACTCCCACCAGCATGAGGCAGTGTCCAGCCCCAACAGGCGCCACCCTGGACCGAGAGCACTTATTAAGGAGAACGCCAGCGTTAAGAAAAACCTCCAGCAGCAGTGCTGGCCCATTCAGTCACTGCTCTGACTTCTAATTAAAATCAAAGCAGGCGCCTTTTTTCCAGAAACCCAATGAGACAAGTGCATCAGGCTGATGGGCCAAAATGTGTGTGTGTGTGTGTGTGTGTGTGTAGCACATGCCTACGCACAGAGGCAGGCACACACTCTGCTTCCTGCCTTGGCTGCAAATCCCAAATCCACCAAGTTCTGGGCACTGCGTGTGGCCAAGAAGGCGAGAGCCAGGACTCTGCCTCCTTATTCTCTAGAGGAAGCTAAGAAAAGCGCACGAACCAAAGCAGACCATGGCGGGACCACACAAGGGTCCCCATCAGGCCCAGAATGCTCAGTTCTGGCTGGTTTATGCAGGACACGAGGAGGCAGAGGTGTCTTATGCTAGGTCTTAATTTATGGTAAAAAATGAAAAGTCAAGGGGAAGGTAGAGAGAACATTCAGGGCAGAGGAAATAGCAAGAGCAAAGGCAAAAAGAGGCAGCTAACAGGAGACTGGAAATTATTGCAGTTGATAGATAACAGTAGATAAATATAGATATAATGGGAGTTCTACTGGGTGCACTTTTAACCTACACGAGTTTAGCAATGCATTCAGCAAAACGACAGGAGAAACAGCTAGTTAAGCGCTGCCTGTGATTCCCCGATATTTCCCTGCGTGAGCAGGTGCCCAGGAGGAGTGTGAGATGGGAACAGAACTTTGCTTTTCCTTCCACCAGTTTATGCTCCATTGGCCTCTCCGACCACAAGCGTCTCAGGCACACCTAGGGACTTTCAGAGTGAGCGCGCATGGTACACAGTGTGTTCTTGGGGGACTGGCAGCCCAGCCTATGTCTCCAACAAGAGTCTGTGATGCTGGTCATGTGTATGTGATGAATCACAGCTGATATGTACACACTGCGTTGTCCACTTCACTAGTAAGGAGAATGAGGCTCTGAGATGTGACGTCACTCCCCGGAACAGAATCACGAAACCAGTAAGGGTCATGCCTACATCTGACTCCAAGCATCTGACTCCAAGAGCCTACCCCCTGGACCACTAGACAGGAGAGAGACATGAACAGAGCTCTATGTCAGCCAAATAACCAGGAAGGAGCCCTTGAGGGAAATGAGACAAAAAGAAAACAAAGCCCCGAGGGCCCAGTGAAGCAGCAGTGGCCACACCCACCTCAGGAGGAGCTAAGGGGTGGACTGTAGCAATCAGCAGGCCTCCGAGCCTCGGAACAGACTGGATAGCACAGCAGGGGCAATCTGGAGGGAAAGTCCAGCATTCCAGAGGTTTCCTTCAATAACTCCAACCTGTGAGCTCCCCATGGCCAAGTGTCTTGGGAAGGGACAGCCCCAGCCCTTCCCATCCCGCCATCACTACCCTCCCCCACCTCTCTCTACATCCCCAAGAAGCCCTGGGAGACCATTTTTCCCACCACCCAGATGGACAGGCTGGTAAGTAGACAACTGGAAGAACTCACTGAAAGCAGAGGGGGAGGACAGCACCTGTGGTGTGTGTATTCCTCTGGCCCTGAAATGACGCAATGCATTTCTTCACACCAGCATTACAGAGTTGTGGAGAGAGTATCAGAAACAAAATCAAAACTTCCAACTGGTCTACTGACATGCTGTGTGACCCTGAAGACATCACTTAACCTCTCTGAGCCTTGCTTTCCTCCATCTGTTAATTCATCCATGCAACAAACATATATAGAGGTCCCATTATGTGCCACTAGGCTGAGATAGAGGTTGGTCAGTCAAGCCTGCCTGGCTCAGGAGCTGAAGCCTGCCTGGATGCACGTCAGGAGTTGTAGGACCGCACCCATGGGCTGGACCCATTACCCTGGCTGCCTTCAACTAGGTGCGGAGGAGTCTTGAAAATTCTAGAGAGTTCGGCCACTCCCCAGATGCCCCCCTGGCTAGGCCTGCCACCCCACCACTCCATGGTGCCATCAGCCAGGGCTGAGCATGTGGCGGGCTCATCAGAAGCCTGGCTGCCATGGCCTCAGCCACCAAGGCTGCCACCGCCCCGCCCCCCTCCAGCTGCCTTTGAGCCTGCTGCCGCCGCTGCTCATTTCCAGGCAAATGTTCTAGTTAATTAAAACACACCCAAGTGCTCACACGCACATGAAGCCAAGCTACAAAATCTGCTCTACCAACAGCAGCTTCTCTTCTCCAGCCTGGAATCCATACAGGCAAGAGAGGTTTTCCAAAGCCGTTGTTACTGGCACCAAGACTCCACTCCGACGATCCAAGAGTGACGCACGTACACACACACACTGCACGCAGGCACGTGCGTGTGCACACGTATTCATGCGTGTGCACACGTATTCATGCACACATACCTCAGTGTTCCACAGTGTGTGCAGGTGTGTGACACACATACCCATGAGCATGTGCACACTCACACGTGCATGAACGCACACCATGTGCTCCCTCCTCCACACTGTCTTCTCCAGCCACTTTGGCCCTCCAGCTCAGAACATAAGCCCCGATTAGTAAATAAACACTTGCAGCACAGGGGAATTAATGAATTAACAAATGAATCAATCGATTATTGATGCAGTCAGCAAACGGGAACAGCCCAGCTCTGGCCCCAAGCCCAATGCTGTGCACTCACTGAATCAGAAGAACAGATTGAATTCTCCAGGGAACAGGAAGTGCAGGTGGGTTGGGAGCAGGGTCAACCTCGTGCCCTTCCACCTATGCTGTGGAGCTCGGCCAGGCACTGACCGGGATACACACACACACACACAGGTGTGTGTGCACCTGTGATGAGTACCAGTGCGTGTGACCAGAAAACTCACCTTCCCAGGTCTGGACATCCTTAACAACCAGTGGCTGGCAGGAGAAGAGGGCTCTGGGATCGCAGCCAGGAGATGAAAGCAATCCCTCTGACGAGATCCAGCTCCCAGAAGGGAAGCAGAGAGGGTCTGGTGGCCCATGGGACCTCCTGGCATTCTCGGCCTAAGTTGGATACAAAGCCATCACAAGGCAAGTGATTCTAGATGATAAAACAGCCAAGGTAAAACAGCTAGCCATCCTGCCCCAGCAAGCATTTCTAGAACACTCCAGGTCCACTAAGACACTCTTGCTGGTAGGAACCATGAATAATCATGTTCTCGACAAGGATTTGACACTCATGCAAGAATCCAGCCACTCGGAGCCCCAGATAAGGCATGGGAACGATTTCTGTTCATGGAGATGGGGGCAGCTGAGCTGGGCACCTCAAGCCACATCACACGGACAACTGACCTCTAACTCATGCCACAGGGCTGGCAAAGCTCTCTGCAGAGAGCAAAACATGTGGGAAGGCATTTTTGGAAAGATGCGGAGTCAGTGTATTCAGAACCATCCCTGCCACCCACTCAAAAGGCAGTCTTGCACCAGCAGCTCGCCATTGCTTACAAGTTTGAGAGAAATACAGAATTTCAGGCCCCACCTGGATCTGCTGACTCAGAATCTGCGTGTTAACACATTCCATTAGTAATTGTGGTTATTTAAGAATGAAATGAAAATGGTTTTTTCTTTGAATTGATGTGTTTTATTTTTCAAACAGCCACTAAGTTGTTAGGACATCCTTATTCAGCTGTTTGGTCCTGATACATTAACAAAGGTAACTGTGAGGTATTCCTTTTGGCTTGGCGTTGGGGGGTGGGGAGGGGGGCAAGAAAAATCACCAGCTAATGTGTCATGAAGCAAGGAAGTTGGGAGCCCCCGAACTCTGTATGAGGCATGGTCTGGGTGACAGGGACACAGCAGGGAATAAGGTAAAGTCCCTTTCTTCATGGAATTGACATCCCAGTGAGGGGGCTGGACGGTTACCGATTAATCAAATGATTAGGTGTTAGATAACGGGAAGTGAATGAGAAAAATAAAGCAGAGCAAGATACTTATTGGCCATCCGTTGTGTGTGAGCCCTGCACTCCCACTCTCTTCTCCATGTCACCCTGTTGCCATGCCAGACAGCTTTCCTCCTTTTCACCCCTGTATTCAGCGGGTCACCAAGTCCTGATCACCTGCCATCAGCCAGGTCTCAAGTCTCTTCACTGCCGTCACCTGAGTTCAAGCCACTGTGAGGTGGGTGGCTTGCTGGTTGGTTGGCTGACTGGTTGGTTGGTTGGTTGGTTGGTTGGTTGGTTGGTTGGTTGGTTGGTTTGGACCACTACTGTGGTCTCCTAACATGTTTCCCTACATCTAGTCTAATCCAGACACATTAACTCAAAGGCTCTTTGCAGAGCACAGGACTACTCACATCACCGCCCCATTTGAAATCCCTTTGCGGTCTTCCCACTGCAGCAAGGTAAAGTCCCTAATCAACCCCACAGGCCTGAAGTCATCTTTCCCTTGGGCAATAGGAGACTTCTCCAAATTTGGAATTGGGGTGGATCCACCAGCCTCATTTTTTTTTCCATATTGATTTTCGTGTATTACTTGCTTTTCCTCCATAGCAACCATTGAAAGCCCAGCTTTGCAAAGATACGACATTATCAAAAAGAATATAGAGCAATCTGATGTTGAAATGGTGGAGAGTCCTGGGCTTAACAGTTCACCTCATGTCCAGTAGATGCAGAGTATTGCTGTGTTTCCTCTTGAAATTTTAAAATATATCACAGAGCTTCTGTGGGTGAGCTGTGGTGTCCTGAGGCAGCTTGACACAAGTTTGGAGACCAATCTCAATTATTTATTGAATGAAGGAAGGAATGAATGAATGAGAAGCATCATGTGAATCTGATGTGAGACATGAAAAATGCTAGCTCAAGAGCACCAGCCCTGAACGCTTCAGAGCCCACCGAGTCTCTCTCTCCAAGTCTTAGTCTTCCCAGCAGTATTCAGGTCAGGAGCCATCAGTACACAGGTCAGAAGCCATCAGTATATAGGTCAGGAGCTATCAGTAAACAGATCTTGAGCCATCTGCCACTTATACAAGCACAGCCTTTGAGCCAAACAAGCACCTGTGTTGATCAAGGCTAGTGAGGAGAGACAGGAAGGGAGAATCTTCTAAGGAATGTTCATGTCCCACTGCATGTCCCTCAGCTCTGTCAAACCCCAGAATTGGGACAACCACGTGGGGAATTTGGTAAGAGTCCCAGTAGGAAGGGAGGCGAGAAAAAAAAAGGGTGGGTTTAGGGGTCATGGCAGGGCCCCAAAGGCTTCCTTTGTCCTGAGCAGTAGTGGTGGCTGTGCCTGTCTACGGAAAACGAAACCCACCAGCATCCGGACTACACTGCTCCCAAGTTTAAGTGGAAAATGAAACATGGGTTCTCCTTTGGCAGCTTTCTTCCCCCTGGGCAGCAGGGCTTTGGTAACCTAGCACTTCTGGGGGTGGGGAAGGGGGAGAAAACACTCCTGTGTAGGAACAGTCAAATTCACGTCAGCACCAGACTTCATAAAACAAGCAGAGCAGACTCACAAATCTTGGCTTTGCAACTCTGAACGGGAGGATTAAGTGGCAGGGTGTACACAGCAAAGCAGAGGCTAAAGAGACCTCAGGCCAGAGACCTCAGACCAAATGTCAGGGACTTCAAGGTGATGGCTCTGCCTGTGGGGGAGCCCTCGGGCGCACCCAGCCCCACAGCATCCCATAGCCTCCAGGTGCCTGCTCTGGGTTCTTGGAGGCCTGGGCCTCTACCCACACATGATGAGCTTCCAACATCAGGATTTCTTCTGTACCTGACACAGCGCCCTGGGTGCCCCTCCGCCTCCTCCTCCTCGCTGGCCTCCCTCCCCTGCCTTCCCTCAGTCCCTTGTCCACTATGTTCCTGCTATGCTCCTGCTGTTTCGCTTCCTCTCACTCCCATCCCATCTCCCCTCTGCCCTGCTCTTCCCTCTCAGGAGCCACCCCTCCCCTTTGTCTGCTTGCTCCTCTACCATTTCCCTTCCTCCACCTCCCTGCCCACTCCCTCTCCACTCCCCAACCCTGCCTCTCTTTCTCTCAATGCCCCTGCCCTGCCCCACTCTTCTCTCCTTGCTCAAACACAAGAGAAAGGAGGCAGGAAGAGCCAGGTTGCTGGGCCTGCTGTGACCCACAGGACTGACCACACAAATCCCGTCCCACAGGCACAGGGAAAGGAGGGTGAGCCAGGGGCTCCCGCTGAGCACAGAAGGCCCGGCCACGGGGAGGAGCCCAGGGCTGCCAGACCCTCCCAGGCCATGCATGCCAAGCCGGGGTCTGGAGCAACGGGGAGACCTGGGAATTCCCTTCACCTCCCTCTGTAGCGACTGTCCCGGCCTGGGGTCCCACGAGGGGCATCGCATCTGGCCAGAACAGAACCTCTGACAGATGGGATGTCTCGGAGCATGGCAGGAGGGCACGAGAGACAGGAGGAGAGGGGAGAGCAGGCTTGTGGGGGCACCAAGCTGACAGAAGCGGGGGAGGTCAGTCACGGAGAGTGTGAATGCTACAAGCAGGCCGCCGGGGGAAAACATTTCCGTCACCCTGGCTGCATGACTGTGGGCAAATTCTAACTTCCCTAAGCCTCAGTTTCCTCATCTGTAAAATGGGAATGGTGGCCATCGTACCCACACACAGGGCCATCACGATGAAACAGGGTGTTACCTGCCGTAAGCCCTCGACAACTCTGAGAGCTGTGCCTTGTGTGGTGGCTGCGAGTAGGTGTCAGGACTTCAACAGAGCGGCCACCTAGGAGACCTCCCACCTGAGGGCCCCCACCCCACCCGGACCCCTGTGCCAGGCAAGGGACCTCAGGCCTAAGGGGGCACCCAGCAGCTTGTCTCCTGCTTCTGACCCTGATAAAGAAGGGGCTCCCCTCAGGGCACCTGGGTGACTCAGTGGGTTAAGCATCTGGCTCTTGGTTTCAGCTCAGATCATCATCTCAGGGTGGTGAGATGGAGCCCTGCATTGGGCGCCGTGCTCAGTGGGGAGTGTGCTTGAGATTCTCGATTCTCTCCTTCTGCCCCTCCCCCAACTCACACTGGCTCACTTGCGTGCTCTCTCTCTCTCTCTCTCTCTCTCTCACACACATACATACATACATACATAAGAGGGAGCCTGGGTGGCATAGTCCATTAAGGATCCGACTCTTAGTTTTGGTTCAGGTTGTGATCTCAAAGTCATGAAGCTGAGCCCCGCATGGAGCTTCACATTCAGCGCAGTCTGCTTAAGACTCTCTCTCTCCCTCTCCCTCTGCCCACGTCCTCTCAAATAAATACATCTTTTTAAAAAGAAAAAATAGGGACCCCTCTCCAGGCCACAGAGCTGCAGTGCCCGAAGGACCGAGGAATCGCCCCCATCACCTTGTGTGTTCTTCACCAATTACGAAGCAGAGGGGAGCCTGGTGCCGGCTACTAGCTGTGCTCTCTGACCTTCCACTCAACAATGTCTCCTGAGCTCTCCTGCATGCCACTCCTGGTGCCTTCAGCGGTGGCAGCAGCCGAGGTGGCCCCTCATGGACCTGCCCAAGTCACACAGGCCACAGACCGTGATCAGAAATATACCAAATACATATAAAATCACCACTGGGGGAAAGGCTACAAATAACTTAATTTAAATATATTCTTGTATTTAATACTCACACTTGTTATAAGCAGATTCCTTCTTTCGAATCCCAAATGTTGCAACGTCAGAGGTGGATGAGATCCACCTTCATCTTTAGATGGGGAAACAGAGGGCCTTGTTCACTCCCAGCCAGTGGGCGGCAACGCAGTGCTACAACTCAGTCCTCCCCACCCCAAATTCGGAGCCCCTTCCTCTCGGCCACCAGGCACAGTGAGAACAGTCCCTCAAGAGGCCCAGAGTCTGAAGGAAAAGTTGGAGAAAGAAAATCCTCCTAGGAAATCCCCACATGCCAGGAGTGACACTGAGCACTTTATCCACATCTCGGGCTGGGTCTTTATGTGGTTGTTAGGTACAGCTCTATGGACCACAGACTCTGAAGGCAGGTCAGACCATGACCTCACTGGGCAAACAAAGTAGAGTTTATTAGATCCCCTCTGGTTATAATCCTGTAAACCCACATGTGTGAGGACAAAGACCAAGAGAAAGGATACAAATAGGAAAATAAGGTCTTTGGATAATAAGGATTTTTTTTCTCCTCAAATTCAACTAACTGTGGTCTCTAATTCATCTATCGAATTCTTAGGTTATAAAACTATAATAACATAGCCAGATATATCAGGGATATTCAGATTCTCCAAATGCTCTGGGGGAAATCCACCATCATGAGGAAGTTTATGCCATTAATTAGCCCAAAGGTTGGATGGTGAGAGAAATAGGGCAGAGATGAAAAGACCCCAGGCTGCGAGCAAGAGAATCATCCATACACGTGGTACGCTGGCTTCGCATTGCCTGCCCAGACCTGGCTGTGCCTCTCTTGGAAAGTCTGCCTTGTGGGCAGCCCGGGTGGCTCAGCAGCGGCTTAGCACCGCCTCCAGCCCAGGGCGTGACCGGGGATCAAGTCCAATGTCGGGCTCCCTGCATGGAGCCTGCTTCTCCCTCTGCCTGTGTCTCTGCCTCTCTCTCTCTTTCTCTCTGATGAATAAATAAATAAAATCTTTAAAAAAAAAAAAAAAAAGAGGAAAGTCTGCCTTGGGGATAAGGATGAGAAAATAAGCTGGGCCTCTTGAGGTGCTGGTCAGGATATGAATGGTCCCTTGACATCAGGCTCCTTGACTCCAAGTAGCAAATCTAGGGAAGCTGCCTTGAACCGACAGCAGAAATTCAGCTCATGAAGAGTGTGGAGCCCATCTGGGAGCCCCATCTTCCCAGAAGACCCCACTACCCAGAAGCCTCTCCCAACATGAGCCACTTCTAGGCCCCACCTGCCAGGCTAAGCAGGACTCACTTCCACCCCAACCCAACAGTAGGAGGGAGTTGCTTAAGTCAGTAGGTCATAAATGAAGGGGTTGGTCCTGTCAGGTGCTGGAGAGTCCAAGCCCCCAAGCTCTGCCACACACCAAGCAAAGCAGATTTGGGATGCAGTTCAGAGAGCAGGTGGAAATAGACATTCCTCCCACATCAGCCCAGAAAGGCACCAGCTATCCCCAGCCTCAGAGGCCTGGCCTGGCCAGCCAACAGGATTTACAAGGGAGCAAGGAACACTGGATAAGCTGCCACCATCTGAGCATCAGGCAGCCCAGGTACGCAAGCTCAAGCCTCTAGGAGGTGGGGAAGGAGGTAGCGCAGGGCCAAATCTTCAAGTGTCAAGCCAGCTCTGGCTCCTTGGATTTGCACCCCACTTCCCCACCAGCTTTGCCTCCAGGCCTCTGGCCTGGCCCAGGGCTGCCAGAGTAGGGAAAGGACTTCACACACAGTCCTGCTTCTCATCAGGCCTCCCCACTTCAGGAAAGCCCTCTGCATTCACCCTTGCCCAAGCCAGAACTCCAGGAGTCCCCCTAGCACCCCACATTCCCTTATCCCTGGCTTCCACTCCATCCCCAGGTCCTATCGATTTTGCCATCTAGAAAACTCTCTAATATGCCCTTGGTTCTCCACCTCTGCCACCTGCACCACCATTTCAGCTTCCCCACCAGCCCACACCCATCTTCCTCATGCCCCCAGCACTCCTACCTTGGCCTACAAGGCCCTGCAGAGGTCGGTCCCCACCACTGTTCATTGCGCTCCCCCACTCCTCAGCCCTGCCTGCTGACAGTCCTCCAGCCTCCACACACCCACCTGCCTTGGGGTCTTTGAAGCCACTCTGGATCACCATCTCTGCTATTTACGTGCATCCTTTTTTCTTTTTTTAAGATTTTATTTATTTATTTATTCATGAGAGACACAGAAAGAGAGGCAGAGACATAGGCAGAGGGAGAAGCAGGCTCCATGCAAGAAGCCCGATGTGGGACTCGGTCCGGGAAATCCGGGATCACACCCTGGGCTAAAGGCAGACGCTCAACTGCTGAGCCACCCAGGCGTCCCTATTTACATGTATCCTTCCACGTCACTTCTACGTCAATTCTTCAGAGAAGCCTTTGCTTCTCTCCCATGCCATACGCATTTCCTTCAAGCCACTCATATGCCGCTAATGACATATGTAGTGATGTGGCAATTTGTCCCTTGTCCATCTCCCTTGTGGACCAGATCTGCCTTGCTGAACATTGTATACTCAGCACCCAGTCTGAGGGCTGGCACACAGTAGGTGCTCAATGAATATCTATTGAAACATCACTGCGTGAAAATCCTGGTACTTGAGCCTGGGGTAGGTGGGCAGGAAGGCCGGCCTCAGACCCTCCCAGGAAATGCTCCATCAGCACCACCCGAAGAACAAGGAGGTTCTTATAGGGGCCTGTTCCCATGGTAGCAGGATGTGTCCACACCCTCACGGACACCGAAGCTCAGTGGTGATGACGTGTGGCCTCAGACATCATGTGCAGAATGCTTCCAGCCCAGTGGAGCTCCCTGCTAGGAAGGGCCCCTGCATCCATCTTGGAGCCAGCCACTCTCAGGCCACAGGCCTTCCCACTCTGCACCGTGCACCATGGTCCTGCAGCCTTGGCACCCTCGCCATCCGCTCCCAGGCCTGTCCCACCTCCCAGCCTTTGCCTTCACTGTCCTCTAACCAAGAAAGACTTCCATCTCAGCTCAACCCGAACTTCAGCCCTCAACAACCCGAATTCCTGGTTTCTCTTGGAAGTCTGGAAAGCCTGGGTCCAGCCCCCGGGCCCAGCAGCACGTATCAGGAGCTGAGGAGCAGCTGTACACCCATCAGTCATGCGAGCTCCGTCACCCACCCCCCTCCCCCGGCACCCTTACCCCTCCCCCCCAACCTGCACTGGCGACCCCTGCCTTGGTCACACACGTCCTCGTGCCAGGCCTGGGCCACTGGCCTCTTCTGGTCGTGACCACGTGTTCTCATCTGTGCCCAGCCCACGGGGCCCACCGCCCGGAAGGAGCAGGGAAAGGGGGTGCAGACGGTGACACCCGGCCCTCTGCCACCCACCTCGCCCGTGTCTGCCCGGCGCCCCCACTTCGACCCAGCCACCTGAGTGACCGGCTCATATACCTCCTCCTGTGGCTTGTCCCTTAGAGTTTACTGACATCCACTAATACACAGGGGCAGGCCCCCCGCGGCACCGGCTCCGCGGGCTGAGCCTTCCCCGGCCGGCCCCGTTCCGCACATCCTCGGCCAGGAGGGAACAATTAGGAAACACTCCCTCCAGGTTATATTTAGAACAGGGGTGGAGGGGAAAGCCTTCCTCTAGTAATTTTCATTCAGTCGCCCGGACCGCCTGGCCCCACCTACCCCCAGGCCAGCGCCACGGGGCAGGCGACCGCCTCTCCCCCCGAACGCGGGCTAAAATCAAGCCCAGCCTCTGCCCAGCCCTGATTATGCCCGTGTTTAAAAATAAGATGTGAAAGATGCATTATGTAAGACCTGTAACACTCTCCTGCCCACCTCCGACTCTGGAATCAAAGATCATCATTTCTGCCATCAAACAAGAATGAAAGAAAGGCACGAACAATGAAGATAGCCGCCCGACATGAGCCAGATCAAAGCCACGGGCACAGAAAATGAGGAGCCAGGGGGGCCTTTAATTACTGCCTGCCTCCTCCGAGTCGTGTGGCGAGAGGGGAGAAGAAAAGTTTTGAAGGCCACCGGGTTCCGTCCTGCTGCGGCTCCTGCTTCCACCGCCAGCACCAGTTCCCGACAAACTCGCGCCTTTCATTTCCCTCCCTTTTTTCCCTCCTTTGGCTGGGCCCCCCACATGCCAGACAGGACTCCCAGACTCCCCAGGGCTCGCTGTCCACCAGCAGAGAGAGCTCAAAGGGGCTCCTCGGAGACCCCGGTGAAGGGACATGGCTTCCCCCCACCAGAAGGCTGGTGGCCGAGGGGCTCTGGGGGTGGGGGTGCGGGGGGAACCCAGGGACCCAACTGTGGGAGCCGGCGCCGTGGACCACGGTGACTTTTTTATTTTTTTATTTTTTTATTATTTTTTTTTTTTTGCAAGTCTCCCTGGTTGAGAGGGGGAAAAAAAAACTTCAAATTCACATTGGGCAGGGCTCCGTGGGGCAGCAGATCAAACCTGAGGACCGGCTGTTTGAGCTCAGCGGCAGAAAAAAGGATTGCCCAGGGACTGAGCTTAAGTAGAAGCTGGATTAAACTTCAAACGCCGACTCCCCCTTCTTCTACACAGCAGACAGTCATGGCTAATATTGCAATATGGACTCTAAAAAAATGCATTACAAATAACTTACTCTGGACCCAGACTCGGGCCCTTTGTATCAAGGGGAGGAGCTAGGGAGATAATTTCGACAGGAGAGGCACATGGGAGCCCGCCCTCTTTCTCGAGAGCGGAGGGAAGTCCATCGAGCCTTGGGCCCAGGAGGCCGGCGGCAGGCCCCACGCGGGAGCTCATTCAGAAGAGGCCCTGCTGGCGGCCCGGGAGGCTCTCCCGGAGGCTGAGGGAGGCTCGGGTCTTCCCCAGTTGGGAGGATCCAGGTGTACATCGTACGTGAAGAGTGAAGAAATGCCAGGACGGGGCGACAAAACAGTGGCACATTTAAAATGCCTAATGATTTAAATGAATCACTGACATTCTTAAAACACATCCACAAATCATGGGATGTAATTGTATTATTCACGTGATAAATGAGTGACTCGTTGCAGAAGAAAAAACTTGCAAATTGCCAGGTGGTGTTCATGGGAGCAGAAGGCAAGTTCGAGGCTGTAGGATCTTCTTCTTGCAGCGCCTGCAGGGTAATCCTGTGGCTCCTGGGGGGTCAAGAGGCCTGTGCCAGCAGCGGTGCTGCAGTACTGGGGAGGAGCTTGGGCTCGGCTGGGCCGGGCTGGGGCCAGCCCCTCCTGGGCTCCCAGAGCCAGCACAGCAGGACCACGAGAGATCCTGGCTGTGCACACAGGCATGAAAGTGAGGAGCTGGGGTTTGGGTGCAGGCTGAGGAGCATGTGTTCCTGTCTGTGTGTGGTGGCCCAAGATGTTGCAAGATGATAAAGAATTGCGAGGATACGCTGCTTTCCTAGGGAATGCTCCCAGAGTGTTTCCAGAAATACCCAAAGTCCACCCTTCTAGGATGATACCTCCCTGTGACTATCAGGGGTTTGGCAACATCTACTATGTCCGTCAGATGGAGATGAGGCCTGGCTCCCTTTCGTTCGTTCTAGAATGCCCAGGAAGAGACCAGTATTCTCTCAAGTGGACATCCACCATGGGACACATATGGGGCTGGAATTTCCAGGATAGCTTCACAGAGGGCAACAGTAGGTCGGTCAGGTGGCCTGGCTGGAGAGGGGTCTGGGAGGAGCAGTTGGGAGCGTTGTCCTTCCCCAGACATAAAAATCAGGGGGATCCTCCTTTACAATGGCCACATCTCTGGATCCCACTGGCCCCCAAGGGCTCCGAGAACGGGACCTAGCTCTGTCACACAGGATGACTGGACACTCAAAGCATATGGAGGCGGCACCTCTCCTGGGTCCCCTGTTCTATAGCCTGCATTGTTCCATGCTGCTCCACCTGCCATCCATTAGTGAAGGTTCCCTCTTCATACCCTACTGCACTCCCATCTGATCTCTTTGGGGGTGTCCTGTTCCTTATCAAAGGAAACAGAACCACCACTCATTGACTGCAGCCCCAGTGTGCCAGGCAGCGTGCTGGCCCTTCACCCTCATCCCTCTGAATCCTCCATCACCACGCAAGTAAGGCTTCGGTCGCCCCATTTCACAAAGGGGTAAACTAAGGCTCACATAGAGGTTAACTGCTAAAGATCACAGACTTGGGGCAGGGAAAGAATTTGAAGACAGAATTGTCAAGGTGCAAATCCTCTCTTCTTTCCATGGTATGTATCACCTCCCAAAGACTCTCTAGAGCTTCTACGCTAGTGATGATAAGAATAATAATAAATACCTTTGATAAAAAGGTAGTACCAGAGAGTTTCCAGAGGAGGCACCAAGGTGGTAGTGACAGGTTAAGCAAATGAGTCATTCATGCCCTCAAAAGAACCCAGGGCCATGCCTGTTGGAAGCCCTCCCCAGTATGGGCATACACAGAGCAGCACTGTGCATCGTCCCCCAGTGAGAGCGGGGCTCGGAGGGGGGCCAGAGGCAGAGGGGAAGTGTAAACCTCCTCCCTTTCAGAGGACAGGACAGGTCAGCCACCAGCTTTCAAAAGGAGGAAACTTGAAAATCTAGGGGAGCCTCCTCCCCACACTCCCTACCGTCCAGGACTGAATGGTGTGGCCAGGCCCAGGCCCAGAGAAGGCCCCTCAGAAATGCAACCAGCTTGGGGGTTGGAGGACAGACAGGCAGCCCCAGGGGTCTGCCCCAGGCAGCACAGATCCCCTCCCCAGGCTGGAGGTGGCAGGCTGGGGGGCGGAGCCAGTGGGGAGGGGGAGGAGGCTCCAGAGAGGGGCCAGGAGGTCTGCGGGCAAACTTAATGAATTCCTGTGAGCCAGATTCCTGTCTGGCCAGACCTAGGCCCTGGGGACTGTGTGGAGACAGGAGGGGCGACCTTCCCCAGAAGCCATCAGCTCCAGCCTGAGGCACAAGCATCCGATCAGGCTCATTGATTACTTCCTTCTCAGAAGGAGGCCTGCGGCTCCTGACTTCGGGCCTCTGGTCACCAGGAGGGGGTCTTAGTGAAGGATTTGGTCAGACCAAGACAAGGGGTTCCTTTAGGAAGGAAGGATTACAGCCCACGACGATACACTCAGGGTCATTACCTATATATAAAGAGTATGTACAAAGATATACTCTCATCTACCAGGGTTCTTATCTCTTGGCAATTCTGGTCTCTGAAATTTCTAAAGATTTTTTTTTTTTTATTCGTGAGAGACACAGAGAGAGAGAGAGGCAGAGACATAGGCAGAGGGAGAAGCAGACTCCTGAAGGCGAGCCCGATGCAGGATTCGATCCCAGGACTCCGGGATCACAAGCTGAGCCAAAGGCAGATGCTCAACCACTGAGCCACCCAGGTGCCCCCTGGTCTCTGAAATTTCTAACTTGTAGAAAGAAAATGCCACCTTCTGGGCCTCTCCTAGCTGGGGAGAAGCCAGATTTTGTGCACACCTCAGTCTATGGGACAGTACAACCAGGAACTTGGGATCCATGGCCAGAAAGACATGGGTTTGCCACCAGCCCCTGCCATATCCCGGCTGGGCACCTTGAGCAAGTTACTGAACATCACTGGGCCTCAGTTTCTTGATAGGTAGAAATAAAGGATCCTCAAAGCACATATCTAAGATAGACGTTGAGGGCATTAAAGGATGAGGTCTCTGTTTTCTCTACTGTGGAATCAGGCACCACTGCCCCAATTCTTATGCACAGTACTTTGCACGAGAGAGTAAACCCACCCGTGGGCTAGAAGGGAAGTTTTCTCCCTCCCCATCCTGTCCTCCTTCAGAATCCTGGCATGCATCCTTGGTGCAGAAGACACCCCAGCAAGGCCACAGGGGAGCCAAGCCTAAGACCTCACCCAAGAGCAAGCCTCAGTGAAGCCAGATAATAGGATCCACCGGGCCCAGTGGCTGCCACCAAGGACCAACATGGGGACCCAAGCATGATCTCCCCCTCCTGCAGCTGGAGCACAGAAGCCACCTCATCCATCTTGCCGGCAGCAAGCACAGAAGCTAAGGAGACTAGTCCACACAGGGAGAAGGTTCTAGAAAGGGACACAAGGAGGGGGCTGAGCAAAGCTCAATCAAGCCCCAAAAGGCAAACAAATGCCCACCCACTGGTAATTGGCCCAATAAAAAGCCACTTCCAGATTTTTCACACACTTCCACACCTTTTTCCCTTTACGCAGTCTCTGTGGAAGATATTATTGTCCATGAGGGCAGACACCACGCTTACTCGCTTCTCGTCTGAGTGCAAGAGCTCATGAACAAGTGAAGGACTTAACGAAAACCGCAACAGCTAACATTTTTTAAGTGCTTCTTATGTGCCCAGCATTGCCCCGAGCACCTCACACAGGTTGACTCATTTGATGCTCACAACAAACATGTCATACGTGGAACATACTATGTGTCGTTTCATTTGACACATAAGGAAACTGAGTCACAAAGTTAGGTTTGCCCAACATCGCCCAGTAAGTATGAAGCAGAACTGGAATTAGAACCCAGGCAGTCGGGCTCCAGAGCCCGTATGACTCATGAACAAAGTTCAAAGGATGCTTCCCGATGCCTGGGGTGGAATCCACTATGCTGCCTACCACCCACCCCACCTTCTGTAAGAGCAGCCCTGTCTTCCTTGAGCAAACACTCCTCTGTATAGGATTCAGATACCCGAGGCCACCCGGTGAAAAGTGCTGCATCTCCCAGCCACCAGACCGGTTTGGGGTGGGCATGTGACCGGTGTGCACCAACCAGGAGTGAAACCTGAGGCTTTCTTACTAGTAGTCAGAAAAGGGATGCTCTTGCTCAGCTAGGAGGAGGTGAGTGTGGGGCCACCGAGGGGAGAGGGATTAAGCAGCCCCTCTTAGGAAGAGCCTGGCTGAGAATGAAGCCAACAAAGAGGAAAGCAAAGACAAGACAACATGAGAGGTGAACTCCCAAGGATCCCTCCATGCCTCAAGGTTTATTCTCGAGCCAGTTTGAAATGTGGTTTTGTACCTCCGGCGACTTCACAAAGCTCTTCTTTTGCCCACGTGGTAAAAGCCTCCAATCTCTGCTCCTCTGCAAGCAGAGATGGCTGCCCAGGCACTGAGATGCCTTTCAGTTTGCCTTTCTTCCCGTCTCCTTATGCCCATCGGACTTCCAAGGGTTGGAGAGCCTTCTTCTCCTGCAAAGGGCAAGACCCTAGCTGGCCCTGCCTTCGTCCTTCCAGGAAGGACTCTGATGCCTTCTCTCTAGGACAGACAGCCCCCAGGCCATGGTGAGGGTGAAGGGGACCAGGCAGCCCATTTTTGGTTACCCAACAGCCTCTTGGGGTAAGGGCCTCCAGAAATCCTCACGAGCATTTCCAAAATACAAAATATGGTCCAGGGATGCCCAGGTGGCTCAGTCAGTTAAGCATCTGCCTTTGGCTCAGATCATAATGCCGGGGTCCTGGGATCAAGTCCAGCATCGTGCTCCCCAATGGCAGGGAGTTTTCTCCCTCAGCCTCTGTCACTCCCTCCACCCACTCGTGGTGCTCTCTGTCTCTCTCGCTCACTCGCCCTCTCAAATAAATAAATAAAATCTTTAAAAACAAAAATATGGTCCAATACCATGTGAAGAAATGAGTCTCTGCAGTTAAGCAAATCTGGCAAATTACACCCAACACCTACATACATCCTACACCTGCTGAAGACAGAAGAGCATGGCCCTCAGAGGCACCTCTAGCTCCCATCCCAGAATCCAAGAAACCTGTGGCTCGGACCATCCCTATCCCCTCTCTGGGCCTCTTTCTCAGCTCTCCACCCAGCAGGTTGGACCAGTCATTCCTCAGCAACCTTACAGAGTTTCCCTTATTCGGTCTGGGAGCAAAAAGGGCACTGGTTCTGGAGCTGAGAAGAGCCGGACCAGACTCCAGACCCACCGACTTCAACTAAGAAGAGCCGTCGCTTATCGGGTGCCTACTGTGCTCGCTTGCAGCCCTTGACACGGTATTTGAAGGCATCCTCCCAGCACCGGCGAGGTAGGTACTGTTATTAGCCCCATTTTACAGATGAGGAAACTGAGACACAAGGATGTTCGATAAATCACAGGCGCCACAGAGTTTGCAAGTCACAGAGCTGTGGGTTCTCAGGCAGCCTTGCCTCTCCTCTTGGCATCCCAGGGGCATCATCCATGAAATGGGACAGCGGCCCCGCTCTCTGTGTTATTGCAAGAACGTGGGAGCCCAGAGGAGGAAAGAGCTAAAGCCCTGTGTCCCAGGATGGGTCTTTGGCTCCCTTCCTCCCACCTAAAGGACAGAGGCTCATCCCCGCTCACATTCCCACCTCATCAAGCAGACAGAAAAAGCACTCGGGAGAGGTGGGGAGAGTTGAGTATGCACTCTGGACTCAGGGCCATGTATGTGTCCTCATACGCTGGATGTTGTTGTTGATGATGATGATGATGATTTGAAAGGCTCTGATTTAAATAATCAGGCCATCTTGAGCTCTGACTCCAAACAAAGAAAGTGAAACAAGGCTCTCAGAGAAAGACCCCATACCAAGGGCTCCCCATGGAGCTAGATTCCAAAAACCAGACCCCATGACCATGTCCTCAAGGTGTTTTTCCACCTCCGGTGGCAGCCTGGGGAGCAGGAGGCCCAGGCCGGGGCTGGACTGGGCTGGCCTCTCCCCTCTACCCCTTTGAAGTGCCCAGCATGGGGTGCGCTGGACGGAAACCCTGGGCCGAAGAGGCCGGCTGTGGCGGCACCTACCCGCCCCCACCCGGCCGCCTCCCCCTCATTGTGCAGCCTGACTGGGCCTTTGTTGCAGGAGCCCGGGCAGGGGACAGCCAGGGACCTGGCCTCATTATGTGCCTGACCTCAGGCAAGCCCCCTCCCCCCAGGGTGGAAGGTTAACGTGGCTGCCCGCCATGCAGGCCTGGGCCTCCGGGAGGCCTCCTTCCAGGGACAAAGAACCAGCCCCCTTCCTCCTCTGCAGGCCCCAAAACAGCTGCCGGCCTGCAGAGCCCATTCAGGAGGGGAGCTGAGGGGCCTGGAGGCGTGCTGTCCCAGGCTTTGATGGCTCAGAAGTCACCAGGGGGCCTCCTTTCCAAACCTCCTTCCTCTGACCCTACTGGGGAGACAAAGCTCTGGGGGAGCTGCCGGGGGCTGATGCAGGAATGCAGCCCATCCTGGGGGAGGAGGCTGGCTGGGGAGGGGCGGCCCTCACCTCTCTCTCTCTCTCTCTCTCTCTCTCTGGCCACACTCAGGACCCCACTTCCATGGAAGGCTAATGTCAGCCCCTCACCAAGGCAGGATGGGATGGACCTGACAGGAGGTCCAAATAAAATCAGAAGCCTCTGAGTCCTGCCCCACTGGGTCCCTCTGTCACCTGACCTCTGTCACCTAGCCAGAAAGAGAAGAGGACAGAAAATGTGTGCCAGGGTAGACAAAAGTCCCTCAAGCTCATGGTATCGCCCTCCAATAGGAGGGCTCCTTTCCTCACCAACGCCAACCAGGCAGGATCCTGGTGTATATGCCAAGCACCAGGTAGAGTCGCCTGGAAGGCTGCTCCCGATCGCTTTCCTTGTGCCATCTCTGTCTAACACCTACACGCCGGACTGATACGATGTTATACTACACGCCAATTTTAATTTCGAAGGACCCCAGGGAAATTTTTTTGAACTGTTTTATTTGCTTAAGATCCTGGAGTCGACACGGGGGCTCCCTGGGGCGCAGCTGGACCCACTCGGGAACCAGCAGGTCGAGGCCGTGCAGCAGAGTGGGTGTGTGCACCAGAGTTGTGCGTTCACGCGTGTCAGCAAGCAGGTGTGTCCCAGCGTGTGCACAACAAAAGGCCGGCTGAAAGCCTTACCTACGGAGCCAGCGGGCAGCATGAGGCCGCGGAACCAGCCTGGTCGGCCTATTGTTGAGAAGGGCTGCCTTTCAAGGGACAAAAGGTAGAGGCGGGCAGGCCTACACGCGCAGGAGAGGCAGGCACATCTGTCCACGGCATACGCATAAACCGCTGTCCCATTATCGGCGCAGTCTCCCCGGCAGCATCATGTGGGAGGCGTGGTGTGCGTGTGCACGTGTGCGCGTGTGTGCAGGGGCCGGCCCCACTCACATTGTCCTGCCCAGCCAGGAGACTCGGCGCCCTGCGCTCTTACAAAGACATCGACTTTCCTCCTTGCCTTCCAGAGCAAGATCAGATGAGCTCCCGGAGTGACACATCCCTAACTTTTCAGTGGGGCTTTCTTCGCCAACTTGTTTGTTTGTACTCTTCGTGTGTGTGTGTGTGTGTGTGTGCGCGCGTGTGCGCTTAAAAACCCGGTCTCTAATTGTGTCTGTGCCCGGCCGCATCTTCCCGGCTCCCAGCCCGCGAAGCGAGGAGGGCATGCTGATTATCTGAGCGCGCAGGCTGCTCGCGGGGCATCCAGGGCCCCGGGAATGCCAGGGGGTTAGGAGTCGGGGAGGGGGGGAATTAATTGCCAAGAAAACACAAGGCTGTGCTGTGACTTTGATTCCATCAATTACCATTATCTTTCTCCGCAGGTCCGCCAACCATCCCCCGGAACCGGCCGCGTTTAACTTTCTTTGCCAGTCCTGATACCCCGTCAGATTCCTGGCGGTGCCACGCCGCCCGCCTGGGCTCCTTCTGGGCCCTTATCAGCCGCTCCCAGTCAGCCTGGCCCGGCACAGCTGTTCCAGGCCCTCAGCCCCTCACTTTATCTGCTCGCGCAGACCTCGGCCTGGCAAGCGGCGGGCCCGGCGCCTGCTCCGCATTCCCCAGGAAGCCGGCTGGGAACACAGCCGCCCTGCTCCCAGAATCCTCTGGGAGTTCATTACCAGCCAGGGTACCCCAGCCCGGCAGCCAAGGTGCGGGCCGCGCCGCCCAGCCTCGCCGCCGGCATCATTAAAACTCCAACCTTCTGAAGAGAAGAAAGAACAAAACCACAAATTTAGATTAATAAAGCATTTGTTGATTCTACAGCAATTTAGCAGGCCCCTAAGAAACCCACCAGAGACCCGCGGAGCTCCAGTAATTTTCTGTTATATTATCTTTCTTGTAAAATACTTCCCCAGACAGAGTCCCCAAAGGGGCTCAAATATCACTGTGACTAACCAAAATCAATGTGCACTCACCTATTGACATTTTTACATAGTTTTTGGATTTAGTATCCAGCCGAAAACACAATCAACTCCTCTGCCAAGGAACCGACAGGCACTTAGCTAGTCAGCTATTAGTGTTACAAAGGAAAAAATGCAGGCACCCAGGGGAGCAGGGCGAGGAGGTACTGACGTCAGGGGGTAATTGGGTGTCTGAGAGAAATTGCCAGCGGCTGGCCAGCTCCCCCGGGGCTGTACAAAGCTGAGCTGTAACTCTAATAAAGGAGAGGAAATTCTAGAAAAGGGGGCTTTGCTACAAAGGAGCCCGGGCAGACGCCAAAAATAGCCCTTTGGAAATAAATAAATAAATGTGGCCAAAGCGTATAGATCTAAAAAATAAAATAAATCACTGCACAGAGGAGAGAGGCTTTCTGGCCTCCCCTCCCTGGACATCTGTTTGGGGCTCACGGACTCCACCTCCCCCCCAGCCCTTCCTCCCTGGAACCACACGGATTTTAGTGCTGGAAGGAGGTTTGCCATCTATTTTGGCAAATAGGATGGGTTTTTCTAAAGAACCTAAGTTGGAAATCCTCTCTTTCCCAAAGGCAGTGTCTTCGCTGTTTACTTTGAGGCACACAAGGAGGAGGAATTTCTATTGTTCGGTTTGGGTTGTTTTTACGGTTTGGGTTTTGGTTTGTTCCCCACCCCCCACCCCCAAGGAGCAGGAGGGCGAGGGGGTGGCTCTTACAATGCCACCTCCCTTGGGTGAGAACTGCAGAGGTTCTTGCCACGGAGCTGGGGCCTCCCCTGGAAGAAGTCTGTCTCCCTGGACGTGGGCTGAATTGTCTTGCTCTACTGGTCTCCCACCCATCGCTGCGGCCCTCAACCCTGAGGTCAGAGGCTACAAAAGGATCTGGGCAGACGTCACTGCCTCCCCCCAAATGAGGCCAAAGCCTGCGGGAGGAAGGAGGACAGGGAAATGGCGGCTCCCACCCAGCGGCTCCGGAGCCGGCCCCAGGCTGGGAGATGGCCTCCCGTGGGAGTCTGCAGCCCTCGCAAGACCCGAGGAGGGGGCAGGGAGAGGATGGTCTGAGACCCAGAGGCCACTGGGAAATTCAGGCCTTCTGGCTCAGGCGGGAGAGGGTGGCTGAGGGAAAGGAGAGATGGCGAGAATGGGATTCCCGGGGTCAGGTTCTATTGCACCGCTTTGAAAGAAAAAGGAAAAATAGGCCCAGGATATAAAAAAAGAAGAAGAAGAAAAAAAGAAAGAAAGAAAAAGAAAAAAGCAGAATGTACTCCAACCCAAAGCTACTTGGAAATTGGTCTGAACAAAGGTCTTCGGCTAAAAATGTCAAATCAGCGCCACGGGGCTCCTCGCCCTCTCAGCCTTGGAACCCCTGCTGAAGCCCACGGGGCCCTGCTGGCAGGAGAAAAATCCCCTCCTGGGGTCCGCCCGCCCCAGGGCGGTGAGCCCACAGCCCCACCCACCAAGACAGCACGGGAGCCCCTGGAGCTTCCGGGCTGGGGGGGGGGGTGCTGGGCGGGCGGGGAGGGGGCAGGGGAGACGGTGGCTGAGACACAGGGGCCCCAACTCCTTTCCTTGCCCAGCGCCCAGCGCTGGCACGAAGAGGAAAATCCAGCTGGAAAAAAAAGAAAAGGATCCTACAACTGACAGCCCAGGGGAGGGAAGCAGAGCTCAGGAATGCGCCAGCCAGCGCCCTGGCACCAAATCACAAACCTTGAATCAATGATGCAATTGCTTAATTAATCAGCCCGCTCAGGGTGGGTGCAGAGGATCTCTGTGAGTGTCTGACCCAACCAGCTCCTGATGGGCAAACCCCCCTCCTCGGGCCCCCTCTGCTGGACCCACGGGACCACAGATGGTTGAGCACCGTCTGGGAGTCTCACCGAGGGGGGAAAATGTGAGTTCCCGAGTCCCCTGTGTGATCCAGTCACTCTGGCAGAAAGGAGGAGGGAGGAGGGAGAGAGGGGGAGGGAGAGAGGGAGGGAGGGGGGGGCGGGGGAGGGAGGAAGGAGGGTCTTATCAGCAACTTAGAATTTCTTGGCCTTGGCTGCTGCAAGTTAGCTCTCTCGATGTTATTTTCTTGTCCCAGTCAATGAGACTGTAATAGAAAGAGAGAGCGAGAGACCTCTTTTCAGCAAGCCAGCGAGTGCCAGATTTAGAAAGGAAAAAAAGCAGCTTAAATTAACCCTAAGGCTTAACATGTGCAAGTCTTGTAACTTTTAAAAAAACAATACCGAAGGTGAGCGTGCAGACAAGAGAGGCTGGAACGAGGCACACACAGAAGCTGGTGTGTGCGCGTGCGTGCGTGCGCGTGCATGCGTGTGCGTGTGTGTGTGCGTGTGCTGAGACACAGAGAACATCCCTTCTGTCTTTGCAAGACTTCATCAACAAAACGCTTGCAAAAAAGTAGCCGGCAACCTCGCTATTTCCTATTCTGATGGCCCCGACTAGGAGAAAGGGTTTGAAACCAGTTCGCACGGAGGGGTTGGACCCTCTCCAAGGTTGATTTTCTCATCTTTAATGCACAGAAGGGAGGGGAGGCGAGAGGAGGGGAGGACAGCGAGCGGGCCAATATCTCAAACCGACCCCAAACGGTTAATGATAATGAGCCGGCGCGCGCCCCAGGAGTTTAACAGCTCTAAGGAAGAGGGGAGACCCCGGGAGAGGGGGGCACGGCAGAGGTGTTTTCAATTACCAAAAAGAAAAATAATTTATTTTTAAACAATACCCCTCGACACCGGGTGTTTAAAGAGAATATGCTCTGGCCCCTAAAATATCAAAGTGAGATTTAAAAATAGAAAAGTCATTTCCCCCCTTCCCCGTTGCAGATTTTACTGTAGCGTTCTAGAAGGCAGATTAAATGAAGGGAGCTCAAACACACTCAATTTTGTCCTTTAGCAAATTCTTCTCTTTCACTCTTGCATGAAGAAAAAAAATCTCCCCACAGAGTTTTTCTCTTCTTCCTGGTGTGGATCTGGGCCCCTGCAGTGCCCTGTGTAATTTCCAGTTCCTCAGAATTCAGGTATTAATAAAGACCCCATGGGGACTTCCAACAATATAACCCTACATTTTGAGGCATTATGAAAGGAAACCCCCAGGGGTCTGTGGCTCAAATTTCTGAAATGTAGGCATTGTAAAAGGCACCCCAGGGGATGCCCGCAATAGAAATCTGCTGAATTCAAAGCATTTTGGAAGTCCTGGTGGGAGTCATTACTCCCACTGGAAGCTTTTTACAAAACATGTGTTGCTGACATGTTGACAGATTGCTCAGTGAAGTGTTTAGGTGCATGCACAAGGCGGGCCTTTGGAGACGCTCGGCGCTGCCAGCGAGTCTCCCAACGCTGGAACCGGTACCATCCATATTTCATAACAGGGGAGGCCGAGGCAGCCGGGGACAGCAGGAGTGTTCTCCGAACCAGCAGCGAGCCTCGCACCCCTCCGCCGCCGCGCCACTTCAAGTGGGCCGGCCCAGTCCTCGCCTTTGGAAGCCGGTCTGTGCAGCACAGCTGTGACGGCCCTTGCATCCCTGCCAAGGGCTTTACTGAAGGAATCTTGAGGCGACCTCGCTGATCACTGCAAGGCGGCGGGCAGACCGAACCGGGGAGGGGGCCGGGCGGGGGTGGGGGCTGGCGGGACCCTCACCGCCACCACCCACCACCATCACCAGCGTCCCCCCTCCAGGAGAGGCTGCGTGGCGGGGAGGGGTTGGAACTGGGGCGCGCTGGTCTTGACAGCGTTAAGCTCGCGAAAGTGATCTGTGACTTTAATAAGGCAGAGGGGCTCAGAGGAATTAGCTGCCTAGGTGATGGGGGCCGGAGATGGATGGAAATGTATTCATGGCCTGGTGGGCCAAGGGCCAGGCTGGGGGGCCCTGGGGAGGTCGGCTCACCCACAGCCCCACAGCCCCACAGCCCCACAGCCCCACGCGCTCCGCGGCTCTCTCTCCAAAAAGACTTTCTCGGCCACTCAAGGAGCGAGCGCCAAGCAGGCCTGCTTGCACGTGTACACACACACACACACACACACACGCACGCACATGCACACGCACGCACAGGCGCGCACACACACACACACTCACACTCCATGGCAGGATAATGCGCCATATGCCCATGTTCATAAAATTTTAAAGGTAAAAGCAGATGTAATGTGATAAATGTGTACATGTGTTGATAGGAACACACACACCAATACATAGGCAGGCACATTCCGACGCTGAAGCTTTTCCTTCCTCCAGGGCTCTGCTTTTGCCTTCAGGACCTCCCCTCCACGTGCGCCAGAAGGAGACAGGCGACCAGCCTCCACCACACCGGGGCCGCTGGAATGCACAAAGAAATCTCTAGAAATTTTGGTTGCTTCTTTTAAAATTTCTCTTTGTACTCCCGTACTATGACGTTGCCGGCTCGGGGTCATCCTTCATTGAATTTTTTTAATGCGTGTTTAAGAAATCATCGTCATTTCTGCTGGACACAACAGCATTTAGAATCAGGGGGGGTCATGGGGGATGACAACCACATGTCTAGCCCGGCCCTACATTTTCCCAGACTTCACCTCCATGCAAGACACTGACTCTGGAGTTGGCCTGCAGGACACACATTCTCACCCTGGTGGCTTTACTATTCTTTCTCCTCCTTTCAAAAGCAAATGGAATTTCCATAGACAAATGGCTTTTCCAAAAGAGAAGAATGCAAGATTCCATTCTCCCAAGCACCCTCACAGCCTTCTGGGCATAAAGGCTCCAGAGGGGTACCCAGCAAGGGAGCCTCCACCCTGGGGGTCAGCCCTCAGAGAGGCCCACTAGGGATGGATAAGGCTCTATTGACTTAATGCAGTCCTTCCCACCAGCAGCCCTAGGCGAGAAATAGCTACTTTTAGAGACTGCTCCCAAGGCGCTGGGCTGGCAGGGCTTTACAACTGCCAGTGCCTATGTGCCCAGCACTGGGGTCAGCGCACCACAGAGGCACCTAATAGATGATCAGTGAAGAAGTGAATGGAGAAATAGGCGAACAGGCCCAAGTCATGGATGAGGCTGTCAAGAGTCAACCCCAGGAGGTAATGTGACTTGATAAATATAAACTGATGAAAAATTTCCTAGTCCCAAAGGAGAAAGGACAGGTTTCCCCTTCAGTGCAGACTCTGCGGAGTCCTCTTCTTCAAAGAGAAAACCGTGGTCCTGGAGGCTGGTAGGAGCAACAGAAGCCAGGCCCCAGGCATGGACTTTCCAGCCCCTGGGGATGCTCTGCCCAGATGGGGACCATGTGCAGGGGTCAAGGTGTGGAGTGGCATGAGGAACTGAGAGGGAGGGGAAGAATCTTTGGTAGAAACCATTTCCAGGGTCGGCACAGCTCCATGTAAAGCTCCCACTAGGCATGCCAGGCCTGTCACACGACATCCCTCCTTGAGTCCATCCCCCCACCTCCCCCGCCTGTCCCCGTCCTTCGTGTCCCGTGCCTCCCAGTCCTGGCCGCAGGGCTAGACTGCTCCTCCTTGAATGACTGGAATTTATGTCTACGACTGACAAGGGTGACCGGCTTGTCCCAGTCTGGCTGGGACTTTCCCAACTTTAGCAGGGAAAATCCTCTGTCCCAGGAAGCCCCTCAGTCCAGGACAAACAGGGACAGTCGCTCACCCTATACCCTTACCCCTCAATGCAAGCTCCTTGAGGGCAGGGACCAGCGCAGAGCCTGCTACATAAGAGGTGTGTAATAAACGTGTGTTTCATCCACACATGTATAAATTAAGGCCTTTGATCCCAGGTTCCAGCAGGCCTGCCGGGGGTATAATGGGTTGTGTCTCATCACCCAGGGCCCAGTTCCGCTCCCAGGTAACCTCAGAGCCAGAGCGCATGCACCAGGCACCCAAGGCAGCAGCACGCCTCCCTACCCTGGACCCCTTCGAACACAGCTGCAGGAGCTGGGAGGTGGCGGGGACTCCGTGCTCCACCGGAGTTCCTCCTGCCACAACCAGCAGCAGCCCCTGGGTTCCCCAGAACCTCCCACCCTCCGGGCCTGGAAGCCACTTAGGAGTGGGCAACACTGCCATTGACCTTGAGGCTGCTCTCCATCTACCCACTCCCAACCCAACCCCTCCAGTATCTCTGGCATCCAAGCCTTAAAGGTGCAGCAACAGTAGACTGGGTTATATATAGACTGTCCTTTCTGGGAGAAGTTGAGAGGATACTTGGAGTGGGGAAAAGAAAGGGTCCAAAGTACAGTCTTCATTAGCTCTGCCCATGACGGGAGAAAGAAGACTATTCTGGACCATTCGTTCATCCACCAAACACATCCCATGAACCCTCCAGTCAAATGCCAGCCCCTGGGCGAACACAGGTAAAAGGGCAAGGTCCTGCCCTTCACAAGACCCGTGGGTGGGCTGCTAGGATGCCTGTGTCTGATCTGGCCATGGAGGGGACCGCGATACCCATCTGAACGCAGCCAGACACTGGGACGCTATAAGGCCAATTCATGGAAGCCTTAGGAAAACATTTAATGAAACAATAAGCTCTTTACCATCTATAGGTACGTGAAGAAAGCAGATTGCAGAACCAGAATCAGAAAGGATAAATGCCAAAACAATTGCCCTGGATCTCCGGACCATGGCTAGAAGATGGCTATCTTCTTCCTTTGGCTTGTCCTTCTCTACTAGATCTTCTACAACGAATTCATCTAAGAAGCACGAAGCAAGAAAAATGTATTTGGTAAACAAGGGCATGGACCGAGTGCTGCTGGGAGCCCTGGAGAAGGAGCCCAGCCTGCAGTCTGCTCAGAGGCCAGGGAAGGCTTTCGGGAGGCGGGGAGGATGAGGCTGGCTTTGCCAAGGAAGCGAACAGTGGAGTAGGGTTCCAGGCAGAGAGAATGGCACAGGTAAGCTTTCGACAGACTCTGAGGACAACAGCAAGGTGGAGAGCAGTAATTCAGGCCAGAAGTTAGGGACAGAGCCCACCATAAATGGCCACCATGAGTAAAGAGCCAAATTCTGGTCTCATGGGCATTGGAGGCTGGTATCCCTCGGAGCCCCAACCCATTACTGTTCCACATCAAATGTGAGGCCACATCTGCCTTTGAAGAACTGGTTTCCATCAGTCAGTGAACAAGACGGGTGGAGCTGCAGTCCCACCACCCTCACACCGCCAAGCCAGCCATTGCTACAGTGTCTGGCCACGCAGACACCCTGGAACCAGTCCTGGCCCATCCAACAGGCAGTGGACTTGCGGCCTCACGTTCGAAGGGGGCTGGCTGTCTTATGAGGGCTGGGGCCACCGTCTTGGCTGCTCTGTTCCTGACAGAGCCTGGTGTGAATGGCCCCGGGGCCCCACCGCCTGGAGGTAGGCTCCCAGCCGCTGGAGGGACAGCTGCCACCGAAAGCAGAGTCCAGGTGTCAGGAGGAAATTAAAACAAATGACCCTGCCGCATTTTTTATTATCCATTCATAAAAAATACAAGAGCGAGATGGGAGAAAATAGGTCACTTCAGTGAGATTTACAGTGACTTAGAAATCTAAACATCACCCGAAGGTCTCTGGACTCCATCTGGCTTCTGAAGGCCAGGTCTGCGTGACCCAGAAAGGGAAGAGAGAGTCTAGAAGCGCAGAGCAGAGTGGGGTGATGATCTGGGCACCGATGACGCAATGGTGCCTTCATCTTCACAGCAAGAGTGGCTCCAGGCCACATGACTGCTGGCCCCAAGGGGAAAACCCATCAGCAACCCCCCCCCCAGAATGACCTGCAGATGAATCTACTCTCCACATGGCAGCCACAGTGATCTTTTAAAAACACACCCCCAATCATGTCACTCCTTGGCTTATCCCTTCCGATAGCATCCAAGGCCCTACTTACCTGGCCCCAAAAGACTCTCAGCCTGATCCTACAACCTCAGGTCACCGCTCACTGTGTCCCTGTCATCCTGGTTTCCTGGCTGGTCTTCCAACACCCTGTAGAAGCCCTGCTTCCCCAGAGCCTTTGCACACACTCTTCTTTCTGTCAGCAGCGCTCTCCTCTGGAGCGTTTACCCACTTATCTCTTACTCATTCCAGATCCAGGGCCAAGACTTTCAGAGGCCCTGCATACAGAAAAAGAGTATGCTCTACACTCGCATAATTCAAAATAGAACAAAACTCACTCAACTACGAGAGTAAAGTCTTGACAAAATTTTTATTGATTCATTTATCTGTGCAACCTCTAATGCTTTTTTAAAAAATACTTTAAATCAAAGTCTTGCAAAAGAACTTCTTTCTCAGGTGGGAGTGGCCCTGCCTTACTGGTACCCTGAACACTAACTTGGACATGATATGGTTCCGTGCTCAGCCCCAATCTCACCACCTCCAGGAAGCCCTCCAGGACATCTTATTGGTACCAGCCCCAGCACAAAGACCAGACACAGAGGCCCCTCTCAACACATGCTCAAAAAAGAGCTGTTGAACAAATAGACTAGTAACAGCATGAATAAAACAGGGAGGACGACTCATGTTGCAAACACAATCATCAAAGAAACAAGAGGAGCCATCACTGAGCTCCTGAGATGAGCCCGTTCCCCTCGTGAATTCAAACCATTCTTCTGCAAACATCCACAAGAAGCCTACTAAGTGCCGGGTCCCGAGGACACAAGGATGGACAAGACAGACTTGCTCCTCCAGCCTCTCTGCTCAGAAAGGACAGATACACCAAAAACCTGTGATAAAAAGGGAGCCTCAAAATTCTGGGGGAAAGCTAAGGAAACGGAGATGAACTTCAGAATGCTCCCTCACTTCCATGTCTTGTGTCACCCCCGCCCATGATAACACTCAGGTCAGGGGGGTGCTCTCCTCAGCTGGTGCCACCCTGCCGGGTCTGGCAGAGGCACACAGGTGGCTTTTCCTTGAAGTACACAGGATTATTAGAACTTGGTTTCCCCAGTGCCCAGCAGGCTATGCTCTTTAATGCAACACACACTGATCAAGCTCCTACTCCATGCCAGGCACGGTGCCAGCTTCTAGGGACATGGAGACCAGGCCATGGTCCCTGCCCTCACCAAGGGCCATGTCCGGCTCGATGGTTCTCAACCAGGTGCAGCCATAGCTCCCTTCAGGGGCATTTTTTTCAAGTGCTACAATAATCAGGGAGGTTGCTACTGGCATCTAGTGGGCAAGACCAGGGGTGCTGAATGTCCTGTAAAGGAAGGGCCAACCCCTCAGAATGAAGAATTATCCTACTCAAATGCCACCCCAAGGTTGGAAATTCTAGCCCAAGTCTATCAGCCGTAAACAAACCAACAAATTCTGCCTTGACTTGGATGCCGCTGTTGGAGACCGGCGTGCCGAAAGTGCAAAATGGAAGAATTTATAATTCCCCAAAGTGAGATCTGCCAGAGGCGTCCAGCTCTGGCCCCTAGAAAAGCCCCAGCTCCCACCAAAACACCCCTTCCCCTCTTCCCAGGTCCTCCCAGCCTCCACAGTTTGCTTAGTGATCCCAGAGTCCTTGCTGCTCCAAGTGTGGTCCAGGTACCAGCAGAGCCTGCACCCCTGAGAGCTCGGAGCAAAGGCAGAGTCTTGCCCCTTCCCGCCCCCTAGACCTGCCGAATTAGAATCTGCATTTTCACAAGATCCCAAGCGATCCACACGCACTGAAAAGTTTGAAAGCACTGCCAGAGGCTCTTCCAGGACAGCCTCCCTGGAGCTTTCTGCCTGCAAACCCTCCTATGGCACAGCTGGAGAAGGAGGCTCCCACCACTGCTGCCACCTTCCTCTCCCAGCCCGTGTTTTCTGCATCCTCCCTGAGAGACGGCAGAAAACCTTCAGGGACAACAGACCAGGTGTCAGAGGACAGGTGGGCAGCTCTTTTCTTTCTACTCAGCTCAAAGGAGGGAAAACGAGAGAGAGATCTCACCCCCAGAACAACCCAAACATGTCAGCCTTAAGAACACAGCTGGGGAAGGTTCTCGGTCATGCCCTAGTTAAGTCAAGGGGTGACATGAATCGGTGCAAAGGCGTTCTTTTTGTTTTTCCTAAGGGCCTGGCCTCAGAAGACCCAGAATGAGTAGAAAACGAGGGCCAAAATGCCTGCCTCAGAACCACAACAACACCTGTGCTCCTACCCCCGATGCTGAACTTGGGGATACTCCGGAATTTTGATCCAAGACTCATTTCATGTCTACTCTCCCAGGTGGACTATAAGCTCCCAGGGAGGCAGGATCTGACTCCCTGCTGTAGACCCCTCAAGCCACAAAACTGATCAGGCACAGTATCTAACACCAAATAAGTACTGTGGTTGTAGATGAAGGACAAGGTGGGATGAGTGGGATGGAGTGGGATGGAGTGGAGTGGGATACAATAGGATGGGATAGGATGGAGTGGCATGGGGGGAAATGGGATGGGATAAAGTGGGATGGATGGGATGGGGTGGGATGGGATGAGCAGGAGGGACAGGATGGGATGAGATGGGATGGGATGCAGTGGGATGGGCAGGGGTCAGATGGGATGAGTGGGATGGATGGGATGGGATGGGTAAGGATATGATGGGATGGGATGGGATGGGATGGGATGGGATGGGATGGGATGGGATGGGGTGGGATGAGTGGGATGAGTGGGATGGATGGGATGGGATACAATGGAATGGGATAGTATGGGGTGGGATTGGGATTGGGGTGGGATGGGATGAGTGGGATGGGATGAGTGGGATGGATGGGATGGGATACAATGGAATGGGATGGTATGGGGTGGGATGGAAGGCAGTAGGATGCAATGGGATGAAATGGGGTGGGATGGGGAGGATGGAATGGGCTAGAATAGGATGGGATGGATTGAAATGTGGTCGGGTAGATGGGGTGAGGTGGGATGGGGTGGGGTGACATGGGATGAGGTAGGGTGGGGTGGGATGGGATGGGGTGGAGTGAGATGGAATGGGGTGGGATAGGGTGGGGTGGGATGGGATGGGATGGAATGGGGTGGGATGGGGTGGAATGGGGTGGGATGGGGTGGGATGGGACAGAACATATAGAATGGAATGCAAGAAAGGTTGGGTGCAGCAATGCCTCCTTCTTGCTATCAACCATGGAAAAAGTGCTCCTATAGGGAGACATGTACAAGAATGTTTACTGCAGCCAACAATTGGAAACAACCTAAATGCCCATCACCAGGGGACCAGCTGCGTAAACCATGGTACATCCATGCTGTGCAAGGCCACGCAGCAGTTAATAAAAAATAAGGGAGATCTATACACCAACGTGTAAAACTCTCCAAGGCATAGTATTGTGTGAGAAAGAGAAAAAACCCGTTGCTAAATGATAGATCTGATATGGTATCATTTATTTTTTTAATAAAAAATCAATATGACATTGTTTCTATGGATACACGTATACCATATTTCATCAAATCTAAGACCCCGTGGTTTGTAAAAAGCACCACTATTTTACATACCACTAAAAAAGAAAAAAAAAAAAAAAACTTGTCCATTAAACCACAACCAGCCCCTAATTACAGGACTCATCCTGATTACAGAGACGTTAAGGTGTGTCTCAGAACCTCTGACACGTGGTATTACGCAAATTTGGAGTAGAAGATCCTGAAGTACTCAAGCCAAAGTAATGAATGCAAATTAACATGGGGCAGGCATATCTGCATCTGAAATTTTCACAAATAGGGTACATTTACGCGTCCATGATATTTAATAATCTTGAAAAATGGGGGGGTTTTAAAGATTTTATTTATTTATTCATGAGAGACACACAGAGAGAGGGAGAGACATAGGCAGAGGGAGAAGCAGGCTCTCTGAGGGGAGCCCGATGCGGGACTCGATCCCGGGACTCTGGGATCACAACCTGAGCCAATGGTAGACACTCAACCTCTGAGCCACCCAGGCGCCCCTAAAAATGGTTTTTAAATAAAGAGCAAGGAAAGGCTCCTCTGCTCCTCACTGAAAGGTGAAAGGTGGGGGTAACAGTGCTGGACAGCACATGAGTCACAGGAGAGACCAGGACTTTCCACGAGGCTAAAGCAGGGTGGGCCTTGGGTGGGTGCACAAGCGGGACGCAGCCAAGCTCCGTGAAGAGGAGACGGAAGCGCTTACGAACATCCAGGGGGAAGTGTCATGGAAAAATGAAACAACAAGAAAATAATTTGATTCGAGGAAACAACTCACAGTCAACTCGCAGACTAACACAGGGCTACTTGGGGGCCCGGGGTTGTCCCCCAAAAACAGCTCCTTCATCTACCCTTGCAGCTCTCCGCAGAAGCAGCCTGGAAAGTCATAATGCCATCCTGCATGCATCACTCACAAGGGATCTCCTTGGACTCAAGCTTCTAATTCCGCCTTAATATCCAATTCTGTGTGTCAGGGAGAGCTGAACCTCGGCCTGCAGCAGCCGCGTCACCTTGCCCTGCGCACAAATAAAAATAGCTTTGGTGCTCAGAGCACAGGTTCCCTTGCCTTATCCTCTGGGGGTCCCGGGAGCGGTGCAGCCGGCGAATGGAAACCACGCACAGTATAAATACATAATGAACAAAGAGGCTCCTCAGAAGCATCCTTGACCTTCCTGCTTTCCTTGACTTTTCCCCTGCCATTGTCCCCAATGAAGCCATAAATGGAATGGCACCATTGAGGGGGGGTGACGGCCACAGAGCGCCTTCCTTGCCAATTTCTCCAGTAGTTAAGCAGTAAATGGTGTTAATCGGAACGATTGCCTATTCCATTCTCCATTTATGCAAATAGCAAAGTTTTGGCAGCTCAGGCCATGATGTGAACAGCTATACCTGCCAGGAGCCAGGCCTTGCATCTGACAAATCTGCTCCTCTGTTCCCATAATCTGCAGCATGACAGCACAAGACCGAATCACAGACTAGTAGGGTGTCCCGGGAAAAGAGAGAACCAAAAGTCGAAACCCCCACAGCAACCTGACACAGCCCCAAGCTCCAAGACAAACACTTGGCACAACTCCCCCAAACAAACTCCACACAGGAAACCTTGTCCTTTTATGAACTGGGGTTCATCTCCAAAATTTGATTTCTCAGCAGCATCCAAGCCAGCCCCAGGAGTAGTGGGGATGCAGAGGGCAGTCATCATCAGCCCCTCCAGGTCCACCGTCCTCGCTTCTCCACCCTGCTCTGTGCCCCGGGGAAGCTGACCAACAGGCTCCTCCGCTTTGGGGCTCCTCTTAGGTTCAGAGACTGGAGGTTAGGAGGGGACAGAGTCGGGGTATTCATTCTCCTGGCAAGCTCCCTGGCCTGCCACAGGTTGCCCATCACCAGGGAGCTTTCCTACAGGGGCAGCCGTCTCCAGGTTCTAGCAAAAGCTCCTTACCGCGCCTCATTAGCTTCTCCAACATTGGCCAGGATGTCCTGAAAAGGCTCCCCATCCCTATCAGCTTCCCATCGGCCTACCCACCTCCGTAAAGGACCCTTCATTAAATGTTCTTCAATTACCTCGCTTGAATGTACCATCTGTTTTCTACTGGGACCCTGACTAAGGGGGTATCTTTTAAACAATTTTTAAGTAAATGTGTCGACACAAGGTGTTTGTGAAGATGGTGATAAAAAGCCGTTAGAGGATGCGGTGTAAAATATGTCATCAGTGAGAGTGACAAGAGATTAAAAAAACAAAACCAAAAATATCAGTGATGAGGCAAGTGGCCTGTGGCAAAGGTGGTCAGAGGGCAAGACCTCCTTAGGTACTCACTCCCCTTCTGCCCCGGACTCCCCAGGACCTTCCCTCTGTGACTCAGCACTTCTCCCAGCACCTCTGCCTCCCCTTCTGCGGGGAAAACAAATCACCCTGGCTGGACCCCACGAGATGCAGACACTTCCAAAACCCACCTCTGGGTTTCTTCTCTGCCACTCCACCAGTGCTCCCCAAACCACCCCCGGGGGACCTTAGGGTCTTCCCATGCTCTCCCGTGGGTATCCCAGGGGTCCTTTCGCATTTGTCCATCTACCGCTTTAGTATCCGACTCCTCCACCAGCGTTAAAGCTTCCTGAGGGCAGAGACCTGCTATGTCCCTAACACCTATTTTTTTTCCTGGCATTTTTTTCCCTGAGCTGGGCTTGGCATATAGTAGGGACTTCATAAAAAAACTAGAGGTCCAGAATGTAAAACATCCCTATCCCCTGGAAGAGCAGAATACACCCTCTGGTTTGACAGTCCTAGGAAGCAGGTGGGAAGAAGAGCTTCTGAGGAAGAAGGGGAGGTTGCAGGAGGTGTGGCTTGGTGGCATTTGAGAGGAACAAGGATCCTCGCCAGACCACAGGAGACTGTCCACAAGAATTCCTGGTCCTTAGCCACTCACTGGAGTGACAAATGCAACAACCTGCCAGCACCTGTACCACTTCAAACTAATCATTCAATAAATATTTCCTTGGAAAAAAAAAAAACAAATAAATAAATAAATAAATAAATAAATAAATAAATATTTCCTTGGGACACTTGGGTGGCTCAGTCGGTTAGGCGTCTGCCTTATGCTCTGGTCATGGTCCCAGGGTCCTGGGATCAAGCTCTGCATTGGGCTCTCTGCTTGGCGAGAAGCCTGCTTCTCCCTCTCCCTCTGCCTGCCACTACCCCTGCTTGTGCTCTCTCTCTCTCTCTCTGTCAGATGAATAAAATCTTTTTAAAAAACAATAATAAATAAATAAATATTTCCTGAGCACCTACTATGTGCTGGGCCCTGTGTTAGGCCAGAGGCAGATACAAGCATGAGAAAGATAAGGCAGGACACTCTTCTCAAGAGGGTCCCCTTCTTATAGCAAAGACAATAACCAGAAAAGCCAATCAAGAAGAAAATGTGAACTAAAAAGAACTGCCAGGAAGGAAGTCGAATGGTCATGATGTGATAGGCAGTGAAGAAGAGCAACTCTAGCTGGGGATCAGAGGCATCTAAGAGGGCCACTCCTGTGCAAGTGACACTCACTGGAGCTAAGCCCCAAAAGGAAGAGAAGGAGCTGTCCTTGTGAAAACCTGAAAGAGCATCCAGGTGGAGAGGAGAGGTAGTACAAAGGTCCTGTGGCAGGAATAAGCATGGCCTTTCCAAGACTCAAGAGGAAGAATGGACTGGAAGTTAGATAGGCCAGGAGAGGCCGGCCCAGGTCAGCGAAATGGATTCATTCTAAGTGCACCAGGAGAGGGGCAGAGTCAGGTTGAAGCTGCCCAGGAACTGGTGCTGGGAAGGAGCTGGAAGGCCACAGGCAGTCGCCAACCATCTCTCCTCTCCGGGCCCCCTACCCCTGCCCTCAGCCACCTTCCTGCCACCTCACCACCCAGCCCCTACCAGGCCTCAGAGGGGTCAGACCTGCTCCAGGAGATCTGACCTTATCACCCTCTGCCACTTAGTGAGGCCAAGACACGCACAGCCAACCACTTGGTGAGGCTGAGACTTCCGGCACCCAAGGAGGCAGGGTGGGGGAAGGGCCAGGGTGCGTGTGCTCCCCTCAAGCCAGTGGCCACCCACCACCACCACCACCACCACCACCTGCACAGCTGCCCCACAGCCTCAGTCTTCCCAGATGCCCCCCTCCCCAGAGCAATGATGTCATTTCCAAAAGCAGCCAAATTCTAGCCAGTCAACTCCAAAATAAAACTGTTTAACACAAAATGAAGCATTTTATAATCCCCTGTACATTTTTTCCCTGAGCTGGCACACACAGTGTTCAAAAACACTGCCAAAACACTCAACCAATAGTTCAGCTTTATTTTAGACCAGTGCCAGAGTTAAATTTCAGATTTTCTTGCTCCTTTCCCGTTCTGAACCGCCCCCGCCCCCATCCTCACCCCCATCCCTGTCCGTGTCCCCCACCCCAGCACCACCACAGCCTTTGCCACGGCAGCACAAGCAGTTGCTACCTCCCTCTCTAAGGCCAGACCAGGCTAGTCCCCTGCTGGCTGCACTCCTTGAACCACACACCCTAGCCAGCGGGAGATATATTTGGTTGATTTCTCATTTTGTTTGGGGATGTTCTTTATTTTCCTGTGTTTAGGGTGTCATTTTAGGGATGCCTATCATAGGATCTCAAGGTTCGGAGGGACCTAAAAACTCAACCAGTGCTGGCCCTTGAGCCCCACCCCTACATCCCACTCCCCTACCCCTGCAGCCATCTGATGGGTCATCTCCAGGTTGCCACCTCTTTATATGTGGGCCAGAATGAGTGTCCCTGTGGCCCTGAGTTGGTCTTGGCTCTGTCCCTTAGAGTACCAAGATTGCAGGAGTGGAGAGAGGGGCTGGGGTATGTCATCCTTGCTCCCCCACCGCTTTGATGCACACCTATGACCAGAGCTCCCACTGCTCAGCCCCCTCCATTCATACATTTTATCCCAAAGTGAGAGTAAAAATATCAACCACTGGAACAGATGGCAGCTGCACTGGTGGGACTGGCCAAGCTCATGCCTACCCCTGAGGTCAGGTCACCTACTCTGGACTCTGCTTAAATGGCATAAATGGCTCCTTCCCTCTTGAGGCTGATGCTACCCAATAGCAACCATTCCCTCTCTTCTGCTAGCAGCACCCTCATTTCCTCTGGGGAACATCTCTGGGTGCCATTTGGAGCACTTCATTCGGCCTGAGCCAAAAGCCAACAGAGCATTGACGGGGTTCCAAGGCCTTCGCCAGGATCCCTGGATTTAGCAGCACCTGAAGCTAGTCCTAACTAACCAGATCCGGAATTCCTACTTACATGCGCTGCTAAATTCCCCTACTTGATTTAAGCAAAGGTTTAGTTTTCTGACACCAGCTACCGAGAAGCCTAACTTCCCAAACTGCAAGCATGGCTTTGAGGCCTCCCCTCGTCCATCTTCCCCTGAACCCCTCCGAGTGCTGGTCTCTCCAGCAGCATGCAGGACAGAGCGCTCACCTCCTCGTCCCGCTTATGCTGACACAGCCTCCGACTCCGAGCACACTAACCGTGTTGGCAGGGAACCCGTTACTTGTTCTCCCCGTTCATACTGCTCACATGGGCCTTGGCCAGCACTCGGCTACACCACGGAGGGAACCAAGCGGTTCTTTAGAACAAAATAACTACATACAGGTCAGTTGAAGAATCTCATGGCCAAAGCCAGTGAGGGACCAGGTGCTATAAAATGTAAGCTCCAGAAGGCCAGAAGCTACTGTCCGTTTCACTCACTACTCTAACCCTGTGTCTAAAATTGTTCCGAGCTCATAGTAGGTGCCTTTTTTTAAAAAGATTCTAGGGAACCCTGGGTGGCACAGCGGTTTAGCGCCTGCCTTTGGCCCAGGGCGCGATCCTGGAGACCCGGGATCAAATCCCACGTCGGGCTCCCGGTGCATGGAGCCTGCTTCTCCCTCTGCCTATGTCTCTGCCTCTCTCTCTCTCTCTCTCTCTCTGTGACTATCATAAATAAATAAAATATTTTTTAAATAAAAAAAAATAAAAAAGATTCTATTTATTTATTCACGAGAAACACGGAGAGAGAGGCAGAGGGAGAAGCAGGCTCCCTGCAGGGAGCCCAATGCAGGACCCGATCCCAGGACCCAGGATCACGATCTGAGCCAAAGGCAGATGCTCAACCACTGAGCCACCCATGTGCCCCCACAGTAGGTACTTTAAAGGATCACTCTGTTTCTGAATGAATACATGCCAGGGGGTACTGTGGTTCTAAGGAACACGTTTTTCTTTTGACAGGTAGGTTGCTTTGTTCTTTTGGGTGCTGAGAATTGTGGTCTAAGTAAGGCACCCGGCAATAGACCATCGATAGCTTCCAGCTATAAGAAAGGACTCGGAGAACAATACTCTCTGGTTGCCCCTTTTACCCCAAAACCCGTCAGGATCCAGCTGCAGGCCACTCCAGTCTTCACCTACAGGCTTTTCTCAAAGCTTTTCAAACGTCAAATTGGAGGAAACCTAGATTGATTACTCAGGAAACACAATTTTCAGGTCTCTATGCCCAACAGAATGAGGAAATCATGCTCGCACCTCCAAGAGAAAAGCACGAGGGCTCCTCCGAGGGGCTCTGGTCCCTATGTATCCTGACCGGCAGTGATAGAGGAGGCAGGCAAGAGCAAGGAGGGCTGCACTAATGAAACCGTAGTCCTGATGGGAAAAGGCGTGACCAGAGCGCCACATAACTGACCCGGGTTTGCTCGGTGATGCTGAGATTTCAGAGCTATATATTTATACATTGGGGGGAAACATTTATTATTGAAATACCTATAGAAGAGAGAAAAAAATCTTATTATTGCAATTTTGGGATACCTTATCTGTCCCTCTTCCTTCCCCCTGAAGCTGATGGTGGATGATGTGACTTTGGGTCACCCCTGGGTTTCACAGCTGCCTCTCCACCCCATCTGGGCACCTGGGCCACTCAAGCCTCAAGGCCAGACCAACCGGATGGCTGCCCAGCCTCTGTCTGGCCTGGGCCCAAGGCCTGGAAACAATGTCCCGGAGGCCCAGCATCCAGGCGATGCCACCAGGGTATGCATGATTGGTCCTCTCCCAGAACTCTGCCCCTCAAAGAACCAAGAAAGGAGGGTAGGCCAGCTTCAGTGGGTCCCCCCCAAAGTAGGGGAACAACTTCCACCAAGTTTATAAGAATTCAAGGGTCAAAGTCACTCCCCTGGAAGAAGTAAAGAAAAAGTCCAGTCCAAATGATATGAGGTTTATGGGTCCAGCACCAGTCCTCTGTCCATCCGGCAGGTGCACTGCCTCCCAGGTATTATCAGCTACCTCCTGGAGAAGGAGGGAAGGCACACCCAGTAAGCCAATACCTCCCTGTGTGACCTTGGACAAGTCCTACCTCACTGAAGAGCCCAGCCCCCGTCTAGGCTTTTACACTGCCTGAGGGGCTCCTGAACAGGCTGACAGGGCGGGAGGAGAGAGGTAGGCAGAGCTCAGAATCTGCAACACCCTTTCACAGAGCGCTCTACTTTATTTATTTATTATTACTTTATTTATTTATTATTTATTGGCTTTATACACTAGCTATGCTGAGAATAAGGGTTTGAGAGTAAAGTTAGAAGGTGCTAAGCAGGGCAGTCCCGGTGGCACAGCGGTTTAGCGCCGCCTGCAGCCCAGGGTGTGATCCTGGAGACCCTGGATCAAGTCCCATGTCGGGCTCTCTGCATGGAGCCTGCTTCTCCCTCCACCTGTGTCTCTGCCTCTCATTCTCTCTCTGTGTCTCTGAATAAATACATAAAATCTAAAAACAAAAATTCCTTAAAAAGAAAAAAAAGAAGGTGCTGAGCAAGGTGATCTTTAAGGAACCTGCCTCCTTAAATGATGGGGCACCTGGGTGGCTCAGTGGTTGAGCATTTGCCTTTGGTTCAGAGTGTGATCCCGGGGTCCTGAGATCAAGTCCTGCATTCAGGCTCCCCACAGGAAGCCCGCTTTTCCTTCTGCCTATGTCTCTTCTCTCTCTGTGTGTCTCTCATGAATAAATAAATGAAATATTTAAAATAAAATAAAACTTTGACTGAGATGGTTAGATCCCATCAAGAGCAAAGTGAATGGACTTAACCACTGATATGGCAAACTGGCATTGATTCAACTATTGAACTCTTCCATATTTGCCTGCATATCACTCCTTCTTCCAACAGAAGATATTCATCCGTGTTTCCTGGTACCATCCTGGGAGCCTTCTCCCCAGTTCTCAGTGTCAATGGTCTGTATGGAGGTCCTCCCGACTCCCACCACCCCGAGCCTAGCTAATATGCATGTCTGTCTCCCCACTGCCTCAGCGATGATTTTGGGGCTAAGCCTTGGTCGTGGCTGCTCCATGAGTAGTCAAACTTAGGAATTCTGTCCTGGCAACTGGAAAGAGGCTGCTGTTTCTCTGTGGCTGGAGGGTGGAAGCCTGGAGATGGCACCTCTGCCTCTGAACACATAGTGATGGGGTTTATAAAGACAGCACTGGGGCATGTCTTCAGAGGGTCATGCTTGAAGTCAGCCTTGGTTCTCAGTTTCCTGAGCCATGAATCTGCTTTTCTTGGCTTGTCAGCTAGAGTTCAGTATGCAGATAGCATGTTAATTGAGGACCTATTATGTGCTGGGCAACCCAAAGGATCATGGCAACTTCGCTTTGCATCTAGATTATACATTTCTTGTTAGTAGAGAGTCTCTGTCTCTCTCTCTCTCTGTCTCTTTCACACACACACACACACACACACACACACACACAGCCCCAGGCTCACAGCAGGTATGGTATCACAACTTACTGGCATGACATGTGCCTTCTGGAAACTTCCAGGCTGAAATGGATGACAGCAGGCTAGACTCAGAAATATACATGCAACCAGCCTGAAGGCCATCTTGGGGTTTGCCTTTTCCTCCCAGGACCTTGAGGTCCCACTAGGTGTACATTCTGGCCCTCACAACAGGAAGCCAGTGGAAGGCTTGGCTGCTGCCAGGGAAGGAGAAGAAACCAAGATCCAGACTGGGCCAGTCCCAGACCAGTCTCCTTCAGGCTCCCAAGGCTTCTCCAGGGCCCCCTCATTGAGGCTCATCCCAGGGGGTCACAGACACCTTCCCTGTGTCAGGCACCACACCTGAATTCCACCCCCCAGACACAAAAGAATCCACCTTTTGGCACAATGATTCAGAAACTCATTGAGGTATAGTCATGCAAGCTGGGTGGGAAAGCAGGAAAGGATCCTCTCCACTTTGGAGAGCCCTCGGGAACCTCAGAACACACGTACGGACACTCTGTTTCCCATGGAAACCAAGTGAGATATGGATTATTCCCATCTCAATCCCTGCCTTCTATATTGTTAGATTTGGTGTCCAATTTTTGGAGAGACCCACAATGTGATAGCAGCATTCAGTCTATATAACCACGTCAAGGGGGACACATTCTATAAACCTGTGGGCGGCATGGGAGGTGAATAATTACACAAGCATCTGAAAAACAACTCCCCTTCACATGACCACCAGGAGTCAGGGCACAGCTGCCCGAGACCAGAGAGAATCACGGTTCCACGCAGCCCACCGGCTTCCCAGGCACCTTCTAATGGGCAACTCAGAGGGCAGGGAGCAGGCAATTTAGGGAAGGTTCTGATCCCACCACAGGCCAGGCAGACCCAGACTGGCCAGTTCCTCACCCTGCCCATCCGCTTTCCTCCAAAATGGCAGCACAGTAGCAGGGCAGCACACACAGTTAGCATCTTCTTAGAGAGCTGTGGGGCATGACATCTCAGTACATGTCAGCATCTTTTATTTATTTTTTGAGAAAGAGAGAGAGAGCATGACAGCGTGCACAAGCACGGGTGGAGGGAGGGGGTAGAGGGAGAGAGAGAATGTCCAGTAGACTCCCAGCTTAGCGTGGAGCCCAACTCAGGGCTTGATCTCATGACCCTGAGATCACAACCTGAGCTGAAACCTAGAGTTGGACGCTTAGCAGACTGAGCCACCCAGGTGCCCTTGGAAGCATCTTTTAGGCACCGGGGAAGCCATCTATTTAAAGGCCACCTAGAGCACTTTGACATCTTACAAGTCAGAGAATGCTTTTGTGAAGTGAATACCCTCTCCACTGAGTTACCCTTTATTTAAATAAACAGTTCCTACCTCCCCAGCACCCAGAAGGGTCCCTCCATATACATAGCACATACTCAATACTTGTTCAATGAGTAATCATCTCTTCTTCTGTAATTCCCCCTCCTTCTGAAGATTCATTAATTGAAGATCTACTATGTCCAGGCATGGTTCATGGAGTCTTTATTCTTACAACCTCATACCTAAGAGCCATGGCCTTGCCACTGTGGGCCTTACTGCTGACAGCTCTTACCTCACAAAGGCTGTGGCCCCCTTGGGAACAAGATCAGCAAACTTTTCTTGAACACCTACCACATGTTCTGTCTATAGGCCAAGGCAATCTGGAGACAAAGAGAACAGGATCCCAAACCTTGGCATCAAGGATACATGTCCTCACCACACAAGGGGTTACTAAACGTCTTTGCCAACCTGGCAGTTTAATAATAGTAGGTAGTTTCTTGTGGCTTAGATTTACAGTTCTTGGCACACCTGGGTGACTCTGTCCCTGTTAAGCATCCAGCTCTCAATTTGGGCTCAGGTCATGATTTCAGAGTTGTGAGACTGAGCCCTGCGTGGGGCTCCAGGCTGACCTGGAGGTCTGCTTAGGATTCTCTATCCCTCTCCCTCTGCCCTCACCCCCACCTCCTTGGGGAACTAGCTCTCACACATGCTCTCTCTCAAATAAATAAATAAATCTTTAAAAAATCATAGTTCTCCTCTTCTTACTCTTCTTCTATTCCCACTCTTCCTAACTGTGTAAGATCTCACTGGTGTATCTTTTCCTGGTTCCACTTCTGTCCTTTGTGCACGAGAGATATTCAAAGTCTCTGAAGACCAGCATGGCACCAGCTATTCTGAACAGGTCCTGACCTCAGGCAGCCCAGACTTCATCCTGCTTTCCTGTTGATTTATTGGTTATTTTCTTAGTGTTGGTAGGAGCTCCTTTACACATTAAGGAAAAATATCTTTTGCCTGCAATATGTGTCTTTGGTTTGATTTACTGTGGTTTTGGCAATGCAGAAATGTTTTATTTTTATGTGGTTGAATATTTTGTCTTTTGTTTTATGGCTTCTGGGTTTATGGTTATATTTAGAAAAGGCTTCCCCACTCTGATCGTATCATATTTTTTTAAAACCCACTTATGTTTTCCCTTAGTGTCTTCAAGTTTTCTTTTTCTGTTTAGATTTCTGATCCATTTGGGATTTGCTCTGGCTTTAGGAGGACAGGGATCCAATTTCCTTTCTCCAGGATGGTTACCACATCACCCCAACCCCAGTTACTGAGTGATCCATCAGTCCTCCACGGATATGCAATGACACCTCTCTCAAACACTGAATTTCCAGCTCTATTTCATGTCCCTTTCTGCTCTTTCCCGTGCCACTCATCTGTTCCACACCACTTAGATTCCTACGGCTTCAGGATGTGTTTTAAAATCTGGTCTGGGGATCCCTGGGTGGCTCAGTGGTTGAGCGTCTACCTTTGGCCCAGTGCATGATCCCAGAATCCCAGGATCGAGTCCCACATCGGGCCCCCTGCATGGAGCCTGCTTCTCCCTCTGCCTGTGTCTCTGTCTCTCTGTCTCTCATGAATAAATAGAATCTTAAAAATAAATAAATAAAATAAAATAATTAAAATAAAATAATAAAATAAAATAAAATAAAACAAAACAAAATAAAATCTGGTCTGGTTACCCAGCCTTTCCCATCGCTCCTCTTGTTCAGAACTGTCCTTCGTCTCGCCACATGCCCATCTTTCCTTATGAACTTTAGAATCAACTCGTCCATGTCTAAACAAATCCCAATGTTACTTTCAGGGAGTAACATGAAGTTAACAGGTTCGTTCAGGGGAAACTGACCTATTTACGATATCGAGTCTTTCCACCCAAGGAAAAGGTCTGCTTTCTCATTTGGTGAGGTCTCTTTTGTGTCCCTCCAGAGCTCAGTGTGCTGGTTTGTTTGTCCTCTCCAACCATTTCACTGTTGCTTCCTGGGTCCGTTCCCTGGTCTTTCTACATTCTGTGACTCCCGTGAGCAGGCTCCTTCCTTGCTCTGTGTTTTCTAGCTGGATGCTGTTTGCATGCAGGAAAGCTTTTGACATGGGGGGTATTAATTGTGCTCAGGCCCCCAGGCCTTTTGCACTGCGAGACGCCGGCTGACACCAAGGCACAGTGCACCCTCCCCATGGGCAGAAGGCACTTGCGCCCTGCACCTGTGCACTTGGCAGCGCACCGCCCAGCGGCTGGCCCGGGCCGGCTCTGCTTTGCCCAAATGGAACCAGGACAAGGGGCGCCCCGAGCAATAGGCAGGGAGGGCCCCCACCCATGCTGTCAGAGGGAGAAAGGGCCTGAGCCGGCACACAAAGGCAGGATCCCGCCAGCCAGCGGACAGGAACGAGGCTGGCAAAGGTGCCAGCCTTCACGGAGCCCCAGCCCTGTAATTAGGACCCACAGGTCACTCTGGCCACAGCTGAACAAACCAGGGTGTAATTAACTTTCCACCCGGCTTTTTACACAGCAGCATTTCACCTTCGCCAGAAAAGGCGGGTCTGCCTTTCCGAAGGGGCTGGGGAAATACTCCTCGGTCCCAGTCCTCAGGAAGTGGGGGGCAGCTGAAGGGGGAGCAGCAAAATTAACCCACAGGGAGCACATTTTTTTGCTGTTGCTATTTGAACAAATCCCTCTCCATCTCCATCTTTTATTTTTTTTTTTTTTTAAGTTGAGCATTCAAAAAAGCCACGTCTGTCTGGAATTTAGTTGGAAATGGTTCACTGTCCCCAGTCCATGTTCTCAGGGTGAGCTGTTCGGATCTTAAATCTTAGCTCAAGCTCTGTAACCTCCAGCAAGATCCCCTACCTCTCTGAATCTCAGCTGTCTCATGTGTAAAATGGGGATGAATGGTAAAAAGTAGGATCACCCTGCTGGGACCATCAGGAAGACTAGGTGGGATCATTCCTTCATCCAACAAGCACATATGAAGCACCACTGCATGCCAGGCACTGGGCTAGGACATAACAGAGAACAAAACAGACATGGCTCTTGGCCTCATGAAGCTCAACAATAGTGGGGAGACCGGAGATAAACACATGAAAAACTATCGCAGGGGGCGCCCGGGTGGCTCAGTCAGTTAAGCAGCTGCCTTCAGCTCAGGTCATGATCCCAGGGTCCTGGGATGGAGCCCTGCGTCATGCTCCCAACTCAATGGCTGAGTCTGCTTCTCCCTCTCCCTCTGCCCCTCCGCACTGTTCATTTTCTCTCTCTCTCTCTCTCTCTAATAAATAAATAAAACCTTAAAAAAAAAAAACACTATTGCAGAATAACCGCAGCATCAGACTCATGTCATGCACTGTGTTGGGGATGGAGCTGCTGGCAGAGCGATCAGGGAGGCTTCGCCCACAGGGGAGCCCTGGGGGACAGCAGGGATCCCGTGTGCTTCAAGGATGCCTCTCTGCGGCCAGTGAGGAGCCTGGTCTGTGTCAGAGATCAGGGAATGGCGCCTGTTGAAAGAAACCAATGCTTGGTTCCACCCTGATCCTGAAGACAATTTCTCTTCTATGGAGAAGAGTGCCTGGCCAGGCCCAGAGTTAGAAACCTCAGTCTTTCTAAAGAGACTCCATCTGTCTTTCCCTACCTACGAAGAGAACAAAAACCATACTAGTGGTGCCTTTGTCGAAGAGGTTAGGGATTTCCAAAAGCCATCGGGTGCTCTGGCCCCAGGGACCTGCCATGTTCCAGGACTGGCACAGTGCACACCCCTGCTGACAGCCCCTTCCTGACACAAGGAAGAGCGTCCCTACAAAAGTCGGATCTAGAACATTACAAGAGCATGGATCCAGCACCCAAATGTCCTCGGGCAGTCAGCTTCATTAATTTAAGCCAAAGCGGCAGTCAGTGTAAATCACAGAGTATCCTTAAAAGGTAGTATTCGTAGGAGAAAGCAGTAAAACACTCCACCTGAATCCACACGGAAGGTCCACAGCTGACCTGCTTCAGTGAGCACATAAAATATTGGAATCGGCCCCTGGGTAAATCAAACCTCTCATACCTGCTTCCACGGTGCCCCAGGAAGTTTCCAGAGATACATTCTAAAGCAACTGAAGTCCTCAGGGCTTCTGGAAGATGATGAAAAACATCCCCTGCAACCGTTTATAAGGTCCACACATGCTCGGCCAACACTTCACAAACCAGGTCAACGTAAACTTTAGCCCACTCCCCGTGTTGACAGCATTCACCTTAGGAAAGCCTGAAGCAATGGAAACATTCTATCATCGGTTCAGACAGCCACCAAATGCTCTGGCCGTTTCCTCGTCCGGTGCCCACAGATGATGCTCCATGAGGAACAGACAGGCCCATCACAGACACCAAGGCAGCCTTTGTCCACTCTTGCTGTAGAAATCCTAATCTCCCGGCGGACCGATCTAAATTTCATATTTTTGTAGCACATGGACACAGTACCAGCAACCCAAGCTTTATCTGCTTGAGTGCTGCTGTATTAAAAAAAAGAAGGATCCTCCTCTCCCCTACCCAAAAAAGGGATTAATGGAAAAGTGGAGAAGATCATGTCGCAGCCTGGGAACCGTTCAGAACATGTGCAGTGAACAAATGCAGAGTCCAGAATGGCATGTGCCCCCGATGCCAAGCCCGTACACACGTGTCACTCAGTGGGCCGCGTGTGGAAGAGAACAAGGAGGAATCAGCTATTGGGGGTGTGAGCATCCACGGAGCGGATGGCTCTCGGCTGATCTCATTTTGTGTCAATGTTTGATGCCCTGTTGGTTTAAGGCCAGTTTGTCCTCAGACGCAAATGAGAGACAGGGGAGCAAAAAGTCGAGGAGAAAGAGGAGGGAGAGGGGCAGCCCAGGTGGCTCAGCGGTTTAGCGCCACCTTCAGCCCAGGGCCTGATCCTGGAGACCTGGGATCGAGTCCCGCATCGGGCTCCCTGCATGGAGCCTGCTTCTCCCTCTGCCTGTGTCTCTGCCTCTCTCTCTCTCTCTCTCTCTGTGTGTGTCTCTCATGAATAAATAAATAAAATCTTTAAAAAAAAAAAAAAAAAAAAAAAAAAAAAAGAGGAGGGAGAGAGAGAAAGAGGTCTGGGTTCTGAAGTCCGCGCTTGGACAGACTCTCCTGGCCCCAGCAGAGCCACTCCTGTGAAGGGGCAATGACGCAGGTGCCTTCTCAAGCTCCGGAATCTGCAAGTGAGGGTTCTTAGGTGCAGGGTCCCGGGACTTGCCTCCCCTCTGAATGCCACCAATGCCATCCTGGCAGGAAGTCTCCCCCGCCCCTGCTTTTGTGGGGAGCTTCCCACCACCTCAGAAAATCTCCGATCCTCAGCTACTCTTCCAGAGTCTGATGGAACGAGGCGCTGCCCCACCCCCACCCCAACGGCCACAGAAACACACAGAAAGAGCCAAGAGGTCACCCTGCTGAAGCAGTTTTAGAAAAGAACCCCATTCAAGATGGGCCCCCCCAACACACCCCACCTCCCCGGGACACACCTGCTTGGCCAAGGGTGTGCAGTCTCCACATTCCGGCAGTGACGGCCCCCAGCAGGGGACGAGTGGGGGACGAGTGTTGTTCACACCCAAGGCCTAATTCCCATTCCAGGAAGAGCGGACAGCGGGATTGACAGGTGGCGCTGCCCTTAGGCCCCAAATTCTCAAAAGCAGAGAGGGCCCGCCTTCCCTCCAAACAAGACTTGTTTGTTCCCTCAGAAACATCTGCTGAGCACCCAGAGCCCGCCCAGCCTCAGCAGAGCGGGGCCCTCTCTGAAATGGTCTTTGTCGGGCTGTTGAGAGCCTACCTTTCCCTCCAGGAGGACACTGGCCACACTGCCCGCCTGCATTGTCCCTCGTACAGTGGCCGGACGACCGATGGTGAGCATCCAGCAGCCCCCAGAGCCTGGCCCTGGCGACCCACTGGTGCCTTTTTGCGCCAGGTCCAAGTTTTTTAAAGCAGAAGCCAATTTGCACACATCTTATGCTAAAACCCAATCTATAAAAGACTTTTTAATGTGGACAGCTCCAACCGGAGTGGGTATCAGTGCCCCCTCAGTCAGACAGGCCCCAACACCCTCCCCAACAGTTCCAGAAACCTCTCTGGGGACCCAGTGGGGAAACCACTGCAGATCAGAGAGCGTGCAGGCGGCCTAGGTAGGGACCTGCTTTGAATGATACGCGCACAATTCCCAGTGGTTTATCTTGTCACTGGGTAATCCTCAGAACCTAAGACCTGGGGGGAAATCGCTCCTCACATATTTCTTCCATGTCAGGGAGACTCTCCCAGACTGGGTCACACCTTCACTGGGCGGTAATGAATTTCTCAGGGATGCTATTAGGCAAGGTCATTTCCCATACTCTTTTAAGGAATTTCTGACTCCCTTCTGATGCTCCAGGGCTGGGGGATCCCTGGCTTCCACGTCCCCATGGAGGTAGTTAGCGGGGTCCTGTTAGGAAGCAGGCAGGAGTATCGGTGGCTGAAGACCCTGCAGACAGAGCTCCCTTGATGTCAGCCAGGCTGAGGCTATGGAGAGAAGAGACAGCCACTGGGAAAAGAATCCTGCCCAGGACCAAAGCACAATTAGCTACTCCTTCCAGCACAGAACCCTGCTACACAGCCTCAGAGCCTCATGTTGGCCCTACTCCACCTAGAAACACCACCATTAAAAAAAAAAAAAAGAAACACCACCATTCTCAAAAGTGTGAAGAGAGACAGAGTATCTCCTCGGTTCTAAAGAACTGAGTAGGGCTGGGCCTGAGGCCTCCCTCCAAGAGCCACAGAGACTCAACGTGGCGTCACTTCACAGGAGTCCTGAGGGGCACTGCGTTAATGCGAACTGAGCCCCACATGTTCTTTTACATTTAGAAAATAAAGAGAATCACTTTTAATTAGAAGATCCATTCATTGATTGTTTTCCAAGTCGGGGACAATATTTCATTCCTGCCGTATCGTTAAGACTCCACCTCAGTTCTGGGCTAAATAAAGAAGCACACAGGCCATCTCTTGCTTTCTCAAGCAGGATGAGAGTCCTAGAGAGGTCCTGGCTCAGCCACCAAACCCCGGGTGACCTCAGTCCATCACCATCCCCTCTCCTGCCCCAGTATTTCCTCCTCAGGAAATGAGGGCACTGAAAAGCCAACCACATGTGTCTCTTCCAATTCTGATTCTCAGCTTCTAAGTTGGCTGTTGCCTCTGCCTGTGGTTGAAATACCACAAATTCCCAATAACTGGGGTTTGGTTTGCTGAGCCCCCCAAAAGTCCAAAACTGTAAAGAGTCCTGTAGGGTCCACTGTTTTTGGTTATATGTTTTCTCCAGAGGTTGAAAACCAGGGATTCGGTCTAAACAGGGCTGTGCAGGTACAGATGTCACCAGAGGGAAACTCATAGTTCCCCAAACACTTGGCTTTCAAGCTTCTAAAAAAGCCATGAAAAGTAGAGGAGGCAAGAGTTTTGCATACTAAACTACTACTTCCAACCAGCCAAATTTCCCCAAAAAAACCAGATGACAGGTTCCCTTTGGAATACTGGTCTCAGAGTTTAGCTCCTCTCCCTACAAATCGGCATCCAAAGTCTTGCATCAACAGCCACGGTGGTGAGAGATGTCAGGGACAGCTGTGTAAGGAACATAGCTCGGGGCCTGAAGATGTGTCAGCCCCCTGTTCCTGTGGCATCACTGCCACAGCTCCAGGCAACACACACCCCCCACTCTCCCACTCCATCCATCCCGTGTGACCCAGACACGCATGACTCATGATGTCTTAAATCGCTCCTGTAAAACCATGGGCTTGGCCACCTTCCCTGCAGCTGCCAAGACTGGAAACAGGGCTACAGGTGGGTTTAGCGGAACAGCTCCCAGCCACCCCTCTCCTCCTCAGAGAAGCAGGAAACCAAGTACAGAGGTAGAACCAGGGCCCTCTCTGCATGAACGAGCTCTTGTTGGCCTTTCAAATTCTCCCCATCTCATCCAGGCCCTGCCTCGGAGCCCACTCCTTCACGCACCTTTCCATACTTAAGCTACTTCACTTTGCACTAACAACCTCTTAGTCGCTGGGTTTCCAAAAGGCCTTCCAGAAATCCAAGGTGCAGACCCTACCCACTAAGGGCCCACATTCTGTAGACTGCAGTTTTGGGGAGGCAACGACAGGGCCCCCTCACCGAATCCCTGCTTGCCAGAAAGCTGTTGCTTTTATTTTTAATTTTATTTAAAAGGCGGATACAGGGTACCCAAGACACCACAATAAAATGACATTAACTGTAAAATTACATTATTAATTCTTTAATCTCACTTGAGGCTTCAAGCTGTTGCTATGTCCAATTATCCGTATAACCACCTGTCAGAATCCCGGTGCTATTTAGCATTACCTCCAGGACAGCGGTGAGCCCGGTGGTCCGTCAGGTCTGCCAGACACTCGAAGTCCTGCTGACAGTGATCGCAGGTGTAAATTGACTCATCCTCCATGTCTTCATCGTCCTCATTTCTCTCCTCTTGACTTGTCACGCTGTTCCTGTCTTCCAGCGCACGGCTGGTTTTCCGATCACACTCCGGCTCTCCTTCCAGGCCTCCTGCCAACAGGAAGAATACAGTCCATGTCAGCTGACGGGGTCTTGGGAAAGGGTTTTAAAAGAATCACCCAGCATTTATTAAGATACATTTAATTACTCTACCTCCCAGGGTCCATTATTCTTGACACCTCTCAGTATATTAATATATGGGGGTTTTTTGTAGCATGCGGTGCCATAATTCTCAACTAGATTCTTTAATTCTTGGTGCAAATCTTCTCGGGGGATTTCCTGTCATCTTCCCTCTGAGCGTGGATGCTGGGGGTCGTGACCCATCACGGAGGTGAAAATGCCTTAGCATTTTGTCTCCTGAAAACCCAATTCTCTTACGCACTTCTCCAGAGCCTCCTCCTAATGCATCTAAACTTTTAGTTTTCCCCAAAGCCTTGCAATTTAAGGGCAAGGGATCTCTTAGCCGAGTTCACCTTCCACACAGCATGCCTCCCAATGTGGTGATATTGGCTCTGTTCTTTGCAAACATGTCCTGATTCTGGAACCAAGGAAGCCCGTGTGTTTGTAAGACCACGGAGAGTCAAATCACAAGCTAAAATGCATCTGAGTCCCCACTCATGCCCTGGGATCAGCCCAGACAGTGAGAGCCAGCTTTGGAATCATTCAACCAACTTCTGTAAAATAAATCACCTATTCTGCGCTTAGCACTATGCAGACACGTGGCTAAGCGGCACAGCAAAGTTGACTTAATGATCATGATAGCGATGCCTTGTGATTCATGTAGTGTTCCACACTTTCTCAAAGCCCCGATTACATATGCACAGCCCCATTCCCTCGGCTTTCACTTTCTAGTGCTAAAAGGGGGCTCAGGCAATCATGTGCTCCTGCCCCTGTCCACAGAGAGGGACACCTTTGTTATTTCCATTTCATAGGTAAGGCACCTGACATCCTTCCAGGCACCCAACAGACGTTTAACTCCACATGCTAACTCCTGTCCAGTGCACTTCCCGGCACTGCTGGGGGACACGGAGCACAGCCTCAATCTGAGAGATTAATAGGGCACATCAGGAACTTGTAAGTCACAGTGCAAAATATGCATGGTAAATCTAACGCACAGAATATAACAATAATCCCAACAAATGTCAGTGGATTAAACTTCCTCATTAAAGTACAGAGACTCGAACTGGAAAATCAAAGTGTGTGTTATATTTTCTACAGTCCATCCTGGAAAACAATCTACCCATCCAGAAACAAGTACAGATTTGAATTAAATAGAGAAATCTCTATTATGCATAAGGACACTGATGGATGCAAACATACACGCATACGTAAAGATGTGTGTGTGCCCACGTGTGTGTACACGTGCGTGTGGCACATAACACTGCAGTTACAGAAAAAAGCCTTCAGCACACAGCCTTTAAACCCCCAAGGACTAGTCGCCAAAGCAAGGAAGAGAAACGAAGTAAAGAATGCATTCGATTCGAGGTGAAAGCCACAGTCCTATAAATATTTCAATTTAGAAACAGATAATGTTATAAGGGATCTATTTCTCCCATCTGCACAAAACACGCACTTCCAAGCACCCGACATCAAGAACCTGCAAACACAAATCAGCTCATCGGAGAGCCAGCTGCCGCCTTCCGTGGCGGGGAACGTGGCATGACACGCTGCTTGCAACTGCTCGGAGGCAGTAAAAATCAATGTTTCCATTTGTGGCCCATCAAAACATCTCTCTTCTTACCAATTAAGGGATGTACAATTTTTAGGTTCTTTTATTATCAGAACACGCCAACTCCTGGCAATACAGAAATCCCATTAAAAGCCAGGCAGCATATTTATCTCAGGAAATCTGATCGGCTACTGCCGTGGTGACAAGGAATAGAAAGCAAAGAAATGAGAAATATCATTTGGAGCCTTCAATATTATAAGTCATCACACAACCACGGTTACACAGTCAAGCGCCTGTCTCTGAAATTCCTAGTTTACAGTCTCTTTCCTTAATAAAAAAAAAATTTTTTTTAAGTGTTCTGAAGAGGGGCGGGGGGAGAAGAACCATCATTCCAGCTTTATCTACTACACCAAATCTCCAGATAATAAGTTACATTCGGCACCACACTTGTGCTACTTTACTTAACATACAATTTAATAGACATATTTAAATTATCCCCTTGTTATTATTTTTTTTTTTTTGCCATATTTACTTGGCAGCGCTTTCCATAATAGCTCATCTAATCCACAACTGGAACCACAAACATTACAATGCATTTGATCTCTTTAAATCTGGTACATCCTGTTGACTCAGGAGTAGATAAATCAGAATGTCAACTCTTGGGTTTTTATAAGGCAAAAACCCATAAAGTCATCCAAGAGCATAAATCTGTTTTAAGGAACTGTCACCTCCCCTGCCACCGTCTACTAATGGGAAAGCAAGGTGGCTGCACACAAAAGGGGCAGGGGAGAAGAGGCACGTGGAGGTGGGGGGGGCCCCCCCATCCTCTGGGGTTCCAGGGGGTCGTGCGGCCAGCCAGCCTGCCCCTCAGGAAGCAGAGAGAGAAGACAGTGGCCTGAAGATGTTGGGGAGCAGGACCGCCTGAAGACCCAGTCCTGGAGGGGCCCTCTGCGTGCTGCATGCACGGAATCAGGACCACAAAACAGGAAGCCCTCCATCCGGCGGGCTTGACTCCCCGCAAGGCACTTTCATTGCTGCATGTCTCAAGCTCACACTAGGGGAAAAGAGCTAATGGTGCTATCTTTCCATTTGCAGATGAGGAAATAGAGGCTCTAGGGGGTCATCCAAAGCCATGCAGGGGATTTCTGACGTTAAGCAGCGCGCCCTTCCCCCCAGGCCTGGGGCCTGTTGGGGCCCTAAGCTCTCCAAGGCCCAGGAGGAAACAGCTCTGAGGACGCTGTCCCTGCTGGAGCACCTCTTGGGGTCTCCTCATTCCCAGATCCCCCTCCCGGAGCACCTACTCAGGAAGCCCCTGGGAAATGAATGAATGAATGGCCCTTCCCTCCTCCATGATGGCCCTGCCTGTCCCGTGTCCTGTCTCCATCCAGCCCTGAGTGAGCACAGACGCCACCACCAGCCCTGAGTCCCCATCCCAAGGGTACCTCGAGTTTCTAGACACTGTAATCTCTGGGCCTGAACTACAGGTGACCCACTGGTCTCTCCCATCAGCAGGCTGAGGTGGTCATTCTTCTCCACCCAGGCTTCTGGGGCTGAGAAGGACTTCCAGAACACAGACACTGAAGGCTTTCCTTGCCTCGGCTCCATTCACGTCCTCCTGGGAGCTGCCTGGAGCTATCAGAAGTGCACCCCGGGTAAGGGTCCCCCTGAGCTGAGCAGTTGTGAGTGGGGACCTCTCGCTGAGGGTCACCAAGCCCTGGACTCTCTGGCTGGTTGACAAAGCTCCCCATCTCCCCAGCCTCACGTCCCCCATTAGACAACTCACACCCTCACTGTTTGCTGATGTGCCCACCGATGTGTGCTTGTGCGCTCCTTTGGCCAGGAGCAGCTAGCGTTTATTGAGGACTTGCTGCATGCCAGGTACCTTCTGTGTGGGCACTGGTGCCAAGCAAGGCCACCAGGGGCAGGTTTCAGACACAGTTGTGTCTGACTCAGAAGCACCCTGCTACACGGTCTCCCCACAGTAGAGACTCAATGAAAACCTGTTGAGAAGTCTGTAAACCCTTCACAATCACATGCTGGGTCCCTGTCCAGGCCCCGGAGGTCCAGTAAGGGCTCTGCTGACCTCACTGACTTATCACTTACCCACAGCCACACAGACCTTCTTTCAATCCCTTAAAATGTAGGTTTGTCCTGCCAAGGGCTTCGCATTCCTGTTCCCTGGTGACTCATCGCCCAGCTCAGAGGGCTCCCCACAGGCCTGAGCGCCAGTGTCACTTGGATCCCCAGCACTCCTTCCCCATAGCGCCTTTCCCTTTGCCACCACTGCATTTGGCACAATGTTCACTCACGCTTTTGAAGGTTACCTTTCTTCCTCCCCACCTCCCTGTGGCACCTGGCATTTTCCAAAGACATCAGTAGCCACACCTCCCAGTCCACGTGCCCTTCTGTAGTGAGACCCTGCACTCACCCACCAAGAAGAAGGATCTAATTCCCCTCCACAGCTGCCCTTTTGGCTGGCCGCAGTGACTCCCTTAGTATGTAACCGAAGCAATGTTCCAGGATTTCTGAGGCCAGATCAGAAGGATTGCAGCTTCCACAGGGTCTCCTGGTCTCTTGGATAGAACCAAGCTGCCATACCATGAGAGAGTGTAGTTCCTCCTGTAGACAGCACCACCAGAGCTCCCAGCTGTCGGCACCAACTGCCAGCCGGGGGAGTGCACCACCTTGGACATGCAACCCCGACGAGCCTTCAGATGACATCAGATTCAGCTCACTTGGCAACTACATGAGAAATGCCAAGTGGGACCACCAACCAAGTCCACCCACAGAGCTGTGTGAAATAGTAATCATTACTTTAGGCCATTGAGTTTTAGGGTGGTTTGTTACAGTGTAATGGACAGCTGGAATGCTCCCTGCCCAGACCACAAGCTCCATGAAGGCAGAAGCTCTGTTGGTGCTCAGTACTGTCTCCCCAGACCCTGGTACAGACAGACACACGGTGGGGGGCTCAATGTTCAATGAATGAAAAAATCGGTTTCAAAGAAACATGTCTCCAAATATCAACACACAAGACGATTAAGTATCATTGGGTTGAACCACACAAAGTTGCCGTCTTCATGAGTCAAAGAAGCTGAATATTGGCTGAATATTGGCTCACCTCAAATGGTTCAGCCTAACATATGATGGGGCCACTCTGGCCTGCCAGCTTCTTCCTCAAAGCAGGAAGAAGAGGATCATCTAGACTGGTGGACCCCACTACACCACATCCGTACACCTCACAGTCCCTGAGCCCAAGGTGTGGGTTTGAGGAACTTTCTATGAGCAAAGAGAGGAGTAACAAAACCATGTTGATTTGCCACTTTTCATCAGAAAGCAGTGAATTGTTCCACCCTAAGCAGCCTCACTGAACCACTACCCACGAGAAAGGGCTTTCATTCAAGATGACAATCCGAGGCCAGTGGAACCCTACAGAAAGAGTGCACAGCAAGAGATGCTCAGCAAGAAAAGTGGACCCCCATCCTCTTGAGGGAAGAGGCAGGAGAAACTGAGTCAGGGATACAGGGAGGTGGCTCTGCCTACCCTCTTCCACACCCTCACCCCCCGAGGGATGCTGACCACAGTAGGAGCATTTCTGGCACTGTTCTACGCTCACATCCCATGCCCTCATCATGGGATGATGCATACCCTTATGCAAAGGGTTGGTCTCCCCACTCTGCAGATGGGAAAGCCAAGGCTCAGGACCACACACAAGTCATACACACTGGGAAGGGTGGAGGTTGGACTCAAACCCACACCTCCTGACTACAGATCTCTACTCTTAACCACTGCATGGGAGGGCAAAAAGGGGATGTCTGTGAAACGGCTGAGCAAGGGACAGCTGGCTGAGCCTTGTGCCAGGAGAAAGGGAAAGGGGATCAGCCCCAGGGGGGCGAGGGCAGGCTGCCCGCAGGCCACCAGGTCTGGGAACTGGACATTTCCTACCTTCTCAGCGAGGCTTCTGGAGCTCATGAGTCAGGGCTGGTGGGGCCTCACCACCCCCAGGGGCAAGCTGAGGGCAGCTCAGTCTGAGAACGCCAGTAAGGGTCTCCTGCCTCTGGCCCCAGCGCCCAGCCAGCATGAGGGACCTAAGTAAGAAGGGCAACCCTCCTCTTCCTGGCAGGGACTGTGAGGATCAGCTTGCCAGCAGGGAGTCCCGGACACCCTGAGGACCAACCAGGGACCACTGGGAGTCCCGCCTCTGGGGCCCCAGGGCTGAGTACCTGCCCAGTGGAGGCAGGAAGCTGGAAGAAGCCCCATAAGCCAAGGAGAGAGGAAAAAGGGCAGAGCTTGGGCAGCCCGGGTGGCTCAGTGGCTTAGCGCCGCCTTCAGCCCAGGGCCTGAGCTGGAGACCCGGGATCGAGTCCCACGTCCAGCTCCCTGTATGGAGCCTGCTTCTCCCTCTGCCTGTATCTCTACCCCCCTCTTCTGTATCTCATGAATAAATAAATCAAATCTTTAAAAGGGGGGGGGCAGAGCTTGAGAGCCATGAGATACACCAGTGCCAATAATCACACATGTTCATTCATTCTTTCCTTCATTCATCCCACAAACACATATTGAGTATCTACTGAGTGCAGGCATCACATGCACACACTTGCTACAACACACAGGGTGCTCCCCAGTCTTATTCATCTTGAAGGCCTCAAAGCCCACACAAAGCCAGCTCAACAAATATGGGGGTGGTAAATGAGTGAACATATGAATCCATGAATGCTGAAAGGAGATACAAGGGTAAGTGCCGGCAGCCAGAGCCAGCGTGAGTTAGGGGCCCAGATCCCAGTCTTAGCTCCAGCATCCCCACCACGCCCCTAAGTGACCTTGAGCAAATCCCTTCTCCTGCCTGACAATGATCTCTTGTCAGTAAAGAGCCCAATCATGATAGACATGACAGGTGGAGGGGAGGCTCACCCAAATGGATGCCCGTGGATGCAAAGATTGTGCGCAGAGCTGCACACTTATATGTGCAAGGCCAGGAGCCCTGTAAGCCCTGTTTCTTTGGAGAAACCCAGAGGAGGCTGAGGCTGGGCAGGTGCGGAGAGGCAAAGGTGCACGGCAAGGGTGCTGGGGAACAGAGAGCAAAGCAAAACCAGGAACAGAGCCAGGGGACAGTGGGAAGGCAGGGGAGTTGGCTTCCGGACGACCAGAGTCCCCCCAACCAAATCCACTTCTCATCCCCTCTCCCAAGAAGACTCGGATGGGAGGCAGCACCATCTACCCCTGCAGAAATTGAAACCACTGGATAGTGACTTCCAGGCACATCCAGGGCTCAGCCAGGGAGCCCTAATAACTGTACAGGAAGCTCAGGGAATGGCAGCGCAGGGGTCCAGCAGGGCTGATGGGCCAGGTTGCTGCAGTGAAGACCCCCATCAAGCAATGACACACCAGCAGCAGACAGCTGGAGTCACGCTCCAGGGGCCGTCAGGACGACGCACAAAGAAGGGAAAAGAATCACAGACTGTGGAGCCAATGTGTCTGGGTTCAAATCCACATGCTGGGGGACCCTGGATAAGTCCCTTACCCTCTCTGAGAAAAAAAAAAAGGAAGTTCAATTATGTTAATGAGGTAATATTATACAAAGCCTGATACCTGGCCTGCAATAATCCTGGAGAAGAGCGTAGCCACGATCACTGTCTTATTATTGTTCTTATCGCTCAAACCAATGCTGGTAGCATCATGACTCACACAGGAGCTGGAGACACAAGGGGAGTTCTAGCCAGCCTCAGGCTCCTGAGGATGCAGAATGTCTGGGTACAGGGCCACCCAAAGACACAAAAATGTCGATATAGAGAAGAAAATCCCCCGGAGCAAGAGAGGAAAGTCCTGGGCTCCCGTCCAGGCTCCCCCCTTCTACACCGTGTGACCTCAGTAAGTGACAAGCCCACCTCCTCCAGGAAACAGCGTGACCTCCACTGGGGGGGGGGTCAGTCCCAGCCACCACCCCCCCATCCCAGGGCTGACAGTGTAGACATGTTTACTTTAGAAAACACAAGCCAGTTTTCCTGTGCTCCCCGCCTGGATGTAGTTGGGGGGCTCCCAACAGAATTCATAGTCTAGGAGGGTATCTACCATTTCCAAAGCGTTTTTCCTAGAGCAACATTTTTCTTTAATAGAGAACGCATACTCCATCCTAACAGCCTGCCTATCTCCTAAGGAAAAAAAAGGGTTTTACTAGCAGCGTGTTCCCTGGGGCCAGAGCAGAAGGAAGCACTTCCAGAACCTGGGCGCTAGGTCAAACCCCTGGCTTAACCTGAGCTCGCTGTCTGGGCTCTGCCTGCAGAGAAGGGCACGGTGTCTGTGAGCACTTTCTCATGCACGCCTGGGCTGGTGGGATGGAGGACAGGGAGGGGCTGGGCCCGGGCCGGGCAAGGAGCCTGCCAACCCCAATTAGACACTCGGCTTGTGCATCCAGTGCTGGCCCCAAATTCCACGAGGCAGCCACTATTTATCTTCAGATTTAAAATATCTGCAGTGCAGGCAGCAGGGTAACATTTAACACTCAGCCTAAAGGGTCCCCTTGGCAGCAGAGCTGTAGGCAAATATTTTAACACATAATTTGCTGTCCAAGTTCCGCTTCTTAAATAAGGAAGCAACTTCCGGATGGCTGTCTGGGGGGGCGCCTGTTGCTCCCCTGTCAGTGCTGACGGCTCTGTGAATGGAATTTCAAAGCCACGGTCAGTCAGATGTCTAACCTGACCTGGGCTGCATCACACAAGCCTTGCATGCTGGGATAACCCACTCTGGCTGACGACGCCGGACTGGGTATCGGGCCTCCCTCTCCGCAGGCCCATGGCTGACCACACAAATGACTACAACCTTCCTGAGGATGTCTCTTGAGTTGTCAGGAACTCTAGAACCTGAGCCCAAAATGATTACAGCAGTGTAGAGGATGGTAATCACTTCCCTCAGACCAGACCTTTTCATTCATTTGCATCCCTTACTCAGTGATCCGTGGCCCCACAAAGGAGATGTTACCATTGTACCTATTTTACAGATGGCAAAACTGAGGTTCAAATGGCTGAGAGAGCTCCTCATTCCCCATCACTCAGCTCATGAGCGGGCCAACGCTCACAACTCCAGTGCCCTCTACTGTTATACGAATGAGTAGATCTGTGGAGGAGGCTGGGGCAGCCAGACACCCACCCAACAGGCTGGCCCCTGCTCAAATGCTCTACATGGTCACCATACAGAAAAGTGACACCCAATACAGATACATCAACTGACTTTTAAAAAAAGAAGAAGAAGAAGGAAATCCATGTTTTTATGTGAAATCTCTTAATTTTTAAATGTTGACTTCAAGTTTTAGGAAGTGCGATGTGGACAAAACAATAGGCCTTAGGAGGGCTGGATGCAGCCTGGGGCAGGGGGTGCGGGGGTGGTGGTGGTTGTCCAAGGCAAACACAAGCAGTGCAGACGGAGCCCAGGGCCCTGCCATGAAGGATGTGCAGCAGGAGCCCTGAGCCCTGAGCCCAGGACACTCTGCTCCATCCTCACCAGACAGGAAGGTTGTTAGCTGGGCGAAGACGGAAGCGTCCCTTCTCTGGAGATTTAGAACCTGCATTCCAGTCCACTCCCATGTGACCTCAGTGGCTTATACGTCTGGGCCTTGTTCTCCTCACCTAAAATATGGGATGATATCACCTCCTCCTGCTCAGGTGGCCCCAGGTCTCTGCCACCCGGGCCCTGGTGGGCAGCAAGCTCCCCAAGAGCTGAGCTCAAACGCCCCACACGTCAAGTCAGTCAAGTTTCCTGAGCACCTGCTGTGCGCCCACTGCTGTTCTAGGCGCTGTGCGTGCATCACAGAATAAAGCACGGCTGCGTGCCCGGGTGAGGCCGACATTCCATCAAGAGCACCCTGCCCTTTAGGGGTAAGTGCGTGCAGCACGAATGCATGAGCGCCCTCCCGGAGGGTGTGCAGTGCGGAGCCCAACCCCAAAGGCAGAGAGAGGCGGCGGCTGCCCCCAGACCCGGCTCCCTGCCACGATGGGTGAGGGAAGGAGCAGAAAGAAAAGGTGGTAGAGGTCAGGAGCGGAGGACAGAGGGGCAGAGCAGGAAGGAGAGAAAAAGCAATCACAAGCACCCCCACCAAAAAGGGGGGGTTATATTTTTCCAGCAAGTCGTTAACAGTGTCACTCCTCCGAGCCTCACCATCTTAATAAAACTGATCTCGCCGCATGCAGTAATGAAGAGCGGTCGGACAAAGCCACCCTGGAACCATGAAAATTGTGCGCTGCTACCTCCTCGTGACCTCCTGAGGCTGTGACCACTCTGCCCTCTCCGTGCTGTCATGTTTGGTCTCCCGACGGCTGCTGGGAAGGAGGAGATGGAGGAGCGGCCGGAGGTGGGCAGGGGAGGGAGGGCGGCGGGGCAGCGTGGGGAGCTCGATAAATCCAGCTAATTTGTGGCCTGCGCCGTGGCCTGGCGCTCCTAATTGCTCCCGGTCCTGGAGCAAGACGCAAGGCGAGGATGCTGGGGGACAAATCACCCCCTGGTGGCCAGGGCAGAGAGAGGAGCCCCTTGTGGGGAAGAGGAGGGGGCGGGGGGAGGGCGTGTACCCCAAAGACTGGACCAGTGGCTCAGTGTCCAAGGCAAACACAAGCAGTGCAGACGGAGCCCAGGGCCCTGGGGCCACGCCGAGGTCACTGGGGGACCCCAGCAAGCCGCACCCCCTCCCTGGACCTCGGCTGCCCCCATCTAGGAATTGAGGCATGGACCGTGGAGCAGCAATTTCTAAAACAGAGCACCTTAGTGACTCATCACCGTGCCAAGGGCAGACCCGAGGGCAGAACCCCGATGCACCAAAGGGAGTCCACTCTGTCCACGTTAGACCCTGGGTCCCCACAGAGAGGTGTTTTCTGGCTCCACTCTAAAACCAGAACATGTCCAAAAGCTCACTAGCCAACTCCTCCTCACTGTCCACGCCCCAAAGCTCAGGGAACCTTCACCCCCACAGGCTGGCCACCCAGGAGCTCAGGACACTCCCTGGGCACCTTTTGCTCCTGCTCTGGTCACAACAGCCATGGCCCTTTCTTTGCAGGATACCTGACCGTCTCCTCCTGGGTCAGGGAGCAGACCCCAAGTGGCCAGGATCAACAAGAGGCTAGCTCATCTTGCACCCCCTCCCCCACCCGCAGGCAGCGTAGAGCCGGGCACATAGCAGGTGCTCAATAAATATTTGTGGGGTGAACCAGTGAACAAAACCACCTGGAAGGGCCCTTCCTACTCTAACACCCAGACATCCAGCCACAGGTCTGGGCATCACTGGGGAGGGTCAAAAACGGGAGCAAATCCAGGAACAGACCCCCGGTCCTGCCCTCTGCCCTAAGACACAGAGGGTGGCAAGGATACCCTGCCCTCAATCCTCAGGAGCCACCCACCCAGGCTCCCGGCCTGCCGCTGTAACCCAGAGGCCACTGCCAGCCCCTTGCCAGTGACTGACCCAAGTCTCCCATCCCGGCCCAGGAGCCCAGGAGCCACAGTGGAAAAGCTGTGTAAAGCCGTTAAAAATTAACAAGTTTCTGGGCATGGAGACAGCCTGGTGTGCAGCAGCGTTCCAGGGAATACTGAAATAGCGCCTGGAGGACCAGGAGCGTGTCTGATGGAGTGGTTCTTACCATGTTGTTGCTACTGAGGGAGAAGCCAAATGGTAGCATGCTCAGCTTGCAAGCAGCCGGTACCACTGAGCCTCCACCCAGGCCCTGCACTCCTCCAAGGGCCCACGCGAGCAGTGAGCCTCTCCAGGAGACCACGGAAGTCCCTCCCCACTTAACCTTATCCACCCGCTAAGGCCCGCCAGCTTTCCACGAATTTCCCTCCGGCCCACAAAAGGGTGTCAAGTCCCACAAGTGAGCTGTAAGACATTCCAGAAGAGTCTCCAAGCAAACCTAGATCCTAAGACAGCTGATAGAACAAAGCCAACGGCCCACACACAGTTGAGGGGCCTCGGCATGAATATGGCCAACCCCTCAGGCGGGGCGCCCCCTTCCCAGGAGACGGATTTTATTTTTTTTAAGATTTTATTTATTTATTCACCAGAGACATAGAGAGAGAGAGAGAGAGAGAGGCAGAGACACAGGCAGAGGGAGAAGCAGGCTCCCCACCGGGAGCCGGATGCAGGACTCAATCCCCCGAACCCCAGGATCATTACCTGAGACAAAGGCAGATGCTCAACCCCTGAGCCACCCAGGCGTCCCCCCAGGAGATGGATTTAAACAGGCAGTGCACTGGGCCCATACCCATCCAGGAGAGCAGGACCTGCGTGGTGCCTGGGACTCTTGGAGAAACATTCCCACACAATGAGGAACAGAGACCTGGAGAGAATTAACCACAGATCAAAGGTCAAGTGGGCAGCGCAAAAGAAACTTCCAGACCCACCCCAGGGGCCTGGCTGCCTCCTCCACCATGGCCAATATCCGCATGATCTATATGCACACGCACACCCGCACCCCATCACCACCCCCCGCTCATCCTCAAACCATCACTTAACTCGGATTTCAAACTGCTCGCGATGTTCTTTAGTCAACATGAAGCAGAAACCTTTTATTAAATGCTGCTAATTTTTTATTGATCACACTGTGAATCATTTCATTTTCCATTACCGCAAATGTCTCCTATCAGGGCTCCACGATTCTGCTTCTTTATTCCGTTCTCAAGCAACTTGTCACTTTTAATCAGTTTCCGGTTTCAGTATTGCTCAAAAATTAGAAAGCGGGGCTCTCTGTATCATTACTGCTTTTGTTTAAAGACAAAAAAAAAGTTTCCATACAGGAAAGGTTATTATACTTGGAATAAATATACATGAATCAAATTCAAATGAAATTCCTCCCTGACTCTAACCAATTTTAGCATTAGCTTTTATAATTTTTTTAGGTTTATTTTCACGGGAAGACTGTTCATAATTATTGCTCGTGCTCTCCCAAAACACTTATGTTACTAAAGTGTGAAATGTCTTCTAACACAAAGACAGATCTCTGGGAAGTAATTACAGAAATGCATTCAGGGGCAATAATTCTATATTAGCTGTCAGCAGCAGACATCCTCTGAAAGGCACTTGTTATGAAGGAATTATTTGTGTTACCATTGAAGGCATGGCAGGCAAGCCCAAACTGAAAGGCTGCGTCCGACCAGAAACACGGGCCTCCTCATCGAGGGTCAAATTAAGTTTAAATCATTACCTTGAAGCCAAGCAAACGCGTACCTGACTGTCTATTGTGGAGACGGTTTTGAGACGCACTCGAGCACGACGTGGTCTTCCCGTTGCCAGCGTGGCGCAATTACCCTGAGTCTCAAAAGGATTCTGCTGGGAGCTTGTCACAATAGGGAGAGAGGAGGTGGCAGGGTGTCTATTAAATGCTAACTCATGTCACCAAACAGAATTTTCAAGAATTATAAATTGCCGAGATGTCTCGCAGCTGACCCCCTCGCGTTAAGAAGAGCCTAGAATATTACCAGGAAAGTGCAAGAATTTGCATCAAAGGCAGGAAAGGACTCTGTGGGGAACCCAAGGGGTTGCAGCCGAGGGGACCGAGGGGACTGGGACCCAGAGGATTATCTCCTTGCCCCCGTGGAAGGGACAGGTGGGGTTTGGGCGGCTATACCGGCTCCATCTGGGGCAAACAGCCCACGATGAGGACAGGTGGAAGCAGCACTAGAGGGAACTAGGAGACGGCCTGCATTGTCCCCTAAAAACAGGCATGACCTTGGGTCAGTCCAGTCATCTCCCATCTCTGAGCCTCAGCTTCCCCACCTGTAACAACATCCTGCATCGACACCAATTCAAGGATATTAGATGAACAAATGGAAGCAAAGAAAGTGCCGTGTTAGCCCCTCCTGCTCCAGGCTGGTTCTCCCACCTGTAAAACAGCAGGATTGGTTCTAGGAGCCATTCACAGACCCGCCTGGCCTCTGAGAGCCGGGAAAAAGCTTCGGGAAAAGAGCAGAGTATCTTCCCACATTCAACGGGGCCCACAGACACCTCCGGGGATCTAGTTGAGATGAGCCTCAGTTTCCCGATGAACCTCAGTGTCCCACCTCTAAAAAGCATACACAGATCACTGCCCTCGGTGGTACTCGTGAATCAGACAGAGAGACAGAGACTTAGGGCTCTTTAATCTGCTCACTCACTATTGCTTCCAAAGAGACTGGCACTTTCTTTTCTTTTCTTTTCTTTTTTTTTTTTTTTTTTTTTGAGAATTTTTATTTATTTATTCATGAGAGACACAGAGAGAGGCAGAGACACAGGCAGAGGGAGAAGCAGGCTCCCTGTGGGGAGCCCGATGCAGGACTTGGTCCCAGGACCCAGGGATCACAACCTGAGCCAAAGGCAGATACTCAACCACTGAGCCACCCAGGTGTCCCAAGACTGGCACTTTCTAAGACAGCTCAGGGCAAAAGGCAGAAGAGCCACTTCCTCTAACAGCTTGGGGCCAGGCTACCCTCAGCAGTGCCCATGGTGAGCTGCCCAGGCCCAGCCCCACACCCTCACCTTCTCTGGGGACAGCCTCCCCATTCTCCTTTTGAGGCTCACAAAGGGCTGGATGCACCCCAAGCCGCAGGGGCAGCCCAAGACTACCCAAGACTCAGTCTCAGTCTCCTGACTGGCCCAAGACTCAGACCCAGCCAGTCAGGAGTGGTCACGTGACCCAAGCAAGGCTACTGCAACAATGCAATACCATGGCATTTTCTGGAACCACAGGGAAAGAAGTTACTTGAAGTGACATAAGGGAGAGCAGAGCAGATGGTCGGACGAGAAGAGGGGCAAAAGGTGCATGAGCCATGCCCTCTAATCCAGTCATTCCACATCAAGCTTTCCATGCTAGAAACTTCTGTACCTCAGTTCCCTGTGGGGACGTCCACCTCAGAATGGTTTAGAAGAGCCAAAAGAGTTCGACAGCATCAACATTTCCATGAAGGAGACAGATGATAGATGAAGGGGTAGTACAATCACACAGCGGACCCCAAGCCCACAAGTAAAACCGTGAAGAGAGAGCCACACGTATCAGCAAGGATTAATCTTCAGAACATGACTTCGAGAGAGAAAGAAAGAGAGCTAAAGATAAACCATGGTAAAAATAAATAAATAAATAGTAGAGATAAACTATGGTAATATGGTACAAAATACGACAACGTTTACGGCATTTACGGAAAGTTTAAAACATGTGCCAATAACATTTCTATTCCCTCCACACGTATTTCGAGAAGAAAGCCATACAGGGACGTGATAGATGCCAAGTCCCAGAAAGAGGGAGAAAAAAGTAATTGGGAGCTCCACGGGTGGCCTGTGACCTGTCCCTCAAACTGAAGGGTTCATCCTGGGGGAGTGTTACTCTTTTCCATATCTGAAATACTGTATAATTAAAAAAAAAAAAAAACTATTGCTGAATAGTTGGTGTTCGGATGGTGAATGAATTGGAGAGCTGTAGATAGAGAAGGCTCCTGAGAAAGGAGTCAACGCCATCCACAGCTTTTGCAGAATGAAACACCCATGGGATTGTTTCCAGGATCACATGGCACGTTAGTGGGAGCGCCACAGCTAGTCCTTGGGTCTGTTAGCCCTACCTCAACCCTCTGCTCCTTCCCTACACCCAGTGTGATACTGGTGGAGGAGGGAGTTTCTAGCTTGAGGCAATAAATGGCAGGTAAGGACTTGGTTCTAGTGGAGCAGGAACATCTGTCTTGTTCACTGTGGAATCCCAGCACCTGGACTAGCGCCTGGCACATAGTAGGTGCTCAATAACGATTTGCAAAGTGAATGAATGAATGAACGAATGAATGGATGGATGGATGAAGACGGGGCTAAATGAAAGTTGTGCACATCCATTCCTTAAAGCAGGCCTCTTGGACAAGATCCCTTGCTGGACAAACACCAAGTTAGTCATTTTTAAGCAAACGCAGATTTTTCACCTCCCTGTCAAAAAAAAAAAAAAAAAAAAAAAATCAGCGCTCCAACTCTGACTTCTCACCAATCTTCTGACCCTCCTATGGGTAGGCTGAGATTGTGAGTCACGGCTGAGTCTGGAAAACCACCTTTGGGGAGATGAGAATGGAAAACAGTCTAATTTAAGGAGGAGCCAGGTACTGCCTAAAATGCATCGCTGGCCCCCTTCCATGAGCACACATCGCATGGAAAAAATTACTCCAACTCTCTCTATAGGAAAGCGTCTGATGGCTGGGCGGACCAAAGGAGCTGGTTGCTAAGAAATCACACCAGGCAACGTCAGATGATCACTTGCTACAGTCAAGACATGGTCAGGGTCAGAGTTCAAAACCGTGTGTGGAAATCTTTCCAGCAAAGCCCTTTCTCTATGCAGGGAGAAGAGGAAAAAAGGCCACCTTGTCGGGCACCCACTATGACCTCTGCCCTAAGAGGCTGGTACTATCCCTGCCTCAGTTACAGATGGGGAAACTGAGACCCAGAGAGAAGGTCACACAGCCAGTGGGTGGCAGAGCAGGGATTCCAATTTCCAAGAGATGGGTGCTCCACACCTGAGCATGAATGGGCTTCCCCGGGGTACCGGCCTCTGAGATCTTCTGTGTTCACCCCTCTAGTGCAGAAAGGGGTGAACAGTGAAGTCTACGCCACGGCTCGACCACAGCCTGCGGGGACAACGCTGAGTTTCCATATAGTCCAGGTACTGCCTCCTAGCATCACTGCATTAAATTAAGAGATGAAGCAGGTGAATTGACACCTTCTCTTTTTTAAGATTTTATTTATTGGGGCAGCCCCGGTGCCTCAGCAGTTTAGTGCAGCCTTCAGCCCAGGGTCTGATCCTGGAGATCCCGGATCAAGTCCCACGTCGGGCTCCCTGCATGGAGCCTGCTTCTCCCTCTGCCTGTGTTTCTGCCTCTCTCTCTCTCTCTCTCTCATGAAGAAATAAATAAAGCCCTTAAAAAAATATTTTATTTATTTATTTGAGAGAGCAAGAGAGAACCCGAGCTGGGAGAGGCAGAAGGAGAGAGAGGGGGCAGGCTCCCCACCAAAGAGGGAGCCTGATGTGGGGTTCAATCTCAGGACTCCAGGATCACGACCTGAGCAGAAGGCAGACACTTCACCAACTGAGCCACCCAGGCGTCCCAGTCACCGCCTTCTTAAGCCAGGACACCACCCAGAAGGGCGACCAGTAGCACTAAGACCCGCCAAAGATATGGACACCAGGGAGTGGGACCCCAAAGACACCTCAGCTAAGGGGAGCACAGGGACCCCAACACGGAGGCAGGAAAGACCAGGGCAGTCCAGAAATTCCCAAGCTGGGGCTCTACCCAGACTTCCCAAAGGAACCCACATTTCCCGACCTCGGGGCTCAAGCCAAGAGGATATCAGCCCAGCCAGGGCTCCCCGCACCTGGCTTTCTCCCACCACCGCCTCTGTATTTCTGAGTATCTCTCCTTCCCACAAAAAAGGAAGCCCTGCTCTTATTTCTGATCACAAAGACGACAGCAACCGAAGGACAACGTTGGACAGACAAGCATAAAGAAAAGTCTAAATCACCTGCAATCTCAGCGCCCGGAGGTCCGCACTGCGGCCACTCTGAGGAACAAGGTGTGCCATTCACAGACACGCGCAGCAATCATCTCCTAAAACTAGGATCCCGAGCCACACACCAACGTGTAACCTTTCTACACACTCTGTCCTGCTCTGAGCCTCAATGATCGCTTACAGGGATGGTTTTGAGTCTGCCTTTAAAGCTTCATCTAGAAGGAACTGCAAAGGTTCCCGGCTCCTCCTTAAATACAAACAAGTCTCAGTAAATGAACTGGGGTGAGGTGGCGGGGGGGAGGATTTTTCTTAGAAAACATTTCCTTGCTCTGCAAATGGGTTTACCCCATGAGTTTGCATTGGAAGATTCTACAAGCATGCATGGGTTTCTGGGGGTACAGGTCAAAGGGCCACCTGGTTGGCATCACCTGGAAGCAGGGCCTGTTAAAATGCAGATGACACACCAGCAGCCACTCTCTGAATATGGGGCTCAGAAATCTGTATTTCTCCTCCGGGGTGCCTGTGTGGCTCAGTCAGTTAAGCATCTGACTTCAGCTCAGGTCATGATCCCAGGGTCCTGAGATAGAGTCCCACGTCGGGCTCCCCGCTCATCAGGGAGTCTGCTTCTCCCTCTGCCTCTGCCTCTCCCCACTGCTCGTGTGCTCACACTCTCTCTCTCTCTTTCTCTCTGTCAAATAAACAAATAAAATCTTTTTTAAAAATAAATAAATAGGGCAGCCCGGGTGGCTCAGCGGGTTAGCACTGCCTTCAGCCCAGGGCGTGATCCTGGAGACTCTGGATCGAGTCCCTCATCGGGCTCCCTGGGTGGAGCCTGCTTCTCCTTCTGCCTCTGCCTCTGCCTCTCTCTGTATCTCTCATGAATGAATAAATAAAGTCTTTTAAATAAATAAATAGATGACAGATAGATAGATAGATAGATAGATAGATAGATAGATAGATAAACAGCCTCCAAACATCCATCACTAAATACTGTCCAAGTACATTTAAAACAGAATGGAAATAATCATGCTTCTGCAATATAATTTCTCAATCACCACACTGGACCAGAAGGCTGACTCCCCACAAAGAGAACCTGCTCTGTTCTTCAGCGTGGGGTCAGGTCTGTGGGACGGGCACGTTCCCAGGGCTTGGCCGCCTTCTCTTCAAAATCTTCCAGGCCCGGCACTTCCCACTGCACCTGTGCAGAGGACAAGAGGCGTGCGGTGGACAGCGTGGGCAGCCAAGCTTGAAGGGAAAGCTGCCCTCAGCCTGTGACCCCGCACAGGGGCCCGAGAGCCCCATCTGGCTGTCACTCACACGTGTGCACGCACGCACACACGCACACGCACGCACACTCTACTGCTCAGGGGAGTCCAGACGGGGCCTCTTCCTCACCCCCACCGATCCCAGGGAATAGACCAGCAAATGCCTACTCTGGAAATTCTCAGTGGGCGGCTTCCTCTCTTCTCTCCACCAACCAACAAAGGAGGTTTTCAGCTGGTAGGCATGAAACCGGGATGCCTCCTGGCTTTTGTCACTAACAGCAAAGCACCGGGGCCAGGAGGGTTTCCGGGAAGCCCCTCATTGTCCTGTCCTTGAGGGAGCCCAGGTGGGGGAAGTGAGCTGGAGGTTTCTGGGAAGCGAGCTCCTCTGGGATGGGCCTTTCCCCCTCTCCACCAGCTGCCGGCTCTGAATCACAGAAGAACGGCGCTGGCACCTGCAGCCACACGAAGACGGCCACGGACCCCAGGGCCAGCCCATGATCCTCTCCAGCAGAGACACATAGGAGCATTTAAGATACATCCGCTTATTCACAAAACATTTCCCAAGACCTGCGATGTGCTGGTGATGTGTCACTGTCCTCAGACACAGCAGGGCAAGATGAAGACATACCTTCCACTGGGAGAAAGAGGCCAGATACATAGAGAAACCATCCTTTCCACCCGCGATAGCACTTTGAAGGAGATGGAGAAGTGGGACGGGGCGGGGAAAGGCCAGCTCTAGTGGGGTGGGGGTTCTCGCGGGGTGGGAGCGCTGAGCTGCCACGGATGAGCAGGGACCAGCCGGTCAACACACAGAGAAGAGTATTCGGAGCAAAGGGGCATCGAGCCCAAGGGAGCCAGAGGGGATAGAGAATCGGGTCCATTCAAAGAACCCAAGGATGCCCGTGTATCAACGCACAGCCTACAGAGAGCAGCCCTAGGCCTGGGGAAGGCCCAGTATCATCAAGTCCTGGATCAGACAGTGACTGGGAAAGAGCCTAGAACCAAGGCTAATATCCTGATTCGGGGCAGACAAGAAAAATCCAGGCTGAAGACAGATTGAAGGTGAATGCGTACAAATGAAAGACTGAGAACCTCCATACTATAGTTCGACTTGGTCCTGCATCTCGTTGGCAAACATTTCAAACGTCAGAGTGCTGTGTTAGCAGGATACACCCTGCAGGCTCTGTGCAAAGCACCTCGGCCGGGCCACAGGCTGTGAGGTCAGATCTTGTTTCGAAATCCACCGTTTCCACGGCCAGATGAGTTTTCTGGTTTATGAAAGCTGGGATTGTACTGAAAACCATGCTGGTATTCCAAGGGTCAAGAGAGAAAGTAACAGCGCCACACGTGCATGGGCCTCTGCTTACCAAGATAATGATGGGATTGGCCACAACAGCCCAGCTGTGCTAGACCTGGAGGTGGGGGCTGCCTATCCAGGCAGGCACTGGAGTCACAATCTTGGAACTCTTAAACCACTGACTTTAGCCTTGGAAAGATCAAAGTGCCACCAAGTGGGACACCAAGGAGGCTTCTGCAGTCCCCTGGGGGCAAGGATCTTAGCCAGGACCCCAAGCAAGGAGGTAGCAAATTAAGAGCAGCAAGTTTATCTCAGGACCCCTAGTCCTGCCCAGCCAAGCTCTCAGAGCCATGTCAGGGGGCTTAGCTCCAGATCAAGCCCCTAAAGAAGAACACTAAATGGAGGGGCCATACCCATGTGACAACGTCTTCCACCCTGCCCATGATGCATTGGCCTGGGAACCCAAGAACTTGGACTGCGTGGCTGTGAAGTAGCCCAGGAAGACATCTGAAGAGGTGGCCAGGTGCATCATCCGGCTTCCCTGGACCACAGGCCAACAACAGCACACCAGAGGGGACCCCATCAGTGGCCCTTCCCCAACCCACCCGGCCAGGATCAGGCCTGGGGGGCACTCAGCAACCCCCCATGATGGAGCAACAATGTTCTCTCCTGCCCACACAGCCTGCTCTGGGCTCCCAGCCCCAGCACCAGCTGTTTGACAGATTCAGGGGCCTGGGGGTTCCCACCTTGACAATGGCAACATCATCAGAGAATTCTAGTCCTGGATCGATCTCTCTCTCTGAACATCCCATCTTTTTTTAAAAAGGGAGCAGGGGGGAGGCCAGGAAAATTGTCTGCGGAAACTGCGGCTCTGCGAGCAGGCTTGTCCTGGAAAACGACAGGCACAGAACTAGAGCCTATGGGGCTGACGAGGTGGAGAACCTGCGTCGACGCACCGCGAGGCCAGAGCACATATGTTTGACTGCAGACGAGCTGGAGATGCAGGCCTGTGTCATGCTCACAAGCTGTGCAATTGCGGCTATATAACCTCTCCAAACCTCAGTTTCTTCCTCTGTAAAATGGGAAGACAATAGTGTAGGAGGTGTGGCAAGGATGGTATGAGAGAGCCATGGGCCTCATCCGCTCCACATTTCATAACTGAGGGCCTATCGTAGGCCGTGCCAGGCAGTGTCGTTGGGCCAGGGGCACAGCAGTCAACAGCACCAACAAAATCCACTAGGTAATAAGGAAGGAATTCTCAGGTGGTGATAAATGCAAAGTGGAGAACCGAAACACGGTCAAGGGGGTAGGAAGCAATGACAGGCAAAGAGGCAACTTCACCATGAGCATGAGAAAGTCGTCTCTGGGGACGGGTGTTTGAGTAAATACTTACACAGCACAAAGAATCCAGGCATGGAAAGGTGGAGGGAGACCACAGCAAGAGCCAAGGCCCTGGGGCTAGCAAGCTGGCAGCTCAAGAAACAGAAAAGTCAGTATGAGTGGGCAAGGGCCAGGTCAAACAAAGTTTTATAAAGACAGAGCTGGGAGCTACTGGATGGCTCAGTCGGTGAAATGTCATGATCTCAGGTTATGATCCCAGGGTCCTGGGATGGAGCCCCACATCGGGCTGAGCCTGCTTCTCCCTCTCCCTCTGCCAGCTGCTCCCCCTGCTTGTGCTCTCTCGCTCTGTCACATAAATAAATAAAAATCTTAAATTAAAAAAAAAAAGAAAAAGAAAAAAGAAAAGAGAGACAGAGCCACGAGTTTTGGTTTAATACCTCTTCCTCGCCCAAACAGGACACTGACACTCCACACTCCCACCCTGTCACCCTAACTGCGTATAGATTCTAGAAACACGACCTTATGGTGTTTATTGGTTTTTTTTTATATTTTTTTTAGTTTTTATTTATTTATGATAGTCACCAGAGAGAGAGAGAGAGGCAGAGACATAGGCAGAGGGAGAAGCAGGCTCCATGCACCGGGAGCCTGATGTGGGACTCGATCCCGGGTCTCCAGGATCACGCCCTGGGCCAAAGGCAGGCGCTAAACTGCTGCGCCACCCAGAGTTCCCGTGTTTATAGTTTATTGTCTCCTGACACCCAATCCAATGTGAGCTCCAGGAGGGCAGGAACCTCCACCTTGGGTCATGGAGCAATCCTTACCGCCTGGCCTAGAGGAGGGTCTCAACAATATCAGTTTAATTAAGTAATTATTGGCACTCAGTAAGTGCTCAATAAATATGGTAATTCTGGCTGTCATCAGGGCCCTGGCTGCTTTGGAGGAGATGAGCCTCTCATCCCTGGAGGTATTCAAGCAGAGACAGGAAGAACACACGTTGGAGACCCTTGGCACCAGGAGGGGCTTGGATGGTGGGGGCTCTAGGTTCTCTCCCCTTCCAAGGGTTTTGAGATCTGTGCTCTGCCCAGAGCCTGGAACAGTCAGCTCCTGCAGCCGTTAGGAGACAGCCAGGGACAGACACCATCTGAGCGGCTGCGACACATGTGACAGAGCTTGGGCAGCGCCTCGATTTCTGGATCACTCCAGGTTTACGAGCACCGCCTTGGTGAGAGATAGAATCATCACGGGGGCCGTGGTGGGGGCCAGGATGAGAAGGGAAGAAAAACCTTTTTGCCAACATTGTTCATTGAGTGCCAGGTGGAATGGACTTAAATTCTCCCTCAAAGGCCAGCCCCCCCCCAACCCCCCCCCCCCGCCCCGGGGCAGGGCACTTCCTGCAGACAATTGGAATTGGCCTGTAGGGTTCGACTTCCTTTGTGTCAACTAATTTCTGACTCGGGGCTTTCAGCTATTTATTTCTAGAACAATACGCTGCTCCCTGCAACAGCCATCCAGTGAGGCAGTCTTCCTGGCAGTGACAGCGCGTCTCCCCCCCAGCTTTTCTCCTCTGCAGGAGGGGGAGGGAGGTGTGAAAAGCCATCTGAAAGAGGGGGGTGGAAGTGGTCAAGCCTATCCCCTCTCCCACCAGCTCCCCCAGGGCAAGTCTCATTCTTGGCCAGCCGGAATGGAAGCAAGGACCCCAGGAATTTCGGGGCAGGCCGGTGGCAATGGGGGGAAAAGAGGGTCTGGCCCCCACAAGCAGCTCTCCTTCCGCACAGTAATTAACCGAGGCTCCCAGCACCCTTCCTTGGCTCGCCGGCCTGCCGTCCCCTTTCTGTAATATTTTTCTAATTTGCGTTGCCGCTTCCTGCTTCCTCCAAGCCACCTTAATTGGAAACTCTGTAGTTCACACGGAAAGTTCCTCTCTGCTCTCTGAGGACACCTATCGAGGGTGGAACCGGGCTCTTCACAATAATTCTTACCAGACACGGCTAATAATGACCCTCTTTCACTAATGAAAAAAACACACACATGCACACATTGTGGCTCCTGTAATTAAGCTTGTGACGAGTTGAGTTGGAGGGAAATTAGATTTATTTACATGCTGTTCTGTTGCTGATGAAGCACTAGCTATCGGGAAGACTTCTAATTAACCCTCGTTTAGAGGGTGTGCTCTTTTGTGTCTCCTTCCCTCCCTTTGTAAATTGCAGTTGGTTAAAAAATAATAATAATAATAATTAGCCATTCTTAGAGTTGGGTTCTTTCCTGTAACTCAGTTTAATCCTTGAGCCGTGTTGCCCGGATGCTGACGGTAATAAAATGCCCGCAAGCTTCCAGTTCTGAGCTATAGTCACATCAACTCGACCAGCCAACGAGCGTGGCCGAAGTAGCCAGGCCCTGTCCTAGGCACCCAGCCAGTCGAAAGTGGAGCCAGGGCCAGCCCTGCCTCCGAAGAGATTAGGATGACCAGAAAGGAACCGGGTTGAATGCCAGTTGAGGCAGAAATAATGGCCGAGCGGCCAGGCTGGAAGCAGGCCGCATTCAGGTTTGTAGGGGAAGAACTGGGGTTGCGGGGGGCGCGTTGGAGGGTTTGTAAGGGAGGGAAGAAAAGCAAATGCAGGATTTAAGCAAGATCAGGGCAGAGCCCACAGAGGCAACTGGAAGGTCTCGATGTCCAGGGTTTTCAGAACAGATTTGCTGTCCATGGCTGACTGCCTCCTCCGTCTGTGTGTGCACAGCTGTGTCTGGGAAAGAAGCAGGCCCAGGATGCCACGGCTATGAGCACACAGGTCCCGGGCTAGGTGTGCTCGTCCCCGGAGTCCTGGATTCTTCAAATCTGGTGCCCAGGAGGCAGTGGGCATCGGACGAGGGTGCCCATCCCCAGTTACCGCAGCCCCTCAGGTCTAAGAAGCTGCAAATGCAGGACACCCACCAACTTAATGCCAGCTTGTTCTAGAGGGGAGGGGGGAGCCATTTCATTAGACAGATGCGTAGACCAAAAGGTTGCTCGATTTCAGAAATGTTGGATTCCGACAAAATGCAATCTCAGAATCAAAGCAACACGAGATAATCAAGTCTTCGGAGGACAACCTGTCCCATGGAGGCCAGACTCTGCGTGAAATCCACAGAATCAGGCAAGCTCCCCGTGTCCCGTAGATGGCCAAGGCAAGGAGCACCTGAGCTGTCACAGGGTTCTCCGGCGCTGCCCATCTCCCAGGGTCACCTTCCATGCCAACCGTATGGCTCAAGTGGTCCCAGCTCATCCCTTTAGGTACCTAGGGAAACCTCTGGTTGGAGGAACCTCAAAGACCCACCTGACCCAGCCCAGCTCTCACCTGGTAAAGCCTGGCCGCCCCCAGCACCCCAGCATCCCTCCTGACGGCTGTCCAGAGCTGGCTGGCACCTCCAGGGAAGGGAGGTGGTTGCGATGGTCACCACCTCCCAGGGCACTGCCAGGCAGGGAAATCTGATGATGTGGGAAGGGGCGAGAACAGGATGCGTATGTGGGGACAAAACCCATCTTGAGTTTAGATACTTGCGAGCACCTCTGGTGACAAGGGGGGATGCGGGGAGAGTGGACACGCACACGAACAGGCTTCAGAAGCCACGTCTGGGGAGCCGCGGGATTACCTGACGATTCTTCTAAAGCACTTGGGATTTTTTAAAAGCCTGAGTCCTGCTGAAAGACAGCACAGCTCTAGACTCCAGAACAAGGTCCGTGAGACGTCTCATCCATCCTGTGTCACCACACACAAGAACTACTCGCCTTGTGTGTGGGTGTTTTGTTTCTCTTCTAAACCTCTCGCCACACTGTACAATGACAATTATTTCTTTCCCCTTAGACTACACAGCACTAGGCAAGGGACATGTGGCCCCTCTTCCTGAGAGGGATCCAGAGCCTCTGTGTCCTCCATGCCAAAGGCAAAACAGACTTTCCATCAATGTGGGTGGTTCATGAGGCCAAAATTTTTCAATCTCACAAATCGTATTTTTCTCGCCTTTCAATATTATATTGGGGATTCCATGGGTTTCTAACGCTTGCCACTCACTCAACCTAATAACTGGCTATATTAATATCGCCCATATTCTCCTTCTATTTACTCTCGCTTGGGAGTTGACAAACTGGTAGCAAAGGGACTCCTCTAACACGCTCACATAATCACTGCCGCCTCCCCTGCCCCAGGGAAGGGGCTTCATATATGCCTGGGAGGTGAACGAGGAGACCAGCCCCGCCAGCTCCTGCTAAGAGGATGGCGTTGTCATCCACCTGCTCGAAGCAAGTTTCCAGGACACGAGGAGCCCCTGTGTGATACGGACTGCATGGCCCCGCCAAAGGTTAACGCTGTTTAATTACCCAGCATTTTAAAATCATCATGTCCCAATCACGCAAAACTCATCTGCCAGTAACTTCTAGAATTCGACACATTTCTGCAGGTCATCGGGGCTCCTGGGAACTTGAACCAAGCCAGACGTGCGGCCACCTGCTTGTGAATCCCCCCCTACTTGGGTGGAGTGGTGAGGAGCCTGACTCAGCAGGAAACACCCCCTTGCCATCTGAAGAATGGCCTTGGGGACATATGTGTGCACCCTGGACAGCCCCATCAGCGAACTCGGGTTTACCTGCCACGGCAGGTACAAGGAGAATAATTTTCCAAAATGCTCCAACGGGGCGATCTGTCACAAATGACAAGTCAAAGAAAGGATGATGGACGGCGGCTCCTCGCTCAGAAGCATGCATCAGCTCCTCCCCTCCACGCCGGTCCCTTCCAGCCGCCATCGCCCCAGGTCAGGACTGTGCCACCTCTTCCCCTCGATGACCGACGACCGTACAGCCTCCCTGGCTTGTCCAACCATGTGTCGAACCCCGAGCGGATGCGTGCTGTATGTTAAGCACTAGAATGTCCTTGTCCCACCTTCACCTGCCAACAGTGGAAAATGGCTCATCCAAGAACCTCAACATCAGAAGGATCCACTTCAGGGATTTGTTTTCAAGGATTTTTAAAAGACTCATCCTTTCAAAAAAATATTCTCCCTCAGACTCCTTAAAGAATGACACTCCAAGACTAAAGTATAGTGGCAAGAAGTGCACATTTGGGTGATAGAATTTTTTTTGATATTTTATTTTTTAAGATTTTATTTATTTATTCATGAGAGACACACAGAGGGGCAGAGACACAGGCAGAGGGAGAAGCAGGCTCCCTGCGGGGAACCCAATGCAGAGCTTGATCCCAGAACCCCAGGATCACACCCTGAGCCGAAGGCAGACACTCAATCACTGAGTCACCCAGGCGTCCCTATTTTATTTATTTATTTGAGAAGACAGAGAGCACACAAGCAGGGGGAAGGAAAGGGAGAAGCAGACTCCCCGCTGAGCGAGGAGCCAGATGTGGAGCTCAATCCTGAGACTCCGGGATCATGACCCAAGCCAAAGGCAAACGCTCACCCACTGAGTCAGTCACCCAGGCACCCCTGAGTCATAGGACTTTACAGAAATACAAAGAACTGACTGCCATAAAAGCCAGGCGAGTGGTTACTTCTGGAAGGAGGAAGGGGTCTGTGACCAAATGGGGCGTCCAGGGTGGCTAGCAAAGTTCCATCTCTAGACCCAACTTCCAAGAATCCCTTCAGCCCTAAATTGGTTTGTGGGGCATCTGTATCTGCTTTTCATTTTACAATAAAACAGTTCACCCCTTGCCCTGTTCTCTTTCACTGTGCTGAGCCTATAAAGAGAAATTTCTGGTCATGAACTCCCCTCCTGGGCTGTAAGCTCTATTATGGCCAAGATCACATCCAACTTGCTAACACTACAATCCCAGTGCCTAATGTTGCTGAATGAAGGAGTGAATGAATGAATGACCCTTCCAGGAGAGCTTTCCTCTCCAGACTTCACTCCAGGGATCAGGAACCACATGTGCCCTACTTAATCATAGAACCAGCAGTGCCTAAGCCAGAGCACAGCACACAGAAGACCATCGATAATATATTTTTATAAAATAATTCAGTGAAAGAAAACTCAACTGTGCCAGGCATAGAGGACACAAAAATGAGCAAGATGTGATCTTGCTATCAAGAACCTCTTCAACTAGCAAGGAGAGACACAACCCAGACCATGTGACAATGCGCAGGGGGTGATGTAAGCACTGTGAGGGGGAATCCGGGAGGGCTTCTCAGAAGAGGGGACATGGAGCTGATTCTCGAAGGAAAAACCAGAAAGTCCCTTCACTGGGAGGCAGGACAAGCACTTCCCGGGAGGTGTTGGGATCTCCCCACCCCATCCACTTCTCCCCAAACTATCTGAGTTCCCCAAGGCGTGCCGTTATCACCACCTCCCTTCTAGAGCATGTGTGCGTGTGCACACCCACACGCATACACACACACACACATACTGAGAAAATGCCTCCCACATACAGTGTGACCCAAGACATTATTTGTGTGCACATGTCCCAACCATTCTGTGAGGCTGTCCCTGCACCCAAACCAGAGGACAGAGGCTCACAGGAGTCAAGTGAATCGCCTGAGATCAGCCAGAAAGGTGTAGAAAAGGGGGGCATAGGAAGGCCTGAACCTCATTTTCCATCCGTGGAAGAGTGAGGGGGTCAGAGCCCTCTCCCCACCTCACTGTCACTCAGAACGTCAAAATGACAGTTTGGGTTCCCCCAACACCCTCCACCCTAGGAACTGCAAGTAGTGACCTCTGTCTCTTATCTTCTCCATTAGTCTGGAACGCTGGCAGGGCCAAGCCCAAGACTGGCCCTGGAATGCGTTCCTCTAATAACTTCCGAGGAAACGAGCTAAGTAAAGAGCCACAACCCCCACAACTCTGAAATGTAAGCTTTGCTTCCTGTGCTTCTTTTCATGTCCCTTTTTTTACTGAGACTTAACTTCTGTAAAGGGCCCAAACCTTTTTTTTTTTTTTAGATTTTATTTTTAGGCAATCTCTACACCCATCGTGGGGCTTGAACTCACAATCCCGAGATCCAGAGTCGTATGTTCTACAAACTGAGCCCACCAGGCACCTCTTTAAAGGGTTCACATCTTAAGTGAAGTGGGTGGTAAGTTCTTCCAGAAGACATTCCCAGCACCCACGCAAGCGCCCTGTGTCCCCTCCCAGCCATGTCTTCCAAGGACAGTCACTCCTAAACCTCTACCCCCAGACGGACCTTTGCACAATGCTGAGCATCACATACACGGACACACTCCATCTGTTGTCTTTTTTTTTTTTAATTTTATTTATTTATTCATGAGACACACAGAGAGAGGCAGAGACACGGGCAGAGGGAGAAGCAGGCTCCCTGCGGGGAGCCCGCTGTGGGACTCGATCCCACACTCCAGGATCACAACCTGAGCTGAAGGCAGACACTCAACCACTGAGCCACCCTGCTGCCCCTCTATCTGTTGTCTCCCTATGTCTGACTTCTTTCGCTCAACATCAGGTGTGCAAGATCCATCCAACCACTGGGTGTGGCAGTAGATAGTTCCTCTTCATTGCTGTGTTGTTCATCCTTGTCTTTGAACTTTTGCTCTCGTAAAGGTGAAGTCCAATCCGATCCTTTTTTCCCTATCGGTGTCAGTGATGAGGCACAGCTATGAGATCACGGGACCAGCTCATCCCATATTTCTGTTCCACCACGTATGTGGAGCTAGTTGGAGGTTTAAAGCATTTCTGGTCCCACGGCTGGCCACCAAACTTCACTGAGCACCCAGCTCCCTCTCCTCCAAGAGCCACTGCTGCTCCGGCCTGAGGGGCTGGAGGGAGGCAGGAAAGGGGCTGTGTCCATGGGGCGCCCCCCATCCCAGAGCCGAACTGCGGCAGGAAGGAAACCCAGGGGACTTGTGTGAACCAGAGCCTCACCACACCCTTGCCTAAGCCCAGCTTCAGAGAACCCGACAGACACACCCCACGAGCCTGGGCCTCTGGCCACGGTGTCCTTCATCCAAGCCGAGCCCGGAAAGGACCACGCTCTCCAGGTTCCTGCTCATTCCGCTGGCAAACAAAGCTCTACAGGAAGGGTTGTAAAACGGCACAGCCACTGTGGGAGACGGCATGGAGGGTCCTCAGAACATCGAGCAACCCAGGCGACCATCATCGGGTGAGTGGAGAACAAAATGTGGTCTGTCCATACAAGGGAATACCATTCGGCCTTCAAATGGAAGGAAGTTCTGACACCTGCCACACCATGGATGAACCTCGAGGACATGACGCTCAGTGAAATGAGATGGTCACAAAAGGCTCAATCCTGGGACACTTGGGTGGCTCAGCGGCTTCTGCCTTTGGCACAGGGCATGATCCCGGGGTCCCAGGTTCGAGTCCCGCATCGGGCTCCCTGCAGGGAGCCTGCTTCTCCCTCTGCCTGTGTCTCTCTGCCTCTCTCTCTCTCTGTGTGTCTCTCATGAATAAATAAAATATTTTTTAAAAAGGCCCAAGCACAGGATTCCAGCTCTACGAGATAGCTAGTGTCGTCAGATTTAGAGACAAAGTAGAATGGAGACTGTCAGGGGCTTGGGGGACAGGGAAATGGGGAGTTTGTATTCAGCGGGGACAGAGTTCTAGTTGGGGAAAACGAAAAGAACTCTGGAGATGCATGGTGGTGCTGCACGCGCAACAGTGCGAACGTGCTTAGCACCCCTGAACTGTACACCTGAAAAAGGTTAAGGTGTAAATTTTATGTTAGATGTACTTTACCATAATTCCTTTAAAGTTTTAATGCAAAAAAAGTCAAAGGCTGAGAAAGGGTATATAGTAGGCAGGTGCAAGAAAAACCAAAACAGAAGTCATGATATTAATACAAAACAAAAACGCAATTCAAGACAAATACCATTAAATAAGAATGGTTTCAGACTTTTGTTCTTTTAAAGAGAGGGAGAGATGGGGTGGGAGGGGCAGAAGAAGAGAGAGAATCTTAAGCAGGCTCCACGCCCAGCTCAGAGCCCAATGTGGGGCTCGATCTCGTGACCCTGAGGACCCTGAGATCATGACCCGAGCCAAAACCAAGAGTAGGACACTCTACCAACTGAGCCACCCAGGCACCCCTCAGAATTTTTTCTTTTTTTTTTTTTTTTCAGAATTTTTTCAAAAGTGTGGTTTGTAGCCACAGTAGGTCCAAAGAGGAAACAAGATGTAAAAGAGCACAGAATCTCCAACCAGAGAGAAAAAAGGACAGTACAAGCCTCCTGTCTTGTCTCCCCCTTGCTCCCCACATCCTGGCCAGAGAAAGCAAGACTTGAGGTGGGCAAGAAAACACACCAGCTTCCATCAGATGCAGAAGGACCTGACGTGGTCGGTGAGACACTCCCCCTTGGACATGGTCATCCACGCTTCTCTCAAATCTTGGAACCTTCAGAAGAAGATCTAGGCTCTGAATGACTCCCCTTTCTTTGGCTTCTTTACATAGACGTTTTAGGGCAGCCCGGGTGGCTCAGCGGTTTAGCGCCGCCTTCAGCCCAGGGCGTGATCCTGGAGACCTGGGATTGAGTCCCACGTCGGGCTCCCTGCATGGAGCCTGCTTCTCCCTCTGCCTGTGTCTCTGCCTCTCTCTCTCTCTGTGTGTCTCTCATGAATAAATAAATAATCTTTAAAAAAATAAAATAAAAAGAGGTTTTATAGGGTGCCTTCAGTTCAGGTCACGATCCTAGGGTCCTGGGATGGAGCCCCACATCGGGCTCCCTGCTCAACAGGGCATCTGCTTCTCCCTCTCCCCCAGCTTCTGCTTCTCTCGCTCTCTCTCAAATAAATAAAATCTTTTATAAAAGTAAAACAAGGCTTGTACCCAGGAGGGCCCAGGAAACTCAAAACACCGCAGGTCTGAGCCTGATTCATGGGGAGGCTGCCAACCTCCAACCAACAATGCATCTGGAATGGACACACAGATTCCTCTGCTTCTAAGCAATAAAAGCAACAGTCCCAGCACCGCATATGAGCCTACCTACTCCCTTGGAGCCCAGGCTGGTCACGGTGTTACTCCTGCACTTCATTGCTAGGAGCCGGCGACCACTGGCTCCATTTCACAGAGGAGAAAACCAAGGCTCAGGGAAGTCAAATAACGAAGCTTAGGTCCCAAGCACGAGGCAGGGCTGGGATTCGGTGTATACCTGACAGATTCTAGAGCCGAATTCCTTTTTTTTTTTTTTTAAGGTTTATTTTTATTTGTTTATGATAGACAGAGAGAGAGAGAGAGAGAGGCAGAGACAGAAGCAGGCTCCATGCACCGGGAGCCCGACGGGGGACTTGATCCCGGGACTCCAGGATCGGCCCTGGGCCAAAGGCAGGCGCGAAACCACTGAACCGCCCAGGGATCCCCTAGAGCTGAATTCTTAATCTTCAGGCTATTGTGTCCTTCCGAGGCCTTCAGACAACCTGGGGGATTTCACAGGCTGGAAACCAGGGTTCAGAGTGGACCAAGGCTGAACCAGGTACACCAAGATCAAACCATCCCCCATCCCTTAGCAGTAATATCGATTCACAGGGACACTTCTGAGTTTTCAAATCATATCTAAGAATCCATTTGATCCAACAGATCAGTGAGGACATAGGAGGGGTTTTGTGGTCATCCACAGCTGACATGAAGCCATCTGAAGAACGACCAGAGAGGGGCATGAACCCTCCAAGGTCACACAGCACATTCCCACGGAGGCAGGCCCAGCATCCAGCCAGGCCTCATCCAGAGACAGTCACCCCACCAGGGCCCCCAGGAAGGTACCCTCAGACGCAAGCCTCGGGTGGGCACCAGGACACAGGTGGAATTCTCCGAAGTCCATGCAGCCTTTCCGCAGGCCACCGCACGCTGCCCGCCTGCCAGTCTGACGCTCTGCCCTCCGTTTTTCATTGCTAATTAATTTGGATGGAGATGTCTTTAAACCGAGACTTACGTCGGGTCCTCCCCACTGTCTGTGAACCAATTTCATTACAACAGAAACCGTGTTGCCAAAATGAGAAATCCCCTCCTTTTCAGGCCTGTGCCCTTGAAGGCATCTTATTAGAAAAGACCATTTCTTAATTAACATTTTTGATCTTTAATCCATTACACATCCCTCTAATCCTGTACGGAGGTGCGGCTGGCCCACTTCCGCGGGCTGGCTCTGGGCTGCGCGAGGCTGGCAATTTCAGCGCTGAGGGCTCGCTCACAGCTGGACTCCGCCGCGGACAGTCTGCCGCTCCCAGACACCACCTCTGGTCCAGCCGCGGGGGCCTTGCCCGAGCGGGAGCCGGGGAGGGGGGGCCGGCGCAGACACCCCCGGATGGGCCAGTCTGCAGACGAGAGTTCATTTCATTAACCCCTGAACCCCATCTCTTCTCGCCCCAGAATGGTTTCTAGCGGAGGCTGTTTTCGCAGATCTGGCTCCTGCCAAGCGTGAGGGCCGCCAGGCTGGTCGTCCTTTCCGTCCACGCAGATCGCAAGCAACCCGACCACATCGACACAAAGAGCTGGTCCCATCAAGGTCAGAGGGGCCCAGCGTGGAAGGCTTCGGACCGCCCGGTGACTCCCTGCCTCCTGAAAGACTTTCTTCCCTGGGTTTTGGGGTCTTTGCCTTCAATGCCGATGCCTCCCGGCTGTCTGCGCTCACTCCCGGCGCTAAGTGCCAGCTACACACTCGGCACCCAAACTCGTCCCGGGGGCCCCCTCGTCCCCTATCGCCAGACCACACGTTCAAGTGCCCACTGCACCTCCAAGAGGCATCTCCAACTGTGGCCAAACCAAGTTCCCGAGCAGCCCGCCCCACCATCATATCAGACAGAGCAGCTCTCCCCAGGGCGCCCCGTCGCCCAGCTCCTCACCTCCAGCCACCCAGCTGCCCTGGAGCCTTGGAGGCACACTTGCTTCCTCTCCCTTCCTCACCCCAACATCCAACCAGTGCCATGTCCTGTGGGACCTGCCTCCAAAAGAAATTCCTAGCCCGACGACTTCTCCCCTCCTGGCCGGGGTCCCAGCCCCCATCATCTCCCACATGGGTGAGGGCTTGGTCCCCTTCCCTCTTGCCCACAGGCAGGCAGCTAAAAGGATCCCTTCTCCCTTCTGCCCCCCTTCAACTTAGAGTAAAATCCAGTATCCACCATGGCTCAAGGCCTGCCTGGCTCCCTCCCACTTCCACCCTGACCTCCACTCCCTCCCCCAACCTCTCTGGCCTCACCTCTCCCCACCACCTCTCTGGCCTCACCTCTTCTCTCCCCAATCTCCCTGGCCTCACCTCATCCCCCTTCACTTCCCTGGCCTCACCTCCTCCCTTTTCACCTCCCTGACCCCCCCCTTGCCTTCCTCACCTCCCTAGACTCACTTCCTCCTCCCCCACCGGACCTCCCTGGCCTCAGCTCTTGCCCCCCACACACACCCACCTCCCTGTCCTCACCTCCTCCCCACCCACCTCCCTGGCCTCACCTTCTCTCTCCTTCACCTCCCTAACCTCACCCCCACCATCTCCCTGGACTCACCTCCTCCCCCCCTTACCTCCCTGGCCTCACCTCTTGCCCCTCTCCCCTGGCTCCCTTTAGTCCAGTCACAGGGACAGTCCTTCTGCCCTTCAGCAGACCCAGCTTGTCCCTACAGCAGGAACATCTGGATCGCTGCTCCCAGCCCTCTGCACGGCTCACACCCTCTCTTGCTCAGATGCCCCTCCTGGGCACAGAGGCCTCTCTGACCACCCTCCAGGTGCCCCCTCCTCCTCACCACCCCATCTCCCTCTAACTGACCACTCTGCCGGTCATGTCCCAGTGAAGCCCATGACATATTTGTTCATAGACTTTGCCAGCATGGTGCCCCGCACCAGCATGCCAGCACGTGCACAACCAGGGACTCGGTCAGCCCATTCACCACCTAGGGCAGCACCCAGCACCTAGTAGGGTCTCAGTAACACCTGTGGCTGAAAGGATGCAAGCTGTTGGGATCCTGCCCATGGGGACACAGGCTCCCAGCCATCACTGGTGTCAACAGGTGGTCCTGAAATGCCAGCACTGACGCTCATCCAACAGCAACTGAGGAGGTGGTCAGACACTCAACAGAACTTCCTGGTGATATACATTCTGAGGAATTGCCAGTCAGTGAATGAAGCAGAGCTTGAGCCATGCTGGGTTACAAGGGAAGGAGGGAAGGAGAGAAAGCAGTCCGCAGTGGCAAGGGGGGCAGAGCCGATGAACAGTTAAAGTTAAGGAACAGGGACGGGCCGGCATCAGTTCTTCCAGGCCCCGAAGGACAGGACAGGGGTTCACAGACACAGGAGGCACGTGTGCACAGGCTGCACAGAGGGCAAAGAGCGGGCAGGGGGTGGGTGCATCCCAGGAGGGGCACAGCCGGCGGGGAGCAGGGGCGAGGATGAGGACAGGGGACACAGGAGGGAAGTCCTGCAAGAGGCCACTTTGGGAGTTGTGCAGTCCCCTGACCTGCACCTCAACTCTTGAGCTCCATGTACCAGTGAGACTCTCCATGGGTGCCTCAGGACACCATGACCTCCCAAGGCTGCTGGTGGCCCCTGAGCTTGGGGCTCTGGACTCCCGGTCTAGGGTTCCTACCGTCCCCACTCCCCAGGCTGGCTCTGTCTGCTGCCCCAGCGACCAGCCCAGGCCTTGACCTGACCTGAGTCCTGAAGGCCATCATGCCGCAAAGCCTGAGGCCAAGGCACCCTGGTCCCTGCCTCCACACCCCCACGCCAGGGAAAGAAGGGTGCCGCCTGGCCAGAGGGCCACCAGGCTGGGTGTGGAGGGGCAGGCCAGTCTCTCAGCACTGCACAGGCTCCTTTTAGGCAAACTCTGCCTCAACCAGAATAGGCAGCCCCAGGGGGTCTGCCCCAAGATCTGGACTGGGGGTGCCAGGGGAGCCCCAAGGAGAACATCCATGACGGAGACCATTCAGCCCTCCACATACACCCCTGCCCTTGCACGCAGACCCACATACCACCCTCCCCCTTGCAGTCCCTTTGCAAATCTGTGGGTCAGACTCGGGCCCTGCCCTAGCGCCCTGTGTGGGGACTCAGTTCGGGGGTGGGCTGAGAGGGGGTGCATGCCAGGCAGCCTCCGAGGCAAGTGGGTCACCTGCCCTGAGATACACACATGAGGATCAAGGCCACGAGGTGCTGGGCTCCTGCATCGGGCATGAGGAAGGGAGACACCCATCTCAAAACCCCAGAGTCGAGGCCACCTGACACCCCACCACTTGAGGGAAGCAGAGTCCCACCCACATCGCAGGCTCACTCAGCAGCCCCAGTGACTAGAACTGCCGACTCCCTTCTTTTTTTTTTTTTTTTTTTTTTTTAATTTTTATTTATTTATGATAGTCACAGAGAGAGAGAGAGAGAGAGGCAGAGACACAGGCAGAGGGAGAAGCAGGCTCCATGCACCGGGAGCCCGACGTGGGATTCAATCCCGGGTCTCCAGGATCACGCCCTGGGCCAAAGGCAGGCGCCAAACCGCTGCGCCACCCAGGGATCCCGACTCCCTTCTTTATTTGGGCAAATGTGCACCTTAACTGGGAGAAGTTAAATAAACTAGTAATGACCAAGGTAGGCAGGTGGGGTCAGGTGCGCTGTGCTACAAACTTGCTGTGTGACACTGGGCAAGACCCCTAGCCTCTCGGAGGCTCCATGTCTGCCTATGGGAAAGGAGAACACACCCTATGATCAAAATGCTATTTCAAGGGTTCGAAGAGAATTTGCCTGTGGAAATGCCCTCTTAAGGACAGAGAGGACAAAAAAATTAAAAAATAAAAATAAAATAAAAACAAAAATAAAAAAGGACAGAGAGGACAGAGTGACAAGCACGCAGGCCTTGGGGACAGAGGGAGCCAAGTTCAAATCCTAGCCAGGCACCAGCCTCTGTAGGAGAACTCCAGGCCAGAGCCACAGGGACACGTGGCAGCCGGCCACCAAAACAACTCTTCCCTAAGGGGTGGGTCCTCGGCAGCCCCACCCCAGGCCCCTTGGGGTCCCCCAGGCTCCATGGCTTTGCAGGAGTCAGGGGCTCTGGCTGGAATCCCAGGCTGGCCGTCTCTTTTCTTTCCCTCTCCACATTTGGGGAAGGCATTTCCTCCTGCTCGGGGCCTACGGGTCAGGTTTCCACCCAGATGGAAAGTCCCACCCAGGGGCCCCCAAAGGAGAGCTCACCATGGAAACTCCATGGGGTGCCTGCCAGACACAGGGGCAAGTGGCCACCGGCGGGCCTTCCTGGGGCCAAGCCCATAGTCCTGCCAACCAGAGGGGGAAGGGCCAGGAGGGGGCTCCAGCTGGACTTTATAGCTCAGGCACAGAGCAGTGTCCATACATACAAAGAGCAGCTAAGTGTGAGTGAGCTTGGGGACGCGGGTGTGCATTTAGGCACATGTGTCTATAGAGAGACCCCGAGTCAGCCCAGGCCCTGAGTCCTTGAACACCTCTGAGCTTCAGTTTTCCTGACTGTGATCCCCGCTTCCCCCCAGAGGCCAGACCCTCCTCAGATAAAATGAGTAAACACAAAAACCTATAAAAAGGGAGCAAAGGATGAGATCTGTTGGGTGAAACCCCCAGGATCAAGTCTAGTCCACAAACCATGGCCAGAGGGGCCACGGTAGGCAATGACGTGTCTTCTGAACCACTGAGCTCAAACTTAAGGATGCAAAGAGAGCTTCCCAAACTGTGTCCCGAGACTTAATGAGCGGGGGGCACCTGGCGAGCTCAGTTGGTTGAGCATGCAACTCGTGCTTCCAGCTCAGGTCATGATCTCTGGGTCATAAGATCAAGCCCTGTGTCAGCCTCCACACTCGGGGGGCCGGGGGGGGGGGTAGTCTGCTTAGGATTCTCTCCTCTGTGTCCCTCCCTCCGCACTCTCCCACATGCTCTCTTTCTCTGTCTCTCCATCTCTCTATCTCAAATAAAATTAATACATTTTTTTAAAAAGACTTCATAAGCTGGGGATCGGTGGTCCTCAAAAACAGGGAGGGGGTAGTTTCTGAAGCCAAAAGTTTGGGGAACCTTCCCGAAGACTTCCAGCAACCATGGGCATGTCAAGGGCTCTTCAAGGTCCCACACGGGAGGAAGACCCTCCGCTCGATCGCACTTAACCAGGCAAGTAACCTGAGCAGCTGCCCCAGGACACAGCGTGGCTCTGCCCTGCTCCCTCCAGGCGGCACCGCATGTAAGTTCGTGGCTGCGGTGTGCACTCAGGCCCTGAGCATTCTCCCAAGGTCAATTTAAGAAAGCACTCTAGGAAAGTTGTTTCTGTATTGTGTGCCAAATTGTTACTGAGACAGTGGCTGTTGTTTGTTCAATGATTAATGAGGATCCGCACAGTAAATTCCTCAGCATTTAGTGCCAGGGAAAAACATGTGTCCGTCCCCAGTGCGTCAATCAGAAAGAGCCAGCCATGCTGCCCTTTGTCCGGTTTCTCTTTTGGCCTGAGCTGCCAGGAAGCTCACCTGCATAGTGACCCTTACCTTGGGCTTCGGACATAATTAGTGCTTTCATCTATTATTTCAGCTGCCCAATGATGTAGAGGCCACCTCATCTTGTCTCATTAATAATACCCAAAGCCAGCATTTATGAGTGCTTGCTGTGTGCCACGCTGAGCACATGACATCTACGTTCTCGTTCATCCTTGCAAGGATGCCACATGCTAGGGATCGAGTATTCCCACTTTACAGATCGGGAGACTGAGTCCTGAGAAGGCAATTAACTAAGTCAAGGGCATCCTCGCAGCTAAGTGAAGAGTGCTGCTCATTGTCTCCTCACTCTAGAATGTGAGTCCTGCGGAGCCGGACACCACTGCATCCATGGGGCCTCGCTGGCCCTAACGGACACCTGCTAATCAGGTGCTGAACAAACTGGTGGGGAAGCCAGCACTGAGACAAAGGTCTGTGCTTCAAAATCCACGCTCTGACTCCTGGTTTTTTTAGTCGTTAGGGCTTGGCAAAGTTAACCCTGACCTTAGCCTTCAACATACCCCTAACCACATTACTAAATCTGAGCTTTTAGCACAATCCCAGATGAATTAACAACCAATACGATGCTCCCCGCCCTGCCTCGTCCCCGATTCTGTGAGGCGAGTACTCCGGCCACGAAGGCTAGGGGTGCAGAGACTCGGCTTCCAGGCAGATGGCGGGAGCATGTGGGGTCTGCAGCAGGGAGAGGTCAGCAGAGCCGCGGGTCGGGTTTCCCCTCCTGGGAGGCCCCGGGCAGACCTGAGCAGGGCAGGCCCAGCCACGCAGGCCTGGAGCAGCAGACGGTGGAGAAGGCACGTCGTGCCGGCCCCCTGCTCACAGAAGCGGCTACTCTGGCCTATGAGGGCCAGCCCAGCGGGTGGGGAGGAGATGCCCTGCCCCGCTTCCTGCCCATTTGCGGCTGGCGAGGAGCCCCGCAGCCAGCACAGGAAATAACAGGGGCCCCCAGAGGCCGCCCATGCAGGCCCTGCTCCGAGGCCGCCCAGGGAGGGAAGGAGGCCATTGTCGGTCTTTGTTTCGGTTTCCCCAGCATTGCCTGGGCTCCAAGAGGCCCCTGGGAGCTAACAAAGCTTCCCCCCAACCCGCAGCTGTCCAGCCTCCCTCAGCCCAACCCTGGGGACAGGCCCACCAGGCCTCTGGACTCTTAAAGTGGCAGGTGCAGGGTGGAAATGAAGTCATGTCCAAGTTGGGGCTGGTGGGGGGGCGCACGTGGGCCAGAGCAGGCCAGGCAGGCGAAGAGACAGATGGGCACTGGGGTCTGTCTGCGCCCGGGTCAGCCCAGCACTGGGCCCAACAGCAGGGGTTCGAATCTTTGGACGGAAACTATGTCTCAGGCACTGAGGGCACAACAAAGAAACCAAAGAAAGAAAAGAGAGAAAACAGCCAGCACAAAGTCAACCTGGGCAGTCCGTGCAGTCCCCATCCTTGCAGGGCAGTTCCCCATCCTTGAAGAGAGACCGCCCAGAAGCAGGATTTTTCTGCTCATTTGCAAGCCTAGGGGTGGGGTGCGTGTGTGCACACATCTCTCTTTGTACACACATTTTAAGTGTGTGCATATGTGCACCATGTACATGTGGGCACAAGTTAGTGCGTGCCCATGTTGTGTGTACATGCCTGTGTTTGTGAGCATATGTGTGCGTGTTAGGGCATAGGTGAGGTATGGAGGGCCACATATATGAATGTGTGTGTGCAGGGGGGGTGGAGGAGTAACATGTGAATATGTGTGTACGTGTGTTGTGAGTACAGGTATACGTGCAAGTGTGTGAAGGTGTATGCACATGTGTTTATGTCTGTGAGCAAGTGATTGTGTGTGTCGTGTGTGCACACACTTGCACCCACAATATTTGGTAAGTCAACACATCACTGTTGAGGGGCGCTCTCAGGCTTATGCCCGCCAGCAGTCACCCATTCCCACACTGGCCCTGGCAAACTCTGTCCAGCCCCAGCGGTATGTCACGATTGTGACCTCATTAGGGCTTAGCACATCCTCTCGTGTGTCCTCACACACACACACACACACACACACACAGTACATCTCCACTGGGTCCTGGTCACTGAATTAGCAATGACAGAAGGGGGCCCTGGTTTCCGATGAAACCAACCCAGGCTCAAATCCCTGCTCTGGCCCCACCTGCTCTGAAAACCTGTACCAGGCTGTCAACCTCTCTGAGCCTCAACTGCTCATCTGTGAGATGGAGATGATAACACTTCCTACCAGCTGTGGCTAAGGAGGGTAAAGTGAGATCACATGTGCTGGAGCCCAGCCTCATGTCTGGCACCACTGAATGCTCACTAGATTGTTATTATTTTCATTGTTACTGTTACTACTGTTGCTGGTAGCAATAGCTGGTTGCTGAAGATATAAAAGTGAGCAAAACAGGCACTGCCCCTGCCTCCCCAAGCTTGCAGGTTTTGCAAAGTATTTAGCTGTAAGAAGGAGAAATGCATAAGCAACGTGTCCTATTTACTGGATTCAGTATCCATCTACTGTGCTAACCAGCACCAAGTATGGCCAGCAGCCATCAGTTACAGCAACCGACCACAATGAAGGAGAAAAGAATTATCAGGGTGGGCAAAATAATGGTTTTTCAAACCAAAAAGGCATCAGTTAGCCAGGTTCAGATGCATACACACATGGAGTGGTGTGTATTTGTGTGTGTGTGCACACGCACACACAGACCCACACCTGCCTGCACACTCACAGATTTTAGGAGAATGTCAGCTGAGACAACACTGGGCCACCCAGAGCCTACAGCAGGACGCCGGCTGACCATCCCCGATCCAGGAGCTGGGCCCTGCAGAGTGCCCGCCCAGGAAGCCAGGAGCAGCCAGGCAGCATGACTGGGCTGACCTTGGCCATTTCCTCCTGGGCACCGACCCAGGGTTGCACGGTTGATGCGTCAAGCCCTGCCCAGGGAAGGAGCCTGGTCATATGACATCCCCACGGCCTTTGCCTTTCAGAGCAGACCCTGCCCACCAACCCCTCAACTGCTACCCACCCCCACCGAAGCCTTCTCCACTTAGGAAACAAGCAATGCCCCCACCAACCAGGGTCAGCATGAGTGAGGACTCAGTCCTAACCTCATCCTCCCCACTGTGGTGATGCCTAAAGATCGCCAGCCAAGATTTTGGTGCAGGGTCTGGTGGCATCTGAGCTTCCTCTGCCACCTTAGCTCAGAGCTAAGCTCAAGTCCAAGCTTCCATCAATGCATTACCAAGAGCAAAAATAAAAGTACAGAGCACCAGGTGCCACCCTAAAAGGCTAAGGCCATGTGGATTGTGGATTCCCTCATATAATCCTCACAATGGCCTAGGAAGATAATTATCCCCATTCTAGATGAGTAAATGGACGCACAGAGAAGTTAAGTAACTTACTCAAGGCATCACAGAGCTGCTGAGTGTCTGGACCTCAAACCCAACGCTTGCTCCAAAAGTGAACAGATATCTGGCCCTGGACTGCCAAGGGCAAATACAGACAAAAGTAGAGGTGAAGTTCTCCACCTTGGCAAACATTTGCCAGGTACCTGCCAGTAACCAAGCCAGGGCTAGGCTCTGGGAGCACAGGGAATCATACGTGGTCACTGCCCAAAGGAGCAAGCAGAGCAGCAAGGGAACTGGGCATGTCCAGCTGGAAGTCATAACCAAGCAAAAGGCAGTGAAGGCCAGACCAGGGCAGTCTCCAAGGCCAAAGGGCACAGAGGAAGGTGCGATGATTATGACAAGGCTATCCTGGCGCACTTCTGGGAGGAGGTGTCACTTAGGCTGAGCTTCGAAGGATGAGCTCCACAGGCAGAGGGCCCAGCTAGAGCAAAAGTCAAGGGGAGCAGGCAAGAGAGCTTAACTCCTCAAGCCCTCTAAGCCCTCACCACTCGGAGTGCTTCATGGTCCCGCAGCATCCACACCACCCTGGAGCTGGTTAGAAATGCAGAATCTCGGGCGCCACCCAGACCTGCTGAGTCAGAATTCACACTTGAAGGAGATCACCAGACGTGCATGCACATTCAAGTTCGAGCAGAGCTGGCGCTAACCACACCTGGGCAGCATAGGGAGACGTCCCCAGAGTCACAAGGAGTGATGTCATCATCACGCCTACGCGCGCGCGCGCGCACACACACACACACACACACACACGACTATGGCCCTGGTTCATAGCCAGGCTTCAAGTCACCAAAGAACCGCTGCTTTCCACTGCCCACCAGTGGGGTCCTCAGGACTTAGGGAACGGCCGACACCGCAGGGACTCCTGACCTCAGGGAGCACCCAAGCTCAGAGAAACCAGGACCGGCCCCTCCCTCACTAAATTCCCCCTACTGACACCCCCTGAAAAGCCCAGCACACAGGAGAGGCGACAGGGACCCAGGGCTCGCTGAGGTGGACTGCCCCACGTCAGCAGGGCTGGGAGCAGCAGCGGGATGGCGGAGCGGCTGCTGTGTGCCAGGCTGCAGGTACTGACAAATGACAGAGTCCCTGCCTCTGAGATAGCCCAAGTCCACTCGGGAGGTAAAAACCAGCAAGACAAGCCCCACTCCGTGGATTCACTCCAGCGAAACCATCAGCCAGGCCAAGGGGGGAGATGAGGAGTCCAAAGAGAGACACCACACACGCTCCCTCACACACACCCCAGGCGCCAGCACACACACACATACACACGCACACACGTGTTCATAGCAGACAGGGCACAGAGGAAGTGATTAGAAGGTAGGCCAGCAGGGTTCCCTGGCTAGTCCAGAACCAGAGGACGGGGGGGCAGGAAACGCCACATTCCCCCTCCCAGACAACTGGTTTCAGTCAGCCCCAGGGGCCCAGAAATGGTACAGAGGGGTGCAAAGGCCCTGGGGTCCCCAGGGGTCTGAGTCAGGGCTGTAGCACCTGGGCACACACAGAACACACACGCATGTGCACAGACACAAGTACATGCCTCCATGTGCACGCAGGACACAGATGCCCTACACCTCGTGGACTGCTCACCATGGTAACAGAGTGGCCACCTCTCAGCTCCAGTCACCCCCTGAAGGTTTCTAGGCCTCCTGTGCCGGGGGAAGCAGCTCTAACAAAGGAACAGGCCCGCTGGCCTGGCCGGGAGTCCGAGGCGCAGACCAGCCGGGCGCATGCCTGCCACGCTCCCCTGGTGAGCTCGGGGCCACCGCGTCTTCCTGCCCAGCCTGCCTGGTTCCACTTAGCTCAACTCCCCACAGACGCCCCGGCCGAGCTAATGAGAAACTCCCCAGCTGGCCCCACATAAAAACGCATTTCATAAGTCTTTAAAATGCCGGGAAATTATACATCTATTTAGACCTTTTCTGCTCTTTTAAAATGTCCCCTGGCCCACATTGAGAGGATGACTGGGTTGGGGGCTCGAGCTCAAGAGGGGGACAGGACCAGCCAAGCTAGCGGGGGCCACAGGCAGCCTAGGCCCTCTGTCATCAGCCATGGCATCATGGCCAGAGGGGCCAGGCTGGGCTCGCCCATGAGCCAGGGTAGAGGGTCACTCCAGAAAGAACTCAAGTGAGGGACCCTACTGATGGGTGGGGAGGAAGAGGGAGTTCCAAGTTCCTCCAGCCTTGATGTGAAGATCGAACGAAAAAGTCAAAAGGCACTGGGAGCCCCTAAGAAAATCTCCAAAGTAGCAAACAAGCACCTACACCAAGGTCCTAGTCCTAGTATGATCTACAAGAGCCCAAAATGAAAAGTAGTCCACATGTGCGACAGGGCGGGGGCAGTTAGGGAAGTGAATGCCCATCCACCCAGTCACCCCGATGCAGTTTCTAAGACAGAAGGCCACGTGGGTCCAGGGGGTACATAAAGCTCGGGCCGAGCGGCGGGGGCAGGAGCTACACGGAATCTGCGGCCCGTTCACCATCCTGTTCATCTAGGTAAGCCTGCTTTTATAGGACAGAGCTGGAAAGGGGGCGGGAGAAACAGAAGAGGCAGGAGCATAAGGCGCAAGCTTGTAGGTGGAGTTTCTAAGGAAGTAGTTGAAATAATAAATATGCACTCTAAGAAAACACAAGTGGGGTGGGGAGATAGCTCCGAGAAGGTTCACAAGTACAGGCTGGGCAGCATGGAGGGGCCTCAACTCCCTGCGCAAAAGGCCCAGTCTTCCAAACATTTCTGTCTGCTTCACTGTCAGAACTTCAGGGTGAAGGGCCGCAGGGGTGGGGTGGAGGGGAGGCTGCTACCTTTGTCAGGAGTGAGGACCCTGACCACTCTCCCTAACCCACTACACACCCAGAGCCACAATGAAAGGGAAAGGACAGGTCTCCAGCACCCTCTCTAAGGCAACCCCCCACCCACCACCAGGATACCAGCCACCCAGATGCTACTCTAATATCCCGCCCCCCCCCCCCGAGCAGGTCCCAGAACCTGCAGCCCTACTGCCAGCCTCCCCTGCAAACTGCACCCATGCCCAACACCCGGGGACAGTCGTGAGCAGGGGGCCCAGCAGCGAGGCAGTCTGGGGCTGAGCGTGGAGGAGTCCCCACAGAGAGTCTGGCCCATGGTATTCTCCTGGCCTTTGAGATGGGAACGTGTACAAGGCCTTCAAAACATGCACCTCCTCTCCTTCCAGGCAAAAAACCAGGAAGCCTGGCCCGAGTTAGCCTCTTTCACCTGAGCCAGGAGAGCACTGGGCACACAGCTGAGTCCCTCACCAAGCCTACGGATTCCCACTACAATGAAGAGTCTGGACAACATCCTCACAGGCAGCTCTGCCATTTATTTACAGTTTTGGTGTTACACTCATGCATGAGCTGCCTGGGTTCAAATCCTGACCCTGCCACTTCCTGGTTGTGTAACTTTAAAACAAGTCACTAGCATCTCTGTGCCTCGGTTTCTTTTTTTTTTTTTTTTTTTTTTTTTTACGATTTTATTTATTTATTCATGAGAGACATAGAGAGAGAGGCAGAGAGAGAAGCAGGGCCCCCATGAGGAGCCCAATGCAGGGCTCAATCGCTCAACCGCTGAGCCACCCAGGCATCCCTGTGCCTCAGATTCTATATGTGAAAAGCACCAAAAAGGAGGGATGGCTCCCAGAAGTTTGTAAATGGGATGGATCTTTCCATTAACCAGGACAATGAGATCTGTCAGGTGACAGGAAGGCCCAAATGTCCTATTACACCAATAGGGTCTAGGGCCATCACAAACAACTAATTATATTGAGTGGTTCTCTGCAATCCCGAGTGTCTGTCACCAGAAATAAATCTGACTAAACTGCCCAAGCATTTACAATGAGTGTATGTCAACAGACTAACTGTTTCCCACCTCAGGGCCACCCCTAGACCCTCCTCCTACTGCATCCCCCAGCCCACGCCAGAGCTGCCATGTTGGAGGGAAGCCCAACCTGTCCTGAACCCGGCCTGGAGAGGTGGGAGGTTCCAATGACACTACAACCAGAGAGTTTTAAGAAGATGAGTCCCCTCAGCCCCACATCAGGCTTGGGGACCAGAGCAAGGGAGGCAAAGCTCAGTTTAGTTAAGTTGGTTCACTATGAGTTCACATTTAGGGCTCACAATTATCCTGGTGGCTGCCACTTGGAGACCACATTCCAAAGGACTTGAGGGAAGTGAGAAGAAACATTGAAGGGAAGATCAGCTGAAGCCAGCTGGTGGAGGCCTTTCTGTGACCTGGGCAATGTTGTTGCTGTTGTTTTTAAATATGAATTGTCCAGGGACACCTGGGTGGCTCAGTGGTTGAGCGTCTGCCTTCGGCTCAGGGTATGATCTTGGGGTCCTGGGATCAAGTCCCACATGAGGCTCCCCACAGGGGGCCTGCTTCTCCCTCTGCCTGTGTCTGTGCCTCTATGTCTCTCATGAATAAATAAATAAAATCTTTAAAAGTAAATAAATTATATATACATAATATATACATATATAAATATGTGTGTGTGCGTGGATATATATATATCCAAAATGAGATACCCCTTCACATTTAGGAAGGGTAAAATAATTTTTTTTTTAATTTTTAAAAAGGAAAATAACAACCGTTGGTGAGAATATGGAGAAACTGGAACTCCCACACGTTACTGGTGGGAGCATGAACTGGTGCAGCTGCTGTGGGAAAGTCTGGCAGATCCACAAAAAGTTACACAGAGAGTTACTACATGACCCAGCAATTCTGCTCCTAGGTGTATGCCCTCCCCCCAAAGCTGAAAATGAGTCTTCAAGCAAAAACTGGTGCACAGAAGTTCACAGCAGCATATTCTCAACAGCTGAAAGTGGGAAGCAACCCAAACACCCATTAACAGATGAACAGATAAGGAAGAATGTGGTCTATCCATCCAGTAGAACATTATTCAGTCATCAGAAAGAATGTAGGGCTGGTACAAGCTACGATTTGGATAAACCTTGAAAATATCAGGCTACATTGCTTCTCGGCCTTTTAGCTAAGATCAAGTGAAAATATCAGGCTACACAAGGGGTGCGTGGGTAGCTCAGTTGGTTGGGCATCCAACTCTTGGCTTCTACTCCGGTCATGATCTTGGGATCCTGGGATCAAGCCCTGCATTGGGCTTCCTGCTCAGTGGGGTGTCCACTTCTCTGCCTCCCCCTCTGCCCCTCCCCTCATTTGTGCTCTCATTCTTTCTCTCTCTAAAATAAATAAAATCGTTAAAGAAAATATTAGGTTACATGAAAGAAGCTGATCAATAAAGACTACATATCCTATGATTCCAATTATAGAGAAAGTAGATTAGTGGTTGCTTAAGGGCTGGGAGTGATGGAAAGATAGGTGATACCTAAGGGGTACAGAGCTTCTTCTTGAGGTCATGAAAATGGTCTCAGTTGACCTCAGTAGTGGTGATACACATCTCTGAATATACTCAAACCACTGAATTGCGCACTTCACACGAATGCACTCTATGCTATAGAAATTGTATCTCAATGAGGCCACCTTAAAAAGATATGAGTTGCTACATTTCTTGAATCTGATGATTTCATACAAAAATCCAGCTTTCTGGTCTCTCTGAAAACCTCAGAGGATCTGGCAGTTCTGATGCAGGTGCCCAGGCACAGTCAGCCGGTGCTGAGGGACTACTGCCCCTGTAGCAAGGCCTGTGTCGCAGTTCACCACAGCCTCTGCCCAGCCTACTGCCTCATCTGTGCCATGGGCCAGCCTCGGGACACGCAGGACCTCTACGGGGCTGTCACTAAAGACTTTCCCATCTCTGAGGCATTCAAACCTACGAACTCCCCTGAAATCACACGTAAAATGTTCCCACTGGATGCTCAAAGGCATCTGTGGCTCAAAACAGGTTCAGAAGGGACGCCTGGGTGGCTCAACTATTGAGCGTCTGCCTTCAGTTCAGGGCATGATCCCAAAGTCCCGGGATCGAGTGCTCATATTGGGCTCCCTGCATGGAGCCTGCTTCTCCCCCTGCCTGTGTCTCTGCCTCTCTCTGTGTCTCTCATGAATAAATAAATAAAATCTTAAAAAAAAAAAAAAAAGGTTCAGAATTACACTTAAATTATTCCCTTATAAGGTATTGTACTCCTTGTGCCCCTCTCATGAGTGAGAAAAAATAGGATCCAGAGGGGAATGATTTAAAACCCCACACCTGGGGATCCCTGGGTGGCTCAGTGATTTAGTGCCTGCCTTCAGCCCAGGGCTTGATCCTGGAGACCTGGGATCAAGTCCTGTATTGGGCTCCCTGCATGGAGCCTGCTTCTCCCTCTGCCTGTGTCTCTGCCTCTGTGTGTGTGTGTGTATGTGTGTGTCTCATGAATAAATAAATAAAATCGTAAAAAATAAATAAATAAATAAATAAATAAATAAATAAATAAATAAATAAATAAAACCCCACCCCTACTACATGCCCCATACCGAGGCTCTGAATGCAGTGCTCCGTCCTGGGGCTCCACTATCAGGAGCTGAGAGGCAGGAGTAGGCCGGCACTCCCTCCTCCAGTAAGCCCTGGCCAGGCCGGAGAATACTGCTGTGAGCTGATCTTCCCGGCAGGCCAGGCCAGGCTCTCCATCACTGTCAGGGCCCTGACACGAGGGCATCGACAGAGCAGGCCAGGTTGTTTCTGGGGGTGGTGACCACAGGGTCCCCACGGGCAGGGGAGGCCGGAGGAGGCCAGAGGTGAGCAAAGAGCACACTGTGCATCCTGCTTCTTTATTGGAGCTCTCCATCACGCTCCCACAGCCAGGGCGAAGCAGGCGAGGGGGAAGGGCACCGTGAAAAGCTTGTAGCCCGGCTGCCCGGGCCCCCACGGAAGAGGAGCTGCCCCGTGCCCCACAGCTCTGCACTCCTCCTGGTAAAACGCTCTCAGCCCACCCTGCCCACCTCACCCTGAATTCCTTTGACCCGATGAGCCAAAGAGCCGCTATGGCCTATACCGCCAGAGACCGTCCTGAAGCCCCCAGGATGCCACACCGTCAGGTTCTGCTTCATTGCTCACCTCCAGTGCCAGGCAGTGCAAAGCTTAAACCATAGGTTCTGGCTGCAGGAGGACTTGGGTTCGAGCTCCTTCTCCCCAGCTTGCTGGCCGGGGTCCGTGGATCTGCTACTGTACAGCTCTGAACCTCCTTACCCCATCGGCCAATGAATGCAATTCTCAGCAGCAGTGCCAAGGGCGGCTTGGGGAGGCTCTGCTCCCCCATAATCTTCCCTGGCACCTGCCCCCATTCTCTGATGCAGCCAAGTGACATTTTCTCAGCTTAATGAAAAGCGTTATACTAAAGCGGCTTTAACCAGCCCTCTGGTCCTGTACCCCACCAGATGGCTGCCCCAAAACCAACCTATGGAGAAACTCTGGAGCTGCTGCTGGAAACAGCACCCACCTCATAGGGTTGTCGTGATGGCTCAATGAGCTGCTGCTGGTGAAGTGTTTGCTCCACGCCTGGCACGTGCCAAGTCAATGCTCAAAACATGTGACATCACCCACATCTAGGGCTGCCTCCCAAGCTGACTTTGTCCTGTCACCCAGGATTTGCCTCATCTCACAAGTCCCATGCTCAGGCACTACAAGCTGATTTTCAGAGCCCCAGCCCAACAAAATTGGGAAGGAGAATTTATCACATGCACATGCTGTAAAAAAATCATCAAAAATGGGCCAAAGAAAACAAAACAATCCATCGCTTGGCTGTGGATTATCCAAAGCCCAGGACGCTCTGGCCCCCCCTTCCCCATCTCTGAGCAGACAATCCAAAGCTGACTGGCACCACGGAGTCCCAGAGGACCAGAGGAGACTCACAAAGAGTCATGTACCTCTTCCTACACACGCGTACGGGGCATGCTCAGCTCTTGGCTGGAAAGTGACAAATCCCACAAGCTCCGCTCGGCCCAACTGCCCCAGAGAGGCCCTACGGCTGGCCATTCCGCTATGGCATCAGATAACTGCAGACCAGCAGGGCCCCCACACAGCCCCTTGGCATCGCAGACCGAGGGACAGTTCACAGCCTTAGAGATGCAGCCTGGGCACCTGATGCCCCCCGTGAAGAGCTGTCCACCCACCACAACCAGTGCCACCGCCCTCCTTGCACCCCCCTGCTGCTCCTGTCTGTTCTCGCTGCCCCTGGCACCATGGAGAAAGCAGCAAGGCGGCAGGACCTTAACTGGACACCACGCTGGGCACTTTCCTGGTTCGGGGGTTGGGAGCACAGTGGGGATCCTTTTCAGAGATGTCAGAAACCTGAATGCATGCACCCCACATGGATTAGGATCCCCGGATAAGACATGGAGCTTTCTGATCTCACTGTGTTTCCACCAACCACAGGGAGTGCATCTCCACTGCACAGTAAGAAACAGGACAGGAGCTATACAGTCGCTTCCTCCAACCTACCCAATATGGACCCCAAGATCTATCCTTACCCTGAACTCTTTTGAATATTTGAGCACCACCCCTCTCCTTCTGGCTTCAGACAACACCTCTCCCATGGAGGAAGCCCCTGTCACCCCACCCCCTAGGCACCTGTAGATACAACAGTGCCCAAACCTGAGTCAGCCTGGACCCAATGAGGACCCTTCAGACTCTCCAAGCAGCATCCCATTCTTGCTGGAAAGAGCACAGGATAAGAGCACAGGATAAGGCACAGGATAAGTCCAAGAACCTAGGCTCTATCCAGTGCCAGCTCTCCACTCCTTTCTGTGCAAATTTCGGTCATTTGCAAACCATCTTTATGATTTTCGCTTGAACCCAAGCATTATGCACTATCACTTACAACTGTCAACACAATTTTCTCACTTAAATGACTTTAGCATCATCGTAAGTCACAAACAGCTATAAAATCACAAATCCAATGTATAACCATTTGAGTGTTAAATGTTCATATGCCTAACTCACACCACATTTCTGGAACTATCAACCCGGAGCAAAGTTCCCTCTGTGCCTCAGATTCCCCAGCTAGAAGACAAGGAGGTTGGACTAAATGGTTCCCTCAGAGTCTCCTCAGGCCCAAGATTCCTCGAGATCAACCTGGCTCCAGTTCCCCCAGGAATCCAGAATGAGCTGGTCAGGATCCTGGAACATGGATGAGGCAGGAGAGGCTGCACCTGCTGGATGGGGAGCCAAGACCATTGCCAAGAGAGGTGCTGGCTGGATTTCCGAGCAAACAGGAGAGTCATACTCTCCACTCAGGGGCTCCCAAAGACCCCAAAACCAGTTCTACTCCCAAGCTCCATAGGCAGCTCCAAATTACAGGACTTTACAGTTAGAAAAACTTTATCCATTCACTTCTTTTTATAGCTGGGGAAACTGAGTCGTGGAGGAGTTTCTGCAAGGACAGAAAAGAGCTGAAAACCCAAGTCCCCTGACTGCCAAGTCACCCACCTCACCCAATGGGGGCCACACACTCCGCAAGTCTGAACTTCCCCTATTTACCTCCCCCTAGAGGCATGGGCTTGGGTTGCCGGCCTCGGAGTACAAAGTAGCCCCTTCTGGGAGGGGAAGTCTGGGGACTGTGATTTCAATTGGAATTTAAACATCCTATTAAAGAGGTTTTATGCAATTAGACTGGAATGAATGTACAGTGAGGCCCACGGCAGGGAGCTTCAAAGTGCGTGTAGTGGGGGTATCGTGGCCCATCTGAATGCGCCCACAAGAAGGAAACGTGGTCCCCCAGGAGAATAGGGCATATTAGTCTCCGTATGTAATAGATTTTATTGACCATATGGAACTGATATAAAAATCATGTTGCACGGGGTAGTCTGGCCTGGAGACAGGAATGTGACATGAAAAATATGATTTCCATAACCAGCTGGGTGGTTCCTAAGTTCCTGAGCCCACCCCCCCAGGACCCCCAGCAACTCCCTCAGCAGCCCCTCATCGGGCATTTACCTGATGCCGTCACGGAGGAATCCCAGGCCAGCGAGAAGTCCGAGGCCTCCCCCTCTTCAACTGAAAGAGAGAACAGAGATGGGCCTGTGAGTTTTGAAGCTGTAAAAACAAGCCATCAGGGTGGGGAACAGGACACGGAAGAAGGATCATTTGTGGGGGTCCTTATAATGCCCACGACCAGGAGCAACAGGGTAAAGCCTACAAAGAGGCCTTTATTGGTTTGACCGAGATGTTAAATAATCAGAATAAAACCTGAGCAGCGACTAAGTGCTAGATCAGTATGCTTTCCCCACCGCTGTGTCTGTAGTAGACATCACGAATCAATCACAGCACTGCCTAGAGCCAGATGCACCATCAGGATCTTTCTACACCATGCTACAGCCGATCACTAGCTATCATCAGAGATTCTGCTTGAAACGAAGCCATTTACCACTCGCAGGAAGAGAGCAGAGACTCAGACCCTCTCCCTGATCCTACAGACATTATCCTCCACCAAGAGCCCCTTTAAGCCACCACTGAATTGTGAGAGCTTGTTTGTGAAACAGATAAGATCACTCTCAGGGGTTGGAGAGGCATGGATGGCGTGCTGTTGCACACACTGAGAGACCTGGCCCACAGACAGACCTCAGCATATGCTAAGGTCCTGTGGTCAGTAGTCATGGGGTGGTAACATTAGAAAGTAAATCACCTCTCCACTCCCCTGCTGAACTCACAAAACGAGGCTGGGTATGGATGGGGCGCCTCCACCACCCTGTACCCCAGCATGTGAAACCAGGCTGGTGGAGATAGAGGCCAAGTGCTATGAGAACACAGAAGAAACTCTATTCGGCATAATAAAGCTCTTGTCCTGGAATTAATCCCAGTCTGGGGCATGTAATAATATTAGAGCTGGGTTATGGACTCTGTAAAATGGAACTTTGTTTAAGCCAAAAATGTGCATACACAGTATTTTTCAGATTTAACGGTCTCTGAAGTTCCACACATGTGCACACTGAAGCTACCAGGTCCCGCCCAGTTCCCTGCATGCCGTCATTGTCCTGCGTGGGCACACAGTGTGAGCCAGGCATCGTGCTTCCCAGGCTGCATATACTCCTCATCCTCAGACTCCCAGAGAGGCCAGTGACGTCCCTGAGGTCTTACACAGCTACAGGGAGTACATACAAAGTTTGGGCTAAAACCCACAAGTGTGTCTGGAAGGCAGACCGGTGCATACTGAAACCACTGTCTACAGGGACACAGAGGATGCTGTCGGGATTCTAGCAACCCGGGACTGACAAGCAGCACCCCCAACCCGCCCCACGGAAGGCAGGTACACAGTGCGCTGGGCGGCCGAGCAAGGAGCAAGCAGGGCAGGCGACAGTCATACACTAGATTCGAATCCTGATTCTGCCTCTAGCTCTACGATCAGGAGCAAATTACTGAACCTCTAGGCTCCAGTTTTGCCATCTCAAAATTAGATAATAAAGGTGCCTAAGCCATACGATGGCAAGGAGGATTGCGTGGGGCAATGGAGTCATCTGGCGCAGGGGCTCAAGCAGGTCTGGGGGGTTCAGGAGCCGGGGCTGGAAGAGCGCTGGGAATCCACAGGGCCGGCTCTGCATGGCCCTCCCCTTCATCACATACCTGTCCCGGGTCCCGCTTCCCAGCCAGAGCCTCGCAGACGGCGCCCAAGGGGGGGACGTCCCCCGACAAGGAGCGACAGGCCAAAGTCTTTCCCAAGTTTGTGTCCTGAGAGCAGAAACTCAGAATCCAGACAATAAAAGGCAGAGGCCACCTGGGGCAGGGCCGAAGCGCTCCTTTTACTCAGCGAGTGGGTTTTCAAACATGCAGCTTTGTAAATATGAATCAAGACCTCGCACCAAAAAAACTGCTATTACCCACTAAGCTGACTCCAAGCAGACAGTCCCCAAAACACATGTGGATGGGGCCTCCAGCGATCCGAAGCCAGCCGTGCGGGAGAGGAGCTGCTGCGGACAGCACCCACTGCCACCCCTGAAAATCCCTTCCCGTCACATTCCACCGTTTACTTACTTTAAGTTATAGGTATTTTGCTTCCATTAAGGAGCCATTCCTAGTTTGTAAGGTCACCATGCGGCAATTCTATGGGTCACCTTCAGCAAGATCGGCCTGGGTCCCTACGGGTACCATGTCAATCACGGGTACCATGACATGAATGCACGACCTCAATCCTCCCTCTGTCCATAGTTTACTCCTGATATCAGCACAAGCAGTCCCACTCTGGGCCCACCCCATGTGGTTTGGTTGAGAAGCGACCTTCCAGATCACTGCACTGGGGGGTGGCTCCCAAATGCCAAATCCTTCCCTCCCCAAGATCTGGCCTCGGCCATCATGGGAAGGCCATGAAGACATCTCCCATTCTGGAGTTCTTGGGGGGATTCCAGACTCTCTTGCCCAGTACAAGAAGCCTGCAGAGGTGGGAAGAGGAGGGCGAGCTGATGCCGGCATTCACCCCACTAATGTCCTATCTCCACATTTTGTTCATCGAAGGTCTCAACACACCATCCTCTATACATTCCTAATGAGAAAAGGCCATGCTCGATGCCACCCCTGCTGCCACCACCACGAGGCTCTGCGCTCCCTGACACCAAGAATGTACAGAGGCTCTCCTTTCCTCCGGCCGGACCCTCACTCTTCTGTCCAGACTGGTCTCTTCGATAGCTAGATACCTGGCAGGGGCAGCAGGCACGGGGGAAGGAAGGCCTTCCCGACAGCCCAAGCCAGGCACCGGCCGGAGGACCCTGAGTCCACACTGGCCGCAGGCACTCCCTGGGCACCTGAGCCATCCCCAGGTATGATAGACACCAAGGGACAAGCATCTCAGAGAAAACTCTATCAGCACAGTGGCTGGTACGGATAACACCCAAAGGGGCTGCCCAGCCAGCCAGGGGAGTTAGGTGCTTTCTGGAGATTTCCCCAGACTCTTCCTCTAACTTTTTCTTTCATTTTTTTTTTAATCTAACTTTTTCATGTAAAGGTGTTTGGCCCCACTGAGGCAATCTCAAGGGGACCACAGGGACGTCAGCTCCTATGGATGAGGGCAATTTGTGAGTGCGAGGTGGTGCACAAGGCTGGCATGCACACAGAGGGAAGGAGTGTGGGCACAAGTGTGTAAGCGTGGGGAGAGGACACGGGGAGTAGGAACACACAGGGTTGGGGTGCAGCAGCGAGCATGTACACACATGGGGGGTGTGGGGCCTACATTCACACTGGAGAGAGCACAGAGTGTATTAACCACGGTTTTTAGGGTGTGTTAAGTAGGATTCTGAAGCTCTATCAGGGCTGCAGACAGATCAGCACTCTGTGTTCTCTCTCTGCTCTGGGATCACAGGTGGTGGTCATCTGATCGCCCTATGGGAGTATACAGCTCATGAGCCTCAACAGACCCTGTCTCCCCAGCTCAGCAGGGCTTGTAAGTGACGACAACTGCCCTACTCTGGAAGTGCCTGTAGCTTAACCCTGTGCACCAGGATGGCCTTGCCATCAGTGACATGCCAGCCAGACCCCAAAGACTGCTGGGCCTCTGGACTTTGGAAATCCAGAAGCATGGGGCAAGTGGCGCTAGATGGGCTCCTGTGTAAGCCACCTCCCCAGGGCCGCTTGCTCCAGGGAGGCTGGTGGGTCAGACAGGACCTGTGTTGGCAGACAAGGTGCAGGTCAGAGGCAGGAAAGCTCAGGCACAGGTGTGACAGCAGACGGTGTCTGGAGGTGAATGAGAGAGATGAACAGAAGCAAGCACTGCCCGAGGGCCAGAGGAAGCCCCCAGGGAGGCCAGCAGGGCCCAGGAAGCCCCTTCCCTCCTCCAAAATCCACACACCAGTGCAGGCGCTCAGTGAAGGATGTGAGAAGGCCCTGCCCCTGGATGTAAGCCTCCAGACATGGGTACAGACAGGTATTTTTCTGGGAAAAGCATCCATGGTTTTCAATGAAAAGATCTAAGAACACCTCGACCACCCCCTGCCTGCCAAAGAAAGGTTTAAGAACCACTAATTTTTTTTTAAGATTTTATTTATTTATTTGACAGAGAGAGAGCAAGAAAGCACATGGAGGGGGAGCAGCAGAGGGAGTGGCAGAGGGAGCAGGGGAAGCAGACTCCTCGCTGAGCAGGGAGCCTGATGTGGGGCTTGATTCCGGAACCCAGAGGTCATGACCTGAGCCAAAAACAGACACTTAACAGACTGAGCCACCCGCGTACCCCAAGAACCACGAAATCAATGGCTTTTATTTTGAGAGGATTCTCAGCTGGCCCCACCTCTGGCTGGTGTTCCCAAAATCTTAGGGGACCTCCCTGCACTGTCCTTGGCCCCAGTGATCATCCCACTCTTAGGGAAAGGCTGGCGCACACTGGCCTAACAGAGGCTGCCTAGAGGCATCCCTGTCCCAGTGGAGGTGGTGAACCAAGCAAGGGGCACATGGCTGCCTCTCCTGGGCCCATCTTTAAAGAAACCCTCTCACGGGCAGCCCTGGTGGCTCAGTGGTTTAGTGCCGCCTTCAGCCCAGGGCGTGATCCTGGAGACCCGGGATCGAGTCCCACATCGGGCTCCCCGAATGGAGCCTGCTCCTCCCTCTGCCTGTGTCTCTGCCTCTCTCTCTCTCTCTTTGTGTCTCTCATGAATAAATAAATAAAATCTTCAAAAAAAAAAAAAAAAAGAAAGAAAGAAACCCTCTCACTTATACCAAGCCAGGGCCAAGGAAGGTAAAGGAGATACCTAGAGCCCAGATTCTCATTGACAAGCATGGAAGGGAGTGTCACTATTCCTGACTAAACAATCTCAAGGAGTTGAAAAAGTATAAAGCAAGGAGGGCTGTTGAGTATAGCTGTACGGGTTGTGCACTGCACAAGGGGCCCAGCAGAGGTAGTGAGAGAGAGTTGAAATTTAGCCCACAGCATGGGGTGGTGCAGGGCTATGAATGCCTAGAGCGAGATGTACCCATTCTTTTGCACAAAGGGCATAGCCAGGCTTTTTTCTCAACTTAGACAGACATGCTGTAAAATGCAGCCCATGACCATCTCTAGCATCAGACCTCAGGACAAAATGACCAGGGTCAAGTGCAAAAAAAAAAAAAAAAAAAAACAAGCACTATGCTGTCCGGAGTCCTCTCAGGAGCCATGAGCTCCAGGCAGTGGGTTGAGTCTGGGGGTGGGGGGTAGTGACGGCATGGGAAATAGCAAAGGCTCTCTGCAGCTAAAGCTAAAACTACCCAAGACCCCCCCATGGCAGTCCCCTGGGCACCAAGCTCAGACCCTCAGAGAAGCTGAGATCCCATAACAAGGTCACATCACAGACCCGTTTATTTCACTCTCACGATTCCCTGACCACCAGCCAGAATGGGAATAAACTAACAATTGAAGCGGCTCAGTTAGGACCCCCTGCCCTTTCCCCCAGTGAGCGCAGCCCGAGAGCAAGGGCAAGGCCTCTGTGTCCCGTCTCATCGGTTGGTCTGCACCTCACCCCTGGGAGGGTAGATCTAGGATTTAAAGAAATCTATTTTTTGGACCACATGGCTCCTCCCCAGAAGCCTTCTTCCACCTGGTCTCTTGCTTAAAACAAACGGCAGAATGTTCCAGTGTAGGAGGCAAAGCTGTTTCACAGACCCATCAAGAGAGTGTGGGTGGGTCTCCAAGTGGGCAGCCTTCAAACCAATGTTTACAGCAATCTTAGCAATGCTTGACTTTCCCCCTTCAACACTGGCTTTGGAACAAGCACCTATGAAAAGATGCAACTTGCCTGAGAATTATTCATCGATTGTTCCCCCGGCCTATCCTGGGCAGAGGGGGGTCAGAAGCCTGGACCTCACTCTGCCATTGCCTTCCTTCTCTTTCTCTGCCTCGCTTAGCTAGCAAACAGTGGGAACAGAAGGACACCCCGCAATAGTCCAAAAACTCAGGAAAAGAAGTTGGTCCATCCTTACAGGGAAGGTTAACCTTCCAGAAGTCACCCAAAAGAGTTTGTCTGGTGGGACAGACCAACTAGATGAGGGTACCCGGAGACAAGCTGTAAGACAAAGGAGTTCCGGGGTGCCTGGGTGGCTCAGTTGGTTAAGTGTCTACTTTTAGCTCAGGTCATGATCCCGGGGTCCTGGGATCAGGGCCCACACTGGGCTCCCTGCTCAGCGGGGAGCCTGCTCCTCCCTCTCCTTCTGCCTGCCGCTCTCCCTGCTTGTGATCGCTGGCTTTCCCTCTCTCTCTGTTAAATAAGTAAATAAAATCATTTTTTAAAAAATGGAGGCGTTCAAGTAGCAGGTCCTCAAATAGGGCTCCGTGGGACTAGCCTCCAGCTCTGCCACATTCAGGCCAATAGATCTGGGGGCAAAATGCTTAATCCACTCTGACTTTCAGTTTCCTCCTCTGTGAAATGGGCATACTAACCAGCAGCATACTAACCAGCTCCCTGACAGGAGTGACCAGAGGACTGAATGAGCCGGTATGCCTAACGCACACAGCCCAAGGTAAACACGCAATCCATGCCAGCATTCCCTCCCCCAGATTCCCAGGTGACCGTGAAGATCTCACTGTACTTGTGAAGACAGGAGGGCTCAAAAGGTGAGATCAGTTTTCCCATTAGATTCACCCACCCCACCCCCAGGAAGGGCCCAGTCGCAGCCCTGTGTCCTTAGGCATCACTGCCTCCTAGCCCCAGCCACGGTGCATGTGGAACCATCTGGTGGCCACAGCCAAGAGCTCAGGTTGGCTCATCTCCCCTCCCTTCCGAACTGTCCCATCATCACCCCACAACCACACACCCCAAAAGTGGAGGACCGGGAGACATCTGTGGATGGAACAGGAGCGCCAATCCCAGCACTCTTCCCTAAAAAATGAAAATGATGACAATGATGTGAAAAATAGGGTGACGGATGTGACATACTTCAAATGTGCTGTTAAGTGTGAGAGCAGTGGTTTCTCACTAGACCAGAGATGGAATACATGTGGCAAAGCTGGCCCAGCTCCCTGATCCCACACCCATGGCAGACATTGCTAATCGATCAGGGCTCTCTTCCTCACCAGGCATGGATGCAACTTTAAAATCCTCAAAGAAGTGGATGAAAATCTATTGGCCTTCTCCATCCTGGTCCATACAGCTTCCCCTTCCTCAAGGATCTATGCATGGCACACACATACTGAGCACATTTGCACACACACCTTCCACTACCCTTGGGTATGTGTCCACCTAGAACAGATCTAGGTCACAGCAAGGACTGCCCTCCCCTGGAGAAAGGCAACCCTCACTGAGCCAGGGTGACACCAGGCACCATGCCACACATCCCACCTTCTGGTTCTCACTTCATCCTCCAGCCTCCCTCTGAGAAAGTCTTCAAAATCCCCACTTTTTTGATGAGGCAATGGGGCCCTGAGGAGCTAGAGCATCTGTCCAGAAGCCAGCTTGTGGACTCACAAGGCCAGTGGGGACGTTTCCAAGTGTGGCTTTAGCTCAGAGACGTGAACATCCAGCTTCTTACCCCTCACCCTGCCTGCTCCATCCCAGCCACGGGGCAGGAAAAGAAGAGGAAATCGAATATCTCGGAGACACCCAACATGTCCACTTTCGTGGATAATGGAATCAGGAATGGAGAAGCAAAGACAGTATCGCAAAGGCCAGGCATCCAAGTGAATTAAAACAGCTCTTTTCTTATCTACTGAAAGAGTATTTCGAAGCTCTGTCGGAGGGGGAGCAAGGCCCAGGGAGTCAGCAGCCCCCGGGGACTGGTGAGGGGCCACAGCCTGCCCTTCTGTGCCCGTCCCAAGTGGGTGCACCAGAGGGCTTTTACGGGTGCTCCCTCAGCTGCTCCCTCAAAGTTAAGCCTTTACTTACCCACTTCACAGAAGGGGAAATAAAGTCCCAAAGACAAGAAATAGCTCATCTAATGGGCAGTGGAGATGACAAAAGCTAGGGTGTCTGCCCAACTCAGCAGGGCACCCTAGCTTCCAGGCCCTCGAGTCCACATATACAAAGCTTCCCATGTGAGGTGCCCCAGGGCTTTCACCAGGCGCCAAGTTCTGTAGCTTCTCTGACTGTAGACTCCAGACCACCAATGGCCATGTCACCTGGCAGGCTTGTTAGAAATGCAGACTCCCGTGGCACCTGGGTGGCTCAGTCGGTTGAGCTTCTGACTCCTGGTTTCAATTCAGGTCGCAATCTCACGGTCATGAGATCAGGCTCCACGCTCAGCACAGAGTCTGATTGAGCTTCTCTCCTCTTGAGCTCCCTCTACCCCTCTCCCTGCGCGCGCGCTCTCTCTCTCTCTCATAGATAGATAGGTAGATAGATAGATGATAGATAGATAGATAGATAGATAGATAGATAGATAGATAGATAGATAAACTTTCAAAAAAAAAAAGAAATGCAGGCTCTTAAAAGCAGAATCTCAGGGCGGGGGGGGGGGGGTGGTCAGCAGCTGATTCTCATGCATGCTAGAGCTTGAGAACCATACAATCCTGCGAGTACTTTTGTGAACCCCATTTTACAGAAGAGAAAACTAAGACCAAGCAACTTGCCCACGGTCGCAGAGCTGGGCCAGCATGAAGCTGACTGAGATTCTTAGCCCCTTTGTATCACTTCAACAACCAGAAGCTCTAGCTCCAGACTGAGTGGGGTCAACCAACAAAAGGAAGACTCTGATCCTCTCCGCAGTAATTCAAATTTATGGAGGATTCCTTACGTTCCTTCCTGTGCCAGCACCAGGGGAATCTAGGAAAAGAATTCAGACTTTGGGCTCGCCCAATGCACACAGAGTCCTTGGGGCGTCAAGGGGACACCATGTGGGACAGTGGTGTATTGGCCAATGTTTAACAGGTGGTTTGGGGAGAATGGACACTGGCCTGTAGTATTTCTTTCTGTAGTGTAAATACTCCCACCAATGGGCCAACCTCAAGGTCCTGAACAGGGCACTGCTGAACATGGATTTGGGAAAAGACATGCTCGGTTAGCATAGGACATGGATCAAGGGACCCACCATGGGAGGTACAGGAGGGGTAGGGAAGGAAGGGCAGCGGCCGGAGGATGGAGCCAGCCCTGGAAGCCACGGGAGCCCACGGCTCATGCCACTGCTCCTCCCCGGCTCACCCCACCGCCTTCACCCTGCCCGGGCTCTGCCTCTTAGGGGCCCATGCATGTCAGAAATCCAGAACTCACTGAGTTGCCTTTTTCTTACTGCTTCCTAGATTAAGCTTCTTATTCTTTTTTTTTTTAAGATTTTTTTTATTTATTTATTCACAAGAGACACAGAGAGAGAGAGAGGCAGAGACACAGGCAGAGGGAGAAGCAGGCTCCATGCACCGGGAGCCTGACGTGGGACTCGATCCCGGATCTCCAGGATCACGCCCTGGGCCAAAGGCAGGCACTAAACCGCTGAGCCACCCAGGGATCCCCAAGCATCTTTTTCTTTTTATAAAAGTCTCTGACATAAGCAATCCATGTGCAACGCACAAAACTAGCAAATACATGTGAGTTAAAATTGAGAAAGGAAAAGTACAGCTTTCTGGGTATTAAATACATTGTTATAGCCTTCCAGAAAGCTGTAACAACATGTATCACTGAACACCACAACGGTTCCGGAACCGCTTTTCTAACTCAGCCAGTTACCACGATCAACAGCTTTTCCCATAGAAAAGGGGCACAGCCCCTGTCAGCACTGCCGGCGGCCCCGTCCTAGGAGGCTCCGGGGCGAGGCGACCCGGGGCCCGGGCGCTGGGCACCCAGGCTCCTCCCAGCTGTTGTCCACTGTAAGAGAAGCCGTTGCAGAGCACCTCCACACCCTGCACCCAGGGCCACGAGCCGGGTCAGTGATTTTTCTCAGAATGAGTTCCCCGAAGCAGGATTGTTGGGACAATGACTTTGCGGATTTTTAAGACACACATCCGATGCATATTTGGTCTTTTTCCTCCTTTACGAAGCACTGAGCACCTCAAGTGACCTAGGACTCTGAGCCCGGTACTGGGAGAAAGAGGAGAAAGGCACTTTGACTTTGATCTTCGACCCACAGACTGTGGACTCTCCGGTGATGTGTTGTCGAGGCAGGACCCCGGGGCGGGGGGGGTCCCTACAAGCTGAACAACTAAGTTAGGGTATGATGGAGGATGGGGAATGAATCCCAATCTCAGAGTGAGGCAGAAACAGGTAGGACCTGTAAAAGAGAGGTGGGAGCTGGGGAAGGTGAGCGGCAGGCCCCAGCCCGGAGCTGAGGCCCACAGTCGGGGCCCCAGAGAAGGTTCAGGGCTGGGGGACCAGCCAAGAGCCAGGGTGAGCGGCCACTTTAAATGGGGGATAACATCCTGACTTCCTTTTACACGAACACGCAAATCCCATTTCAGGAAGAAGGATAAAAATCATAAACAAAAAATCTTAGAAGTCTTTGGGTCCCTTTTTTAACGTAAATAAAACGTTTCCTGCTCCTAGATGAAGTTCAGGAAAATTCAATCAAATTGCATTTGCCTGAGCAAGGAAATAGAAATGAGGTGGGGGTAGGGGATCTGAGGCTGCCCCACCCGGCCCAGCCTGGCCCTCCTCTGGGTTCTGACTATGGGGACAACCTGGACACGGGCCCAGGGCTCCAGGCTTCTCGCCCAAACCCTCAGGTCAGCCTGACCACCGGCTGCAGAGCCACCCTTCTCCCCTGGTCAGGAACACCACCCAGAGCTCAGGCTCCCCTCCTCCGGAAATCTCTCCCTGAACAGCCTGGCCCTGCACTTAGATTAGCCCCCGTCTGGTGCAAGCAAAGCAAATGCCCTACAATCAACTCCTGTCCGCCATGGTGTGCTGTGGCCTGGATGAGTTAGGGGGATGAGCTAGGGAACCCGTCTGCACATCACCATCCTGCAAGGCAGCTCTGGTAATAAATGAGAAGCTATCACAATGTATCTGCTCCAGAGCCCCAAACCCAGGAGCCAGGCAAAGGGAAACCAAGACATGTTGTCCTCACTTGTACTCTCAACCAGCCCTTTAGGGAGACCCTCAACATCTCCTCTCCCCCGCCCTCCACTTGACATAAGATGACACACAGTGACACCAGAGACAGCACTCCCACTCTTCATGAAACATGTAATCCTCCCAATGGCTCTGTGAAGGGGCTGGATGATGGCACCCATCTTACAGTTGGGGAAACCAAGGCCTAAATGAATTTTTTTGAGTGAGCTAAATTATGTAAGCGATGGGAGGTCAGGCTCAGATTTGAAGCCAGGTCTACATGGCTCCCAGAGCCCACGCACCTACCACCCAGCCCCACCTGCCCCTCTCAGCCTGTGCTAAACAAACAGCACTTGATAGACTGAGCTTCCCAGCTTCTGAACTGACTCGGGAAAACCTCAGCTGAGGGGGGACGCTTGGGGGTAAATGACTCCTCTTTTTGGAAGCCTCCAGAGCTGGGTCTGTGTGGTCAGTGTTGGATGTGCCAGTCTGGGTAGATCACAAACTCTCCCTTGCCCTGAGACACTACCCAGTCTCAATCCCTCATCTATAAAGCAGGAGTAGGGACACTTGTTTGGCTCAGGCTGAAGAACACATGACTTTTGACCTCAGGGTTGTAAGTTCAAGTCCCACGTTGGGTCTAAAAATAATAAATAGGGACTCCTGGGTGGCTCAGGAGGTTGAGCGTCTGCCTTTGGCTAGGAGGTGATCCCTGGGTCCCGGGATCAAGTTCCGCATTGGGCTCCCTGCAAGGAGCCTGCTTCTCTCCCTGCCTGTGTCTCTGCCTCTCTGTTTCTAATGAATAAATAAATAAAATCTTTAAAATATAAATAAAATAAAATAATAAATAAAAATAATAAATAAAACAAAAATAATAAAGTGGAAATAATAAAGTCCCCATTTGTTTTGAAGGCAAAGTGCAGTAACATACATAAAGAGCTTAGCCCAGAGCGCCTGGGTGGCTCAGTCGATGGAGCATCTGCCTTCAGCTCAGGTCATGATCCCGGGGTCCTAGGATAGAGCCCCGCTTTGAGTTCCCTGCTCAGTGGGAAGCCTGTTTCTCCCCCTCCCTCTGCCACTCCCCCCACTTGTTTTCTCTGGCTCTCTCTATCTCTCTGTCAAATAAATAAAATCTTAAGGAAAAAAAAAAAAAAGAGCTTAGCCCAGTGCCTGGCACACAGTGAGCAACACTAAATAGGATTATTGTGTCTGCACTCCCAATAAATCTGTTCAGGGTTTGGGGGTTTCCTGCAAATTCCCTTTCGGTGCAACTGCCTGCCTGGGCCTTAACACTTGGAGGGCCTCAGGCCTCCCAGGCTGTCCTCCTGTTTAATCCCCTCTCCCTGGGGTTAATCTCCTCGTTCATATATATATTTCATTTCATACAGTCACCCCTGCACGATCTCGTTAACCAGCAACATGCAGCATATAAATGTGGATTTACAACAGGGCCTGGCTCCCACTTCCTGGTTCGGTGGCAACACTGGGTCCTCAGCCACTAGCTGTCCAACCCTGATGGAAGGTGACGAAGCCAAGAACACACACTGCTGTGCATGGAGGGGCCGTAACCATGTCCCATGCCAAGGGGTGGATGGAAGCGGCCCACTGTGTGCGAGGAACCTGAACATGGGAGCTGGAACCAGGGGGTCAGGGAACACAGCCCCTCGCTCAGGAGGGAAAGGGACAGCACCCACCCAGACCTGTCCACTGCTCAAGATGCAAAGGAAGGAGCAGATGAGACCAGAATCCCACTCTCTTGCCTTTTTTCCAATTTTGTTTGAAGAAAAGCACCGTAGAGTAGAAACTATTATTTTTTACAACCCCTTAACAACTTATCCTCTGTGCTAACATACTGTAAATAAATGTCACTACTTTGTTATACATGTGGTTTATCTTAAACACAAGCAAAGAGGAAACTGAGTCTCTTATTAGAAACGGATGTGCACGTACGTGTGCATGTGTGTGTGTGTAAGTGTTTTCATCTGGTTTGGGACATGCAGACCAGCTCTCCGTCTGCTTCTTCATATCAAAAGCCCCAAGCCTTCCACAGGAACAAATGTAATGGCCATTTCCAAACATTTGGTAATTCCACATAGATGTCCCAGGGGTAGGGGCAATCATAATAAATACTTTACAGTCTCAGGAGTCAATACTTTTCATAGGTCTGATTTGGGAGGGGGACATTTCATTGGCACCACGTGTCCCCCAGCTCGGTCCCATCGCCCACCCATGGTGGTGAGAATGCACCTGGGGGCCTTCAAGGGGCCTAGTGTCTCCCCCTGGCAGCTGGCCCCACCAGGGCAGGACTGACACCACCTGCCCCACCTGACGTTCCTGAGACGATGCCCAACAAGGCGGGTGTGGTGGGAGTCTTCCTGGCCATGAGCCCTGAGCAGTCCGGTCCCCAGGGCTGGCAGGGCTCACCCCACCCCCTCCCTCCAGTCCTCCCAGGAGTTTGTCCAGGAGCACACATATCTGTAACTTGAGTTACAGAATGCTTCTCTTTCTTTCTTTTTTTTTTCTTTTTTTCTTTTTTTTTTTTTAATGAGATACACACAGGGAGATAAGCTGAGACACAGGCAGAGGGAGAAGCAGGCTCCCTGCAGGGAGCCTGATGTGGAACTCGATCCCAGGACCCCAGGATCACGCCCTGAGTCGAAGGCTCAACCAACCACTGAGCCACCCAGCCGTCCCAAGAATGCTTTTCTTTACCTCAGCTCCCCTCCTACCTCCTTGGCTTACATGCCTTCGCGTCGCGCCTCCGAAGGACACTCCATGTGAAATCACACACCTAGTGTGCTACTCACAATTTTCCTAACAGATATTAGAAGAAGCATGGCAAGTAACATTTGCCTAATAGACAGTAGAATAAACCTGTAAGTATGGGGGAGGGGACTCTCGTTCGCCTATGGGCCATCTGAACCACGGCAGGATCTGGGAATGTGGAATGTCACACTTGGGGGAATGCAGGCACACCCTGATAACTAGGCAATGGGGAGCCAGCGACCGCACCCCCTCCTCACTTCCGCCCGGCCCAAAGTTCCCATCCAGCATCCTATATGGAACTCCGGGAAGAAGTCCAGCCCACTTCAGTTCAGTGAGGGCTGAACGTCAGGTGACAAGGGCAGCACTGGGCAGAGGTTGGCAGGGGACATGCCAACTACAGACTCTCCCCCCACGTGTGGCTCATCAGCCCACCAAGGCCTCAAGCGGGGGGATGGAAAATTCTGGGGAGTACGCAGGTCATCTTCCCGCACCAGAGCCAGGCTCTCGGGCCTCAGCGGTGTGGGCCCACTTCACAGGCTGCACTTCCATGGAGAGCACCAGGACGGGCCCAGGCAAAGCAGCTTCAGAAAGCCTAAGGGGAGCCCTACTGAAGCCAAAGCCCCAGAGGGGCCTGGTGGATGGCAAGGGATGCAACCCAAGACAGGCCGCCTGCAGCCCCCCAGGCCCCAACAATAGCACACAGCCCTGGAAGGAGGAGGCATGGCCCTGGGTGGGGGTACACCCAGCTCTTCTTACCATCAATCACATCTGTCTCACCCCTCAGCCCTGAGAGGCCCAGTGCTTGCCAGATGTGGGCCGCCCGTGGGGACAGAGTTCATTTTTCCTCGAGTCCTGTGATAATACTTGGCTGTGTTTATTTAACTTTCTGCTTTGGATGGGCCAGGAAAATCAGTTTGGCTCCCTTCGATCAAAACAGAGCAGCCCACACATCATGCAAGGACACCCACACAGAAGACGCTCCCCCTACACCATCCGAAAAAACACATCTGGCCCACTGCTGGCAGGGGCCGGCCTCGGGGCCCAGGGGAGACTGCTCGGTGCAGTCGGGGGTAGGCCAGGACTCCCACCCAGGCTCCCCACCACCCCAGGGTGGCATCTCGGTCCCTCACCGGGCCCAGGACCTCTGGGAGGGTGCAGGTGGCACAGGTGCAGCTCAGGGGTCTAGGAACCAAAGTTCACTTGAGGAAGGTGAGAGAATGATGAAAGGACAGGACAGTCCACGGAAAGGGTCTGTGGACTCCGACTCCGAGTCCTGGGCTCCAAGGCCCAGGAGGTCCGTCCAGCACCTGCAAAAGCAGATGTGCTGCCTTCTTCCTGCAAGGCCCACACTCTAGCTCCCAGGGGAGAAGGTGGGTTTACAAAGCCAGGAAACACCCCACACACTCCCTGTTCTTCTGTTCTGATTTGTAGTGCCCTTGTTTAGCGCCATGGTACCTGTTGCATGCTTCTATGGCTGGCGACAAGGACACCGGGGCTCCGGGGCTGGCCCACAGGCCACCCCCTTCCCACCCTCACCCCCTTCCCTCAGGAGAGGACACCCAATGCCCAAGCCCCGCCCAGGCCCTACTCCCTGCAAACAGTCCTCCTTGCCCTTCTTTGACCCCTGGGAGATGCACACAGAAGCTCCATCCACCCTTTCGAAACAAACATTGGAAGAGACCCACAGATGCCCAGGGTGGTTGGGGGGGCAGGGGGATCCAGGGGACTAGGAGACTAATCCAGAAGCAGAGGCATATCCCATCCCCCCTTGCTCAGAAGCTCCTCACCCCACGCAGCCAGCCACAGAGGGGTTGCCTAGAGGTCCTGCCCCGCCAGGTCCAGCTCTCTGCCTGGCATGTCGCCGACGCACGCTTCTTCCGCACGAGCTTCCGCACGGATGCTCATCAGTGCATTTGGTCCATAAGACCTCCCAGGCAGGAGACTCCAACAGCTAAGAGCACAAAGTTTGTCATCAGACAGACCCGGGCTCGAGGCCTGGCTCCGACGTTAACCAGCTGTGTTACACCAGGCATGCGGTGTCTCTGTGCCTCAATTTCCTCATACCGCATTCAGCACGCTCTCACACCCTGAAGGAGTCACATTTGCCAACCGGGTCAGGGTGCTGGGTCAGGATGGGCAACACGCGTGTCCTGTGTCACAGAGAGGGCTGAGGCCCAAGGATTGAGGTGTCTACTGCATCCTGCATGGGAAGCCAGCCCATCCCAGACTCCAGTCCCATCAGATCCTACCTCATTGTTACTGATCCCTGCCGATCACACACCCTGGTCTGGGGGTGAGCAGGGCACAAGCGGGGCCCCTAGAAGCCTATGCAGCCAGCACTTCCTTACTAGAACAGTTTGCAACAGTCGGACACCTCTGCAGACTGAGGACCCAGAGGCCCCTGGGTACCACTGAGCCGGGGAAATCCTTCTAGCGCACAGCCTGGCCCTGCTACAGAGAGGGATATGCCACAGCCACTCACCCTGGCCGGCTAGGCACCAACCAGACCCAAGGGCCAGGCCAACAGAGGAGCATGCAGCCCCTCTTCCAGACATTCCAGCCCAGGTTGTCCCCCACAGGGGCCAAGGACAGGACTCCAGCTCACCTCCAAGCCGGAGGCTTGAGTGCCTGATAGGAGGTGCCCAGTCCCCACCTGGGCCTGCCACCCACCAACAGAGCCCCCCAGCCCTGCAGCCTTCCTCATTAACAAATATTCTCTGGAAACCAGATGCCCTTGAGAGACATCTGCACCAGGCACAACCCCCAGGGCAGGCATGCCGCCGCCCCCCAAGCTCCTAAGAAGTGGGCAGGGTAGTGGGAAGAGGCCAGGCACAGAGCCCAGCAGGCCCAGACATACGAATACTGCACGTCTGGCTCAGCAGACACATCTGTAAAATGGGAGAAAGAGAGGTGCGTGTTCAACATCACGCAGTTATAATCACTGGATAAGGTCTGTATGGGCTTAAAGCACCATGAGCACATATAAAGGCCACAACACATAACAGCATATCATCAGGGTGACCTCAGGTGCCAGGCACCAGGCTGAGCATTTGGGGAGCATTAGCTACTTTAATCCCCACAGCACCTGTATGCCATCCGACACCAGGAATCCAAGGCTGGAGAACAGGAAATGACTCGCCCAAGGTGACACAGCCCTAGCTTGGGAAAGCCAGAGTAATGCGGCTCTGCCTCCAGAGATAGCCAACCGCTGCCGTTGCAATTACCAGCGCTCTTACTGCGGGGCTCGTCACCCTCAGAATAGCCTCCAGAGTCTCCATCTGTGTCCAGGCCCTGGACCCCCAAGGACCCCGCCCCAGCTCAGGCACCTGAACTCCCGCGTCCCAGGCAAACATTTTCCTGTCTCAGTGCCTTTGCTACAGGTGCTCCCATCACCTAAAATGCCCCCCTCCGTATCAGGGGCCTCACCTGACCTCTGCCGTCCAAAAGCCCCATCCATCCCTGGGGAAAGAGAGCCCTCCCTCCCCTCTGGTTCCCATAATCCTCTTTCAGTGTGAGGCGAGGCTGGGGCTCCAAGGCAAGGCTACCCCAGGCAGGGAGCCCCATCCTGCCCTCCCCACCTTGTCTCTCCTCCCTCCCAGCCAAGGCCTCGCCCCAGGAGGCAACACTGCCAGCTGGTTAAAGCCAATTCATCCCCAGCCCTTTGCTTTTCTTACTTTTTTTTTAATCCCCCAGGGAAAAAAAATTCAAATACAGGCAGGCACACCGAGAAAAATCAAACTGACCCATCACACCCCACTTGGAAACACTGTAGGTGTTTTAAGGAGTTCGGCCTTAAGGAACACTTTCCATGCATTTCCTTTTGTAACAGAACAGGGGGCCTCCCCCGCGTGTCCTCATGCCCCCAACTCCAGGTGTGCACGGCAGCGCTGGGAAGTCCAGCTGCGAGAGGCTCAGAGCCACCAGGGAGGTGGCCGAGAAGGTGCACCAGGATAATGGGGGGATCTTGAAACCACATCTTGGGAGGCAAAGCGAAGGAACAGACGCCGCTGAGCCCAGAGGGGCAGGTGCAGGGCTGACTTCAGGCATCTGAAGGGCTGTCATGGGGAAGAGGGACCGAGCTTGCTCTGTGGCCCCGAGGGGTCAAGCGGAGACCAGCGCGTGGAAGTCCCTACAGGGAGACTGCAGGAAGGAACAGACAGGATTCTAACAGCAGAGGCTACCGGGGAAGGTGCACTCAGGAGGTAGTGAGGCTGCCGGCGTGGGAGGGGGTCGAGCAGAGCTAGAGAGACCCTCGGGGAAATTCAAGGCTCAGTGAGGAGGGGAGGCTGGAATTGACCTTGACAGGCTCCTCTGGTCCAGGATCTCAAACACGCACAGGGGCACCAGAGATGAAGAGGGGAAGAGGGGGAGACAGTCTCCACCCCTGGCTCAACCGAGCTGCTGCCCGGGAGCACGCTCAGCAGGGTCAGATCTTCTAGATTTCCCCGGAAGGCCAGAGATCTGAATGTTTATATGAAACACTGCAATTTTTAAACTTTTTTAAACAATTTTTAAATTTCAGGCCAGATATAGTCTGCGTCCTGCCTGCTGGAGACCCCCCGTCAAACAAGGAGCTCACAGGGCCCGTGAGGCAACCAAAAAACAAGGGGAGCCCCTTCAGGGCCTGGAAGAGCAGCCATTCCCGCAGGAACAGAATGGGTTAAGTGATGATTTGGCTCTCTGCTCCACTCCAAGGCTGCAAGGCTGCAGCTGGCCTCCTAGGCCCCGGGAGGCTCTGTCAGCTGCCCAGGCCCCCGCCCAACCTGCCCGCCCCAGCCACCCAGCCTGGAACCCTGGATCTGGGAACAGGACAGCTGCCCTGGGGCTGGCCGGCCACAGCCAGCCAGGGAGAGATTCCGTTCTCCATGCCCCGCTGAGAGCCATTTGCTCATTTGGGACGGATGCCACAGGGGCAGAGAAGCAGGCTGCTGTCCCTGCTCTCGTCCGCCACTTCCCCTGCAGCTCCAGGCCTGGACAAGGAGGAAACCTCCGGCAGCATGACCGTCGAAACCATGACAAGTACAACTGTTCCCTGAGCACCTACACCAAGGACCCGGCTGGGTGTTCAACACACGGTGGGCTCGTGTGATCCTCATAGTGACCCTGTGGGGCAGTTTCTAACCATCCTCTCGCTTCCCTAGTGAGGAAACCGATGCTCAGAAAGGTTAAGACACTCACCCACGGTCATACAGCCAACAAGAGGCAGAGCTGGGATTCAAAGGCAGGTCTGTCTGGCTCTAAACCCCACACACAGCAAACCACTGGGTCAGAGGGTCCCAGCTGCCAGGCACCCATGTACCCCCTCCACCCGGTTATGTCCCATGGAATCTAGGTACCTCGTGCCTCACTACGGAGGAGAGACAGAGGTGGCAGGGCCAATGTTACTGGTATAGGCTGAGGCACATAGGCCAGCGAATGTCAAGGCATTTCCCTTGGGTTCCCCTCGGGATGTCCACTCCACATGAGTCATGTCTTGTAAGAAATGGGGGCGCTTAGGCTTGAGGGCCACAGCAGGAGGAGACAAGGCCCCCGTGGCCCCAGGAGTAACCTCAGGCTGGTCCCATGGTCATTAAACAAAAGGCAACTCTTAGATCTCCTCAGATGGAGAGCCTTGGACCTAGGACTTTTTCATCCGAAGCAATAATCCCTGGGAAATCTCAAGTTGGATGAGCTGCCTATAACTTTTTCAAAAACACATGGCAACAGAGGCACCCGGGTGGCTCAGTCAGTTGGGCATCTGCCTTCAGCTCAGGTCATGATCTCAGGGTCCTGGGATCGAGTCCCACGTCAGGCTCCTTGCTCAGCAGGGAGTCTGCTTCTCCCTCTGCCTCTGCCTGCTGCTCCTCCTGCTTGTGAGCACATGCTCACTCTCTTTCGCTCTCTGTCAAGTAAATAAACATAATTTTTAAAAATGTACACACGTCAAAAGAAACACGCAGATATTCAGACCTCAAGTGTTCGTGTAAGGGTGGCCGTTACTCTTGGCCAGGGGCACGAGGCTGGGGGGCAGGCTCCAGGAAGCTGGCCAGGCTGTTTCCTGACCTTGATGCTGGTTCTGCGGATGTGTTCAGTTCACGAAACTTCATCAAGCTGAACGCATACGGCAGATATGTGACACCTCAGGAATATAAAGCTAATGCACAAATCACAGAAGCGGCGCGCTCAATTAACTGGTTTGGAATCACATCTAACAGGTTGGAGAGTACAAACATGTGAGGGATTGCAGGCATACTTCCATTTGTACGGGGAGGGGGAGAGAAATGTATGTTTTTCCTGTGTGTGCACACACACCAAATCCTTCTGGGACAAGAAACCAGTAACACCAGTGGCCTCCAGGGAGAGGAAGTGGGTGGCTGGGGGTGTTTTGATTTTAATGCCTTGTGTATCCATTAGCAATTAATTTTAAGGTTATATGTGTTGTCCTTAAAATCCCCGGCCACACCACCAGAGGTACCTGCACTGCATTCTGGGGAGCAGCACTGTATCATCTGTCCCTTGTTGGTCTCCTCCTGTGTTCTGGCCATGCTAAGGCTACAGGACTGTGTCCTTCCTGTCTCCCATGTCCCTGTCTGCATAAAAAAGACACTACACCGGGATCCCCCCAAGGCCCCAGCCCATGCTGGCACCCTAGAAGTCGTGACTTGGTAAATCCCAGCCGACGGCCCAAAGCCAGCCAAATAGGCAATGGTCCCCTTCAGCCCAAGCCCACCCTGCATCCTGCCCCTGGGGGCTGCTGGAGCCTTCCGAGATGGCCGGGCAACCTAGCAGGGCATCGTGACAGGCAAGTGTGTCACCCACGGGGTGCCCAGTGCCCCAGCCTCTGCTATCAGCACCCGGCCTGTGCCCAAGGGAACCACTTCTCACCCATTTGGACCTCGATGGACTGTCAGGCAAAAATGCCTCCCCCTCCCCTGGGACCCCACCAGGCTAGAGGCTCACAACCTTCCCAGACACTGATCCTGGAGCACAGCACGGCAGGGAATGGAAGGAAGGGGTCTTCCATCAGCTCCCCCTTAACCTCCCACTAAATTCCCTTTGGCCTGAGTCATCCAGAGTTCACTTCCGCCGTGAGCCACCACTGAGCCCTCGTGGAGGGGGAAGCAGCACGGTAGCTGAGCCCCCGGGACGGTCCCACCATTATCCCCCACCCAGAAACCCACCCAGGCAGGGCCAAGGGTCTGCACCCTTCCTACTGGCAGAAACGCCATGGAAAGGCAGGAGGAGGCTTCACTCGGCCTTCCCCAGAAGAAGCTGAAGGAAGAAAATAAACACCTCCTCCTCGCTCAAGGATGTTAGCAGGATTAGCTGAACCCCCACCTCTTCCTCCTGGAAACCCCGGACAGCTCAGGAAGCAACAGTGCAGGGGAAAGCAGGAGGCCGTGCCCCCAGGGGCTGAGCACTGGCTCGGAGAAGGCCCCGGTCACAGTCGCAGCCTGGCCCTCAGCAGCCGGGGGACCCCAGACCAGGCCCGTAACCCCGCCTTTCCAAGCACCATCTGTACATGGACCTGGTTAACCTACTTCCCACGGGGCTGCCCACCTGGTAAATGGAGAGCCAGTAAGTTGAGTGTGGTGAGCCTCGGTGAGTTATACTAGCTTTGCCGACGACGGTGCGGGACTCTGGAGGCGGACAAGGACAGGGTGGGATTCCCTCTCTCGGGCACGGACAGGAAGCATGCTCAGTGATGAACTACCAAAATTACTCCCAACTCTCCGGGTGCCTCCCCCAAATTCACCGGGTTGGCTATACAATTTGATCCAGAGAGTTTTATAAGCCAATATTGGTGAGATAGATAGATGATGAGATAGATAGATAGATAGATAGATAGATAGATAGATAGATAGATAGATAGATAGATAGATGATAGATTGATTTTATAAAACACAAAGGGGAGCCTGGATGGCTCAGTCAGCAGAGTACGTAACTCTTGATCTCAGGGTCATGAGTTCAAGCCTCATGTTGGGTGTGGAGCTTATTGGAAAACACTCATGGGGCACCTGAGTGGCTCAGTTGGTTGGACATCTGCCTTCCACTCAGGTCATGATCCCAGGGCCCTGGGATCGAGTCCTGCATCAGGCTCCCTGCTCAGCGGGGAACCTGCTTCTCTCTCCCCCTCGGACCCTCCCCCCTACTTGTGCTTTCTCTCTCTCTCTAATAAATAAATTAAATATTTTTTAAAAAAGAAAACACGCATGCACATGCACACACATGAATAATTCACAGCTTGGCAGGCCGCAGAGCTCTGGCCTCCCTTCTGAGCCAGGCAGCCCTCCTGAGGCTCTCCTCCCCACACACGTACATGAGAACGCCCTCCTCTCAAGCCACCCCAGTGGAACAGCATGCTGTCAGGGTCTCAGAGTCTGGAACGAAACAGACCCAGGCCTGTAGCTATCTGACCCTTGGCACTTATCCACTGTGTGACCTTTGGCAAGTCATTCAACCTCTCTGAACCTCAGCTTCACCAACTACAAAATGAGGAGAGCATCTATGTTCATGAGAGAACAATGCTGGTCAGTAAATGCAGCCATCATTAGTATTATTAATTATCAATAATAAAAGTATTATGATCCCTTCCCTGTCCTGACACCCTCAGTCACTCCCCTTGGGGCAACAGCAGGACAGATTTTTTTTTTTAAGATTTTATTTATTTATTCATGAAAGATATACAGAGAAAAGCAGAGACATAAGCAGAGGGAGAAGCAGGCTCCCTGAGGAGAGTGCAGTGTGGGACTCGATCCCAGGACCCCGGGATCATGACCTGAGCCAAAGGCAGATGCTCAACCACTGAGCCACCCAGACATCCCAGGATGGACAGATCTTGACACGAGGTCAGAACAGGAAGTGATCTCACAGCCTCCCAGCCTTTGTTAAGCACTTCCCTGACCTTGCCAGAGAAGTCTAATGTAGAACCTTCATTTATAAAGGCAAGAAGACATGGGGGCCCAGCACCTCACCTCTCAGCCTCTCCTGGCAGGTTTATCTTAGCACTGTGGGAAACCGCTGATCCGGTCCAAAGTCCCACTGGACAGACGAGGAAACTGAGGCACAGAGTAGCGGTGAGACTGGGGCAAAGTCACACAGCAAGCAGGAAGCAGGGCTGGAGTGGGAGCTGTCACTGCCACAGCTCACGTAACCCTCGAGTACTGGCAGTGCTTGAGAGCTCTGGTGCCAGCCAGCTAACACGAAGTGGGGAGCGAGGCTCGCCATAATACAGCAGGGACGCGTGGAACCGTGGCATTCGACAGCACGCACGCCCTCGTGGCCATGGGCAGCCCCAGCCGATCTCTGCTTATGCAGTAGTGCCAGGCCAGTCAGATCTTCCGATTACTTTGAAAAGAAGCTACAAATTTGGATTTTTTGTGTGTGCGAACTTTTCTGAATTTTATGTGCGATGTTCTGATTCCAAACAAATTTTAATCCCGAGCGGTCAGCAAAACAAAATATTCTGGCCCTGGAGGTGGGTCCTTAGATAACCAGTTTGCAACCTCTGTTCCAGTGTTTCAGTGGAGACCCTGAGTATGTTCTTTGGCATTGAGTCAAAATGACATGAGAGACGCTGGGAAGGTCTCTTTCCCTGCAAGTCACTATCTTACCTGGGTGGCTAAAATTCTACTGTTAGCTATTCATTCCTTTGAGTCAAACAGTGCTCTCCTCGGATGTTCTTTTAAAAAGAAGATTCCAAAGAGATCATTGTAAGTGTCTTTGTCTAGAGGACACACCTGGGCACTGTTTCAGTCCTGGAAAAACAGAAATTAATAATAACAATAAAAATAGCCACATTAGGGGCGCCTGGGTGGCTCAGGGTCCTGGGATCATGCCCTATGTCTCACTCTCTGCTTAGCAGGGAGCCTACTTCTTCCTCTCCCTCTGCCCCTACTGCTCTCTCTGTTTGTGCTCTCTCTCTGTTCCTCCATCAAATAAATAAGTAATTTTTTAAAAAAAATAGCCACAATAGCAATAACTAAGCTATACTGAGCAATGACTTATGCTTAAGGCGCTCTCCCAAGTACCGGGGGGACAGCGCGGACTGCAAAAGTTTCGGAGAAGGAAGAGAAGCACATGTCTATTTTAGAGAAGAAGCTGCTAATACCCCCCCTCAAAATACCACCCCCCATATGAGACCAGACACTTGGTGTCTTTCCAGCAGAGAAGCATCCACCACATTTGCGATCTCAAAATAAGTCTGGCGTCTTCCAGGGACAAAACTTTCAGCTGCCAAATAGCTGGGGCTCGGCCGAAGCTCTGGCCACCTGACGTTCTGGGGTCAGGGGGGTGCACAGAGTCCTGGCAATGGGGAGGGGAGGGCAGAAGGTAGGCAGGGGAGAGTTATCTCGACACTTTTCCCTAAAATGCTGATCTTAGGTCTAGACAATAGAAAAGACACAGCTAAAATTACTATGAAGTCTTTCCCCAAAAGGCCATTGGTTACATCTGATTTTAAAAGGCACTTGCAGAAGTGGCCACCCTCTAGGCCCATCGGGGAGCTCCGGATGAGGGCTCTGGAAGAGGCCTGCAAGATTACAGACTCAGTAAAGAGACATGCAGGGCTGGGGAGGATTTCCCAGGAGGCAGAGCAGGAACTGGAACATGGGTCCCTGACCCCAATCCAGAGTCTAGGTCCCAGAGCCACAGGTACCACCACATGCCTTAGTCTAAACAAGACCTGGGTAGAGCCACACTCAGGGAGGAATTCACAGGCTGAGCTAGAGCCCTAGAGGTAGGAGAACTGGGGAAAGGGTAAAGAACACAAGAAAATAAATTCAAAACCATCCTCCAATCCCATGGTTGTTTTCAGCACATTTGTGCTCAGTACATGCACTTTTACTCCTTCTGTCTTTTGGAACCCTTTAGATAAGTGAGGAGAAAAGTATGGCTATCTCCATTTTATCAAGGCCCAGAGAGGTTAAGACACTAGTCCACGATCACACAGCTGGAATACCAGGTCTTCCAACCTCTGTAAGCTCAGTTCACAAATCCACTTCTCTGTGCTTAACACATTGGCCTCTCCCAAGTTCATCCAGCCTGCCAAGCCTTCTGGGGGCTGGGGTGTTGGGGTGGCACTGGGCACTTCTATCAGCACCATGGGCCCCTACCCCCGTGCCAGGCCCACACTCTTCCCCAAATTTTTCATGGTTCAGTCTCAGTTCTATCATCCCTTTTTCCAGGAAGCTTTCTATTCACTTGAAATCCAATTCCCCTGCTCCTTACCATATCCACCCCCCAACTGAATGGCAGTTGAGCATCCAGCCAAGCCTACCTTCCCTCTTTGGCAAATTACCGGGAGGCATTGTAAAAATTCAAGATTCCTGAGCTCCACTCACAGAGATTTGAGGCATCAAATCTGGGGTGATGCCTGGGAATCTGCATTTCAAACCAGTTCCTTGGTGATGATCCCGATCCGGTGTGTCCAATATGATAGCTGTAGGCTTCCCGTGGCTATTTTAGTTAAAATTAAACGAAATTTAATATAGGGGCTCCTCAGTCCCACTACCACATTTCTTTTTAAAAAAAAAATTTTTTTTTTTTTAATTCATGAGAGACACAGAGAGAGAGAGACAGAGACACAGGTCCAAAGTGGGACTCGATCCCAGGACCCCGGGATCACTCCCTGAGCCAAAGGAAGCCGCTCAACTGCTGAGCCCCCAGGTGCCCCGCACTACCACATTTCAAGGGCACAACAGCCACATGTGGCTCCTACTACAGCACAGATACAGAACATTCCCTTTATCAACAAAAGGTCTGTTTGACGGTGCTGGTCTAGACTCCAAAGAGGTATTCACAAGCTCATCAGTGTGAGTAGTTGATGACTACCATCTCTTCCACAAGACTATCCACTCCATGGGGACTGGGCCTACTATCGTGCCCAGCTCATGGTAAGCCCTAAATAAATATTTGTCGGATGGATCATGGAAGGTTGGATGGATGGATGGATGGATGGATGGATGGATGGATGGATAGATAGATAGATTTTGAGGACTCTGGAAGGGACAGGGATCCCGGCGGCCTAACCTCACTCTGGGGGACCACACCCCCATCAACTGATGAAAAGACAAAGCTTTACACTTCACACCCCCTACACACTGTCCTGCCAGAGCATGAGCCCTCCACTGGCTCCCATAGCGCCTGTCCCCAAATAGGAGCAGTTGAAGAATGTCCCCCAAATGTCAGGTAACCATGCCCTATCTGAGAGCAAGTTGCATTGGAAAAGAAAGTCAATTCTCAAATGCCTTTACTATTTTGAGTTCTTGGATACCTGGCAAATCAGAGCTGACAATCTGCCTTAATAGCTCCAGTTCTGAGTGTCTTAAAGACATTTCTTTCCAACTAAGTAACCCAAATAAATTTAGCGACTTTTTTTTATAAGGAGAAATAATTAAAGAACAGATGGTGTTGCTTACTTTGAAATTTTTGCTCTAAAATAGATTTTGTGTGCACCTTGGTTGGAGTTCAATTCCCCCCCACCCCATCCGTGTGTCAGAAAAGGAGATCGGCTCACTAATTACCTGGCTGTCTTTTCCCTACAAGATCCCAATTTAAGAATCTCGTTTCATTCTAAGAAAATTAATTCAAAATGCCAAATAATTTAAAAATGTATTAAGATTCCCTTTAGACTAAAAAGCAAAAAGGAGCTTTCATTTGCTAAAAAATCACCTTGGGTAGTCAGATTAAAGTTGAGCGCTGAAGACTTGATCCCAGAATTGAGCTTTTGGCAAAGCTATTGGTTCCATATGTCCACAGAATGTTTCATTTAAAATATATGTGCTTTTAAATTGGTCTCTGACCATTTCTGTGCCACGGTCTCTAACCGCCCCATGCATTTTCCCAAGCCTTGGAGGCTTGTTCTCCTCGGAAGCTAGACTGTTTTATTTGCATTGGAGGTAACCTATTTCCAGCATGCCAAAACCTGTTCACTTTCAAAGCCACTTTTGGAGATTTTATAGCCTGAAATGGAATAAAATTTAAATTTAATAAAATTTGAGACCTGAACCAAAAAAAAAAAAAAAAATGAACTGGTTTAAAAGCCAGCTACCCAGACGTTGAGGAAAATATTCTGAGAAAGCCCCAGAGGGAGGAGGGGGAAAAAACCAGACCATCGTTAGCCTGCCAAATGTCATTTGGGGCTGGTTTTAGAGGAGAACCAGAGCCGGGGATGCAATGCAATTATTTAAATCCAGAAAGAAAAATGTTTGCTCCGAAATTTGGCAGCAGCTGATTGCCTCCGATTCTTCTTAAACTCATTCCATGCATGGGTGGGGAAAGCTTCCAGCCCAGCAGAGCTGGATCAGATAAGGGTGTTGTCACACCTGGCCTTGCAAGTTGAAAGGTCCTGCGTTTGTTGTTGTTGTTGTTGTTGTTGTTTTATTGGATGAGCTGAGAGTTTTGCTCTAAAGCATTGTGGGGTGGCAAGCCACATTTTTCTTTAAACCACAGGTTGTACCAGGAGGAGATTTTCTCTTCCTTTGTTTCTCTCGGTCTCTGTCTTTGTCCCTGGCTGGCAGCCCCCTCTGCCCCTGCCGTGCTCACACGCTCTCACGCGCGCACGCTCTCTCTCTTTCCCCCCTCCCTCCCTCTCCCTGGCACCCGGTGTGTGAAGGCCTCGGCTGGCTGTCACTCCACTCCCTTTCTGGGCTCCACAGGCCTCAGGGTATTACAACCCCCCACTGCCCTGGGCCCTCTGCAGCCTCGAAGCTATGCTCAAAGACTGGCCACCGAGAGTCTGCTGTGACACCCACAAAAGGGCTCTGGCTCTGGAGGATGCACCAAATGCCCTCTGTGGTTTTCCATCTCCCCCAGAGATGGTTCCTAAAGGAAACCACATCAGCTGTCCTACAGTGGGCAGGAGCTGGAAAGGTGAAAGAGCCCTCCAGCAGTCCCCTGGCCAGCTCACTGATACATCAGTTACAACAAGAGCGTGGGCAGAAAACCTGGCATGTGGGGGACAGCACCCAAGACACAAAACTGTGGGTGAGTTTGGTCTGAAAGGTCACCCATTTGCCTAAGTCTCCCCTGCAAGAGTTTCTAAAGACAGGTCTGTTTGACCAGAACACTGCTCCCTCATCCTCCCTCCTGCAAATAAATGCATGTCCCACTGCAAGGCGCCCAGGTGGGTCAGAAGGGATAAGACTTGTATTGCTCTTCTAGCAACTTCCATCTCCCTGCTTCCCCTGGCCCCACCCTTCATACCCCTTCTTCTGGGGGAGATGATAATAGCACTGCCCACTGCAAGTTATAAGCAATTTGAACAGCACAGCATCCTCAAAGCATCCATGAGAGCTAAGATACTCCTGCTATCCCCATTTAGCAGAGGAGAAAACTGAGGCTGAGATTGCTTCCTTCAATGGCTTTGCCAGCTAAACAGTGTGTGACTTCTTTTAACAGATGGGTGAATGGATCCCCCATCTCTCTGCGTGGCCGTCACTGTGGACCTTCCACCAGCAAGGCTCAGCCCTGGGGTGCGGCCCAGAAGCGGGGATTGGCGGCACTGAGTCATTCCCACTCTCCCATCAGGCCACCCTGGTGACTAATGACTCTGGGCAAAGCCGAGAGGCCCGTGTGGGGGACAAGGCCTGTGACCGACCTTGAACTTCAGAGGCTCCCAGCTCTGACCAGCGTCGCTAATGGGCCCGGGGTAACCCGAGCCAGGCCTTGGATGGAAGCTCAAGGCATTAAGGCTGGCTGGCCTGCCGGCCGGCTGGCAGCACTACCTGAATAACAGCCGGACTTCTCCATTTCACGGGGCCTCTGTTCAGGGCAACCTTTTCTCATACGGCAACAAAGCCATTCCCATTTATCAAGCACGGACTAAGTGCCAGCGCTCCGCTAAGCCCTTTACACACATTATCTTGTTTAATCTTCACTACCCCACAGAAAAATGGCATTAACACTGCATTCTAGGCGAGGAGACTGAGGCTCAGAGAGGACTAGGCGGCCACCCAAGGGCACACAGCTACTGAGCTCCAAGCTGGTATCCGAACAGGCCTGTGTTCCGAACCCCAATCCCGAGCTGTCTTTGGAAAGAGATTTTGGATTGAGATTATTGGTAAATTGCTAGCTTCTTTTCATTTTAGTGCATTTTCAAATGCTCTGCAACGTTCTAAGAGGAAAAGAGGAGTTGTAACTCAATACGAAAAAAAAAAAGAAAAGGAGGAAAAACAGAAGGTCAGGGAAGAGTATTAATATCACTATGTTTGATGCGAAGACTTTACACACACACACACACACACACACACACACACCCCGTCTTAATCTGCTGTTTATTTGGAATTTTGTAATTGTCAAGAATTAAAAATCCCAAAGGCTCATTTTTCTTGTCTAGGGCTTAGGTCATCAGTTTCAAACTGGGCAGAAGGCCCCAGATACAAATTCTTCCCTATCATGAGCCCACAACGCTCTGTAGCCCCCAGCCCAACCCCACCCAGGCGTCCTCACAGCAGTCCAGGAGGTGGAGATTAGAGTCCCTCCCCAAGAGGATCCTGAGCTTCACAGGCAGTGAGGACCACGCCCGCCATCACCTAGCTTACACGTGGCAGACCAGATCAGACAGGGTTTCCAACCCAGGGCAGCCTTCCATAGCACTTCCAACCCGCTTCCAATATCGGCTCCCTCCAGTCCTCAAAGGGGTTTGCCCCCAGATGCTCCTGGGCCCAGGGAGTGCCAGGCAGAGATGCCCACATGGTGCTCTCGAATGATGGCAGAGGCTCACTGAGGTCCTGAGCCCTGGTGGGATGCCGGGGAGGCCGGAGCACCTGCTGTAAGCAGTGGGAGACCCCCTTCCCCTCTCCCAGCCTTTCCAGCACCGATCTTACATTCTCCTGCAGAACAGGAGCTTTTCTAGGGCCCCGGAGCAGAAGGAAACCCGACCCCTTGCTGTCTCTTTCTGGACCCCACAACCTGGGCAGACACCGAGCTGCCTAAGAAAGGACACTGTTCCAGGGTGCCCTGTGGCACAGGCCTGAGAATCTGCCAGGCTGGCACCCTCACCCACTAGCAGCTGCCCTTCTCCCAGAAGGGAAAGAAACTCGTGGGCGGGTTTTTAAGGCTCGAAATAAAGTTTAAATATTACGTGGAAATTACTAAACAAATCAAATCACTGTTAAGTGGATGTCATGGGCTTCCTCTAGACAATACGTTTAATGAAGATTATTGTCCTCCTGGTTATAGTTTGAGATTTGCATTTTATTATCAGAGAACCACTTATGCATTACTCCAGGATTTTCATTAGGTAAATAAATTTTTATGTGGATTTCATTATATTCCCTTGGCTGAGATCCTGATCACTTAACAGCAAGAATGCTGCTTCGACATCCTGTGTGTCAATCAGGATGTAACAGTTTCCTCCGGTTGTTGAAAAGTACTTTTTAAAAAATCTGGAGTTGATGGCAAAAGGAAGAGGGACCTGGTCAGAACTCAGGGTAGAGTCTGTGTCCAGTGCTTTCCCTGAAAAAGACACCCACAACTGAAAAAGGAATCTCCTGCTTAAAAAAGATGTATGTCGTTACCTATATATACGATCTGTATATAAAACTTATATGAAGATGCTTTATATATAAAACTTATAGGTCACGTATAAATTTCTTTTCCCCCTGGTGTTTTCTCCACCCTGCTTTGGCCATTCCAACACAAACTGATGCAATCGCCCTGGGAATAACAGGGCTGAGGTGTAGGCCAGTCCTGGAAATAAAAAAAAAAAGTTGAAAGAAATAGGAAGAAGCAGGAAGGAAGACGGTGGGGGTAGATGTTCCTGGAACCATAACTATCAGCCGGAAAAAAAAAAATCTTTTCTAAGAAGTCTAATATGAAGCAATTAAGCTAATTGGAGTCTAGATTGTACCGGGTGCCTCCGGAAACTTGCGACCAGGGGAATCTCCTTGCTGGAAAAAAATCACACCTCAATATGAATGAGTGAGGGAGTGAATGAATGAATGAAGCAGCTAAAAGCAGACCCAGACATCCAGATCTAACCCGGGAGGCCCTATAAGACACAGGTGGCTCCACGTGTCCCTGTTCTAAGGCCCGAGAAGGTTTCAGAAGAATTTGCTTATAATAAAGCCTCCTGGTTATTAAAATGGGTTGCCACGGGCCAGGGACTGGGCCCAGCTCTATGTGCATCTGGCATCCACCTCTGCTCCACCCAGCCCAGAGGACCAACAGAGAACCTCCTTTCCAGAGAGCACATCATCGGAGAGACAGACACCTCGAAACAGCCCAGGGAAGAACATCAGCGGGGGCCACACAAGCCACTGAAGGAAGGGGGCAAGGGAGTCTCATTGTCAGGACAAGGCACCACATGCCTTCGCGTGGGTCTCCATGAGGCCAGCCTGCAGCTTTTTCAACCTTAACTCTCATAAAATACTGAGGCTCCAGTTCTGTCCTGGATCATCTGCATGATTTGGGGAAAACCAATCACCTCCCTGATTGCCCATCAGTGATAACAATGGTACTGGCTTCATGGAGTTGAGTGAGATGAAAAGAAAATTGACACAGAATGGGAGAAAATATTTGCAAACCACAGATCCAGAATATTTCAAGAACTCCTACAACTCAACAGCCCAAAAAACAAACCATCCAATTAAAAAACAGGCAAAAGGGGGCACCTGGGTGGCTCATTTGATTAAGCATCTGCCTCTTGATTTCAGCTCAGGCCATGATCTTAGGGTTGTGAGATCCAGCCTCACATGGGGCTCCACGCTCAGCAAGGAGTCTGCTTCTCTCTCTCTCTCTCTCTCTCTCTCTCTCTCTTTGTGTGTGTGTCTGTCTCTCTTCCTCTGCCCAACCCCCCTGCTTGTGCGCTTGTGCTGTCTCTCTCAAATAAATATATAAATCTTTGAAAAATAAAAATAAATAAATTTTAAAATAAAAATGGGCAAAGGACTTGAATAGACATCTCTTCAGAGAAGATAGACACATGGCTGATACATACACAAAATGATGCTCAACATCACCAATTATTAGGGAAACACAAACCAAAATCACAGTGTTATCACCTCACACCCATTAGGATGGCTACTATCACAGAAAACCAGAAAACAAATGTTCATGAGGATGAGGAAAAACCGGAAGCCTTGCGAGCCCTCAATGGGAATGTAAAACAGAGCAGCCACTATGGAAAATTGTATGACACTTGCTCAAAAACTTAGAAGTAGAATTGCCATGTGATCCAACAATTCAACTTCTGAGCATAAATCAAAGGAATTGAAAGCAGGGTCCTAAAGAGACATTCGTACCCCCATGTTCACAGCAGCATGATTCTCAAAACAGCCAAGAAATGGGAACACCCCAAGTGTGTACTGACAGATGAGGGGATAAAAGAATGTGATGTGTACCTATAACGACATATCCTGCAGCCTTAAGAAGGAAGGGAATTCTGATGCCTGCTACTACGAGCATCAACCTTGAAAACGTGATGCTAAGTGACACCAGCGAGTCACCAAAAGACAAATACTATGTGTTGCTCTTACATGAAGTACTTAGGGTACCAACTCCATAGAGTTAGAGAGTAGAATGGTGGCTGCCTGGGGCTGGAAAGAGGAGGGAATGAGGAGCTAGTGTGGAAGGGGGACAGAGTCTTAGTTTTATAAGATGAAGAAGAGTTCTGGAAACGGCCGGTGGTGAGAGCTGCACAGCAGTGTGAATGTACTTAATGCCACCTCGCTGCGTCCTTTAAAATGGCTAAGACAGTAAATTTTTGGGCACCTGGGTGGCTCAGTTGGTTAAGCGTCTGCCTTCTGTTCAGGTTGTGATCCTGGGGTCCAGGGATCGAGCCCCCACATAAGGCTCCTCGCTCAGCAGGGAGTCTGCTTCTCCCTCTCCCTTTGCCCCTCCCCTTGCTTGTGTTCTGTCAAATAAATAAATAAAATATTTATATTTATATATGTATATATGTCTTATATATATAAGACATTACATTTGGGTGTATTTAATGGCAGTTAAAAAAATGGGGCAAGGGAGGGTGGGGAGCACCTGGAAGGCACAATCGGTTAAGCATCAGGCACCTAATTTGGGCTTAGGTCATGAGCTCAGTATTGTAAGATCGAGCCCCATGTCAGGCTCTGTGCTAGGCATGGAGCCTGCTTAACACTCTCTCTGTGCACCCCCCACCCCCCACCCACCTGCTCTCTCTCTAAAAAGGAAGAGGAGGAGCAGGAGGAGGAGAAAAAACATGGGGGAAAGTGAGAGAATTGAATGAAGACCCCTTCCATCCAGCTCCTGGATGCAGTAAGGATCCACACTGGCCGGTAGCACCGAGCGTCGTCTGCACAAAACCATTAGCCCTCCAGCGGCTCCTGTTTCAACAGGCTTTTCAGCTGTCAACATCTTTCCAAAACTACCAGCACTCCAATTTCAAGTTTTTGAAGAGCACAACAAAAACCTCCTTACTCTTCAATCCTAAAACCAATCACCTGTCCTACCCAAGCAGAGGCTCAGCTCAGTGTCTCTCGGCACCCTTCACAAAGACCAGCAAGAAAGGGAGCGCAAGGGACAGGATAAAGGAGGGTGCCTGAAGGGAGGGTCCCCCAAGTACAGCAGCAGTCCTCCTCCGGGTGGGGGAGGGACACTGGGGTTTTTCTTCTCTATATTTTTGTGTTTCATTCTCATCTTCTACAACTGAGCGAGCGTTACAAAGTATTCAAGGCGTTTTCATTCTGTGAAGTAAATGTAATAAAAAAAGAGAACGGCCGGGCAGCTCAGAAGCCTCTTCTTGCATAAAATAGAAGGCTTGATTACACTCCCCTGCCTGCCAGCCAGCTCTCTGGTGTCAGCACTCACCCCTCTCCATCACCTCTCAGCCCCCAGGCTCACGGGCCTCCTGGCCTTCCTCAGACACACATCCCCCTCCGCATACTCTGCTGCTCTGGGCCTTTGCACGTGCTGTTCTGCTGCCTGGAGAGTCACATCACCCCCTTCACATCTGCACTCCAAGTCACTTCCTCCGTGAGTCCTTCCCTGACCAAACCTGCCCAGCCTGGCCCTCCTTTACCATGGACCTTGGCCCTGACCATGAGCACCACACACGGGTTACCCGATTGGACGGAGGAAGGAAGGTTAGCTTTAAATCATTCTTACCCACTTAGTAAAGCGGCCCCAAGACTCGCTCCTGACCACACTTTCTAGTAACCCCAGCACAAAGTGCTGATAGGACTTGACAGAAATACGTTGATTCTTTCCTAATTCAGACTGCTCACTAATTCCGAGTGGCCTCCTGCCCACGGACATTAACAAGAACACCATGCGATGGCCCATCTCCAGGGTCCTGACCCCGCATTCCAAGTCTGGGGCATTTTTCTTGAAGAGCATTTATCACTCAATCAAGCCACCCACCCTGCCAGCGCTCTGGTGAGCGCCACTTACAAGAGGCTCGGCCATCGCTGCTTAAAATCTCACTTGTCCTCAGTATCTCCTGTTTATCTTGGGAACAGTCTACATGAATAGTCCGTTTGTTGGAAGAACATAATATTTTCCTTGGCTTTTAGGCAACAGTCTGGCAAATGAGCTTTCCCCATGTAACTTTCTGATGGCTTTATGCGAGCAGTTAATTAGAATTATACAGACATGTTTATAGAAGTTTAAATGAAGCATAGTTCGAGTTTGGGAAAATATATATAATTACTCACACCGACACTTCCCACTGAAAGAGAAAAAGCAACACAAGCAAGAACACTCAAAGCAACAGCAGGCACTAGGAAAGCTTCCACCAGCTTCAATGGCTCCACTTTGGGGACCTTGGGGAGCCTGAGCCCTGGTGGGGAACCCACAACCCCACCACCTAACACTTTGCTCATTAGGCTCATACCGCAGCCAACGCACTCCCGAAAGGGTCCCCGGGGTGGGCGCCAAGCACCAGGCCGGGCCCGCGTGAACCCGCGTACACACGCCGTGGTCCTGCCTGCACACACAGCGCCAGGCCGCAACCTGCTGCACAACCAGCTATGGAGAAGAGGTCCGGAGCCCCAGGGAGGTGCCTTCTCTACCCCGAGGGAGAGGCCCCCAGCCTTCAAAACCGAGCGAGGCTTCTGGCAGCCTGCAGACCCAAATTGGGGAGCGCTTGGTGGCAGGCTCCCTTAATGGGGCTCCACCGGCCTTCCAGCTGGTTCCCCACGCCCTCTGTGACCCTGCTCTGCCTCGACGCTGCCCAACCTGGCCTGGCCCTTTCGTCTCCCCATTCCGCTCCCATGCTGACATGTAGCAACGTCCACTGGATGTGGGGTTTCCCAGAATCCACTTCATCTGACCCCTGCAAGTAGTCAGTCTGACTTTTCTGTTCAAGGATTTCTTCAAAATTATTCAGATCTCCTGTCTTTATTTTTTTAAGATTTTAGTTATTTATTTATTCATGAGAGACACAGAGAGAGGCAGAGACATAGGCAGAGAGAGAAGCATGCTCCCTGCGGGGAGCCCTGATCAAAACTCAGTCCCAGGACCCCGGGATCATGCCCTGAGCCGAAGGCAGACCCTCAACCACTGAGCCCCACAGGTGTCCCAGATCCCTTGTCTTTCAACTTAGAAGAGCCACAGCCAACTCTCTTCACCTTCGTGTTGTCGAGAACAACCAGCTGGCTCCCACTCGAGACTGAGCATTTGGCATTCTCACCAAGAAGTGCATGGGGTTCCCAGAAGTGGGATGGGCCCCACACCCCTGACGTGGGCTAACCCCACTGTCCCACGGGCTGAGGGAGTCTCCAGCAGTGGACAGGAGCTTCCCTCAGGGCAAAGTGACCCGAACCGTGTAGGCGAGGATCAGGTCCAGATGTGCGGGCAGGCATTGGTGTTGCCCACTGGCTTGGGCCAGACAGGTGGCCCCCACGGCTCCAGTCCTCAGCCCACCCACTACAGGCCCCCCACTGCATGCCGACCTCCAGAGGTGGCTTCTTCCTCAGAACCAGCCCTTGGTGAAGCCACTGCCCGCAATCTGGTCGCTGTAAAGAGAAAACCGGTCCATCAGCTCATGGAGATGTCCATCTCTCTTCTTCCTCGAAGAGCAAGGAACACAGAAAGGCATGTGGATCTCCAGGGGAGAGGCAGACAGAGCAGAGGAGGTAGAAGAAAGGGAAAGGAATTCAGAAGGGTCCTTCACTCGGTACATATTCACTAAATGCTCACTCCACACAACGTGCTTTCTGAACAACCCCCCACCTCTCCTGCCCCCCACCCGGCCTTCCTCCTGAAGCCTATGACACAGGCGTGGACAAGTCAAACCCAGTCCCTGTCCAAATAGAGATGAGAAGCAGGGCAGAAGGGAGACTGTAAGTGATCAAACGCATAAATCCCCACCAAGAATAACTAACGTGACATAAAAAAAGAAAGACTAGCAGTAGTGGGCTCACTTTAGGGGAAAGGCAGTCAGGAAAGGTGATGCTGGACCTAAGTCCAGAAAGACACAAGGGACCAGCCACACTAGGAAGAGGGGTGGGGGGGAGTAATTCAGTCAGAGGTAAGGATGTACAAAGAAACGGGGTAGTCCTAGAACATGAGGTGAGCAGAACGGGGACTGGAGAGATTAGGGTGTGGGAAGTGGCCATATGAAATGAAGGAAGTGTCCCAGGACCTTGCCTAGAAAGAGACACAGCCCTCCTAAGGCTGCCTGTCCCCCACACAGCACTGATAGCTCCCCAGCAGCCTTTCCACCCATTCTTTCTTGTTCACCCCCTTTAAATCATGTTCGGATATCCCCAGAAGCCACTAAATGCAAGGAAAGCTGGGGTTCTCTAGAGCCTCAAGGGTGATGCTCCATACCTGGCCTAGGATGTGCAGGGGATGCCATTCTCCCAGTGAGACACAAGGAAGGGACTGCAGAGCCATTTAAAGAAGCTATACTTAAAAATAAATAAATAAAAATAAATAAAGAAGCTATACTTCCTCTCTAGAGACAGGCCTGAGTAAAGGAGCTTCTCTCTCCTGGCCTTTGGACAAAGACATGGCAGGAAACTAAGGGGGTGACATCTGTGACACCACAATAGCCATTTCTTCACCACGAGGAGACATATCTGAGGTTAAGAGCCAACGTGTTGAGCAGGACAGAGCATAAAGATGGAAGACCCCTGCTGACAATGCTGACTATTCCACCAAAAACACTCTGTAGCCACATGCCCTCCAGACTTCTCATCCTATAAGATGATACATCCCCCTGTGCTGGAGCTGCTCTCAACCCGGACTGAACCTTGGTCTTGCGGCCCAAAGCATCCCAACTCATACGATCCCTTGTCAGCCAGCCAGTTCTATCAAAACCGAATGTCTGGCCTGGCTGCTTGCTCTTCCACTTTCCAGAAGAACTTTTAGGTTTCTCTGTGCCACTCCCTGCCAAGAGAGGTCCCAACCAGTCACAGATGCAATCCTCTCCCCAGGGGGATTTCACAACTTCAGGATCCTGGGGGAAATCCAGTCCTGAGCAATCAGAGGGTCAAAATACAGATCACAAAGATTAGAGGGAGAGAAAGGGAGAAAAAGTTACTTTTAATGACACCATCCAGTAATAAAGAGCTGAAGAAACCTCAAAATGCCTGAGTCCACATTCCTGCTCTAATGAGTAGAGGTCAGAGGCCACAGTGAACTCTTTCTTTGCTCATTTTATCTTAGTAATAACCCTAGGAGGTGGGAACGGTTTCCCCAGTTAAAGTTGGAGAAACTAAAAGCAAATACAGTCACAGTTAGGAGGACTGGGAATCAGAGCCAGGAGGCCTGAGTTCAAATTCCAACTCCTCCATTCAACTGCTGTGTGATCTGGGGCCTCAGAGCCTCAGGTTCCTCATCTGTAAAATGGGGACAACATACCACCACTTAGAGGTGTTGTGAGGATAATGGAAGACCATAATATGAATGGCACTGAGCCCTGTGTGTGGATTCCACCCAGGGCTGCCCATGGTAAAGGCCTGGTGGAGCAGAGGGATCTACCTTCCAACGGGGCGTCCAGGGCACCCAGGCTCCAGGGCAGAGCTACGCAGAGAAAACAAGTTGCCAACATTAGCCAGTTTCATCCACTTGCTTTGTGGCTTCTGACTTTTCCTCCTACAAAGTGGAGACTCCAGAAAAGCTATCAATTATCTGAGGGCTCTGGCTGCCAAGGTCAGGTTGACTAGGGTGTGGGGCAGGCCCAGATCCAGCCAGAACCTTCCATCCAACCATTCCCTTTATGGACAGGTATCACTCCGGGCCCCCTGAAGACGAGAAGGTTTTTAATGTGTCAGGATTGGCTACAAAGTCATTCTGGCCAAGCCTGCTGACCAGGCCAGGAGACGCCACTTGCGTCTAAAAAATAGTCTGAGATCATGAAACGCCTGTCTTCTGGGGGCAGTAGGCTCTAAAGGGAGCCGCTAAGGAGGCCAGGAATGTTCTGAGCAAAGCCAAGCTCCTGGGAATAAGGGTGTGACCTCCCGAAATGACTCCTTTTCCAGATCCCTGCCCTTGGCCAATATGGACGTCAGGAGGCCTGGAACCCGCAGCCCCTGGGGCAGAGCCACTGGGCCCAGGGGAAGCTCCTCAAATAGGCCGGGCCGGAGCATACATCTCCTAAGAGATCAGAGCAGGGCACCGAGAGCACTTCCCAGCAAATCACCGCCTCCAGCCCGCGGACCCTGGCTGAGTGGGACCCATTGCAACCAGGATCCCAGGTCTTCCTGGGCCAGGCAGGCACACACGAGTGACCTCTGCCCACACCCACAGGAGCGGCCTCCACCCCCACGGCCAGCATCGCTGCCAGGCAAGACCACGGGCCTAGCAACCCCAGCTCTGTCCATTTGTTAAGAGACATAAGCAAGAAATCCGGATGAGTTTTTCTGTGAAATCTCCAGAATTTTAAATGTTGGTTTGTTTCTTTAAAGCACAGCACAACCCAATCAAAACATATCTGTGGGCAATCCTGGGCCTCAGGCCACCCGTATGCAACCTTAATCCAAAAGGATGGAAGAGCAACATAAAGGGGTAGAAGCTCAGGTCTGCAGCTTTCCCCACCCCACTCCCGGCGGCTGACCCCCCCCCCCATACTTCCACCCCCTTCCCTGGGACCCCCTTGCCAGCCCCTGATTGCAACAGGGTTCACATGTGTAGGAGTGGTTTATCGGCCTCCAAAAGCTCCACCCAACAGGCCATACCCTCACCCAGGACTCGCCCAGGACTCGCCCAGGACTCGGGAAACACCTCTCTCCACCAAGAAAACCCTCAGCACTTGGCTCTTCCAGGAGGCTGAGTTTCCTCCCCAAACAGGATGGATTTCATGGATTTCCATGTAGAGAGGAAAGGTCTGCACATGCGCCCTGGGGCCCCAGACCCTGGTATTTATACAGTTTCAAAACTGCAAGCGATTATTTTGTTTCATAAGAACAATCGCTATGCAAATGAAACCTCCAGCTAATACAAACAGGGCTGTTAAATTCACTTGCCAATGTTTATGAAAAGAAATTCGGCCTGGCCCTGACCAAGCCGCTAAGAAAATGTTTAATCACAAGATACATTTGAGTAAGGAAATTAAGCAAATAAGAAAAGATGCCCTGACTTGGCTCCCTGAGCCCCCCACTACCTCCCACCCCTCCTTTATTCAGCAAGACAATGATGGTGAAATGAAAAGGCTCCCAGGGGATGGGCAGATGTTGAGCCTCAAGGAGGAAAAGCCAGAGAACGCAGAGATGAGGCTCCCAAATTCGAGGAGCCCCCTCCTGGGTCCACCCTCATTTTTTACCTTTGATTTCTGGTGGGGCTGTGGGAAGGGAGGAGGGAGAGAATGTGCAAGGGATTCAGCAGAGCTGGCCCAAGGGTGCACAGAAAGTCCCCACTGACTCCAGGCACCTGCAGTTGGCAGCACTGGAAGCCAGGACACATCCTGTCCTGGGAGCGGTGCTCACGCATGTGGCCAGGCCCTGGACCACAGGCCTAGGGTTCAGGATGAGGCCTCGGCTTCTTGCAGCCTGTTGCGGGGCAGGGGGCCAGCTTGGGGAGCCAGGCAACACCAATGCAGGACAGAGTGACTGGGACTGGGGGGCCAGATCCCTGGGGGAGGCTCTCAAGTCCTGAGAGGGCCAAGCAGTAGCCCCAGAGCAGTAAACAGCCCCAGTATCAGGAGGAATTCTAGAATGTTAGAGCCAAAGAAACACTCCTGTCATCAGGCTTGCTTGGGCTCCAAGCACTGCGGTTCCACCACGTGGAGCCCAGCCCATGTGACCTCAAACTACTGCTGTTCCCTTTCTGTGCCTCAGTTGCCTCTTCTTTAAAATGGGGATAAGGAAAGCATGCCTTACAACACTGCGGTGTCACACCATGGGATCACACATGTAAAATGTTTAGCCAAGTCCCCAGAACTTAGTAAATGCTCAATAAAGGGTAGGCATCAGGCCCAAATCCCTTATTGCCCAGAAAGGGCTGCTGGCTTTCCCTCAGTCACACAGATGAACTACAGGCTCAGACCCGGACCCCAACTCCAGGCTCTCCAGCAGATTTAGGGGAAGAACGGGTGGAGGCTGGGCTTGGCTTTGCAGAGGCCCCTCTGGGAAGTGCACTCGGCAAGGAGGCAGGAGGGGATGGTGGTAGGAGGGACCTCTGGAGCCCAGGCTCCCTGGGGCTGGGGGAAACCGGAGCCTGGCCCTGGCAGGGCCTCCCAGGGGCCCAGGCAGGGGCAGCTGTCCAGATCTGTCTGTCCATGGAGGGGGCAGGGAGGCTGCCACTCGGAGCACGCCGTGTGCCAGTCCCTGGGGCCAGGCCGGCTCAGCCTGCTGGCTCCATCCAGAGCCAGCCCCAAGGGATGCTGGGGGAGGCAGCCAGGATCAGAGCCGCTGGCTGCGCACTCCCCTCCCCCAGCAACAGGGGACTAAAGTGGGTCAAGGAGGAAGGAGGGGGCCCAGGAGGGCTGGGGGAGGGGCCCGAGGAGCTCAGAAGGCACCCAGAGGGAGGGGACCAGGGGAGGATGCATGGAAAAGCAAAACCATGTGTGCAGTGGCCTTAGGGGGCCAGGGCCGAGAAGTGCAGAGGCTGCCGAAGACTTGGGGGTTCTCAGAATCACCTCAGAATTAACTGCAGGGGGGACGTCCGCCCTGGCTCCTGCCCCTAGGGAGCTGGTCCTTCTCTTTCTCCTCCCTCCTCCCTGGCCTTGGGGGCTCCGTTTCCCCCAACACCTCAGCCTCTTCCAGAGCCCCACACCCAACAGCCCCCAGCCAAGGGTCTGTGAGGATCTCTGTCAGCTTTGGCCTTCAGCTCAGACCTGGAGGTGGGCCCAGCAGGGAGGTGTGGTCCGAGGAGGGTGGGGAGAAGCGGTAGAGCCGACCCCATCCTGGGATTAAGCTCAGCATAACCTTGGCAATGCCAGGCCCAGTCAGGCCCCAGTCACCAGGGAGAGGAGAGTGAGCCCACGTCCCCCCAGGGGTGTCCTTGGGGAACCTGGTGTGAAATGAAAGGAAAAGAGGCAGGAAATGCCAAACAAGGCTGTCCCCCTGCCAGGAGGGGAAGCCAGGCCCCAGACCCCTCGGGGGTAGAGGCTGGGGGCCAGAGTTCAGCCTAAGGAGACGTGGACTGTGGACTGGCCTCCACCCCTGGCTGGCCCTGGCCCAATTATCAGCTTCTCTCCCAGCTCCCCCACCCTGCATGGCCCAAAAAAAAAAAAAAAAAAAAAAGAAGAAGGAAACAACCACCCAGGCAACTCGATATGGTCCAGAAACCTCCAGGGTCCCTGGGTTCCAGGAAGCGGGCACAGGAGGGGGTGGAGGGCAGAGAAGGCAGAGGGTCGGTGCCCAGGGAGAGGGATGAGGGAGGGAGGTGAGGAGGAGCCGCTGCTCCCTGGCCTCTCAGCCGGGGTGGGATGAGCACCAGTTGAGGGGCAGCCCAGAAACCTAGCCCAGGGGAGGCGGCACCCCTGCTTTGAAACTCAAGCTCAGGGGGAAATGTTGAGGGGGGAGAAGCTGCAGGCTCAGAGGCCTGAGGGTGGGGAGGATGGGGCCCTTTAAATCTGTGAGTCCCTTAGAAAGGCCACCTACCCCCAACCAGTACATCCAAGATTTCTGGGCTGAGCCAGCTGGACTTTTGGGGCCTGGTTGGGGGTGGGGGCACAGGAGAAGGGAGGACTCCCAACCTAAATGCAGAAAGCACTTCCCCTTGCAACCTAGCAGAAGAGAGGGGCCGGCCAGGCTGGGTGTGCAGTTCCCAAGAAACAAGGAAGCAAGTACAGTCCTGTCCACTGCCCACCCCAAATGTTCCGAGGGCCTGGCCTCATCCTCCCACCCCCCCCCCACCTGTCCAAGCTGCTTCTCCCCAATGTGAACTTGAGGAGCAGGCCCAGGCAGACAGGAAGGGGGAAGGGTCAGGGGCTGTGAACTTGGCCACCAGCTGGGTCCTCAGGGGGAACGTGGTGTTACCAGCCTCCGAGCTCCTAACTGTTTATGGGTCTGTCTCCCAGCCCTGCGTGGGCTCCTGGGGGAGGGGAGGCCTGCTCATTCACCAGGAATGGAGAAGGTGGCTCTGGGAGTGACTCAGGCAGGCACCGCAGTGTCAGGCAGCCCGGCTGTGACATGTGACTTTGGATCACAGGCTGACACTCAAAAGTTTCCTCACCTGCTGGGTGGCAACCGTAATGGTACCACCCTCAGAGGGCTGTTGAGGGGATTCATGAGAAATCATGTAGAAAGGGGATTACTGGGTGGCTCAGTGGTTTAGCGACTGCCTTCGGCCCAGGGCGTGATCCTGGAGTCCCGGGATCGAGTACCACGTCGGGCTCCCTGCATGGAGCCTGCTTCCCCTCTGCCTGTGTCTCTGCCTCTCTCTCTCTGTGTCTCTCATGAATAAATAAATAAAATCTTTAAAAAAAAAAAAAAAAAAAGAAAGAAAGAAATCATGTAGAAAGCATTCAGCACACAGTCAGCTCAGTAACAAATATCAGGAAATGCCCTTACTCCTTCTCCCTATGTCTGTGGCCCAAGCCACACCTGTCTCCCCAGAGAAGAGCAAACTTGGAAGTCTCCTAACAAAACGAAGGCAAGATATGATGCACAGAGGTGGCTGCGGACAGGCCCCACCCCATTCGTCTGAGTGGGGAACCACGCTCAAACTCAGAACCCATGACAGGCCTTGCGCAGCTCAAGAGCCTATGCAATGGGTAGTTTGTGGCAATGAAGACGGGATTCAGAATAAAGTCCACTCCGATACCCAATTCACAGTGAACTCTAGATAGAGTGGGCCCAGAGGGGCAATGATTTTCCCACTGTCCAGGCTGAAGGTGGTGGGAATTAAGGCAGCTCCGAGCCCTGGGTGACAACGGACATCTGCATCTCCTCTCCACCCCCAACCCTAACATTGTGCAGAGTGGGCACCAGGCTCCAGTGAGCTAGGGCCTGGGGGTTAAGACCTCTATGTCCCTGAAAAGAAGCAGCCTGGCCGATCGATGGCTGGACACAGGCTGTGCCCTGTGCTCAGGGCAAGGCTGTGGGTCTGGATGTCCCTTTCTCCTCCGGCAAATTAGCAAGCGCCCCCTCCAACCTACTGCCTGGGTCCTTGGAGGTGTCTGTGGAACCATACGATACTCGGGGGTCATGGAAATTTCAGGAGTCTTTATGCTTGAGTCATGGGGGCCCATCCTGGAGATTCTCTAGAAGGGACCAGCAGGCCACACCAAGCCGAACAAACTCCTTCTTCACCTGTGTTCCAGTCCTTCCAGAAAAGCCCACTGCACTTGTCCCTGCCTCTCCAGGCACACATAGTCTAAATTCCCCGATTCTGTGCCCTCAGGTCCTCACAGACTGCGACCATGGCCTTCTCTGTCCTCCCCCCACAGGGCCAGGCCCAAGGCAGGGGGTGGCAACCCTGGGAATGAGTTCAGAGCCAAAGGGCACCACCGTCTGCAGCTCCCTCTCATCCTCCCGGGCTAGCTGACACTTCATGTCCTCTGAAATGCCCTCCTAAGGACCAGCGCTGCCCAAGGCTGACAAGCCACAGCGAGTTCTCCTGAAAAATGACGTATTGGTGTCAATCTTCCCACTTGGTCGTCATTCTCGCTACCCTGCCCCCAACTAAACCATAAGCTCCCTGAAGGCAGGGACCTGGCCCTATTCACTCCTCACTGTGCACCCAGCTAGAGGAGCAGTCCTAGCACAGACCAGAAGTGTGCATCCAGGGAATGAATGAAGTCAGAAGTACCCACCTCCTCAGTGAAGGAGCGAATTTTAAGTGGCAAACACAAAATCATTATTCACATCTGTTTGCCAATCTTCTGCCTGTAATTTCTTGAACATAAATGCACTCAAAATTGCAGTCCGGAGCTCATACACCCCTTCCACGCACGCCTGGGCGGCGTGTAGCCAGAGTATCTGCGTTCAAGTCTCGTCTAGTCCTAGCTGTGGGACACTGGGCATTTAATCTGCCACCCTGTGCCTCAGTTTCCTCCTCTGAAACCCGGGATAATCACAGTACCTACCTCAGAGGGATGCTGGGCCGCGCAGATGAACTTAGTGTGATCAGAGGCCATCAGTGACACTTATCTTTTATTATTAGACACTCATGGAGGGCCCAAGCGGCCCACCGCCGCCCCGCAGCCCCGCCCCGGTCCCCCGAGGGCCCCCCAGGGGCACATCTGGCCAGCGGAGCCCCGCAGCCCACCCACGGGCGGCCGCCAGCTGCGGGCCAGGCGCCGCGCCCCGCCCCCCCCCGCCCCGGGCCGGGACCCCGGAGTCCTGGGGGCGCCGGCTGGGCCCCGGGCTCGGAGGGGCGGCGGCGGCGGCGGCGGCCCGCGGTGCAGAACAAGCCCGGGCCCCCCTCGGGGCAGCGCGCGCGAGCGCCGCAGCCCGCGCCTTCCCAGCCGGTCCCCCGCCGCGGCCGCTTTGTGCCCAAACCAGGGCCTGAGTTATTGCGCCGCAGCCATGGAGCCTCCCGGGCGGGGGCCGGCCCGACGCGTTCCCAGGACCGCCGCCTCAAAGGGGTCCCGGGGCCGCCCCCGCCGGGGTCGGGGTGGGGGGAGACCCGGGCCGGGAGGGGCCGCGTTCCCAAGCTCCCGGCTCTGCGCGCAGGCCCCGCCCCCGCCCCGCCCCCGGGCCCGGCCCCGCCCCCTCCGCCCGCCCCGGCCCCGCCCCCGCCCCTCCTCCCCCACCGCTTCCCGCGGCCCTGCCCCATACCCGCTCCCCGGAGCCCAATCACCCGCGGCAGCGTCGCAGCCTGACCCCAGGAGGGCCCTAGGGGCCCCCAAGCCCCACCTCTGCTCTCCCCCATCCCACCAGCCTCAGGTCACAGCCCCGGCTTGGAAAACGGTTGGATTCTGGGCTGAGCCTCTGAGGGAATGGGTTGTGGGAGCCTCCTGGCCTCATTTTCCCATCTGGCAGATGGGGGGGTGGGAATGTGGGTCCAGTGCCAGGCACTGGGGACATGGCGGGGAGCGACACAGGCAGGGGCTCTGCTGCGTGGTGCTCAGAGCCGGCTGCCCAGGGAGGGACCATCGCTGGGCTGTCTGCCGCAAACTAGCACAAGCTCGCAGTGAGATGGTACTGCATGGTTTGGGGACGCAGGAGATTGGGATCCAGAAGCCTTGCTTGCCCCATCAAACTGACTGGCCACCCAGAGACGCCTACCTCTGAGGCCTGGACTGTGCCCTGAAAAACAAAGAAGGCTGGGCCAGTGGTGGATCCTCCCAAGGTGGGATCCAGAGACCCAGGGAAGGACCCGGATGTCCCACATGCCCCAGCCCCTTCAAAGCACCAAACACAAAGGCTTCCAGCCCCCATCTCCCCTCATGCCCGCCCCCGTCACCCTGGGCTCAAGTGTCACTTTCCAGATGGCCCTGTCTGGACAGCCTCCTCCACCCCTACCTGCCTATCCCAGGATCTGCTTTCTTTCCCAGAAATTATGTTACTCGCTTGTGTACTTGTAGATCGCATCGCACCCCCACTAGAATAAATTTTCACCTGTCCACTCTTGTGGCTTCAGCACCTTAAACAACCTGACATATAATATAATAGGTGCTCAACAACCACGTCTGAGATGAATAAGTGAATGAATGAATGAATGAATGAACAAATAATGACAGTAGCCCTTAAAGGCCTGGAAACCCTCTCTGTATTTTTTTTTTAAGATGTATTTATGATAGACATAGAGAGAGAGAGAGGCAGAGACACAGGAGGAGGAAGAAGCAGGCTCCATGCAGGAGCCTGACGTGGGACTCGATCCCAGGTCTCCAGGATCACGCCCTGGGCTGCAGGCGGCGCTAAACCACTGCACCACCAGGGCTGCCCACCCTCTCTGGATTTAGACAAGAGGATTCCAGGATTAGTAATCAAATAAGTTTGGAAACCAGAGACCATTACCATCTCTGAGTCTCACATTAGCATTTTAAAGGCTCTGAGAAGCCCTGAAAGTTTTTAAAACTTTTAACTCTGTTTAATGCAGTGTTTGCCAAAGGTGTTTGGCCACAGAAAACTTTTTTTTTTTTTTGGTAGAGCATCAACAAAATCCCAGACTGCATTTTGGGAAACATCACTGTAAACTCACTTCCCACCCTCAAAACTATGACTTGACAGATGGCAAACTGAATCTTAGATAGAAAAAAGGACTTGCTTCTTTCGTTTTGTGGCATCAAGTCAAGCATAGTGCTTGGCACATAGTAGGTGCTCCAAAAAGATCCGAATGAATGGATATAAAGTAAATTCATGATTAGAGTCCACCACGCATGTGTATTTGCTCTGCCCCTGTACTGATAGTCTGAACCATGTAAGCAATGACAAAAATCTCTTCCCCTGGGAGGCTGGCATGCATACACACACACACACACACACACAAACATGTACCTAGTACACATATGCACACACAGACACACACATGCACACATACAAACAGGCGCGCACACACACTCATACACACACATACACACAGGTACACCCATTCTGGGGCATATGGCTCCCACGCAGTCCCTTTCCTATGCCTGGTCAATGTGTCCCTTAAGAAAGGCAACTGTCCTTGGTGGGATGGACAGGACATGAGGGCTGGAGAAGCTTCATTCACAATCGCAATTCCCAGAGGGGAGGGTCACTCCAGCAGGTGACAGTTTCAAAGCTAGATTTTTTTTCCCACCCATTTTCTCTGGCAGTGCATTCTCCAGCACAAATATACAAGTGTGAGAGAAAGAATGGCAAAGTTAGGCTGCCCCAAGTATGATCCCACTCGAACCCTCTGGATGGCCATTCCTTCCTCACCACTCCTGAGATTTCACCCTCACACCTCTCCTGGGAATGGAGCTCCCATTTCACAGCAAATGAAGCTGAAGCTTTCCAATAATATGGTGAGGCTGTAGGTGGGAGCCCAGGTACCCACACCCCAACAGCTGAGTGGTCCCAGGTGTTTCCAAGGTAAGATCTGCCCTGGAACAGTGATAGCAAGATCTGCCCCCCTCTCCTTGCCCTGATCTCGGGCACAATTCTGCCACAAGGTCATTATATGACCTTGGACATCTGACTTGCCCTCTCTGAGAAAATCTGATCATTCACATCAGAAGGGAGCTCAGCTGAGGATTCTCTAAGATCCATTATTGCTCATGAATAAGAAAGCCTGATGGGATGCCTGGGTGGCTCAGCAGTTAGGCATCTGCTCAGGGCATGATCCTGGAGTCCTGGGATCAAGTACCACATCAGACTCCCTGCATGGAGCCTGCTTCTTCCTCTGCCTGTGTCTCTCCCTCTCTCTATGTGTCTCTCATGAATAAATAAATAAAATCTTTTTTTAAAAAAGCCCAAAGCCCCCACATGAATGGTCAGAAATGAGTGTCCAGATTAAATGAGATACTGCCTGTAAAATGCATTGTCCAGTGCCTGTATACAAGTTGTGTTCATTAAATGGTAACTGTTCTTGGTGTTGTTCTGGGTCCAAATCAAACACTACCCCTCTTCCAGATCTTGCCTGATTCCCTCCATCAAAAAGAATCCCTCCAGGGGCGCCTGGCTGGCTCAGTCATTCAAGCATGTGACTCTTGATCACAGGGTCATGAGTTCAAGCTCCACATTGGATGTAGAGATTACTTAAAAAACAAAAAAGAGGAACCCCTCCAACCTCTCTTGGCCCTTATCCTACACCTCCATCTTAGGCTGCCCTATCTCACTCTATGGTCAGGGTCTTATATCCTCCCCAGACTGTGAACTACCGGAGGGCATGGCCTCCATTTGGTTCATCTCTGCATCCTCCTTGGAGCAGGGGCTAAGATTCTCGCCTGGATAAAATATTCAGGATTTAGATGGAAGGGAAAGGGAAGGGAAGGATGGATAACAGATGGATGAATGGACAGTTGGGTGGATGATGAATGGATGATGTATGGATAAATGGATGATTGATAGATGGATGATGATGGGTGGATGATAGATGGATGGATGATGGATGAATAATGGATGAATGGATGAGTGGATGGATGATGGATAGATGGATGAGTGGATGACAAATGGATATATGATGGATGGGTGATGGATGAATGGACAGATGATAGATGGATGGATGGGTGGAGGGATGGATAGATGGATAGGTGATAGATGTATGGATGATAGATGGATAGATGATGGATGTGTGATGGATAAATGGACAAAGGATGGATGGATGGATGGATGGATGGATGGATGGATGAATAGATAGATGATGAATGGATGGATGGATGGATGGATGGATGATGGATGGGTAGATGATGAACAAATGATGGATGGATAGATGGTTGGAAGGAAGAAGAGACATGACTGAAGAACTAACCGAGGGAAAGAAATGCCCAAACCCCCAAGCTCCACATTCAGTGCAGTGCCCCTTCCTGAAGAATAAATAAAAAGTCTATAAGTATAAGAAAAATAGTCAACCCAGCTAGTAATCAGAGAAATATAAATTAAAAGACAAGCTATTTCTTGCCTGTCAGATTGGCAAAAGGAAAACAGGAGGAAAAAAGAAGGTGGAGAAGGAGAAGAGGGAGGAGGAGGAGGAGAAAAAAAAAGAACACACCAGCACGTGGGCAAGAGTTAGGAGAGGCCTGCATCGGTACACCCTTTGTGGAGGACGATATGAAAATACCTATCAAATTTTTCAAGTGACTACCCTTCAGCCTAACAATTTAACTTCTAGGAATTTAGCCTAAGAAACACAAAGATGTTTAAACGAGAAAGCTCCCTGCTTCATTATTTATAACAGTGGAAAACTAGAAACAACTAAATGTCCATCAACAGAGAATTGTAAATAGATTCCGGTGCACCCATTCTATAGAATGATGGCAGGTGTAGTAAATCTACAATACCAACATGGCAGTATCTCCTAGATGAACGGTTCTTAACCCTGGCTGCACACTCAAATTCCCTACGAAGCTTAGGAAAGAAGGATGGAAGGATGGAAGGAAGCAAGGAAGGAAGGCAGGGAGGGAGGAAGGAAGGGAGGAACAAACAAACGAACGAACGACTAGGGCCCCATCCTCGAAGGTAGTAGGGTCCAGGCAATGTTATTCCTCGAAGTGCCTAAGATGATATTAATGTGCAACCAAGATTGGAAATTCACTGCTACTTAAAAATAGCACCTAACAGAAAGTATAGTCAAGCAGTATATCATGCTATGTAGGGTTAAAATTACGTATGTATGGGTATATATACATGTTTTTGTGTAAATGCATCACATAAAAAGGTCTGGGGGCAAAGACAATTGTGGATAACAGTGCTTACTTCTGTGGAAGAAAGGGATTAAATTATTTAAGATGTGTAAATCCTTTTTTTTATAAGATGTGAATGTAGATACCCCAAAAGGCAGGTTACAGATGCGTGGGGAGCAGAGCAGAACTCCTGTGCCTTTACCCATGGCCCCCTCTCCTGGCCCAGAGTCTGAGGATTTCTCCAGACCCCAGAGAAAGCATGAGCTTCTCTGTTGCTTCTTCCAGCCCATTGGGCAGTTATAAATAAAGATCGTGGTTATTGGCTTGGTTTGCTACCTCTGACCGTTGACTCTGAAAAAGGTAGTTCTGTGCTTGTCTGTGCCTCTGTAAAACTAAGATCAGAGAGCTGAGGCGACAGCCGGACGAACACATGAGAAGAGCTGAAGGCAGAGTCTGGCACAGGGAAGTCCCTCCATGTATCCTCCCTAAGGGTCAAGGTTGGCCATGCTGCTAGCTTTGGATGGGCATATGTGGGACCCGGTCATCCTCTCCCTACACTGTTCCCAGATTACAGAAGCACCAGAGAACCTGCTCCCATGATGTTTGTCAAAACCGCCAAAGCCCAAAGAGCCAAGGACATCACCAGTTGAACTCTCGGACACCTGCAAAGACACCAACATTACAGTCAAGCCCTTGACACTTCTCTTATCTGATGTTCCCCTCAGTGCTCAAAAGGGTCTGGAGCGAGGCAGGACCCAGCTGCCCTGCACAGGATTTCCTAAAGCTGCTTCTTCAGAATTCTCACTCTGTGGACTGTACAAAGTAACAATTGATAAGACCTAACAATATCTTTCTAGCCTTTTTTTAAATACTTATTATTTTGAGCCCAAATGTCTATCAACTAATGAATAGTTAAGCAAGACATGGTATATTTATAGTATATAAATAAATATTTATATATTTAATAACATGCTTATAAAATATATAATAACATGTATTATATTATAAATGTATAATATTTATATATTTTATATATTTTTATAATATGAAATCTTGGGGCACCTGGGTGGATCAGCAATTGAATATGTGCCTTTGGCTCAGGGCGTGATCCCGGGGTCCTGCATCGGGATCCCCACAGGGAGCCTGCTTCTCCTTCTGCCTGTCTCTGCCTCTCTCTATGTGTCTCTCATGAATAAATAAATAAAATTTAAAAAAATAAAAAGAATGAAGTCTTGCCATTTGCAACAACATGGCTGGTTCTAGATGGTATTAGGCTAAGTGAAATAAATCAGTCATAAAAAGACAAATACCATATGATTTCCTCATATGTGGAATTTAAAAAACAAAACATAAACACAAAGGAAGAGAAAAAAATGAGAGAGAGAGAGAGAGAGAGAGAGAGACAGAGAGGCAAACCATAAAATCTTAACTATAGAGAAGAAACTGAAGGTTAGTGGAGTGAGGTGGGTGGGGGGTGGGCTAAATGGGTGACAGGTATTTTTTGTAAGATTGATTTGAGAGAGCGTTAAAGAGCCTTAAATGAGAGCATGCATGCACTCACAGGGGGAGGGGCAAAGGGAAAGAATCTCAAGCAGACTCCCCCCTAAGCACTGGGCCCCTCACTGGGCTCTACGTAGGGCTCAGGCTCGATCTCCCGACCCTGTGATCATGACCTGAGCCAAAATCGAGAGTTGGACACTGAACTGACAGGCATCCCAGAGGATGGGTATTAAGGAGGGCACTCGCTGTCTTGAGCACAGGGTGTCATGAATCACTAAGTTCTATACCTAAAACCAATTTTATCCCATATGTTAACTAACTAGAATTTAAATAAAAATTTGAAATTAAAAAAAAAAAACTTTTTATTTATTTGTTTTTTTAAGTAAACTCTACCCCAACACAGGGCTTGAACTCATGACTCGGAGATCAGAGTTGCATGCTCTACCCACTGAGCCAACCAGGCACCCCTAGCCTGTATTTTTTTAAAACCGAAGCTTCTTGGGCAGCCCGGGTGGCTCAGCGGTTTAGTGCCGCCTTCAGCCCAGGGCCTGATCCTGGGGACCCACGTTGGGCTCCCTATATGGAGCCTGCTTCTCTGTGTGTGTGTGTCTTTCATGAATAAATAAATAAAATCTTTGGGAAAAAAAATAAAATAAAACCAAAGCTTTTTATGTTTCCCCCTTCTCACGTTCCAGGAATTAAAATCCTAAACCATCTAAGGCAGGTAGCTCAGCCAACCAGTTCCATCCCATTTCATAGACAGGAGAACTGAGGCCCATAGAGGGAGCTGTCCTGCCCAAGATCACAGAACATGTTTCCTCCAACCCACAACTCCCACACTCCAGAGAGAAATAAATCACTCTTGACTCAGGCCTTCAGCCAGAAGGGGATCTTTCCTTTTCATTCTGAGTTATATTTAATTGCCAGGTTCCCTTGCAAACACGTCCCATCTTTTCTCTCCTGCAAACTTCCCACAACTCCATCCTTCACTCCACGTGCTATTCAGGGGCAACAGGTCCCTGAAAGACGGAGGAGGTCTCAAAGGCAACTGAATAAAAGCTGGGCTGCATAGGCCTGGCCAACACCGAACCAGTTCAAAAATGTCCAATCCAAAGCCCCCTGGGCCATGTAGCGGGAAGGGGGGATGGAATAGGGAGTTTATTCAATGAAAAATTGTTTTGTTTTGAATTAGTACTAGAATTTGCTTAGAATTTTATTGAGAATTTGGTATGAAAGTGTCATATTGCTTTTAGCATTTAAAAACAATGTTTAGGGATCCCTGGGTGGCGCAGCAGTTTGGCGCCTGCCTTTGGCCCAGGGCGCGATCCTGGAGACCCGGGATCGAATCCCATGTTGGGCTCCCAGGGCATGGAGCCTGCTTCTCCGTCTGCCTGTGTCTCTGCGCCTCTCTCTCTCTGTGTGTGACTATCATAAATAAATAAAAATTATAAAAAAAAAATAAAAACAATGTTTTTGCAGGGCACCTGGCTGGCTCAGTCGATTAAGCATCTGCCTTGGGCTCAGGTCGTGGTCCCAGGGTCCTGGGATGGAGCCTCGCATCAGAGTCCCTGCTCAGCGGGGACCCTGTTTCTCCCTCTCCCTCTGCCATTCTCTCTGCTTGTGTCCTCTCATTCTCTCTCTCAAATAAATAAATAAAATCTTTTTAAAAATAAATAATAAAAACGATGTTTTACAATCTAGCCCAATGCGTGGCACACAGCCTTGGATCACCAGTAGCAGCAAGCTCACAGCAGACTGCTGCAACCCACAGTGTAGGTGAGGATGAAGGGAAGAATAGGCACAAGCCATCCCCACCCAACCGCAAGGGGTATGAGGGCCCCCAGTCCTCCAGAATGGGGCATCTCACTTCCTGAACAGGAACAGGGGCTGGAGGAGGTGGAGGGGGCAGATGACCCCAACAAAGATGCTGGGAAAAGGGGCAGGAGTGAGAGGGGGGCGATAAGCCCAAGTCAGATCCTCCTCTCACTCACTCACTTGGAGTACATCTGCTCATTACTCAGTCACTGTCCACTACTCATTCACTCACCCATCCAGTTATTTATCCCCTCAAAGTTTGCACATCTACTCACTCACGTAAGAAATCTTCTATAAACACAAGGACTCGGGAGCTCAGGTCAATGGTGTCTACCAATGAGCATGGGGTCCCAGAAGACCACCAGGTTGACCATATCCCATTTGTGATTTCCTGCTCCTGAATGAGTGGGGCAAGGCAGGCTTTGCCAACTCTCAATAGGGCTGCTCTGGGAACTAAGGATTTGAGTTACTCCCTAAGGCCCCAGGAGACAGAACTAGGACCAAAGCACCCTACATTATGGATTTAAGGGAAAGAAGAACAATGAAACTCGAGCTAAAAATGCATAGAGGTAGTGAGCTCCCTGAGAGTGGAAGTGTGCAAGGGGAGGCTGGATGAAACTAAGGATGCTACAAATATACCCAAGGAGGTCTGAGTGAAGTGACCTCCAGGTGCTTTTTCAACCTGGCACTGGCAGGAGTCCAAGAAGTTCAAAGGCAAAAGGAATGAAAGTCTGAATCTTCCCAACATATGGGCCAGGCCCCTGGCTGGCCACTCTCTCCCTGAGGGGCACACGGCATCTGCAGAGCCGTCCTGGGCACCCAGAACGTGTGCACTGCTCACTGCTCCCTAGAGAGTCCCGCACTCTGCAGCCTCCACCCCAGGCGACAGGAGCCTGCCCCCTCTTTCCATCTCCCCTCCTCTGGGAACCCACTCTCCACCCTCCCCCTCTCCCTGGAGACTCCCTCGACCTGGTGGCTGTCTCTTCTCTCCCCAGGTTCAGACCTGCAGCCCCAGGGGGTAGGGACAAAGCCATTTCTCTGGTTCATGAACTAGAAATATGCTATTTGTTGCTGGTGCCTACAATGTCCTGCAGCCCCCAGGCCAAGGGGGTACACCCAGCCTGGATGTGGGGGCCACTACCACCCCAGCTCTCTTCCCCAGCCATGCCCTGCTCCCTAACCAAGCCCAGATGGCCATCACTCTGCCTTCAGGCAGGTAAAATTCAGTGCAACAGGAGTTAGGTGAACAGTATGTTTTATTTAATTAGGATCAACAGAAGAGATAAACCTCACAGCAGGATAGGGAATGACAACACTGCAAAAAATAATTCATGCCCAGGTAACGAAAGGACAAATTTCAATTACTGAGAAAACCAGGGGAGAGAAAGGTGCCTGGCATCTCCAAGGAGGAGAACACTACGAGTGTCAGCAATGCCCAGACCCGCGGGCCGGATGGAGGTAGGTCGGCCCTCCAGGACTGGAAAGCCAGGCAACTAGGTGGTTCCAGAACTGCCGTCCCTCCCTTTCCTGAAGGATCCAGAGCCGGGGGAGCCAGGGAGGGCTATCTGGGTCCTGGCAGGCAGGTATGGGTGTCGTGAGGATCTGCCCTGCCAGGGCCACCGGACAAATTCACACCCAGCCAGGCCCAAACGAACACTGTCCCCAAGGAGAGAGAAACAAATGTTCTAATCGTGACACTGGTCACCAGATCACTCAGCTGCTAAGCATCCCCCTGTGCTGCCCTCTGCCACCAGCCCCGATGAGGCCCCTCATCTCATGCCCTGCCCTATCTCTGGGCACACCAATCTCTTTTCTCACACTAGAGCCAGCTTTCCAGAGTCCCTTCAGCTTCTGAGCCTTCTTCTCCTATCTACCCCAGAAAATTGAGCCCTTGAATTGGGTGGTTTCCTCAGAGGGTGGTGGGCTCAGACCCCACCCCCCGCAACCCACCACTAGCTGGGTGCTGCCTGAAAATGAAAAGTTAATGGTGGTGATGGTTGCACAACAATGTGAACGTACTAATGCCACCGAACCATACACTTAGAAATGGGTTAAGATGGTACATTTTAGGTTATGTATGTCTCATCTCAATTTTCTCTTCAAAAGGGAAAAAAAAAAAGAAGAGTTCTGAGCCCCTCCCCAGACCAGCTGGGTGAGCATCTCTAGCATCTGGGCCTGGGGAAACGCAATTTTTAAACATTTATTTATTTAAGTAATGTCTACACCCAATGTGGGGCTTGAACTCACAATTCTCGAGATTGATCAAGAGTTGCATGGTTTTCTGGCTGAGCCAGCCAGGAGCCCCAGAAATGCGATTTTCACCAGCTTTTCGTTAGGGGGAGGTGACCAACATGCAGCTGACAGTCCACTCTGCAGGAATCCACGCTCTCCCAGAGGATCAAGGCTCCCCTTACCTTTTCTAACATAATGCCATGCCATAATCTCCATAAATACTTCTTGTGCAAATAAGTATTCAAAACGAGGAATGGTCCAAGTTTCACAGCTCAAGGAAAAATTTTATTGACATATTCTCCCTCTAAAACGAGCACACCCACCACACCTTCCTTCGCAGGGCTTGGCCGCATGCACCCCAGACAGGAGAATTTGCACAAGTGGGCTCAGTTTTCTCCCAATCTCTCTCTCTCTCTCTCTCTCTCTCTCTCTCTCTCATCCTCTCACCCCGACCATTAGGTGACAGCAGCCCCAGCACCCCCATTAGCCGAGAGGAAAATTGCTGTTAAATTAGTGAGCCCATCTACAGAGCCCCATTTTATATCCCAATTCAGAAGATGGCATGAACATCTGCTTTCACTTCAAGACATTAATTTTCAATTATTGGAGAAAAACAAAATTAGTCCTGACAAATTGCTGGCGAGCATAGGCTCTTGTCTGGTGGTTCATAATAATAACTTCGGGGGCCCACAATTAGTGTCCTCGGACGGAGTTTCCTGATGGGTCCCTGTCATCTGAAGTCAGTGGCAGCATCATCCCCGATCCCTGACCATTCTCAGGAAACTGCCTCTTTGGGGCCAGTTCAGAGAACTAAGGAAGTTAGGTTTTTTTCTTTCTGGAGAAGGCAAGGCTGGGGTGAAGGGGAAGGGAGAGGATGAATATAAAACATCCACCCCGATCATTTTCAGCTTTGGACCTACCAAGCCTTGCTTCCCTTCCACACACATACATGGGAATGCAAATCACTGCCAGGTCCAGGGGCACTCGGTAAATGCATATGTAGACCACCTTAGAATCCCAGTCTCCCCTCTTCAATGGGAGACAGATGGGTGACATGAGTCTCTTAGGAGACCCCTTCCACCTCTGCCATAATGTCATTCGGGTTTTCTAATTCCAGAGCTCAACAGCTCCAGCCTCTCAGATCAGAATGCGTATGAATCTTCTACAACAACACTGTTGCTGGCGTTCCATCAACCCAGGAACCTGGTTCAGCCCAGGTCAGACTCCACTGGAAAAACAAGAAAGAAAACTCTGAATCTGCCAACCGCAAGGGTCCCAAATCCAGAGAACAACCCACTTGATAAGATATTATCAACACTGTAATCTCATTTGATGGGTTTTTTATGTATCTTGGCTGCTGTAGTCACTATATCAATAAGAAGCCACTGAAATGTGAATGAGCAGAAGAATTCGGAGATAATGACGTGGCAATCTTTGAATTTGACTTGTCACAATTGAAACTAGAGTGTGTTTGCCTGGCGAATACGTTCAGACTCTTGTGGGGGTGGGGGGGTGCAGGGGGCCGGGAGGCAGGTCAAAAAAGAAAGAAAGAAAGAAAGAAAACAAAACAAAACAACAGCAACAAAGGAAAATTATATCTTTAAGATGAGAATGAAAGACGTTGCTACTTCCAAAGTCAACTCGGTAACTGAGCTCCAACATTGTGTAATTGACTTTGCAAGTAGAACAACAGCAACGTAACAAAGAAAATGTCAGTGTTTTCACAGCACTAATCTATAACGCTGGGAGGCCCTCCCGCTGTCAGCCAGGGCTGACAATACAATAGCTTTCAAAGGGATATTACCATCATGCTTTTATTCCTGACATCAATCAAGACAAAGAGAATCCTTTTCACAAGACATTAAAAATCAAACCTTTGTACAAGAAGATGGGTAAAACAGCATTCTCCTTAAAGACAGCCACACAGAGCAATCAGCTAATTGGCGCTCCTTCAAAGAGGTAAAGTATTTTTATTTACTGAGTGTACAACCCCAATCGTTGGCTGCCACCGATCCTGGCAGGTAAGCTATGAATCAAAACTTTCCATCAGCATTTCCCCCACTCCACTCCACCCTCCCTCTCCCACGGTAGGCAGAGGCAGCTGACAGCGCTGAAAACTTCAATTGGGATACAACCGACCCAGGCTTAATTAGTCCATTTTGGGTGCAAAACTACTCTGATTCCCGACTAACGTGCGCACAAAATGCCCTTGCAAGCTGACAGGAAGCTGCAGAAATTGTCAGATTTGCCAATCCAAGTTTTCCCTGGTTACCCACAGTAATGCGGAGCCCACTAACAATTTTCAAGGTATTCTTCTGTCGCAATTACCCTAGGCCCGCAGATAAGAAAGAAGCCCTGATATCCATGGCAAACGTTTTCAAGACACGAGGCTAATATTCTTTGCAAACACTAGTCTATCATAGACAAGGTCCGCGAAAGGTAAATTCACCTTAGCCTCGACAAAAGGGTTAGTTTATTTTTCTTTAAAGATTTTATTTATTTATTCATGAGAAACACAGAGAGGGAAGAGAGGGAGGCAGAGACACAGGCAGAGGGAGAAGCAGGCTCCATGCAGGGAGCCCGGCATGGGACTCGATCCCGGGTCTCCAGAATCATGCCCCCGGCCGAAAGCAGGCGCCAAACCGCTGAGCCACCCAGGGATCCCCATTCAGTTTAGTTTAAAAAGAGGGAGTGGTGGTGGTGGAGAGGCAGTCAGGAAAGCTAGCCATCTTCTGCTTGCTTACCAACAAAGAGTTTTTGATGACTGTATATCAAAAGTTGGTGCCACCTATAGCACCCTGCAGGTGCAGGAGCAGGGAGTTAAGAGGTGTTCTGGAGGCGGGGATGGGGGCAGGGTGGGGGGGTGTAAGGTGGGGGAGAGGAATCGGACAAGACACTCCATCTCCAGCAGGGGGTCTCTTTGGAACTCAGGGCAAAGGTGTTTTGTGACTTTTCCCTCTGGTACCTAAAAGACCACCTGCCAAAAATATGTGAGTCCGGCCACTCAAAGACAGAGCTGCTGCTCTATAAGCATCTGCAGCAGGGAAGATGTTTTACTTTTCAGAAATAACTGTAAACGCTCTCGGTTTATTTTTTAACTGTTTATTTTTAAACAGTATCTGAACAACAGGTGCTATTCATTCCACAAGCAGAAATGCGAAGAGAGGGAACCGGCCTCAAAACCGCCCTGAAAAAAAAAAAAAAAAATAAAAAAATAAAAAAAAAAAAAAAAAAAAAACCGCCCTGAAGAATCCTATCCTCCTACCACCACTTCCATCAGCCTTTTTTCCGAGAGCCAGGCAGCCAGCACGCCCCTACCATCAGCCTCAGTGGCAGGTTCCTTTCGTTTACACATCCAAATGAACAGTTAAGAGAAATCAATGCATCTAATTGCCAGACTATTAAATCCTACATCAGGGGAAGAATTCCACAGCCACCAGCTTAAGAGTTGGCTACCGATACAGCAATTATTGCAACTTTCTATTAGACTGAACCGGATCCCCCTTTGGTCTCCAGCTAGCAACACTGTGCTCCAAGATGCTGTACTCCTGCTTCCTCTCTCTGGTTTCTCCCTCCTCGTCTGCTGACACACCGTAGCACACCACAACAGTGCCAGGGCTGGCCGGTTCTACCGAGTTACTTTACCACTGTAAAGTCACCAGCTTTTTGCACTTTTCGTGATGAATGCACGCTGGGCACCTATGGTTAGATGTTTAGCAGGGTCCTCCTGCCACACAGTTATTTTATCGCTAATTAAGTTTTTGCAAGAAAACGGGTCTAAGAATCTAATAAACAGCAATCACTTAGCCATAAAAGATGTTTTCTAGAGTAAGACAGGCTCGTCCAACTGGCTGGAAGTCGGTGACTTGATAGAGGAGGGAGAGGATTAAAAATTAGGATTAAATGTCACTGCTCAATCCACGTAGGAGTTTCCAATAAAGGATCTGTTTTGCCCTTCCTACAAGATCACGTACCTTTAGCCAAACAAATCTCGACAATTTACACTTGTATGTGGTCTCAGCTGAATCAAGAAACCTGTAACCTCAGAACGCCTCTGTTTATTACATCTCAATTATTTCCATGGAAACACAAGCAGTGGCGAACTACTGTTCCCAAGTCCCTAGACCACCAAATTTCTAAGATGGACTTTCTGAGGAGCTGCCGGCTGGCAGGAGAGGAGGACAGAGAAGGGGAGGGGAGCGCAGAGAAGTCACAGGGTGGGGTGGGAGGGGGGTAGTTTGGGATGCTGACTGGGGTGGGGGGTGCGTGGACACAGCCTGAGTGCTAATTAATATTAAGAACGGTAATTAACAGGCAGTTGCTAGATGGGGAAAATCAACAGTATTAAAATCATTCAAAAGTTTTAAGCTGAGTCTGGGGGAAAAAAGAAGATGTATTAATTTCCGTATACATAAATAAAGAGGCTGTTTCGTGGATCTGAGGAGGCAGCGCGGGTGAAGGGAGACAGGTTACCAAGTCACCTGATATCATCAGCCAAAATAACATCAGTGAGAAGTGATGAGAACAGCCCTGGAGAATGAGGCCAAAATTATCAAAGGAAACAAATCACCTCACAACTGCCACACCACACCACCAGGAGACAGGAAGGGGTAGAATGGTGTAGGGAGGGAAAATCGGTCAGAAAATGTGACTTTTGTAACATTCATGGGGTTTCGGTGTTATTATCATTATTGTTTTTAATCACAAGGCTTTCGAAAACCAATGAGGCTATTCTGTCCCTGTTCTAGTGCCCTGGCCTGTTCCCTATTTGCTGGGTGGCCTCCCTGGGAGCTAGGTTTTCCAAAGAAGGACAAACAGCCAGAGGGGACAGGTGACCCCCCACTCCAGAAGGAAGGTTATGTCGGGGAGTGGAAAATGAGACCCCCCTACCCCCACCCCTCCCCACCCCCACCCCACCACCCCACGCCTGTTTGAGTTTCAAAGTAGCAACACCGGGGCTTTCAAATCACACTTTCAGGGCATCCATTAGAAATTGTTATATTTCTGTCTTTCCTTCCTGCCATGGGCTTTCACATTTCCGAGATCAATTACGAATTACAGTCAAGCGACTCTCACAGCAGAATGCGCGGGCCCGGAGAAGTCTGCAACGCCTCCACGTTAGCCCTGACACACAGCAGTGGAGGCAAAATAAAATAAAATAAAATGTAAAAGCCACCACCGTTCCTTAAGAAGCACCTTCAAGCATCTTTAAAGGTGAAGCCCTTGTCATTTTAAACACCTGGTGTGGAGCTGTCCACGCTCAAGCACACACTTTTGAATATTGTCTGAGAAAGGGGGGAGGCAGTTCTTGAAATGCAATAAATCCATCACCTGCTGAAACTCTTATCTATTCAAATTATCATCTCTCTTAATTCCTCCCTTGATAAGTGGCCGAGTCTCCACCCTATTCACCCCAGTAAACTGAATAAAAGGCAAGATGGTGAGAGCCGAGGGTTGGAGCTGCTTCTGGAAAATGCAAAGAACCACAGGGAGAAACAGAGGATCTCATGCTCCAAGGGCAGAAAGGCGCTGTGTGGTTGATATTTACAATACTTCTCAAAATGCCTCTACTGGTCTGGTTCTCACTTTGCTGTCTTTCCCTCACCAATTAGTTTGAGTTGTTGGCTATACATGCCCGCATATAGATTTAAAGAGAGACACTCATTAAAAATCACGCCAAGGCTCATTTCATGAAAGGCTGAGACCAACTCTTGAGTCTTTCCCAGAGATAACACCGAGTGGTTTTAGAATTAGGTCCGAGCAACTCTGAAACACCCACCCATCTGTTCACTGCAAATTGCTCTACCTTTGCTTTCTGTGTCTCGCCTTCTAAAATAAGGAGGTTTGGAGGCAGGGATTGGGGTGACAGGTAGCTAAGCTTTGCAACTTCCTTTATACAAAAAAACCTGCTCCTATACACAGAGTTCACTCAAGATCAACTGCCTGAATTAAATAAAACTGTTTTCCCAGCCAACAGATCCTGAGTCTACATTTTCTTCGGGGCCACCTTAAGTGGCTCTTGAAAGAGCGAGCAGTGAGCCAGGGAAAGAGAAAAAGAAATCAAATATTATCTCAAGTCACAGAGCCCCTTCTATTCAGCAAAAGGACAAACATCTATCTACCATCTGCCAGTCCCCTGTTTGGGATTCTTCTGGTTTCCTTGCGCCTGGATCAAGAACATCCTTGGGATCCCCAATTCTGCGGGGCAGGCCAGGTTATCCCAGACTGGGATGTCTGCCCCGGTGAGGGGAACAAGACCAACTTCTCTCAAGGAAAAAGGACGAAAGGGAGCAGCTGCCTTGCGAGAGTTTGGACGGAGTTGGTCTGCTTCTAAGATGACAGGGACAGTCTCTGCTCAGCCAGGCGCCCTGGAATCTGCTGGGACTTTAGGAGGAAGGCAATGGCGGGTGTCTCAGGACCCTCCTTGCCAGATTCAGTCCCAGACTTTCCAGCCAGGAGCAAGGCTGGCAGGAAGGGAGCGGGGCCCCAGCGCCTTCCCGCGCAGGCCTCCAGGAAATGAACTTTTCAGAGCAGAACTGGGCTCGGGCCAGAGGTCATCAGGGGAGTTGGGAGAGGACAAGAGCCTCGGGACTCTTGGCTCCAGAGACCTAGCAGCTCTCATCCTGCCCCTCCTCTGTCATCTCTCAGCTCGACGGCCCGGCCGGGCACCCACCCGAGGCGCTGGAATCGGGACAAAGCAGCAGGCGAGGCCTGAAGAGGCCAGTCTGCGGGGAGCGGAGGGCAGGGGAGGGGCTCCGTCGCCTGCGCGGCCTCTCCCTGGGGCCTCTGCTCTCCAGGGGCCCGCTGGAGCCGGGGGCCCGGGATGGAAATAGAAAGCAAAGCAGAGGAGGCGGGGGGCGGGGGGCGGGGGGGCGCAGGCGGTCTGTGTGTTGTGCGTCCCCCCTCACGTGTGCACCCCGGGGCCCGGCGCAGGGAGCCGGCTCGGTGTCGGGGCCGTGAGGGCTCGGGCTGGGTCCCCAGCGCCCTCCACCGCGGCGCGCGCGCAGCGGCCGCAGCGCTCCCCCGGGGACCCGCGTCCTGCCGGCGCTGCGCAGACAATGAACTCCTGGCGGAGGCTCCCGGCCCGGCTGGCCTCGGCGCAGGAGGCAGGAAGTGCGGGGGCCCGGGCCGGGGACAGGGAGGGGGCGCCCGGCGGCCGGGGCGCGCGCAGGCTCTGCCCGCCGCCTTCGGCCTCGGCGTCCCGGGGCGGCAAGGCCCGCGGCCCGGCGGGGGCGGCCTCGGAGCTGCGGGCCTCGCGCGGGCCGTCCCCGCCGCCCCTTCCTTCCTCCCGCGCCCGCCCGCCGCCGCCGAGATTCGCAATCCCCGCCAAGTCGGGCCCGCACCCCTTGATTGGCCACGCGGGCCCGGGGCCCGCACGGCGGGAGCGGCCAGAGCCCCTCGGCGGCGCCCCAGGCCCGGGCCCCCCGCGGGCGGCGGCGCGGAGCCCCGGGAGGGTCCGGGCGGGGGGGGGGTCCGCCGCGCCCCCCCCGCCGCCGCCGCCGCCGCCTCGCGCTCCCGCTGCCTCCTCCTCCTCCCCCTCCGCCTCCGCCTCCGCCTCCGCCTCCTCCTCCGCCGCCGCCTCCTCCTCCTCTCGGCTCGCTCGCGCGGTCCCCGGCCGCCCGCCCGCTCGCCGGTCCCTCCTCCCTCGCTCCCGCCCTCCCCGCCCGCTCGCCTGCTCGCGCCTCCGCCGGGCCTCGCTCGCTCACCTTTCACCGAGCGCGGCTTCGCCTGCTTCCGCCTGGACATGTCCGGGGCTCCCGGCGCTCCGTCGCCCTCCGCGGCCGGCTCCCCCCGCCGCCCCCCGCCGCTCCGGGCTGCCCTTCTCCCCCTTCGCCGCCGCCTGCCTCTCGGAAACTTTTTTTTTTGCAGCCGGGTCGGCGGCTGCGGGGAGCGGATCGTAGGTCCGGGGCGGCCTCCCTGGGGGGGACGGCCCGGGCCGGCCGAGGCCGCTCGGGGGCGGGGGGAGGCCCGGGGGCCGCGCCGGGGCCCTGCCTGTTGCAATGCGGCAGCCGGGGGCTCTCGGTCCCAGCGGCGGTCCCAGCGGCGCGGGGAGTCCGGAGGCCACTCGGCCGAGCCGAGTTATGCAAAAAAAAAAAAAAAAAAAAAAAAGCCGCCCCCCTCCTCCTCCCCACCCCCCGCCGGCCCCCGGCCCCTGCGGCCCCCTCCCTCCCTCCCCCACCCCACCGCCACCCTCACCCTCCTCCTCCTTCTCCTCCTCCGCCCCTTGCCGGATTTTTGTGCAAAGTTTGCAGGCGTCCGGCCACGCAGCCCGGTGCGGAGCTCACAATGAACCCATCTGAGGAGGGGGGACGGGGCTGGAGTCGAGGGGGTCTCGGGGGGGGGTGGAGACCGGGAGGCGGTCGGGAGCGCGGAAGCTCAGCACCCCCCGGAAAAAAAAAAAAAGAAGCCTTCAAATTCTCCCCTGCCGCACAAAAAAATAATAAATATTAATGGCTAAAAAATGCCCAAACGCCTGGTTTGGAGATTATGATGGATGGGGAGGGGTGTCCCTCAACTCAGCCTACTTGGGGGGGGGGCTCGAAACGGCCGCAGTGGCTCGGAAGCCGCAGCTCGGGGCCCCTGGCTCACGCCCCCTTCTCTGGCTCTCGGCTCGGTCCGGCGCCGGCCCCCCGGAGGAGGAAGGGGCGCGCGGGGGCGCTCAGGCGGCGGCGGGCAGGCGCGCCCGTGCCCCGGGCATCGCTCAGCCCGTGCGCCGGGCCGCCGCTGCCTGCCCTCGGGCTGCGGAGCTCAGCGCGCGGCGCGCAGCCGATCCCCAAGCCGGTGCCAAGTCGCCGGCCCCGCTAGCTGCCTCCATGGGCCAGGGGCTCGGAGAGGGGGGAGGCGGCGGCCGCGGCGGCGGAGGAGGACGAGCAGGCGGCGGCCGGGCTCCCGTCCTCCCGGGCAGCGGCGGCGGCGGCGGCGGCGGCGGCGGCTGCGCCCCGGCTCCTCCGCGCTCCAGCCGGCGCCGGCCCGCCCGCCAGCCTCCCTTGCGCTCCTGTCTTCTTTGTGGTCGCTGGCTCTCCTCCTCCCGATCCGGCTGCTGGGGCTGCACTGCAGAGACACATAATAAAGCCAGGCTTGGCTGGAAATGTAGCCGGGTCCCAGCAGGAGGATGTGAGGAGCGGAGTCCCGGCGGGGGAGCGCTCTGATCCCGTGGGGCGCCCCGCACTGCTCCGGCTCGGATCAGACGGAGAGAGGGCCAACAGCACCGAGCGATGGACAGCGCTGGAAATACAGCTCCGGCCGCCCGCAAAACCCGGACCGCGGCGGCGGCGGCGGCGGCAGGCACGGCGCGGGCGCGGGCACCGCACCGGCACGCGGGGCCCCGACTTGGGCGCCCGCGGCACCCGGGGCGGGAGGAGGGAACTGACACAGGGCCCACGCGTGCTGCCAAGATGAATTAGCATCACAAACTGCAAAAAGAAGGGGGGGGGCCCCACTGGGGTGAATTGCCCTAGCACGGCCACTTCCGCAAATTATGCCCCACGCACATGAATTATCTGCGAACTCGGCTTTTCCCTCGTGGACTCTGCCCACCGGTCGGTGTTTGGAGACCATCCCTGCCCCCCATCTGCAAACTCTCCCACCACGGAGCTAACTCTTTTCGCCCCTCCACACCTGCATTTGTAAGGATGGTGCGTCTGGGTGCGCATTTCTTAGTCAAGACAATAAAAGGAACATCTTCGCCCCCAAAACGTTGCAGTAGCACTGCCTTCCCCCCCCCGCCCCCCCCCCCCGGCGCTTGACAAAAGAAACCTGCTCCCGCTTTCCCCCAAAGTTTTGCCCCAGCCACCAGGGGGCGCCTCGCGTCCCTGCGACTCCTGAGCCAACGGAGGCTCGGCCTCAGAGCCCGCCCGGGAAGCGCTCAGACGCAGGAAGAGCCCTGGGCAGGCGACTCCCCGAAACCGTCCCTCTGAAGCCTCCCCCTCCCCCACCCGCGGCAGGCGGCCGGGTCCAGGGTGGGGGAGAGGCCCCGACCCCGCCCCCCTCCCGGGCGAGTGGCGCCACCTTGGGCCGGCGCGCCCTGGAGCTGGGAGAGCGCAGCGGGCGCGCGGCGCGGCGCTGGGGGTTATCAATCTCGCGGATCGATAAGTTGCCACTTGGAGAGGGGAGGGCTGTGTCCCCTCGGAGACGAGTTACCCAGGGCAACCTTTCAGGGAAAAACCCGCTGCCCGCCGAGCGCCGCGCGGGGGCTGGCCGGGCAGAGGCGCCCGCCCCAAGCAGGGCGCCTGCGCCCCGCCGCTCCCCAGCCCGCCCGCCGGCCCGGCCCGCGCCCCGCTCGGCTCGCTCCGCGGACCCGCCCGGCCTGCGGGCTCCGACCCCTCGCTGCGCCGACTGCGGAGGTCGAGGCCACCCCCGACCCCCGCACCCCGCACCCCCGCACCCCGCGGCTGGGGAGCGCGGGCCGGCGGGTGCGGGGAAGGCCTGAGGCTTGCGGGGGGGCTGGGACGGGGGGAGGCCAGGCTGTCGCGCTCAAGGCCGCCTCCGAGGGACAGTCGGGGGGCCGGCGAAACGCGACGCCGAGGCGGACACCTCGACCCCGGGAGGCGGCGGGGATCCCCAGAGGGGCCAGGGGCCGGACAGAGATGTCCCCTGACTGAGACCCAGGCCCCAGCCCCCGCCCCCGCAGTTGGCGCTGCCCACACCACCACCCCGGGCCGCCGCCCCCCCCCCACCCCCCCCCCCGGCGCTGCTGTCCCGGAGCGTGCAACGTCTTGGCCTTCCCGGAGGGCGGTGGGAGCCGCCCCTCGCAGCTCGGGCACGGCCGCGAGGGCGGGGAGGGGGTGCCAAGGGCCAAGGCGAGGGCAGAGGCCGCGAGGCGCCTGGGAAGGAGCCAGGAGGGAGGGGCCGAGCGAGCAGCTCCCCCACCCCCGCCGGCGCCTGGGATCGAGGCCCGCGGAGAGAGGCTGACAGGCGGCAGATGGCACACGCTGGGGGAGGGGGGCGGCTGGCCTCGGCTCCGGGGTGCCCCCGCCGCGGGCTGCCTCTCCTCGGGGGAGGGGGCGGAGAACAGCCCCCGGCTCGCCCGCCCCGGCCCTCTGGGGGGCCGAAGCCTCGCGGATCTCGCCCAGCCGGGAGCCGGAGAGAAGGGGACGGACAAAAGGAGCGCGGTGGGGAAGGGGTGTGCTGGAGGGGAGGAGGGGTCAGCGGGGGGTGGTGGGAGACCCGCGGGGCCGCCTTTTCTCCACCCTCCGGGAACGGCGGAAGCCCCCGAGGCCAGAGGTGGGGTAACAGGATGGGGGGCGGGCGGCAGCGGATTCCCAGCGAATCCACCAGGGCCCGGGTCCTGGAGAAGAGCACAAAGTTTTCTGGACCCCTTCCCCGCACGTCGCAGTCGCACACGTTCGCCTCCGGCCCGCCCCCCTCCCCCCTCCCCTGCGGGACCTGTCCGCTGCCCCCCGCCCCCCAGCTCCGTGGCAGCCAGGGTGCAGTGGGAGCTTGACCTCAGCCCTGCCTCAGCCCGGCCCCGCTTTCTCTGAAGCTTGTTTCATTTTTAACTCCTTCCAGAAAAAATGCTGTTTTAAGGTAAATTCCAGAGCAGCAAAAAGCCAGGAGCCCCTACTAAAAGGGTCTCAGGGGGCACTGGGTGAGGGCAGGGCAGGCCTTGTTTCTCACCGCCCTGGCGACCAGGGACCAGAAAAAGGTCACCTGCCCGACTTCCATCAGTGTGTCCGGGGTCTGGGCCCTTCCTCTGTGAGCAGGGCCTCTCGGGCCTCTTCTTCCTCATCCACAAAGTGGACAGCTGCTCCTGCCCCAAGGAGGGGCCGGGGACATCCTGTGTAAACTCAAAGAAGCCACCATCATATAAATGCAACAGAAATTACAAATTGACGTTTTTGAAAACAAATGAGACCTTGCTCACAGAAACAGGCGCCTTCCTTCCAGGTCATAACTTGGCTGCAGGAGCGGCCACCTCCCACCCAAAGGGCTGTCTCCCCACCTTTTCTGCGCACACCTAATGATGCATTCCCAGACCCACAGCAAGAGAGGCTTCCTTCTTGAGTTTCAAAAAGAGGCAGGTTGTCATCCTGTGAATGCAGGGGGTGCTGTGGCCGACAAAAGGTAAGACAGGGAAGTCAAATAAGGTAGGGCTCCCTTGGTGGCCTCTGAACTAGTATCCCTGAAGGGTCTCCAGAGTTGTTCAAGAGCTGCTTTGCAGTAAATCACCAAATGACCACCTTCTCCCCATCCGCAAAGGCTCACGTGTGCGTGCACACACACACCCTTGCACACATTAATACACACCCTGCAAGTAAACAACAATCACTGGAATATGTACAATATAGAATTTATGATTTTTGTTCACCTTTTAACTACCCGAAGGTCACACTCTACTGGGAAAACTTGCATTGGCTATAAGGAAGAGCCCTTTTGGGGAAGGAAGATTAAGGCCCCCCCCCCCAGGTCTCCCCCCAGGAAACAAGTCCATTCCTTTGTTCATTTGTTTATTCAACATGTGTTTATTGATTGTGTGCCTACTGTGTGCCAAAACCGAAGGGGAGGCAACGATCAGGGACCAAGGCCCTCCCTGCTGAGGCTGGTTCTCTAGTGGGGAGGCTGACTTTTAATAAATGGCCCCATAAATAATTATTTAATTACAGTTTTTGAACAATCCTAAGAAGGAAAAATATAGTGTAAATGAGGCCAAAAAACAGAGGGTCACAGTGGTGGTCTGGCTGAGAGCCTGGAGGAGGAGGAAGGAGGCAGGAAAGAGGGGAGAGAACAGAGTTCCTGGCAGAGTGAACAGTGTGTGTAAAGGGTCTGAGGTGGGAAGCTGAGTGAGTCTGGGGAGAGGCTGTCGCAGCTCCGAGCGAAGAAGAACGAAAGGAGGCAGTAGTCACAGCCGGGCTGATGAGCTCATCTGACCCATCTTCCAACCCAGCAGCCTTCCTCATTGTCTGGCTTCAGAATTTCAGGCAAGGGACTTCCTGGGCCTCCATTTACCCATCTGCAAAAGGGGGATGCAGATAGTGTGGCTCTCAAGAGGCTGCCCTGAGGATTTCATATTAGTGAGTATGGCCTGTCAGGCCTAGGGTAAGGCCACAAGCCCTGACAGCCATGTTCCAGCCTCCACTCTCCTTCTTTCCTCTCACCTTCACCACCCCCCAAGGTCAACCACGTTTCTAGAGGGAGATGCCTATTGCACAACTGGCATGTTTCCTCCTTGCACTGACAAGTCCCTTCCTCCCCTGGTGTTCCCTTGAGAGATGGACAGACATGCCCCTGCTTTCTAGAAGCTTTCAAGCAGCTTTAGGTCTATTGAGAGGGAATCTGTGTTTGAGTGGATATGATTTTTTTCCTTTTTGTCTTCTGCCTTGTGGTTTTATTAGCATGATCCACCTATTCGTGGCATCCAGGTTTCTCTGGGCACTCCTGTCCTGGGGGTACTAAGGTCAAACCATCAGGAGAAGGCCTGGCACCCCTCAATTGCTAACAGGCAGTGGCCTCTACACGGGTGTTTACAACATTGAGAGTCCCTCTTACAGGACTTGTTCTTGAAGCTTCTGAGGCTTCCGAACAGAGTAAGACAAGACAAGTCCCTTTCCCTGTTCAGTTCTCAGCCTGGCTTTTTGGGGCGGGAAGTCCCCACAGATGCCCCTGAAATTCTCCAAAGGTCCCCATTGCCTCCCCCGCCCCCTTCCATGACCACGACTCAGAGAGCCCAGACATCTGCCTCCCGGGGGCTTTGGGAGTACAGTGCCAAAAACAATACAACGGGTGTGGGAACCTCCTTGTCTTCAGTTTCTGTTCAGCTGGAAAAGCCATTTCTATTTTATCATCATTATTATAATTATTTAATTCTTCAAGTGTCAGCAGTCTTTGCAGGGAACACCCACAAGGCGGCAAAGAAACCAACTTAGCAGGAGGGTCCCAGTGGACTCACACCCTCAGAAAGCTTGAAACTCTTGGCCTTGGCTCTGAGAATCTCCCCGGACCACCTCTAACTGCCCCGGTGTGTGGCACACACATGCCTGAGGTCACTGGACTCAGGATCACTTGTTGCTTTGTGCTCTCAAAAGACTTCTTTTCCAACACCTGTGATTCTTGAAAAGAGACAACAATTCAGTATATAATGAATGTGATAGGTGCCCAGTTTCGTACGTTTTAACTAGGAGTGGTTGTATCAGGCAGGGCACACTCTGGAACACATCACAACACCTTTGGCCATCTGTAGGTCAACCAGCAACCAATGTTTTGCTATTTTGCAAACAGGGTATCAAAAAATGTGGCAGATTTAAACAAATGAACTCTTGTTGGTGAAATTAAAGACATTCAAAATGTGCTTTAGTGAAATGATCTAGAGACACTTCCACCTCACCTAAACAGGGAATGCAGATCCACTGAGCCTGGGGTCACCTGTACCCGGAGGACAGCTGGCTTGATCACTCAAGGGTCCGTGTCCAGCCAGAATGGATTCCATGATACCCAGCAGGGACACAGAATCCTGTCCAGGACTGTGACCAGGGGGTGGGATGGAGGGGGGGGCATCCCAAGCACACCTTTCATGCCAGAAGTGGTTAGATAACCTGAAAGGACAGAATGCTGGGACTTCATTGAGCTGGTTATAGGAACTGTTTTGTCCAAGGTGGTACTGTTTTAATAACCACTGGTGTGTGTGGTAAGATCTGGTCAGGGACTTGCCTTCACTCTCACCTGGTAGAAAGGTTACATGAGAATAGCAGACCCTCTCCCACCTCTTTTGTGGCCACTATTAATTACCAACAAGGACCTAAGAGTGTGCAGGACCAAACTAGCTTAGATTTTACACACACACACACACACAAATCTGATATTTGCTTATTTCCTGTGCATGTATCCTTTCTCCTTCTAACCTCCCCTCCACCCCCTGCCGCCACCACCACCACCACCACAACCACACACACACACACAACCACACACACACACACACACACACACACACACTGTCATGAAAAGAAGCTACTAGGTGCCCAGGACTAAGAGAAACGCCATGGAGATTTCAGAAAAACACTACTATGGGTGGTATCAGTACTTGGCACATATAGTTGGGGACCCCATACCCATGGGCAGGAAGGAGAGATGCAGGATAGGCAGGGTTGAGTCTACCCAGCTCCCCCCTGCTAGTGCCCTGCAGATGCTCAGAACTTAGCCATGGTGTTGGGAGAAAGATCGCCAATCCGTGTGACAGTAGAGGAGTTGCCTAACACATCTCTGTGCAAACAACCATCTTCACATAAAGGGTTTCTAGTGGACAGCACAGGTGGATTGGTAAAATTCTTTGCCCACCCAACTACAATGGAACATACTTCAAGGAAGACCTGTGGAGTTTGATATGTACACCCCGGCCCCCCGTGGTGCTCACTTCATGCCCAGTGGCTGTGGCTGGAGAAGCAAGCTGACCAGAGAAGCCAGAGGCAGGCTCTAAGCAGACAGGGCACAGTACCAAGGAAAGGGTTCAGCTTCTAGAGCCAAAAGGGTCTGGCATTCCATCCCAGGACATAGCAACATCATGAATAAAATGAGGAGAATAATGCCAGTGGCATGGAATGGTAGTGCGCAATAAGATAACGTCACCACTGACCTGCTCCAGGATGTGCAGAGGGCATGAAACGAGCTGGCACCCAGGACCTTGCATATAGTAGCTGGTTGATAAATGTCATGTTTTGACTGTGGTCCTTCTTCAGTGATGGATATGGTGTGTGACCCTGCTGAGGGGTGGACAGACAAGGAGGAGAGCTCATTTGCAACAAATGGAACCAGCAAAGGCCCCAGAAGAGAGCTGGTAAGGCAGCTGCTGGGAGAGGTGCCTTCGCACACAGTTGTACCTTTCTATCTGCTAGGTCCCTGGATTCATTAACTGGGCCCTTCCATGCTACAAGGGCATAATAAATATTAGCTAATGTTTTTTTTTTATTTTTTAATTTTTATTTATTTATGATAGTCACACAGAGCGAGAGAGAGAGAGAGGCAGAGACACAGGCAGAGGGAGAAGCAGGCTCCATGCGCCGGGAGCCCGACGTGGGATTCGATCCCGGGTCTCCAGGATCGCGGCCCGGGCCAAAGGCAGGCGCCAAACCGCTGCGCCACCCAGGGATCCCAATATTAGCTAATGTTAATATTGATAGGCAAAGCACACACAACAGGCCCTCAAGACGCCTATATTCCTTGAGGTTAACCCCAGGCAAACCCTCCCTTTTCCTCAGTCTCCCCGTTTGTGAAATCTCTCTAGTTCCCAGACCTAGCACCAGGCCAGGATTCAAAGCCAGAGGCAGCAGAGGAAATTCAGGTGAAAGACCACCAAAGCAGGGTGGTAGGGCTCAGGCTGGGAGCAGAGGGGGGCCGGGCTGGGGCCCCAGTGAGCCCAGCCTGCTGCAGTGTTTCCCAGGGCCTGCTGCTGCCTCCTCTGAGTGCCCCGGCCCCATCCTGGCCACGCACATTGGGACATGCCAGGGCCTGGCTTCCCAGGGGCCAGAGGGAGCTCCCGCAGGGGACTTCAAAAGCCCAAATGCCTTTCAGAAAGGAACTAAAACTTTCTGCCTAACCAAAGCCTCCACAGGAGAAGAACAGCCTAGCCCTTTTCTTTTTAAGTCTCTTTATTTTCCAGCCGGCTGGCCTGGTCATTCTCTTTTTTTCCTATTATAAACGGTCCCAGCTGCAGCACACAGGGAAAAAAACCATCTCCCAGGCCTGGGCAGGGGCCGCTTGCAGCCAAAGCCGCCTGGCTGGCCTCCTGCGGGAGACAAAGGCGGCTCCAGCCTCCGGCACCCACTGGGAGAGGCCCTGGAGCCCCCACCCAGAGCCAAGGCCACAGCAGGAGCTAGGGGAAATTCAGGAAGTTTCTGCCAGCACTCCAAACCTTCTCCCGCCCCTGGGAGCAGAGCCACCATCCGGCTAAGCCAAGGACTCCTGAAGAGCCTGTTTGCCAAGGGCAGAAAATGAAAGATCAGCAACCCCCCACCCCCACCCCCGCTCCCATAAAGGCCACAGGATTCAGAGCTTTAGAGATGATCTAATCCAAACACGCACCTCCAAAGATGGGAGCATCTTTCTGATATCTAAGGGGGAACGACTTGCCCAAGGTCACATTGCCAACTACCGGCAGAGCTGACCCTTGAAGCCACGGCTCCCAGTTCCCATACCAGGTGGCAGAGAAGTGTTAGGGGAGAAGATGAGAGACCCAAATATCCTGAGGTTACCGGGTGGGGTGAGGATGTCATTTCTTTTAGTGATAGGTAAAACTGATATGGGACAACCCGAAAGAGGACAGCCAGCTTTGTATTCTCAGCTCCCCTGCCTTCCAGCAAGTTACCTCCTTTCTCTGTGCCTCTTCTGGTTCCCCATCTGTGAAAACAAGGATATGCTGGTTCCTACCTTACAGAGCTATCGTGAGGCCTGAACAAGCCAGTACATAAAGCAGTTAGGATAATGCTCAGAAAAGGTACCTATTGGGGTGCCTGGGTGGCTCAGTTGGTTAGGCGTCTGCCTTGGGCTCCAGTCATGATCTGGGGGTCCTAGCCCCCAGCCCCAGGTGCAGCTCTCTGATCAGCCTGAGTCCACTTGTTCCTCTCCCTCTGCCCCTACCCCACCCCATGCACTACCACCCCCACCACCCCTGCTTATGCTCTCTGTCTCAAATAAATAAATAAAATGTTAAAAAAAAAAAAAAGTTACCTCTTACTATCTGTAAATGTAAGGATTTGTTTTCTTCACCCAGCAAATGTTTATTTGCAACCTCTGGGGTCTTCTCTGTGACAGGAACGGGGCCAGATGCTGGGGATCCAGCTGGGCAAGGCAGAAAGGTCCTGGGCCTGCTGGAACTTCCCGTGGAGGGGGACAGGGGGTCTGAGGGATGCGGGTCGTCTAGCCCAGGGCCTGACTCATGGCACTCCAGGTCCTCGGGTCCGGTAGGAATCTAGCGGGACTCACAACCTCCCTCGGCCGTCTCCAAAGCAAAGCTGACCCGGCGGATGACGCCAGGATCCTGGAGAGGCTCCAAGGAGAACACCCTTGCAAAGAGGTGGGAAGCTACCACGCCGCTGCTCTGTGTGCCTTTGTGTTTTAAATCCTGGCAACCAGCTTAAGTATTTTTAATTATGTTTTTAAGTAGGATTGGGTCCCGGGCGGACGGTTTGCGACCCCCCACCCACCCCCCGCAGGTCTGCTTCATTATCTGAAGAGCCCGGGTCCCCGTCCCCTCCCCTCCCCTCCCCCGCCCCTGGCACCAGGGAGGCCGAGGTGCTGGGGCCGCCCGGGGAGCATGCACCCCGCCCCGGCACCTCCTGCGCTGGGGGCGGAGCGGCCCGGGTGTGGCCGCGAGCTCGGGTGGGGGCGCGGCGGTCGGGGTGCCGCAGGGTGCTCCACGCGGCGCCCACCCCCGCCCCGCCGCGGCCCCGGGGACGCCGCCAACCGGGGCCCCCCACCTTCAAAAAGGCAACACACCCGCAAACCCGCCCCCCAAACTCCGCTCATCTGCCCTCTGAACGTCCACCGACTCCCCGGGAACGCGGCTTAGCGCCGCCTTCAGCCCAGGGTGTGATCCTGGAGTCCCGGGATCGAGTCCCACGTCGGGCTCCCTGCATGGAGCCTGCTTCTCCCTCTGCCTGTGCCTCTGCCTCTCTCTCTCTCTCTCTGCGTCTCTCATGAATAAGTAAATTAATTAATTTTTTAAAATAAAATAAAATTGAAGGTTTTGGAGTACCTGGGTGGCTCAGTGGTTGAGCATCTGCCTTTAGCTCAGGGCCTGATCCCAGGGTCCTGGGATCCAGCCCTGCATTGGGCTCCCCACAGGGAGCCTGCTTCTCCCTCTGCCTGTGTCTCTGCTTCTCTCTGTGTCTCTCATGAATAAATAAACACAATCCTTTAAAATAATAAAATAAAATAGGGCAGCCCGGGTGGCTTAGCGGTTCAGTGCCGCCCTCTGCCTAGGGCCTGAACCTGGAGACCCAGGATCGAGTCCCACATCCGGCTCCCTGCATGGAGCCTGCTTCTCCCCCTGCCTGTGTCTCTGCCTCTGTTTGTATGTGTGTATCTCTCATGAATAAATAAATAAAATCTTAAAAAAATAATAAAATAAAATAAAACTGAAGATTTCCCCCTTGCCCAGTTGCCATTTCTTCGCCTTGCCTGCCTGAAGCATAGCCTTGATGTATTGATTTTAGATGGATAAATGTTTAAATACGCACAGATAAACAGATAGAGAGATCAAGATGATGTCTGGGAACCACAGACAATTATCACCTGTCCAGTTGGTGGGGAGGGAGGGATATTCTTCCCCCAAATCTCTATGGAGTTCCAGGTTCTTTTAATTTTTCTTTAAGATTTTATTTATTTATTTGAGAGAGAGAGGAGAACCCAAGCAAGGAGGAGGAGTAGAGGGAGAGGGAGAAGCAGACTATCTGCTGAGCAGGAAGCCCAATGCAGGGCTCCATCCCAGAACCCTGGGATCATGACCTGAGAGGAAGGCAGACACTTAACCAACTTAGCCAGACAGGCGCCTTTTTTCTTTTTCTTTTTTTTTTTTAATTTAATTTATTTATTTATTTATTTTTGGTAATCTCTACACCCAATGTGGGGCTCCAGCTCTCAACCCCAAGATCAAGAGTTGCATGCTTTCAACTGAGCCAGCTTGACACCCCTTTGTTTTAATTTTTAATTTTCAATTAGAGGAGATTTCCAACAAGCAATAAATAATGTAGCAGATACCTGTATGCCCCCAATGCATGTTAAAATTTTACACATTTGGGGTGGGGGTGCTTTCTTTGATATTGATAATGGATGTTTTCTCAGTATCACTCAAATGTAGCAGCTTCAAGTCAAATCTCCTAGGTTCAAGCCCTTTCCTCTCTCCAATCGAAGCCTGTCTTATTTTAAAGTGCTGCTGTAGGATCAAGGGGGCTGCCCTGGATAAGCAGCAGAGCAGGACAAGCCTCTGGTATTTAGGTATTCGTAGGTCAAGAAGGAAGCTCCAGGAGCCTTATCTGAAATATGGGATCTTAAACAGTACTCAAAGGTCATTTGACCCTAAGGGAGGGCTCTGTGAACAGGCAGTGGAGGTAGAGAGGGTTCCATTTTACAGGGGTGCAGTCTGAAGTTCAAGAAGTCATCCACCGGGATCTCCTGGACGGCTTAGTCAGTTAAACACCATCTTCAGCTCAGATGATCACAGGGTCCTAGGATCAAGCCAGGCATTAGGCTCTCTGCTCAGCTGGGAGTCCACTTCTCCCTCTCCCTCTGCCCACTCCTCCCCACTAGCTCAAGCTCTCTCACACCCTCTCTACCTCAAATAAATAAATGAAATCTTAAAAAGAAGAAGAAGAAGAAGAAAGGAGAAGGAGAAGGAGAAGGAGAAAAAGAAGCCATCCACTCAAGATCGAGACTCTCCTCCCTTCCCTGGCTCTGCTTCTCTGTTTGCCTCTTTGGAAGCTCTTTGGATGTGCAAAAGAAGGGGTGCCTGTAGAAGGAAAGGCTGAGAAACCAATGTTCCGGACAAGAGCAAAGCCGCCAGGCTGTGCCCAACTTCCAAGGGAGAAAATTGCAGGGCCCTGGGTGGTCTGCTGCCCTGCCTGCTCCACAAGGGCCTCAGAGTACTTGTTAGGTCTGGGCAGAGGGTGAGCAGAGACATCCAGCAGCGCCTGTGGGGGCTGAGAATCTGTGTTCACAGGCCCTCAGGAATCAGGCAGCCTTGTATCTCTAGGCAGGCTGAAGGGTCTGCTGGTCATGGTGGAACATCCACCTAGTCACAGACTGCGGCTCTCATGCATAGATGCCTTTCAACATCCAGGAACACAGAGAAAAGCACACACCTTTTTGGGATCTTCCCCATACAAATGTATCTGTCAAGCTAAGCCCAGAGTTTGGGGACTCTAAAGCCAGAAATGCTGCTGCATCACCTCTTGGGCAGGTCTTCAGCCTCACTTGGGCTTTTAGCAAAGTCACAAAAGTAGAAGCAGTGAGATAACAATAATTAATAATAATAATACCTTAGGAATTTTTCTATCGCAAGTGATTTTTTCTAATCTAACTTAAACGAAAAGGATGTGGTCCCAACTTCAAGCATGAGAAGATTCAAGTATTTAAAGAATATCACCAGGGCTGTGGTATCTCCATCACTCTGCCTTTCTCTCTTGCATGGTGGCTCCTTTCTCAGACCACACAGTGATAAAATAGCTGCCCTGCCAGTTTCAAGGTCAGTGCAAAAGATCCAGCCTCCTTCCCCAACTCCTTATCCTGAGCACTGTGACTGGCCCAGCCAACGTCAGGCACCTGCCACGCACCTGTGTGCTCTGTGAGACGAGCACCATATGACACTGTCTACATCATGATCTCCTTTTATCTTTTTTCTTTTTTAAGAATTTATTTATTCATGAGAGACAGAGAGAGAGAGAGAGGCAGGCAGAGGGAGAACCAGGCTCCATGCGGGCAGCTGGACGTGGGACTCGATCCCAGGTCTCCAGGATCACGCCCTGGGCCAAAGGCAGGCACTCAACCACTGAGCCACCCAAGTGTCCCTCATTTTATCTTTTTTTCTTAACTCTATCTTCAAGTGTATGTCATATACTTCAGCTCATAGTTATTTGTTGTTACTTAATAACTGTCTTTCCCATTAGATTATAAGCTCCATGGGAGCAGGGACTTTGTGTTTCTTACTCATTGCTGTGTCCCCAGTGCCTACAATAAACCTAGAAAAGCCTAGGCACTAAAATACTTTTTTTTAAGTTTTTTTTTTTAAGATTTTATTTATTTATTCATGAGAGACACACAGAGAAAGAGGCAGAGACACAGGCAGAGGGAGAAGCAGGCTCCATACAGGGAGCCCGATGGGGGACGGACTCAATCCCGGGTCCCCAGGATCACGCCCTGGGCTGAAGGCAGGCGCTAAACCGCAAGACACCCAGGGATCCCCTAAAATACTTATTTTTTAAAAATTCATATTTAGGGATCCCTGGGTGGCGCAGCGGATTGGCGCCTGCCTTTGGCCCAGGGCGCGATCCTGGAGACCCGGGATCGAATCCCACGTCGGCCTCCCGGTGCATGGAGCCTGCTTCTCCCTCTGCCTTTGTCTCTGCCTCTCTCTCTCTCTCTGTATGACTATCATAAAAAAAAAAATTCGTATTTATTTATTTGAGAGAGAGAAAGATAGCCAGAGAGAGAGCATGAGGAGGGGGCAGAGGGAGAAGCAGGTTCCCTGCAGTGCAAGGAGCCCGAGGTGGGGCTCAATCCCAGGACCCCAGGATCACGACCTGAACCAAAGGCACCTAACCGACTCAGCCACTCAGGTACCCCTAAGATATTTATTGGAAAGGATGAAGTTTTACCCTCCAGTTGTTCTCACCTTCCAACCAGCTCGATTTTTTAGCCAGTTTCCCTATAATGGAGGAAGTCTTATCTTACCTCTTTTCCAAAGCTCCTTTCAAACTCCTGAGCGTCCCATCCCTAGAAACAATCAATTGGCCAGTCTGCAGTTGGGGATCGTGCTGCCATTCCACGATCTCCCTTCTCTTTTTATCCCCTTTCTATTTCTTTTTTTAAGATTTTATTTATTTATTCATGAGAGAGAGAGAGAGAGAGAGAGACAGGCAGAGGGAGGAGCAGGCTCCGAGCAGAGAGCCCGACATGGGACTCGATCCAGGGTCTCCAGGATCTCACCCTGGGCTGCAGGTGGGGCTAAACCGCTGCGCCACTGGGGCTGCCCCTCCCTTCCCTATTTCTTAAACACTGTATAAGAAACAATAAAATGGAAACTATAGAAACCCAGAAGGAAAACTGCCCACAGACCCACCCAAGATTAAAGCAACGCTTTCCGTTGTCTGTGTCACTAGCTTCTCATTGTTTGTGCACAGATTTGTTTTCATAGATTTGCAATAACATCCAACATAAAACATTAGGTTACGGACTTTTAGTACAAGCTTTCTCAGTTTTGTTGTGGACCAAGTTAGCTTCCTCTCTTACCTTTCTACTTCCTTCCCAGTCCCCGCTGCCAAGGTGGCAGTCTGGTGTATAGCCTTCTACAAGGTTCTCTCTGCTTACAGGCCATATACAAACAAAAAGTCCATGTTTGGGAAAAAGCGAGCTGGTAGTAGTGTTAAATGGTTCATCATGGGGTGCCTGGGTGGCTCAGTCAAGTAGGCAGGCGTCCAACTCTTGATTTCTGATCGGGTGGTGATCTCAGGGTCATGAGATGGAGCCCCGAGCTGGGCTCTGTGCTGGTTGTGTTGGGCTCTGTGACTGCTTAAGATTCTCTCTCTTCGGGATGCCTGGGTGGCTCAGTGGTTGAGAATCTGCCTTTGGCTCAGGATGTGATCCCGGGGTCCCAGGACCGAGTCCCAGATCGGGCTCCCCCACAGGGAGTCTGCTTCTCCCTCTACCTGTGTCTCTGCCTTTCTCTCTGTGTGTGTGTCTCATGAATAAATAAATAAAATCTTTTAAAAAAAATATTTTCTCTCTTCTTCCCTCCCTGCTCCTTCCCACTCGAGCTCTCTCTCATCCCTCTCTAAACAAAAAATAAAATACAATAAAGCTGCATCATACTATAGACACTAGACATTTGTCCACCTCTGATGCTCCTCACTTGACCATGTATCATGAAAACCCTCCAGGGCACTGGGAGCAAAGCCCACTCATTCTTTTTCATAGCCACATAATATTTTATGTATAGCTATATCATCACCATTTACCTTTCATCCTGGAGGGAAATGTTCCCAGATTTTTAGCACCTCAAAAAACATTTTAATAAGTATCTTTGTACATTCATCCTTAAGTCCCAGGATGAAATCTTGGGAGCATGGTTGTGGGACACAGACTATGTTTTTTGTTGTGTTCTGTTTATATTTTAATATGTATTGCCAAATTTCTTCTCCCCCGAAGCTGCAACAATTCATATTTCCACCAACTATGTATGAGACTGCCTTCCCCACCGCTGCTTACCAACAAGAACTAGGTGAGATCACCCATTTTAATTTTTGCTAATCTGATGGGCAGAAAGAGGCTTTTCATGTGGCTCTAATTTACATTTGTCTGGACCAAGAGTCATATTGAGTTTCTTTTCGTGTGTTTTTTGGCTGTTTGGGTTTCCTCTTTCCTCTTCAGTGAAATGTCTGGTTGTATGCTCAGCCCATTTGGGGGGCCCTTTGACTATGCACTTATCTCAGTGCATCATAATTATTTGTCCAAAATGCCGTGGGTTCCACCTGGGAGGGAGGGGCCAGATCTTATTCCTGGCAACAGCACAAGCGCCCAGCACACAGCAGGATTTCAGGAAACACTGAATAAAGGAAGGAGCCTCCACCCACCGCCCTGGGAGTCTCTGTTCTGCAGCCCTCAGGCCCAGTCACCTGGGCAGGCTGGTATGCCCCTCAACGGGAGGACCCGAGAATGTTCCCACACTGGGATTATCTGTTTCTCTCTCTCAGCCAACTGTCACAGGAATCTCTCACCAGGATCTTTGAAGGGCCCCCTGGCAAAGCTGAGCAGAATCTCACCATAAATGCTCCCAGCAAGCCCTGGGCCTCCCCTTCCTCCTCTCTCCTCTTTCCTCCAGGAGAGGAAGGCCCACCCACAGCCCCTTTGCCGTGGAGCACCTGGCCCAGGAAGGTCACGTTCTTCTCTTCAGGAAGCTATCCTCAAACTCCTTCCTGCTGTGAATGCGCGGAGGAAAGGGATTGGGACCTCCCAGTGACTACCCCAAATTGCTTCTCCCTAGGGCTTGCTCGTGTGGTTTGGCTGGATAGAGAGGAGTAGAGTTGAACAATGGGAATGTCTCACCTAGAGGAGGGCTGAAGTGGGCAGCAGTTGTTTCCCTCTGAGAGGGTGGGGGTGGAGAGATTCCCCCTTTGGATCTCCAAAGGGACCCCCATTCCCAGCTCGGGGAACATGTTGGCCTCAGTCCCAGCATTACCTGGGACTAAACTCATTCATCCAACTTAGTGGGCATCTGATATGTTCCAGGCACTGTTCCAGGTGCTGGAGATACACGAATGATCAAACAGGCAAAACTTCTTGCATGAGTGGAGCTGACATTGTCACAACTACTTAACTCTGCCCTTGAAGTGTGAAAGCAGCCATACACCATATGCAAACGATGGCCGGGGCTGTGTTCCAATAAAACTTTATTTATAGACACTGAAATTTGAATTCCGTATAGTTTTCTCGCATCCTGAAATATTAGTCTTCTTCTGCTTCCCTCCCCCAACCATCTTTAAAAATGTATACACCTGCCTGTGTCTCTGCCTCTCTCTCTCTGTATCTCTCATGAATAAATAAGTAAAATCTTTAAAAAAAAAATGTATACACCATTCTTAGCTGGGGGGGGGGGCATATAAAAACAGGTGGTGCCAACCTCTGTCCTAGATAATAAACAGTGAGACTTACACAATACAAATATGTGCCAGGGCCATTCTAGTGCTTACGTGAGTTGACTCCTTTCGTCCTCGTAATAAACCCTGGAAGGCACGCCACCACCACTGGCTCCACTTTCCAGAGAAGGAAAGAGGCATACAGAAAGGAGTAAGTTACCCAACTGTGGGGGCAGGATTTAAATCTGGAATCCAAAGAGTATGCTCTTTGGCACCATACTCTACCTCCTCCTGCAAAAAGCCAAAGGACTAATAGAAGTTGTCCTTGGTTAGTACCTACTACGTGCTAGACAGGCTAGCCACAAGACATACCAAAAAGGAATTAAACTCCAAACAAGGGGTACCTGAGTGGATCAGCGGGTTAGGTGTCTGCCTTCGGGCCTTCGGCTGGGGCCCGAGAACCTGCCATTCCCCCTGTTTGTGCTCTATCATGCTCTCTCTATGTCAAATAAAAAAATAAAATCTAAAAATAAAATAAAATAAAATAAAATAAAACTCAAAACAACCTTGGCAGACAGGTGTTCTCCTCCCCACATGGGTGGGGTGTCCTGACCTTGAGAGACTTCACTCTGCTCCTCTGGCTCTCAGCTTCTCTGCCTTGCCTGCCTCCACGCTCCAGACACCTCCAACCACACTGCTCCTGGGTGGGGGTGTCCCACGTGCTGGCCACATTTCAACTGGAATTCCACTGCCAGAGTGAGTCCTCTGAACACCCCCAGATATTGGAGGGGGTAAGATTCAGAGTTTAAACAGCCCAGGAGAGAGACAGCCTGGGGTGGGGGTGGGGGTGGGGGGCAGGAGCAAGCCTTTAGTGGAGGGAGACACGGAGGGGTGGGGAGGCCCTCACTGCAGGGAAGCCGCCCCCCTCCCCAAAGCCTCTGCCTCGGGGTCTTTAAGCGAGGAGGAGGGAAGCAGGTGAGTGTTCTACGACTCCCAGAGCGTGGGGGAAATGCTTCTGGCATTAAACAAAGCCTTTTTATATTTAAACTGCCAGCCCAGGATTTTCAGAAAAGTTTCCCCAAGCGTCACTGAGTGTGTGTGCACAAAAAATTATACACCGGTGTATAAACACAGTTGGATGCAGAAACACACGCGTGTGCACGTGAGTCCACGCCGGGCAGGTCCAGGCCCGGCCACGCGCGCCCGAGAGCCCCGCCCCACGCCCCGCCCGCCCACGGGGGCGCGGGCTCCCCCGGGAATTCCAGAGCCGCAGGAGCCGCAGCGGCGGCGCAGATCGGCCCGCCCCGGCCCCGGCCTCGGAGCCACCCCGCGGGCGCTGGGGGAGGACCGGGCGGCGGGGCCAGACCCCACGGCCGAGGGGCCGGCGCAGGGCGGGCGGGGAGGGCGGGGACGTGCGGCCTGGCCCGGGGGGCGGGGGCGGGGGTGGGGATGGGGGCGGCCGCCCAGGGTGTCACGACCCGAGCCCCAGACCTCCTTGCCCTCATGGAGGAGGCTGGGGGCGCGGGGCTCGGAGCCCCGGCTTGACTCCTTAGGCCCTGGAGTCCTCCCACTCTGAACAGCGGCCCGTGGGCCCTCACGGGCCACAACACTTGGGTATTATTATTATTTTTTTAAGATTTTATTTATTTATTAGAGACACAGAGAGAGAGAGAGAGGCAGAGACACAGGCAGAGGGAGAAGCAGGCTCCATGCAGGGAGCCCGACGTGGGGACTCGATCCCGGGTCTCCAGGATCACACCCTGGGCTGAAGGCCGCGCTAAACCGTTGGGCACCTGGGTTGCCCTTATTATATATATATATATTTTTTTTTTTTTTAAGATTTATTTATTTATTTATTTATTTATTTATTTATTTATTTATTTATGATAGACATAGAGAGAGACAGAGAGGCAGAGACACAGGAGGAGGGAGAAGCAGGCTCCATGCTGGGAGCCGGACGTGGGACTGGATTCCGGGACCCCAGGATCACGCCCTGGGCTGAAGGCCGAACTAAACTGCTGGGCACCTGGGCTGCCCTTATTATATTTTTAAATGTGAGTTCTTTTGGCTGGAGTCTGGGCCCTGCTGACGAGCACAGGAGCCCCAAAGCCAAGGCCTGGTTCGGAAAGAGCCCAGAAGAGCCTGATCAGGGTTTGGTGAAGGAGAACCTCTGTTCTCTCCCCTGACTACACACCCAGCGCTCCCCTCTGCTTGCCCCACCTGCCCAGCCCCTGAAGGCATTCCCCACCCTAATCATGGGTGTCCCAGACCTTTGTGTCCTGGGTTTCAAAAGCAGCAGTGCTCCTCTTTCCGTGGCTCCCCAAGGGAGTCACACCACTCAACCCTCCCTTTTTTTTCATCAAACTGGCCAATCCTACCTACCCTCTAACTCTGCCTGAGGATTCCGGTGGGAGCACCTAGGTACACACGGAGGCTTTGAATTGAGTCCACCCATGCACCACCCTGAAATAGGTTTGGGGTGAATTTTTGGCATTCGCAATGAAAAGAGAGCCTTGGCCAATAGACTTAAAGAAAGTAGATGATGCTGAGCTCAGGGACCGCTTCCCAAACTCCACAGCGAAGCCACACAAAAGTGGACCTGAGAGCCCCGTGTTTCCCAACCCTGGGCACCTTTGCCGATGACTCAGTCTTGCAAGCAAATAGCATTGTTTTCCAAGGCGACACTCAAGCCACCAAGTCAAAAGCTACCCATTCCTTTTTTGGCCTTAACTCACTGAATACCATTCATGTGCCAGGTCTGTCATGTGAATGAATCCTGCCGGCAGCTCTGCCTCCACACTCCACAACTCCAATCTTGAAGACAAGACCGGGGAGGTGACACAACTGGCCCAGGTCTCCCAGCTGATCCATGACACAGCCAGGATTCAACCTTAGCCCTGGTGTCTCCTGTCCACCAGCATGCGTGATGCTGGGGCCTTAAACCTGGGAGGTCAGCCTTCTCTAATCCCCAAGGGATTCTAGTGTGTAGCCGGGATGAGAGCCATAGCACTAAATGTCAGATAGAGATTTTTCCAGTCCAAAGTTAGCAAGCAGGGGTCCCTGGGCCCAGTCTGGCACACTGGCATGTTTTCTTTGCCCCCACCCCACACAGTGTTTATTGTACATGATTTTGAATTCACTGCCAAGAGGTAAAAATCAGGGAACTTCAGGCAGACCCGGGGGGGCTCAGCGGTTTAGCACCGCCTTCAGCCCAGGGTGTGATCCTGGAGACCAGGGATCGAGTCCTACGTCGGGCTCCCTGCATGGAGCCTGCTTCTCCTTCTGCCTGTGTCTCTGCCTCCCTCTGTGTGTGTGTGTGTGTGTGTGTGTGTGTGTGTGTGTGTGTGTGTTTCTCATGAACAAATAAATAAAATCTTAAAAAAAATCAGGAAACTTCACACCAAAATCCAGATTTCTAACATCTTCTATAGTTGGAGAATTAGACGATGAAGGACAGATTTACACAAGACAGCAGTGACAGTTGGCTGGAGCAGAGGGACAGGATGGAGCTGCTCAGGCCTGGCACAAGCCACCAGTTCAGGGCCTCATCCCCTCCATCACACTGGCTGACGTTCCCATTCTGACCTTGCCCAGGGCACAGATGGGGAACCTGATGTCAGAGAGGCCAGAGGTTTGTCCAGATACCCACAGGTTAGGTTCAAGGCACAGAACTGAGACTGAGAAGAAACTAGGTCTCCAAGCTCTCATTTCCTGTTCCAGAATCTTACAGGATGTCTAGTTCAGAGGGCTGGGAGGCTCCAGCAAATGAGTCAGCATCTGCGTAGATAATTTCAATATCCCAACAATTACAGGTGGGTACATTATGCACTGCATTTAGCTACCTGTTGAGAGCTGTTAAGGGTCACAGTGGAAATCCATAGGTAAAAGGAAATGTGCTGTGGTGGGAGCTGGGGCAGACCCTGAGGAAACAGATGCCCAAGTGAAGACAGTCTGATTCACACTCTCAGCCCCTTAGAATGAGGGCATAGGTAGGGGTCTCTTCTCTCATCCTACAGAAGGGCAAACTGAGGCTGGAACTGTCTTAGCCAGCAGAAGGTGGAAGCCAGGAGAAACCTTGGGACTTGAACTTGTTCAGGGCTGGCAGATGGGTTTCATCTCATGTGCCATCTGTGATCAAGTGGTCCTGCTGCCTGGGGCCTGGGGTCTCCAGGTGGGCCCAGCAGGAAAGAAGGCCAAGCTCTGTTGGTATGTCTGCCATGGGCTGGGTATGGGGAACAGGGCAGGGAGATGGAAAAGTCTCTCAGACTGAGAAGATGTGCCAAGGCCTGCAGGGCCCACAGAGAGTCAGATACACAAAGATTTCAGAGGAGGAGGACAGACTCGGGAATAGAGCTCACACAGGCTGCAGAGAAGGGACAGGCCTGGTGAGGATGCTGTCCCAGATGCCCCAGCCAAAGAAGATGATTCTGGCACATGGAGATGGGGGGCTAAGAGATTCAGACACCCAGCCCCCACCCAGCTGCCTGCCCAGTACAGGCCAGATTAAAGATATCTGTGGGTGGGCAGCTGGGAGTGATGCCTTCTATCTTTACAAGTCAGCCTGGGAGCTGCTAAACCTTTTATTGGTCCTCAGCTCTCTTTTCATGGGGGGAAAAAAGACACAGCGGCTCAGGAGGCCTGAGGGCAATATGGGTGTGAAGAGTCAAAGGGCACAAGGAACTCTAGGCCTGTTTCTGTCTGTGGTCTAGGGAACCATGTCCCCCACCTTTCAGGCCCAGGGGTGGAGGGCTGACAGTGTGGCCTCTAAGCAGACCAGATTTGCTGGATCTTCTTACCGCTGAGCCAGGCTCAGAGTGGCGGTTATGATTAGAGCCTGCGAGGATGCAGGAAATGTGGGCGGCAATCCTCCCTTCTGGGGTAAGGAGGTAGATCAAGGATACCTATTGAGTTTCTGGATACAGGTCTCTCCAGTGAGGGCCACAGGACCCCGAGAAATCCTTCCTCACCCATGCAGGCCTCTGAGCTCAGGGAATAGTGTGCAGATACACCTGGCTGTTAGCATGGAACAAGTGATGTCGTGGCAGCCTCTGGGGGTTGCTGGTACAGGTGTATATACACCCAGGATACCAGACCACTCAGAGTCCCGGGCTCTCGTCCCCTCCCAGGACCCCAGGCACAATCTCACGTCCTTCTGGGGCTGCCTGGCACGGGCAGGCCATGGGACCTGGGACTATAGGAAGAGCAGGGCCCTCCTCACTCTTCGCCATTTCCGAGCTGTGCGTCCTTGGACAAGTTGCTCACCGCTGTGAACCTTGTGTCTCCTGCCCACCGCACAAGGCTGCGACGAGGGCCAGAGGAGGAAACGGACTGGCAGGACCAGCCACAAACAACCTTAGGCTAAGTGCATTTTGAACCTGGTTCGCAAACAGATCTCCATGGAGGCCTGTGTTCCGAGCTGGGGGTGCTCCAGCACACATGCCAAGGCCGGCCCCAAAGACGGGCTCAGTGTGACAAGGGAGGCCAATCCTGAACAGATCATTTCAGCAGCGTGGCAGCCAAGTCGCAGAGGCGGCCGCTGTGTGCCCCGGGCAGCAGAGTGGCAGGAAGGGAGGAGGCAGCACTGCCAAGGTTGCTTGGAATCAGCTTTTGTCTGGATTTGAATCCTGGCCCTGCTGCTTACCAGCTGTGTGACCTTGAGCAAGTTACTTAACCTCTGAGAATCTCTATTTTCATATCTGTAAAATGAGAAGAGTCATGGCCAACATTTAGTGAATACCAACTACGTTCCAGGAAATGCAATAAACCCTTCGTTCATTTTATTCTTTAAATTTTAATATTTAAAAAAATGTATTTATTTGAGAGAGAGACAGCATGAGCAGGAAGGGCAGAGGGAGAGGGAGAGAGAGAATCTCAAGCAGACTCCTTGCTGAGCACAGAGACCAACACAGGGGTCGATCCCAGGACCCTGAGATCATGACCTAAGCCGAAACCAAGAGTTGGAGGCTTAACCAACTGAGCCACTCAGGTGCCCCAATTCATACATGTTAAACCATTCTTTTTTTTTTTTTTTTTTTAAACCATTCTTTAAAACCACCCTAGGATGCAGGTACTATTTTAGTGCCAGTGAGCAGATGAGGACGTAAGGTCCAGAGAAGCAAAGCACTTTTGCTGAGATAATATCGAAGGTAGGTAGCAGAGCCAGGCTGACCCGACAAGGTCCCTGATCCTTACCTTCCGGGGTCAGTGAGGAGAGCAGTGACACATGGAGCGGGCTTGGCACCAAGCTTGGCACACGGGAAGTTCACAGCCCATATTCGCTGCTGGTAGGGCTGCTGGTAGGGGTGTGAGTTGACTGGGGCTGCCATAGACGGCACGGCTTAGACATTAGAACTGTGTGTTCTCACCAATCTGCAGGCTGCAGGTCAGAGATCAGGGTGTCAGCAAGGCTGCTCTCTTCTGAGGCCTCTGTCCTTGGACTGCAGCTGGCAACCTCTCCCTGTAGGTTCACCTCATTTTTCATCTGCAGTGTCTGTGTCCGGGTCTCCTCCTCCTGTAAGGACATCAGACACATGGCTTAGGGCCCAATGACCTCGTTTTAACTCAATTGTCTCTGTAAGACCCTGTCTCTAAATGCAATCACATTCTGAGTTACCTGGGGGAGAGGGGGTGGTTAGGACTTCAGATACCAAATTTGAGGGGACACACTGAGCCCATAATAGTGGGAGATGAGGTTGCCTGTAGCCATGACAGGGGCAGAGAAGAACCCCTGGAGGAGAGGTGCTGGCTGCCCAGATGCCCCCTGGCCCTGCGGACCTGGCTATCCAGCCCCCCAGAGCCCTGATGGGTGGTAAGAGGACAAGCTTGGCCATGGGCCCCAGACACCAGGTCAGGGCTACCTCCCTCCCCCAGGCTTCACCCACTCAGTCCCCCAGGACGGTGGAGCCAATCTCCCCAAACCTGCTTCTATGAGGAGCTTATCCCCAGGGCTAGAAAGGGGACATGGGCCCCAGTTGCCACCCAGATAGCTTGCCATCATCCCTCTCACCCAGTTGGATCATGGACCAAGAACACACTCGTGGGATCGAGAAGCTGCCTCCAGCTCTTGCTCTTCCTCAGGAAGACATTCTCAAACCTCCTTGGGAGTTCTGTCTGCCAAGAAACAATGACAATAAAGGGATCCCTTAAACTCACCCAGGGACTCAGGGCTTTTCCACATTTGTTTTATTTCAGCCTTGCAGTCGGCTGGGTTTGGCCAGTCCTGGAATGCATGTTGACCACAGCCCCAGGCGTGGCCTTGATGCCTTCAGGACTCAAATCCCAGAGCTGCCACCACAGCCGGATTTGGGCTCACCCAGGAGTGAGGGGGCTTCCCACCAGTGTCAGCTGCTGCCTCCCCCCCAGCTCGCTGCCACCACGATCCCTGTCCTCTGAACAACTAACAGCTTGCCTCCCGGGTGGTCTCCTGGCTTGTTCCCCACAAGGCAGCCAGAGGGACCGTCCCATACATCACAGCATCAGTCCCCAACATAAAGGCTGTTAGGCAAGCCCATACCCGACCTGATGCTGACCCCAGCCTCCTGCACAGCCTGGCCACGCGCTTGTGCCCTCTGCCTGGGATGCTGGGGTGCGGAGGGCGCTCTCACTTCCTGCTGGCTCCCATGGTTCTCACAAGCCCCTCCTACTCCCAGCGCTTTGAATTTCTGGATCTTCTGGGTACCCACTGCGTAGCTGATGCGCGTGCCCACATTCTCAGTTTCTTCTGCAGCTACGGCCTGTGTCTGTCTGGATCATTCAGTGGAGAATGTCTGCCTCTTGAGTTCACCGTAGGCTCAAGAAGAACTAGGGAATCATTTATTCTGCCCAGACATCTCTGAGCTGTGAGACCTCCTGCCTCCCAGCTGCCCCACTGTGTCCTTGGGAATATTTCAGGCAGAACCAGGGCTGAACTTGGGGCCAAGGGCCTAGGGAGGTGCAAACACTCTGCCCAGGTGTGCACATCCTGTGATAGGCTTGGTCGGCCCCACCTGCCCTGGACATGCTGAAGCTCCTGCTGCCCTCTCAGGGAACAGACTTAACCCCTTAAAGGGCTTGTCAAGGTCACCATATTAGTTTCTTATTGCTGCTGTAATAAATCCCCACAAATAGTCACCTAAAACTACACAAATTTATTTGTGTTGGCAGCCCCAGTCAACTCACACACCTACCATCAGCTCTACCAGCAGCAAATGTGGGCCGTGAGCTTCCTGTGTGCCAGGCTTGGTGCCAAGCCTGCTCCATGTGTCACTGCTCTCCTCACTGACCCCAGAAGGTAAGGATCAGGGACCTTGTCGGGTCAGCCTGGCTCTGCTACCTACCGTCTATGTCTGGTCTTACAGACTCAGAGGTCAGAAGTCTGAAATTAGTCTCAATGGGGTGAAATCAAGGTGTTGACAGGACTGTATTCCTTCTGGAGACTCTAGGGGAGAATCCATTGCCTTGTCTTTTCTAGCCTGCAAAAGCCACATACATTCCTTGGCTCATGGCCCCTTCTATCTTCAAATCCAGCAGCAGAGCATCTTCAAATATCTGACTTCTAGCTCCTCTTCTCTCTCTTTCTCTTTCACTTTATCATTTTTTTAAAATCTTTTTTTAAAAAATATTTTATTTACTTATTCGGCAGAGAGAGAGAGCACAAGCAGGAGGAGTGGGAGAAGGAGAAGCAGGCTCCCCACTGAGTAGGGAGCCCAATGTGGGGCTTGATCCCAGGACCCCAGGATCATGACCTGAGCCAAAGGCAGACGCTCAAGCAACTGAGCCACCCAGGCACCCAGGCACCGCTCTCACTTTCATTTTATAGGACTCTTGTGATTGCATTGGACCCACCAGGATAACCAAAGAAAATCTCTTTATCTTTTTTAAAAGATGTATTTATATATGAGAGAGAGAGTAGAGGAGGGGAGGGGCAGAGAAAGAAGGAAAGAATCTCAAACAGACTCCATACTGAGCATGGAGCCTGATGAAGGGTCCTGACCTGAAACCAAGAGTCAGACACTCAACCAACTGTGCCACTCAGGTGCTTTGAAAATCTCTTTATATTAAAGTCAGCTGATAGCAACTTAAAAGATGTTATTTTTATTTATTTTAGAGACAGAAAGTGAGGAGAGAGAGAGAGAGAGAGCACGCATGTGCACACAAGCAGAGGGAGTATGAGAAGCAAACACCCTGTTGAGCAGAGAGCTCAATGCAGGGCTCAAGATCAGGACCCTGGGATCACAACCTGATCAGAAGGCAGACGCTCCACCACTGAGCCACCCAGGCATCTCTGATAGCAATTTCAATTGCATCTGCAACCTTAACCCCTCTTGTCATCTTACACACCACATTCACAGATTCCAGGGCCTGGACATAGACATTGCCTATCACAGGGAGGGGCATCATGGCCCAGATAGAGAAGGTGCATAGGTGGCAGGTGAGTCAGCCCGGGATGCAACCACCTGGGCTCACGTTCTCCATTTAACAGCCATGTGACCTTGGGCGTGTACCTTTATTGCACTTGAGTCTCCTCATTTTTATTTTTATTTTTTTAAAGATTTTATTTATTTATTCATGAGAGACACAAAGAGAGGGAGAGAGAGGCAGAGACACAGGCAGAAGGAGAAGAAGGCTCCATGCAGGGAGCCTGACATGGGACTCGATCCCAGGACTGCGGGATCACACCCTGGGCTGAAGGCAGCACTAAACCACTGGGCCACCAGGGCTGCCCGAGTCTCCTCATTTTTAAAATGCCTAGCTGGCTCATTCAGAAGAACGTGTGATTATTGATCTTGGGGTCATAAGATTGAGCCCCACATTGGGTGTAGAGATTACTTGAATAAATAAATATTTAAAAAATAAAATAAGGGGCATCTTGGTGGCTCAGTTGGTTGAGCATCTGACTTCAGATTTTGGCCCTGACCTGCATTTGGCTCAGGTCTGATGTCATGAGTTGTGGGATCCAGCTCCATGGTGAGTCCATGTCCAGCTCAGAGTCTGCTTAAGATTCTCTCCCTCTCCCTCTGCTCCTCCCCTCACTCTCTCTCTAAAATCAATAAATCTTTAAAAAAATAAGATAAAGTAGAATAAAATAAAATGGGGGACAATGTGATAGCTTTGTGCAATGGAATACTTCTCAGTAAGGAAAAGGAATGGACTACTGATCCACAGGGCAAGGTGGAGGAATCTCAAAATTATTATGAGTGGGGGCATCTGGGTGGTTCAGTGAAGTGACTGCATTCGGCTCAGGTGATGATCTCAGGATCCTGGGATGGAGCCCCATGTCAGGCTCCCTGCTCCGTGGGGAGCTTGCATCTCCCTCTCCATCTGTACCTCTCCCTGCCTGTGCTCTCTGGCTCTACCTCTCTGTCAAATAAATAAATAAAAGCTTAAAAAATTATGATGAGTGAATAAAACCAGACCAAAAAAGTATATACTGCATGATTTTTATTGTATTACATTCTAGAAAATGCAGATGAATTTATGATAACAGGGATGCCTGAATGGCTCAGCAGTTGGATGCCTGCCTTCAGCTCAGATTGGCTTAGGTCGTGATCCTGGGATCCAGGATCAAGTCCCACATCGGGCTCCCTGCTGGGAGCCTGCTTCTCCCTCTGCCTGTGTCTCTGCCTCTCTCTCTGTGTGTATCTCATGAATAAATAAATTTAAAAAAGAGAGAATTTATGATAACAGAAAGCAGATCAGCAGTCACTCGTGGACAGAAGAAGCCAGGACCATGGGTGAGAATGAGGCATCACAAGGGGCCCAAGGAAATGTTTGAGGGTGATGGATACGTTCCTGTCTTGATTGTATTGATTTGCATTGATATATGTGTGTGTAGGTGTGAGTGTGTGTTTGCAAAGACGTCAAATTATATACTTTAAGAGGTACAGTTTATTCTATTCAATTATCCTGCAATAAAGCTATTAAAAGTATGAGAAGATTGTAGTTCCCCTCGTAGGGCAGTGGTGTAGATTAAATGAGTTCATTCATGAAAAACCATAGGCCCGATACCTGGCACATAGTAAATACTCAGAAAGCATTAGCCAGCATCATCATTAGTGTTGTTGTCATGGTTAAGCAGCAGTGCTTCTCTGCTCTGGCTGCACCTTTGGATCACCTGGCAGGCATTTTTAAAGCACCAATACCTGCCCCCCCTCTGCCCTGCACAGAGGGTGGCTCTGCTGACCTGAGGCGGGGACCGTGGCTGGACATTTGTAAAGATGCGCACATGATTTGATAGGATTTGAATGGTCACTGTAACAACATCCATCACTGTAACAACATCCATCTAGTCCCATGATGTGGAAACTATGTCAGTATCTTCCAGATAGTTCTGTTGTGCAGGCCAGGCCCTGTGGAGCGACAGCTCTGGCCTCATTCATGCATCATCCTTCAGTGATTGTAACCAACTACATCGTGCAGCCCTGACCGGATGCTGGGGGGATAAAGGGGAGCCCCCGTCCCTGCCCTCCAGGATGGATGCCTGGTCCAAGGGGACAGAGGGGTGAGAAAACAGACCCAGGGTGGTGAGGAAAGGGCCACTGGAGGCACACAGCAGATTCTGCGGGGGTGGGGAGGAGTTGGAGAAGGCTCCACACAGGAAGAGGTGGCATTTTTACAGGGCCTTGAAGAATGTGCAGGAATTTGGCAAGGAGAGGAGGAGGAAGAGGGGAAGGATGAGGGGAGGGGGACAAGATGATCACGTGTGTATTGGTTATCTGTGGCTGTGCAACAAATCACTCCAAAATTGAACAGCTGAAAACAACCAGGGTATCATCGTGTTCACAGACTCTGCAGTTCAGGAGTTTGGAGAGGGCAGAGTGGAGACAGCTTGTCTCTGCTCCTCGATGTCCGGGGCCTCAGCTGGAAAACGTGCAGCCAGAGCAACTGCAAACTGAGGGCTGGGAACATCTGAAGTCCCACTCGCAGGTCTCACTTCGCCAGGAGGACGCAAGAATGAGGTCTGCCGGCCAGAGGGCCTTCAAGGGATCTGTCCATGTGGCTTGAGCTTCCTCAGATCGTGGCCGCCTCAGGGTGGGGGACAGGAACCGCAGGGCTCTGTTAATGAGTATTCCAGTGGAAAAGATAGAAGCCTCATTCCCTCTGGTCCCTTGGCCTCAGAAGTCACAAAGCATCAGGGCGCCTGGGTGGCTCAGTCAGTTGAGCTCCCTACTCTTGATTTTGGCTCAGGTCAAGGTCTCAGGGTCAGGGGATAGAGCCCTGCGTGAGGGCTCCTCACTTAGCCTGGAGTCTGCTTGTCCCTCTCCCTCTGCTGCTCCCCTCCACTCATTCTCTCTCCTTCTCTAAATCAATCAAATCAGTCAATAAAATCTTTTTAAAAAGGGGTACGTGGGTGGCCCAGTCGTTGAGCATCTGCCTTCAGCTCAGGGAATGATCCCAGGGTCCTGGGATGGGGTCCCACATTGGGCTCCCTGTAGGGTACCTGCTTCTCCCTGTCTGTGTCTCTGCCTCTCTCATGTGTCTTTCATGAATAAATGAATACAATCTTAGAAAAAAAAAAAAAAGAGGAAGTCATAAAGCATCTTTCCCATTGCATCCTATTGGTAGAAGCGGTCTTAAGCCCACCCAGATTCAAGAGGAGGGGCCATGGACCCCGGCTTGTGGAAGGTCACCTTTAAGAACTGCTCAGTGTGTTCAGGGAATAATCACAATAAGGAGAGGGTACAACACCTTGCAGAGGTATTGAGAGGTTATGATACTCCAAAGACCATTCTAAACTCTCCTCATATATTAATTCATAGTCCCCCCTCTCCAAGGCATGTCACTACCCTTATTTTCTAGCCCATGAAACCTGAGCAAAGTCAGAGAGTAGTAGGTCTATAGAGGAGCTGAGATTTGAACCCAGACAGCCAGACTCCGATACCCAGGCTCTAACCACTACACAGCACTGCCTCCCATCTGCAGAGACCAGTGTGGCTGGATCCCGGGATGCCTATGGCATCTGGGCATGCCCACGGAACTGCAAGGCCCTTGTCAGACACATGGGAAAGTCTGGCCTTCATCGCAAAAACGGTACAGAGCCAGCGAGGTGTTGTAAGCAGGCAAATAACACGACCAGATCTATGTCACAGAGCAATCCCACTAGAGACTGGTGGAGAATGGACTGGAAGATGTAAAGCCACACTAATCAGCAAGCCAGTGCAAGGACTGGAATATTGAGGACCAGGACGAGGAGAAGGGTGGGTTCCGGAGAGCCAGGAAGTACCAGTCCTTGAGATGTTCCACAGCCATTAAATACCACGATTTTGAAGACTATTTGGCCACTTGGAAACATTCTTGGAATATGTAATTTTAAGTTTCATTTAAAAAAAAAAGAGGGGGGATCCCTGGGTGTCTCAGCGGTTTAGCGCCTGCCTTTGGCCCAAGGCACGATCCTGGAGTCCTGGGATCGAGTCCCACGTTGGACTCCCAGCATGGAGCCTGCTTCTCCCTCCTCCTGTGTCTCTGCCTCTCTCTCTCTATGTCCATCATAAATAAATAAATAAATCTTTAAAAAAAAATAAAAATAAAAAGTAAAAATAAAAAAAAAAAAAGAGGGATCCCTGGGTGGCTTGGTGGTTTAGCACCTGCCTTTGGCTCAGGGTGTGATCCTGAAGTCCCAGGATCGAGTCCCACATCGGGCTCCCAGCATGGAGCCTGCTTCTGCCTCTGCCTGTGTCTCTGCCTCTCTTCTTTCTGTCTCTCATGAATAAATAAATAAAATCTTAAAAATAAATAAATAAATAAACAAATAAATAAATAAATAAAACAAAAAAGAATGCAAAATCACATAAAAATATGACCCGAATTTATTTTTTTTTAATTTTTTTGACCCAAATTTATTTAAGATGTACTTACCTACTGCGCTATTGACGCTCCACTTGCCCCTCTATATATACTCTTCACCCTTCTCCTCCTCTTGACTCCTGGTCTTACTACTCCAGACCACATCGCTGGGCTCGCCTATCCTCTGACTCCCTCTGTTAAAGCCAATGGGGGCACATTAGAGGAGATCAGAGGAGATCAGAGGGCAGGAGAAGAGAGGGGCCAGAGTGTTCTCTGGTTTCCCTCCTCGCCTTTCTGTGGTTCTGGCTATACCCTTCAATTTCAGGTCACAGCTGGGGGCAGCCCCTCTCCTACTGCTCCCACACTCACAGGTTCTGGTTCCATCACTCCTGCCCCCACCTTGAGGAACGAGACTGTACACAAAATGAAGCCTGGATAGAAAAACCCAGATTGTAAATAACAATTATTTAGGTGGTAGGATTAGAAATGTTTGTCCCTATTTTCTACTTTTCTATGCTTTCTGAATTGTTTGCAGTGAACCTGTATAACTTCTATGATTTTTTTAAAAAGTCATGTTTACCATTTAACATTTGAAGCTGGACTTGAAGCTGGTCAGCTCTAGAAAAGACAGATGCAGCAGGGAAGCATCTGTGATGGTTTTCAAATATGTCTGTAAACCCTCTGACACTCCACCCTCCAAATAGTGGAGTTAATTCCCTCCCCTTGAGTGTGGGCTGCCCTTAGTGACTTGCTTCTAATAAATCAAATACGGTAAAAATAATGATGAATGTCTAGATCATAAAAGGCATCACAGCTTTCTCTTTGCTATCTCTCTCTGGTGGATCGCTGGCTCTTGGGAAAGCCAGTGACCATGTCATGAGGACACTCAAGCAGGCTTCTGGAGAGATCCACATAGAGAGGAACTAAGTCTTCCTGCCAACAGTGATGTGAGTGAGCCATCTTGGAAGCACTTCCTCCAGCCCATCAAATCTTCAGGTGATGGCAACCCCGTCCCAACATCTTGACAGCAATCCCTGTGAGAGATCTTGATCCAGAACCAACTGGTCCAGCCACTCCCAGAGTCCTGACCCACAGAATATGTGGGAGATGACAAATGCTCACTGTGTTAATGCTGCTAAGGTTGAGGGTGACTTGTTGCATAGCAGTGAGTAACTATCTGCAGGTTCCCTGGGTCCCAACTTAGGTATTAGGATAAATGAGACACAAGGTAAGGAAGGCATTGTGGGTGAAGAGGGTAGTTTCCACTGGGGAATGTTGGGCTTGCCAGTCCTGGTAGAGGTGGCCCATGTTCCCTGGGCATTAAGTTTTGGGGGAAAGATCTAAATAGAGGATAGAGATCTAGAATCATCAGAGGAGGAGGAGGTTGAAAGAAGCTTCCAGAATGCAAAAGGTCACCCAGAAGATCATGCAGAGTGGAAGGAGTAGAGGGCTAGGTTAGGGGAGGACCCTCACAGGAGGAGGTTGCTGAAGAGAAGCCACAGGACAAGGAGGCAAGACGGAGGAAAACAGAGCCTATCCAAGGCCAGGAGAAATGGGATGAGGACTGTGAAGCGGGCCCTGGGGCTGGCCAGAGTGTCCTGGGTGACCTTGCTGTGAGAGCAGTTTCCTGGCTTCTGTCCTGAGTCCCTCTGACGGAGGCTCTCCGCGTGGCATCCTTCCAAGTGCCAGGGACAACACAACCCCAACCTGGACCAAGCTTGCTCACTCAAGTGCCTAAGCCTGGGACACCAGTCACCCAGAGCTTGTAGGAGGTGGGGGGTGGGGGTGAGGGGGACACGACCCTCATATTTGCAGCTCCGGCTCCCTGCGCTCACTTTGCCAAAAGTAGGTTGGTTTTTGTTTTTTCTTGTTCCTTTCAAGAACTTTCTTAATTTCCCCTTTCTTTCTTCACGCTCCTGTCAGGGGACTGAAGTGTAGAGAAACCCACCTCTAAACATACACTCGACAGAGACACACTCAAAAATCTGTACGTTCAGGGGCGTCTGGGTGGCTCAGTCGGTGGAGCCCCTGCCTTGGGCTCAGGTCATGATCCCGGGGCCCCTGGGAGGATGAAGCCCCAGCATCAGGCCCCTGCTCAGCGGGGAGCCTGCTTCTCCCTCTCCCTCTGCTGCTCCCCCTGCTCGTGCACGCACTCTCTCTCTCTGTGTCAAATAAATAAATAAAATCTTTTAAAAAAAAATCCATACGTTCAGACTGGGGAGGTTGCTCTTAAGATCCCGTGTCTTCTCGAATAATTCCAGAGGCAGTAGCTTCTCGGGGAGGAAAAGGCTCCTTGAACACCCTTCCACGGCGTCCGTGTGGGACTAACTCCGCCTCCCTGGGTTCTCAAAACCCAATTTAATCCAAGCTTATTAACACATAACATTTTAATTTGCCTTTTCAATATGCTCTGCGCTGTATAAGCGTAACAAATTTAATAACATCAGAAGTAAGGATTTCATATGTTAATTACAATGTTTCCATTTCTTTGAGAAGCTGGATCCAGTTGGGGTAACCCCTGTGGAAAACAGACCGCCCGAAAGGAAAGCGAGCCGGTTCCTGGTCCTCCCCCGACTCCACCCCAGTCGCTGTGTTGCAATCAGAGAGAAAAAACGTGCTCCTTAGGCGCCAGATTCCGCTGAAATGCACTGTTTCCCGGGGCGCTAGTTTGCGTTCCCCCAGACGCACAGGCTGAGACCAGGGTTTCAGGCTAAGCTGTTGACTTGGGGGGGTTCTCAGGAGGTCCCCATGGGAGGGAGGGGACAGCAGCCACTAAAGGGTGTGTCGGCAGGGTGTTACCCCTGAGGGCCCCCGGGGTGGAGCACGCAGGGGGCCTGGGTGGGGAGGTGGAGCGCGATCTCCTAACCCTGTCAGTCCCTGGGTAGGGGCCTACACCTTTCAGTCTGCTGAATGGGTGGCCAAGTGGGCTTCCGTGCCCAGAGAAAGCCTGCAGGCCCAGGACCAGGTGCCCTGAGTGGTAAGGGGTGAGGGAACACAGAAAGGGGGTCAGGGGCAGGCAGTGATGATGTAACCGGGCTCCACAGGTTCAAGCAGAACCCCAAGCCCGAGCACAAGCTGGTGTGGACCTGGGTTCTTGGATTGTGCTGGATTGAAGAAACACAGCTCTGGATTTTCCTGGCCAAAGGAGACGCTGAGCCTCAGGCCTAAAGCAATCAGCAAACAATTCTGAACAAGGAGACACTGCCTTGGAGGAGGCTTGCTTTTGTCCTGTAAATGCTACGGCGCAGCATTGCCCAGAGGGGCCTGCGAAGCCCTGGGGGCAGGCAGGATCACTTCAGGGGGTCCTGGACACACTTCTTGCTTTGTCCATTATAGATTTATTTTCACAGGTGTTCAAAACAAACTTTACCATCTGACTCTTGCTTTCGAATATTACTGCTTAAGACAGCTGAATTTTTTTTTTTAAGATTTTATTTATTTATTCATGAGACAGACAGAGAGAGAGAGAGGCAGAGACACAGGCAGAGGGAGAAGCAGGCTCCATGCAGGGAGCCCGACGTGGGACTCGATCCCGGGACTGCAGGATCACACCCTGGGCAGAAGGCAGACGCTTAACCTCTGAGCCACCTGGGCTGCCCCACAGCTGAGTTTAAAAAGGCAGATGCTCAACTGCTGAGCCAACCCAAATATCCATCACCAGAAGAATGGATTAACATATATGATATATAATACGATGGAATATTAGTTGGCCGATAAAAAGTCAAAATCTGCCACATGCTACAGCATGAATGTGCCTTGAAAACATTACACTTAGTGAAGTATGTCAGAAAAACAGGAGAACAATTTAAATGGTAAATTTTAGGGCAGCCTGGGTGGCTCAGCGGTTGAGCATCTGCCTTAACCCCGGGGCCTGATCCTGGAGACCCAGGATCGAGTCCCTTGGGTTCCCTGCAAGGAGCCTGCTTCTCCTTCTGCCTCTCTCTCTCTCTCTCTCTCTTTGTCTCTCATGAATAAATAAATAAAATCTCAAAAAATATGATAAATGGTCAATTTTAGGGGCACCCGGGTGCCTCAGTCAGTGAAGCATCTGCCTTGGGCTCAGGTCCTGATGTCAGGGTCCTGGGATCCAGCCCCGCATGCGGTTTCCCTGCTCAGCAGGGAGCCTGCTTCTTACTCTTTCTTGACCCTTTCCCTGCTTGTGTTCTCTCTCTCACATTTGCTCTTGCTCTCAGATAAATAAATAAAATATTTATTTTCTTAAAAAAGATTTTATTTACTTATTCATGAGAGACACAGAGAGAGAGGCGGAGACACAGACAGAGGGAGAAGCAGCATCCTTGGGCGGAACCTGATGCGAGACTCAATCCTAGGACCCTGGGATCACCACCTGTATCAAAGGCAGATGCTCAACCACTGAGCCACCCAGGTGCTCCAATAAAATCTTTAAAAAAGAGAAAAAAAAGTAAATTTTATGTTGTAGATATTTTACCCCCCCCCAAAAAAAAAACCCTGAGCTGATTATAATGTTGATTTAACTAAAAATATCAAGTAAAGTTAGAGTACACCCTACATCCATCTGTGACTCAGGGAGGTTGGGAAACCACCAGGTAAGTGTAGGGAAGTGACAGGCCACCAGGCTTCTAGAAGCAAGCAGGTGCATGAAGGTTGCTAGGGGAGGAGGGGGAAAAGACGTTCCAGGTACAGGGCACAGCATGGGTGAAGGTGTGAAGAGCATCACTGAGCCTAACTTGACTTGCCTGGGGCTTCACATGAGTCTTGCATGGGTGATGGAGGCTTCCATGAGTAGGACAAGGCCAAGTTATTGTCCCTACTCCTGGTTATTTTTAGTTTGCCCCCCCTACCTGCAAGGACATCCCAAGATGAGGATCCCAGGGCAAGTAAATTATTTAGGAAGCAATGTCAAGAAGCACACTAGGGGAGCAGGGAAGTGAGGCAGGAAGGGGGCCGGGTAGCCTGAGAGGGTGTGTCATGGCGCAGGTGACCGTGGTGGGGAGGCACATGCTGGGAACAGCGAAGATGCCAGGTTTATTCCACAGAAGCACCAGCTGCTCCCAGGGAGCACTGACTCCTCAGCACCAGGGCCTGCCTGGCCCTCAGCCCAGGTGGACTCCAGGGGCCAGAGAGAAGTTAGGGGCTGGCAGCTGGAGCCCCACGATGTGGGTGATGAGGGGCTGCAGGCAGGTGCCCACAATGGCAGCTGCAATCCCACCCCCTCTCAGTGGGGGAGACCAGGTCGCAGTGAGGGAGGCAGAGGAGGAAAGGAAATGCTGATCTGCCCCCACTCCCTCCAGGGCCAGGTGAGCACAGAGCCCTCTCTCCCCACAGTCCCGCTCAGGCCTTCATTCTCTTTACAATGTCAACTTGTCCCTGCACCCAGGAAAACCTAGGGTTTCAAGTTTTGTATTTCTCTTACCACTTGATCCCTAAACACAAACGGAAAACATCACTCAGCCCAAAACCCTGGCCATGTGGGGGAGAGGAGGGCAAGATGCAGTGAAGCAGGAGGACCCCAGGCTCACCTCATCCTGTGTATTCAACTAGATAACTATCAAATCATCCTAAATAACCTAAAAACTGGCCATGTTGGATTCATGGGAGACACTGGGAAGGGTGTGGGGTCTCCAACATGTCACTTTCCTAAGGTTTACTGGAGGCCTCTTTGGGGCTCCCATGCCCACCCCACTTGCCCTTCTTTTTTTTTTTTTTTTTTTTTTAAGATTTTATTTATTTATTCATGAGAGACCCAGAGAGAGAGGCAGAGACATAGGCAGAGGGAGAAGCAGGCTCCCTCCGGGGAGCCTGATGTGGGACTCGGTCCCAGGAACCTGGGATCACGACCTGAGCCAAAGGCAGATGCCCAACCACTGAGCCACCCAGGCTCCCCTCCCCCTTGCCCTTCTGCAGCCCTGTCACCTCTGTCCTTCTCTGGCATTCCTTGTCAGTCTTCCTCCTGAGGTTCTGAGCGCCACAGTCAAGGATGGGAGCCAGTTAACTGGGTTCACATTGTAGTTGTCCCTGGTGGCCCAGGGCCTGGCCACTGAGAGGCACTTGGCAAATATCTGTCACCTCAAGGGATGAAGAACCCAATGCAGAGCATGTGCTGTGGCCCGACACTGAAGCAAGCGCTTTACAGCACTTTCTCATTAAATCCCACAGGATTTAATCTCCCCATAGGAGACAGGGCTCTATATTGGTTTTGTAGAAACAGGGTTGCTCTTACTATTCTAATTTTACAGGTGAAGCACCCAAGGCTTGGGCTGAGTGACCCACTGTAGCAGATGCTGCAGGTGCACCGCCCATCGTTCCAGTGCCGAAGGCCTGACTTTCAACAGCCAGCAGCTCCTGCTCTTTGCCTGGGGTCTTTATCTGGTCGCCCAAGGGGACTCTGGCCACACACGCGGCAGGCCCGGGTACTGCAGAGCTAACACTCCTCCAGGCAGCCCTTCATCGGTGGTGGTGAGAGTCGGGCGTATCAATATCTCAGCTCCCCCACCCTTGGGGGTGTGCTAAATCCTCATTCCCAGACTTCCCCAGAGGGATGAGTTCCAGCTACTCGAAAACCCAGTGCTTATGACCTTCCCTCCTGTCCCCCCACCATTCCCCACGCTCCTCCTGGCACTCCCCGAGATCACCTCTAAATAAACACTTGCACTTGAGGCCTTATCTCCATGTGTGCTTCTGACTGAGCAGCTCTGCAGACCGAAACATAGGGGTACCTTGCTTCGCACCCATACTCTTCACCTTGATGCTGCCCTAAACCATGACTGACTGTCAGGTTTCTCCCACCAGAAGCTTTCAGGGCCACTGACACCTCCATGCTCCCTTGGAGTTCCTGCCTTGGCAGAACCATCCAGCCTCATGAATGCAAAAGCTCAGGGGCATGGGTTGAGTGGTTGAGCATCTGCCTTTGGCTCAGGTCATGATCCCAGGGTCCTCGGATCAAGTCCCGCATCAGGCTCCTTGCAGGGAGCCTGCTTCTCCCTCTGCCCATGTCTCTGCCTTTCTCTGTATGTCTCTCATAAATAAATAAATAAAATCTTAAAAAAAAAAAAAAAGAATGGGGAAGCCCAGAGTTAGAATTTTTTTAAAAGATTTTATTTATTTGAGGGATCCCTGGGTGGCGCAGCGGTTTGGCGCCTGCCTTTGGCCCGGGGCGCGATCCTGGAGACCCGGGATCAAATCCCACGTCGGGCTCCTGGTGCATGGAGCCTGCTTCTCTCTCTGCCTGTGTCTCTGCCTCTCTGTCTCTCTCTGTGTGACTGTCATGAATAAATAAATAAAATCTTAAAAAAAAAAAAAGATTTTATTTATTTGAGAGAGAACAAGCAGAGGAAGCAGCAGAGGAAGAGGGAGAAGCAGGCTCCCCTCTGAGCAGGGAGCCCGACACAGGGCTCCACCCCAGGACCCCGGGATCATGACCTGAGGCAAAGCAGATGCTTAGCCTACTGAGCCACCCAGGTTCCCCAGAGTTAGAATTTTAAGCACATGTAAAGGATTCTATCTGCATCTTTGTAACTTTATCCTGCTTTTTCCAGAGCCTTTGGAAAAGTGAAGCCTTGGCCTACTGCTTCATCTCCTTCAATCTTCTCCAGCCATCCCCTAAGCTATTCCTCTACCTCTCACTAGACCTAACTCGAGATTTTTCTCTTTAGAATTTACAACTGGGTGTTTCTTGCCCACTGGCAATGAGAGACTGGGTCATTCTGGTGACAGTCCAGAGACGGGCGGGGACAAGCTGCTGCCCCAAGTGCATTCCGCAGAGAGGATTATTACTAGTAGAATAATGATCATACCAGCAAGCTTCCACCTCACCACACTAGCTCCAGGTAAGCACCCGCTTTCCATCCCGAGAGGCAGTGGGGAAGTCAGCTTCCTAGGCCGCCTCCACGGGGCTTTGTCCCGGAGTGAGGTCAAACTCCGGGGTGAGTGGTGCTCACTGACCAGCTGCCAGGCCAATGCCTTCCCTGGCCAGGGCTGGAGTCCCATCCCTTCTTGCTCCTCACATTCTGGAAAGCACAACTATGTTATAATGATTGCCTCAGCCCTCCCTCTAACCCTACAGCAGCCACAAACAGTAAATTAAAAAACAAGGTAAGGGGTGCCTGGGTGGCCCAGTCGATGAATCATCTGTCTTTGGCTCAGGTCCTGATCCAGAGGTCCTGGGAAATAAAAAAAATAAATAAATAAAATAAAACAAATCAAGGTAAATCCCAGTTGTAAATCCCACCCTTTTGTTGCCTTGAAGACTGAAGTGGAAACCCAGGGCTTGCCTCAAGCACCTAAAGGACTTCAAGGGTCTTCAGGGACCCCCTCCACCGCCAGGCCATCCTTCACTCTAACAGGTCTCCTCCACTTGCTCCTCCAATCTGTTCCCCTTGTAGCCTCCAGAACAATGTTCTCCAAATACCAAGATGGTCACATCAAACCCTCTGCTAAAACCTTCCAACAGTTTCTCTGACAATTATAATAACAGTCACCCTGTGCCCACAGCTGGCCTGGCCCAGCATGAGCGCAGGCCCCCTGACCACTGAGCACGAAGCTCTGGCCATCTTCCTGACCCTGGAACTTGTCCAACACTCCTGCCTCAGGGCCTTTGCCCTTTTTTTTTTAAAGATATTATTTATTTATTCATGAGAGACACAGAGAGAGGCAGAGACACAGGCAGAGGGAGAAGCAGGGAGAGCCTGATGCCGGACTTGATCCCAGGGTCCTGGGGTCATGCCCTGAGCCAAAGACAGACACTCAAGCACTGAGCCACCCAGGTGCCCCAGGGCCTTTGTCCTTGCCTGGGGCCTCCGTCCCTCCCTGTGGAAGCGCCCTTCCTAGAGAGGCTGGCCCTGGTTGCCGGGCTACCTCTTTCTCCTCCTCATCACTTTCTGCAAAACCATTGTACAGACCGTCACCTCAGCTCCTGTTGCTTCTGGAGGACATTTGTCTGTCATTTGTCTGCTTCCTGGCTGTCGGTTCCCTGAGGTCAGGGACTCTGTGCCCCTTGTTCAGCCCTGTGCCCCGCCAGCCCCTGGCTCATGCCTGGCCCGGAGCTGGTGCTCAGAGCACCCCAGTGCGGTGTGACAGCAAGAGGAGGTGATAAAGCAAGGTGCTTCTGTGCGCCAGCGTCCCTCAGGGAGGCCAGGCTGCCTTCTTCCGCTTGGAAATCCTGACAAGCAACCCTTGCAGAGGCGCCAGTGAGCGGCACCTGTAGGATCCCTTGCCAGCTTGCACTCCACCGTATCAGTCTTCCACCTGGGCGGCTGCTAGTGGCCCTGGGGGGGGCCCCACCCTCCAGGAGCTCAGGGAGTTCAGCTCCGGTCCTGGAGTGGGAGGGCCTGGCAACCGGGCCCTGGGAGCACCAGACCTTAGGGCTTTCTTCAGGCTTCTCTTGGTCCCCAGGGTCTTTGGTAGCCTCTGCTCAGCAACCTGGGCCCCAAGCCCGGGAGGGGACAGGTCCTCGAGGGAAAGGACTGGAAAGTGAGGCTCCAGGGTCAGGGGTCCTCCTGGGAAGGAGCCCTGAGGGGCACGTAGTTTGCTTGGAAGTTGCCAGGCTCTAATCACCCACAGCCCCCTCCCCAGGGCCCCGCACCCATGGGAGACAGAACCCTGAGAAGCCACAGGCCATGTCCTCAGAGGAAGCTCAGGCCACTGGAAAGTTGTTTGTAAAAGTTTGCCAATATTTTCTCTCTCTCCCCCCTGGGGACCCTCTGGGGCTCCTGGGCTCTTGCTGCAGGGAGGAGCACAGGGACGTGGGTCCCAGGAGGCCTAATGCCTGCCTGGCCTCACTCTTTCCGAGGTGGGTCTTCAGGGCCAGGAGCTCGTGGAGAATAAGGATCTGGGCCCTGGAGACCACAGATCTCACTGGATCTAGGCCCTGCTTTCTGCTCAACCACATCTAACCTGCCCAGAACTGCACATGATCATAGATAGTCGGGAAGTGCTTTCTTAGATCTGACTGTAGTCTCTCCTGCTTTCATGGAAAACATATTTTGAGAATGTGGCATCCAAAGGTCAGATGGTCATTTATATCTTAGATTATAAGAAAATCAGATTTAACAACTAGACATTTGATGGTTGGAGGAAATCCTTAGAGTGAAGGATGGACTGGCTCTGTGTGTGTGAGGAGTCCCTGGTTAGGGAGGTAAGGAAGTGTCGGGAGACTGAGGAGGAACTGTCTTCTCTTTTCTCAGCTTCCTACTTGAGCAAGATGAAGCAGGAAAGAGCTTGGGCTCTGGAGGCAGCAGATGGGGGTGCAGCCCCAGTGCTGCGCCCTGCCCTCATGACCTCTGGAGCCTGCAGATCCGTACCTGACTGGTTTACACAGAGTCAACCGATCCCCTATTTGGCGTGCAGCTCCGTAAATTTTTAGCCATGTGTACACCTGCGTGACTACCTTTCCTGTGTAGGTACCAGCCACCAGCCACCAGCAGCCCCATGTGCTTGTTCCCCCTTCCATGCCTCATGCCCCAGGCCCTGGTTCCAACTCTGTCAACACCCATGATAAAAGGCCCCCCTTTTAAAAGATTATTTATTTATTTATTCATGAGAGACACAGAGAGAGGCAGAGACATAGGCAGAAGGAAAAGCAGGCTCCCACGACCCCGGGATCAGGACCTGAGCCAAAGGCAGACACTTAACCACTGAGCCACCCAGGCATCCCAAAAGGTGCCATTTTATTTTATTTTATATTTTATGTTATTTTATTTTATTTTATTTTATTTTATTTTATTTGTAAGGTGCCCTTTTATATCACATATTTCATCATACCCCTTTCAGTATCCTAGAACAAAATTCATAAATACCCACCTAAATTAAGAAGGGAAATACAGTGTAACATATACACATGTATTCATAATACAACAGCAAGTATGCGGGATGTGAAGGTTCTCATAAGAATATTCCACAGGTGGGGTCCCAGGTGGGCTCAGTCTGTTGGGCGTCTGCCTCTCGGTTTCAGCTCAGGTCATGATCTCATGGCCTTAGGATTGAGCCCTGCATCGGGCTCTGCACTCAGCATGGAGTCTACTTCAGGTTGGCTCTCTCTTTCCCTCTCACTCACTCTCTCTCTCAAATAAATCTTAAAAAAAAAAAAAAAAAAAAAAAAAGAATATCCCAGATGTAAGCTTCCCTGGGGAGCATTTACACGCGTTCAAGAACTACTCCCTTGATCGGCAGAGCTGCAGGGATTTTGGAAACATTCAGCCAACATGCCTGGAGTTGGAAGGGCAGGCAGGACGGCACCTGACCACGGTCGCAGAGTCGGCCACTGGCAGAGTCACGCCAGAACCCAGGTCAGGGGGATGGTGTCACACCGTGTTCAAGAGCACAAGCTGTGGAGTCAGATGTCCTGGCCCGAATCCTCAGAACTGTAGTTTACCTGTCTCCATAATGGTGATGGCAGAAAAGCCTTGTGAGAACTAAACGAGATAACGCATGTGGGGCGCTCAAAATTCATCCAGATAAGCATTTCCGTTCACTTAGCAGATAGCAGATATCTATTCCCTACTGTGTTCCTGGCATTGGGCTGGATGTGGGAGGTAGACAAGGATGGATGAAGCTTCAGGAAGCTTACACTCTGGTCAGGGAGACACAATACACAGGTGACCAACACTTAAGAAAGTTGTGGCTGGTGAAATATGACAAGCAAATGTTAAAAGAAATACTAAGTTACTAAGAAGTAGGGTTTTTTTAGATTGAGGGGCTACAAGAGGAGACACTTGTATTGAAACATGAGTGAGGAGGGATCCCTGGGTGGCGCAGCGGTTTGGCGCCTGCCTTTGGCCCAGGGCGCGATCCTGGAGACCCGGGATCGAATCCCACATCAGGCTCCCAGTGCATGGAGCCTGCTTCTCCCTCTGTCTGTGTCTCTGCCTCTCTCTCTCTCTCTCTCTGTGACTATCATAAATAAATAAAAAAAAATTAAAAAAAAAAAAAGAAACATGAGTGAGGAGACATTACTCAGGTAAAAATGGGAAGAAACAGCATTCTAGGTGGAGGGGCAGCCAGTGCAAAGGCCCTGAGGTAGAAACAGGCTTGAGTACTAGGCAAGGAAAGAAGCATAGCAGTAGGGAGTAGGGGTGTTAAGATGTGATATTGGCCAGAGACACAGGTCCAGATCATGCAGGGCTTTGCAGAATTGCATAGGAAACCTGAGGGTTTCCACCAGGGGAGGTGATCTGATGTACTTTGTTGCTGTTGTTGTTGTCTAAGGAGGTTCCCTGCCTGAAGTAGGGCTTGAACTCCCCACCCCAGGATCAGGAATCACATGGCTGGCTCTACCCTCTGACCCAGCCAGGAGCCCCTTTGACAAGCTCCCTCTGGCTGCTGTGTGGAGAAAGGATGGAGAAGGTAGAAGGAGACCAGTGAGCCGGCTATGGCGGGTGTCCAGGTGAGAGGTGATGGAGGCCTGGGTCCAGGAGGTGGTGGGTAGACACCACTGGACAGATGTGGGTTGCTCATGACTCAGTGAACATTAGGGGTGATTTCCATCCAGCACTCTTAGGCCACGCATTCAACAAACATGATCCAATGTGTCCCTATATCGCCTTGCTTACTCCGTTCAGTCTTTGTCCAGGACCGACTGTGTGCACGGCGCTAGGCTGACCTGAAAGGGGGAGGTGGAAGGAAGCAGAGATCCCCTCGGCCCCACCGCGCTACCAGAGACCAAAGGAGCAGGGCTGGGTGTCCCAGGTGGCCACGAGTCCTAGCTCACCGAGCACAGCACCTTCCCGATTGCACACTTGTCTGCTCCAGGCCTTACCTTTAACCTTGCAGTTTGGGAGGCTGAGCCCTACTGCCTCCATAGTACAGATGAAGAAGTAAAGGCCTAGGATTCTCACGGGCATCTGTCACAGGAGACCTGGGCTTACACTGCCCCCATGAGGACACCCAGTTCTCCTCCAGCCCCCCCAGCACCCCACTGGAGTGCATGGCCCTTTCCACACCCCTCCCCACCCCAGCTCCAGGGGCAGAGCCCGTGCCAAGGGCTGATTCCACACACATCCATGAAGCCACACCCCGCGGTGCAGCTGCAGACCCAGCTTCGCAAAACACATACGCCCAGAATTCCACCTCTCAGCTGCTCACCTCCAGCCAGGATCCGGCACTGGCCTCCCTGTCTCCCAGCCTCTGCCCTTGGCCTGTACCACCTAGAACAGTCCTGTCCATCAGAAGTACATGAGCCACAGTGGATTCTCATGTCCTCATAGCCACATTTTCAAAAACTAAAGGAAAATGGATTAAATTAATTTTAATAACGTATACTTCAACCAAATATGTCCAAAGTACTATCATTTCAACATGTAATCAATATTTTATAATAGTTGATGATGGAGCACCTGGGTGGCACAGTTTGTTGAGCGTGCAACCCTTGGTTTAGGCTCAGGTCCCCATCTCAGGGTCATGAGATTGAGTCCCACATCGGGCTCAGCACAGAATCTGCTTGAGATTATCTCCCTCTCCCCTCTGCCCTTCCCACTCATGCTCACTTTCTCTCACTCAAATAAATAAATTTTTAAAATACTAGGTGAGATAGTTTACCTGCTTTCTTTCAGGATATGTCTTTGGCCTCCAATGTATATATACACACACAACGCATCTTAATGTAGACTGGCCACATTTCAAGCCCTCCGTGGCCACACACAGCCAGCCAGTGGCTTCAGTGATAGAGCAGCTCTATTGTCAGCACAGCCAGGTGGTCCCTTTTATTTTATATATATTTTTAAATTTTTAAAAAAGATTTTATTTATTTATTCATGAGAGACACAGAGAGAGAGAGAGAGGCAGAGGCACAGACAGAGGGAGAAGCAGGCTCCATGCAGGGAGCCCGATGCAGGACTTAATCCCAGGACTCCAGGATCATGCCCTGGGCGGAAGGCAGGTGCTAAACCTCCGAGCCACCCAGGGATCCCCTGTTTTATTTTATTTTATTTTATTTTATTTTATTTTATTTTATTTTATTTTATTTTATTTTATTTTATTTATTTTTTTATTTTTTATTTTTTATTTATTTTTTTATTTTATTTTATTTTAATTCCAGTTAGTTAACACACAGTGTTTTATTAGTTTCAGGTGTATGATATAGTGATTCAACACTTCCACACCTCACCTCATGCCCATCAGAGCAAGTGCACTCCTTCATCCCCTTCACCTGTAATACCCATCCCCCCACCCACCTCCCCTCCAGTGACCATCAGTTTGTTCTCTAGAGTCTGTTTTTCATTTCTCTCTCTCTTCCCTCTCTTATTTTTCCCCCTTTGCTTGTTTGTTATGTTTCTTAAATTCCACATGTGAGTGAAATCATATGGTATTTGTCTTTCTCTGGCTGATTTACCTTGCTTAGCATTATACTCTCTAGCTCCATGCGTGTTGCTGCAAATGGCAAGATTTCATTCTTTTGATGGTTGAGTAATATTCTATTGCATGTATACACCACATCTTTATCCAGTCATTGGTCGATGGACACTTGAGCTGCTTCCGTAGATAACGCTGCTATAAACATAGGAGGGCATGTATCCCTTTGAATTAGTGTTCTCGTATTCTTTGGGTAAATACCCCATAGTGTGATTACTGGATTGTAAGGTAGCTCTATTTTTAACTTTCTGATGAACCTCCATTCCGTTTTCCGCAGTGGCTGAACCAGTTTGCATTCCCACCAACGGTGCAAGAGGGTTCCCCTTCCTCTGCATCTTCACCAACATCTGTTGTTTCTTGTGTTGTTGATTTTAGCCGTTCTGACAGGTGTGAGGTGATATCTCCTTGTAGTTTTGATTTGCATTTTCTTGATGATGAGTGATGTTGAGCATCTTTTCATGTGTCTGTTGGCCATCTGGATGTCTTCTTTGGAGAAATGTCTGTTCCTGTCTTCTGCCTATTTTTTAATTGGATTATTTCTTTTCTGAGTGTTGAGTTTTATGAGTTCTTTATGTATTTTGGATATTGCCCCTTTATCTGATATGTCATTTGCAAATATCTTCTCTCATTCCATAGGTTGCCTTTTTTCTTAAGTTTTATTTTTTTTTTATTTATTTTTTTTTTCTTAAGTTTTATTTTTAAGTAATCTTTATGCCCAATGTGGGACTTAAACTCACAACCCTGAGATCAAGATCAAGAGTCCCATGCTCCTCTGAATGAGCCAGCCAGGTGTCAACCCCCCACCCCACTCTGCCCTGCCCCCGCTCCTACTCCCACAGGTTGTCTTTCAGTTTTGTTGATTGGTGGTCCTTTTTTTAAAAATATTTTATTTATTAAGAAAAATATTTTATTTATTTATGCATGAGAGATACAGAGAGAGAGAGAGGCAGAGACACAGGTAGAGGGAGAAGCAGCCTCCATGCAGGGAGCCCGACATGGTACTCAGTCCCCGGTCTCTAGGATCAGGCCCCGGATTGAAGATAGGGCTAAACCGCTGAGCCTCCAGGGCTGCCCTGGTGGTCCTTTTATTTATTTATTTATTTATTTTTTTAAACATTTTTTAAAATCCTTATTTATTTATGATAGTCACACAGAGAGAGAGAGAGGCAGAGACACAGGCAGAGGGAGAAGCAGGCTCCATGCACCGGGAGCCCGATGTGGGATTCGATCCCGGGTCTCCAGGATCGCGCCCTGGGCCAAAGGCAGGCGCCAAACCGCTGCGCCACCCAGGGATCCCTGGTGGTCCTTTTAAAAAGCAGGCCAGCAGGCCTCCTCTGTTTGGAAACTTGCAGTGGTTCCTCGCTTCTCCCAAGGTCATTTCAAAGTCCTGGGGTGGGGGTGATGCTGGGTGGCTCAGTTGGTTGAGTGTCTGCTTGAGGCTCACGTCCTGGGATCACAGGCATCAGGCCTCAAGCTCAGTGGGGAGCCTGCTTACCTCTCTCCCTCTGCCTGCCCTTCCCCCACTTGTGTTTTCTCTCTGTCAAATAAATAAATAGAGTCTTAAAAAAAAAACAAAAACAAGTATCAAAGTCCTTCCTGGATGAACAACCTGCTGGGCACCCTCTTCCTCCCTGGCGTCCCTCAGGGCCTTTGCACTTGCTGTCTCCTTGTACCTATAACACTTCTACCCAAGACATCCCCATGGTTTGCTTCCTGGCTTTCTCCAGATCTTTACTCTTTGCTCGAATGTCACATTCTTTCAGAGGCCTGCCGCCTCCCCCTCTCTGCCCCCCCCCAACTTGCAGCCCTGCCCCCACCCTCTCCTTCCTACCTCATCCCTAATTTGTTCTTCTCCAAAGCACTGGTTACCGTCTTATGTACTGTATAATGTTCTTATTATTGTGTTTGCTCTGTCTCCCTTGATGTGAAAACGTCAGCTCCAGGAGGGGAGGGATTTTTTTGTCTGTTTTGTTCATGGCTCTATGCCTGCAGCTTGGCACGTAGTAGCGACTCAACAAATATTATTTGGTTGGACAGATGGACAAATGGACGGACAGGATGGATGGGTGGGTGGATGGACGGATGGACGCAGACCTGCTATGTGCCAGGCAGGCAGAGCCAATGGAAAGCCATCAGTCACACACAGAGTGCAGGCCCGAACTGGGGAGCCTCCAGGGTGGCCACCTTTCCCTGCGAATCCCAGATGTAGAAAGGACAACTGTGGGGGTGGGGGTGCTGTCTGGGCCACCTCCCTGGTAGTTTATTTCCTCAGGCCAGTTTCCCCCTTGTGGTCTGGGAGGTTTTAAAATAGTCTGTGACTTAAAAACAGAAAATCTCCCAGTCTGCTCAATTAATGTTTGCAGTCCATTGTTTAGAATTGCACATAAAATTTTATAACGGGAAATTACGAGAATTCTCTTTGAAGACTTCCCCCAAGGAACGGATTTGGGAAGAAAAATCCCATTTCTGCTTTCAAGGGATAGGTCCTCTTAGCTGAGTCTGAAGCCTTCCCAGGAGATAAGCAGGAGCTTATGGGGGCAGAGGGGAGGGGCCGTGGGGTTGGATCCCAGCTCTGTGGATGAACCATACAGCCAGCACTGAATCAGCGCTAAGCGCTTCGCACACAGTCATCTTCCACTTTGTGGCCCTTTTTTGTACAGAGGAGTGTGCCCATTTATTAGGCCTGAAAACTAAAGTTCAGTGGGATTCTGACCAAGGCCCATCTCAGGGAAGCCACGTAGCTTTTGCCCCCCACCCATGAAAGGCCCCAACTTTAGGCTCCGTAGGGACTCCGGAGGGGTGACACAGTCATAGAGACTTAGACCATGTCTATCATATAAGGGTATCTATTCACCCCCAGACCACCCCTGCCAGACAGGAGGATTGATCACAGTTCCTCAACACTATGATTCTCTTCTGAAGAGTACAATTGCATTGCATGGTATCTTTTGAATGGATTAAAGCATTACTCTGCTTAATGCAAAAATTTTAAATGCACCAGAATTTTTGAAATCCTATTTGGGCATTTCTCTATTTGTTGTCACTTATCTGGAGACTCAAAAACCACAGTGCCCACATCTCTCTGGACTCACAGAGGACCCAGGTATGGAATGACTCTGAGCAGACTTCTGTGTCCACACAGACCCAGGCCAAGTGTCTTCTGCTCTGAGTCTCAGCTTCCCTCACAGTCCTGAACATTCTAGGATGTTCAGATTCTCACTGCTGCCATGAGGATGCCCTGGGAGTGACGGAAGGGAAACACCCCAGGCCTCACCTTGAGCCCACCCGCTGATGACACTGCACCCCAGCAGCCTGTCCTCACAGGGTCTTAGCAGAATCGTCCCTGCACTGGTGGGTTTGCAAATCCTTCTACGTGTGTACACTTTGGGCCCCCCTTGAGTTTTTTTTTAATATTTTATTTATTTACTCATGAGAGACACACACAGAGAGAAGCACAGACACAGGGAGAGGGAGAAGCAGGCTCCATGCAGGGAGCCCAGTGCAGGACTGGATCTCGGACCCCAGGATCACAAACTGAGCCAAAGGCAGATGCCCAACCGCTGAGCCACCCAGGCGTTGCGTGTGCCACCCTTGAGTTCTAAAGTCAGGCTGTACCCAGCAGGCATTTCGGTAGCCCGCCTCCCCACCCCCCACCTCCATTCCAGGTGGCAGCTGTGCCCTCCCCTCTGCCTTGGTTCATGCTCAGAGAACCTCCTTCCCAGCCAGCACCCTCCTCTCCGAAGGCTGCTCTGCATCAGACCCCTACACGCCACTTTTCACTCATTCTTTAAATAATTATTGAGCGCCTATTTTGTGCAAAGGGTTCAGCAGCTAACAAATTATGTCTGCCCTCCTGGAGTTTAATTCCTGGGGGTAAGAGAGGGATAATATATGCCAAAGCTAATCAATAGGATGACTTTAGAGGAATCTGGGGGCTATGAAAACAGGGTCAAGAGTGACCAGGAAGGCCATGTAGAGCAGGGAACTAAGACGTTGAGGATGAGGATGCAGAACTCTGAAGCTTGAGAAGAAAAGGCAGTGCAAAGGCCCTGGGGCAGGGTCACTGATCTTCTAGGAGGCCTCGCAGGGGTCAGCTGGGCCACCTATGCACCTGATGCCCATCTCAGGTTCTAAGTTCTGGGGGTTTTGAATTTTTTTTAAATTACTAAGTAAAGTCTACACCTAGGGTGGAGCTTGAACTCACAACCCCAAGATCAAGAGTTGCACATCCTACCCACTGTGCCAGCCAGGCGCCCCAGGTTGTAGGTTTCGTGGCCCATAAGGCTCGTCATCCCAGCAGATCAAGGCAGGGCAGTCACAGAGGGCCAAAGGGCACTGGCAAAGCTGGGGCCATGGAGCCAGCTGGACAGGGGTTCACCTCCAGTCTCTCCCAACTCACCGGTCTGGCTACACGTTACCAAACTCTCTGGGCCTCAGTTTGCTCCTCTGTGGAGCAGGACTTCAGCCTGTCTCTGGAAGTCTGCCTCATGGGAGGAGCTGAGTGGCCTCCTGAGACTGGCGTGGGCTGTTTCTACTCCTTCTCCAAGCTCCTTGCTGTGTGAGCCTATGGTTCCACAACAGAGAACCCAAATGGTGAGACAGAGCAGCTGGGATTCTGTCCAGAGCCCCCCACCCCCTGCAGGGCTGGCCAGGGAAATCTCTGATGACGCAGCCCCGTGTACCCCTTCCCTCGTCACACAGTCACTGCTGGGGTCACTCATCACTCCTATCAAAATATACGTGTGTCCTCTCCCTGTTGAAACTTGCTCTCTCTGTCCCTCTGATTTGCCCATTTTATCAAAGTCACAAGAAGAAATGTTTCACTTTCCCACCAACTTGACTAGAAGCAAAACAATAGTGCGAACCCAATAATAAATGGCTCGGGACATTCAACTTCGGGGATGGGGCCGGACAGACAATAGGACGCAGTAGGGTCTGCAGCAAATTAGAGTAGGCGGGCTCGATCTCGAAGGGCCGGCTGCTACTTGGCGTTTCCAGCCAATTCGCAGTGAAAACATCGGCCTCTGTAACCAGACGTTCTGATGGCGCAGTAAGAGTCAGACATCCCGAAGTGCATGGGAAATCGCATTTCTTTCTTTCTTTTTTTTTTTTTTGGAAATCGCATTTCTTAATGTGAGCAACCAATCCGGACACCGTACAGTCCTTGCTCAGGCCAAAGAAAACGTGTCTGTAAGCAGGATTGGTTCGAGAGCAGAGGGAAGGGTGAGTTTGTGGGACCTGCCAGGGCTGGGTCAGGCTGCCCAGCAAAGGTCGAGGGAGAGACTGGCTGGTGAGATGGGGTGTCGGGAGAAGGGGACCAACGGAGCAAAGGCCTGGTGGCCAGACCACGTCTGCTGTGGCCAGGGCCGGCCAGCTGGCCACGGCCAGGGTGGCGGTGACAGCCAGAGCATGCCCAGAGGAACGGGCCCCAAAGACAGGTGCAGAGATCCAGATTTTATCCTGCCTGGCTTTTGCCTTCCCTGCGAGGGTTTCTAAATCTTTAGGTTTTAAGGAGAAAAAGCCTAGTGGACTTTTGCTAAATCCTTAGCCATGCCCCTCCTTCCTCCACCAGAAACCCAGGCACCCCTTCCCTCTGGTGATCTCCAGCGCTCCCTCATAAATTATGAGCGCGTTCATTTGCATGTCAGAAGCTCCGCCAAGAAATTAGATAAAATTGATCCGCCACAATTTATTCTCTCTATTTTTCCAAGAAATGGCCTCCCTCCCATGTTTTATTCATGGAGACACCCAGCTCTCTCTTTTATCTCCAACTCTCAGTAACATTTTCAATTTACTCAATTTATAGCTGCAAGACGCCCTTGGGCTGGGCAGGAGGGGAGGCCACCCAGAATGGGCGCGCTCCCGCCCCGGCCGCTCCGCTCCGCTCGGGGTCGGCTGGGCCAGCGGCGCGCTCAGGCGAGACGAAGGTGGTTCCAGCAAGATCTCGGCAGCCCTGGGCTCAGGAGAAAGGTTTCCGGGGGCAGCCCGTGAAGACGGCTCTGCGCACTAATGAGGAGGGCCTCTGCTCCGAGGTGAGCCGAGCGGGGAGCCTGGGTCTCTGCTGACTTGGGAGAAGCTTCCAGCAGCTGCTGGGGCCTCGGGGAGGCAGGCCCACCTTTGGCCCGACACAGGGGTCATCTGCTGGGGAGAGAGAAATGCCTGCCTCTGACAGCCTGGGCTGTCTCCACATGCCAGAGACGCCTTCTCAAAGGAGGAAGTCGAAAAAGGATATTTTCACATCTTCAGTGTCTCCTTTATTTTTTTTTTTAATTAAAAAAATTTTTTTTTTTTTTTAGTGTCTCCTTTAGAGAAAAGCAGATTTCTGGAAGGCACCGGGGCTTGGCTTCCCTTTTTCTTTCAGGGCTATCTTCCCCTCTCTCTGCGAGGCACGAGTTCGAGTGAATCCACATCTGTAAAGATGGTTTCGGCAGCGTCAGCTTGTTGTCCGCGCAGGGCCACCTGACACCTGTCTAGCGACACCCCCCACCCCACCCCTGGGGCCCCTTCTGGAAGCAGGGGTTGCAAACTCAAATGCCCTCCTTGACCCGGCAAGTACGAGTGCTGTGGGGTAAAGGAGCTTGGCCGGGGCTGCGGCAAACAGGGGAGGGGCCTTTCGGGAAGGGCAGCCCCTTCTCCAGCCCACCCCACTGTTGCCCCGAGGAAATACTGCAGGCCCAGTGTTGCCAGAGCTTCGAGGGTTTCAAGAGACTGCAGAGTCCACATCATACACGGACTCATCTAGGTTTCAAGGATGGCAAATTTCTTCTTGTTAAACATTTGGTTGCCAAAGGAACTCCTATCTACGACAGCCATTTCTGCTGTGGTTCGCCATCCCCGCTAGATTTGAGATTAAAGAGCATGTCCTGTTCATCTGTATGTGGCACAGCCTAGTTTATACCTGTGTTTGCCTAAAAAAATATGTGTTGATGGAGGTCAAACTCCCCTTGTGGCAGAAGTACTTTTTACTTTCCCCAGCGGGCATTCTTCCTGTATTCTTTGAAATTATCCAACCTTCGTTTCTAGCTGGTCGTAAGAATTATGGCCTAAAAGACACGTTTCTCAGCTGCCGTTGCGACCAGGGCCTATGTTCCAGCCGGTGAGAAGGGAGCAGAACTGTCGAGTGGGGCTTCTGGGAAGGTTGTTGAAAAGGAACTGACAGCGCTGAGAAGAGCCCCTGTTTGCTCTCCTGCGTTTTCAGCCTCCTGTGCTCGTGGTCATCATGATGGCTGGAGCCCTGGCAGCTATCTTGAACCATGCGGTGACAGGAGGACGGAAGCTGATGCTAAGGTTGGTGGGGCGGAAAAGGAGAAGGAGTCTGGATCACTGAGGGTAGAGCTGTCCTCCCACCACGGGCTGTTCACATTTGGACATGTTTTACACGAGAGGAATTAACTTTGTCATCTTTAAGCCACCATCACTTTGAGGTTTTCTATTATATGTAGCTAAACCTAATCCTAGCTTATGTACCTGTTTTGAAGGTATGACACACTGCTCGGTATCACATCCACAATTCCCCACCTGGGGAAAGAAGGGGAGAATCCAGTTCATTAGAGTTACCTTTTTTTTTTTTTTTAATTTTATTTATTTATTTAGGATAGTCACACACACAGAGAGAGAGAGAGGCAGAGACACAGACAGAGGGAGAAGCAGGCTCCATGCACCGGGAGCCCAACGTGGGATTCGATCCCGGGTCTCCAAGATCACGCCCTGGGCCAAAAGCAGGCGCTAAACCACTGCGCCACCCAGGGATCCCTAGAGTTACCTTTTGCAAGTAAATCCCATGGGATGGGCTGAAGACAAGGAGACTCAAGACAGTTTGTAGACCTCTGGGATCCTTCTGGGTTCCTGTTCACCGGAGACCCAGGGAAACCACCACCTTTGGTGCAAACATTATGGTGACCTTAACTGACTAGAGATCTGCCTGGTGTGGTTTAGCTGTGTGTCTGCATGGGGGCAGGGGGAGGGACCAAATGGCTATGGATGGTCCAGATTTGATGAGAAAGGAGAGACAGTCCTTGGGGAGGACTGCTTTCATATGCGGTATCCCCCTAAGCTTAGCACAGAGCCACTGCCTGGGCCCCTTCCCCAGGGAAAACTGTCCCAGCTTTCTGAGGCCTGAGCCTTCCCCCGACACGCAGGGGTGTGGGCAGTGCTTCAGAAGAGCCACTCCAGAATACAGCACAGAGCCTGGGTCTCCATCCCCATGGGGCCCTGGCATGACAACACTGTATATGGCCTAGAACAGAAGAGTAGGAGGCTTATAGCCCATGCTTGGAAACAGCAAGGGCCCATGGCACAAAGGCACTGCAAACAGCTCAGACCTAGAGTCTGGGGTCCCTCCTGGGTCTCAGCCCCACCACTTTCTAGATGGGTGATCTTGGGCTTATTAGTGATTTTGGCCACAAGTCACAGAAGACCCAACTCAAAATGGCTTAAACAATGAGAACTTTTTTTTTTTTTAAGTAGGTTCCATGGCCAGCATGGAGCCCAATACAGAGCTTGAACTCACAACCCTGAGATCAAGACTTGAGCTGAGATCAAGAGTCAGAGCTTTACTGACTGAGCCACCCAGGCACCCTGAACTTTTATTTTTCTTGAATAACCAAAAGCTCCAAGGTAGAAGGCTCCAGGCTTGGCTAATTCAGCAATTCCATCACATCACCAGAGAGCATATTCCTTTTCTCTTTCTGTTCTGCATCTCGTGGTAGACTGGAACAGTGGTCCCATTCTTTACCTCCTCATCTGTGCCCTCTGCAGTGGCCTGGCAGTGGCCACGTTCCCAGAGGAGTCGTCACCAGCTCTGTCCCCTTTGACACTGGGCTTAGCCGAGTGGCTTGCTTTCATAATAGTACATGGATGCAGGCTTGAAATGGGCATGCACACGGGGGTTTGTCCTTTGTGCCTCTGCCACGGCCCTGAGAACGTGCCAGAGGATAAGAGATGTGGGCAGATCTGAGCCAGCCTAGACCAGCCGACTCCAGTCAAAGGAGCAATAACTGTTTCCTGCTGAATACCTCTTGGCTTTGAGGTTGTTTGTTACACGGCATTATTGTGGCCACAGGTAACTGATACACATCCTCAACACATCAACTTGCACTTTGTGCTGACTCTCTTCATGGCTCTAACAGCTATCACAGTTCCAGAAATTACATGTAACCGATAGTGACCAGAGGCTAAAGATAAAAGGGAGCAACTCTAACATGAGTCTTTTTGTCAAAGTAAGGAAAACCTCCTTACCAGCCCCCAGCAGGCTTCTCAGCCAGCCTGCATCTACTGCCCATGCTGAATGCCAGGCAAGACGAGCAGATCAACATGTCCTGGTCAGGCAAAAATCACTCCCTGGCCATGAAGTGACCCACTTCCCTTGGGAGGAAGGACAAGCAAAATGGGGATGAAGAGGGGATGTGTTGATACAAAGGGTGAGGATGGCTATGGGATGGGCAACAAACAGTGTCTCCTACACACAGTGTCTTGGAGACTGTTTTCCCATCTGGCAAATGGAAATAATACCTGCTTTACCCACCTCCCTAAGTGAAATGAGAACACACATGTGCAAACAGCAAGGCAGATATTATAAGACTATACTAAAAAAAAAAAAAAGAAAAGAAAAAGGGACACCTGGGTGGTTCAGTGGCTGAGCGTCTGCCTTTAGCTCAGGGCATGATCCTGGAGTCCTGGGATCGAGTCCTACAACGGGCTTCCTGCATGGAGCCTGCTTTTCCCTCTGCCTATGTCTCTGCCTCTCTCTGTGTGTGTCTTTCATGAATAAATAAATAAATAATTTTTTTTTTTTAAGAAAAAAAGGCTATAATAGAGAGAGGCTACAAGCCATCAGATTTAGTCCTCTGGGGGGATCCCTGGGTGGCGCAGCGGTTTGGCGCCTGCCTTTGGCCCAGGGCACGATCCTGGAGACCCGGGATCAAATCCCACGTCGGGCTCTCGGTGCATGGAGCCTGCTTCTCCCTCTGCCTGCGTCTCTGCGTCTCTCTCTCTCCTCTCTGTGCATTCTCATGAATAAATAAATAAAATCTTAAAAAAAAGAAAAAAAGATTTAGTCCTCTGCCTTGAAAGAGTTCCTAATGGTGACCAGAAACCATACTAGACTATTTCCCCAGCCTTCTCCCCAGCTCCAGTGTGAGGGATCTTGCATGGTGACAGTCTGGTTGAGTTACCTGTGTTGTGGTTTGTCCCAACAGGACCAGTTTGTCCAACAGAACTCTTTCTCCTTAGGACACAGCATCTCACCATCAATCATCTGCAGAAGAGGCTGGGGGTGTGGAAGGGACGGTATCCAGGGAGGAACCAGGAATAGGCTGACCTTGGCTGGTGGGGACAGGTCCATAGCTTTCCTTCTCCAGAAGAGGGAGTGCAGTGAGGGGAGCCCCTAAGGGAGCCCTAATGAACTGGGCACCCTCCTCAGGCATTCATGCCACCAACGGTTTCCAAAGGAGAGGGAACCCTAGCACAAGAGGGCCACCCTAGGGACCTCTAGGGGCCACTCCAACCCACTGTCCCTCCAGTGTGGACCCCTGGGAATCCAGAAGTTTCTTCACTAGGGTGATGGCAAGGGCTGGATGTCTGTAAAATTCATTTCCGTATGTGCTTCATCTCACACCACAGACAGGTGCAAAAATAAAGTCAGGGCTAAGGCAGATGGTTCATGAATCAAGTCAGCCAAGTCAAGCCCTGAAACCATTGCTACAGGATACAGTCCTGCCCCGGCTCCTCCGGTCATTATGGCTCAGTCAGGGACAAAGGCATAGACTTTTCAGGCTGAGAATGTTTTTGCTGCAGGTCCCTGACATAACACATGAGTTTGTGGGGTGCTTTCCACTCTGCAAGTGCACCCAGGAACCAGGCTGCAGCACTGTTTGGGCACTTGGACTGGTAGGGGGTCGCAGGGCACAAACCCATCTGCACAATGGATTTTTCTGTTAACAAATAATAGCTGATTATTATTGTCATTATTCACAGTATAGCGTCTCTCCTTCCTCTCCTTCCAGCTCTGAAGGCTCTAGCAAGACTGACACACAGAACTCCTGTTTCTTCTTCTCGCAGCTACCTCGCGCCGCCTCCTCCCTTTGCCACCCCCTTTGCCCCCGCCCCGCGCTGGCCCCGCCCCCTGGCCCCTCCCTCTTCCCTTTGCTCCTGGGTCAGCCCTGCCGCGGGGCAGCCCTCGCTCCTGGTGCAGTTTCAAGGGATAGCGGCCAAGCCCACGTGGCTGGGGGTAGGCACTGAAAGGCAAGAGGCTCCGCTCTAGGAATGGACCTGGAGAGCTCCAAGGTCTAGGCCTAACGGGGCAAAAAAACAAGTCCAGAAAAATGTGTGTGTGAATACGTGTGCAGGCCGAGAACCTCTCTGCAAGGTTACGCACAAGAAGCTGCTAAGAGTGCCTCTGGGGAGAGCAAGGAAGGAGCAGGGGTCCCAGGGCAGGAAGGAAACCTCCTCTGGATCTTAGTGCCTGTTTTTGAAAAAGCGTTATTTGAAACTATTGCCAATGTGAAACTTCTCCCTGGTGAAAATAGACTCATTCTCAGGGTGCCTGGGTGACTCAGTTAAGTGGTTGCCTTAGGCTCAGGTCATGATCTCAGGGTCCTGAGATCAAGTCCTGGATCCCAGCAGGTGAGCTTACTTCTCCCTCTCTCTCTGCCCCTCCCTCCTGCTTGTGCTCTCTCTTTCTCTCAAATAAATAAAAAAAAAATCTTTTAAAATAAATAAATAAAATAGACTCATTTTCAAAGTGTTTTAACCATTCCTCTCTTGATCTCATCAGACCCTCCCTCTGAATAGGTATAGCTATCCCTATTTAAAAGAAAAGGCTGAGTCCCCAAGAGGCAGAATGACTGGCCCACGGTCCCCAGGAAGATTCCAGTCAGGCCTGGACCAGCACCAGCCTCCTCACTCTCCTTCCGGAAGGGTTCCCAGCGTCAGCTACCTCCGGCGTGAGACCCTCTCTGGCCAGCTTCCCCAGCTGCCAGCCGCCTGGCTTGCAGGCGCCCTCCAGTCTGGGCACTGGGAGGCTGGGATGCTGAGCCAGGGACCATTGAGCCCTTAAGAGGGTCCACATCAGACCGTACTGACCCAGCTCAGTGGCAAGGCCTCAACTAGCCCGCCAACCCTGTTCCCATCACAGTGCATTGCTTCTAAAATACATTCTTAAAACGCCTGTCACATTTTATCTGATGTTTAAAATTGATTTTCTTTTTGGATGACACACAATATGAACCGGCTGCTCAATGATCTCTTTATCAGCCATAGACTCCAGCACGATGCTCATCATCCATGTCTGGACGCTGGGAGCAGGCCTGGAACTGGCCCAGACATGGGGTTCCGGGAAGGCTTTGAACGTGGTGCAAGCGTGGGGCCTGGGAACTGCCCAGAGGGTTTTCCAGTGACAAACCGGGGTCTCATCTGCTTGCTGAGGATGCTGAAACATTCTTATTGCAACACTTGCACAAGATAGGCAGCTCAGAGCCGAAAAAAAAAACAAAAAACAAATCAAATGTGTATTGAGCAGCTACTAAGAACTGGGGTTTGCACTTGGCACTGTCAGCCTGTCACTCCCTTTACACTGTATAACAGCCAGTAAGGCTTGAATAACTTCTTTTGATTTCTAGAATGAATCTCCCTGAAGCTAGCACAAGTCATGTTGCGGGGAGGCTGGTGGAGGGGAAGTCCTGGAGTGACAAGGAAGACAGACTCTCATGGGAACTCCTTGGTTCCTTCAACAAATACCTGGTTTGAAGGTCTGTGACATCAGGCACCGTTCTGGGTGCTGCAGATACATCAGCGAACAAAGTGAATAAGAAAAAAAATTCACCCCAGAGTGGTAGGCACTTTACTTTTTTTTTTTTTTTAAGATTTTATTTATTTATTCATGAGAAACACAGGGAGGGGTGTGCAGAGACACAGGCAGAGGGAGAAGCAGGCTCCATATGGGGAGCCCGACGTGGGACTTGATCCCAGGTCTCCAGGATCACGCCCTGGGCCGAAGGTGGTACTAAACCGCTGAGCCACCCGGGCTGCCCGGCACTTTACTTTTTAAATTTATTTTTTATTCTTTTAATATCGACATTGAATTTTAATTGAAGTATTATTAACAATGTTATATTAGTTTCAGGTGTACAGTATAGTGATCTAACAATTCCATACATCACCTGGTGCTCATCATGGCAAGTGTCCTCTTTATCTCCTTCACCAAACCCCCCTCCCCACACCCATTGCCCCTCCCCACCACTCAAATTCTCTGTAATTAAGAGTCTCTTTCTTTTGGTCGCCTTTTTATTTTGTTCATTTGTTCTGTTTCTTAAATCCCACATGTGAGTGAAATCATATAGTATTTGTCTTTCTTTGTCTTACTTATTTCACTTAGCATAAAACCCTCTAGTCCATCCAGGTCACAAATGATAAGATTTCATTTCTTTTTATAGCTGAGTAATATTCCATTGTACGTGTGTATACATACATATATCACATCTTCTTTATCCATTTGTCATCCGTCAGTGGACATGTGGGCTGCTTCTATATCTTGACTATAATAATGATGCAATAAACATCAGGGTACATTTATCTTTTTGAATTAGTGCTTTCATTTTCTTTGCATAAATATTCAGTAGTGATAATACTGGATCATATGGTACTTGAATTTTAATTTTTTGAGGAACCTTCATATGTTTTCCACAGTGGCTGCACTAGCTCACATTCCCACCTCCTGTGCAGGAGGGCTCTCTTTTCTCCACATCCTCAACACTTGTTATTTCTTGTGTGTGTGTGTTTTTTAAGATTTTATGTATTTACTCATGAGAGACACACACACACACAGAGAGAGAGAGAGAGAGAGAGAGAGAGACAGGCAGAGGGAGAAGCAGGCTCCCTACAGGGAGCCCAACGTGGGCCTTGATCCCGGGTCTCTGGGATCACACCCTGGACTGAAGGCAGCGCCAAACCGGTGAGCTACCCAGGCTGCCCTATTTCTTGTGTTTTGATGTTAGCTATTCTGATATCTTACTGTGGTTTTCTTTTTTTAAAAAGACTTTATTTATTCATGAGAGACACAGAGAGAGGCAGGGACGTAGGCAGAGGGAGAGGCAGGCTCCCTGCGGGGATCCTGATGCACGACTCGATCCCAGGACCCCGGGATCATGACCTGAGTCGAAGGCAGATGCTCAACCACTGAGCCACCCTGGAGCTCCTTCCCGTGGTTTTCATTTGCATTTCGAGTGGTAGGCAGTTTAAAGAGGTTGGTTACAGAGGTTCCAGCAAGGAGGCACCGGGAAATCTGAAGGACAGCAGGGGTCAGGCTGAGCAGGACCTGGCATAGGAAGATTGGAGACAGCGAGGCCAAGGTGGTATTGCCCCTAAGTCATAGCATCAATCGTTGCCAATGGTGACTGGTGGCCCTGCCTCCAGATCAGCAGTGGCCAGGGGGCCTGCTTCCTAGGGGCAGAGCTAATTCACTGGACTGGGCTGTGGGTGGCCCCCAGCCAGGAAAATCACCTTCCTTTTACAAATGGACTCTCTGGAAGGCCTACTTCAGAGTCTGCCCATCGAACACGGCCCCCAGAAACATTTTCTTTGCCTTGCTGGTGTGTTGTTTTAATCGAGCAACACTTAACATGGGAAATTACATTTAACAACTCAGATTTTTAAAAAGTCTCCTGAGGGGCACCTGGATGGTTCAGTGACTGGGCATCTGCCTTCGGCTCAGGGCCTGATCCCAGGGTCCTGAGATCGAGTTCCGCATCAGGCTCCCCACAGGGAGCCTGCTTCTCCCTCTGCCTGTGTCACTGCCTCTGTGTCTTTCATAAATAAATAAATAAAATCTTTAAAAAAAATTTTCCTGAAAACAATCATCAGATCTGACAACTCTGGCCACTCATTTTTCTGCCAAGTAGCAGTAGGCTCAGTTCCTGCAGAGGCTGTAGATCTGTGGGAATTGAGCAAGGTGAATTTCCAGGAGACGGAGGAGCGGGTCACTGGCAGGAGGTGTGGCCTCTGGTATGGCTCAGATGCCTGCCTGTGCACCCTTGGGTTTAAAGCCAAGCTTCATATTCAGCAAGCCTCAGCTTGAGGGAGCAGATGCCTCAGGGCTCCTATGTGTCCCTCATTCCTTCCTGTTATTAACAAATGACATTTGTTGAGTACCTACTACACAAGTGAAACTGAGCTGGGCCACAGGACTCAGAGTTGCCCATGACCAGTGGTGACACCAATAGCTATGAGATTTAGGACAGAACAGACCTGGGAGAGAGGACTGAGGGTCCCAGGCGTCAGATCAGAGAAGGCCTCACAGAAGTCACATGGAAGCTGACATGAAGGATGAAGGGGCATTGGCAGCCCAGAGTAGAGGAGGGTCAGGCAGGGGCAGAGCAATGCATGATGGTCCAAAGGAAGGCAAGGGTTCAGAGACCAGGAAGCAGTCCAGGTGGCTGGCAGTGAAGGGGAGGGAAGGGGCAAAGCAGGTGAGCACAGGGGAGGAAGGTGGGCGGGGCCTTAGAGGCAGGTCAAGGCCCAGACTCTGTCTTGAGACAGTGGGAGTCATGGAAAGCCTTTCAGCTGGGAGCTAGCCTGGTGGGCCTGGGAAGAGGCCCTGGCACTGCAGGTGGAAGACGGACTGGAGGAGGCCAGCGTGGAGTCAGGATACTCTGTGCAGAAGCAGGGATGGGACTCCAACATTTGTGCCAGCACCTGGGGCAGTGTGAGCAGTGGGGTCCCTGGAGCCTCAGGTGACACAGTGAGGCCTGTCCCAGCAGAGGAGTCTGGGATGGTGAGGCTTTTCCTAATTCTGTTGTGAAAATCCATCAGCACCGTGGGAAATCCAGGGCCCTTCAAAGGCCCGAGCTGGAGATCACGTTAATCTGGGCAGACACCCTCTCGTGGCTGCATGTCCAGTTTGTGTCACTTTAAAATTCTCTTTGTTTCAGCCATCTGAGAGCCCGGGCTGCTGGGTTCAGGGAATCCACAAGTGACTCAACGTAGGCAGGGCCTGGGGCCTGGGACACTGGTTGCTGGGCCCAAGGAGAACCCACTGCTGAAAGGCTGTCCACCAGGAACATCCAGCATATCTGCATCTGGCTGACCATCAGCGTTGCTGCCCATGGTCATGGAGCAAGGAGCTGGGTGCTGAGGAGGCACCACGTCTTCCAGCACTGCCTGCCCGGAATGGTGATGCATGAGGACAGTTCAGAGATTTTCCTCTGTGCCTTCCACACAGGGTGGTGTGGTGGTTCTGGAAGTTTCTCAGGTGTGAAGGGTTTCCCTGCAGTGGCTAGGCTTAGGGGTGGCTGAGGTCCTGCAGCTCCTTCGGCCACCTCAAGTAAATACATAGCCCAGGTAAACAAAAGTGCTTGTTCTTCATCTTCAGAACAAACCAACTTTGTTTGTTGCCAGACTACCAACTTCCAAGCCTTCCTCTACCTCTGCGGGATGACCTGACATAAGACATGGGGTTGGGTGGGGCCTCTGAACTAGACCACACCTGAAGTTTTGGGGGAGCCAGGCCCAGTCAACGGGTTTCCAGCTTGTCCTGAGATGGTCATGGTCTTGGTGGCAGCCTCTATCCCCTCCAGCCGGCATCCTAATCCACCCATTGTGTCCTGGGCTTCAGAAGTCACAGTCTGCCCCCTTCTGGTGGCTAGGAATCCTCAAGAAGCCGCAGGCTGGCAGGGACTCCAGCACAGGTGATGGGGGGAAAGTGCAGGGGTGAACCCGCTTGGGCATCGCCTCCTGGGTGCCCCTCCCAAGCTCTGACTGAGGGGGCTGCCGCTTGGGCCCATGACCAAGGCTTCAAATGAATGTCTCTGACCTTTCCTCCAGATGCTGTTGTTATGCGTGAGCCACGAGGACAGGAAGGGAAGGAGTGACATTCTCCATCTTGAAACTTGTGTCCCATTACCAGGCCAGACTGCCTTCGGTGACCTATAAATTAATTTTTAAAAAGAAATATGCTAATTACCCTGGCAGTTCAGTTGCACAGTTGTGTGTGTAAGGAGCTTTCATTGGTTCAATCTATTTAATTAAGCAGACTACAATGGTGGAGATTTGTTTCGATGCTCTCTCACTCTGTAAGATATGGAAACTACCAGACATTGTAGTATACTGTGCAGGACCAAATACCAACTGGAGGGCTTGCCTCTCTGTGAGGCCTGGAGCCTGGGGCAGGATCCCAGCTGCCTCTGCACCCTCACAGGGACCAGAGAGCCCTGGTGTCAACACATCTGGGCTCAAGACCAATCTTCTTGCTGCCTATTTGTGTGGCATCCAGCAAGTAATTGAACTTCACTGTGCCTCAGTTTCTTCATCTGTAAATGGGGCTAATAAAGCAGCCAGTAGTAGAGCAGTTTAGATGAAACTGCACACATAAAGTCTATAGCCCAAGGCGACTGTCTAGTGAACAAGGCCTGCATTAGCTCCACATGCTAACCCCACCAGTACTTTCCCTGGCACACCAAGGGCCGGGCTTGTTATCTTCTTGCCATGGGTGAGGCCACTGGAGGCCCAAGGAAATCACTGGGTTGTTGCAGGGCCATAGTACCTTCCTTTATTTCTAGATGCCTAGTCCAGTGCTCTCTCCTTGTCCCAAGCCTTCCCATGTCCAGATATCCAGGTGATCCTGTCTCCTGCTGGCCTGCTTTCCTTTTTCCATTCAGCTCACAGAGCCGCTGGCAAGTGGCAAGCAGGATATCAGGGCCTGTGAGTGAGGGTGACAGTGCTCCAGCTCCCACACCTCCTGGAATTCCCATTCTCCTGAAGGAGACAGACACACCCAAGCAGCCACGTGTCCGGGAGGCACTGCTCTGCAATACAACATAGGGCTACCAGCGGGTAATGGAGTTCACAGGGCTTTAAGGTCAGCCCCAGGGATGAGTGTTGAGAAAGGCTCCAGTTTTAGGAAAGAGAGAGGAAAGAGGCTTCTTTCCTGAGAGTCTGAGTTTGTCTTTCCAGAACCAGATCTGTGCATACAGTCTGCTGCAGGGGATGTCAGTTCAGGCTCTTTCACTTTTAGATGACACCACTCAAACTGGATTAAGTATAAAAGAGGATTTATGGACTCATGGAACTGAAAATGCCAGGGCATGGCTGCCTTCCAGGCACCCCCAGGGCCTCAGACAATCACGTTAGACCCCAGGTTCTCTGTCACCTCTTGCCTGCGCTCTCAGTGGTGGCTCATTCTCAAAAGCATCCCACGCCCTCCCTCAGGGACTACTTCCCAATCCCAGCTCCAGGACAACAGCCTGCCCTTGGCAACCCCCCAGAAAGGCCACGTGCGCGGTAGGTCCTCACTGGAGTCCTGGGGAGGACTCTCATTGGATCAGCTGGAGTCCCAGGTCATATGACCCCCCACCTGCGGAGCCCTAGGCTTGGGAAGCCAGTCCCTTCTTGGGCTGAGGGCTGGGAGCTGGGCAGGGGTGGTTCTCCAAAGGGTTATCAAAGCTCTGTAAGCAGATCCCCTGGGTGAAAGCAACAGATGTCTACTGCAAAGGTGATGGGTTTGGGTATCTTCAGAGCTTATTTTTCTCCCTCTCTTTCATGCTTGAAAGCTATTCTATGCCAAACACAGAGAAAAGTTACCAGCACCAACTTGGTGACCTGATGGACTGAAGCTCCCCAATACCTCTGTACCGGCTGCTTGGAAAAGGCCCCAGAGTGGAAAAGAGCTGTCACGCCTCCATCTCCATCTTAGAAGACCAGGCTTTTGGCTTGCACAGATCTGAGGCAGCCATGACACCCACAGCTCCTAATAGGTCTTAGCTCTCAGGACCCACTCTTGGCAACCTGAGACCACCAAGCCCCAGCATGGATACGTCTTCTACTCCAAGAAGCAGTTCCAAGTACACTGTGCTTCTAGGAAAAAGAATGATAGGAGATGCATGTTTTCTCACAAGACACATTAATTATATTAAATTAGGATATGCTTTACATTATCATGCATCTTTCATGGGGTGATGGCTCCTTTCCTCCTCAGACCCTCCTCTCCCCAAATCTCTCATGAGTTAGAGAAGCAAAGTTGGGTATAATTTTTTTTTAAAGTGATTGTTCTGATTGTCTATGTGGAGAATCCAAAAGAATCAACAAAAAAACCTCCTGGAACTAATAAGCCATTATAGCAAGGTTGTAGGATACAAGGTTAATATACAAGCCAATTGTTTTCCTACATATCAGTGATAAACAAGTGGAATTTAAAGCTAAAAACACAAAGGAGTACTGGGTGGCTCAGTTGGTTGAGTGTCTAACTCGTGATCTCAGCTCAGGTCTTGATCTCAGGGTTGTGAATTCCGGCCCTGTGTTGGGCTCCACACAGCTGTGGAACCTACTTAAATAAAAATAAAAAAACAATAACAATATGTTAGCAACTCCCCAAAATGAAATACTTCAATATAAATCTAACAAAAATATGGATATGATCTTTTTTTTTTACATGTTTTTTTTTTTTTCTATTTATTTATGATAGTCACACACAGAGAGAGAGGCAGAGACACAGGCAGAGGGAGAAGCAGGCTCCATGCACCAGGAGCCTGACATGGGATTCGATCCTGGGTCTCCAGGATTGCGCCCTGGGCCAAAGGCAGGCGCCAAACCGCTGCGCCACCCAGGGATCCCAGGATATGACCTTTTTTTTAAAGATTTTATTTATTTATTCATAAGAGATCCAGAGAGAGGCAGAGACTTAGGTAGATGGAGAAGCAGGCTCCCTATGGGGAGCCCCATGTGGGACTCAATCCCAGGACTTGGATAAGATCTATATGAGAGAGGGGCAGGCTGGGTGGCTCAGCAGTTTAGCGCTGCCTTCAGTCCAGGGCCTGATGCTAGAGACCCGGGATCAAGTCCCATGTTGGGCTCCCTGCATGGAGCCTGCTTCTCCCTTTGCCTGTGTCTCTGCCTCTTTCTCTTCTCTCTGTGTCTCTCATGAATAAATAAATAAAATCTTAAAAAAAAAAGATCTATATGAGAGAAACGATAATATTCTGATAAAAAAATCAGGGAATATCTAAATAAATGAAGAGACAGTCCATGTTCATGACCAGAAAGCCCCAATGTCCAGAGGTCAGTTCTTCCCAACTTGATCTATATATTCAGTACAATGCCAGTAAGCATTTTTCTGGATATCAACAAACTGATCCTAAAGTTTATATGGAGAGGCAGAAGACCCAGAAGCCAACACAGTTCTGAAGGAAGAAGAATGAAATTGGAGGACTGGCACCATGAAGCAGCACTAATCAAAACAATGTGGTATCGGTGGAAGAATGGACAAATAGATCCATGGAATGGAATAGAGAGCCCAGGAACAGACCCACATAAATACAGTCAACTGATCTTGGACAAAGGAGTGACACAATGAAGAAAAGATAGTCTTTTCAACAAATGGTTCTGGAACAACCACATGTCCACATACAGAAAAATGTGACAGAGACCTTAACCATTCACAAAAATTAACTCAAAATGGATCACCAACTTATTATTCTTTAAAGGTTTTATTTATTTATTCATGAGAGACACACACACACAGAGAGAGGCAAGGACACAGACAGAGGGAGAAGCAGGCTCCATGCAGGGAGCCCGATGTGGGACTCAATCCTGGGACTCTGGGATCACGCCCTGAGCTGAAGGCAGACAATCACTGAACCACCCAGGCATCCCTGGATCATCAACTTAAATGTAAAATCCATGGGGCACCTGGGTGGCTCAGTCAGTTAAGCATCTGCCTTCAGCTTGGGTCATGATCCTGGAGTCCCAGGATCCAGCCCCACATCAGGGTACCTGCTCAGTGGGGAGCCTGCTTTTTCCTCTGCCTGTGTCTCTGCCTCTCTCTCTCTGTGTCTCTCATGAATGAATGAATAATATCTTTTTAGATATTATTATAATTCATGAAAGAAATTATTTCTAAGCTGGATTTCATTAAAATTAAAAACTTCTGGGGATCCCTGAGTGGCGCAGCGGTTTGGCGCCTGCCTTTGGCCCAGGGCGCGATCCTGGAGACCCGGGATCGAATCCCACGTCAGGGCTCCCGGTGCATGGAGCCTGCTTCTCCCTCTGCCTGTGTCTCTGCCTCTCTCTCTCTCTCTCTCTCTGTGACTATCATAAATAAATAAAAATTAAAAAAAAATTAAAAACTTCTGACCAGTGCTGGGAGAAAATCTTTGCAAATAACACATCTGATAAAAACCATTATTATTATTATTTTTTTAAAAAACCATTATTTAAAACACACAAAGAACTCTTAAAAGTCAACAAAAAGAAAATAAACAGCCCAATTAAAAGGTGGGCCAAACATCTTTATCTCACCAAAGAAGCAAATGGGAAATAACACATGAAAAGATGCTCTACCACACTTCCTGATTTCAGATTATATTACAAAGTTATAATTATCAAAACAGTATGGCACTGACATAAATACCAACACAGGGGGACGCCTGGGTGGCTCAGTGGTTGAGCATCTGCCTTTGGCTCAGGGCATGATCCTGGAGTCCCAGTATTGGGTCCCGCATTGGGCTCTCTGCATGGAGCCTGCTTCTCCCTCTGTCTGTGTCTTGGCCTCTCTCTCTGTATCTCTCATGAATAAATAAATAAATAAAATCTTAAGAAAAGAAAAAAAAAAACAACAACAACACATAGACCAATGGAACAGAATAAAGAGCCCCCAAACACACACACATGTATATTATGGTCAACTAATATTTGCTGAAGGGCAAATATTTAATGAGGAAAGGAAAGTCTCTTCAATAAATGGTTCTGGGAAAACTGGATATTCACATGTGAAAGAGTAAAATTGGACCACTCACAAAAAGTAAATCAAGCTGGATGAAAGATTTTTTTTTTTAATTTTTATTTATTTATGATAGTCACACAGAGAGAGAGAGAGAGGCAGAGACACAGGCAGAGGGAGAAGCAGGCTCCATGCTGGGAGCCCGACGTGGGATTCGATCCCGGGTCTCCAGGATCACGCCCTGGGCCAAAGGCAGGCGCCAAACCGCTGCGCCACCCAGGGATCCCAATGAAAGATTTAAATATAAGGCCTGAAACTATCAAACCCCTAGAAGAAAACATAGGGAGAAACTCCCTGACACTGTTCTTGGCAACAAGTGTTTTGGACACAATATCAAAAGCACAAACAACAAAAGCAAAAATAGGGCCCCTGGGTGGCTCAGTTGTTGAGTGTCTGCCTTCGGCTCAGGGTGTGATCCTGGGGTCCTGGGATTGAGTCCTGCATCGGGTTCCCTGCAGGGAGCCTGCTTCTCCCTCTGCCTGTGTCCCTGCCTCTCTCTGTGTGTCTCTCATGAATAAATAAATACAATCTTTAAAAATAAAAAAAGCAAAAATAAACAAGTGGGACTACATCAAACTGAAAAGCTGCACCACAAAAGAAATCATCAACAAACGAAATGACAACCTTCAGAAGGAGAGAAAATATTGGCAAACCACATTATCTAATAAGTGGATGATATTAAAAAAATACATAAAGAACTCATTCAACTCCAACACAAAAACAAAAATTCAATTTAAAATCAGGCAAAGGGGGGTAGCCCCGGTGGCGCAGCGGTTTAGCGCCGCCTGCAGCCCAGGGCGTGATCCTGGAGACCCTGGATCCAGTCCCACGTCGGGCTCCCTGCCTGGAGCCTGCTTCTCCCTCTGCCTGTGTCTCTGCCTCTCTTTCTCTGTCTCTATGAGTAAATAAATAAAATCCTTAAAAAAATAAAATAAAATAAAATCAGGCAAAGGGGATCCCTGGGTGGCCCAGCGGTTTAGCGCCGCCTTCGGCCCAGGGCCTGATCCTGGAGTCCCGCGATTCAGTCCCAGGTTGGGCTCCCTGTATGTTTCCTGCTTCTCCCTCTGCCTGTGTCTCTGCCTCTCTCTCTCTCTCTGTCTCTCATGAATAAATAAATAAAATCTAAAAAAAAAAAAAAAAAGGCAGGTAAAGAACCAGAATAGGCACTTTTCCAAAAAAGACACACAAATGGCTAACAGGTACACGAAAGGTATGCCACATCCCTCATCATCAGGGAAATGCAAATCAAAACCACAAGGAGATACCACCTCACACCTGTTGGAATGGCTATTATCAAAAAAGTAAAGAAATAACAAATGTTGACAGGATGTGGAGAAGAGGGACCCCTTGTGCCTTGTTGGTGGGAATGTAAATTGGTGCAGCCACTGTGGAAAACAGTATAAGAGGTTCCTTAGAAAAATAGAACAACCATATGATGCATCAATCCCACTTCTGGGCATCTAGCTGAAGGAAATGAAATCACTCATCTCTAAGAGGCATTTGTGTCCCATCTTCACTGCAGCATTATTGGCAGTAGCTAATAATAGCCAAGACATGAAAACAACTCAAGTGTCCACTGATGAATGACCAGATAAAGAAAATGTGATATATAATATATATAAGGTTATATAATGAATATTCCATATTCCATATAGATAATGGAAACTACTCAGCCATAAAAGGAAAACCCTGCAATTTGCAACAATATGGATGAAACTCGACAGTGTTAAGTGAAATAAGTCAGACAAAGACAAATACTATACAATCTCATTTATAACATGAAATCTAAAAATGCCTAATTCAGGAATAGAGAGTAGATTGGTGATTGCCAGGGTCTAGCAGTTGAGGGATATGGGAGATATTGGTCAAAAGGTACCAACTTCCCCCATTTTTTTTTTCGAAAAGGGGAGAGAAGTGGGAGGGGAAGAGGGAGAGGGAGAGGGAGAGAGAAAGAGAATCTTAAGCAGGCTCCATGCCCAGAATAGAGCCCAATGCAAGGCTCAATTGCACAACCCTGAGACCATGACCTGAGCCAAAACCAAGAGTTGGATTTTAACCGACCAAGACACCCAGGCACCCCCAAACTTCCACTTCTAAGATGAGTAAATTTTGGAGATATGATGTATGGCATGGCATCTACTTAACAATACTGCATTGAAAGTTGTTAAGAGGGATCCCTGGGTGGCGCAGTGGTTTGGCGCCTGCCTTTGGCCCAGGGCGCGATCCTGGAGACCCAGGATCGAATCCCACATCAGGCTCCCGGTGCATGGAGCCTGCTTCTCCCTCTGCCTGTGTCTCTGCCTCTCTCTCTCTCTGTGACTATCATAAATAAATAAAAATTAAAAAAAAAAAAAAAGAAAGTTGCTAAGAGAGTAGATCGTAAATATTCTCACCGCACACACACACACACACACACACACACACACACGGGTAATTGTGTGAGCTGATGGATGTGTCAACTAACCTTACTATGGTAAACATTTATGGTATAACCATAAATGGTAACACAGTATATAAATGTATCAAATCATCATATTATACACCTTAAACTTACACTGTTATATATCAATTATATCTCAGTAAAGCTGGGGAAAAAGAAAAGATGATCTACATCATACATCACCAGGGGAATGCAAATTAAAACAATGAGATACCACTACACATTTACAAGAATAAAGGAGAACTATGGTGCAAGGGGAACTCTCGTTCACTGTTGGTGGGAATGCAAAATGGTGTGGCCACTCTGCAAAGCAGTCCGGCAGTTTCTTAGAAAACTAAACACACTCTTTCCATAAAATCCAGTAATCATGCTACTTGGTATCTACCTAAAGGAGTTGAAAACTCTCATCCACACAGAAACCCACACACAGATGTTCATAGCAACTTTATTCAGAATTATCAAAACTTAGAAGCAACCAAGATGTTCTTTAGAAGGTGAATGGATAAATCAATATCCAGACAGTGGAATATCACTCAACTCCACAAAGAAATGAGCTATCAAGCCATGAAAAGACATGGAGGAAACAATACATATTACCAAGTGAAATAGGCTAATCTGAAAAGCTATACAGAGTATGATCCAACTATATGACGTTCTGGAAAATGGCAAAGTTATGGAGAGAGTAAAAAGATCAGCAGTGGTTAGGCATTGGGGGATTGGAGGGAGGGATGAATAGGCAGGCAGAGCACAGGTGATATTTAGGGCAGTGAAACTATTCTGCACGATACTATAATGGTGGATACATGCTGTTATATATTTGTCAAAACCCTTAGAATGTACGACATCAAGAGTGAACCCTAAGGTAAGCTATGGACTTCGGGTGATAGTTAGGTGCCAACCTAGGCTCATCAATTATAACAAATGTACCACTCCGGTCCAGGATTGTCCAGGATTTTGACAGTGGGGGAGGCTGAATATGTGTGGGGACAGTGATATGGGAAATGTACCATACCTTCTGCTCAAATTTGCTATGAACCTAACACTGCTCTAAAAAATAAAGTCTATGAAAAAAAGCAACAGGAAGCATTTGTGTTATCTAGTCCTGCACTCAACTGGGCTTAGGTAGTTATCGCTCAGGGTCGCGTGCATGGTCGGGGTCAGGTGGCAGTGGGCTGGAGTCATCCCCAGGGCCTCCTCACACTTGACACCTTAGGTTAGCTGGCCCTCAGCAGGGGCTGTCGGGTCACACCTCTACATGTGGGCTCTCCACAGGCCCAGGGCTTCCTTGAAGCATGGTAGCCCAGTTTCAAGAGTGAGCAACCTCAGACAGGGAGGGAGGGAGGAAGGGGGATCAGAGGGGAGCTGGCAAAAGCTTCATGACTTACCACCGGAAGGCACGCAGAGTGGCTAGGTCGGATTACGAGAGCACACATGGGATGGGAGACTGTCATGGCTCTTTAGAAATTACAATCTGCCACACTGGGATCCCTGGGTGACTCAGTCGGTTAAGCGTCCGACTCTTGATTTCAGCTCAGTCCTGATCTCAGCATTATGGGATCAAGCCCTCCCCACAGGGCTCTGTGCTCAGCATACAGTCTGCCTATCCCTCCCCCTCTGCCCCTCCCCCACTGACATGCTCTCACTCTTTCTCTCTCAAAGAAATAGATAAAATATTTAAAACAAACAACAAAAACATCTGCCACACTGACCTACCTTCTGGCATGAGGAAGGCCAAGCGCAGCTGGGAGTTGTTCACAGATGTGCTTCCCGCTTGGTCTTGAGAACTGTGCCATGTACAGTCTACCTTCTTCTGCCCAGGAGCTTCAGCTCATCAGCCCTGATCCCATGGTACTCCCTAAAGAGTAGCTTGTCTCTTCCAGATGGGGACATGACGAGCTTCCAGGGCCTCAGAGTTCAGGGCTGCAGGCCGCTTTCATTAGGATCACTGGCCCCTGAGCATGAGGCCCCTCCCTTTAACTGCTGGGCCTCTGCCTCACCTGCTGTGAGCTGGAGCAGGAGCCTCCCTGGGGCCACCTCTCTTGGCCCTTGTGCCCTCTTCAGCTTTGCTTAGGCTCGCCTACATCCCACCCCATGGTGTCCCAGCACAACACCCCCGCCAAGGTGCTTGTTTTCCATCTAGGGTCTGGTAGCCACAGCCCCTGACTCAGAGCCCAGGAGCCAGCACCCTGGCGTATTGCCCAGCACCCCCTCTCCTGCCAAGTGTGATCCCGGCTCTGCTCTACTCACGTGCAGAGGCCCCACCGTCCCGCCCTCCACAAGAGCTGCTGGGTCCTCACCATGTGCTGGCGTCCTCTCCAATGTTCTTCTGCCAATGACTACGTATCAGCCAGGCCCGCAATACATGGTAAGGCAGCGGTAAACCATCTGTGTGCATGCATGTCCTCGGGCAGGACTGTGAGCTTCAGGGGGTCAAGGACATGCTTTGCTACCTGCCACATCTCCTGGCACCTACAGGCACTCGTCTGCTGAATCAATGAGTGACTGGATGAATGAACAACTGAATGGACAAGGTCTTAAGAGTTGAGCCTCGGTCTGCCTGTTCGGGGAACTAAGAGTTACCCCCAACTCCAACCACACCTCCCACAGGTCGCTTCCGACTGGGCCAAAACCTGCTTGCAGCTTCCTTCAAGGTTTAGAACGGTGGACTTGGCAGAGCTGCCTCCCTCCTCTTTCCCCCTTGCCGCCCCCACCCCTGTCTCCACACCCCCCCACTGGCATCCCCACCTGGCCACAGCACAGCCACGTGCTGGTCAAGCATAAGTCATTTTGCAGCTCAGATTTTAAAAGTTAATGTCTGCTTTTTAGGTATGCATATAATGGACACTTTAAAATTTAAAAGGAAGGAAGGAAGGAAGGAAGGAAGGAAGGAAGGAAGGAAGGAAGGAAGGAAGGAAGGAAGGAAGGAAGGAAGGAAGGAAGGAAGGAAAAGATTACAGAATGAAATTCACCCATATCGCCCTGACATGATTATAATGAACATTTCTGTATATTTCCTTTCAGCATTTTTCAAAGCATAAATGTTTTGCGAAGTTGAAACCATACTGCATATGTATATTGTAACCTGTTTTTTTCCAAAGCATTCTAGCATAAATATGATCATTAAATTATCTCCATGAATTTAATTCTAACTTATGTTTTAATGGCTGCCTAATATTCCATCTTATGAATAAGCCACAATTTAAGCCATTCTTTTAGAGCTGGTCATTTGTTTGGCGTCTCATGTTTTCACGTTTGGCTGTATGCAAGACATGGGCTTTGCAGTCTGCCTGCCCAACATGCATTCTTTTGGCAAGCAAACACACAGCACCCAGAAAGCAAAAAACAAACAAAAAAACCACCAAAATCCCAGGGAGCCCCTCCCCTCCTAGCGTGGTACAGCTCCAGGAGAGGACTCATGACTGAGGGCTGATCAGCTTCTTCCATCCTCTTGGCCACAGCAACTGGGTTCCTCATGAGCACATGGCCCAGAGCCTGAGCTCAAATCCCGACCACTGTCTGATCTTACGGAGACCTCCTCCTTTACTGCTGTTCATGGTAGGTGAAGGTGAAAGTGAAAGCTGCCCGCGTGCACCTTGCCACCAAAAGACCAAGGAGCAGCACGTGAGCCCCTAGATTCAATGTGCCTAATGTGGTACTTTCTTTTTTTTTTTTTTTTTCACTTAAATCACATGAGCCAGTAAATTCCCATTTGGTTGGTTTGAGTTGGGTTCCTGACCTTAAGTCCTATTGGGGATTTGTCAGACACTTTGTCCACGGTGCCAATCCTTCATTTCCTTAAGAGATGGACCCTAAAGTGGTAACTGTGGATCAAAGCGGCGTGTTTGTGAAGCTCCTAATGTGTACTGACAGATTGTTTTCTAGGCCGTCTGACGATTGATCCTCCCTTCCCGAGTAGGGAGAGATGCCGCACTGTGCTCCCAGCGTGCCCTCTGCATGTTTGGAAACAACCACGCTGGAATGCTGTTGCCGCAAGAGGCCTGGGCCAAACAGCCTCGGACTGCCCAGCATGCAGGGCATGCAGTGTGGAGCAGACATGTGGGGCTGGGTGTGGATGACCTGGCAGCCCTGGAGGTGCTTCCAGGTGGACCCTGCTGCAATGGTTGGGTCACAGTATACAGAGGCACGAAGGTTGGCAAGCAGGGTCTGTACTAGGAGGTGACAGCTCCCAGAAACCATTCAGCAAGTCACTCTGGGCTAACAGACACCAAGAGTGGCCCCCACCACCCTAAAGATGGTTATTTCTCTCCCTTTACTAACCCCTCTTGCTTGGTGCAGTGTTTGGAGTGGCCCAGAATCCTTTTCTCCCTACAATTGAGAGCCTAAGACAAATTCTCAATGAGCAAGGACATTTATTTCTAGGGAAATTCTAGAGGCAGTAGTCATTCAGCCAAATGCATCATGAAGGAAAGGATACTGGGAAATGCTGAATGTGATTCAGAAACAGCAGAACTACCTGCATGAATCAGAGGACTGAGCCTGCTTGCTTCGCTGCCTGTTTTGAAAAGAAAAGCCTGGGACGTGGGGTGCCTGTTGCTCCCTCGGTCCTGTGGCAGGCAGCAGGAGGGTTCTTACTGCTCTAGCCCCATTCAGCAGGTGCCTGTCCATTGTAACTACACTCCTCCCTCAAAGGACACACTGCAAGTCCAGCAAAATCCCTGAGCTGGTTATTCTCTGCTTGCCTCCTACACACACCAGCCTTCTCTGTGTCCTGGGAGTGAAGGCAACTGCACCGCCGCCCCAGATGTTCCACTGCCCAGCCGCCATTCCTAGGTGTGCAGGGTAGAACAGACATGTGAGGCTGGGCGGGCTGGCCAGGGGCCATTTCTGGGTTCTGGCAGCAGCTGCCTCTCTCCCAAAGGCCACAGCTCCCAGCCATTTCTCTCCCCCTGCTCCAGCTTTGGCTGAGCTCCATTAACTGCAATGCCTCTCCTGGAACCTCCAGGCCATGCGGCGGTAATGGCTTTGTGTGTAACTAGTCACAGAGCCCACGCTACGCTTTACCAGATCCCCATTCTCAGTAACCAGTCCCCTCATTAGCCGCTTCTCAGTTAAAACTGTTTCAATATGCCATATATGTGTCTCCTGACATCAAAATAAGCTCAAACACCCCAGAATTCCACCATGCAGAGCTGTGAAAACCTTAGCGATAGTATCTTTTCTCACTGTTCAAATGAGAAAACTGCAGACCAGAGAAAGGACTGGCCCCTGGAAAGGTAGTAGTCTAATTTATAGGCAAAGCCAAAGAGAGAAGTGACCCCACCCCCTCACAAAGTCTCCCTGCTCATGACATAGGAGTGACACAGTGGGTTTGTAGTTCTATTTAGCTGAGTGACACTGCCCAAGTGACCTAACCTGAGAGGTTCCCACTTCAGAAAGTGTGGGAATTAAGTGAAATGATACCCCTGGGCACTTTTTTTTTTTAAAGATTTTTTTATTCACTCATGATGAGACACAGAGAGAGGACACTGGCAGAGGAAGAGGGAGAAGCAGGCTCCCTGCAGGGATGCCTGATGTGGGACTCAATCCCAGGTTCCCAGGATCACGCCCTGGGCCGAAGGCAGGTGGTATTCCGCTGAGCCACCCGGGCTGCCCACCCTGGGCACTTAAGGCAGTTTATACACCTAACTAGTAGTTGTCATTGGCTCTCAAGAGTTTGGTATTGAGGTCTGACAGTTCCAGGGTGAGAATGACCACATCCAGATACCTCCTCTGGCATTAAAATGGGCCACTTAACAATGAAGATACATAAACTAGCCAGCTTGTTGCTGTGGAGGAACAGAACAGTCTCTGAGAAGGGATCCTTTCCTGGAACTGTCTGTGACTGTGAACTCCATGAGGTTAGGGACCACTATCCCAGAGAAGCCCAGGTGTTCTTGCTGAAGGACTCTCACATAGGATGGAGATGACACAGAGAAGCATGGAGTGTTGGAGCTAGAAGGGGACGTGTATTCATCAGCCCTGTGCATTCTGATACAGTGGGACTGAGGCAAGGCATTGACCTTGTAAAGCTCGCCTGAGATCCTAGAACATGATTCTGCATTTTAACAATGAGGAAACGGGCCCAGAATGGGCACTGCCTCCCTTCAGTGACCCACAGCTAGTCAGTCAAGCTGTTGCTCTTGAAATGCCATGTCTCACCATGTTGTGCTTCAGTATGGTCTGCATTCAGTGGTGGGCAGGAGGTGGAGGTAACTGGTTAAAATAAAAAGGTAACTTTTTTTTTTTTTTTTTTTAACAGATTGAGTGTGCATGCGGTGGGGAGGGGCAGGAGAGCGAGAAAGAGAATCCTTTTTCTTTTTTTTAAAGATTTTATTTATTTATTCATGACAGACACAGAAAGAGAGAGGCAGAGACACAGAAAGAGAGAGGCAGAGACACAGGCAGAGGGAGAAAGAGGCTCCATGCAGGGAGCCTGACATGGGACTCGATCCTGGGAGTCCAGGATCACACCCCAGGCCGAAGGTGGCGCTAAACCGCTGGGCCACCAGGGCTCCCCCCCACTTTTTTTTTTTTAAAGGATTTCTTTTAGAAAGAGAGGGAGAGAAGGAGCAGGAGGGACGGAGGAAGAAGGAGAGGAAGGGACGGAGGAAGAAGGAGAGGGAGAGAGAATAACAAGGAGACATTCCATTGAGCTGAAATCAAGAGTCGGATGCTCAACGGACTGAGTCACACAGGCACCCCTATTTCAATTACCCTTTGGAGGACTTTGTTAGAGAGGTTTGGAAGCTGGTCAGAAAATAATTCCCCCCTAAACATTAGAAGCATCCCGTCCAATCCTATTGTCACCTGCTCTTTCACCACTGAAGGGTATGAATGCCAGATACCCTTCAGACAGGTGAAGACAAATGAAAAATTTTAGGCTGTTATGTGAAAAAAAAAACCAAAGCACAAAACAGTACTTTAGGATACTCTCATTCTTGCAAAAACAGTAAGGACACATCTATGTTTGCACAGCAGTAGAACATTTCTAGAAGAACACACACACAAAACTGTTAACGTCGGCTGCCTCTGGGAGAAGCCTAGGGTCTGAGGGACAAGAGAGATGTACTTTTCATTCCGAACTGTTTTTCACCAGGTGCAAATTTTTCCATGAATCACATTTCCAGTGAAAACATAGGGAAAATGAGGACAGAAACAAGCAAAAAGCAATAAACAGAACAACTCTGTCTCTGAATTTGACTATAGGAGAGAGGCCAAGGGGGTGACAGTGGCAAGGCTGTTTTTGGAATCCCTGGCTGTTGACATGCATCTTGGCCTCTGACAGGGCAGCTCTTCATAACAGCTGTGCTGGTCTCAGCCCTTCAAGTATAACAACAAAGTCTGTGGTCTCCATTGTTCACCCAATTCTGTTTATGCCCAGGCCACAGAAGTTGTACAGCAAAGCACAACATTCTCTTAGACACGTTTCCAGTCAACGCTCCCTTCACTGCCAGGTGGGCCTGCCGGCTCCTCTTTCTGAAGATACAATTTGGAAATATGTACATGCATATCTAAAAGCCTTTAAAAGTGAAGCCTTCATGGTACCTGGGTGGCTCAGTGGTTGAGCATCTGCCTTCGGCTCAGGTCATAATCCCGGAGTCTTGGGATCAAGTCCCACATTGGGCTACCTACAGGGAGCCTGATTCTCCCTCTGCCTATGTCTCTGCCTCTTTCTCTGTGTCTCTCATGAATAAAGAATAATTTTTTTTAAATGATAAAAAATAAATAAAAGTGAGCCCCCATCAATCCCAGCTCTGTGAATTTATCACAAGGAGATAACTAGCAGGGCGCTTGGCTGGCTCAGTCAGTGAAGCATGCAATCCTTGGTCCCTGGGCTGTGGGTTCAAGCCCCACATTGGGTATAGAGATTACTCAAAATCTTTAAAAAAACAAACAAAGAAAAAACAAACAAACAAAAAAAGCCGATAACTAGCAAGAATGCAAGACCAGTTAAGCACACAGGCATATTCTTATCATGGAATACTGTATAGCCACCAAAAAGAATAGCAGGATTTATATTCACTGATACACAGAGTGACTTGTTTGGTTAAAAAACTAGATTTAAGTAAAATGGCAACTTTTTTAAAAAAGATTTTATTTATTTACTCATGAGAGACACAGAGAGAGGCAGAGACACAGGCAGAGACAGAAGCAGGCTCCATGCAGGGAGCCCGACATGGGACTCAGTCCCGGGTCTCCAGAATCACGCTCTGGACTGAAGGCAACACTAAACCACCGAGCAACCCGGGCTGCCCCAAAAATGGCAAATATTTATTTGGCACTTGCTGTGTACCAGGACTACTCTAAGCACTTTACATACATTACTTCATATTTATTACGACTTTGAGATGGGTACTTTTATTGTCCTCATCTTCTAAATAAAGAAGCCAAGGTAACGAGCTAAAGTGATTTGCCAAGGTCACATAACTGGTAAGTGGGTGGAAGAGGGATCAGGACCTAGGCCATGTGGCCCCAGTTTTTTTTTTCCCAAAGTTTGTTTTTTATTTTAAAGATTTTATTTATTTGAAAGACAGTGAGGAAGAGAGACTAGGTGTGCACACAAGTGGGGAGGGGAAGGAGGGAGGGAGAGAATCTCAAGCTGACTCTGCACAGAGCCTGACATGGGGCTGAGATCCTGACTTGAGCCGAAACCAAGAGTCAGACACTTAATTGACTTAACCCAGGCACACCCCTACCCAAGTTTGTGTTCTCACCCATGACTTCCCACCTCAAGCAACATACCATCCATAGCAAAGGAGAAAGGAATTTTAAAGAGTCGTCCTGCTAGTGATTGTGCAATTGTGGATTAATAGTTTATTTTCTAAATGAATAATATTTATTAAGTCAATCTATTCTTTTTTTTTTTTTTTTTTTTTTTTTTAGGATTTTATTTATTTATTCATGAGAGACATAGAGGGAGAGGCAGAGGGAGAAGCAGTCTTCCTAGAAGGGAGCCTGATGCGGAACTTGATCCCAAGACCCCAGGATCACAACCTGGGCTGAAGGCAGTTGCTCAACCACTGAACCACCCAGGTGCCTCTATTCTTTCTTTCTTTTTTTTTTAAAGATTTTACTTTTAAGTAATCTACCCACCCAATGTGGGGCTCAAACCCATGACCCTGAGATCAAGAATTGCACCCTCCACCAACTGAGCCAGCCAGGCACTCCAAGTCAATCTGTTTTTATTTTAGTGTTAAAAAATGTATATTACCTTTGATTCAAAAATTCTATTTCTCAGAATTTATCCTCATACTGGATAAAAGAAATGCCAGCTAAGACACATGAGTAAAGATGCGTATCACAATATAACTATAATAACAGAAAATTAGAACCAAACCAAATGTCCAACAAGGGACTGGTGAAGTAAAATGTGCTCTCTACATATGGTAAGAGAATAAATATTGACATAGTGAGATGTTTACGCTTAACTGAGTGCAGGAAAAAGTAAGCTATGTTTGTGAGATTCAGCCATAAATGTACTAAAGGAATGTGTGGGAGGAAACGTAGGGCAAAAGTGCCAGCAGCCACCTCAGGGTGTTGAAACTGCTTTTTTATTTGTGGTATTTCTGAATCTTCCAACTTTCCTGCCTTGAGTGTATATTACCCCTATAATAGTAAAAAATGTTATTTTATTTATAAAAATAAAATGGCTGTCACTATTACCCTGCTCAAGTGTCAGATCTGAGACAACAGAATCCCTAGGGATTAGAGTGCCTTCACGGTGACTCTCGGGAGAGATGACGCAGGGTTCTACTTGTGAAAAAAATAATAATAAATTAAATTAATTTCTCCCTAAACAGCCAGCTTCTGCCGAGATCTTGACTATCAGGAAATAAGATGCAGATGATGCTACAGTGCCTTCCTGAGAACCTTCAACGTCTCCCCCGGCATCAAGCCAGGCAGCGGCTCTTCTCTGGTTCAACAGTGCTGGAGTGCAAAAGGTCGATCAAATAAGGATGCGCAATTCAAATATTTACTTTTCAAACATCTTCGGAAAGTTTATCATACACAAACAAGCACAAGAGAGAGAAGGGTTCAAGTTCAAGCCAATTCATTTGCCCAGTGGCCCCAGGGAACATGAGCAGCATATAGTGAGTCGACCATGAAAGGCCATGGGGGTAGTTCCTCCTGGCAGCCAAAGAACTTGGCCGGCAGGAAAACTCAGCAGATTTGGTGGTTGGCTATGAAGTATATGGTAGAGTAAGTATAACCAGAGTCATCACCAAAAAGAGTAAGTAAGATGCCAAGTGAGCATGAGAGTCTGTACTGGGAAAATAATTCAACAAAAACTTAAATGTGTCCAGGATAGTCTATAAGCAGCTCATGCAATGTATTTTAACACTCTGATGTATAGCCAAGTGAGGCAGATTTTAAGGAAAACTTCAAAATAAAATGCAAGCAATGCTTCTTTGGAATCTTATTTGACATATCCGCTTTCTTTTTTTCCTTTTGCAAACCATTTGCTCATAGGGGAAGAAAATTAACCTCAATCCATCTTGAACAGAGAAATCACAGAATGTTAATTAAGCATCTACTATATATACATGGCAGGATGCTAGACAACAGCATAACTTCCAGCTCCTTAGGTAGGGCACATGATCCAAGACTAACCTGGGAAGCAAGATGAAAGGATATCTGGTGTGACCACAAGCTCCTGGGCATAGAAAAAAAAATCACTTGACAGAGTATATTATGCACCTGTTAGGTTCCAGGCATAGAAAGGCAGAGGGTTCAGGGCACTTGGGTGGCTCAGTCGGTAAGCATCTGCCTTTGGTTCAGGTCATGGTCCCAGGGTCCTGGGATCAAGCCCCACGTTGATCCCTCTTCCTCTCCCTCTGCCTCTCCCCTTCCTTGTGCTCTTCCTCTCCCTCTGCCCCTTCTCTTCCCTGTGCGCTCACTCTCTCTGTCAAATAATTTTTTTTTTTTTTTTTAAAGAAAAGCAGAGGGCTCAGGCTCAGGCCTGTCTCCTGGGGGTTCAGTCTGCTGCTGAGACAGACAGACCTTTGATGGCATCAATGAGATAAATGGTGTCGTCAAAGGCATTCCTGGAACAATAGAAACTAGGAAGGTGTCACCTCTGAGATGTCTGAGGAGGCTTCCAAGAGGATGGAACATTGTGTTGAGTCTTAAAGATGGAAAGGAATTGAGTGGGTATACTAAAGACTAAGGGTGGGGTAGTAAGGGTGGAAGTTCTACCATAGGATTCATGGGGCCAGAGACTGGGGAGGTGAATATGAGCCTACACATGGCGGTCTCTATAAGCTGGGTGTAGGAATCTGCCTTTAGCTCATGACCTAGGGCTTCTCAAAGCTCACACAAAGACATACACACACAGACACACACAAACACACACATACACACACACTCTGAGGAAAACACTGCATGAACAGTTAAACCCCTATAACTCTGGATGTTCTCTTGGCAACAAAGCCAACCAAACAGAAATGCAGGCACTTAAATCGCACAACAGGATCAGTTATAAAGTAGTGATCCAGATAATCTAGTGTAAGTTTATATTAAAAATGTCTTGAAGATTATCATGAAAACTGAAACACAAAATCAAAATATCCTCATAGAACTCACAGTCATCTTGGTACAATTTTAAAGACCCCCAGGAGTCTGTGCCCCTAATTTGAAAAACACTCCTATGGGCAATGAAAGGTTTTAAGTATATAATTGGGGTGGGGCAACGTACAAGCGGAACTGGATTAGATTTCCACCATTTCTCTAACACTGACTCAGTGTTATAGAACACTGCAGCTGACAGCAGCCTGGAGGGCTGGAGTGAAGGCACTGGTGTGGGGGTGCCTGTAGCCTCAGAGGCAGTGAGAATAGGAAAGGAGAATACAATTTCTAGACATCTTCTATGTTCAAGGTCAGGAGCTACCAAGGATCTAATAAATCATTAAACAAAAAAGTCCATCAACAGACAAATAGACAAAGAAAATGTGGTATATATGGGCAGCCCGGGTGGCTCACCAGTTTAGTGCTGCCTTCAGCCCAGGGCCTGATCCTGGAGACCCGGGATCGAGTCCCACGTCAGATTCCTGCATGGAGCCTGTTTCTGTCTCTGCTTCTCTCTCTCTCTCTCTCTCTCATAAATAAATAAATAAATAAATAAATAAATAAATAAATAAATAAATAAATAAATAAATAAAATCTTAAAAAAAAAACAACAAAGAAAATGTGGTATATACACACATATATATTTTTTTTCCTTAAAAAAGGAAACGCTGGGGCGCCTGGGTTGCTTAGTCCATTGAACATCCGACTCTTGATTTCAGCTCAGGTCATGATCTCAGAGCCGTGAGATCAAGCCCTGTGTCCGGCTCTGGGCTCAATAGGGAGTTTGCTTCTCTGCTTCTCCCCCTCTCCCTCCCAAATAAATAATCTTAACAAAACAAAACAAAACGGAGATCCTGCCATTTGCCACAATAGGGATGAACTTGGACGACATTATACTAAGGGAAATAAGCTAGTGCAGAAGAGCAATTACTACATGATCTTCCTTATATGACAAGTTTAAAGCAGAAGCTGGGGGAGGGGGAGTTGGGGAGATGTTGGTTGAGGACACAAAGTTTCACCTAGGCAAGAAGAATAAATCTTGGAGATTTACTATACAGCATAGAGCCTGTAGTGAAGAACACTGTATTGAATACTTACAAATTTGTTAAGAGGGTTGATCTTATGTTAAATGTTCATTTCCAAAACACTAAAAAAGAGGGAAGGAGTAAACTTCTAGAGGTAATATGTAAGTTCAGGGCATTGTATATGGTGACAATTTCATGGGCCCTTATTTATCTTCAGGCCCATTAAGACATGCACATAAATATGTACAGCTTTATTTTTTTTTTAAGATTTTATTTTTATGTGTTCATAGACACAGAGAGATAGAGGCAGAAACACAGGCAGAGGGAGAAGCAGGCTCCACACAGGGAGCCTGATGTGGGACTTGATCCCGGGTCTCCAGGATCATACCCCAAGCTGTAGACGGCACCAAACCGCTGTGCCACCGGGGCTGCCCTATGCACAGCTTTCTTGTATGTCAATCATACCTCAGTATAAATGCATATATACACATATACATGCAAAAACAAAACCAAAAAGTAAAATGCCCATTAGAAAAAGCAGGATTTGGGGCGCCTAGGTGACTTGGTAAAGTGTCCTGACTCTTCTATCTCAGCTCAGGTCGTTTTTTTTTTTCTTTTTTTTTTTTTAAGATTTTATTTATTTATTCATGAGAGGCCCAGAGAGAGAGAGAGGCAGAGACACAGGCAGAGGGAGAAGCAGGCTCCACGCAGGCAGGAAGCCAGATGTGGGACTCGATCCCAGGTCCCCAGGATCACACCCCAGGCTGCAGGCGGCGCTAAACCACTGCGCCACGAGGGCTGCCCTCAGCTCAGGTCTTAATCTCAAGGTCATGAGTTCAAAGCCTGCAACACCCAGCGGGAAGCCTACTAAAAATAAACAAAAACTAGAAAAAGTAGGATTCTATGAAGGGCAGACTGTCCTTCAGAAAACAAGTCCACTCTACACAGGAAAGACTTCAAGGTGAGTGAGAACTTAAGACTTTAAAGCCTGGAAAATTGGGACACCCATGGAAACACCATGCATGGAACGTGTTGGCAATCAAAGGAACAGGTCCTGCTTGCAGAGGCCAGCCTCTCTACCTGTCCTCCCAGAGTGCTCACAGAGCTGCACAGTGCATGTTCCCGGGCACCAAGACAGACTCAAGGAAATCTCAGTGCATCTAGGTTTGTTGTCACCCTCCCCCGGGGTCTGGTTTCTAATCCCAGAGAAGTTGCACCTCCTCTGAATGCAGAAATCAGGATGGTTTGGTATCGTGAGACCTGATGATGGTTCTAGCATGCAGACTTTTTCTCCACTCAGAAAAGCAAACTTGGGCAGCCCCGGTGGCCTGGTGGTTTAGCGCCGCCTTCAGTCGAGGGTGTGATCCTGGAGACTCGGGATGGAGTCCGACATCGGGCTCCCTGCAAGGAGCCTGCTTCTCCCTCTGCCTGTGTCTCTCATGAATAAATAAATCTTTAAAAAAAAAAAGAAAAGAAAAGAAAAGCAAACTCTTCGATTGCTTTTAAAGGTTGATTATTTTCCTCTGACTGGATGCTGAAAATAAATATTTCCCTTATGAAACCACCCTCAACTTTTAGTCTATAGATGTCTGCTTTCTCTCTTGCTAGAGACAGGTGGCTTTTTCCACTTGTACCTTCTTATCTGCAACTGAACATCACCGCCCAGCATCCTTCCCTAAGGGCATCCTAACCACGCTCCATAGCTTCCCTTTGGCAGCCCTGGTTGGATTTGAGCCCCAAGCACAAGTTCAGAGGTTGTTCGTACAGACTGGCAGAAAGGGCTCTCCCCACACCAGCCCCCAGAGCTGGATTCCTTAAGACCTATGAAAGGGGCAGAGTTAAGTTTAAAGAATTCCAGAGGGTATGTGCGGGCATGTGCAGATGGCAGTGAAGGGAAACAAGTATCCAGCATTGTGATTCTTCCTGCTGTATAGACTTTGTATCGAGGACTCCCTCCTGCTGCTGGACATGTCTTGAGAACCATTAGCAGCCCAGATAGTTGACTTGTAAGGAAAAGAACATGAGGTTTTAGGGTTGAAGGAGAGAAACAGAGAAGACTCTAACAGGAGAGATCCCTTCTGAAAAGCCAATGCTTTTGAATAAAATGGATGCAATCAAGGTGGAGATGAGAATCGCTCACCTGTCCACTGGGGTTTAGGGACAGTCTCACATAAAAAGGCAAAGCTTAATTATTGCCCAATTACTAATTCTTTGTGTAGAAAAAAAGGTGTAACAATTCTAGCTTACTTTCCCTATGACTGCAGCACTCACAACCATCCTCTGGGGTAGGCAGAAACCTAAGATGACCCCCAAGATTCCTGCCCCGCAGTGTACATGCCTAGCATAATCCCCTCTCTTCGAGTGTAGGCCAGACCAATTAATATTATGGGAGATCACTCTGAGTTCACCAAACAGATTATCTTAGGATCTTAGGTGGGTCGGCCTGACCTAATCAGGCAAGACTTTAAAAGGAAGCCTCCAGGGGCACCTGGGTGGCTCAGTCGGTTAAGCATCTGCCTTCAGCTTGGGTCAGGATCTCTGGGTTCAGAGATGGAGCCCAACGTTGGGGATCCCAGCTCAGTGGGGAATCTGCTTCTCCTTCTGCCCCTCCCCCAACTATAAGCCTGCTCTCTCTCAAATACATAAAATTTCAAAAAAAAAAAAAAAAATCAAGAAGTAAAAGGAAGCCTCCATCAGTCACTCAGTTTTTGTGGATGTGCCCCATGTATACAGGAGGCATACATGTTATTAAACTTACCTGCTTTTCTCATCAAAAAAAAAAAAAAAAAAAAAAAAAAAAAAGGTGAGGCAGGCTTCTCCTTTCTCCTTTGCTGTGCTGCCTGATGCTCCTTTGCAGTTTATTCAGTAAAATTCTATCTCCTCAGTCCTTCCTGGGATAAATTCTTTCACCACCCCCCACTGCGAACCTCCACCCAATTGGCTTGCCCCACATTTGGATCCCACTCAGGGAGACTTTGCCAGCCCTGGGGCTCTCCCTGGATTCTCTGGGTTACCTGGGCTTTCCCTCAGTGGACCAGCTCTAGCACTCCTTGGGGGAAGTGATGACCTCTGGCCAAGATTACCCTTCAGTGAGGATCCCAAGCCCCAGGGGGAACCCATCGGCCCACCCTTGCTGGAAAGGGTGAGGGATTTCCACTACTGCCCTTCAGAGGGGCCTTCTCTCCCTTTCCTTTCTATTTTCAGGCCTTGGGCAGTCTAACCCTAGTACTCCTCAGACAACTGGAGGTCTCTGGCTAGGGCAGCTCCCTGGTGTGGTCTGAAGGTCTGGGGACAAAGAGTTTGGACTGTCCTTTCCTATAAGGGCGAAGGACACCTTCCCTTCCACTCCTACTCCCTCTGCAGCTCCTCGAGGGCAAATCCACACACCTGATGGACTTAGCTAGGACCCTTCCTGATGCTGGCCGACTCTCAACCACCTCACTTCTTTGGGCCTCCTCCCCTGTTACTCCTTTGTTCCTGTGGGTCCAGCTGCCACCTTGATCTACAGGCAAAATACGTTCTTATGCGTCTGAGTGAATCCAACAACTCCACATATGAATGATGATTCAAAAAGGAATCCAACCTGGTCCATCACCCAGCCCAAACTCCATGGACCTGTCCACCAAGGAGTTTCACTCAAATTGCTCTCAGCACATTAATCTACTACCATGCTCTGGTCTCTACCTGCACAGAATCCCTGTTGGACTGACAAGTTTAGGTAGGGAGAGCATGGGCCCCCGACCAGCATGAAGCAATTACTGAAGACTTCACCCAAATTCCAAAGATTTGTCATTGTCTATCTGTCAATGGGGTTGTACAGACTGCTGGCTTGAGCAATGGAAACAGAAGCCTTAATAAGGCAAAAGGGCCCACACTGACCCCTGGGCTGAAAGCAAACAGGCCTATCAGGGTACACACCTCAAAAAACCCATAAGTCCTAGCTGACCAAAGGCCTACGTACAACTGAGCACAAGTACCAAAAGAGTGAAAATTCTAAATATTTCTATATTTCCTTATCTCCCCCGCGTAAGTACAACCCCCCACCAGTGCCTCCTGGCACGGTCTCTCCTTTGCTGTCCTGCCTGCTGTTCCCTTGCATTTTATTCAATAAATTTCTATCTCCTTTAAAAAAATTTAAAAAAAGGTGAACTCTCAAAGGCCTCAGAGGCTTTCCTGGTGACCTGAAGAAAGCAAAAAGCCATGTTATCTGAGGAGAGGCCACATGGTAAGGGACTCCTGAGAATCCCCAGGAGCTAAGAAGTGTCTCCAGCTAGCTGCCAACCAGTAAGAAAATGAGGCCCTCAGTCATACAGTCACACGTTAATTAATTGTCCACAACCAGTGAGCTTGAGGGGTGAATGGATGGCTCAGTGGGTTAAGCATCCAACTTTTAATTTCAGCTCAGGTCATGATCTCAGGGACATGGGATCAAGCCCCACATCAGGTTCCTTGCTCAGTAGGGAGCCTGCTTGAGATTCTCCCTTTTCCTCTGTGTCTACCCCTCCACAATCTCAAATAAGTAAATCTTAAAAAACAAACAAACAACCAGTAAGCTTGGAAGAGGACCCTGGGCCTCAGATGAGACCCACCTTTGCCCATCCATTGCTTTTCAGTCTAGTGAACAGAGGACCCAACTAACCTATACCCAGACTTATCCCTGTGGACACTGCAAGACAAGAAAACGTGAATTGTTTCAAGCTGCTAAGTTGGTGATAATTTGTTACACTGCAAGAGGAAACTAATATACCCACATATCAAAAGACCATGAAAAATCTGGTCAAAGCCTTTAGCCAGGTTCTGTTTTGGCTCACACAATAGCTCAGATGGACCTGCTTTGTTTCCAAGGCATTTGAAACAAAAACCATCATCCCCCCCCCCCCCCCGCCCAAAAAAAAAGAAAAGAAAAAGAAAAAGAAACAAAAATCACAGACCAAAGTGGAAAATAAAAATATATTCAACGGGTTGCAGAAAAATTAGTATTACCAGTTTCAATTTCATAAACTTTTAATCCAAAATCCATGTGGGATAAATTAGGGTCTATCATTATACCCAAAATTTCCTACTGTAAGGCCAGAAAGTATACATCATTAGACCTCCTTTCCAAATATTATCTTACCCTACTAATTTATTTATTTATTTTTAAAGATTTTATTTATTTATTCATGACAGGCAGAGACACAGGAAGAGGGAGAAGCAGGTTCCATGCAGAGGCTGATGTGGGACTCGATCCTGGGTCCCCAGGATCAGGCCCTGGGCCAAAGGCAAACGCTCAACCACTGAGCCACCCAGGTGTCCATATCCTACTAATTTAAAGCCTGAAGATAAGCGTAAATGTTTAGCCACAGTGATACACCTTTATTTGTAAAATTCACAACCTTAGTTTTCTTTATACTCCTAATAGCAAAAACCCACTTACATATTTCCTATTGAGTAAGAATTAGGAATATTTGAAACTGGCTCTAAAACTTGTTGCTTAAGCAGCACAGGATTAGAAATGACCTAAACTGTCCATCAGAAAGATCTGATGAAATAAATTAAGGCAAATCTATACTCCAGGATGATGTAATCATTAAAAAGAGGCAGTGATACATCTGGTTTTATAATTATTTTCAAGATACAATGGAAAATCTAAAGAGGTATGATAGTGTTGACAGGATGTTAGCATTTGTGTGTAAGTCTGTATAAGCTTGCTTCCACGTGGATAAATATCTATATAAATATCTGTGAGAAACTGTTACTAAGTTAAGAAACAGAAGTGAGAGAACTATTTCTTACTGTTTCCTTTTCATTTCTCTTGAATTTTGTATTGTGTATGTATCCTCTATTTTTTAAAATACTAATTTTTAAAAAAGAATAAGCCAACTTCAGAAAAATCTGTGCTTTTAAGAAATACACAAACTGTCTTCAAAACCTGAACACAAGTTACTGTTCTAATCTTGTTCTACTAAATTATTTATGTCACTATAAGAAAATAAAGTCTCCTCTGTAGATCCTAGTGATTCATCTAACAACTCTGATCATCTCCAGAAAGTTTATATATATTTATTATGTAAGGGAGGGCTCAGGTGCCCCTAAGGGAGTCTCTTAAAAGTGGGATGAGAACTTGATGATGAACACCAGCAGGCACATGAAAGCAGACTCACAGGACACAACACAAGGGCTCCACATGGATGAATTTCTCAACCTCCTGTCCCTCTACAATTTGGTATGTGGCCACTGGCTAGGGCTCCTACCTTGCCCTGTGTTACCCACTTGGTGGGGCAGGACCCTAATGTCAAAAAGCAAGCCAAAACACTCCCAGACAGATGTAAGCCTTCACACTCTGTAGGAAAAGACATGAATTCATGTCATCTAGGGAGATTGATGCCTTGAGACAAAGGGAAAAAAGGTTTCTTTTCAATGCTGTGGAAGGAAAAACCATGCACTGGGGACAGATAACATGGAGATACATGAGGAATGACCACCACATGACAATAGAGGGAGATATGGGAGCAATTCTTCTACAAACCAAGGAAAACCAAAGATTCCTGGCAAATGTCAGGAGCTAGAAGAATCAAGAAAGGATTCTCCCTAACAGGTTTCATGGGGGGAAATGGCTCAGCTTGATTTCAGACTTCTAGCCTCCAGAACTGTGGGACAATTTCTATTATTTTAAGTCACCCAGTTTGTGGCACTTTGTTACTAAGGCAGCCCTCAGAAACAAATACACTGGGGCACCTGGGTGGTTTAGTTGGGTGAAGCATCTGCCTTCGGCTCAGGTCATGAACTTAAGAGTCCTGGGATCAAGCCCCACGTCTGGCTCCCTGTTCAGCGGAGAGTCTGCTTCTCCCTCTCCCTCTACCATTCCCCCTGCCTGTGCTCTCTGGCTCTATCTCTCTGTCAAATAAATAAAATCTTAAAAAAAAAAAAAGAAAGAAAGAAAAAAGAAAGAAAAGAAAAGAAAAGAAAAGAAAAGAAAAAAAGAAAAGAAAAGAAAAGAAAAGAAAAGAAACAAATATACTCACAAAAAAGCCTCTGTAAGTCTTTAGTAGCCCATCCCTAAACAGATACTGAAAAAGAAAAAGGTGTTTAACATCATTAGTCATCAAAGAACTGCAAACTAAAATAATGACAAACATTTTATGTTCCTCAAAAAAACTGACAACCAGAGTTCTCAGCCACTGCTGGTGGCCACATAAAATGGTAGCAGCACTCTAACAATTCTTACTAAATTAAATATACATCTACACTATGGCCCAGCAATTCCACTCCTAAGTATTTACCCAAGTGAAACAAAAATATATGTCTACCAAAGGACCTGTATAAGCAAGGTCTATTTATAATAGTCAAATATTGAAAACCACCCAAAGTCTATCATCAGGGGGAATGGACAGCTTGTGGCAAATCCATACAATGACCTCCTGCTCAGCAGCAAAAGGGAACAATCTATGGGCTCATGCGATAGTAAGGGTGAACTTCTAGAACATTCTATTAAGCAAAGGAAGCTAGTCTTAATAAAATGCATACTGCTGAATTCTGCTTTTTATTTTTTTTATTTTTATTTTTTTTTGAATTCTGCTTTTTAAATAAAAAACATGTGTTAAAGATTTTACTTAAATCACTATTAAAGAAGAAATCAGTAAGGTGTTGCAAACAGCTGAAAGAATAATCCAAAGTCACATAGTTATTTATCTATTAAAGATTTTATCTCCCAGGACCCCGGGACCATGACCTGAGACCACAATTTGAGCTGAAGGCAGATGCTTAACCAACTGAGCCACCCAGGCACCCCTATTTATTTATTTTTAAAGATTTTGATTAATTAATTAATTTAAAAAAGATTTTATTGATTTATTCATGAGAGACACACAGAGAGAGAGGCAGAGACACAGGCAGAGGGAGAAGCAGGCTCCATGCAGGGAGCCTCATGTGGGACTTGATTCCGGGACTCCAAGATCACATCCTGGGCCAAAGGCAGGCGCTAAACCACTGAGCCACCCAGAAATCCCCAATTAATTCATTTTTTAAAGATTTTATTTATTTATTTGAGAGAGAGAGAGGCTATGCATGCATGCACACATACGCAAGTGCTGACAGGCACAGAGGCAGAGAGAGGGAGAATGTCAAGCAGACCATATCTGAGCTGAGCACAGAGCCCATGACAGTGAGATCAAGTCCTGAGCTGAAACCAAGAGTCGGACATTTAACTGACTGGGCCATCCTGGTGTCCTTTAAGATTTTATTTTTTAAGTAATCTCTCACCCAATGTGGGGCTCAAACTCACCACACCCACCTACTGAGCCAGCCAGGTGTCCCTACAGTCACATTTTTACATCAGAAGTATTGAAATGAGTGCACAAACCAAAGCAAAACTGGATCCTTCTACACTGGAGAAGGGAAGTCGATAAAACTTCCACTGGAAATAGTTTACTTGAATATCCATAAAAAATATTTCTATTTATTTTTTGTTGTTGAGGTATAATTGATATATTTGTTTCAGTTGTACAATACAATTCAGTATTTGTATACCGATGACTGTGAAATGATCACCACAGTTAACTACATGATTCCACTTACATAAACTAAAAGAACAGACAAAACTAAGATGACAGAAAGTCAGAAAGGGCTGAAGTGATGGGAATGTTTATACTTTGTTTTGGGTGCTGGTTACCTAGGTCTATACAATTTTTAAAACTCAGTAAACATAACATTTAAGATGTTATACTTCATTTAAGAGGGAGGGTCCAATATAATTACTAAATCAGGCAAGAATCATCAAAGGATACTAAAACAATTAGTTAAAGTTTTTGGAGAACGGGATATTTGCTTGATGCCAAAGCATCATGCCGCAAGGGAAAAATGTACCTGCTTCATGGCAGTCACTACCTCCCCCCAAGGAACCAGGATTCACAACATTCCCAGGACAACGGTTATGTGCCTTCTATTACAATGCAATAGGAATTAACACCACATATGAAACATCCTTTCCAAAATGTAGGACTTGAATGTAATCAAGCCTCTAGACCAAACTCCAGGATACAAAAAATACAAGGAACAGAAGAATAGTTAAGTGATACCATGAAGAAAATCAGACTAATCCAGAATGTAGGATATTCTACAAAACAAGTGGCTTAGACTCAAAGTCAGTATCCATGGGGGGTGAAGAGGCAGGGTGTGAGAAGACTGTTATAGATTAAAAGAAACTAGGCACACATAAAAACCAAATGTGGTGCCTGGCTGGCTCAAGAGGTAGAGCATGTGACTGTTGATCTTGGGATCATGAGTTTAAGCCCCACGTTTGGTGTAGAGCTTGCTTAATAAAAAAAAAAAAAAAAAGGAGGGGAAAGGTAAATTATTTAAAAACAAAACAAAAACAAAAAATGTAATGCACAAACTATATATCATAACTATATAGGAAAATGTTCTCATTTTTAGGAGATGCATGCTACAGGCTTAATTAAGTATTTAAAGGTGGGATATCACGAACTCTGCAACTTACTTTCATGATTAAGAACAAGTTTTTATTTACACAGACATATGACATTAAGAAATGGCAGATACGGAATATCAGTTGTTGATACAGAATATATGGATGTTCACTGTCCACATCAAGTTTTCTGTATATTTAAAATGTTTCATAATAAAAACACTGGAACATAATAAAGTTAAAGGAGTCTAAATGCAATGCAATATCTTCCTGAAACAGAAAGAAGACATTAACAGAAAAGTTGGTAAAATACGAGTCAAGTCTATAATATAGTTAGTGTTTCTGTACTAATGCAAATTTCCCAGTAAGATGCCATGGCTTTGTAAGACACCAGCATCAGGGGAAGCTGGATCGAGGGAACTACCTAGACTATCTGTGGGAATTTCCTGTAAATCTAAAATCATTCCAAAATAACAAGTCCTTGAAAAGTGGCAACCAATATGTAAAAGCTAAAAGTTTTATTGTATTTAACATGTATATAATCAAACAACTTCAAGATCCAATTTCTACTACAATGACCTTCCATATATCTCTAGTTTGGCACAAAGAGACTCTGAACAGGAAACAGGTTTCCATGGGACCACATACCAAACAGAAGGGAAGCACATTCGTACCCACTGCCCAGGCACCAGGGCTGCAGGTCCAACCGGGGCCTCGGTCCTTGAAGGAGGGTGAAGCTGCCATCTGGGCAGCAGCCACCTTGTTCTCCTGGCTCCAGGGAGCTTTCCTTAGTTGAGCAGAGACATGGGCTGCACCGCCTGCTTGTGTAGCACCGACAGAAGAACTACAAAGAGGAGGAACAAGCAGCATCAGTGTACGTGCCGTGCCGACTCCACAGAGCCCTCCAGCCGCACCTGCACTGACCTAGCTGCAGCCTCCACAGACGGACATCTGTGCCATGCTTGGGGCATGTTAAAAGCTGTTCGTGCACATTATTTCATTTAATCCTGGTGCCTGGTACCAAGCCTCGTCTGACAAAGGACTATGGGACACCTTCTTCATGGAGTATAAGCCTTCACCCAGAGGTCCCTCTCTATCCACAGGAGTCTCAGTGCCTTTTCTCTCCAGACACCTTAACACCTGACTTCCTCCAAGGCCAGCTCTTGGCTTTATGGCAGCCCTGCTAAACTATAACCACTCCTTCCTGCAAAATTTCTGCAGTGCTTACACAGTGAATGGAATGATATACTTGAAATCCAAGCAAAAATTTGGACTGTGTGTTGGGTAAGAGCACGGAGCATGGAGTCCCATGGTTGGTGTGCAGTCTCTGCCCCACCAGGTACCACTGTGTGGCCCTGGCAGGCTACTCACTGTGAGCCTTAGGTGACTCATGTGGAAAAGGAAGATCATCTCACTACGTAGCTCACAGGGTTGCTTGAAGACTAAGTGAAATTCCCTCAATGTCTGCCACATAATGATAACTCAATGCATAGTAACTATTATGGTTACACTTCACATAGGCATGCTTCATGTTTTCACTTTTTAAAAAAATATTTTCTCTATCAGTCCTGGAATTTGAGGCTTAGAGGCTCCTCAGACATCATAAATGGCCATCTTAGGGGTAAGGAAAATTCTCAAAATTTCCCTAAAATGTGGTCTGTCAGATGAGGATCTTTCAGAATGATGCAGACTGTCTAGGTTTCCAGGAGGGTCAGAGTCATTGACCTATGTCTGTTCCATGTCTTGCCACCATTTTCTAAACATACATCTTTCATACCACAACCACAGCAATGTGTATCTTACAGAATTATGTTTGACTAAAACATAGAGGACTGAAACTTCACTCATTTTTTTTTTTAAATTTATGATAGTCACACAGAGAGAGAGAGAGGCAGAGACACAGGCAGAGGGAGAAGCAGGCTCCATGCACCGGGAGCCCGACGTGGGACTCGATCTCGGGTCACCAGGATCGTGCCCTGGGCCAAAGGCAGGCGCTAAACCGCTGCGCCACCCAGGATCCCTCACTCACTTTTTTAAAAGTAAATTCTGTCTCTAATGTGGGGCTTGAACCCATGACCCTGAGGTCAACCAACTGAACCAGCCAGGTGTGCTCAGGAGTGAAACTTTAAAATGGCAGTAAATATCCTAATATCTCTTGCATGAAGAACAGAGAGGGACAAAAGGTCACCTTCCTAAGAGCGGGGGCTTTGGCACCAAATCTCGGAAGAGAACTCATATGTAACAGTGAAGTAAGAGAAACTGGGCAGTGCCTTTACTTAGGTTCAGTAAGCCTGAGTGACTAAAAATGAAGTCAGCAAAAATGCCTGCTTGGCTGCCTTCCACCCAAGCCAGAGTGCATCTCAGCTCTTACCACCACCTTTGTACCTTAGTGGGGTTGAGGGCAGATTGGGGGCCTCTGGCCTCATCTCTCCCAGACATACAGGAGGAAAGGCAGCATCAGAGAAGAGCTGGCCAGGTCTGCACTGGGAAGGTAGAGGAAAAGCCTCTCTTCCTGTGCTGCCTTGGAGCTAGGGCTGTGTTATCAATCAGTCAGTACCTTAAGTATGACAGGTCAGGTCCTGGGGAGGCTGTGCATCTCCCTGAGTCAAAAAGAAACAAAGCGCACACCACCAAATGCCATCAGGGATACACAGGCACACAATTATAAGACATTCAACCTCATAAGATACTCCCTGTGCCAATTTCTTCCAATACTCCTGAAGAGTCACAGTCAAGGAGGGAGTTTCTAGTAGCGCTGGTGTCCTATTACCACCTCCTTGACCCTTAGTAATCTCTTCTCTTAACCAGAGGGAAAGCAAGCCTTAAGCTCAGAGACTGATACAGGCAATAGTTTCTAGCAGGAATATTCTTTCTGTTCTCTTTATTAGGGTTACCTTCTTTTTTACAGCAACTGACAATAATATCCATTCGTGTTAGAGATATGTTTCCCTTTTTAAGTACATCTGCAGCTTTAAAAAAGGGAGAGAAAAAAACTAGGAAAGAATAGATTTCTACATGGTAAAAACACACTTACCTGCATATTGCTATAGCCTCTTGTCACCTCCAGTAGCCTAGAACTATGCTGACCATTACAGTAGCCACTAGCCACATGTGACTATGTGATCACTATGTGATCATATTCATTTAAATTAATTAAAATCAAACAATTAAAAATTCAGTTGTTCAGTCTTACCAGCCATGTTCCAATAGCCACATGTAGCCCAACAGCTACCATACTAGACCATATAGCTGTAGAATATTTCCTCCATTGCAGAAAGTTCCATTAGACAGCATGAGTCTAGAATACCATTCCCCCACTCACCTGGCTACTCACCTGTTGGTGGTACTAGAAGGCCTGGTTTCTCCCCAAGTAGGGGACGCTTGACACACTTGGGTTGGGGGCACCCCATAGGAGCAGGTCTCTTGGAGATGGCTGCTGGAAGCAGGGGAGGGGCAAACAGACCTTTGGGATTGACCAAGCCTGCAGAGAAAAAAAACCAGAACATAAACAGGAGATATGTGAACCTGGTTCCAGCTGCTCTCCGCAAAGGGACCTTCCCTTAATCTTCAGAAAGGGGCTGAGTGGGGAGCACCTGCCACACACACAAACCCCAGCTCCTCCAAGCTCTACCAAGTCCTCTCTGGGCCCAGACTGGGCCTCAGTGCTTGTCTAGGGGCTGGCAAACTACGGTCTGGGGGCCAAATCCAGCTAACTATCTGTTTTGGTAGGACCTATGAGCAGAGATAGTTTTCTCTCTCTTTTTTTTTGCGCGAGTAGGGGTGAGGGTTCTCATTTTTAAATGTTTACTTTTTAAATGGTTATATAAGTATGTACATAATATCCTTAATTTTGCTTCTTGGTCTATAAGCCCTAAAAATAACATATTGACTATCTGTCTTTTAAGAAGTTTGCAAACCCTTTGTCTAGTCAGTGCGGGCATGCATGCATGTCTTGATTATCCCGGTTCTCCACCCTCACTTTTTCGTAAGTGAGTTTTGTTCCCAGTGTTGTATTTGACACTTGGAATATATTTTCTCAAACATCCAAATCAGTGAGGTTCCCAGACAGGTCATAAAGGCAGATCCAGAACATACCTGAAGCATTCTGTTCCTGAGAATTTAACATCTGTCTGCCCAGAACCTTGGCCTGGACATAGTCACAGGGGTCTCACACATAGCCTAGCACGCTGTCACTCCCTCTTGGGCAGTCAGTCTGCCCTACCCCATTCTTAGGCTGTTGAACAGGGGCTTTTTTTTTTTTTCACAGCTCATGCCAAGGGCCTGAAGCAAGCACCTAGCCCTTTCCGAGGGTCTGAAAGAATTTTGTTTTTAAACTTTCAGCAAGGATGAGAAGCAATTCAGAGCAAAGAGATCTCCTCCTGGGCCCTTCTCTTTTTAATTCATTTACTTCTCACAGGAACCAGGTGGTAAGAATGTGTAAGGATGGATCAAGGGGCTGGGCTGAGGCACAGGGGAACATGGTGAGTGCAGAAGGAAAGGAAGGAACAAACACAGGGTACAAGAAAACCCCAACTATGTATGACGGGAATCCCTGGGTGGCTCAGCGGTTTAGCGCCTGCCTTTGGCCCAGCGCGCAATCCTGGAGTCCAGGGATCGAGTCCCACATCGGGCTCCCGGCATGGAGCCTGCCTCTCCCTCCTCCTGTGTCTCTGCCTTTCTCTCTCTCACTCTATCATAAATAAATAAATCTTTTTTAAAAAAATTGAAACTATATTCTCTCTCTCTCTCTTTTTTGAAACTATATTCTCAATCATCCCCAAAGTCACCAGGTCTGAAAGGGACAGGGGCATAGATATGTTTGTCCTGTGGGCTGTGGATCTTCAACACAGACTGACTTTGCCAATAAAAGACATCCACATGTACAGCGACCAAAGCAAAAGAACACATTCCCTTTATTTTGATCCCCAATATAGTCAAGGTAGAAATACTACTTGTAAGAAAGTAGTGCTTGTAAGAAAGATGATTGTGTAAAATAATCCGTGTTCATATAAAAGACCAAAGTAATATCTGACTCTTATGCACAAATGCATCCCAGGTCCATATGTTCTTTAAGGCCCACGAGAAAAGCCACCTTTCCACAAAGACTTCACTGCCAACTTTGTATTTAACATGGCAGACTGAAAACATGCTTTATCCAGTTTCTTCTCTGCTCCCACTGTTAATACACAAGGAGAACAGGAGAGGAGACAAGCATGTATGAACAATACTGGAAAGATGAGGAACACAGAAAATAGGGACTGAGTAGAAGAAGCTGCATTAGCTGCATTCTAGGTGCCTACAGAGTTCAAAATCTTTACCCTTGGGGCACCTGCGTGGTTCAGTTGGTTAAGCATGTTACTCTTTTTTTTTTTTTTTTTTTTTTTTTTTTTTTTAGCATGTTACTCTTGATTTCAGCTCAGGTATGATCTCAGGGTCATGGGGTCAAGCCCTGTGTCAGGGTCTGCACTCAGCAGGGAGTCTGTTTCTCTCCTCTCTCTACCCCCTCTCCTTGCTCCAATGCATGCACGTGCACTCTCTCTCAAATAAATAAATAACAAATCTTAAAACAAAATAAAACAAATAAATATAAAAACCTCTTTACCCTCAAGAGGCAGGCGAGGCTGTGATATTACACACCCAGGAACCAGAGGCATATGTAGGGTCCAGAACTGGACACTGGGCTTGACTGGAACTCTGTAAGTGGTTAGTCCAAGTTTTGTCCCAGAGGGAAGCTATGGATGTCTGATGAACATCAGAATTGAGCAGGAGGATCCAGTTTGGCTGGAAGTTAGTCAACTCTGGGGATTTTCAGCTATGTAAGCCAGTCAAGTCTCCTTGTTTTAAGCTAACTGAGTTAGGTCGCTGTCACTTACAATGGAAGGGGTCCACAGTAATACAACCTCATTTTAGGCAGATGTCAGACACTATTTAGTGCCAACTACTCAGAAAAGCCTCAAAAACACTATGGAATTCAGAGTGCATATTAAAGGAACTCCATTTAAGCCATTCTAAACGTGGCCACCAACCTTGATAGAAGAGCTCCTCTGTATTTCCCCCTCCCCATATTAAAACTTAAGCCACTCATTCAAGAGGAACAGCACCCACTGAACCCCCAAGTGTCTCTCTTGGTCTCCTAAAATCTTAACATTCAATAAACTGCCCTGCTCTCTCAGAGCAGAGCTTGTAGAGGCAGCAGAGCTACGGCTGTCTCTTATTACTAGAAGGAAGCACTGACCTGGTGGTGGAAGGAGAGCCCCTCCTGGTCTGTCCCCTAACAACGGGGACTTGGCAGGAAGGGGGAGATGAGAGCCCGGGAAGGACTGCTTTCCAGGGGTTGGAAGAAGTGGAGGCAGCTTGCCCACAACAGGGGTGTTCCTGCCTTGAAATGAGGAATGATTGCTAGCCAAAGACTCGGGAGTTTCAAAGCCTGGAAAAATGAAGAAAACGAATGGTCACCAGAAGTCTGCTGCAGAGGTTGGTGAGCTGTACAAAGGACCCAGGGAATTCAAGGAAGACTAGCATTTTTCTGACTTAGAGGTTTCTATGACCAAAGAGACAGGATATTAATTAGATTGTTGCAGTCATCATTAGATATATATACAAATATCAAATCATTACGCTGCAAACCTGAAAGTAATATAATCTGTCCATCATACTTCAATCAATCAATTAATCAGTTAATAAACTACATAAGCACTCAAGAAAAAAAAAACCCTATTGTGTTTTAATTTTAAAACCTTGACAAAGTACAACAAAAAATGTACAAAAAATAAAATATATTCCATATTTAATAAGATGAATGATTTCTTGAAAGCTCTGACATGGCCCTGGAACTTCAGCTATGTTTTCCCACAGGGACAAGTGGTTATTATTTTCTTCTCACCTACTTTAACTCAAAACAAGTAAAGTGAAGTCACCATTTTAAGGAGTTTGGCTCGTATCTGGAATGCTCATTACATCCTTCAAGATTAGGAACTTCTTTATGTTTACCCCACACTTAAAAAAAATCTACAAATGTATCAATTAACAAGCTGAAACTGCAAATCACAAAACTAACCTGATAGGGGAATAGAAACTATATAGAGAAGTCATTCCATTTATATATTAAAAATTGGATTGAAAACAAAGTTTAGTTGCGCCTGGGTGGCTCAGTTGGGTAAGCTTCTGCCTTCTGCTGAGGTAATAATCCCAACATCTTGGGATCGAGCCTTGCTCAGCCGAGAGTCTTCTTCTCCCCCCGCACCCTACTCTTGCATGCTCATGGTCTTTTTCTCTCTCTCTCAAGAAAATAAAATCTTTAAAAAAAAAAAAAAAAAAAAGGAAATTTAGCTTCAAAAGAAGCATTTTAGTCTATAAAGGTTACACATTAAAATAGTCTAGTTCCTACGTGGAATATGTTTCTATCAGATACCTTTATATTACAGAAGAATAGTCTCTCAATTAAATAAAAAGTTCTTATTTTTCTTTCACATACAGATTTTCAGGAAAGGATTTCCTGTGGTTTAAAATGGGGAAGGAGAAGGAACAGTGCCAAATACCTTCCAGCTGCCCTTTCCTGGTTGTCAGGTAGTCAATAAGCAGGTTCAACTCATTCCCATACAGATGCTTTCCCTCAGTCAATAGGAAGAGAAGGTGCTGAATGTCTGAAGGGACAGAGTAGCTGGTAAGGCGCTCCCGAGCCAAGAAGTCATCCACCAGATCTCCAGCCCGCAGAGCAACTCTAGTACGTTCCTGCTGCTCCCGTTTAGAGAAAAACCTCCTGTATTCTTTAGCCACCAGCACCAGGGCATCTTCCAGGGGCATATGGCGATGAACTAGGGATGAGAAAGAGCCTGCTTTATATCAAATGGGTGCCCTGATTCCTTTTAAAATCAGAAAATAACATAGTTAATCAACTACATGTTGTTTAAGCTGTGTCAGCTTTTGGTACAGATTTGACCATCTACTGATCCAACTGGACTGGGACCCTCCAAAGCAGGTGCCCTGTCGATTTCAAAATCAAACATAACATTGTTTCAAAATTATAAAATGTGCAGCTTAGTTTATAGTTTTCATACAGACCCACAGATGAGACAGAAAGGCGGTGGGGGGGGGGAGGGGGAGGGGGAAACAGGTGCCACGTGTACCAATGCGAATTCTTAATGCTAATTATATCTAGCTTAAAAAAAGACAGGATGCAACCTCAACCATCACTGGCTACTAGAAAAGTTTAAGGGGAGAAAAATCCTAAAAGTGAAGGTATTTTAGTTCCAGCAAACTGGGTGGACAACTTGAGATAAGACAGATTCACAGAAGAAAGTGGAAGAACAGAACCTTTAGAGAGGTGAGCAGGTGAAAAATGAGGCTGCTGGTTTTCATTACACACATTGTAGTGTTCATCTCTTCACTCTGTATAGTAATACTTTGATAATAGGCAGACAGACAGAGAGACAGAATGTGGTGCAGACTTCAAGATTATGTCACTGTAGGCTAAGGAGTAACCCACAATCCTCTACCTGGCTCTGCAGTCTTTAGCTCAGGCATATGGGATCTTAAATCGTGTTAAAAGCCTTTCCAGATAGGGTCAGTAGTGCTCTGGGCCCTAAATATTACATATAAAATAAATTCTAGACTCCAGGAATGACTTTTACATAACTTAATGGCTATAGTCAATGCACAGGTGTCTTCTAATCTCTCCTAGGTATACCTACTGAGAATAAGACTTCATAAAAGTTTAATTTTAGATGGGAGGCCCCTACCCTGTCTTGCCATTTTTAACTGACTTCTGAACAAATTTAGGACCCAAAGGACACTATGAAGTTTTAGCAGAGATTATGGTATTTGGTTAAATCTTAAACTGTTTATTAAGGTTACATTTAGGAAGAAATATGAATGTATATTTGCCTACAGGTGTTAAGGTTTCATTGTTTGACTGTCTTAAATGTTTGTCTTAGCATAGAAGCAGCTCCATGGGCTTCTTAATAATGGCTGCACGCAAGGTATAAAACAAACTGTCAGCAATAAAACAATGTGAAAGAGAAGCCAGCAAAGACTAATTTTGCTAAAATTATTAGCTTATAAGAGAAAACAGAGTGTCCTTTTTACGTATCATCTGAGTTCAATAATTAAATTCATGGATGAGAAATGAAATATGAACCTATTAATACTATTCTAGACATGAAAAACCCTTCTCTGAATTTGAAACATGGTAAAAATAGATCACATGCTTTTTTGAACTAGTGCTGGTTTTTACAAGTGTTTTAGTATTTAACAAATTATTCAACCTATCTACTTTTGTAGTAATTTCCTAAATGGTGTTGCACGAATGTAAACATATGTGATTAGTCTTCTGCACAACCTGTTAACTTAAATCATTCCCCATCCCCACCCCCACCAGGTTGGGATTTGTAATTTTGAAAGTATGCCTTTTCTTTCACATTTTCAGAACTTACATGTTACATAAATGTGATTTAGTCTTATTATTTGTTTAAAACACATTAGACATTTTCTAGTTTAGAAAAACCATAGTTTCACACTCTTGGGAACAGTACTGAACAAGAGCTGGCTAGGTGGGTATAGGTGGCTACAAAGAAGCAAAACAAATGGAATGGCAGGAAAAGATGTCCTGGCATCCCCCCAATTGTGGGGAGCCAACTGTTTCTCACTATTGTTTTTTCAAACCCAACATTATAGCTGAATTATAGGATATCCATCTGACAGACTTCTCTGAAGGCTCCAGAAGCCACAGGCAACTACTAGTGCTCCACTAGGTCTCTGCCCAGGGGAATGGTCTCCTGACTTAGCAGTGAGAATCTTACATTGCTATGGAGACTCAAGCTGAGATGGGCCTGTTGGAAAAGCCTGCCTGGCTGCTGCCTACCCAGAGAGGAAGGAAGCAGGGTTGGCTTGCATCTTGTACAGCCTGGCACACATGAGGAACTTAGTAAGTGTGGACTGCACAGAGCAGCATCAAGACCTTCTATAAAGACAAGAGGACTACAGAACTCATGCTCATCTGGGTCTGACTCTAAGGAAGCTACTGAGAGACCCTCCATAAGGCAGACCCTCCTCTCTAAAAGCAACAGATTTGACCAGCAGAGGAAAGATGAGTGTGATCTAGGATGTGTGCATCTGCCTAAGTCTATGTATTTTAGGGAAGAAAAAGGAGTCCATTTTTGTGCATTCTCCATTTTTGTGCATTATTTGAGCCTAAGAATAATGAAATGTTTGAGAGATCACAGGAAAGGCAAAGTCAGCAAGAAAGATAGTCTAAGAAAATGCACGAACATAACATCTTTTAGACTTCGATTGAGGGCAGAAAAGATGGTGGTGAGATTTGGTCAAAAGTTCTGCATAAGAGAACTGACTTGTTACATAATATTTTGGACAAAATATTCTAGATTCTTAAATAAGAAGCAATAAAGATGATTTAAGCTTTAATTACACTAATACACAAGAGAGTACTTTGTGATACCTATTCAAGTCACTTTATTCTCAACTAGATCCAGTTTAGTTACTGACAAATGTGAACCTTCAAAGTATACCAGCATACAAAGAAAAACTATTACATTTTTAAAAGCAGAATCCATTTTAAGTGATAGTTCTAGATTGAGCTAAACTTACTTTTGATAGACTCATGAAGCATAATTACGGTGCAAGAGGAAAGTTTTACATTAGACTGTTCAACAAGAATGCAAAACGGGGACCCGTCATCCTTAACTTCCTGGAGCGCTCGCATAAGGCTCGACTCAGAGGAGAGGTGAATCATTTCCACCACAAGGTCATGATCCTGCAACCGATGACCTATGCCTGTCGCATATTCCCTTAAAAACAAAACATACACCACACACAACACACACGTAAAAGGTAGGTTATTTTCAATTAAACAAAAGAAGAAAAAAAAAAAAGCCAATGTCACCAAGCAGCTGTGGAATAGATATTTTGATGACAAATTTAAGTGACATGTAAGATACTATATTTTTGCTGTACTTGGATAAGTGAAGTAGAAGATACTGTATTTTTTTTTTTAATTGTGCATACCCTGCAACTTGTTTTCATTCTTAGACACACTGAAAACATTAACAATAATACATTATCTCGGGCAGCCCAGGTGGCTCAGCGGTTTAACGCCTGCCTTCAGCCCAGGGCATGTTCCTGGAGACCCAGGATCGAGTCCCACGTCGGGCTTCCTGCATGGAGCCTGCTGCTCTCTCTGCCTGCTTCTCCCTCTGCCTGCGTCTCTGCCTCTCTCTCTCTCTCTCTGTGTCTCTCATGAATAAATAAATAAAATCTTTAAAAATAATAATAATAATACATTATCTGTTTGATGGAACAGGTTAAGAGAACTGGAGGCAACTCTAACCAAAGGAAACTTACTTTTTAAAAAATGTGGTGTTCTCATATGGTTGATTATGTACAGAATTTTACAAAGAAAGCAGAGTACGTCAAAGCCATGTTTTTGTGTGGCATAATACAATGGATAAGCACCACAAACGTGGCCCATGTTTTTCAAGATGGAATCATTCAAGTGTTATTCGATTTATTTCAATTTAAAGACCATGAAAGAAATATAAGATTGAAAGAACAGATAAGATTATCTTCAGAATAATAAGAATGCTCATCTACAACTAGTTCCTAGGACAGACCGATGTTGTTGAGATCACTACCACTGTGATAATTCCTTGCTAACAAGTAAATGGATGAGGGGTGCTTGGCTGGCTCAAACAGTAGAGCATGCAACTCTTGATTTGGGGTTGTTGAGTTCAAGCCTCAAGATGAGGGTACATAAATAAATAAACAAACAAATAATTAAGTAAATGTATAGACAAACAATGAATAAATGGATGATACTGGAGTTAACCATCTATCTCTACCATTATCAACTATCCCTTAACCAACCTTGGATCAAACCCCAGAGTCGTCTCACTCCCAATTTCTCAGCCTTGGTCTTCAACTCCCAAAGAATCTATCCCAGACCTCTCCTTTGGGTTAATGCTTCCCTCCTTGCCCAATACTTGCTTAGAAACCTGCACAGAAACTTAGAAGCCTCAAATGACATAATTCCCTGAAACATTGATTCACCTCCTTGGAGCCTACAATGGTAGTCTGTTCTTCCTCTTATGTATCCTCTGCTTAAAGCAGAAACAACTCTTAGCATATCCCTTCTTCCACTTGTTATTTTTGGATGTGTTTTACCTTACTAGGCTGAATGTGGTACAAAAGAGGAACTGTCAATTATCTGCATGTTCCTCACAGTGCTTAGCACAGAGTTTTACATATGACAGGTACACATTAAATGCATGTTCTGTGAATTAAAAATTAAAATCAGAGCCAGAAAAATGCTTTCCAGGCAATTTAGGAGTATGGGTGATTTCAGAAAACAAATTCAAGAGGTAAACAAGAAAAACAATACCATGGTTCATATTTACACAATGACAGCCCAGGAGTCAAAACTATCACAATAGGGCAGCCCAGGTGGCTCAGTGGTTTAGCGCTGCCTTCAGCCCAAGGCCTGATCCTGGAGACCCGGATCGAGTCCTGGGTCAGGCTCCCTGCGTGGAGTCTGCTTCTCCCTCTCCCTGTGTCTCTGCCTCTCTCTCTGTGTCTCTCATGAATAAATAAATAAAAAATATATATATATAAAAAAACTATCACAATAGGGGTGACTGGGTGGCTCAGTTGGCTGAGCATCTGTCTTCTGCTCAGGTCATGATTTCAGGGTCCTGGGATTAAGTCCTATATCTGGCTCTCTGCTCAATGGGGAGCCTGCTTCTTCCACTCTCTTTGCCCCTCCACCTGCTTGTGCTCTATCTCAAATAAATAAATTAAAATCTTAAAAAAAAAAAAAACCATCAACAGTAATAATTCATGTTGGAGGACACGATTTGAAAATTAATTATTGTTTTGAAGTATAAAGGAATGAATTAGCCAACCAGTGTATCACAAATCTTTTCAATATCAAAGACAACAGAGCAGGCAGCAATGCCTAGTTCTTTGACTCTCTGGCAAATGCATGTGGCAGAGGAATCCCTAAGCTACACCCACTGAGGGTCCTAATCCATGGCTAAATGCCAGAACTGTGAATGCCAGGCAGAGAAGCAGTTTCTGAATACCACCCCAGATGGAAGGGGAGAAGAAAAGCAATCTTGAGGATTCCTCTCCACCACACAACACTGCACTCCAGTCAACATCAGCCAGCCTGACTCTAGAGTTGGGAGACTGGCAAGGGCATGAGGGTGCAGGAGTCAAACAGCCACTGGAGCCCATCACAATTCTAAAAGAGCTATGAGGTACCACAGGTCTGATGTGATGCTACAAGTTCCAAGAAAGCTGATTTAGTCAAAGATTAAAATGTAGTTTCCCTGGCTGATGCAAACTACTATAGCAAAGTTGCTAAATGTTGAGGGAAAACCAAGCCACTATGCATGCTGAGTCTTTACTGCCTCTGGTTCAAAATTGGTTTATATTACCACATGATGAAATTAATCCAGGGCATGTCTGGTTGTCTTTCAATTATTAAAGGGAAATCCCATAATTTTCTAATGTAAAAGGAATTGGCCTCTCCCACCCTCCCCATGCTGTGACTGACCTCATTTCTTCTAGTATTCTGTCTCCCAAGATCCAACCCAAATACCCTCCAAATGAAATGAAGCTATAATTTTGCTTTCACAAACCTTACTGTAAAGATGCTATCTACACATAAGTTAGATGTCTGTAAAGCAAATATCACAGAATAAGAATTCGGAGTCATTTTAAGATTGCCGATTTTCAAATAAAGTGAGAATACCAATGTTGGCTTCATGCTGAGTTATATTTTGTGAGTGCTTGGTCTCTTGTTCAGGAATGATTAGTTATCATGGCTGAGTCTGCAGTATCATGCACTCAGCACCTAGCCTGGAGTAAGTGTGCATGCCTCCAACCAACCATTTGTCTACACATTCTTTGCCAAGCACTATGAAACCTGACAACCCAGAGACACAATTATCGTCACACATCACCCCTGTCTGCCTTCAAGTGCCAGCCAACAGTGCTCAAGATCAGGGCATTACACAGACCTAAAGGATGAGCTGGAGACAGCCATGAGGGCAGGAGACCAGGTTATAACTGTGCTTTAGTGGTCTGCATGAATTACAGGTATTAAGTGGCCTATACAAGTTACACGTTAGTTGGCCTGCACAAGTTACAGATGGAGAACAAGGTCTGAGCATCCCCCACTGAAGGAAAAACAGCAAGGACAAAGGATGAAAGGAATTCAACAAGTAGTTAAGAAATGAGAAAAACCCATCTCTGAAATTATCAGTGAGGCCAACTTGTGGTATCCCACACTAGACTGTCAATGCCCCAAGGCAAAGGTTGGTATGTTATTTTCATTAAAGTATCCCCAGATAGTCCCTGGCATATGGAACCAGGGCTATTTTCAGGTTGGGTTTTTTTCCCCTGATTATGAAATTGATAGATATTCATTGTAGAAAACTTGAGCAATTCAGAAAACTGAGTAAGGTAGTAATCATCAGAAACCTCCCCAGCCACCAGTTTGGTAAACCCAACAGCAGAGTCTTGTAATTCTTAGAGCAATGTTCTAACAGCATTTCAAGAGTCTTTCAACCCTGAGTGACTTTTATGTATGTAAGGCTGAATACTTATTATTCCATTTGTACACATTTTCATTTGGCAAGCTAAAAAAAAATAAATGTACCTCTGTTCGTTGTTGATATAAACAATAACGCAATCTGAAGGCCTTTCTCGATCACGTTCTTTCTGAACCACTTGATAAAAGTGCTGGAAAAGCCCCTCTTTCCGAGTGTCCCTAATGCTGGCATCATCTGAAAAATATTGACATGTTCATGCTCTTGCAAGGGCAAAAACAATCACTGAAGGTTTTCAGAATTTTTACAAAAGTGTAAATGAAAGGCAACACCTCTATAAAGAATAGATGAGGAAAACAGAAGGAGAATCGCAGCAAGACTCTTACCTAACTGAGTGGTCTGGGGTCGCTCATGGTTCTCTTCGTTCCTTTTTGAATAATCAGCCACATTCCGCCATAATTCTTTAATGCTATTGGATGCATGAAAATATAATAGTTTGTGCAAATGCAGTTTCCCTCTAAATGTGTCCCCAAAAGCCAAAAATAAATACCAGGTCACCTGGCACAATATGTATGCACCAAAAGAAAGGCTGTATTTACACAGACGTAGAAAGACGCTCAATAATCCATTCTCATTTTAGAAATATTATGAGTTTCTGGGATGTTTCTGCCCTCTCCTACTCACTTCGTCTTGCCTGTTATGACGAAACGTACTACATGGAGCCACTGATCTTTGTCAAGTCAGACTAAGAAACTCATACTTGAAGGTGTGTAATTTAAAGAAAAGGAGATAATTTTATCAGACATGTATATCTTTTGAAGAAGAGGTGCTTATCTGTGAGGGTCTTCATTGGATATGGGTAAAAAATGAGTCAACGAGGTCTGTTCACTTACTCCTAAACACTCTACAGCTCCTGTGAGCCAGCTATTTTCCCTTGCTAAAGGCATGCAAAATAGTGCACAGATGCTGGGTAATCTATTAGCCATCTAAAGTAGTCCCCTTTGCTGTGATTTAACAGAAGAAAGGGGGAATTCGCTGCACTCTGTACCCTAAATCAGGCATTTTTACTGCACCTCTCCAGCATCCAGACACCAATGTGTCTGTCCATAAGGAGTGTCCTGCCAGGGAGAGAACCACCTCGGCAGGCAGCAATTAGTTCCTTTCTCACCAGAGGCATCACGCTGCATGGCAAAGCAGCCACGGAACACGCTCAAACCATGACTATTCAGCAAGCTGCCAGCAAATGTCGATCCCGTTGCTCTTCCCCTGTATAATTTTCATTTGGGTTCTTGTCCACATCCAATTCCCTGACACAGCAGAGACACAGTTCCAGACTTTTAGAGGCAAAGCTCTTGCCTGAATCTATGCCTCCGCTACTGCCTGACAATCCTGAGCTACACGAGATGTTTCCTTCCCCCATGCAAACTTTATCTTTGTCTACTGTCTCTGACAAACATTAGCCATTGCCTCCAGAGGCCATTCCTCAAGCTGCCTTTCTCTACCTCTTGCTAGGCTGTGTTCTTGCTGGCTTTCCCTCAAACTTTAAATGTTTTCTTTTAATGAAGTAGTATGTAAACTGTTGACCACCACCCTAAGTAATTAGATGGGGATGGAGGGGTGCACCCGAGCCTGGTATGTGGTCATTCAGGAAAGGCAGTATGATGCTGAAATTCTTACTTCCTGGGTATGAATCTCAGTGCTATCACTTAGTAATTGAGTAAGCTCAAACAAGTTACTTAACATTGCTATGCCTCAGTTTTCCCACGCACAAAATGGGGCTATTAGAATCTACACGGAAGTGCTGCTATGAGGATTAAATGAGTTAATGCAGGTAAAGTCCTTAGAATAATGTCTAATGCACAACAAGCCTTCAATAGATGTAAGCCATTATCATCCATCTCTGCCTTTAGACTTCTTTCACACCAGAGTTAAGAAAATCCCTCCTTCAGAAGATCGCCTACTGGTGCAAGTATTCTGAGTCTCACTGTCAGGAAATGTTACCTGAGACAGACTAATCCCCATTAACAGTCACTCCTGAATTCTATACTTCCAAGTGCTTCCGCAGTCGAGGAAGGCATTTTTCAATTTTGAATTATTAATCTAATCTGACACAAATCTCATCTTTAATGCAGGCAAGAGAGAGGCCCTGTCAAGGTTCATACATATAAAAATCAATTCAAATACAGTTCAAGGAAAACTGCTTTTACCAAAACTAGAGGTAGATCCAAAGCAAGAATCCTGAAGTACCATGTTACTTAGTTACTCAGAACTCCACCTTTGAATGTGAAAGAGTAAACAGAGTAAGACCACCTTCAAAACTGGTCTATAAACTGTGGAATCCTACATGGTGGTCAACAATCCTCCATGACTTACTGTTACATGAAAGAAGCAAGTTCTAGAACAATATACCAGTGTGAGCTACTTCAGTTAGAAACAAAGAAGGGGGGCAGCCCTGGTGGCACAGAGGTTTAGTGCCACCTGCAGCCCGGGGTGTGATCCTGGAGACCTGGGATGGAGCCCCACGTCGGGTTCCCTGCATGGAGCCTGCTTCTCCCTCTGCAGGTGTCTCTGCCTCTCTCTCTCTCTATGAATAAATAAATAAATCTTAAAAAAAAAAAAAAAAACAACAAGGAAGGGGTGGGTGCCTGGGTGGCTCAGTCAGTTAAAGGTCTGCCTTCAGCTTTAGGTCATGACTCCTAGGGTCTTGGGATGAGCCCAGAGTCTGGCTTCCTGCTCAGCAGGGAGCCTGCTTCTCCCTCTCCCTCTGCCACTTCCCCTGCTTGTGCTCTCTCTCTGTCAAATAAATAAATTATTTTAAAAGAGGGGGTGAGTGGAACTGGGGAGGGCTCTGAAAGGGATTTTAACTTTTTATTATCAAACACTTTTACATCTGTTTATCCATTCCTGGGGGTTAGGGTAGGGGGCACGTGTGAGAGAGTGGGCGGGAGAACAGGCAGAGAGAGAGTTTCAAATACTCCTAGCTAAGTGCAAGCCCAACACGGGGCTTGAGTTCATGGCCTTGATATCATGACCTGAGCTGAGATCAATAGTCGGATGCTTAACCAACTGAGCCACCCAGGCGCCTCAAATCATTTTTATTTTTGACTTTATTTATACTGGAATACTAATTCACCTCACAACTAAAATAAATTTGCATTTTTAGAGCATATACCCATGGGCAGATGGTAGCACAAAAAAGGTGGGGAGGTGGGGAAGAAGGGAGTTGAGGGCCTGCTGCAGCAGGTCACTCACTCGGAGCTCACAGAGGGGCTCCAGTAGTCGAGTCCCTTCAGTCTGGGTCTGTTTTAGTTAACTACAGTCCAAATGACTATGGAAAGGGACAAGTTAAAGCAGAATGGCTTAATACAATTGAGTTGACCTGAGGGACTTCCCCAAAAGCAAATATTAATAGCATCAATTTTAACAAACACATAAGTCTGCACAGTAAGAATACATCTAAATTACTACTAAAGCTTTTAGCAAATTGAGCCACAACAATAAAACTTTACCTTAGCATGTCTTCACCCTCCTTTAAGTAGCCCTCTTGGGGAGAATAAGAAGTCGGCAGAAAAGGTTTATATGGCTTGCTGCTAAAAAACCAACAAAGACAAAATTACACTTAAGAAGAAATTATTTCCCATAGCCCACACGTTAGCTTCCAACGTTCTGGTATACTCAAAGGTGATTAAATCTTCAGTTAAACTGGATTTTTAAAACTCGAACAGTGCTTTTCTCCAGACTTTTTTTTTTTCCAGAATTTCTATTCTATTTTGTAATGCCTATTTCTATTTTTGTCTAGTTTGTTTGTTCAACTGCTTTTCCAGAGTTGACAACTGAAGGCACAGCTCACAAGAAAAGACCACTATAAATTCACCAGCAGAAAAGGGCTTCAACATAATGAACCAGATTTACCCAAATGAACTGAATTAAACGTAAAAGAAAAGTAAGAATGCAATGCTGACAGTGTTTGGTAATTTTAAAAAGTCTATTTTTTTTTTAAAGCTTCTCTTTGATAGATGCTCTACCAACATCACCATAAATTTTCATTAATTATCTGCCACCTATAATGTATCTGACACTAACTCCACAATGGCGCTTATGAAAGAACGTTCCTGAATGATCTGTGTGCATCGATTCTAAGCACTCAAGGTCCTCGATTAAGACCACTGTTATGTTATATGCCAAACGCATCTGACACATGTCAACACCGTCTTCCTCGTTTAAAAGTTGTGTGGCTAATAAATAACACAGATTGAAATCTAAGACAAAAATCAGGGGCAAAATCTAAGAAGAAAACGTCTCCTCCAAATTGTTAGCTGAGAAACAAGAGGTTGAACAAGATTAATTATTATGAATTTGGACCGAGAGGGTTAAAGAGTTATTAGAAAGCTTTCCTTTTCCAAAAAGGATCAGGAGCACAGATGCTCCACTCGACCCTCTTCTCAATGATCCTAGCCAAGTTTGAAGGCCATGAGAAGGAATAAGCAGATGGTTCAATGTGAGTAAGTCAAAAGGAAGTTGCATTTGCCTTATTCGGCTTCCTAGCAACTAGACTGAATGATGCCAAGAAAGCCAGCCGGCTCTAAGGAGAAACGCTGCAGGACACTTGGAACCCAGCGGTCGGGCAGGGGAGAGAAGGCCCCCAGACACCCTCACCTGGCAAAACAAATCCAGTGCCTACTGACACCCACACTTCCCACCTTATCAGGACCTTCCCCTTCCCTTGTAGTTCTCACTCCAGCCTACCCTGGCCACACTAATGACAGCCACTTGACTACCAGGACAACCTTTCAAACTCCAGTAACATCAGATGAGCAGTCTGGCCCAGCCATCAAAGAATAACTTCCCACTTCTCCATGGGAGAGAAGGCCCAACGCACTCAACACACCTCAGCCAGCTGGACAAAGGATTCTGCAGGCCAAAAGACCCGCGTTCAAACACTGCAGCCCAAGCACTGAGAAAGGCAGACGTGTACGCTGGCTGGAATCCCAGAGACCTGAGAAACATCCCTCCAGAGCCACAGTGTTCCTTTTCTCCTCCCTAAAAACATCCCCTAAGTACCAGGACGCTGGGGGGTTCCCAAATGGGCTGCTTAGAGGAATCACATTCAGGCAGGAATTGTCTTTGTGTAAGTACATAAATTGAAACATGAAATATACCCACAATATGACACAAATGGCCAAAGGAAGGCTTAGAAATTATTGATCGTTGTAAGGTTACCCTAAGCCCTGGCAATACCACTGTATTTTACCATATACTCTGGGCCCCTAACTGGTGGCACCCAATAAAACTTTAGTTCTGGGATCCCTGGGTGGCTCAGCAGTTTAGCGACTGCCTTCAGCCCAGGGCGTGATCCTGGAGTGCTGGGATCGAGTCCTGCGTTAGGCTCCCTGCATGGAGTCTGCTTCTCCCTCTGCCTGTGTGTGTGTCTCTCATGAATGAATAAAAAAAATCTTAAAAAAAAAAAAAAAAACTAACTTTAGTTCCTCTCCTACTCAGTGGGTAGTAGGTCAGTCTCTGTCAAACAGAAAATGGGACTTAGAAATGTATCTTGGGAAATGATTACGGTTCCCAAGATGTTCAATGAAGATGTTTTCAATGTATTATATTTAAGCCTTATAACAACCAAAGCTGGGTATTATCAACCTCCCCATACTTTTTAGAAACAGATGAGGAAACCAAGGGTCATGGCCCCCCGACTTTCTACACAGCTAAGCTATAAAGCACAAATTCAAATCCAGATGTGTCTGACTTTAAAACCCAGGCTCCCTCTAATAACTCCTACACCAAAAACTCTGGGCTTAATGCAGGAGGTCTGCAAGTAAAAGAAACATAGGAAAAGAAATGAAAGGAGGACAAATATAAGGGATAGAGGTGTTAAGTCATTCTATCTCTTTATGGAAAGTAAATTCATGTGGGCATAAAAAACTCGCATTTGAGAACATAGAGAGTATGGCAGAGGGCTCCACGGTGAAATGGCTGTCTGCCCATGCCTCTCCTGGCCATGCTCCAGCAGGCCTTCGCCTCCTGCACACATCTGGGTGGACCACCTAAGGAAGAGCAATTCAAAATTCAAGCCTCAAGACTGATGTGGAGGAACCAGAATTCTTATACACCACTACTATGAAAGTAAAATTGTACAATCACTTCAGAGAATCATCTGGCAGTTTCCTAAAAGGTGAGACACACAATCCAGCCAGTCCATTCCTAGATATTTACCCAATAAAAATGAAAGCACAAATCTACACAAGAACTTGTACATGAACCTTCACAGCAGCTTTATTTGCAACAGTCAAAAACTAGAAATGTCTAACCCACAGGAAGATGGGAAAACAAACTGTGGTATACCCACAGGTCGTAAGCCTGCCCAAGTCACCATAACAAAACACCATTGTCTGGTTGGCTAAAACAATAGAAACTTATTCTATCATTCTTCTGCAGGCAGAAGTCCAGGATCAGGATGTCAGCATGGTCCAGACCTAGTGACGGCTCTCTTCCTGGCTTGCAAAGGCCACCTCCTTGCCGGGCCCTCACACAGCCGTTCAACACTGCATGCGCATGGAAAGGACTCTTCTTCTTACTTTTAAGGCCACCAATCTTACAGGATTAGGGTCCCACACTTGTGACCTTATTTAACCTTACCCAGCTCCTAAAAGCCCTATCTCCAAATAAAGTCACATTGGGGATTAGGGCTCCAACATGTGATTATAGGGAACACAATTCAGTCCATGGCACCATAAAATGGAGTACTACTCGGTAACAAAGAAATGGAAGTACTGATTCGCCCAAACAATACGGATAAATCAAAATAATTGTACTGAAGGAAACCAGAGACTTCTTTATAAAAATATAACTATATGATTCCATTTAAATAATTCAAATCTTATACACAATATATAAAAATTTATAGAAAATGCAAGCTAATCTTTCGTGCTAAAAGTGACAGACCAGTTGTTGCCAAGAGAAGGGGGAATGATAATGACGAATAAGTAAACTTTGGGGACAGCTGTGTTCATTACCTTGACTGTAGTGCCTGTCATCCACATGTCAAAACTCAAGTTGTACATTTTAAATATGTGTAGTGTATTTACTATATCAATGTTACACATCAATAATCATATATTGATAAGGCTAAAAAAATCCAAGCCTTTCTCCCCCAGCTTTGTTTTCTCACTCTTTATTAACATGTATTCTCTTTCTTTCCTTTTTTTTTTTTTAAGTTTACTTATTTACTTTTAAATAATCTCTACATCCAATGTGGGGCTCAAACTCACAACTCCAAGATCATGAGTCACATGGTTTTGACTAAGGCAGCCACACACCCTAACAACAACATGTTTTCAGTGTGTTTCAAGTTTTAGTGTTGGTCAGAAATCATGCAGATTCTGAGGTCTTTACATGGAGAGAACCTTACACAGAACTTACACATCTATGGAAACAGCCCACCGAAACACTTTCTCGTTATTTCATTAAATGTACATGTCAGTCCCAAAGCCTCCAGGAATGCTAGTACGATTATTTTTAACTTGTTACTATTGTATCTCAATTACTTTAACTTATTAGACAGCTGATCTATTAAGTTCTCAGGGTAGGACCCACTGGGGATAAATTTTAAAATTAAAAAGATTTTTAAGAATCTACTCTTAGAAGTTCCATCATAATTTCAAATTTCACTGAAAACAATTTGAATTTTAACACTCCTCTGGAGAAATTTCAATCGAGCCTCCAGAAATAGGAAAAGAGTAGTATCATGGCATTGTCAAAGGACACAAACCAAAAAAATGTCAGATTTCCTCTATGATATTCTAAAAGAAACAAAAAACAAAAAAACCCCACAACTCAGGGTAAATACACAGCTAAACACAGTGTCACCATGCAATTCAGCAATCACACCCAACTGATTTGAAAACGTACATCCACACAAAAACCTCCACATGAATGTTTATATCAGCTTTATTCATAATGGCCAAAGCCTGGAAGCAACCAAGATGCCCTTCAATAGGTGACATAGATAAACAAGCTGGCACATCCAGACAATGAATATTATTAAGTGATAAAAAGAAAAGAGTATCAAGCCACAAAAAGACTTGGCTAAATCTTAAATGCATATTGCTAAGTGAAAGAAGCCAGTCTAAATAGGCTACATACTATATAGTTCCAATTATATGACATTCTGGAAAAGGCAAAACTATAGAGATGGGTGAAAAGATCAGTGGTTGCCAGAGGTTTGACAGGATGGAATTGAAAAGGTGAAGCACAGGGGTTTTTTCCAGGCGGTGAAATTATCCTGCATGATACAGTGATGGTGGATACATGACACTATGCATTTGTCAAAACCCACTGAACTTCACAGCATAAAGAGTGAGCCTTAATGTATGCAGATTTTAACAAATCATTTAGGAAGTCAAGAGAATCCCAGGATGGAATACAGAATGTGACAAAACAATTACAAATGGTCTATGAATGTATGAAACCACCTCACGGAAGGGAGGGAGGGAAAAGGTAGGAGCTCACCTTTGTACAGCTTTGCAGAGAACCCAGTGGGATAGGATTTGGCCCAGGGCTGTAGTTTCCAACCCTTGCTCTAAAGCCTAATGAGGCCCTCAAGTGGTAACTTTCAGAAGCCTGTGAAAGGAGGACCATGTGATGTGGGATCTGTGCCACAGGGAAGAAGGCCAGACCCATGGCTTTGCCTGCATCTGGTCCAGAGTCGATGCCAAAGTCCTGATCCGGACTTAAAAGATACCTAACACCCAGCCCCCACCCTCCCCCAGCCCCCATCCCCGTCTGACCTAATTCTCTACCTGTACTCCTGGGGAGCTCTCCTCATGGCAACTGGCATGCCTTCTAGCTGCTTCCTCCAGTGCCTTGCCCCTTGCAGGTCCCTGTCTTCAACACCCCCTCCCCAAATACCCACATGGCTGGCTCCCCTGCTTCCAGCCAGGGCTCTGCCCAAATGTCACCTTCTCTGTCAGGCTCTCCCTCACCTTCCCCACCACCTGTGCTCCCTGCCCCTCTGATCCAGCTTCACTTTTGTCAGCATCATTCACACACACTCACACACACACACACACACACACACACATTTTAAAAATAAACTTTACTTTTTACAACAGTTCTAGATTTTCCGAAAAATTGTAAAGATGATACCATATAAGAAAGTTCCCATATAACCTACACTTAGTTTCCCCCATTATTAACAGCTTACATTTGGGGTACATTTGTTACAACTAGTGAACCAACACCGATACACTATTATTAAAAGAAGTCCATAATTTATTCTGATTTCCTCAGTTTTTACCTACTGCCTTTTTTTCTGGTCCAGGATACCACATTTCATTTTTTGGTCCTATCTCCCTAGGCTCCTCTTGTCTGAAGCAGTTTCTCAGACTTTCCTGGTTTTTGATGGCCTCGACAGTGTTGAGGAGCACTGGCCACATACTACATATTTTTACTTCTTTGTGTATTATCTCACTCCAAGCAGGAAGGTAAGTTTCTAGAAGACAGGGCTTTTGTCTGTCTGTTTATGGTTTCTCCGGCAACTGGAACGGGGCTTGCCACAATATAAGTGTTCAACAAATAACTGCAGAATTTATGAATTTGCTCAAAGGAATTATTTTTTTCAACTCTAAAACTCTCTAGACTTTCAGGTTTCATAGAATCCAGTCCTTCTCATTTAACACACGAAAACAATTAGGTCTCAAGGGGTTAGGTAACATTCTTTTGTTTTTTAAGATTTATTTGAGAGAGAAAGAGTGAGAGAGTTCATGCAAGCAGTGGGGAGGGGCAGAGGGAGAGAATCCTCAAGCAGATTCCTTGCTAAGTGTGAGCCCAACATAGGGCTCAATCCCATGACCCTGAGATGTCCACCAACTGAGCCACCCAGATACCCCAGGTTAGGTAACTTTCTAGTTACAGGAACCAGAACTAGAACTTCCTCAACCTTTTGTGACTGTCACACCCAGAAAATCCATACTTCATTGTACACAGGACCCTACAATCAGTGTCAGTCCAACACTTCAAGTTGCCCACAGGGAACTTGGGAGCTGATACTCATTCTCAGCAACCTCAAAAGATTTTTCTGCAGAATGGTATTTATTTGGGTCAATGACTCGAATATTTTATTGCATTTTGCCCTTATTATTTTATAAACATTAAGTAAAAAAAATGCCAACACCAATACTTAAAGAAGTCATCTAGCAAGTGACAAACAGGACTGAAATCTTTCAGGTCAAATCAGATTCTTCTGATTAGGTCTTGGCTGATCACCTGAAACCACACCAAGTGCTAGAAAACCTCATGAATGGCAGTGTGTAAATGGAGAGACATGAATAGCCTGTCACATGAGATAGACAGTTCTATTTTTTACTCATTCCTTCCTCTTGAGTATCTTTTCAGGAAAAGATATCAAGGAATCCCCCCATTCACTATACTTGTTTGGCAACTTTTAAACATGTGCTTTAGCAATAACCAAACAGGAATCCAGTAATTGCTAAATAAAATGTAATAAGCATGAACTTCAAATGTGTCCTTTCTCAACTCACCCAGTGCCCAGTATATACTATGCTCTAAATAAATACTTACAGAACACATGAAGATGAAGTGATTCAAAACCTTATTAGAAATGAACAATATGGGGGATGCCTGGGTGGTTCAGTTAGTTAAGCATCCAACTTTTGATTTTGGCAAAGGTCATAATCCCAGGGTCAAGAGATCATGTAGTGTGCTGGGCTCCACAATGGGCATGGAGGCTGCTTAAGATTCTCTCCCTCTCCCATCTGAAAGAAGCGAAGCAAGAGAAGAGAAGAGAAGAGAAGAGAAGAGAAGAGAAGAGAAGAGAAGAGAAGAGAAGAGAAGAGAAGAGAAAGAGAGAAAGAGCTACATAAACATGGAAAATTTATTTCTAGTGCTTCTACTCTTCTATATATCCCATGCAACTACAAGATATTAAAACAAATACTCTTTAGGAAGTATTCCTTGCCAAATCTATATTCTGGGAAAATTTATGAATTTTAAGTGTATCAAACAGATAGCCTTGGGAAAATTTTACTTTGTGTTTTTTATTCTGTCTTCTTCCAAAAACCTTACAGGTGCTACCTAACAAAGTCGACTGACATATGTTAACCTCTCATTAAGCAGTATCATTGGGGGATCCCTGGGTGGCGCAGCGGTTTAGCGCCTGCCTTTGGCCCAGGGCGTGATCCTGGAGGCCCGGGATCGAATCCCACGTCAGGCTTCCCATGCATGGAGCCTGCTTCTCCCTCTGCCTATGTCTCTGTCTCTGCCTCTCTCTCTCTCTCTCTCTGTGTGACTATCATAAATAAATAAAAATTTTAAAAAAAGCAGTATCATTGGGATATTAAGACAGTTCATACACACACACACACAGACACACACATACGCACGTAATGTCAAAGCATTTCACTTTACACTTTTTCTAATGGGCCTTTCTAAAATGTACTAAACTCCCCTTGTCCTTCTTCAACAGCTGAAAGTCTTTCATCCTTTGTCTGTTTGTTGGCTATTCAAGGTCAATTATGACCAACATGACCATATTTTCTCAAATGTAAGACCTGCACTTTTTGTTTTCCATATATGAAATTAGGGATCCTTCTTATAATAATACATACATTTGATGTTGTGTATTTTCCTTTTAAAAGTTACTATTAAGGGGTGCCTCGGTGTCTCACTCAGTTAAGTGGCTGCCTTTGGATCAGGTCATAATCCTGGAGTCCTGGGATCAAGCCCTGCATCAGGCTTCCCTGCTTAGTAGGGAGTCTGCTTCTCCCTCTCCCTATGACCCTCCCCCCTTACTGATGCTCTCGCTCACTCTCTCAAATGAATAAATAAAAAATCTTAAAAAAAAAAAAAAAAGAAGCTACTATTAAGATGAATGATTTTTCTTTCCAATTGGAACTATATCTCAGAATAACCAAACTGTTTACAAGGGGATATTATAGAAGTAGTCCAACTAATAAATAATGAGAAAATAATGGAATAAAAAATTATCAAACATCCTGCAACAACCAGTAAATAAATGGACCTAGACAAAAATCAATGGTTGCTAACAACATATACAGAAAGACAACTAGGCATTAAGATTCTTTTTTTTTTTTTAAGATTTTATTTATTTATGCATGAGAGACACACAGAGAGAAAGAGGCAGAGACACAGGTGAGGGAAAAGCAGGCTCCATGCCGGGAGCTGGACGTGGGACTTGACCCCAGGTCTCCAGGATCACGCCCTGGGCTGAAGGCAGTGCTAAACCGCTGAGCTACGGAGGCTGCCCAGCATTAAGATCCTTTTCAATAGAAGTGCAGATCACTTTTGGAATGAATTATGTTGCCAAAAAAAGAACATGAATCCTGTCACAACTCTAGACCTGTCTCTAATTTGCTGGAAATACAAGAGGGAGAAAGACAAGTTAAATGACTCCACAAGGTGTGCCTTCATGGCTCAGTTGGTTAAGCATCTGAGCCTATAGCTCAGGTCATGATCCTGGTGTCCTGGGATCAAGCCCCATGTCAGGCTCCCTGCTCAGAGGGGAGTCTGCTTCTCCCTCTCCCTCTGCTCCTACCCCCTGCTGTGCCTTCTCATTTGCTCTCTTTCACAAATAAATAAGTAAAATATTAAAAAAAAATGACACCACAAGATGCAACTGGCCTAGATTGTGGGAAACTCTATCTAGAAGACAAAGGACTTGCTTCTTTAATAACAACAAAATACAAAAAAAAAAAAAAAAAAAAAAGAGGGAACCTATAGGTTTTAGACGTAAGAGACATCAACCACTACAGAACATTGCCAAGGACAAACCATGTTAGGTCACAAAACAAGTCTTAATAATTTTAGAAACATTGAGATCATAAAAAGTATCTTTTACTGGTCATAATAGAATGAAATTAGACATTAATAACTGAAGAAAAACTGAAAAATCCTAAAAAACAGAGAAATTCATACCCTTTTAAACAACAACAGGTCAAAGAAACCACAGTGAAAATCAGAAAATAGGGATGCCTGAGTGGCTCAGTGGTTGAGCGTCTGCCTTTGGCTCAGGTCGTGATCCTGGGTTTGGTATCAAGTCCAGATCCAGCATCCAGCTCCCTGAGAGGGGCCTGTTTCTCCCTCTTCCTCTCTCTGTGTATCTCTCATAAATAAATAAATAAAATCTTAAAAAAAAAAAAAGAAGAAAATCAGAAAATACCTTGAGACGATGAAAATGAAAATACAACATAGCAATACTTCTGAGATGTAGAGAAAGTAATGCTAAGAGAAAAATGTATAGCTGTAAACATTTACATTAAAAAAAAAAAATCTCAAATCAACAACCTAACTTTACCACTTAAGGAACTAGAAAAAGAACAAATAACCCAAAGCTAGCAGAAGGAAGGAAATAAGGTTAGATCAGAGATAAATAAAGACTAGAAAAACAATAGAAGAAAATTGATGAAATGAAGAGTTGGGTCTCTGAAAACAATCAACAAAATTGATAAGCCTTTAGCTGGATTAAAAAAAATAAAAAACACACAAATAATTAAAAGAATATAAAAAAGAGTTTTACCAGTTTTACACAAATAAGAAGGATTATGAGTGTACTATGGGGGCACATTGGTGGCACAATCAGTTGAACTTCCAACTCCTGTTGTCAGCCTAGGTTGTGATCTCAAGGATGTGATCTTGGAATCAAGAGCCACGTGGAGCTCAGCGCAGGAGTCTGCTTGGTATTCTCTCTCCCTCTCCCGCTTGTGAGCACATTCGAGTTCTCTCTCTCTCTCTAAAATAACTATTAAAAAAAAAGATTACTATGAGCAATTATACAAAACAAATTGGATAGCCTAGAAATACACAACCTACAAAGATTGAATTATGAACAAATAAAAAACTGAATAGATCTGTAACTAGTAAGAAGCCTGAATCATTAATTAAAAGACTCCATAGAGGACCTCATTCAGGGATCATTTCGATAGTTTGTTACTAGAAAGGTTTCTCTGAATGTATAGAGTACCCAAAACCATGAGGAGGGGGCATAGGCATAGCATTTTCTCCCTAGCGTGAAGCCAACATTGGGTGGTGCTTCTGCAGCTTTCTTTTGCCACTGAGGACTGTTCTCTCACTTGAGACAGCAAGAGAAAAAACAAACAAAAAATCTCCTTAAGGAACAGTTCAAAACCAGATGGCTTCACTGGTAAATTCCACCAAACATTTAAAGAATTAACACAGATCTTTCTCAAACTTCCAAAAAACTGAAGAGAAGGGAACAGTTTCTCCCTCATTGTATAAAGCCAGCATTACCCTAATACCAAAGCAGGACAAAGACACAAGAAAACTATACACCCCTGTGATTTATAAACATTGCTGTAAAAATCTTAAAAAAAACACAAGCAGGATTTAACAGTATAAAGAAAATGATTAAACACCATAACCAAGCACAATTTATCCCTTCAATGCAAGGATGATTCAACATATATATATATATATATATATATATTTAAAATCAATCAATGTGAAACTCTGCACTAACAGGATGAAGGAAAAACTCACATGAACATTTCAATTGGTGCAGGAAGCATTTGACAAAATACAACATACTTCCATGATTTAAAAAAAAATTACTATACAAGCACTCTACAAACTAAAAATACAAGTAAACTACTTCAACATAATAAAAGCTACATATGAAAAGCCCAACGCTAACATCATGCTCAATGGTGAGACTGCAAGCTCTTCCTCTAAGATCTGGACCAAGACAAACATGCCCACTTTCACTACTTCTTTACAACATAATGCTGGTCCTAGCCATAGCAAGTAAGCAAAAGAAAGAAATAAAAGGTATCCAAATTGGAAAAAAAGTAAAAGTATCTCTGTTGATAGCATGATGTTATACATGTAGGGAAAACCCTATAGAGATTGCACCAAAAACAACTAAAAAAAAAAAAAAAAAAAAAAAAAAAAAACCCTGTTAGAACGAATAAATAAATTAAGCTAAATTGTAGGGCACAAATTCAACTTGCAAAAACCAGTTGCAGTTCTATACACTAACAATGAACAATATCAAAGGAAATTAAGAAAACAATTCCATTTACAAGAGCAAGATAAAGAATAAAATACTTAGGAATAAAACAAGGAGGTCAAAGACTATGTATACTGAAAACTATTAAGTGCTGTTGAAAGAAATGAAGGAAGACACCAATAAATGAAAAGATATCCCATCTTCATATATTGGAATATTTAGTACTACTAAGATGTATAGTACTACTGTAAACAATCTATAGATTCAATACAATTTCTATGAAACTCCCAATGACTTGGGTCCCTGGGTAGTTCAGCGGTTCAGCGGTTTAGCGCCTGCCTTTGGCCCAGGGTGTGATCCTGGAGTCCCGGAATCGAGTCCCGTGTCAGGTTCCCGGCATGGAGCCTGCTTCTTCCTCTGCCTGTGTCTCTGCCTCTTTCTCTCTCTAGGTCTATCATGAATGAATAATAAATAAAATCTTTAAAAAAAAAAAAAAATCCCAATGACTTTTCTGCAGGAGTCGAAAACTCCATCCTAAAATTCATATGGAATTCCAAGGGACCCAAAATAATCAAAATAATCTTGAAAAAAAGAACAAGGTTGGAAGTTTCATACTGCCTAATTTCAAAACTTATAAAAAGTACAGTAATGAAAACAGTGTGGTACTGTCATAAAAACATATATAGACCAAAAGAACAGAAAAGAAAGCCCAAAATATACTCTCACATATAAGGGTTAAATAATTTTTTAAGTGCCAAGACCATTCAATGAGAAAAGGACAGTCTTTTCAACAAATTGTGCTGGGAAAACTAGCATCCACATGCAAAAGAATGAAGTTGGAGGGCAGCCTGGGTGGCTCAGCGGTTTGGCGCCTGCCTTTGGCCCAGGGCGCGATCCTGGAGACCTGGGATCGAATCCCACGTCGGGCTCCCGGTGCATGGAGCCTGCTTCTCCCTCTGCCTGTGTCTCTGCCTCTCTCTCTCTGTGTGTGTGACTATCATAAATAAATAAAAATTAAAAAAAAAAATTAAAAAAATTAAAAAAAAAAAAAAAAAAAAAAGACCTGAAGCTATTAAAGCCCTAAAAGATGATCCTGGAGACCTGGGATCAAGCCCCACATCAGGCTCCCTGCATGGAGCCTGCTTCTCCCTCTACCTCTGTCTCTGCCCCTCTCTCTCTCTGTGTCTCTCATGAATAAATAAATAAAATCTTTTTTTTTTAATAAAAAAAATCTTAAAAAAATAAAGCTTTAGGAGAAAATGGGGGAAAGCTTTCTGACACTAGATCTGGCAATGATTTCTTGGATGCTACAGTAAAAAGCAAAGACAAAAGAAAAAAATAGATAAATTGGACTATATGAAAATTTAAAAATTTTGCACATTAAAGGTCACAATTACAGGCAACCCACAAATGGGAGAAAATATCTATAAATTATATATTTGATAAGAGTCTTTTTAAAAAGATTTTATCTATTTATTCACGAGAAACACAGAGAGAAGGCAGAACATAGGCAGAGGAAGAAGCGGGCTCCTCACAGGGAGCCCAATGTAGGACTTGATCCTGGAACTCCAGGATCATGCCCTGAGCCAAAGGCAGACGCTCAACCACTGAGCCACCCAGACATTCCTGATAAGACTCTTATATGCCAAATATATAAAGAATTCCTACAACTCAACAGCAACAAAAAAAACAAACCCAACCCAAAAATGTGCAAAGGACTTGAACAGACACTTCTCCAAGGTATACAAATAGGCAGTCAGCAGCTAAAAAGATGCTCAACTTCACTAATCATCAGAGAAACGCAAATCAAAACCACAATAAGGTGCACCTGGCTGGCTCAGTCTGTAGAGCATGCAACCCTTGATTTTTGGATTGTAAATTTAAGTCCCACATTGGGCATAGAGTTTACGTAAAGAAAAAAACCAAAAACCAAACCAACCAACAAACAAAAAACACTACCACTTCACACCCATTAGGATGGCTACTACCAAAAAAACCGAAACAAGTATCGGTGGGGTTGTGAAGCAGTTGGAACCTCTGCATTGTTGGCGAGATTATAAAATGGTGCAATAGCTATGGAAAATAATCTGGCAGCTCCTCAAAAAATTAAAATTAGAACACTCATATGATCCAGCAATCCCACTTCTTGGTATATATCCAAAAGAACTGCAACATGTAAGAGATATTTGCACATCCATGTCCATAGCAAAATTATTCATAATCGTCAAGAAGTGGAAGCAATCAAAATGTCCATCGATGGAAGAATGGAAAAACAAAATGTGGTTTATACATACTGTATTTGTTAGTTCTCCAGAGAAACAGAACCAACATGATGTATGCACACATATTTATTATAAGTAACTGGTTCATTTGACTACAGAGGCTGAAATGTTTAAAATCTGCAGGGTAACATGACAGGCTGGCAACCCAAGAGAGGCAGTGTTCCATACTGAGTCTGAAGGTAGTCTGCTGAAGAACTAGCAAGAGCCTGATGTGGCAGATGAAGTCCAATCGAAGTCTACTGGAGAATTCTCAATTGCTAAAAGAGGTGGATCTTTTTTGTTCTATTCAGGCTTTTAACTGATTGGATAAAGGCCATTCACATTTTGGAGGGCAATCTCCTTTACTCAAAGCCCACCAATTTAAATGTTAATCTCATCCTAAAATACCATCACAGAAACAGCCAGAACCACGTCTGATCGAATACCTGGGCACCCCATGATCCAGCCAAGTTAATACATAAAATTAACTGTTGTATATACAATGGAATATCCTGCCTTAAAAGGAAGGAAATCCTATAACATGCTACAACATGTATGAACCTTGAGGATATTATACTAAGTGAAATAAATCAGTCACAAAAGTACAAATATTATACGATTTCACTTACATGAGGTAACTAAATGTAGGGTAAGTTCCTGACATTAAGCTTCTGATTGTCAAGATATCCATTTCAAAAGATATCCCTCTTGAATAAACATATTGCCAAATGTATGACACAATCACTAGGTAAAACAACCAGATTAGGAACTAGGTCACCCACACCCGTTAAGTTCCTCTTACAGAAAATCCTGGGTGATTTGGATGACTGACCACTTGAGTGACCCTGCTTCCACTCTCCCATGCCCTCATTTCTGCTTTCTTGATTTTATAGTCTGGTGAGACCCAGGTTGCACTTCTGACCTACAGAACTGTAAGGTAACAAATGTGTTCTTTTAAACTGCTAAATGTAGGATAATCTGACACAGCAGAAATGGAAAACTAATACGTGGTCCAGAATATCTATGACTTTTAATATTTCTGTCTGCCTTTTACATTTTTCCCCTACTTTCCTTTCGTTTGAGGCTATAGTCTATGATTGCTGCTTATTCCCCATTTCAAATGTGCTATGGGAGTGGAAAGCAAATATATGTTTGTTCATTTGTTCAACACCAATTAGCAGATATCCAAGGAGTGCCTGCTCTGTATAAGGCAGGCAGTAAGCTGGACACCAGGGCTGTAACAGGGACCATCCTAAGAGATTAGTGCGTGTACCCAGACCTCCAGTAGCACCCACACTAGTCAGGCACCCTGACTCCAACCAAGCACAACTAGTGATTGGTGGTGGGTATAGCTAGGCTCAGCAGGCTGCCAAGTTTCTCAGATAACTGATACCAGCAATTTGATGATACAAGATTCTTGAAGTGGTTCCAATACCAACAGCTGAGTAATATATAAACGTGCATCTCCCTGGGCCCGAGGTTTCAAAATCTTGCAGGCCCAGGGCCTGGGAATCTGCATTTCAACAAGCTCTTAAACTCACTCTTAGGCAGCCCTAAGTTTGAGAAGCAAGGCCACAGTGGGTCTTGGGGGCCCAACCCCGGCTCTCTGGAAGTAACAAGGCTCTGAGTAAGGGCCATAAAGCCTCTAAGGAATGTCTAAACATAACATTGCAAGAAAAAAAAAGTGCAAAGATTTGATGGTAACTGTTTTGGTGATTGCAGAGGTAAAACACTGAGTATACAATTAAATTTGCAAACTACCATCAAACATGTAAAAATCAATAAGTTAGTTTGTTCACAGATTTCTCTAAGCAATATAACAAAAAGCATAAAGAGCACATACCAAGCTGTTAACAGTGGCAAATGCTCAGGAGTGGGCTTATAGAAGATTTGCACTTTTCTGTGTTATGCATGTTGTTTGAATATTTAAAAACAAATACTTACTGCACTTCCTATGAGTATATATTTCAAAATAAGAAGTTTAAAAAAAAAAGCATTATTTTTGCTCTTAGATTGAAAAGAATGTCATTTTGTAAATTATATAAACTAAAAGCAAACTCAGCAACAAGTGCTAAAATTAAATCTTGATATCTGCATTTACATCTTCATCTAATTTTACTATTTTACCCTAGGGACACCTAAAAACCAAAGAACATTTCACTTTACCTTTTAGCTACTGAAGATCTTCCATATTGTCTTCTGTGAAGCCTAGCTGATGAAGACATCTTAAGTCCTAGGAAAATAAATTGCCTTTTTTTTTTAGGATTAAATTAGAAAACCATTTCACAATATCAATAGCACTGTGAAACATTAATGAGCAGCAATGTTAAGGTCCTCCACCCTGCATCCCATCATACCAATTTTCAAGCAAACACAACAAGAAGCTAATCACAACCCTGAGATACACTCCCCAGCTCTATTTCTCTGCTACAGAAAAAGTCTAAGTCAACACAACACCTAGGGAAGATGCAGGGAGGACTGGGAAAAAGGCTCACAGATTGGAGAAAAGGAAAAGAAGTAAGTAAGAACTAAAACTTACAGTGGAAATGTGAGTTTTAGTTCATACAAACTTTATTCAACTTGGGTGTCCTGTCTTCCTTTAGAACCATGTGATGCTTGTTAAAGAGACATGGCAAAGCCAAACCAACACAAAACATACTGTCCAGCATACTGGCCAGATCTGGGGCCAGCAAGGATGGCTTTCCATTATTTTTTTTTTAAAGATTTATTCATTAGAGAGAAAGCATGCAAGCTCACATGTGTGCGTGCATATGGTAGTGGGGAGGGATGGAGGAAGAATCTCCAGCAGACTGTACGTTGAGCACAGAGACCAATGTGGGGCTCTACCTCACAACCTTGAGATCATAACCAAAGCAGAAATTAAGACTCAGCTGCTCAACGGACTGTGCCACCCAGGTACCCCTCCATTATTTTAAATGACATAATACACACCATAAAATTTACCTTTAAAAGGGTAAATTTTATCATATGTGTTTTTCAGTACATTCACATAGTTATGCAACCATCACCAGTTACATAATTCCAGAACTATCTCATCAACGCCCACCTCCCCCCCACCCCTGACAAAAAATTCAGCAGTAGTCACTCACTCTCTATGCTCTGGCAACCAGTAATGTACTTCCAGTCTCTCTGGAATTATGTATTTCAGACATCTTATATAAATGCTGGGTGACACGGTAATTATGTTTAACTCTTTGAGGAACTGCCAGTTTGCCACATATGCTATACTATTTTACATTTTCACCAATAACCCATGAAGATTTCAATTTCTCCCCAACCTTGCCAACACTTGACATGAATCTTAAGCAGCGGTCTTCAAACTGGGTACATGGAGCTAGGGAAAGGAAGACATTCTGTGGAGAGCATGAGCATAATGGATACTCTGAATACAATTTCAGGCCCTCTGCTTCCATAATGCCCTTTCCCACATGGATTTGATCTAACGTGCCGAGAAAAGACCTGTGACCTCCTTCTCCTCTCCTGTTGCTCAATCACCCTATCCCACTGCACAAAAGAAAGATCCAACTGCTCACCACCCAGAATCTTACTTGGATTGCCCCAGCGTAAAAAATTCAGAATGAGATTAAAGTAAGTGGAGAAGGCAGAGTAATGCAAACAATTTCAATAAGAGATACTGAAAGGAACAGAGCCTTATTTCATCTAATTCCTAAATGGCTCTAAGCATTGTCCATCCTAGAAGAGTGGAATGTTCAACATAAGGATGGATAAGTTTGATTACACCAAACCAATAATCAACTAAAAATGAAATGGACTAAAAAAAAAAAAAAAGAAATGGACTGCAGACCTAAATGAAAAAGTCAAAAGTATTAAACTCTTGGGAAAAAAAAAACACAGGAGCAAATATTCACAACCTTGAGTCAGAGAAAGATTTCTTGGATATAGCACCAAAAGCACAAGCATTAAAGAGTTGACAAGTTGGGGGGAACATAGGTGGCTTAGTCAGTTAAGTGTTCAATTCTTGATTTCAGCTCAGGTCCTGATTTCAGGGTCATGAGATCAAGCCCCACGTCGGGCTCTGCGTTGAGCGTGGAGCATGCTTAAGATTCTCTCTCTCCCTTGATTCTATCCCTTCAACTCTACCTCATGCTCTCTTAAAAGAAGGAAAAAAAAAAAAAAAACACCTTAAAAAATTGAAAAGCAGGGATCCCTGGGTGGCGCAGTGGTTTGGCGCCTGCCTTTGGCCCAGGGCGCGATCCTGGAGACCCGGGATCGAATCCCACGTCAGGCTCCCGGTGCATGGAGCCTGCTTCTCCCTCTGCCTGTGTCTCTGCCTCTCTCTCTTTCTCTCTGTATGACTATCATAAATAAAAAATTAAAAAAAAAAGAAAAAATTGAAAAGTTTATTTTTTTCAAAATTTTAAAATTTGGGGCTTGAAAAGATATCATTTAAAAAGATTTATAGAGCAGCCCAGGTGGTTCAGCAGTTTAGCACCACTTTCAGCCCAGGGCCTGATCCTGGAGACCCGGGATCGAGTCCCACGTCAGGCTCCCTGCATTGGAGCCTGCTTTTCCCTCTGCTTGTGTCTCTGCCTCTCTGTCTCTGTGTCTCTCATGAGTAAATAAAAAAAAATCTTTATAAATAAATAGATTTGTAAATCTTATAATGATAAACAACTTGTGTTCAGTACATATAAGGAACTCTTACAATTCATTAATAAAAAGAAAAATAACCGAATTTTAAAATGAGCAAAAGATTTGTTTTTTTAAAGATTTTATTTAATGAGATGCTTGGGTGGCTCAGCAGTTGAGCGCCTGCCTTTGGCCCAGGTGTGATCCTCGAGACCTGAGATCGAGTCCTACATCTCCCCGCATGGAGCCTGCTTCTCTCTCTGCCTATGGCTCTGCCACTCTGTGTATCTCTCATAAATAAATAAGATCTTAAAAAAAAAAAAGATTTTATTTATTTATTCATTTATTTGAGAAAGAGAGAGAACAAGAGGAAGGAAGAGTTGAGGAAGAGGGACAAGCACACTCTGTTCTGAGCATGGAGTCCAGCTTAGGGGCTCAATCCCAGGACCCTGAGATCATGACCTGAGTCAAAACCAAGAGTCAGACCTCAACCGAGCTACCCAGGCATCCCTAAAATGGGCAAGGGATTGGAGTAGACATTTTTTCAAAGAAAATGTACACATGGCATAAAACACATGAAAAGGTGCTCAACATCAGTCATAAGGCAAGTGCAAATCAAAACTATAATGTTGTCACACCCACAAGAATGGCTATCATTCTTCAAAAAACTATCAAAAAACAAAATAATAATCATTGGTTAAGGTGTGTAGGAACTGGAATGTTTGCACACTGTTGGTGCATGTGAAATGGTGTAGCTACTATAGAAAACAGAATGGCAGTTCCTCAAACAATTAAAAATAGAATTACCATATCATTCAATAATTCCACTTCTGGGTATATACCCAAAAGAACTGAAGGCAAGGTCTCAAGAGATGTTTGTACACTCATGTTCATAGCAACATTGTTCACACATAATAGCCAAAAGGTACAAGCAACCCATAAAGTCCACCAGTGAAGGAATGAATACACAAAATGTGGTATATACACACCATGGAATATTACTGAGCCTTAAAAAAGGAAGGAAATTCTGACATATGCTACACCATGTATGAATCTTGAGGACATTATGCTAGATGAAATAAGCCAGTCACAAAAGGGCAAATACTGTATCAATCCATTTATATGGGATATGTAGAATAGTCAAATATAAAGAAACAGAAAGTAGAATGGTGGATTAGGAGGAAGAGTAGGGAGTTGTTTAATGTGCAAGGAGTTCCATTTTTACAAAATGAAAAAGTCCTGGAGATTTGACTGCACAATTAGGGGAACATACTTAACACCATTAACTAAACACAAAAAAGTGGTTAAGATGGGGGCACCTGGGTGGCTCACTCAGTTGAGCTTCTGACTCTTGATTTTGGCTGTGATTGGCAAGTAATCTGCTTGAAATTCTCTCTCCCTCTCCCTCTGTTCCTCCTTCCTCATGTGTGGTCTCAACACATGCACTCTGTTTCTCTCTCTAAAAATAAATGAACATCTTTGAAAAAAAAAAAAAACAGTTAAGATGGCAATTTTGTCATGTGCGTTTTACCACTATTCTTTTTTTTTTTTTTTAACATGATTCTTTAAATTGAAGTGTAGGTGATACACATTACATTAGTTTCCGGTGCACTACCCCGTGACTAAGTGACTCAGAAAGTCTATATGCTGTGCTCACCACAAGTATAGCTACCACCTGTCACCATACAACACTATTACAACACTATAGACTATGTTCTCAGTTTTTGCTTTGTTGTTTAAATCACAATGAGAATGCAATTCACACTTACTAGGATGGGTATAATCAAAAGGACAAGTGTTAGGGAGGATGTGAAGAAACTGGAACTCTCACACATTGTTGGTGGGAATGTAAAAGCCACTTTGAAAGCAGTCTGGCAGATTCTTAAAAAGTTAAATAAACATAAATAGCAATTTAACCTACCTAGCCAAGAAAAATGAAACACAAGTCCACACACAGACTTGCGTGTGAATGTCCATGGGAGCATCATTCACAATAGCCAAAAGATGAAAACAATTCAAATGTCCATCAACTGGTGAACAGGTAAAAAGAAAATAATGTGGGATATTCATACCATGAAATACTATTCACCAATAAAAAGGAATTAAATACTGAGATGTTACAACATTGATGAATCTCAAAACCAGTATGCTAAAGTGATAGCCAATCAAAAAAGACTACATATTATTGGTGTCGGAGGTCATTGAGAGGACTTGACCACAGGCTGAGGCTCCTTACCCACTTCCCTATCCTTAGGCTGTGCAACCAGCTTCTCGTTCCCACTTCTAGAGGATGCCCTAACAAAGCCTTAAGATAGTGATGTGGTATTGAGACCATCTGAACAGTACACAGAACTGAATGCAGGTAAGATCTTTATAGATACTGTAGGGGGCAGCCCGGCTGGCTCAGCGGTTTAGCGCCACCTTCAGTCCGGGGCCTGATACTGGAGACCTGGATGGAGTCCCCACGTTGGGCTTCCTGCATGGAGCCTGCTTCTCCCTCTGCCTGTGTCTCTCATGAATGAATAAACAAAATCTTATAAAAAAATAAAAAGAAAGAAAAGAAAGAAAGAAAAGAAAGAGAAAGAAAGAGAAAAAGAAAGAAAGAAAGAAAGAAAGAAAGAAAGAAAGAAAGAAAGAAAGAGAGAAAGAAAGAAAGAAGAAAGAAAGAAAGAAAAAGAAAGAAAGAAAGAAAGAAAGAAAGAAAGAAAGAAAGAAAGAAAGAAAGAAAGAAAGAAGAAACAGGAAGAAAGAAGGAGGGAGGGAGGGAGGGAGGGAGGGAGGGAGGGAGGGAGGGAGAGATTTGGCAGCTGGGTGAGAGATCTACTTATCTTGTAGCTGCCCAAGACACACCTTGTATCTTAAGTTCTTTTACTTACTATACCTGTCACTTACCAATCTGGAGTGGCTCACCTTTCTTTGGTCTCTCTCTACCCTCAACCGGTTTCAGATTATACAGAGAAGCTCCAAAGAAGCTTACAAACCAACATTTATATAATTATGTTCCATTTATATGAAATATACAGAAAGTGTGAATTCATGAAAAAAAGAAAAAAACAGAAAGATCACTGGTTGCCTACGGTGGACTGGGAAGGGAATGAAAATGGGCATGGGGCATCTTTCTGGTGTCACAGAAATTCTCTAAAAGAACTGTGGTAATGGTATTATGTAAATTTACTAAAAATCATTAAATTTTAGGCAGCCCTGGTGGCTCAGCGGTTTAGCACCGCCTTCAGCCCAGGGCCGGATCCTGGAGACCCGGGATCGAGTCCCACATCGGGCTCCCTGCATGGAGCCTGCTTCTCCCCTCTGCCTGTCTCTGCCTCTCTCTCTCTCTGTATCTCTCATGAATAAATAAATAAAATCTTAAAAAAAAATCATTAAAATGAGCAAATTATGTGATATGTAAATTCTATATCTCAATAAGCTGTTTTTAAAAAGCGAACTCAGACTTCTGGGTTGGACAGTGAGGGACAATTTGGTCAGATAGGTGTTCTGCCATAAATACAATTTCCATAAACTAAACGAGTGAAATCTACAATTTCTAGATTTTACTCCAATAGGATTAAAACACCGCACATGAAAACCACAGAACAGGATGGTCGTGATAGCCTTTGCAACTCCTTAGAAGTATAACAAAAAAAATTCTGTAGTTGTCAATTGACAAATATGTAAGGAGGAAACAAATTTTCCCACCAGGAGCTCCTGAACAGGGTCATACCACAGGTCAGCCTTGCCACGGGAACTAGCAAAATAAAACCTCACCCTAGAAACTACCCACACTAGTGGGTAGTGAGAACGCAATGGCGTTGTCAACACTTAACTAAGAGCAGAATTAGAAAACCAGCACTGAATTGCAGGCAGCCTCTTGTCTGCTCTCATTCCTCCATTATGGCCGATCCAAGGCAGCAGGCATTTACCTTGCAAAATAGGTAGCTTCTTGGACCCTACTGCCCCCTAGGACTGGGACAAAGTTGAAATACAGAGATGACCCCAAAAAACGAACGAACCAACCAAAAAACCCAGAAATCTCAGTTTGGAGCTTTCAAGATTCAATTCCTTCATGAGTCGCATTTTTTTAATTCAAGTTTATTTAAGTATTGTCTACACCCAAAGCAGGGGCTCAAACTCAGGATCCCTGAGGTCGAGTCACATGCTCCTCCTCCTGACCCAGCCAGGCACCTTTCCTTCAAGAGTAACATTAACCTTAACTGATTTTTTTCCCCAGACACTGAGCTCCCCAAATAAGACCCAACCATGCCAGACCCGCTCCAATGCGCCTTTCGGACTGAAGGCGCAACCCTGATCACCCCTGTATGTACTCCCAGCCCGGGCAACCCTGGCTTCAGACTCCCCGACTCAGGCAACCAGCTTGGTGCAGGGAACATAGGGCGAGCAAGTGAGCGCGCGGCCCTGCCCTCAACGGGAATAATTTATTAACCACGAACATTATGGGATCCCTGGGTGGCTCAGCGGTTTGGCGCCCGCCTTCAGCCCAGGGCGGCATCCTGGGGTCCCTGGATCGAGTCCCACACGGGGCTCCCTGCACGGAGCCTGCTTCTCCCTCTGCCTGTGTTTCTCATGAATAAGTAAATAAAGTCTTTAAAAAAAAAAAAAAAATTAACCAAACATTAAACAGCCAAAAACGGTTATTAAATAATCCCTGAAGCAAACTTACAACTACATATGGTAACGGGCAGGGGAAGTGGAGGCGCTTTGGAAATGGTGCGACAGGAGACTGTGTCTGCTCTAAATCTTTATCCATATTAACTCATTTAATCATCAAAAGACCCTATACGGTAAGTTCTAGGATTATCCCACTTGGGGGATGAGAAAAAGTGGGCACAGAGAGGTCAGGGGACGCGCCCGGGGTCACCCCGCCGGGCGGTGGCCCGCCCAGGCGCACGCGCGGCCCGACTCGAGACGCCTGAGGTAATCCCCTAATCTGCCCGTCGGTAAATCCCGGAAGGAAGAGTGAAGCCGGGGCAGGGCCGGCCCGGCTCGTCCCACAGCAGCGCGGCGGGCCCACCAGCCGCTTCTCAACTGGGCAAACTGAGGCCCCTGAGGAGCCGGAACGCGGGTTCTGAGCACCGGACTCCTCAGCCCCCCTCAGCTCTCCTTGCCGGAGGTGGTCAGCGGCACAGGGAAGCACCGAGGCGGGGCCCAGCCGCTGCCCTCGGCGCGAGGCACTCACCTGGCCTGACCAAGGCGGACAGCCGCGGCCCCTCAGGCGGCCTCTCAGACGGCCTCTCGCGCCTCCTCTCCAGCCTCTCCGCTCCCGCCTTGCCCTGCGCGCCTGCGGCCCCGCCCCCCGCAGGCCCCGCCCCCGCAGGCCCCGCCCCCGCCCGCTCGGGCGGCCCATAGCGCCCACAGCGCCCCTGCCGGCTGGGAGGCTGGGAGGCTGGGAGGCTGCAAGGCGCAGGCTCGCTAACTGTCTTCTAGGCCCTTCTTGCGGCTTTTCCCCTTTCCTCCCTCCCTCCCTGGCTTTTCCTTGGTCTTTCAAGTTTTCAGTCACACAGTCATTCTAGTGCTCATTCTTACACTTAATAATTATCTGTGTGCCAAAAACAACAGCAACAACCCCCCAAAAAACAATTAAGTGTGTGCCAGAAACTGTTCGCAGGATAAAGCAGAGAAGACAAAATGCCTGTGCCCATCAGCTTACATTCTAGGAGAGGACAGCAGAGGAGTGGCTTTCCAGCCTTGTTACTCCCAGCTGCCGTTGCGACTCCTTTTACCCCGTCCCTTCCCAGGACACTTACACACACACACACACACCTAAAACTCAAGCTCAGGCTTCATGGAGCAATACTTACCCAGGAGATTGGCAGCTCCTCAAAAGACAACCAGAAAAACTTGCGACCAAGCACAATTAACTCTGTAAGGCTTTTGCTGTAGTAATGGAAAGCGCTAACCTTGACAATCCGGGTAGGATCTCGGAATGGAGGGACAAGGAAAGGAAATTGTGAGGTTCAGGGGGAACCCTGGGTGGCCCAGTGGTTCAGCGCCTGCCTTTGGCCCGGGGCGCGATCCTGGAGTCCCGGGATCGAGTCCTGCGTCGGGCTCCTGGTGTGGAGTCCTGCTTCTCTCTCTGCCTGTGTCTCCGCTTCTCTCTATCAAGAATAAATAAATAAATAATCTTAAGAAAGAAATTGTTAGGTTTTACATGGTCGGCCTGAAGAATTAGGGACTGCAGAGCCAGGCAGCGCCAGGTTCGAGAGTGCTTTAACATGAAGCACTCTGGGTGCTTAGGGACATAAGGTTTTTTGTGATAGGGTGAAGCAGGGTGCATGCTCTTGCTTTTGGCTGATTCTGGTGTTCTTCCTCTTTTAGGCGGGTCTCGGTAGGTCGTGAGTTGTTTGTGGCTTGAGGAGTTCCAGGACCTTATCCGTAGTGACATCTAGTGGAAGGGTGACCCCACCTAGTAGCCTTAGGTCACCCATTTTGGAGAGGCCCTACCTCAGTCTGCCCAACAGAAATGTATATAGGGTCGGGGTCTGGGCTTGGGTAGTTCAAGCAGGTCTTTCAAGATAAGGAGTGACTGGGAGTCTGTGAGACCTAACAAGCAAGAAAGATGTTATCAAGAAAGCGGAAAAATTGAATTTTAAAAGGACATTTTTAGTTCCTTAAGTGTATTGGCTATCAATGAGTTTAAAAGGCTATAGAACTTCCTCTTTAGTAATATAGCTTCTTCTTGTTCTTGTCCTTCTTCTTCTTGTTCTTGTCCTTCTTTTTTTTTTTAAAAGCAGGCTCCAGGGCTTTTTAGGTGGCTCAGTGGTTGAGCAACTGCTTTTGGCTCAGGGCATGATCCTGGGGTCCCAGGATCAAGTCCTACATCGGGCCCCCATGGGAGCCTACTTCTCCCTCTGCCTATGTCTCTGCCTCTCTCTGTGTGTCTCTTGTGGAAAGAAATAAATAAAATCTTTAAAATACATAAATAAAGTAGGCTCCACACTCAGCACAGAGCCCCCAACATGTAGCTCAAACTCATAACCCCAAGATCAAGACCTGGGCAAAGATGGAGAGTCAGACTCCCAACCAACTGAGCCACCGAGGCACCCTATAGTAAGTAGCTTTAGTAAATAACATCCTTCTAATTTTAAAGAAATGTTAAATGTAATTTCCTTGATATTTATGTACTAAATAAATTATAAATTTTGAAATACTTTTTAAATATTTTATTTATTTATTTATTTATTTATTTATTTATTTATTTATTTATTTGAGAGACAGAGACAGAGAGAGAGCAAGTACATAAGCAGGGGGGAGGGGTGGAGTGAGAAGTAGGTTCCCTGCTGAGCAGGGAGCCCATGTGGGGCTCCATCCCAGGACCCTGAGCAGGATGCAGACACAACCAAATGAGCTACCCAGGCACCCCTACATTTTGAATTATTTTTAAAAATAGGGATTGTTTGGGATTGGGCAAACGTCTTGGAGTAAATTTTAGGATTAGTGAATACAAGGCAAGGATCTTAAAGCAAGTCTCAGTCAGTAAAATTGCTATTTGACAGGAATGTGTTTTCCCAGACGAGTAATCTCAATGAGATTCCTAGTTCAAGAGCCCATCCTGCAAACTCCAGAAAAATAGGTCTGAACAAATTCCTAAACCAAACAATTATTTATTGATTTATAGCCTTATCTTACTGAGCACAGCATCATTTTTGCTGTATTCTACAGGTCTAAGCAATAGCAAAGAGCTCCCAGACTCAAGGAAAGGGCAACAGACCACATCTCTTGATGTAAGGAATATCAAAGAGCGTAACCATCTTAAATCCTCCACATTTGAGGGCACCTGGCTGGCTCAGTAGGTAGAACACGTGACCCTTGATCTTGAGGTTGTGAGTTCAAGCCCCATACTGGGTGTAGAGATTACATAAAAAATAAAATCTTAAAAAAAAAAAATCCTCCACATTTGGATGATGTAGAAAATAAGGAGTCCCTTCTTCTGAGCTAAAGAAAGAAGAGGAATACAGGAGAGGCAGCCCAGGTGGATTGGCTGATCATTGCCAATTAAACTTTCCTCCTGGCAGGGAAACCTAAATATAACTTTTCTTGTACTCTCTAGTGCCAACCTGGGGTCTCAAAGTTGGGCCCAATTTCCCCAAACGCATTTTCCTTTTATGCAAACCACATCATAACATGAATTAAGCTGGTGTTCCTTAGGTCTTTGACTGTATCAACTTCCAAAAAAGTCATTTTCCCCCATGTTTTTGTCTCTGAAAAGGTGTTTTACCTGTTTTGGCTAGGAAATGGGAAATATTAGAAAGTAATCAGCATATACAGCAGAATAGAAACATGCATAGTGATCGATTTTCTCTGAAGATTGGGTATTGAGTGAGCCATTTGTAACCAGCTATAATGTCGTACTCAGAAAAAAAAATAAATAAACCTTAAAAAAAGGTTAACATAAAAGCAATTTTCCATTTACATATTATAGTAAATGGGCAGAGAATGAAGAGCAACATGACTAGAATAAACCAAAGATTTGAAGAGCAAAACCAGAAAGATAAGGTGGAAAGTACTCTTCATTTCATCTACTTGGTCTGATGGCTTGGAGTAGCAATTTTTCTTTTCATACTGTTTGCTTTTAGAGGAACCGAGAATCTTCTAATTATAGCCCAATTGTCAAAGGGTAATGAATTGATAACAAAATGTGGTAGATACATACAGTGGAATATTTTTTTAAAGATTTTATTTATTCATTTGAGAGAGACAGAGATCACAGGCAGGGGGAGGGATAGGAGAGGGAGAAGCAGACTCCTCACTGAGCTGGGAGACTGACGGAGGTTTCAAACTCTAGACCTGGACATCATGACCTGAGCCAAAAGCAGACGGTCAACCATCTGAGCTACTCAAGCACCCCCATACAGTGGAATATTATTCAGCCTTCAAAGGGAAGGAAATTCTGACATATTCTGCCACAATCATGACAATGTGGATGAATCTTGAGCACCAAATGTTAAGTGAAATCAGTCATTCACAAAAGGGCAAATACTATTTTATTCCACTGACATGAGGTACTTAAAGTCAAAATCATGGAGACTGAAAGTAGAACAGTGATCACCAGGAGCTGGGGAGGGCAGGGAGTTAGTGTTAATGGATAGAGTTTTAGTTTCTCAAAATGAAAAGTATTCTGGAGATGGATAGTGATGATGGTTACACAACTATGTGAATGTACTTAATGCACCAGAATTGTACACTTTAAAAAATAGTTATAAAGTGTTAAAGAGTCTCTCCCTTATATCTTCAATGAATTCACCTTTCTTGCTTTTGTGTCAAGGTAAGATCCTAATCTATATTCACAGGAAATTGTCTGCAGAACACCAAACATCTAGCAGCAATGTCCACAATAGCCAAACTGTGGAAGGAGCCTCGGTGTCCATCGAAAGATGAGTGGATAAAGAAGATGTGGTCTATGTATACAATGGAATATTCCTCAGCCATTAGAAACGACAAATACCCACCGTTTGCTTCGACGTGGATGGAACTGGAGGGTATTATGCTGAGTGAAATAAGTCAATCGGAGAAGGACAAACATTATATGGTCTCATTCATTTGGGGAATATAAATAATAGTGAAAGGGAATAGAGGGGAAGGGAGAAGAAATGGGTAGGAAATATCAGAAAGGGAGACAGAACATGAAAGACTCCTAACTCTGGGAAACGAACTAGGGTCGGTGGAAGGGGAGGCGGGTGGGGGGTGGGGGGAACTGGGTGGCGGGTACTTAGGGGGGCACTTGACGGGATGAACACTGGGTGTTATTCTGTATGTTGGCAAATTGAACACCAATAAAAAATAAATTTATTATTAAAAAGAAAAAAAAAGAACACCAAACATCTGCAGCTTCACTAACCCCCTTTGGCTCCCTATGCAATTTGAGATGTTTTAGGTCATCTTCAAGGGTATGAAAATTAATAAAAGGAAATCTCACTAAAATAAAGCCAGGAGGCCAGAAGGGGGAGCTCTTATGCCATACCACTTGATGTCAATCACAGGAAGAATGATCAATTACAGACCCCAACAGAATAGTCACAAGGATCATCAATTATAGGCCCCAAAAAGAAAAGACGTTCACTGCATCACCTACAAGAAATCAACAGCTCCAGCAACTCAGCCAATGAGAAACATCATCACCCTGAAATCTTGCTCTTCATCAGTGGATTTTTGTTCAAAATAACTCTTCCTAGTTTCCTCCTCCTCCATAAAATAACATTTCTCATTCCTTTATTTGTTGTACTAGCTAGCCTATGGTTTTTACTGTAGCCTGCCTGTCCAGAATGGCAATTTTTTGTGATTCCCAAGTAAAACCATATTTGTTGGTAAAATAACTGTTTAATGAAATTACATGGTGTCATAAGTGGGATCTGGAGAGGACACCACCCCACCCCCAACTCCAAGGATGGTGAGCAAACAGGTGCTGGTACCTATAGAGCCCATTGAGCCCACTGCTTTCCTGCCCATCCTGGAGTCTGAGTGAGTAAGTCTCTCCTGAATTGCTAAGTCTACTCTGCGTTTTGAGCTCCCTGGCCTTTATTTGGGATCTATTTGAAGGCTCTGTCTTTTCTGAGAGTACTCATTTGGCCTTTAGTCTGACTCCATTTTGGAATTGTACTGTTCCTATCAGAACTGTGCTGGCCTTTGGCCTGATTCCTTTTGGAAATGGGCCATTCCTATTAAAGTAGCAGTTTAGGAATTTTTCTTTTCACTCTAGAGAAAAACCTCTAAGGGGCACCTGACTGATTCAATCAGTAGAACATGTAATTCTTGATCTCAGGGTTGTGAGTTCGAAACCCCATGGGGGATGTAGAGAATACTTAAAAAAAAACCCAACTCAACTGTAAGAAATGGGGTCCAGTCAGCAAAATGTTTTGAGGCATCCCCCTTCTGGATTCCAGACAGTTTTATGTTTAAAAACTGTGATCCCGGGGTGCCTGGGTGGCTCAGTCAGTTAAGCACCTGCCTTCCACTCAGGTCATGATCTCAGGTCCTGGAATTGAGTCCTGTGTTGGGCTCCCTGCTCAGTGGGGAGCCTGCTTCTCTCTCTCTCTCTCTGCCATTCCTCCTGCTTGTGCTCTCTGGCTCTCTCTCCCTTTCTGTCAAATAGATAAAACCTTTAAAAAGGAAAATAGACCAATCAACTTTATAAAAAAAAAAAAAAAACAACCTTTGGTTCCTCGTACACATTTCTAAGCAAATGGACCGACTTAACCAAAAATAATTTCAAACACCGATGCCCATTATAGGTAACTTTCAATCTGGACGAACTTATTTTTCTCCAAACCAAATTGGACAGCCACAGGTTTAAAGTTGTCAAAGCTGAATGGGATGCCTATTTTGATTGGTATTTTGAAGCTTCCAAACGTCATCAGGAATCTAAAATTGCCTCTCTGCTGAATACAATTTCTAGACTAAGTGAGGCAAACAATTAGGAAAAGAGAAAAAGGCTTCTGGGGGACAAACAAATCCCAAATTTCTTATGTTCCCTGGACTAAAGCTGTATTGTGAGCCATAGTTAAAGAGTTTCCTAAAGTGACTGAGGACCCCCATAGGTTTGCTGAAGAATTTAACACAGTTATTCGAACTTACCAACCCGGTTTCTCAGATTTCTATCACTTAGCCCACATGCTTGCCAGTGACAGCCAAGCCAAACATTGGATGAAATTTGCCCATGGGAGCATGCTAAATGGGATTTAGAAAAACAAACCCCTAACTTTTTGGCAAAATACTAAAAACACATGCTGAAAACCTCCACCGAAAAATTGCAGTAGCTTTCTCCAAACCAGTCAAATTTTGACTGGAACAAAATTCAAACTTGCACACAAAATCTGAGGAACCTGTTCATGACTATTTTACATCAGATTTTCAAAGAAAATTCTGGTCTTCCTTTAGATGTTGAATCCACTTGGGTAAGCCTTTAACCCCATATTTATTAATGGGCTGAGCCAGGAAATTTCTTTTTGTTGAAGGACAGGGGGAAATGGGAAACTGTGTCCACTCCAGATTGAGTTAATTTGGCAAACTGGCTCACCTGCATGCTAGATGAGTCACCTAAAAAGAGAGACCACTAAAATTCTGAATTTTTAACTCCGGCAAATAGAAGTCCCTAAACAAAACTGCAAAACCTCATGATCTCTGCTGTTATTGCAAAAAGCCAGAACATTGGAAAAAAGACTGTTACCAACTTATAGCGCCATCAGCCCTCCAGCTAGCCTTTCTAGCCTTTCCAGCGGCCTCCTAATTCCCAATGATGGGGCTCCGGGGAACTATAGAGGATTTTCCCAATCCTCCCTCTTACTCAGGTTGAAGAAAAAAGTCTTCAGATTAGGAATGAATCTCTCTGTGTTCTTATTGATACCAGAGCTACACACGCAGTGCTTAACCCCACTGCTACACAGCAAGCCCTGCCTCAGAATATTAAAATATTTCAAATAGTAGGGGTCTCTAATAAACTTCAACAGGTTCCTAATTTTGAATCTATTCCCCCTCTTTTTTTAAAGATTGTATTTATTTATTCATGAGAAACAGAGAGAGAGAGAGAGAGAGAGACATAGAGGAAGAAGCAGGCTTCCTGTGGGGAGCATGTTGTGGGACTCAATCCCAGGACCCCAGGATCACAACCTGAGCCGAAGGCAGACATTCAACCATTGAGGGAACCCAGGCACCCTGAACCTATTCCCTTTTGATTAGGCTGCTTAAATTACCCATCCTTTTCTCCTTAGTTTCTTTTCCCCTATTTTTATTGGACAGAGATTTCTTAGAAAAATATCATGGTAGGGGATGCCTGGGTGGCTCAGCAATTGAGCATCTGTCTGCCTTCGGGTCAGGGCGTGACCCAGGAGTCCCAGGATCAAGTCCCACATCGGGCTCCCTGCTTGGAGCCTGCTTCTCCTTCTGCCTAGGTCTTTGCCTTCCTCTCTGTGTGTCTGTCATGTTTAAATAAATAAAATCTTAAAAAAAAAAAAAAGAAAGAAAAATATCATGGCAGAATTTATTTCTCCCAAAAGGGGGAAATAATTCTAGAAACTGACAGAAATAATTCTAGAGAGATGCCTAGGTGTCTCAGCGGTTGAGCATCTGCCTTTGGCGCAGGAGTCCCAAGATCGAGTCTCACACTGGGCTCCCTGCATGGAGCCTGCTTCTCCCTCTGCCTGTGTCTCTGCCTCTCTCTCTCTCTCTCTCTCTCTCTCTCGGAATGAATGAATAAATAAATAAATCTTTAAAATAAAATAAAATAAAATAAAATAAAATGAATATTTAAAAAAAATATAGAGGGCAGCCCAGGTGGCTCAATGGTTTAGCGCCGCCTTCAGCCCAGGGTGTGATCCTGGAGACCTGGGATGGAGTCCCACAAGGGGTCCCTGCATGGAGCCTGCTTCTCCCTCTGCCTGTGTCTCTGCGCCCGCCGCCCCCCCCCCATGAATAAATAAAGAAAATATTAAAAAAAAATATATATATATATGAAATAGAGGGGAGCTTGGGTGGTTCAGTCAGTTAAACATCTGACTTCGGTTAAGTGTCCGAGTTTGGTTAAGTATCCGACTTTTGATTTAGGCTCAGGTCAGGATCCCAGGGTCCTGAGATGGAGTCCTGCATAGGGTACCCTGCTCAGCAGGGAGCCTGCTTCTCCATCTCCCTCTGCTGCTCCCCCTGCTTGCATGCCCTCTCTCTGTCAAATAAACAAATCTTTAAAACTTAATTAACTAATTAAAGTGAAATAGAGTAGTATAGAAAATGCCAAGGTGCCTCCCCAAAAATCAGGATAAATATATGTGTGCGTAATGGGTCAGGACATAAACACAGAGAGGAATATAAGGGCAAAAATGAAGGCCACTACTCACAAGAAACCCTTATAGGAGTGCACCAAGAGACATGTAGAAGTACTGTTCAAAATAGGAATAAGAGGGATCCCTGGGTGGCACAGCGGTTTGGCGCCTGCCTTTGGCCCAGGGCGCGATCCTGGAGACCCAGGATCGAATCCCACGTCGGGCTCTCGGTGCATGGAGCCTGCTTCTCCCTCTGCCTGTGTCTCTGCCTCTCTCTCTCTCTCCCTCTGTTACTATCATAAATAAATAAAAATTTAAAAAAAAAGGAATAAGAGAAAAGATACAGTAGCAATCAAAATGTCTATCAGTAGTAATAAGAATAAAAAAATAATGCATCTTACCTTGGATTACTAAATAGCAACAGAAATGACTGTCTCATAGCCATATACATCGACACAAATGAATCTTAGAATTAGGACTAGGAAATAAGCAAACCAATTTGCGAAGGAGTACTCACAAGTTGATCCTATATTTGTTGTTGGGGCCAGGCGGGAAGGGAAACTCCTCAAGATGGCGGATACGCCAAAATGGCTGAGGTTCCTGTCACCACCTCCACTTGGGACGCCAATGGACCAATGACCTACTGACAGCTTGAGCAGACCCTTACACCTCTCCTTTGGACTTCCCCAACCTAACCCAATGCCCTTCAAACCCCAGAGGACGGAAGTCACCTTTGACTGGTCGAATTGCAATCCTTCCTTTGCATAGCGAGGGTCACTCTGGTTGGATTGCAATCCTTGCTTTGCATATGAGCCAACCAATAGGAAACCGTTCTGCCTTACAAGGTTATGTAAGCCCCCGACCACCTTGTCTTGGCGCGACTTCCTCGACTCACTCTCTTTCCCCCGTGAGTCGTGGAACCTCGCCCGAGGGTGCCTGCAATAAAATCTGTTCTTGGACCCTCGCCTGCCTTGGCGGTCTCATTTCCATCTAGTTACTAAAAAACTTAACATTTGGTGCCGAAACCCGGGAGGAGATCGAGCCCCTGCAACAGCACGGAGGCTCTCTCCTCCTCCGTCGGACTGGGACTCCGCTCTCTTTCTCTGCTGGGGTCACCGGACTCCTTGCGGTGAGTGTTCCCTGGTTTCCGACCCTCTCCCGGGGCGCCCTGTCCTAATCGCGGCCGTGTCAGGGCAAACCCTCCTCCGCCACCTGGTGGCTCCGCGGTTCCGGGGAGTAAAGGAGACCAAATTCGATTCCAAAACGCCTTTAGGATGCCTACTGGCTAATCTCCGAACTCTGGAGTTAGACCAGGACTTACGAAGGCAATGCCTTATCCATTACTGTACCGTCGCTTGGCCTCAATATCGGCTGAATAACCAATCACAATGGCCACCTGAAGGCACTTTTGATTATCAGATACTTACGGACCTTGATAATCTCTGTAGACGCCAAGGCAAATGGTCTGAGGTGCCCTATGTCCAGGCTTTCTGGACCCTGCGCTCCAGACCAGAACTCTGCTCTAGCTGCTCAACCTCTCAGGTACTCCTCGCCCGCTCTCCCCCGCGGACTCTTCCCCACTCCACCTCTAGAGACTCCAACTTGGCCCCTCCATCCCCCCTCGCCGAGCCTCCTGAAGATCTCTCCAGGCCCCCTGTAAGGGCCCCACACCTGTCTCCTCCTCCCTACCAACCCGCTCCCCAACAACCTGTGTCCCCGACTCCTTCCTCAATCTCCGACACTCCAGGCCCAGGCCCAGCCTCGAGCGTACCCTCTCCAACCGTTCCTCTCCTCCCAGCCCCAGAACCTCAACCACCTTCCAGCCCCCTCCCTTCCCCTCCTATCTCTGCCCGTACCAGATCCAAAAACTCTTCCCCAGACCTGGTCTGCCCCTTGAGGGAGGTTGCAGGGGCTGAAGGGGTTGTCCGAGTCCATGCGCCCTTTTCTCTACAAGACCTATCCCAAATAGAAAAACGCTTAGGTTCCTTTTCGGCCAATCCCGACAACTACATCAAGGAATTCCAATACTTGGCGCAGGCCTATGACCTAACCTGGCATGACTTACATGTCATCCAGACCACCACCCTCACCATTGAGGAGAGGGAACGTATCCAGGCTGCTGCCCGGGGACACGCTGATCAGGTCCACCTGACCGACGCCACAATGCCGGTCGGCGCTCAGGCGGTCCCCGTAGAGCCAGGCTGGGATTACCAAGACGGTCAAGATGGCCGCCGGCGCCGCGACCACGTGGTCCGATGTCCCATCGCTGGCGTGCGGGCGGCCTCTAATAAGGCCGTAAATTATGACAAGATCAGGGAAATCATACAGGCCCCTGACGAAAACCCAGCTATATTCCTTAACCGGCTGACCGAGGCATTAATTCAGTACACTCGCTTGGACCCGGCCTGTCCCGCGGGGGCCACGGTTCTAGCCACACATTTTATCTCTCAGTCAGCCCCAGATATCCGCAAAAAATTAAAGAAAGTCGAGGAAGGCCCTCAGACCCCCATTTCTGACCTAGTGAGAATGGCATTTAAGGTCTTTAACTCCCGTGAGGAAGCCGCAGAGCTGAAGCGACAGGCCAGACTCCAGCAGAAGGTTCAGCTACAAACCCAGGCCTTGGTAGCAGCCCTGCGGCCGCGGCTCCAGGAGCCAGCAGAGAGGGGGACCCACCCGCACCCCTCCGGGGCCTGCTTCAAAGGCGGGGCTGAAGGCCATTGGGCCCGTCAGTGCCCCACCCCGAGGGCACCAACCCGACCATGCCCTCTCTGCCATTTGATGGGCCACTGGAAATCCGACTGCCCTAGCCTCAGGGAATCCTCGGGCCTCAACGCGGGGGAAGACCCAGACGGTGAGTCCAGGCTTCCAACTGCTCGGGCTGGAGGAGACTGACGGAGCCCAGGCCTCGGCCGCCCCTCTCACCCAGGCCGAGCCCAGGGCCATGCTCCAGGTAGCGGGCAAGTCCATCTCCTTTCTGCTGGATACGGGGGCTGCCTATTCTGTTCTGCCTTCCTACGCGGGACCTACTCGACCCTCACCAGTCGCTGTTATGGGGATCGACGGGAACCCCTCCACTCCTAGGGCCACACCTCCCCTTACTTGTAGCCTGGATGGGTTCCCCTTCTCTCACTCATTCCTGGTGATTCCCTCATGCCCAGTGCCCCTGCTGGGTAGGGATATCCTCCAAAAGCTAGGGGCAACTATTCATTTGTCCCCCTCTCCTCCCTCCTCACCCTCAGCTCGTCTCGTCCTATATCTCTCCACTCCATCTTCTCCTACCCTTCGTGAACCCCCAAGTATGGGATACCTCGGAACCTGTAGTGGACTCCCACCACCCTCCCGTCAAAATAAAACTCAAGGACGGTTCCAAGTTCCCCTCTAGACCCCAGTTCCCTATCTCCCTCCTCCATCACCTCGGCCTCAAACCGATCATAGAACGACTAAAGCGTCAGGGACTTCTGATTCCCATAAGCTCTCCCTGTAACTCCCCCATCCTGCCGGTCTGTAAACCCTCCGGAGCTTATCGATTGGTTCAGGACCTCCGACTCATTAATGAGGCAATAGTCCCTCTCCATCCAGTGGTTCCTAACCCTTATACCCTGCTATCCCATATCCCTCCAAGCACCACTCACTGTATGGTGTTGGACCTGAAGGATGCCTTTTTTACTATTGCCCTACACCCCGATTCCTACTTTCTTTTCGCCTTCACCTGGGAAGACCCAGACACACATACCTCTGAACAATTAACCTGGACTGTCTCACCCCAGGGGTTCCGGGACAGCCCCCATATTTTTGGTCAGGCCTTGGCTGCGGATTTACAGCAATGCCTCCTTAAGGCTAGTACCTTACTACAATATGTAGACGACCTCCTCCTCTGGAGCCCTGCCCTCACCATCTCCCAGGATGACACCACCTCCCTACTTAACTTCCTAGGGAGCAAAGGGTATCGGGTCACACCCTCTAAGGCACAACTCTGCACCCCTTCGGTCACTTATCTGGGAATCCACCTGACCCCCACCTCTAAATCTCTTACCGGAGACCGTATCCGCCTCCTACGAGAGCTCCAACCCCCTCAGACGGCAGATGAAATACTTTCCTTCCTCGGGTTGGCTGGCTTCTTTAGACACTGGATTCCAAACTTTTCTATTTTGGCCCGCCCCTTATACCAAGCGGCAAAGGACACTCCCCAGGGTCCTCTCATTGATCCCTCTTCGGTCCGCCACCTGTTTTCCAAGTTAAGAGACTGTCTCACCGCTGGGCCGATACTAACTTTGCCTGACCCTTCAAAACCATTCCACCTTTACACTGAGGAGCGGTCGGTTTCAGCTACTGGCCTTTTGGCCCAACCGGTTGGACCTACTTACCGGATTATAGCCCTATCTATCTAAGCAGCTAGACAGCACCGCCCGCGGATGGCAGCCCTGCCTTAGGGCGCTCGCAGCTGCTGCCTCCTTAACTAAGGAGGCTCTCAAATTGACTTTGGGACAACCCCTCGTGGTTTACTCCCCCCATCGACTTGGGGATCTTCTTAGCCACCGATCCCTGGCCCACCTAACCCCCTCTCGTCTCCAATTCTTCTATCTGCTATTCATCGAAAACCCTCAAATCACCCTCTCTACCTCTCCCTGCTTAAATCCTGCAACTCTGTTGCCTACACCTTCGCCCACCTCTGAACCCACTCACTCCTGCACGCAGCTCATAGAGGATCTCACCTCTCCCCACCCTGGACTCTCTGATCAGCCATTATCCAACCCTGACCGTATACTCTTTGTAGATGGCAGCTCCTTCCTGGCTGCGGATGGTCGGAGACACGCCGCCTATGCTGTAGTCACCCCAGAGATGGTAGTGGAGACAGTCCCCCCTCCCAATTGGGACTACTTCCCAAAAGGCTGAACTTATAGCTCTCACCAGGGCTCTACATCTATCTAAGGGACAACGAGTCACCATCTACACCGACTCAAAGGCCGACTCAGTGGCCAGGGAAATGGCCTTAAGTAACACAATATCTCCCATCCTCTTCCTTAATACCCCTCATCGACCTTCCTACTCTATAAAGGAAACTCAAGCCCTCCAGGCCCTGGGAGGAAAGGCAGAAGGTAAAGGATGGATTTACATCCGAGGGAAGATTGCCCTCGCAGAAAACCTGGCCCATACCCTAATTACTGATATCCACCAATCTCTCCATATTGGCCCAAGGGCACTGAACCAGTTTCTCCAGCCCCTGTTTTACTATCCATCCCTACCTAAGGTGATTGAGGCTGTCCATAAGGCTTGTAAAACCTGCTCGGCCGTAAATGCACAGGGAGGAATCCACAGGCCGGGGCCATCAGCCCGGTGAAGACTGGCAGCTGGACTTCACTCACATGCCCTGCCATAAAGCCTTTCGTTATCTACTGACTTTGGTTGATACTTTTACAGGATGGATTGAGGCATACCCCACACCCAGAGAGACTGCAGATGTGGTGGCCACAATCCTCATCGAGCACATCATCCCGAGGTTTGGGTTACCCGGACCCTACCGTCAGACAACGGGCCGGCATTTATCTCCAGTGTGACCCAACAGGTGGCCGAGAGCCTCAACATTACCTGGAAGCTGCACATCCCCTACCACCCTCAGTCTTCGGATAAGGTGGAAAGGGCAAACAGGCTACTTAAGGCTCAACTCACTAAACTTACCCTGGAGACTCGCCTGTCGTGGCCCACACTGTTACCTATAGCTCTCACCAGACTCCGGGCGTCCCCGCGAGGACCATCAGGTTTGAGTCCCTTTGAGTTACTGTTACTGTACGGTCGGCCCTTCCTTATCAACCACAACCTCCCGGCCATTCCTCCACCTCTTTTATCCTATCTGACTTACCTTACCCTCCTCCGGGCTCTCTTGAGAGCCCATGCCGATGCTGTCATTCCGGCCCCGACCGACAATGCCTCCGAGGAAGCCTCTCCATGAGACTTATCCCCAGGGGACCAGGTCCTTCTCAGAAATCTGCAGCCAGGCTCCCTGCAGACCCGATGGACCGGACCTCACACGGTCATGCTCACCACCCCAACCGCAGCAAAATTGCTGGGACATACGGCATGGGTGCACATCAACAACCTTAAACGGGCACCCACAGGTATCGAATGGACCTCCCAGATGGTGGGACCCACCAAACTCCGCCTGGCTAGGGCTCCTTTTCATACTTCTCCTGAGCCCCCCGATACAAGGGGTAGAATGTGATTGCATGAAAGGCAGCGGTACCTCGCGCTACTTTTCATCTTATACCCACATGCCCAGAACTTGTTACTCAGTGAAGACACCCATCACCTGTACTTCAAGATATGCCGAAGGAACCTTTTGGATGTCTGAACTTTCTCAAACCAGCCGATCCCCTAGCAGCCGGTACCCCAAGACTGGAACGCCTGCAAGAACTCACCCGGGTATCTGTCAACCAACTTTTACTTCACCCATACTCTCGTCTGCCCACATCCGACTACCCCTACAACGACGCCCCACCGTCAGCAGGAAGTAGCCAGAGCAGAGTTGACGCCCCCGACACCATTATATAAAACAAAAGGTCGGAATGTTGGGGCCAGGCGGGAAGGGAAACTCCTCAAGATGGCGGATACGCCAAAATGGCTGAGGTTCCTGTCACCACCTCCACTTGGGACGCCAATGGACCAATGAACTGCTCACAGCTTGAGCAGACCCTTACACCTCTCCTTTGGACTTCCCCAACCTAACCCAATGCCCTTCAAACCCCAGAGGACGAAGACACCTTTGACTGGTCGAATTGCAATCCTTCCTTTGCATAGCGAGGGTCACTCTGACTGGTCGAATTGCAATCCTTCCTTTGCATATGAGCCAACCAATAGGAAACCGTTCTGCCTTACAAGGTTATGTAAACCCCCGACCACCTTGTCTTGGCGCGACTTCCTCGACTCACTCTCTTTCCCCCGTGAGTCGTGGAACCTCGCCCGAGGGTGCCTGCAATAAAATCTGTTCTTGGACCCTCGCTTGCCTTGGCGGTCTCATTTCCATCTAGTTACTAAAAAAACTTAACATTTGTAAAATTTACAAACAAAAGCAAGTAATAAATCGCTCAAGAATACACACACATATATATGGTAAAACTATAAAAGAAACAAGGATGGGGTGCCTGGCTGGGTCAGTCGGAAGAGCACGCCCCTCTTCATCTCAGTTCAAGAGCCCAAGTTTGGGTAGAGATTACATAGATAGATAGATAGATAGATAGATAGATACTTAGATAGATAGATAAAAGAAAGCAAGGGAATAGTTTCAAGCCAACAATTTTTTTTAAAAGGCCAAATTCCCAGTAGTGTTGAGGACACTCAGGACACCAAAGCATTTGGGACTGTTCCCTTTCCTAGGTAGGGAGGTAGGCCCACAGAGATTGTTTTGTTGCCACGCTTCCTAACCTCCACATGCAGTTCTTTTAAATGTCTGTACATATCAAACATTTTGTCGTTTTAAGAGAGAAAAGTGGTCTCTTGGAGTGCACTAAGTGACGTGGGAAACAAAAGCAGAGGAAAAATTACTGAATTTCCTTCCCGCCTACAGCCCGTTGGCAAGCCCTTGGAAGAGGCAGAGTGGTCTTCCTCTGGGGGCTCAACTACCTCCGCCCCGATACCGTGGGGCGGCGGGATCAAGGGGGACGGACCCAGAGGCACCGACAAAATGGCGGCCGGCCCGCCATCTTGTCACCCTCGCCTCGGGACTTTCCCGCCACTAGCGGACCCGCAAGGACACGTCATCATGGGAAAACAGGACCCTCGCAGGAAACAGAAACCGAGCCTTGCCCAACCCCGTACCACATATAGACAGCAGCAGCTATCCCCCGCTCCCCGCGCCACCCTGCCCTTCCCTGTAAAAGCCTGCCTGTGTTCCCCACGGCCACTCCCCCGTCTCACTCCCTTGTGGGCCCAGAAGCTCGCCTCGTCCACCTTTGCCTGGCCTCTCTATCTCACTTCGCCAACCGGATCAAACCTGACATTGATACTTTGCTAGGGGCAAAAGGAAATCTTAGCCCACCCCCTAGGACCCTGTAAATGTACTTTAACATAAAATTCCTTTCAAAACTTCCTTTATCTCTACCCTCCCCAAGATATATGTTGCAATCATCCCCCAAGCATATGACTCATCGATTTACATCTCGTGACTCAGATTTTATTGGACAGTAATAAATGACCAACAATAGCTAGTCCCCTCAAGGCCCTGGAAACTTTGCTCCCAAAATTCCTTAGAGACTCACACTATCCCTAACCCCTCCCAACTTGAACGTATATAATGGGCCACTTCTCGTGACCCCGGTGCAGCTCTTTCTGCCCACGGGTCCTGTCCCGATGCTTTAATAAAACCACCTTTTTTCACCAAAGAACTCTCAAGAATTGTTACATGGCCGTCAGCTTAGAACACTAACATCTTTCCTATATTGCTAAGGAGAATGGCCAGAGGTAGGAGAGTTCCAGAGAGAAAGAGGTGGGTAGGCAGTAGATTGGAGCCATTCCAATCGTCTCTCTGAGAAATGACAGCAGTGTGGCAATGCAAGGAGAAGACAGATTTGAAAGCTATTTTGGAGGTAGAATGGACTTGCTGTTGGGGTATCCGTAAGGAACGAGGAAAAGGGAAAATCAGTAATGACGAGCCAATGGAACAGACTCCAAACAACAGGCCCTTGCAGAGGTAGAAACTTGATATCAGATGGCACTGCCCAGGTAGATCACAGGGAAAGAGGATGGGCCACGAGTAAATGGCGCTGGAACAACTGGTAGACCACGTAAAAACGAAGAGACTTTGGATAGGTTTCTGAACAGGTCAAAGAGTAGTAGGATAGGCAAAACTTGAGAATATTTAGAAGAAAAAGAAAACGGTTCTAAGATCCATTCTGAAGAATGGAAATAGGGGAAAGAAAGAGCATGAACAACTCCTAGATTTCCGGCTTAAGTAACTGGATGGATAATAAAAATATTAATAGCTAACGTTTCCATAGCGCTTACTATGAACCAGGGCGGGACTTCTCTAAGCATTTTCGCATGCTTTCTCGTGCTCAGCGCTTATGCTAATCCTGTAATAGAGTTTTCTTATTGTTGTTCACATTTTTTTTTAAGATTTTAGTTATCTATTCATGAGAGACACAGAGAGAGGCAAGACACAGGCAGAGGGAGAAGCAGGCTCCTTGAGGGGAGGCTGATGCAGAACTCGATCCCCAGGCCCCAGGACCATGACCTGAGCCAAAGGCAGAGGCTCAACCACTGAGCGAACCCAGGTGTCCCTGTTATTAACATTTAAAGAGGAAAAACAGAGGCACAGGAAGCTTAGGTAACTTCCTTGACTCACGCGGTGGGTTAGTGGCACAGTACTGATTGGCTGCAAAAACTCTGTCCATGGAAGAGTGACAAAACCCGTGTGTAAAGCTTAGCCTGCAGAGGTTTCCCTAAAAGTACTACTTGAAAGAAGCTGAACTCTTCTCAGGGCATTCAACCTCGGAGGCAGAGTTCCCAGGATTTCCTGTACCCACCTCCACTCACCTTCCCAGGAGGGCGTGCATGCTAATGAGTGCAATGAATAGGAGGAGTGTTATGTTAAAAAAAAAAAAAAATCCCTGAAAATCGCAATCACAGACTACTCCCTCTCTGAGTGGCTAACCATTCCTAGAATGCTCTGACTTGGCATCATTTACTTTCTTTTTTCGTAGCTAACAAAGCTATCAAATATAATGGGGCAATAGTGTTTATTTTCTAACTGTGGTAAAATACACCATTTAAGCCATATTTGAGTATACAAATGAGTGGCATTAGGTCCACTCACATTGTGAGCAGACATCAAGCTTCATTCACACTTAATGCGTCTTGAGCTTTTGATATGTGCCAGGCAACTATCCTAGGCACTGAAGGACAAACCAGATCTTCACCTGGATGCAGCTCATATTCTAGTTAAAGACAAACAATAAACATGAAATAAATATGCAAATGTGATTGTACCAAGTATTGACAGGTGCAAGGAAGAGAACAAGATGGGGCAATAATCACAGTTGCTATGAACATTTACTACGTTTCAGCAGTGAGATGAGGCATGAGCAAGGGGTATCCCATTGTATCCCCCACTCCAGCCCTTTGGAAATAACCTCTGCTCCATTTTGTGGGGGAAAAAGTAAAGCACAGAGAGCTTCACATTCCACAGTGAATAAATAAGAAGAGGTGGGGAGCGAGACAATTATGGTAAAACCTGGAGGGATCCAAGGCTTCTTTAAGGAGGGAACATTGAGCAGAAGCCAATGTGCAAGAGCAACCCAAGGGCAAAATGGTTCCAAAGAGAGGAAATAGCAAGTGCAAAGGTCCTGAGACACGCATGCCTCTCAAGGAACAACAAAGAGCCTACGTGATTGGAGCCAAATAAACCAGAGAGAAGTGAAGGAATGGGGGAGGGGACGGAGGTGGCCAGAGAGTCTTGTGAGGAGTCACAGAGGCTGTCAGAGTCAGAGCCCCGGAGCCTTGAGAGTGATCAATTGTTCTGGGTTTGGCCCAAGACCAGTTGGTCTCCTTAATAAGTAAATATTATTCAAATTTATGCTAAGTGCAAAGGAAAGCAATGGAACATTTTACATAAGGGAGGGACAGGACTTCTCTGGCTACTGGCAGAAGGAAGATTAGCAGGACACAAGGCAGGAGAAAGGAAGACAGTTGAGAGGATCTTGCAATCTTCCAGGCGAGGGTGGCCTGGACTTGGGCCTCAGAGGTAGAGGTGAGAGGTGAGAAAATTTGGGATACAGTTTGGAAAAAAAGTGATGGGACTTGATGGATGGGTTTAAGGAGTGTTGGGGGAGGGGAAAGGAGAGCCATCAAAGGCGACCCACAGATTCTTGGCTCAATACCCGGTGAATGCTGGGCCATTTACTAAAAGGGTGGAGATGGATAAACAGCAGGTTTGGGAAAGATTCAAGATTAGTGCATGTCCTCCGAGAGGCCTCTCTAGTCCCCAGATTGAGACAGCGAGGAAGGGAGGCTCCAAAGAACCTGGATGCCCATTCCCTTGCTCTGGGACTGTGGTTCTCTCTCTAGCAATCTCCCGAAAGCTCACTTTACAAAAGAAAGGTCTATCTCCAGCCACTCTGAATTACAATGGGGCAAGGCCCTAGGCAGGGAAAGATGGGGCTGGGGTGGGGGGGAGGGCAATCAGGGAACATTATTATTTTTTTATTAAAGATTTTATTTTATTTTATTTTATTATGATAGTCACATACAGAGAGAGAGAGAGGCAGAGACACAGGCAGAGGGAGAAGCAGGCTCCATGCACCGGGAGCCCGACATGGGATTCGATCCCGGGTCTCCAGGATCGCGCCCTGGACCAAAGGCAGGCGCCAAACCGCTGCGCCACCCAGGGATCCCTAAAGATTTTATTTTTAAATGATTCCTATAACCCTAAGATCAAAAGTCGCAAACTCTACTGACTGAGCCAGCCCGGTGCCCTGAAGGCACCTTATTTGAAATGGGGCACCTCGGAAGCCTCCTAAAAAACAAGGTTCATTAAATCCATCCTACATTCCTGGCTTTCTTGTCTTGTGCAGATTTCTGTTAAGAATGAAGGACTGTTTTGGATAAAAGCAGTTTTGGCTCGTGTTGATTTTCTCGGGGATTTGCATTGAAAAAGGAAGTAAGTAAGATTTCTGGCACAAATGAAGTGTGAGCTCGCTGATTGGTTTTACCATAAAGACCGGTTTTGGCAATCGGAGTGAACAGTGAAGAATGTTTATAAATTAAATAAGCTCAATCAGTTCCTTCTGATGAAAATATATTTAAGGTATGCCCTAAGATAAAAGCTTTTTTACTTTTTAAAAACTATTAGCAAAAACAATAGCCAAGATGTATGTAAATGTAAATTTACTGACCTCGCAATGTGTCCCAATTGTTTTTTAGTGTATTGGGTTAAATAAGTTGTCTCTAAGTGAAAGAGGGCCACAGAAAATTAGTTCTTGGTTGATAACTCTTTACCAAAGCCTTTTTGATACATTTTCCAGAAACTGAGGAGGTAAGAGGGTCTAAGGACAGAGTAAGAAATCCTTTTGTGAAAGAGGAAGTTGCTACAGTCCGAGGAAAGATCTAATCTAGTGAGAGAGCAATAAAATATTTTTTGATGATAGTTTGTTATGTTTTTTAGTTTTAATTTAAATTTTATTTAAGTAATCTCTACACCTAAAGTAGGGCTCAAACTCATGACTCCGAGATTAAGAGTCGCATGCTCCTCCAACTGAGCCAGCCAAGCACCTGTTTTCTATTTTTTAAGTCTTGATAAAATACACATACAATTACCATCTTGACCATTTGAAAGTATACGGTTCAGTGGCATTAAGAACATTGACACTGTTGTGCAACTACTGCCTCTATGCATCTCTAGATATTTTCTGCCTCTATAAATTGAACTACTCTAGGTACCTTGTGTAAGTGGAATCATATAGTATTTGTCTTTGTGTAACTGGCTTATTTCAGTTAGTGTGAAGTCATCAAGTTTCACCCATCAGAATTTCCTTCCCTTTTAATGTTGATTGATAGTCCAAGTATATGCAGTATTTTGCTCACCCTTTCATTTGTCCATGGACACCTGGATCGTTTCTACCTTCTGGCTATCTTGCATCATTTTTAAAAATGATTTTATTTATTTATTTGAAAGAGAGAGAGAGAGTGCACGCAAGAGAGGATCAGAAGGAGAGGGACAAGGAGACTCGGTGTTGAACACAGAGCCCTAGATGAGCTCGGTTCCACAACCTTGAGGTCACCACCTGATCCAAAATCATGAGTTGAATGCTTAACTGACTGAGCCACCCAGGCACCTCAATTGTGAATCCTTTTTTTTTTTTTGAGGAATTGCCATACTGTTCTCCATAGCAACTGCACCATTTCCTCTTCTTTATAAAAATATTTATTTATTTATTTATTTATTTATTTATTTATTTATTTATTTACTTATTTGACAGAGAAAGAGAGAGAGCACAAGCAGGGGGAGCTGCAGGCAGAGGGAGAGGGAGAAGCAGGCTCTCTGCTGAGTAGGGAGCCTGGTGCAAAGTTCCATCCCAGGTTCATGACCTGAGACGAAGTCAGAAGCTTAACCTACTGAACGACCCAGGTGCCCCACAACTGCACCATTTCTATTCCCACCAACAAGGGTTCCAATTTCTCTAAGTCCTCAGCCACAGTTATTTGTTTAAATAATTGCAGGCGCTGGAGGGGGGAATGGAGCGGGGAATGGAGCGGGGTTGATAATAGGATACAAATGTCTGGTTATAGGATGTATGAGTCCTGGGGACCTGATGTACACAGCGTGGCAATCATTTTTTTTAAGAGTTTATTGTTTTGTTTTGTTTTAGATTTTATTTATTTTTTCATGAGAGACACACAGAGAGAGAGAGAGACAGAGACATAGGCAGAGGGAGAAGCAGGCTCCATGCACGGAGCCTGATGTGGGACTTGATCCCGGGACTCTAGGATCACGCCCTGGGCTGAAGGCAGGCACCAAACTGCTGAGCCACCCAGGGATCCCCAACAGTTTATTTATTTGACAGAGAGAGCATAAACAGGGAAGCAGCAGAGGGAGAGGGAGAAGCAGGCTCCCCACTGAGCAGGGAGCCCCATGCAGGGCTTCATCCCAGGACCCCAGGATTATGACCTGAGCCAAAGCGGCTGCTTAACTGACTAAGCCATTCAAGGGCCCCCAGCATGGTAATTATAAACAATAATGTTGTATTGGGGACTCCTGTCTGAGTCAGTTAGTGGGAGTATGGGACTCTTGATCTCGGGGTCTGCATTTGAGCCCTATGTTGGGTATAGAGATTACTTTTAAAAATAATAACAGGGGGGGATCCCTGGTGGCGCAGCGGTTTAGCGCCTGCCTTTGGCCCAGGGTGCTGATCCTGGAGACCCGGGATCGAATCCCACATTGGGCTCCCGGTGCATGGAGCCTGCTTCTCCCTCTGCCTGTGTCTCTGCCTCTCTCTCTGTGTGACTATCATAAATAAATAAAAATTAAAAAAATAATAATAATAATAATAACAGGGGCGCCTGCGTGGCTCAGCGGTTTGGTGCCTACCTTTGGCCCAGAGCATGATCCTGGAGTCCCAGGATCAAGTCCCACGTCAGGCTTCCTGCATGGAGCCTGCTTCTCCCTCTGCCTGTGTCTCTGCCTCTCTCTCTCTCTCTTTCTCTCATGAATAAATAAAAGAAATCTTTAAAAAAAAAAAAAAGAAAAAAGAAAGAATTCTAGAAATTTTATTACTAGAAATTCTAGGAATCAAAATAGCCAAGTAGGTGAATTAAAGGATGCTTCGACATCTTTTATTTGCTCTATCTCTGACAGCACTATACGTGAGTGGGAGACATTGATCATGTGTCATTACCGGATAAGCTTCCATTCTCTTTATGGGAAAAATATCAACTGCTCTTGGTAGAATCCACAGTGCATCTCCCATAGATCATTCAAAACCTCTTCTAGAACTAGTCAATACTCCATATTAAATAAAGAAGCCCTTCACAGTACCAAGCCCATAGTAAAGGATTACAAGATTCAGCGTCCCATTATCCTCTGCATTCATCCCTGTAACATCCCTATTTTACCCGTGAGAAACCCCAATGACTGGGGATGAAGTTATTCCAGGACTTCCAAGTAATAAATGACATAGTTATCCTGTGGCATCTCCCTGTTCCTAACCCCCACCTGCTACTGTTATCTTTCCCACTGAAAACAATTTTTTTTTTACTGTAATTGATCTACACAGGGCATTTTTTAGTATTCCAGTTGGTTAAGTAGAGTCAGTCTCTTTTTGCTTTCACCTGGGAAGAACAGCAATACATCTGCACAGTGATATCTCAAGGTTTCAGAGTCTTTACTTTTCCCAAATCTTTTTTTTTTTTTTTAAGATTTTTAAAATGTATTTCTTTGACAGAGAGAAAGAGAGAGCACAAGCAGGGGGAGCAGCAGAGAAGGAGAAGCAGGCTCCCCACCAAGCAGGGAGCCTGATCCCAGGATCCTGGGATCTTGACCTGAGTGGAAGGCAGATACTAACTGACTGAGTCACTGCAGGCATCCCTTTTCACAAATCTTACAAGCTAATCTGCATGATATAAAATTTTCTGCAGCCTCTATTTTGTGCAATGCATAAACTGCTTCTCTGCTCCACTTTTCGAACCTCTGCACCAGAAGACAGCATCCACCTGTTAAACTTTTGGCCTTGGGGCCCCTGGGTGGCTCAGTTGGTTAAGCATCTGACTCTTGATTTCAGCTGGTCAGGATCTTGGAGTCATGAGATCAAGCCCTGTGTTGGGCTCCATGCTCAGCAGGGAGTCTAAGTCTTTCCTCTCCTCCTCCCCCTGCTCATGCTCGAGCTCTCTCTCTAAAATAAATAAATAAATAAATGAAAATGGGATGCCTGGGTTGAGTGGTTGAGTGTCTGCCTTCTGCTCAGGGCATGATCCTGGGGTCCTGAATTGAGTCCTTCATCTGGGTCCCCACGGGGAGCCTGCTTCTTCCTCTGCCTATGTGTCTGCCTCTCTCTCTCTGTGTCTCTCATGAATAAATAAATAATATCTTATAAGTAAATAAGTGCTTGGCTTTAAAAATCACATAAAATCTCCAAGGAAAAATTGAAGTTTGCTCAAGCTCATTTTCTTTTTCTTTTCTTTTTTTTTTTTTTCAAGCTCATTTTCAACAATTAGGGCACCTGATTTCAAAACAAAGGTTACATTTGGAGCCAGGTAGATCTCATGGTATCCTGAACTTCCTTACACCTAAAACTAAGCACTAATTATGAGGTTCTCTGGGACTAGCTGGCTACTGTAGAAACTAGATTCCAAACTTTTCTTATGGCTCAAGTTTTCTACACTTTACTGAGAAACAGCAAACCCGACCCCGTTATTTAGAAAGACCGGGATGACATAGCTTTGAGGGACTTTTTTTTTTTAATACTTTATTTATTTATTCATGACAGAGAGAGACATAGGCAGAGGAAGAAGCAGACTCCACACAAAGAGTCTGATATGGGACTCAATCCCAGGACTCGGGGATCACGCACTGAGCCAAAGGCGGACACTCAACCATGAGCCACCCAGATGTCCCAGCTTTTGGGGACTTTAAAGAAAAGTCTAATTAAAGCCCCCTGCCCTTGGACATCCTCTCAGCTCCTATTTCCTTTTCTTTTTTAAAAGATTATATTTATTTATTCATGAGAGACACACAAAGAGAGGCAGAGACATAGGCAGAGAGAGAAGCAGGCTCCCCAGGGAGCCCAATGTGGGACTCGATCCCAGGACCTGTGGATCACACCGTGAGCCAAAGGCAGACGCTCAACCATTGAGCTACCCAGGCATCCCTTCTATTTCCTTTTCATATGTGAAAGGGAAGGACATGTCCTTGGGGTACTCATGCAAAAAACCGTGAGACCATCATCAATCCATAGGGCATTATAGCCAAGAACTGGATCCTGGGGCTCAGGGACATGCCCCTTGCCTCAGAACCATTCCTGCCACTGTCCTCTTAGTTAAGGTGACTGAAGAAATTGCCATGGAACCCCTTTTAACTATCTTTGCACCCCCTGTAGGAGAAGCCCTCCTACATTCTCATCACTCAACACTTCGCAGCCAGTCACCTCACTCCTAAGACATCTTCCTACTAACTCCTCCTCCTATAACTCTTCTTGCAGCAATGACCTCCACCCTACTATTCTACTCCCCTCCTCCACAGATAAGACCCTTCATGACTGCTTAATGCTGACAGTTCACAATTTGCCTCCCCATGACAATATATAGAAAATCCCTCTAGCCACTGCAGATTTTTCATGGTTTACTGATGGATCTCTTTTGTTTAAGATTTTATTTTTAAGTAATCGCACCACCCAACGTGGGGCTTGAACTCACAGCCCCGCGATCAAGACTTGAGCCAGCCAGGCGCCCCATGATGAGTCTTATTTAAAGGAAGAAAATGCTAAATATTGTGCTGGGCCTGCTATTCCAACTTTTTTTGATGTCGTTGAAGCAGTATATTTGCCTTTGGCTGCATCAGCCAATGGATTGTGATATGCCTTCAAACTTGTACCTCAGACAAAAATAAAACCACAGATGATTATACTGATAGTTGATATCTCTTTGGGTTTTCTCATCACCTGGGAATGGTATGGAAATTGAGGTTTCCTTACTTCCAATGGGAATAAAATTTAAAATGGCTCCTATATCCAAAATTTATAAGATGCCATCATTTTGCAGATACCATAATTTTGCAGGCTGCTCTGGCTATTATTAACTCTCCTTGGTGTTGTACATGTAACTCCCTGGAGGCCAAGCGAAACCACCCCACTGATATATCCAGCCATAATTCTGCTCTCAAGGAAACCAATAGTCAAACCTCTGTCAGGGTCCAGAGGGATGTTCTCTCAAGTGACAATTTGAAAAAATTGGCAAAGGCACTCAACAATTGGCCCCAGAAAAGGAAAAACAATATTGGAAATCCAATAAATGCTGGTTTAATAAAAAGAGTGAACTCTGGTTTGGAGTTCTTTTAGGTCACCAGATGGTCTGCAGGTGTGCTCTGGCTTTGGTGCTTTCTTTAAATGTGCCATGCAAATCCAAGAGTCTAGTCCCAGGAATTTACCATTCCAGCCCTTCCAGAAATTCTAAAACTCCCACTACTGACTACTTGTACGTGCATTAAACCACTGGTCCACTGACAAAATGATAGCATTCCTAAGCCAGTAATGATGAAGAAATATTAATAAGGCTGCAAAAAGTGCCCACTTCTCTTGTCCAAAGTCTAATCCAAGGAAATCTGTTCAATCTGCACCCAAACACTTTGAACTGCCAGTGGCCCATTCGAGATTTAGCAAATCAGTTTCATACAGCTATTCCCACCTTGTGGAAATAAATATGTTTCAGTCATGGTTTGTATGTTTTCTCATTGGTCCAAAGTTTCACCTGTAAATGGGCCATGGCTGCTTCTGTGGATAAAATTGTGTTAGGGCAGCCCTGGTGCCTCAGCGTTTAGCGCCGCCTTCAGCCCAGGGTGTGATCCTGGAGACCTGGGATCAACTCCCAAGTCGGGCTCCCTGCATGGAGCCTGCTTCTCCCTCTGCCTGTGTCTCTGCCTCTCTCTTTCTATGTCTCTCATAAATAAATAAAATCTTAAAAAAAAATAAAATAAAATAAAATAAAATTCTATTAGAAAAGACTATATTTAACAGTGAAACCCCTCTTGCACTTCATAGTGATCAGGGAATTCATTTCCCTGGTCAGGTGCTTTAATAAATCTGTGTCATTCAGCCACTTTTACAATACTTTCACTGTACATACCACCCTTAATCCTCAAGTTCAGTTGAATGTGCTACTGGCACCACTAACACTCAATTAGCAAAATTTGTAGAAATTCTCCAAATACTTTGGCCAAAAGCATTGCTGTTGGTCCTTCTAAATCTCAGATCCACCTTTTTTGGAACTCACAGAGTCTCATCCTTTGAGACAGTCACAGGACGCCCAATGCATTTGGTCCCTGCCTCCTTTGAGCCATAGCTGATAAAAAAATACACTTCAATAGTGTCAAGGCCTAATTGCTTTTTATAAAATAACCATGCTGGGGTGCCTGACTGGCTCAGTTGGTAGCACATGCAATTTTTTTTTTTTTTTAGTAGCTTCCACACCCAGCATGGAGCCCAATGCGGGGCTTGAACTCATAACCCTGAGATCAAGACCTAAGAGTCAAACACTTAACTGACTGAGCCACCCAGGCACTCCTAGAGCATGCAACATTTGATCTCAGGATTAGGGAGCCCATTTTTAAAAAAATGCTTTGACAGAACAGTCTTTTTACAGCACGTACTCAGTAGATGGAGATCTTAAAGCATCATATCTTGCAACCTGAAGATTTTATCCATTAAAAAGACACCTCCAAAAGACTGTCTTCCACTTCAGTGGCAAGGCCCCATCAGGTACTGCTAACCAATCCTTGTGTCAACAAATTCCAGGGACTAGACTCTTGGATTTGCATGGCACATTTAAAGAAAGCACCAAAGCCTGAGCAGACCTGCAGACCATCTGGTGACCTAAAAGTAGTTTTCCCAGAATTGAAGATATCTGATGATGGGGGCACCTGTCTGGCTCAGTTGGTGGAGTATACCACTCTTAATCTTGGGGTCTGGAGTTTGAGCTCCACGTTGGGGATAGAGGTAACTTGAAAAAATAAAATCTTCAAAAAAGAAGACATCTGAGAAGATGACATATGACAAGATAATTTTCCCAAAACGTCCAGACCAGAGTAGTTACAAGGTTTAGGATTGAAAGAAATGTCTTTTTCATCTGGACTATTAAGTGATTCTGGGTTTTGTTTGTTTGTTTGTTGCTTTGTTTTAAGATTTCATTTATTTATTTGAGAGACAGAAAGAGCACGAGTTGGGGGCAGAGAGGGGCAGAGGGAGAGGGAGAAGCGGCGGACTTGCTGCTGAGCATGGAGCCTGATGATCCCAGGACCTTGAGATCATGACCTGAGCCAAAGGCACCCTCTGATTCTGGGATCTTATCTAAATTCATAATTTCTAAATTTACAACTTTGTAGGCTATATTTTTGATGACACATTTGATTCTAAACAGTTATTTTGAGATAACAGGGACTTCTAGGAGATCTGCCTGGAGTCAGAGGGAGAACTTTTCCCCTCTAAGTCAGAAAAAATGTCAATAAATATTTTCAATTGGCTACTTTCAGACCCTAGGTCTTGGCTTAGAACCATCATAAAATTAGGAATTCTAATTACTTTGTGTGTGTGTGTGGGGGGGGGGGGGTTGTGGGGTTTTTTTGTGTAATTACTTTTAATTCTGTACATATTGCCTGTCAAACTTCTATAAAAACTAATGTACCCAAGAAGATTATCTCCAATGCTTACGATCTTGATAAATATGGACAATATATAAATAAGTGCCTGAGTTCTCCCTCCTACCCCTCCTTGTTGCACAAATATGACAGTAGGTTTCTTTTTCATTTATGTATTTTTGTTTGCTAAAGTTTATAACAGTATACTAAAACTAAATTTTAGAGACACTAGATATCATTAGTTTGGATACCATTAGCTTATTATAAAAGAGAGACATGAAAATTATTTACATGGGGGATCCCTGGGTGGCTCAGCGGTTTAGCACCTGACTTTGGCCCAGAGCGCAATCCTGGGGTCCCGGGATCGAGTCCCACATCGGGCTCCTGACACGGAGCCTGCTTCTCACTCCTCCTGTGTCTCTGCCTCTCTCTCTCTGTCTCTCTCTCTATGTCTATCATGAATAAATAAATAAAATCTTAAAAAAAAAAAGAAAATTATTTACACGATGAAAGATTTCATAACTTCACTGAAATAGGCAGCTTCATTTCATGCTATTTTAATAATGATTTCAGTCCACATACTTCCCGAGAATGTTACCATCTCTAAGATGGTAGAAATAATCCTTGTCATCTAGAACTACTTCGGTGCCTCCATATTCTGGGGGAAGAACTTTATCCCCTACTTTGACACTAACTGGTTCAACCTCTCCACCCTTTCCTTTAGAACCTAATCCAACAGCTACTACTGTTGCTTGCAACACTTTTCCTTGAGATTTTTCTGGAAGCATAATACCTCCTTTGGTTACAGTTTCAGATGCACTCCTTTCAACTAAAGCTCAAAGAGGGGAAGAAACTTCCTAAACGCCTGCCCTGCCATGACTCTGGCCACCGCAGTTTGACCCTGCTCTGGAGCAAAGAGTGACAGGTTTCTAATCTGTACAATTTCCCTCCAGAACGGACATGACACCCAAGAAAGGCCCTTCTTGGCACCACAGGACAAAAGGCCAATTAAGAAAACATGACTCTTGGGGCAGCCCGGGTGGCTCAGTGGTTTAGCGCTGCCTTCAGCCTAGGGCGTGATCCTGGTGACCCGGGATCGAGTCCCACATGGAGCCTGCTTCTCCCTCCTCCTGTGTCTCTGCCTCTCTCTCTCTCTCTGTGTCTATCATAAATAAATAAATAAAATCTTTAAAAGAAAAGAAAACATGACTCTTGATCAGTGAAAAATCTTGATCAAAAAGGGGAAACGTGAAAATTAATAAAGGGACCCCTCACTAAAATAAATTCAGGAGGCCAGAAGGGGGAGCCATACCACGCAGTGTCAACTACAGAAAGCATCATTAAGCCCCCAAAAGAAAGACACACATTGCATCTCCATCAAGAAATTACCCCAGCAACTCAGCCAATGAGAAACTATCATTACCTTTAACTTGTGCTTTTCTCCAACGGATTTTCACTCAAAACAACAAATTTCAACTTTCTCCTTCTCCATGAAATAATATTTCTCTCCTTTGTTTATTGGGCTAGCTGATGGTTTTTGCTGTAGTTAGTTTGCCCTGAAATGCAATTATCTGCTATTCCCAAATAAATCCATTTTTGCTAGCTAAATCATTGGCCATTTCAATTTTTAAGACAACAGGGCTTTCCTACTGTCACTTTTAAAAAAAAATATGTTTTATTTATTTATTCCTGAGAAACACACACACACAGAGGCAGAGACAGGCAGATGGAGAAGCAGGCAGGGTTCCCCACGCAGGGAACCCGACGTGGGACTCGATCCCCATTCTCCAGGATCACGCCCTGGGCCACTGAGCCACCCGGGCTGCTCACTACTATCACTTTTTAAATGTTCAAATGTTTGCAGTCAAGCACCTAACCAACATATGAACCAACTGGTATAGATCTAGGGGTGCCCGGCTGGCTCAGTCAGTGAAGCATGTGACTCTTGATCTAAGGCTTGTATGTCTGAGCCCCACATTGGATGTACAGATCACTTAAAAATAAAATTTTAGGACAGCCCGCGTGGCTCAGCGGTTTGGCACCGCCTTCGGCCCAGGATGTGATCCTGGAGACCCGGGATCGAGTCCCGGGTCGGGTTTCCTGAGTGGAGCCTGTTTCTCCCTCTGCCTGTGTCTCTGCCTCTCTCTCTCTGTGTCTCTCGTGAATAAATAAATAAAATCTTAAAAATAAATAAATTAAATAAATAAAATTTTAAAGGGGCACCTGGGTGGCACAGTTAGGCATCTGACTCCTGGTTTTGGCTCTGGTTGTAATATTGAACCCCAAGTTGGGCTCCGTGCTCAGTGCAGAGGACTCTCTCTCCCTTCACCCCTCCCCCGACTAAAATAAATAAATAAATCTTAATAATAAATAAAAAATGAAATCTTACGTTTTCTTTTTCTTTTTGTAACTTTAACCTTCTATTCCTCCCGCACTTTGAATACAAGGGTATCCTTTAGTGTGAGTTTTTTAATTATTATTTTTAATTGTAGTAAAATACACATGATATAAAATGTACCACAGTTTTTAAGTGTATAGTTCTGGCCCATTAAGTGTGTAACCACCACCATTATCCAGAATACTTTCCTTCTTATAAAGCTAAAACTTTATACCCACTAAGACCCCATTTGCCCCCATCCCTGCCGCCTCTGGCAATCACTGTTCTACCTTCTGATTATACGGATTTGATACTCTTAAGTATTTCATATAAGTGCAATCATACAGTATTTGTCTTTTTGTGACTGGCTAATTTTATTTAGAATAATATATTCAAGATTCATCCATATTATAGCATGTGTAAGAATTTTCTTCTTTTTTTTTTAGATTTTATTTATTTATTCATGAGAGACAGAGAGAGAGAGAGAGAGAGAGAGAGGCAGAGACACAGGCAGAGGGAGAAGCAGGCTCCATGCAGGAAGCCCGATGTGGGACTCAATCCCGGGACTCCAGGATCACGCCCTGGGCCGAAGGTAGGTGCTAAACCACTGAGCCACAGGGATCCCCGAATTTTCTTTTTAAGGCTGAGTAATACTTCACTGTGTGTAATGGACTGAATGTTTGTGTTTCCCTTGCCCTGGCCAATTCATGTGTGAGGCCCTAACCACCACTGTAGTGGTTATTTGGAGATGGGGCATTTAAGAAGGTAATTAAGTTAAATGAGGTCATAGGGTGAGGCCCTGATCCTATAGGATTAATGTCCTTATAAGACATATCAGAGAGCTCACTTTCTCTTTCCTAGCTCCTATCCACCCACCTTTTTCCTAGTGCTATGCGCACATGAACACCAAAGAAAGGCCACATGAGGACATAGTGATAAGGCTGTCTGGAAGAGAGTTTTTGTTTGTTTGTTTGTTTGTTTGTTTATTCATGAGAAACACAGAGAGGAGAGAGAGAGAGAGAGAGAGACAGACACAGGCAGAGGGAGAAGCAGGCTCCACACAGGGAGCCCGACGTGGGACTTGATCCTGGATCTCCAGGATCATGCCCTGGGCCAAAGGTGGCATTAAACCACTGAGCCACCCGGGCTGCCCTGGAAGAGAGTTATCAGGAACAAAATTGTCTGGAGCATGAGAGCAGACTAATCAGACCCATGTCCATCCTCTTCACTATGAACTTTCTTTTATAGACTCTCACAATAAAAAGTGATATAAGAGATAGTAATCCGGGCACCTGACTGGCTCAGTGGGAAGAGCATGTGACTCTTGAACTCAGGGTTGTGAGCTGGAGCCCCATGTTGGGTTGAAAAATTACTTAAAAAAAATAAAACTTTAAAAAGAGAGAGAGATAGTAATCACACGGTAGTGTTGTAATAAGGAAGCTTTCCGCCAAAGAGAAAAAGTTTCAAATCTGATCACATCATCAGAGATTCCTAAAATGGCTCCCATAAGGAAATAGAATGATCCAATGGGGAAAAAAAAAAAAAGACAAGCTCAACATTTAGGAACTCAAAAAGAGAAATCAGGTCCATTGTCCATTGTGAGACATACCTGACCATCAATGTGGCAGAGATCTTATAGGAGTACACTGTTTCCTGGTTGCGAACCTAAAATTGCCATTGAGGAGGTCTCAGTAGATTTTGGTAGAACCTCCAGAATTATTGAAAGTCAGCTCCTGAAAAGATCAGCAGAAAATCTGTTGATCAAGCACAGCTAAATGTATTGTGAGAGATGATACCAGCTTGATAGTCTTAGCAGTGTCTCAGTATGGGGTGGACAAGAGAAAATATGTATGTGCCTTGGGGTTATGAGCTCCAGTGATTCAAGGCAAGACTTTCAAAGGAGGAACTGATTGCGACATGGCAAAATTCAGAAATGAAAGTTTAGGATTGCTAACCACACGAGGTGGAGATTTGGGAGGGAGTCGTGTAAGTATTGATGGATGAGTGAGCTATTGGCCCACGTGAACAAACTATCTGACCACACAAATGGACTTCTAGGGATTTCTTGAAGCAAACGGTGGGGTTCTTTATTAGTTTACAACCTTATCTTCTTGATCAAGCTTCTCCAGCAACAATAAACCATGTGGCCTCAATTCTCAGTCTTGATACTCAAGCCATACAGATGTAGGGGATTTTAGCTTTCACCTTGATTATATGTGATAGATATATTCTATTAGATATATTCTATTTTATTTTGTCATTTGTTTTTTAAATTTCTACTCAAAAAAAATTTTTTTTCTAAAGGTTTTATTTATTTAACAAGAGAGAACAAGCACAAGCAGACAGAGAGGCAGGCAGAGGGAGAGGGAGAAGCAGACTCCCTTCTGAGCAAGGAGTCCCATGCGAGACCATGACCTGAGCTGAAGGCAGACGCTCAACCAACTGAGCCACCCAGGTGCCCCTCTACTCAAAATTTTTTATTGCTGGGCCAAACCCACTACATTCCATAACTCATAGTGGGTTATAACCAGTTACAAAGCATCAATAAGCTAGATAGAACATTTCATTCTATAAGCACTCTGGAAAAAAAGAGGATATTATGATAGTGTGTAATGGGTTAATGGCGCACCCCCAAATTTATGCCTACCTAGAAACTCTGAATGTGACTGTATTTGAAAAAGTGTCAGGGTGCCCGGGTGGCTCAGTCAGTTAAGCATCTGCCTTTGGCTCAGGTCATGATCCCGGGGTCCTGATAACAGCCATAGCCAATGAATGCCAAGGATAGCCAGCAGCCCCCAGAAGCAAGCAAAGACGTGGGAGAGATTCTCCCTCAGAGTCTCCAGAAGGAAGCAATCCTGCCAATACCTTGATTTTGGACTTCTAGCTCCAGAACCATGAAAAAATAAATTGCTGTGGTTTGAACTTATACAAGTTTGTGATAATTTGTTATAGGAGCCCTAGGAAATGAAGAGAGATATTATAGATGGACAGGAAGACTTTTCTGAGGAAGTAACTCTTCAGCAGAGTTTTGGAAGAAAAGTTGTCAGCCTTTTGAAGAATGACGGAAGAGATACAGATAAAGAGAACACGAAATGCAATAGGTCTGAGACTGGACAGGGTTAACATGTGCCGGGAGCTAACAGAAGGCCCAGTGCACAGCAGAATGTGAGGAAAGAGCATTTAACAGAAGTTGGCCTAATCCGGGTCAGGGGTAGAGGTAAAGGTGTGTAGAGGAACAGCTAAGAAAGAGCATTGTGGGGAAGAAGTGAATTCCAGCATGTGTAAGGGCCCTGAAGCAGAAAAAGCAGAGATTTGGAGGAACACATACTCAGCATGATTTTCCCTAGACCAGACTCAAACATGCCCAAACTCACCCTCAAATACTACTGAAGAAGGCCTGCGTCTCTGTTAGGTTGGCCAGTGATGCGGGTGACAAAGAATTATGCCAAGAGCAGAGCAACAAGTGAGACAGAGTTTATTCACTCTTCAAGGAAGGAGAGGGGCCAGCCATCTTAGAAACTGTCAGGCTGGGCCTTTTAAGGGTGTGAGAAGGTTACAGCTGCACCCACAGTGGGGTGTAGGAGGTGTGGGGAGGGGGATCGATTCCTGGCAGGGGAGAGCCGGAGATGGCAGTTTTTAAAGAGGCTCTGTCCAGGATGTGGGTTGTGGTCAGGCTAGAGAAGAATACGTTTTGTAGTTGGGGCCTATTTCCCAAGAATGTAGGGCACCCTAACCTAGAAAAATAAAGAGGACCAAGTGCAGACACCTGTTGAGTCTTGCCTGTAAGTATGGCAGAGCGGGCTTTGAATAGATTCCTTTCAATCTCTTAGTCTGTAACTTTTTAGGAGCTCAACATGGCAGTATTTACCTGGCAACATTTAAATGGTTCATATTCCTTGAAACAGCAATTACGTTGCTAGGAATCTAGTTCATATAAAAGTTTATATGAGGGGTGCCTGTCTGGCTCAATCAGTAGAGCATGCAACTCTTGATCTCAGGGTTGTGAGTTCCAGCCCTATGTTGGATGTAAGGATAACACACCTGGGTGGCTCCGTTGGTTAAGCATCTACCTTGGGCTTGAGTCATAATTCCAGGGTCGAGACCTGTGTTGGCTGGAAGTGGGGGTAGGTGTTCCTGCTCAGCAGGGAGTCTGCTTCTCCCTCTCCCTCTGCTCCTGCTCTCTCTCTCATTCACTCTCTCTCTCTAATAAATAAAAGAAAATATTTAACAACAACAGAAAAAGGAGGTGCCTGTGTGCTCAGTTGGTTAAGCATTTGTTCACTTCAGCTCAGGTCATGATTTCAGGATTGTGAGATCAAGCCCCATGTTGGGCTCACACACTGGGCATGGAACCTGCTGTGGGTTGTGGTCAGGCTAGAGAAGAATATGTTTTGTAGTTGGGGCCTACTTCCCAAGAATGTAGGGCACCCAAACCTAGAAAAATAAAGAGTTAGGACCAAGTGCAGACACCTGTGAGTCTTGCATGTAAATATGGCAGTATTTCTCTTTCTCTCCCTCTACTCCCCACCACATGGCAATTTAAGAAAAAAGTTAATGTGAAATATATAAAGATATATACATGTGTATATATGTATTTAGATAATTAACCAAATTAATCATCACATTCATGAACATATATCTCATTTATGTTTATATATATGTTTATATGTATGTGTGTATATAAGATATATGTTCATGAATGCAATGGTTAATATTCTGTATCAACTTGGCTGGACCAAGGTGCCCAAATTCTTGATCAAACATGATAAAATTAACATTTAAATTTGTGGGCTTGGGTCACCTGGGTGGCTCAGTCAGTTGAGCATCTGCCTTTGGCTCTGGTTGTGATCCCAGAGTTCTGGGATCAAATCTTGCATCTAGCTACCTGCTCAGTAGGGAGTCTGCTTCTCCCTCTGCCTCTCCCCCTGCTTGTGCTCTCTCTCTCACTCTGTCTCTCAAAGAATAAATAAAATATTTTTCTTTTTTCATTCATGAGAGACACAGAGGGAGAGAGAAAGAGAGAGAGATATAGAGACAGAGAGGGAGAAGCAGGCTCCCCACAAGGAGCCCCATGTGGGACTTGATCCTGACCCCCTGGATCACGTCCCGAGCCAAAGGCAGATGCCCAATCACTGAGTCACCCAGGCATCCCCATAAATAAAATCTTAAAAAAAAAAATTTTTGGAGACGCCTGGGTGGCTCAGCAGTTAAGCATCTACCTTTGGCTCAGGGCATGATCCTGTAGTCCTGGGATCAAATCCTGAATCGGGCTCCCTGCATGGAGCCTGCTTCTCCCTCTACCTATGTCTCTACCTCTCTCTCTGTCTCTCATGATTAAATAAATAAAACCTTTAAAAAATTGAATAAATAAATAAATAAATAAATTCATGGGCTTTTAGTAAGGCAGATTGCTTTCCATAATGTGAGTGGCCTTCACCATACCTACAGTTGAAGCCCAGAATAAAACAAAAAAGCTGGCCTCCTCTAAGCAGGAAGGAGTTACACTAGCAGATGACCTTTAGACTTACTGCAACATCAGCTCTACTACCCAACCTGATGGCCTGCCCTGCAGATTTGGGTCTTGCCAGCCTCCATAATCACATGAGCCAATTCCTTAAAATAAACCTCTCTATATACACATATTCTGTTGGTTCTGTTTTTCTGGAGAACTCTGACTAATACAATGCACATTCACTTGAGCCTTGTTTATAATAAAGAACAATTTCAACAGACTAAATATCCACCAATTGGGAGCTAGATAGTATCTATCTGAACTGAAATGGAAAGATTTCCATGTAATATTTTTATTTCTTTTTTATTTTTTTAAAGATTTTATTTATGTATTCATGAGAGACAAACAGAGAGAGGCAGAGACATATGCAGAAGGAGAAACAGGCCCTCCCCCCCACCAGCAGGAAGCCCGATGTGGGACTTGATCAGGATCACACCCTGAGCTGAAGACTCTGAAGCTCAACCACTAAGCCATCCAGGGGTCCCTCCAGGTCATATTTTTAAATCAAGAAAGCTTTTTACACAACAACTAATAAAGTATGATTCTATCCATTATTGTAAAAAAGAAAAATAAATCTGTGTATGTATAAATGGATCTGGTATACATGCAAAACTGTATAAGTAGATAGAAAAGATCATAAAGGCAGGAGCACCTGGGTGGCTCACCTGGTTAAGTGTCTGCCTTCGGCGCAGGCCATGATCCCAGAGTCCCAGGATCGAGCCCCAAATCAGGCTCCCTGCTCAACATGGAGCCTGCTTTTCCCTCTCTCTCTCTGCTGCTCGCCCTGCTTGCATCCTTTCTCTCTGTCAGATAAATACATAAAATCTAAAAAAAAAAAAAAAAAAAAAGAATCTATAATGATAGTTACCAAACTAGCAATAAATAGTGGTTACCTTGGAGATGAGGCATGGGTTTGAAGAAGGGGTGGTAAAAAGAAGCTTAAATGTATATTTCTCTTATTTCTGTATCATTTGAAGCTTTGACAACTATAATGTATTCCATACTACATTAGTGATGTGATTTTTAGAACCTATAACCATCAAAGTCTATACTCTACTACTTTTATTTTTAAAGTAAACTATAAGCCCAGCATGGAGCTTGAACCCAGGACCCCAAGATCAAGAGTTGCACGGTCTACCTGACTGAAGCAGCCAGCTGCCCCCTCTACTACTTTAGTAAAACCCAGCCCATTTTTACCAGTTGCGTCCTTTATTTGGCTTTCTTTCTGCTTTCCAAGCTATAAAAGACCCTCTCTCCTTTCCTCTCTTCTTTCTTTTGGTTCTTAGAAAAACATTTATTGAGAATGTATTATGTGCTCAACAGTGCACTAGTGCACTAGTGAACCAAAGATCCAATGTCTTTTTAGTGATCTTGCAGGCTGTTAAAGAAACCAGACATCAGACAGACAGATAGACAAACTGAACCAAGCAACTGCCAAAGACAATAGATTTAGAAGAGAAAACATGGCACTCTCTCTGTTTCAGTTATGAAAGGGCATAACTGAATGATTTTGAGCAGGATGTTCACAAAAGGTCGCTATAGATATTTGAGCTGGATGTTAGCCAGGCAGTGGGTGTGGAGAGTGGGGCAATAGGAAGCCTTCCCAGGAGAAGGTAAACAGTGACTGCCTATTGCAACTTCCCCAAAGTAAGTAAGAACTGACCAGAAGATCATGACACTGGCCAGTTTGGGTGAGGGTGCCAGTTTTAAAAGATAAAATTGAAGAGACAGACAGGTCCAGGTTGTGTATATTCAGGTAAATAATTTGGGCTTTCTTTCAAGGGCAATAGAAAGCCATTATCAAGTTATAACCGGAGAAAGGAGAAGATCTGATTTACATTTTAAAAAACCCTCTCTTGGGATCCCTGGGTGGCGCAGCGGTTTGGCACCTGCCTTTGGCCCAGGGCGCGATCCTGGAGACCCGGGATCGAGTCCCACATCGGGCTCCCGATGCATGGAGCCTGCTTCTCCCTCTGCCTGTCTCTGCCTCTCTCTCTCTCTCTGTGACTATCATAAATAAATAAAAAAATTAAAAAAAATAAAATAAATAAAAAAATAAAATAAAAAATAAAAAATAAAAAACCCTCTCTTGGGGCAGTCCTGATGGCTCAGCGTTTGGCGCCTGCCTTCAGCCCAGGGCGTGATCCTGGAGACCCGGGATCGGGTCCCGCGTCGGGCTCCCTGCACGGAGCCTGCTTGTGTCTCTGCCTCTCTCTCTCTCTGTCATGAATAAATAAATAAAATCTTGAAAAAAAAAAAAAACCCTCTCTTAAATCTACGCTATGGAGAAAAGACAAATCGTTATTGAAGGATACTAAAGAAGATCTAAATAAGTGGAGAGCTAGCAGAATAGAACCCAGAAATAAACCCATGCATATATGGCCAATTAATTTACAACAAAAGAACCAAAAATGTACAATGGAGAAAGAATAGTCTCTTCATGAAATGGTGTTGGGAAATCTGGACAGCCACATGCAAAAGAAAGAAACTGGATCACTATTTACACCATGCAAAAATCAACTCAAAATGGATTAAAGGTTGGAATGCAAGACTTGAAACCATAAGACTCCTAGGAGAAAACATAAGGAGTTAAGTCCTTGACATCAGTCTTGGCAATGATTTTTTGGGAGTTAATGCCAAAAGCTAAGGCAACAAAAGCCAAAAAAACAAGTGTGGCTACATCAAACTAAAATCTTCTGTACAGCAAAGAAAAACATCAACAAAATGGAAAGGCAACCTATGGAGTGGGAGAAAATATTTGCAAATCATATATCTGATAAGAGTTAATATCCGAAATACGGAAAGAACTCGCACAACTCAATGGAAAATAATCTGTTTAAAAAGTGGTTAGAGGGGCATGTGGGTGGCTCAGTCAGATAAGCATCTGACTCTTGATCTCAGCTCAGGTCTTGATCTCAAGGTCGTGAATTTGAACTCTGTGTTGGGCTCCACACTGGGCATGGAACCTACTTAATTAAGAAAAAAAAAGTAAGTAGAGCTGGGCACCTGGCTGGCTCAGTCAAAAGGGCATGCGACTGCGACTCTTGATCTCAGGGTCATGAATTAGAGCCTCACATTGAGTGTAAAAATTACCTAGATAAATAGGTAGAGGATCTGAATAGACATTTTTCCAAAGAGACATACAGATGGCCAACACGTACATGGAAAGATGCTTAACATCACTAATCTGGGAAATGCAAATGAAAACTGCAATGAAATATCACCTCATATCCATGAGAATGGCTGGTATCAACTGAATATTGAGTAAAGATATGGGGAAAAGGAAACTCTTATGCACTACTGGTAGGAATATAAATTGGTGAAGCCCCTATGGAGGATGGTATGGAGGTTCCTCAAAAAATTAAAAATAGGAGAGATGCCTGGGTTTCTCAAACAGTTGGGCTTCTAAATCTTGGTTTCAGCTCAGGTCATGATCTCATGGTCGTGGGATGCAGCCCCATGCCCATGTTAGGTTCCACATTCAGCAGGGAGTCTGTTTGGGATTCTGTCCCTTTGCCTCTTCCTCTGCCTCTCTCCTTGCTAATGCTCTGTCTCTATAAAATAAGTAAATAAAATCCTTTTTAAAAAAAATTTAAAATAGGTGTACATGGCTGGATCAATTCGTAGAGCATGAAACTCCTGCAGTAGTGAGTTCAAGCCTCACATTGGATATAGAGCTTACTTAAAAAAATTTTTTTTAAGATTTTATGTATTTATCCATGACAGACAGAGAAAGGCAGAGACATAGGTAGAGGGAGAAGCAGGCTCCTTGCAGGGAGCCCGATGTGGCACTCGATCCCAGAACTCCAAGATCACTCTCTGAGCTAAAGGCAGATGCTCAACCCCTGAGCCACCCAGGCATCTCTAAAAATTTTTTTTTAAAAATAGAACTATCAGAGGTGCCTGGATGGCTCAGTTCGTTGAGTGTCCAACTATTGGTTTTAGCTCTAGTTATGATCTCAGGGTCTGGGATTAAGCCCCACATTGGGCTCCATGCTCAGCACAGAGTCAACTTGAATTTCTCTCTCCCTCTGCCCCATCTTCCTGCTCACTCTCTATCTCCCTCCAGAACAAATTTTAAAATCTTTTTTAAAAGTAGAATTACCATTTGATGTAGCAATTCCACTTCTGGATATTTATCTGAAGGAAATGAAATCTTTATCTTGAAGATATCTGCATCTCATGTTCATTGCAGCATTATTTATAATAGGCAAGACAACAGTGTAAGTGTACATTGTTGGATGAAGGGATAAAGAAAATGTATATGGTTGACTCTTGAATAACATGGGTGTTAAGGACACTCATCCTTCACACAGTCAAAAATCCACCGACGTTATGTGGGGGACTGGGTGACTCTTGATCTTGGGATCCTGAGTTCAAACCCCACATTGTGTGTAGATTACTTCAATAAATAAATAAATAAGCTTAAAAAAAGTTTGAGCTCCATGTTGGGTATAGAGATTACTTAAATAAGTAAACTTAAAAAAGGGGGGGGCACTTGGGTGGCTCAGTGGTTGAGCATCTGCCTTTGGCTCAGGTTGAGATCCCAGGGTCCTGGGATCGAGTCCCATATCAGGCTCCTCACAGGGAGCCTTCTTCTCCCTCTGCCAGTGTCTCTCCATGTCTCTCATGAATAAATAAATAAACTCTTAAAAACAAATGAGCAAACAAAACAAATTGTCACAAATCTCCAAAAAACTTTCCCATATTTATTGAAAAAAATATTCATATAAGTAGACCCACACAATTGAAATCCAGGTTGTTCAAAGGGTCAACTGTGTACACACACACACACCACACACACACACAAATGGAATATTATCCAGCCACAACAAAAGAAGTAAATTTTACTCCTTGTGATAAACTCATACAAAGAATAGATTTACTGGTTGCCAGAGATAGGGAGCAGGAAAAGTGCAAAATGGGTCAAGGTAGGGGAATGGAATCTATAGTATAGTGACTATAGTTAACAATATTGTATTGTGTACTTGAAAGTTGAGAGAATTAATCTTAAAATTCTTGTCACAAGAAAAACAGAACTTGAAACTCTACATGGTGATATATATTAACTGAACTTAATGTAGCAATCATTTCACAACATGTACATATATCAAATCATTATACTGTACTCCTAAAACTAATGTTATTATATTTCAATCAAAAACTGCAGAGCTTGGGGTTCCGGGGTGGCTTGGTTGGTTAAGTGCCTGCCTTAGGATCAGGTCATGATCCCAGAGTCCTGGGATGGAGCCCCATGTTGGGCTCCCTGCTCAGTGGGGAGCCTGCTTCTCCTTCTGCCTGCTGTTCCCCTGCTTGTGCTCTCTCTCTCTCTGTCATATAAATAAATAAAATATTATTTTAAAAATAAATAATTTTTTAAGCATTCAGAAGGAAATGCTCTCCATCCTCTTGCTTTACTGATTATTGATTGATTTTTTTAAAAATATTTTATTTACTTATTCATGAGAGACATACACAGAGGGAGGGGCAGTTGCAGAGACACAGGCAGAGGGAGAAGCAGGCTCCATGCAGGGAGCCTAACATGGGATTCAATCCCAGGTCTCCAGGATCAGGCTCTGGGCTGAAGGCAGCACTAAACCACTGAGCCACCCAGGCTGCCCTGATTGATTCATTTAAAGTAAACTATGTCCAACATAAGACTCAAGCTCATGACCCAACTAAGGACCTGGAGATTAAGAATCATACGTTCTGTTCACTGACTCAGCCAGGCACCCTGGATTAATTTCTTTTTAAAATATGAAATAGATGGGGATTCCTGGGTGGCTTAACGGTATAGAGCCTGCCCTTGGCCCAGGGCGTGATCCTGGAGACCCGGGATGGAGTCCCGCGTTGGGCTTCCTGCATGGAGCCTGCTTCTCCCTCTGCCTGTGTCTCTGCCTCTCTCTCTCTCTCTCTCTCTCTCTCGGAATGAATGAATAAATAAATAAATCTTTAAAATAAAATAAAATAAAATGAATATTTAAAAAAAATATATAGGGCAGCCCAGGTGGCTCAATGGTTTAGCGCCGCCTTCAGCCCAGGGTGTGATCCTGGAGACCTGGGATGGAGTCCCACAAGGGGTCCATGCATGGAGCCTGCTTCTCCCTCTGCCTGTGTCTCTGTGCCCACCGCCCCCCCATGAATAAATAAAGAAAATATTAAAAAAAAAAAATATATATATATATATATATGAAATAGAGGGGAGCTTGGGTGGTTCAGTCAGTTAAACATCTGACTTCGGTTAAGTGTCCGAGTTTGGTTAAGTATCCGACTTTTGATTTAGGCTCAGGTCAGGATCCCAGGGTCCTGAGATGGAGTCCCGCATAGGGTACCCTGCTCAGTGGGGAGCCTGCTTCTCCATCTCCCTCTGCTGCTCCCCCTGCTTGCATGCCCTCTCTCTGTCAAATAAACAAATCTTTAAAACTTAATTAACTAATTAAAGTGAAATAGAGTAGTATAGAAAATGCCAAGGTGCCTCCCCAAAAGTCAGGATAAATATATGTGTGCGTAATGGGTCAGGACATAAACACAGAGAGGAATATAAGGGCAAAAATGAAGGCCACTACTCACAAGAAACCCTTATAGGAGTGCACCAAGAGACATGTAGAAGTACTGTTCAAAATAGGAATAAGAGGGATCCCTGGGTGGCACAGCGGTTTGGCGCCTGCCTTTGGCCCAGGGCGCGATCCTGGAGACCCGGGATCTAATCCCACGTCGGGCTCTCGGTGCATGGAGCCTGCTTCTCCCTCTGCCTGTGTCTCTGCCTCTCTCTCTCTCCCGCTGTTACTATCATAAATAAATAAAAATTAAAAAAGAAAGGAATAAGAGAAAAGATACAGTAGCAATCAAAATGTCTATCAGTAGTAATAAGAATAAAAAAATAATGGATCTTACCTTGGATTACTAAATAGCAACAGAAATGACTGTCTCATAGCCATATACATCGACACAAATGAATCTTAGAATTAGGACTAGGAAATAAGCAAACCAATTTGCGAAGGAGTACTCACAAGTTGATCCTATATTTGTAAAATTTACAAACAAAAGCAAGTAATAAATCGCTCAAGAATACACACACATATATATGGTAAAACTATAAAAGAAACAAGGATGGGGTGCCTGGCTGGGTCAGTCGGAAGAGCACGCCCCTCTTGATCTCAGTTCGAGAGCCCAAGTTTGGGTAGAGATTACATAGATAGATAGATACTTAGATAGATAAAAGAAAGCAAGGGAATAGTTTCAAGCCAACAATTTTTCGTAAAAGGCCAAATTCCCAGTAGTGTTGAGGACACTCAGGACACCAAAGCATTTGGGACTGTTCCCTTTCCTAGGTAGGGAGGTAGGCCCACAGAGATTGTTTTGTTGCCACGCTTCCTAACCTCCACATGCAGTTCTTTTAAATGTCTGTACATATCAAACATTTTGTCGTTTTAAGAGAGAAAAGTGGTCTCTTGGAGTGCACTAAGTGACGTGGGAAACAAAAGCAGAGGAAAAATTACTGAATTTCCTTCCCGCCTACAGCCCGTTGGCAAGCCCTTGGAAGAGGCAGAGTGGTCTTCCTCTGGGGGCTCAACTACCTCCGCCCGGATACCGTGGGGCGGCGGGATCAAGGGGGACGGACCCAGAGGCACCGACAAAATGGCGGCCGGCCCGCCATCTTGTCACCCTCGCCTCGGGACTTTCCCGCCACTAGCGGACCCGCAAGGACACGTCATCATGGGAAAACAGGACCCTCGCAGGAAACAGAAACCGAGCCTTGCCCAACCCCGTACCACATATAGACAGCAGCAGCTATCCCCCGCTCCCCGCGCCACCCTGCCCTTCCCTGTAAAAGCCTGCCTGTGTTCCCCACGGCCACTCCCCCGTCTCACTCCCTTGTGGGCCCAGAAGCTCGCCTCGTCCACCTTTGCCTGGCCTCTCTATCTCACTTCGCCAACCGGATCAAACCTGACATTGATACTTTGCTAGGGGCAAAAGGAAATCTTAGCCCACCCCCTAGGACCCTGTAAATGTACTTTAACATAAAATTCCTTTCAAAACTTCCTTTATCTCTACCCTCCCCAAGATATATGTTGCAATCATCCCCCAAGCATATGACTCATCGATTTACATCTCGTGACTCAGATTTTATTGGACAGTAATAAATGACCAACAATAGCTAGTCCCCTCAAGGCCCTGGAAACTTTGCTCCCAAAATTCCTTAGAGACTCACACTATCCCTAACCCCTCCCAACTTGAACGTATATAATGGGCCACTTCTCGTGACCCCGGTGCAGCTCTTTCTGCCCACGGGTCCTGTCCCGATGCTTTAATAAAACCACCTTTTTTCACCAAAGAACTCTCAAGAATTGTTACATGGCCGTCAGCTTAGAACACTAACATCTTTCCTATATTGCTAAGGAGAATGGCCAGAGGTAGGAGAGTTCCAGAGAGAAAGAGGTGGGTAGGCAGTAGATTGGAGCCATTCCAATCGTCTCTCTGAGAAATGACAGCAGTGTGGCAATGCAAGGAGAAGACAGATTTGAAAGGTATTTTGGAGGTAGAATGGACTTGCTGTTGGGGTATCCGTAAGGAACGAGGAAAAGGGAAAATCAGTAATGACGAGCCAATGGAACAGACTCCAAACAACAGGCCCTTGCAGAGGTAGAAACTTGATATCAGATGGCACTGCCCAGGTAGATCACAGGGAAAGAGGATGGGCCACGAGTAAATGGCGCTAGAACAACTGGTAGACCACGTAAAAACGAAGAGACTTTGGATAGGTTTCTGAACAGGTCAAAGAGTAGTAGGATAGGCAAAACTTGAGAATATTTAGAAGAAAAAGTGAACGGTTCTAAGATCCATTCTGAAGAATGGAAATAGGGGAAAGAAAGAGCATGAACAACTCCTAGATTTCCGGCTTAAGTAACTGGATGGATAATAAAAATATTAATAGCTAACATGTTCTTATTGTTGTTCACATTTTTTTTTTTAAGATTTTAGTTATCTATTCATGAGAGACACAGAGAGAGGCAGAGACACAGGCAGAGGGAGAAGCAGGCTCCTTGAGGGGAGGCTGATGCAGGACTCCATCCCCAGGCCCCGGGACCTTGACCTGAGCCAAAGGCAGAGGCTCAACCACTGAGCGACCCAGGTGTCCCTGTTATTAACATTTAAAGAGGAAAAACAGAGGCACAGGAAGCTTAGGTAACTTACCTGACTCACGCGGTGGGTTAGTGGCACAGTACTGATTGGCTGCAAAAACTCTGTCCATGGAAGAGTGACAAAACCCGTGTGTAAAGCTTAGCCTGCAGAGGTTTCCCTAAAAGTACTACTTGAAAGAAGCTGAACTCTTCTCAGGGCATTCAACCTCGGAGGCAGGGTTCCCAGGATTTCCTGTACCCACCTCCACTCACCTTCCCAGGAGGGCGTGCATGCTAATGGGTGCAATGAATAGGAGGAGTGTTATGTTAAAAAAAAAAAAAATCCCTGAAAATCGCAATCACAGACTACTCCCTCTCTGAGTGGCTAACCGTTCCTAGAATGCTCTGACTTGACATCATTTAACTTTCTTTTTTCATAGCTAACAAAGCTATCAAATATAATGTGGCAATAGTGTTTATTTTCTAACTGTGGTAAAATACACCATTTAAGCCATATTTGAGTATACAAATGAGTGGCATTAGGTCCACTCACATTGTGAGCAGACATCAAGCTTCATTCACACTTAATGCGTCTTGAGCTTTTGATATGTGCCAGGCAACTATCCTAGGCACTGAAGGACAAACCAGATCTTCACCTGGATGCAGCTCATATTCTAGTTAAAGACAAACAATAAACATGAAATTAATAAATATGCAAATGTGATTGTACCAAGTATTGACAGGTACAAGGAAGAGAACAAGATGGGGCAATAATCACAGTTGCTATGAACATTTACTACGTTTCAGCAGTGAGATGAGGCATGAGCAAGGGGTATCCCATTGTATCCCCCACTCCAGCCCTTTGGAAATAACCTCTGCTCCATTTTGTGGGGGAAAAAATAAAGCACAGAGAGCTTCACATTCCACAGTGAATAAATAAGAAGAGGTGGGGAGCGAGACAATTATGGTAAAACCTGGAGGGTTCCAAGGCCTCTTTAAGGAGGGAACATTGAGCAGAAGCCAATGTGCAAGAGCAACCCAAGGGCAAAATGGTTCCAAAGAGAGGAAATAGCAAGTGCAAAGGTCCTGAGACACGCATGCCTCTCAAGGAACAACAAAGAGCCTACGTGATTGGAGCCAAATAAACCAGAGAGAAGTGAAGGAATGGGGGAGGGGACGGAGGTAGCCAGAGAGTCTTGTGAGGAGTCACAGAGGCTGTCAGAGTCAGAGCCCCGGAGCCTTGAGAGTGATCAATTGTTCTGGGTTTGGCCCAAGACCAGTTGGTCTCCTTAGTAAGTAAATATTATTCAGATTTATGCTAAGTGCAAAGGAAAGCAATGGAACATTTTACATAAGGGAGGGACAGGACTTCTCTGGCTACTGGCAGAAGGAAGATTAGCAGGACGCAAGGCAGGAGAAAGGAAGACAGTTGAGAGGATCTTGCAATCTTCCAGGCGAGGGTGGCCTGGACTTGGGCCTCAGAGGTAGAGGTGAGAGGTGAGAAAATTTGGGATACAGTTTGGAAAAAAAGTGATGGGACTTGATGGATGGGTTTAAGGAGTGTTGGGGGAGGGGAAAGGAGAGCCATCAAAGGCGACCCACAGATTCTTGGCTCAATACCCGGTGAATGCTGGGCCATTTACTAAAAGGGTGGAGATGGATAAACAGCAGGTTTGGGAAAGATTCAAGATTAGTGCATGTCCTCCGAGAGGCCTCTCTAGCCCCCGATTGAGACAGCGAGGAAGGGAGGCTCCAAAGAACCTGGATGCCCATTCCCTTGCTCTGGGACTGTGGTTCTCCTCTCTAGCAATCTCCCGAAAGCTCACTTTACAAAAGAAAGGTCTATCTCCAGCCACTCTGAATTACAATGGGGCAAGGCCCTAGGCAGGGAAAGATGGAGCTGGGGTGGGGGGGCGGGCAATCAGGGAACCTTATTATTTTTTTATTAAAGATTTTATTTTTAAATGATTCCTATAACCCTAAGATCAAAAGTCGCAAACTCTACTGACTGAGCCAGCCCGGTGCCCTGAAGGCACCTTATTTGAAATGGGGCACCTCGGAAGCCTCCTAAAAAACAAGGTTTATTAAATCCATCCTACATTCCTGGCTTTCTTGTCTTGTGCAGATTTCTGTTAAGAATGAAGGACTGTTTTGGATAAAAGCAGTTTTGGCTCGTGTTGATTTTCTCGGGGATTTGCATTGAAAAAGGAAGTAAGTAAGATTTCTGGCACAAACGAAGTGTGAGCTCGCTGATTGGTTTTACCATAAAGACGGGTTTTGGCAATCGGAATGAACAGTGAAGAATGTTTATAAATTAAATAAGCTCAATCAGTTCCTTCTGATGAAAATATATTTAAGGTATGCCCTAAGATAAAAGCTTTTGTACTTTTTAAAAACTATTAGCAAAAACAATAGCCAAGATGTATGTAAATGTAAATTTACTGACCTCGCAATGTGTCCCAATTGTTTTTTAGTGTATTGGGTTAAATAAGTTGTCTCTAAGTGAAAGAGGACCACAGAAAATTAGTTCTCAGTTGATAACTCTTTACCAAAGCCTTTTTGATACATTTTCCAGAAACTGAGGAGGTAAGAGGGTCTAAGGACAGAGTAAGAAATCCTTTTGTGAAAGAGGAAGTTGCTACAGTCCGAGGAAAGATCTAATCTAGTGAGAGAGCAATAAAATATTTTTTGATGATAGTTTGTTATGTTTTTTAGTTTTAATTTAAATTTTATTTAAGTAATCTCTACATCTAAAGTAGGGCTCAAACTCATGACTCCGAGATTAAGAGTCGCATGCTCCTCCAACTGAGCCAGCCAAGCACCTGTTTTCTATTTTTTAAGTCTTGGTAAAATACACATACAATTACCATCTTGACCATTTGAAAGTATACGGTTCAGTGGCATTAAGAACATTGACACTGTTGTGCAACTACTGCCTCTATGCATCTCTAGATATTTTCTGCCTCTATAAATTGGACTACTCTAGGTACCTTGTGTAAGTGGAATCATATAGTATTTGTCTTTGTGTAACTGGCTTATTTCAGTTAGTGTGAAGTCATCAAGTTTCACCCATCAGAATTTCCTTCCTTTTTAATGTTGATTGATATTCCGAGTATATGCAGTACTTTGCTCACCCTTTCATTTGTCCATGGACACCTAAATCATTTCTACCTTCTGGCTATCTTGCATCATTTTTAAAAATGATTTTATTTATTTATTTGAGAGAGAGAGAGAGAGTGCACGCAAGAGAGGATCAGAAGGAGAGGGACAAGGAGACTCGGTGCTGAACACAGAGCCCTAGACGAGCTCGGTTCCACAACCTTGAGGTCACCACCTGATCCAAAATCATGAGTTGAATGCTTAACTGACTGAGCCACCCAGGCACCTCAATTGTGAATCTTTTTTTTTTTTTTTGAGGAATTGCCATACTGTTCTCCATAGCAACTGCACCATTTCCTCTTCTTTATAAAAATATTTTATTTATTTATTTATTTATTTATTTATTTATTTATTTGACCGAGAAAGAGAGAGAGCACAAGCAGGGGGAGCTGCAGGCAGAGGGAGAGGGAGAAGCAGGCTCTCTGCTGAGTAGGGAGCCTGGTGCAAAGTTCCATCCCAGGTTCATGACCTGAGACGAAGTCAGAAGCTTAACCTACTGAACGACCCAGGTGCCCCACAACTGCACCATTTCTATTCCCACCAACAAGGGTTCCAATTTCTCTACGTCCTCAGCCACAGTTATTTGTTTAAATAATTGCAGGCGCTGGAGGGGGGAATGGAGCGGGGAATGGAGCGGGGTTGATAATAGGATACAAATGTCTGGTTATAGGATGTATGAGTCCTGGGGACCTGATGTACACAGCGTGGCAATCATTTTTTTTAAGAGTTTATTGTTTTGTTTTGTTTTAGATTTTATTTATTTATTCATGAGAGACACACAGAGAGAGAGAGAGAGAGAGACATAGGCAGAGGGAGAAGCAGGCTCCATGCACGAAGCCTGATGTGGGACTTGATCCCGGGACTCTAGGATCACGCCCTGGGCTGAAGGCAGGCACCAAACTGCTGAGCCACCCAGGGATCCCCAACAGTTTATTTATTTGACAGAGAGAGCATAAACAGGGAAGCAGCAGAGGGAGAGGGAGAAGCAGGCTCCCCACTGAGCAGGGAGCCCCATGCAGGGCTTCATCCCAGGACCCCAGGATTATGACCTGAGCCAAAGCAGCTGCTTAACTGACTAAGCCATTCAAGGGCCCCCAGCATGGTAATTATAAACAATAATGTTGTATTGGGGACTCCTGTCTGAGTCAGTTAGTGGGAGTATGGGACTCTTGATCTCGGGGTCTGCATTTGAGCCCTATGTTGGGTATAGAGATTACTTTTAAAAATAATAACAGGGGGGGATCCCTGGTGGCGCAGCGGTTTAGCGCCTGCCTTTGACCCAGGGTGCTGATCCTGGAGACCCGGGATCGAATCCCACATTGGGCTCCCGGTGCATGGAGCCTGCTTCTCCCTCTGCCTGTGTCTCTGCCTCTCTCTCTGTGTGACTATCATAAATAAATAAAAATTAAAAAAAAAAAATAATAATAATAAACGGGGCGCCTGGGTGGCTCAGCGGTTTGGTGCCTACCTTTGGCCCAGAGCATGATCCTGGAGTCCCAGGATCAAGTCCCACGTCAGGCTTCCTGCATGGAGCCTGCTTCTCCCTCTGCCTGTGTCTCTGCCTCTCTCTCTTTCTCCCTCTCTCTCTCTGTCTCTCATGAATAAATAAATAAAATCTTTTAAAAAATTTTCTTTAAAAAAAAAGGAATGAACTTTTGATGTATGCTGCAGTGAGGAGGAGCCATGAAAACATGCTGTGTGAAGGAAATCATTCATGAAGAACTCATATTGTATGATTCATTTTTTTTTAAGTTTATTTACTTAAGTAATTTGTATGCCCAATGTGGCACTCGAACTCATGACCGAAAAATGAAGAATTGCATACTCCTCTAACTGAGCCAGCTAGGCACCCCTGTATGATTCCATTCATTGAAATGTCAAAGTAGGCAAATATTTAGACATGGCAAGTACATTATTGGTTGCCAGAGCTGAGGAAGGTTGAAGAAAATCAAGGAGTGAGTGCTAATGGGTAAGAGGTTTCTTTTAGGGGTGATGAAAATGTTATAAAATTTATTGTGGTGATGACTGTACGATTCTCTAAATATCCTAAAAACTACTAACTGTACACTATAAATGTATGCTATGTGAATTATATCTCAACAAGGCAATTTATTTTTTTTAAAGATTTATATATTTATTTATTCATTCAGAGAGAGAGGGAGAGAGAGAGAAGTGGGCTCCATGCAGGGAGCCCGACTTGGGACTCGATCCCGGGTCTCCAGGATCACGCCCTGGGCTACAGGCGGTGCTAAACCGCTGTGCCACTGGGGCTGCCCAACAAGGCTACTTAAAAATAAACAAGTATACTCTTTCTTAAAGTGAAACATTTTACGTTGTTCCTTTCTTCTCGAGACTAATTCTTTTCCCTTTTTCCATGGAATTATTTTCTAACATTTCTATACTAAAAAGTTTTTTTTTTGTTGTTGTTTTGAAAAATTTTTTGTAAATTTTTATTTAAATTCTAGTTAGTTAACATATAGTGTAATATTAGTTTCACGAGTAGAATTTAGTGATTCATCACTTCCATACAACACTCAGTACTCATCACAAGTTCCCAAGTGCCGTCCTTAATCTCCATCACCTGCTTAACCCATGCCTTGTCCATTGTCCCTCCATCAACCCTCAGTTTATTTTCCATCATTAAGAACATCTTACGGGGGATCCCTGGGTGGCGCAGCGGTTTGGCGCCTGCCTTTGGCCCAGGGCGCGATCCTGGAGACCCGGGATCGAATCCCACGTCGGGCTCCCGGTGCATGGAGCCTGCTTCTCCCTCTGCCTGTGTCTCTGCCTCTCTCTCTCTCTCTCTCTGTGTGTGTGACTATCATAAATAAATAAGTAAATAAAATTAAAAAAAAAAGAATCTATATAAAAAAAAAAAGAACATCTTACGGGGAGCAGCCCCTGTGGCCCAGCGGTTTAGTGCCGCCTTCAGCCCAGGGTGTGATCCTGGAGACCTGGGATCGAGTCCCACGGGTTCTCCCTCCATGGAGCATGCCTCTGCCCCCCCCCCCCCCCCTCTCTGTCATAATAACTAAATAAAATCTTAAAAAAATAAAAAAAAGAATATCTTATGGTTCACTTCTCTCTTTTCCCCCCTTTCACTCTGTTTATCTGTTTTGTTTCTTAAATTCCACATATGAGGGAAATCATATGTTATTTGTTTTTCTCTGATATATCTTTTTTATTTTTTTTATTTTTTTATTTTTTTAAAAATTTTTTTTATTTAGGGGATCCCTGGGTGGCGCAGCGGTTTAGCGCCTGCCTTTGGCCCAGGGCGCGATCCTGGTGACCCGGGATCGAATCCCACGTCGGGCTCCCGGTGCATGGAGCCTGCTTCTCCCTCTGCCTCTGTCTCTGCCTCTCTCTCTCTCTGTGACTATCATAAATAAATAAAAATTTAAAAAAAAAATTTTTTTTTATTTATTTATGATAGAGAGAGAGAGAGAGAGGCAGAGACAGAGGCAGAGGGAGAAGCAGGCTCCATGCACCGGGAGCCCGACGTGGGATTCGATCCCGGGTCACCAGGATCGCGCCCTGGGCCAAAGGCAGGCGCTAAACCGCTGCGCCACCCAGGGATCCCTGATATATCTTTTTTAAAAAATTTATTTATTTATTCATGAAAGACACAGAGAGGCAGAAACATAGGCAGAGGGAGAAGCAGGCTCCCTCTGCAGCTCCTTACAGGATCACACCCTGAGCCAAAGGCAGACACTTAACTGCTGAGCCACCCTGGCATTCCAAAGACTGACTTATTTCACTTAGTGTAATACTCTCTAGATCCATCCAGGTTGTTGCAAATGGCAGGATTTCATTCTTTTTGATGGCCGAGTAATATTCCATTGTGTATATATACCACATCTTTATCCGTTCATCATTGGTACTTGAAAGGTTTTGTAATTGATTACCTTCTTATCCTCCTTTGTAATAAAATTATGTATTTATATTAAACTTTTTTAAATTTAAATTTCTTGGGACTAAGGGAATGTATTTTTAAAAAGTAGTCTGGGTGCTCCTGGCTGGCACAGTGGGTAGAGCATACAATTCTTGATCTTGGGGTCATGAGTTTAAGACCTAGATTAAAAAAAAAAAAAAAAAAAAAAAAAAGACCTAGATTACGTGTAGACCTTAATTTTTAAAAAAGTATTCTCAGGGTGTCTCGGTGGCTCATTCGGTTAAGGGTAAGACTCTTGGTTTTGGGTCAGGTCATTATCTTATCAGTCGTGAGACTGAACCCTTAATGGTTCTCCACACCCAGCAAGGAGTCTGCTTGAAGATTCTCTCCCTTTGCTTCTCCTCATCCTTGAGAACTCTCTTTCTCTCTCAGATAAATAAATAAATCTTTTAAAAAATGTATTCTGGATTCAGTAAAGTTAGAAATTATCATTAGTAAACAGTTGACCAAGGCAATGTATTATAGATAACAATAAATAATAACAAATAGAATAACATTTGATCAGAAATGTATTTTTCATTACATTAATTAATGAGAGAGCAAGCATGAACAGCAGTGGGAAAGGGAGAATCTTAAGCAGACTCCATGTTCAGCAGATCTCATGATATCATAACATTGAGATTATGACCCAAGCCAAAGTCAAGAGTCTAATGCTTAAACAACTGAGCCTCCCAAACTATATTTTTAAGTAAGTATAATTTTATGAAAATTAGATCATGAACATTACATGGTGCTAGGATTACAATGTCCTATAGCAATTCTATTCTTTTTTTCCCCAGCTTTATTGAGGTACAGTTGACAAATAAATACTGTTTATATTTTTTTTTAATTTTTTTTAAATTTTTTTATTTATTTATGATAGTCACACAGAGAGAAAGAGAGAGAGGCAGAGACACAGGCAGAGGGAGAAGCAGGCTCCATGCACCAGGAGCCTGATGTGGGATTCGATCCCGGGTCTCCAGGATCGTGCCCTGGGCCAAAGGCAGGCGCCAAACCGCTGCGCCACCCAGGGATCCAATAAATACTGTTTATATTTAAAGAATGCACTGTGGGTATCAGAAAGGGAGACAGAACATAAAGACTCCTAACTCTGGGAAATGAACTAGGGGTGGTGGAAGGGGAGGAGGGCGAGGGGTGGGGGTGAATGGGTGATGGGCACTGAGGAGGGCACTTGACAGGATGAGCACTGGGTGTTATTCTGTATGTTGGCAAATTGAACACCAATAAAAAATAAATTTATTTAAAAAAAAAGAGTGCAGTGTGGGGACACCTGGGTGGCTCAGTGGTTGAGCATCTGCCTTTGGCTTGGGTCATGGTCCCGGAGTCCTGGGGACCAATAAGTAAAATATTAAAAAAACAAAGTAGAGTGCAGTGTGATGATTTGATGTTCTTGTACATTATGGTACATTGTGAAATGATTGATTCAATCAAGCTAATTAACTTGTTTAAAATCTCCCATAGTTACCTTGTGTGTGTGTGTGTGTGTGTGTGTGTGTGATAACACGTAAGATTTATTCCCTCAGGGGTGCCTGGGTGACTCAGTTGGTTGGATTGTGTATCTGAGTCTTAATTTCAGCTCAGGTCATGATCTCAGGGTCATGAAGCCTACTTAAGATTCTCTCTCTCCCTTTCCCTCTACTGCTCCCCTTTGTCTCCTGCCACCTCACCCCATGATCGAACTCTCTCTTTTTAAAAAGATTTTATTTATTTATTCATGAGAGATACAGAGAGAGACAGAGACACAAGCAGAGGGAGAAGCAGGCTCCATGCAGGGAGCCCAATGTGGGACTTGATCTTGGGACTCCAGGATCACACCCTGGGCTGCAGGCAGCGCTAAACTGCTGCACCACCAGGGCTGCCCCAAAAGTTCATTCCTTCTTATAGCTAGATAATATTATGTTGTAAAGATGTATCATACTTCACTTAGCCATACTTCAGTTGATGGGCATTTTGTCCAGTTTTTTACTATTATGAATAATGCTGCTATGAACATTCACCATACAAGCCTTTCTATCACATCATTTTTCATGTTTTGTAGATAAAAGTGAAATTAGTAGTTAGTATGGTGAATTTATGTTTACATTTTTTTTAAATCGCCAATTTAAAAAAAAATTTATTTGGAGTTCAATTTGCCCACATTTAGCATAACACCCAGTGCTCAACCCGCCAAGTGCCCCCCTCAGTGCCCATCACCCAGTCACCCCAACCCCCCGCCCACCTCCCTTTCTACTACCCCTTGTTCGTTTCCCACAGTTAGGTGTCTCTCATGTTTTGTCACCCTCACTGATATTTTCACTCCTTTCCCTTTATTCCCTTTCACTAATTTTTATATTCCCCAAATGACTGAGACCGTATAATGTTTGTCCTTTTCCGAGTGACTTCTTTCACTTAGCATAATACCCTCCAGTTCCATACACGTCGAAGCAAATGGTGGGTATTTGTCATTTCTAATGGCTGAGGAATATTCCATTGTATACATATACCACATCTTCTTTATTCATTCATCTGCCAAACAATTTTTCAACGTGACTGCACTACTTTACATTCCCACAAGCAATGTACAAGAGTTCCAATTTATATAGATACATACAAATATATATATATCCCCCACAATACTTGCTATCTTTTTTTTTTAATTCTAACCATTCCCATAGATGTGAAGTAGTTCATTGTGGTTTTGATCTGCATGTCCCTGTAGGTTAATGATTTTGAGCTTCTTTTCATGTGCTTATTGGCCATTTGTATGTTCTGTTTTTTCTTTTTTTTTTTTTTTAGATTTTATTTATTTATATGGGGGAGAGAGAGAAAAAACACATGAGTGGGAGGAGAGGAAGACAGGTAGAGAAAGAAGCAAACTCCCGCTGTATGTGGAGCCCAGTGTCGAGCTCAATCCCAGGATCCCAATATCATGACCTGAGCCAAAGTCAGACATTCAACTGACTTAGCCACCCAGGTGACCTTTCGTTTTTATATTTTTTGGAGAAATAGCTACTCAAATGCTTTGTCCATTTTTTAATTGGGTTAATTATCTTTTTATTGTTGGGTTGTAAAAATTGTTTATATATTCTGGTAGAAGTCCTTTATCAGATATATAACTTGCAAATATTTTCTCCCATTCTATAGGTCGCCTTTCTTTTCACTTTCTTAATGATATCCTTTGAGGCATGAAGTTTATAATTTTGATGAAGGCTAATTTATCTATTTTCCCTTTTTTTATATTTCATTTATTTATTTTTTTTAGCGAAAGAGAAAGACAGTGCAAACAAGGGGTGGGGGGTGAAGGACAGAGGGAGAGAAAGAGAGAGAACCTTAAGCAGGCTCTATGCTCAAACATGGAGCTTGATCTCATGACCCTGAGATCATGACCTGAGCTGAAATCAAGAGTCTGACACAGAATGGACTGAGCCTCCCAAGGGTCCCTATCTATTTTTCCTTTTGTTGCTTGTGCTTTTGGTATTGTATCTTAGATGGCTTTGCCTAAATCAAGGTCACAAAGATTTTCCTCTAAGTTTTCTTCAAAGTGATTTATAGTTTTAACTCTTAGACACTCCATTTGGAGTTAATTTTTGTTTGTAGCACAAGGAAAGAACATAACTGGATTCTTTTACATGTAGATATCCAGTTTTTCTAGCACTACTTGTTGAGATTATATTCTTTCCACATTGAATTGTCTTGGCACCTTTCTCAAAAAAGTTAACCAGAAGCACCTGGGTGGTTCAGTCAGTTAAATCTGCCTTCAGCTCAGGTCATGATCTCAGGGTCCTGGGATCAAGCCTTCTGTTGGGCTTCCCACTCAGTGGGGAGCCTGCTTCTCCCTCTGCCGCTCCCCACTGCTCACGTTCTCTCTCTCGCACCTCTACCTCTCAAATAAATACAATCTTTTAAAAAAGACTATATTTATTTATTTATTTGTTTGTTTGTTTGTTTGAGAGAGAGTAGTAGAGAGGTGAATTGAGGGGCAGAGCAGAGGTCCAACTGCACCACCCAGGCACCTCTATAAATAAAATGTTTTAAGAAAATCAGTTGACCATAAATGCAGTGTTTATTTCTCAATTCTATTCCATTTATCTATATGCCTATCATAAGCCAATGCAACACTGTCTTGATTACTACAACTTCGTTTTGTTTTTTAAGATTTTATTTATTTATTCATGAGAGACACAGAGAGAGAGAGAGACAGGCAGAGGGAGATGCAGGCTACATGCAGGGAGCCCGACGTGGGACTCGATCCCAGGTCTCCAGGATCACACCCTGGGCTGAAGGCGGCGCTAAACCGCTGAGCCACCCAGGCTGCCCGATTACTACAACTTTGTTGTAAGTTTTGAAATGTGGATGTGTGAGTTCTTCAACTTTGTTTCCTTTTTGAATCATGCCCTGAGCCCAAGGCAGACGCTCAACTGCTGAGCCAACCAGGCGTCCCTAAAAACGATTAAAAAAAAAAAAAGATTTTATTTTTTAAAATACAATTTTATTTATTTATTTATTTTTAAAGGCTTTATTTATTTATTCATGAGAAAGGCAGAGACACAGGCAGAGGGAGACCAGGCTCCCTGAGGGGAGCCTCGACTCAATACCCGATTCCAGGGCTCTGGCATCATGTCTGGAGCCGAAGGCAGACACTTGACATCTGAGCCACCCAGGCATCTTGTTTGTTTGTTTGTTTGTTTGTTTCTTTGTTTTAAAGATTTTATTTATTTATTAATGAGAGAGATAGAGAGAGAGAGAGAGAGAGAGAGAGAGAGGCAGAGGGAGAAGCAGGCTCCATGCAGGGAGCCTGATGTGGGACTCAATCCCAGGACTCCAGGATCATGCCCTGGGCCAAAGGCAAGCACTAAACCGCCGAGCCACCCAGGGATCCCCTCCTCCTTTTTTTTTTAAGATTTTATTTATTTATTTATTCATGAGAGACACAGAAAGAGAGGCAGAGACACAGGCAGAGGGAGGAGAAGCAGGCTCCATGCAAGGAACCCGATGTGCGACTCGATCCTGGGAATCCAGGATCACGCCCTGAGCCAAAGGCAGATGCTCAACTACTGATCCACCCAAGCATCCCATCCTATTTATTTATTAAGTATACTCTGTGGCCAACCTGGGACTAACCTCACAACCCCAAGATTAAGAGTTGCACACTCTATTGACTTAACCAGTCAGGTGCTTCTGTTAAATTTATTCTTAAATATTTTATTGTTTTTGATGCTTTTATGAGTGGAACTTTTTTTTTAAGGATCCATATATCTATCTATTTATTTATTTATTTATTTTAATAATAAATTTATTTTTTATTGATGTTCAATTTGCCAACATACAGAATAACACCCAGTGTTCATCCCGTCAAGTGCCCCCCTCAGTGCCCGTCACCCATTTACCCCCACCCCCCCCCCTTTTTTTTGAATAATCTTTATACTCAACATGGGGTGTGAACTCATGACCCTGAGATCAAAAATCACATGTTCAGCCAGGTACCCTGTAAATGCAACTGTTTTATTGTTAGTGTGGAGAAATACAACTGGTTTTTGTATATTGCTCTTGTACCCTACAACATTGCTGAACCCACTTGTTAGTTCTAGTAGTTCAATGGTGGATTCCTTAGGATTTTCTGCATATGATATCATGTCTACTACAAATAGATAGTTTCACTTTTTCCTTTCCAGTCTGGATTCCTTTGATCTCATTTCATTGCCTAATTGACTAAAATCTACAGTACAATGTTGGACAGAAGTTGTAATAGTAGACATCCTTGTCTATTTGTTAATCTTAGAAGGAAAGAACTCACCAAGTATGTTCCTTATCAATATTGAAGTTTCCTTCTATTTTTAATTTGCTCTGTGCTTCAGCCATGAAAACGTGTTGGATTTTGCTGCAATGCATTTTGCTACAACTATTGAGATGATAAATGCGTTTTGCTGCAACTATTGAGATGATCATGTGGGGTTTTCCCGCACTTTTAAAATTGAGACATATTGGGTCCCCAAAATTATATCTTTTACAAGTATTCAATTCCATAATGAAAATTTCAGGGATCCCTGGGTGGCGCAGCGGTTTAGCGCCTGCCTTTGGCCCAGGGCGCAATCCTGGAGACCCGGGATCGAATCCCATGTCGGGCTCCCAGGTGCATGGAGCCTGCTTCTCCCTCTCACTGTGTCTCTGCCTCTCTCTCTCTCTCTCTCTCTCTCTCTCTGTGACTATCATAAATTAAAAAAAAAAATTTCAGATGTCACTTAAAAAAAATATGTAAGAATGGGGCACCTGGATGGCTCAGTTGAGCGTCCAACTCTTGATATCGGCTCAGGTCTTGATCTTGGAGTCATGAATTCAAACCCCACATTGGGTTCCACACTGGGTGTGGAGCCTACTTTAACATTTTTTTATTTTTGTTTTTAATTTTTTTTTAATTTTTAAGAAGATTTTATTTATTTGTGAGAGAAAGAGAGTGCATGAAAGCACACAAGCATCAGAGAGGGAGAAGCAGGCTGCCTATCAAGCAGGAAGCCCGATGTGGGACTCAATCCCAGAACCCTGGGATTACAACCTAAGCCAAAGGCCGCAGCTCAACCAACTGAGCTATCTAGGCTCAATTTTTTTTTGTTTTGTTTTGTTTTTTTTGTAGGCTCAATTTTTTTTAAATAAATCAAAATATATGAGGATGGAGCATCTGTCTGGCTCAGTTGGTAGACCATGAGCTTCCTGGTGCCAGGGTCATGAGTTTGAGCCCCACATTTGGTGTAGAGCCTACTTAAAAAAATAAATAAAATCTTAAAAAATAAAAATAAAATGTATGAGGACGCATATAGCTTGCCAAAATCATTTTAGAAGAAATAGTCACAGATAAGTTATGAAGATTATGATTGCAGTTACTTTCAGGAGTCATTGGAAGGTTCTGAACACAAGAATAATGTGATGTTTTAGTATTTTACAAACCATTGTTTAGGACAAGTATGGAAGCAGAAAACAGCTGGAGATAGATTTTTTTTAAAAGATTTTAGGGGATCCCTGGGTGGCGCAGTGGTTTTAGCGCCTGCCTTTGGCCCAGGGCGCGATCCTGGAGACCCGGGATCGAATCCCACGTTGGGCTCCTGGTACATGGAGCCTGCTTCTCCCTCTGCCTATGTCTCTGCCTCTCTCTCTCTCTCTCTGTGTGTGTGACTATCATAAATAAATAAAATTTTTTTTTAAAATGTTAAAAAAAATAAAAAATAAAGATTTTATTTATTTACTCATGGGAGACAGAGAGAGAGAGAGAGAGAGAGAGAGGCAGAGACTCAAGCAGAGGGAGAAGCAGTCTCCATGCAGGGAGCCTGATGTGGGACTCGATCCCAGGACTCCAGGATCATGCCCTGGGCTGAAAGGCAGGCGCCAAACCGCTGAGCCACCCAGGGATCCCCCTGGAGATAGATTTTTGAAATTCTATCTATAAATCCAGGTTATATGGTGGTTTGGACCAGAGTGGTTGCAGGTAGAAGTAGTGAGAAGCTGTTAAAGTTTAAATATATGTTGAGGGCAGAGCCAACAAGGTTTGCTGTGATCTGATGTACCATGTAGAAGAAGAGAGAGAGAAAGGTCAATAATAACTCCAGTTACAGGGTTGGAATTGATCACTTCAACAGCTCATCTATGAACTCATCTCTGAAATGAGTTTGATGTATATCCTCGGGCTCCAAGCTGTTGTGTTGTTATAGGTTTTTAAGTTGCACTCCTGAACTATAAAAGGTGTAGTGCCAGACCCCCTAGTAAAATAAAACAAACTTCAGCTGTTGTACTGGACATCCCTCTTCAGAGTGGATCTTCATCTCCTCAGTGATGATTTCAGAGTCTGGTGTTTTATCTTCTGTTTTTATTTTTTATTTTTATTTTATTTTTTTTTATCTTTTTTTTATCTTCTGTTTTTACACTGAACTCTATCCCTTACAGAGGGCAGGAATTGGTTGTAGATATCTTTGCATTCCCAGTTTATGTTTTATTTTACTTTCAGGCCTGTTTAGCCTGAACATGTATTCCTGAAGTACTTGTTGACTATCTTCTTGCCAAATCTCATCGATAAGATGTTTTTACAAATCTATACTCTTTTGTCTCCCCAGTACCTTGGGTTCCCAATATCTTAACCTGACTATGAGGTCCATTTTCCTCTTCTCCTATACTGCCTCCTAGCCCCTATAATCCATACATGTAGATGCCAGTGATGAGCTAGAATGTGCACCCTTTCAAAGACACATTTCACACTTATTTGAGCACAGTTGCAAATGAAAGAGGAGAAGGAGAATCCAGGAGACAGTCTTTGGTCTTCTTTCTGTTGTCCCAAGCTCTTGTTAGAAAGTTACATACCCCATCAGACAAGCAAAAGACCTGCAATTCGCAGGTCTCTTTTTCTTTTCTCTTTTTTTCTAAGATTATTTAAGCAATCGCTACACCCAACATGGAGCTCGAACTCACAACTCAAGATTGAGAGTTACATGGCTACAACCCCGACACAGTAGCATTTGTGCCAATTTCTGGTTGGAATGGTGACAACATGCTGGAGCCAAGTGCTAACATGCCTTGGTTCAAGGGATGGAAAGTCACCCGTAAAGATGGGAATGCCAGCGGAACCACACTGCTTGAAGCCCTGGATTGCATTCTGCCACCAGCTTGTCCAACTGATAAGCCCTTGCGTCTGCCTCTCCAAGACGTCTACAAAATTGGTGGGATTGGTACTGTACCAGTGGGTCGAGTGGAGACTGGTGTTCTTAAGCCTGGTATGGTGGTCACCTTTGCTCCAGTCAATGTTACAACTGAAGTAAAGTCTGTTGAAATGCACCATGAAACTTTGAGTGAGGCTCTTACTGGGGACAATGTGGGCTTCAATGTCAAGAACGTATCTGTCAAAGATGTTTGTCGTGGCAATGTGGCTGGTGACAGCAAAGATGACCCACCAATGGAAGCAGCTGGCTTCACAGCTCAGGTGATTATCCTGAACCATCCAGGCCAAATCAGTGCTGGATATGCACCTGTGCTGGATTGTCACACAGCTCACATTGCTTGCAAGTTTGCTGAGCTGAAGGAAAAGATAGATCGTCGTTCTGGAAAGAAGCTGGAAGATGGTCCCAAGTTCTTGAAATCTGGGGATGCTGCCATTGTTGATATGGTTCCTGGCAAACCTATGTGTGTTGAGAGCTTCTCTGACTATCCTTCTCTGGGCCGTTTTGCTGTTCGTGACATGAGACAGACGGTTGCTGTGGGTGTCATCAAAGCAGTGGACAAGAAGGCAGCTGGAGCTGGCAAAGTCACCAAGTCTGCCCAGAAAGTTCAGAAGGCTAAATGAATATTATCCCCAATACCTGCCACCCCAGTCTTAATCAGTGGTGGAAGAACTGTCTCAGAACTGTTTGTGTCAATTGGCCATTTAAGTTTAATAGTAAAAGACTGGTTAATGATAACAATGCATCGGAAAACCTTCAGAAGGAAAGGAGAATGTTTTGTGGACCATTTGTTTTTTGTGTGTGTGTGTGCGTGTGTGGCAGTTTTAAGTTATTAGTCTTTAAAATCAGTACTTTTTAATGGAAACAACTTGACCAAAAATCTGTCACAGAATCTTGAGACCCATTAAAACAAAAGTTTAATGAGAAAAAAAAAAAAAAAAAGATTGAGAGTTACAAGCTCCACCGACTTAGTCAACCAACCTCCCAAATGGTCTCTTTTGAAGTCAACTTCACAAAGCTCCCACTTATCACTTATCAAAGTTTTGTACTGTCTTATTCATCAGTCTGCCTCACACCTTAACTTCCAAGGATCTTACCCAAGAAAGCCTATAATATAACAGAATACCAACCATTTTCTAAGCACTGCTGGATGCCAAAGGAAAACATGATGAACAAGACTTAGAGATGGGAAAAGTGGAGCATTGAGCAAGAAGTGAAAATGGATAGTTTGACTTTGGTGTTAAATTTATTATTTATTTCTCCCTTTAGCTCACTGTGTGGCATGACTCTGTTAGCTCCTTCATACAACTATCTGTATCTGAAAACAATGACTTATTTGCATGTTATTTTTTAATTAAAGATTTTATTTATTTATTAGAAACACAGCGAATGAGGGGGGGGGGGGGGGCAGAGACAGAAGCGGGCTCCAAGCAGGGAGCCCGATGCAGGACTCGATCCTAGGGTCCACCAGGATCACACCGGGCTGAAGGCAGCGCTAAACCGCTGAGCCACTGGGGCTACCCACATGTTATCTTCTTTAAAGTAAACTCTATACCTACCACCACGTTGGAGCTCAGGACCCCAAGATCAAGAGTCGCATTACTAATAAATAAATAAATAAATAAATAAATAAATAAATAAATAAATAAATAAATAAATAAATAAAAAGAGTCGCATTACTTATTTTCATGTTTATCGCCTGCTATAATAGGATGGGAATCTCCTCTATCTTGCTTATAACTGTATCCTGATAAAATACAGTGCCTAGAACATCATGCAATAAATAGTTCTTTTTTTTTTTTTGCAATAAATAGTTCTTGAATGAATGACCATAAGGAAATGAACAAGAAGCATTTTATTTTTATTTTTTTTTAAATTTTATTTATTTACTTATGATAGTCACAGAGAAAGAGAGAGGCAGAGACACAGGCAGAGGGAGAAGCAGGCTCCATGCACCGGGAGCCCGATGTGGGATTCGATCCCGGGTCTCCAGGATCGCGCCCTGGGCCAAAGGGAGGCGCCAAACCGCTGCGCCACCCAGGGATCCCAACAAGAAGCATTTTAACTATAAATGTAGTTAATACGTTGCAGATTTTTTTTTCAAGTTCTAGGTATTTGGGCTCATACTTTGCCTTCTTTATGATTTATGAAAGTTGGTAACTTTCGGAAAGTTGGGTAACGTGAGAAAAAAAGTAACCAAGGGAGGAATGCCTATTTAAGGATTGGGTTATTTATTTTATTATTTTGTTTTATTTATTTTATTTTATTTTTTATTTTTTATTTTTTATTATTTATTTATTTATTTATTTATTTATTTTTATTTATTTATTTTTTTGGAGTTGGGTTAATAAGGAAGGAAAGAGGTACTCTAACCTAAATCCATTATTTGGCTTCTATTTTTTTTTTTTTTTTTGTTTTGTTTGTTTTTTTTTTTAATTTTTTTTTTTTTTTTTTTTCATTATTTGGCTTCTAGTTAGTTCTGTATCCTCTTGAGTCCTGGAGGAGAGAGCTAGCTCGTTCATTTCTCTGCTCCGCGTCGAAACCCGAACACTGCCCGGAAGGTAAAGGGCGCTCAGTAAAGATCTGAAGAATCAAAGAACCAGGCAGGAAAACTAAGAATGGCCTGAGGAGCGAGCTGGCTCGGAGAGGCTGCAGTTCCTCCCCGAGGCAGGAGGCGGCGCCAGCGTTACAGCAGCCCGGCCGCCGGCAGTTCTTGGTCCCTCCGGCTGACCGTCCGACGCCGGCCCCGAGGCCGGTGCACGGAGCTAGCCAATAGGAACTCGTCTTAGTTGTGGGGTCGGGCAGAGATGCCCAATGAGCGTAGCGGGTGTAAGCAAGGGGCGGTGCGACGCGGAGGGGCGGAGGGAGGCGGTTAGAGGTGGGAGTTGGCGCTGCGGGCCGGGCGGGGGCCGCGGAGCTGCGATGCGGACGGGGCCGCGGCAGTGACCGCAGCTGCCGCCCGACATGAACTCGCTGGAGCAGGCGGAAGGTACGGTGGGCCTCCGGGGTGGCCCGGGCGCTTCCCGGAAGCTGGCGGGGCTCTGGAGGGGTTGGAGTCGCGGAGACCCCGCCCCGGGGAGAGGAGGCCGCGACGGAGGGGCCGGGGGCCGCGAAGGATGGGCCGGGGGCCGCGACGGATGGGCCGGGGGCCGCGGGGAGGCGGGAGGGCCGGGGGCCGGGGGCCGCGAAGGATGGGCCGGGGGCCGCGGGCCGGCCGGACGTGGGTGGGCGCCCGGGAGCCCCTCGCGACGGCTACTTTTGCTTTTTACTCATTAGCCAGCGTCCTGCATTTTGCGCTTTTGCGTGGCCGTCGTTTACTTGATGTTACCGCGGTGACCCCGGGAGTTGCACCGTGGTTCCTGCTGCGGTTTCTGGTCAGCCGCCGCGTCCCGGCCGTGCTTCTCGGTCTCCTGAAGTTAGAAGGCGCGACCGCGGGGTGGTGGCCCCGGCCCGTCGGCAGGTCACAGGTGGCCGCGGCGGGGGGGGGGGGGGGGGGGGAGCCTTTCCGCAGCCCCCGTAGCCGCGTGGGAAATGCAGAAGGACCCGACACCCGGCACAGCCCCTAAGTACAACCGGGGGCTAGAACTCGGAATCGGGTGGTTGCGGAACGGCAGACCCCGTCGGACTCTGCCGACAGGGGAGACGTCGTTGTCACGGACAGCTCTGGGCCCCCGCAGGGTCACACCTCGACCTGACCTGACCTGACCTGACCGGACCTGACCGTGCTCCCTTTATTGGCGCCCCCAGGGTGCCGGCCCTTGGCGCTGCCGCGGCCGGTCCACACGGCACGTTACGAAGCTCCTAAAGGCGGACCAGTTTCCTTATAGGCGAAATTGGAATCAAAGAAACCTGATGGTTTTGTCCAGTACTCAGAGCTGCCCTAGGAAACGAAGTAGACAGTGCAGTGAAACGTGTGAGCTGCTGTGTGAAGACCTGAAGCGGTTAGAGTATATCTGAAATGTCATCTTAAGAGATTCAAACTAGTCAGAGAGCTAATTGGAAAATTGAAATCTTTTTACCTAGATCTCAAGGCTTTTGAGAGAAGACTTACAGAATATATTCACTGTTTGCAACCTGCCACCGGGCGTTGGAGAAGTAAGTTCTTGAATGTTTTTTTTTCCCCCAGGGAAAATAAACCCACAATTGGTACTTTTATCCCTGCCTAACAATGATTTGCTTTTGTGTAAGAGTTTTGACTAACAAATGCTTTACTAAACCATGAGATTTCCTTTGTTTTAACGGTTTTAAATTTATTTGACTTTGTAAACAATGCATCCTAAAGAAAAAAAAATTTTTTAAGATTTTATTTTTAAGTAATTTCTACACCCAATGTGGCGTTCAAACACACAGCCTTGAGATCAAGAGTCAAAGGCTCTACGGCCTGAGCCAGCCAGGCACCCCCACCAAAGAAATCTTTAGGAAAAGGAACTGCCCATGCTAAAAGAACATATATTTTGTATGGTTGGGTTTTCATTTTTCCATTAAAATACATACAGTTTTTTTTATTAAATATTACATATTGATAAATGACATGTGATTTCAGGAACTTGTTTAGCAGTTTTGGTTTTTTTTAATATTTTATTTATTTATTCATGAGAGAGAGAGAGAGAGAGAGAGAGGGAGAAGCAGGCTCCATGCAAGGAGCCCAACGCGGGACTCCATCCTGGGTGCCCAGGATCAGGCCCTGGGCTGAAGATGGCGCTAAACCGCTGAGCCACACAGGCTGCCCTGCTTAGCAACTTTTAAATTTGCCTACAAACTATTGAAATAAAGTTCTGTTAAGGAAAATCACATATTTTTTTTCAAAGGTTTTTATTAGGGAGAGAGAGAGCGCGGGCACCAGTGAGAGAGCAGAAGCAGAGAGAGAAGCAGGCTCCTTGGTGAGCAGAGACCTGAGATGCTGGGCTTGATCCCAAGACCCTGAGATCATGACCTGAGCAAAGGCAACTACTTAACTGACTGAGCCACCCTGGTGCCCCAAGGAAAATCCTATTTAACATATACTTGCCAAGGTTATGAAATTACCCTTGGTCGATTTTAGTAGAGCATGATTGTATTGCTTTGCAGTATATCCTACAAAACAAATTCACGTTATAACTGTCTATTCAAAATGTCGTGACTACTATCAAATATGATTTGAAAGAATTGTGATGATTGCTCAGTGGAAATACTTAGGAAATGCAAGTGATGACCTTAGCAAACAAAATGTTTTGCTAACTTGTGTTGGGACCAGACTTAGTTTCTTGGATGTGTATGATTGAACTTCTTGTCAAAAGGGAAGTACAACAGCACATGTTGAATAGATACTTTATTTCACAGTATAATTCAGTTTGTGGGACCAAAGAGCACTATTGAAGTTAGGAACCTTTTTCTGTGTCAGGATTTTTTGTGATATTTTTCTTAGATCTATCTGCAAAGTTTCATTCATATGCTCTGAGAATTCTGATATGTCAGAATTTACAAAGAGTGATTTTTTTAGATACCTTGGTTTAGGGAAGAATCCTCCCAAAACCTTATTTCACTACTACTTGAAAATCTTTTAAAATGATCCAGTGGTATCTCATAAAATATAAGACAGTGAATTTACTTTACTTTTTCTGTGATTCATGGTCTCAGTGCTTACATATAAATCAGCTTGGTTAATATACCAATCAAAAGTATGTGTATGAGGTCCCTTCCAGTGAGTTTGATTTTGATTTTGCTTCATTTTTCAAAAGAACAGTCTGTGTAGTGCATTGCTTATTGGAAACACAGCTTTATAAGAAATTGAGTTTAATCTGAGCTGAGAATGTAATTTTAAAATTTTGATTGTGTACTTAAATACCTAAAATGAGATTGTTTTCCTGTGATTTGCCTCTTCTAAAAGAATATCACTAGGACTTCTAGGTTAAGTTGCTTTTTGAATCTTGATCTTTATATTTTATTTTATTTTTATTTTTATTTTTCGATCTTTATATTTTAAAACTATATGTGTCTTAACTGAAGGACAGTAACTTGATACCCAGAATGTTAACTAGGACTTGGTGCCCTTTTATTATTTTCTAGTAGTACCATTTATTACCTTTTTAAAAAATTTTTTAAGATTTTATTTATTTATTTGAGAGGGAGAGTGAGCAAGGTAGAGAGAGCACAAGTGGGGTGGGGGAGCAGAGGGAGAAGAAGGCTCCTCGCTGAGCAGGAAGCTTGATGCAATACAGGGCTCAATCCCAGGACCCTGAGATCATACCTGAGCTGAAGGCAGACAGATGCTTAACTGACTGAGCCATCCAGGCACTCCTGAGATTTTAATTTTTTTTTTTTTTTTAAAGATTTTATTTATTTATTCATGAGAGACAGAGAGAGGGAGAGGCAGAGGCACAGGCAGAGGGAGAAGCAGGCTCCATGCAGGGAGCCCGACACTGGACTCGATCCTGGGTCTCCAGGATCATGCCCTGGGCTGAAGGCGGCACTAAACCGCTGAGCTGCCCAGATTTTACTTTTTAAGTAATTTACACCCAGCATGGAGCTCAAACCTACAGCCCTGAGATCAAGAGTCACACGCTCCACCAACTAAGTCAACCAGGTGCCTCTATACCATTCATTCTTACATTTTGCTTAGGATCTATTTAGAATTCTTAAAATAATTCTAGCTTAGTGGGGAGAAAAACTTTACTGAGCTCTACTGTCAGATTTTTACCCTGATCTTCCTTTAAGTCTCTGAAGAAAATCTGGTACTCCACATTCCTGATCACACCAACCGATGTTTAACTCAATGCAAGCAGTTGTCTTCCAGCAAAATCCTCTAGTCAGTGCGTTCATAAAAGAGTCTTTGTTTGGTTTATTTACAGTAGAAAATGAGAGGTGTTTTTTTGTTGGTTTTTTTGTTTTTGTTTTTTAATTTAAATTTACAAGATCTGCAAAATCAGCACAAAGCCATCCAAAGTTCCTACGGCTTTTGATTTCATAAATCTTGGTAAGTTCTGACTGAAGTAATAATAGGGACACTATCATCCTCAATTACTGAGGTTCACAGTATTTAAAGAGAATTCCCGAAGGCCATACAGCAAGTTTCTTAATTCCTCAGTCGAATGCATTTTCCATTTAATAAAGTGCTGCATCCTTTGGCTGTCATTTATTAGGAACTGGTGGTATTAGTATAAATTTATTAACAGCTTATTTCCTTACTAATTTCGTGTTTATCTTTCATCAGTGCTTCTTATAGTGGTATCTGTCTGTACAGCTACTGGTGCCTGGAACTGGTTAATAGATCCCGAGACACAAAAGGTAGAAGTTTTGATTTAAAATCTTTAATGGATTAAATGAGATAATGTAGCAGTGCTTTGTTCATTGTAAAGTATTACTCAGATGCTTCCTATTATTACTAGTAGTGATATTGAACAGTATATTAAATATATGCTTTATATTAATTTGCTTAAGAAAAACTTTGGCCACTGTAGATAAGTATCTTTTACAAGGAAAAATGCATGAGAAATAACACTATGCTACTTCTCATTCATTTCTGAACTTTTTACATGTCATTTTATATATGTCATAGTCACACATTTTTACCTATTTCAATGTAAACATTGTCTTTATTCTCCTTTGTCCATTTAGTATCGTGTGTTCCAGCTTTAGAAAATTGTAAAATACCATTTTCTTCTAAGACTAATCTTTGGTAGGACCTTTCTTTATCCCACAAAGCATTTGAGATGACTTTGCAGGAGACCTATGATAAAATAGCAAAATATTAATGTAATAAAAAGTCAAGATGGTGGATAAAAGACAATTAGACTAGAGGGTCAAAAACAGGAAGGAAACCAGGTCACAGACAAGGCCATGTGGGACACCACACTTGCCCAAACTGAGTTATAAATTAGTCTCTGAGTTACCTGATCAATAAAGTCACCGTTCCATGGTTTTTCTACTTTGTGAAAAGAACACATGTATGAGTTCCATAAGCTAGCAAAGGTTTTGTTCTCCACATTTATCTCAAAAAAATTTCCTGCCTGAATTTAATATAGGAAACACTAAGAGATCTCCCATTGGGCACTGTACAAGAACATCCCTATATCAAATGCAATAAAAAATTTCATAATGTTATTTCTCGAAGCATCCTTTGATGAAATCTGATAGCATGTTTTTCAGAATTCTACTTCTTTCTACTAACTTGTGCCTTAATTTCAAACTGAAGTGTTTGTTTTATTAGAGAAACAGTAGTCTCCAATTTTTCAGTGAAGATTTTTCCCTTGGTGCAGCTTTATTTAGGTAATAATAATAACGTCATTTTCTTAAATCTTAAACCCACATCCTTTTTAAAACTGTAATTAGGTAGACTATTACAGTAGCTTTATTTATAACTTGTTAGGTTATACAGAAGAAAAACCTAATAGCAAAGCTTTTGTCAGCAGTCCAAATGGCATTTCAGGCAGCCAGGGATTTATTTAGCATGTAGTCTCCCTGACTTAATCCATTGAGGTGGAGCTATAAAAGAATAGGAGGTAGGGGAATTTGGTGATGGAATTTTGCGTTAATAGAAGAGTTTTTATGGCAGATAGGAAACTCTCTTGTGTGTTGATTTATAAAAGTCTGATCTTAGGGCTGTGCTTGGTACTCATCTTCAGGGGAAAAGTAAGGAGGCTGGCAAGAAGATTGAAAAGATCTATCTTGGGAAATGAATCTGACTTCTAATTGGGAAAAATATAAGCTGATTTCAGCTAGTTGAGATCTTAATAAAACACAGAATTAAATGTAATTTGAAATAGGCCCAAAACTCTGTAGTTAATGTAATTTTCTAAATTAGGTGAGAATATAACTATTAGCCTAAGGGTTAGCTCTTTATTTCAGTATTTAATAACCTCAAAGCTGATAGGCGTTTTAAACAGCAATTGTTTCTGTAGCAAGAGTTGCAGACTCAAAAGCCAGTGCATGACTATCTGGAAGAACCCAAGGAGAGAAGCAACAGAGCAAACTGGAAAGCACATGAATGCCTGATCTAAAGGGGGGAAACTGATACCTAGATGTAGTTGATTATTGCCATGGAGGAAAGAAGGCTGATGTTGACGGATCTAATTAAAATTAACACATACGACACTATATGTGCTTAAACTGTGCAGGCCATGTGAAATCTAGCTGGCCTTTGGGAATTAAAGGTTTAAGAAGACATTCCTCTGGAATATTAACTTCTTTTTCAGAATTTCATCCTTCTGGGAGCTTCTTCCCTCCTGATGTTTTCAGCCTCTCGTTTCTTCATTTGACAAATTTATTTAACCGATAGCATGCTGGGCTAGCTACCTGGTGTTTTTTATAAGTTTAGCTCTCAGTCTTGAAATATGTACACATCTCTTGGTATGAGAGTGGAGTATCGATGCCTCTGGCTTAATTCTGTTGCTCTCATTTAGTTCCTGGTCCATCTGATTTCTTTCTCCAGACTCTAAACATCATCTCTCCTTCAATCTACAGTTCTGTTCCCCAGCCTTCAGTGCCCATTCTTGTTCCAGTCCTGGATCCTGGACCCTTATCTCCACCATATTCATGTTGTCTTGTTTCTTGCTATCATCTGATTATGCCCAGATCTGAAATCAGCTCTTTGTTTCTCTTAAACACTCTTTTTTCTTTTTTTTTTTTAAGATTTATTTATTTGTTTTAGAGAGAGAAAGAGATGAACAGGGGAAGGGGCAGAGGGAGAGAGAGAATCTGAAGCAGACACACCACTGAGCACGTGGAGCTCGATCTCACAACCCTGAGAATATGACCCGAGCTTTAACTAAGAGTCAGACACTTGACTGAGTGAGCCACCAGCACCCCCTTTTAAGTTTTATTTAAGTAATCTCTATACCCCATGTGGGCTCAAACAACTCCAAGATCAAGAGCCACATGCTCTTCTGACTGAGCCACCCAGGTACCCCTAAACCCTCGTTCTTTATAGATAGCTACTAATCATCTTTCCCTGCTTGAGTGTCATCTGGCTATTTAAATTTCAGTAGCTTTGGGCAGCCCAGGTGGCTCAGCAGTTTACGTGATCCTGGAGACCCGGGATCGAGTCCCACATCGGGCTCCCTGCATGGAGCCTGCTTCTCCCTCTGCCTGTGTCTCTGCCCCTCTCTCTCTCTCCTCTCTGTGTTTCTCATGAATAAATAAATAAAATTTTTTAAAAATAAAAATAAAATAAAAAATAAATTTCAGTAGCTTCAAAACCACTCATTTTTTGCTCCCACAGAGAGGGAGGGAGGGATGAGTCTCCACGTAAGAGGAGAGAAGGAATATGGTAGTGTCTATGCAGATGCAGCAGGAGATGGTTAAATTGGGACCAGACTATGAATGGCAGAGTCTACCCAATTCTCATAAAGAAGCTTTTTAACAGGGAGAGTAACTAGATCACTTTTGTGTATTCATTGACTTCAGATCAGAGACCTCCTTCATCTGCACTCATTCAACAGTATTGGTTGAGCACCTATGTTTGCCAAGCACTGTTTCAGATGTTGGGAAAACAGTGATGCACAAGACAGCATCTCTACTGTTGTGGAACTTAATCTTGTGCTTTTATATATGTATGTATGTATGTATGTAATCTTTATGCCCAACGCGGGGCTTCAACTCACAACCCTGAGATCAAGAGATATATTCTACCAACTGAGCTAGCCAGACACCCCAATCCTGTACTTTGTTTTAAGTTTTATTTTTGTTTTGTTTTGTTTTGTTTTTTTAGTAGTCTCTATACTCAAAATCAGGCTTGAGCTCAAAACCCCGAGATCAGGAGTCACACATTCCATTGAGCCAGTCAGGTGTCCTAGTCTTGTGCTTTTTAAATTGCTCCTTATCAGGAAGGGTTCAGTAAATATTTTTGGTAGGATGTTTTTTGATTATTTTTTTTTAATTTTAAAAATTTTTATTTAAATTCAGTTTGTCAACATATAGTATAACATCCAGTCTTCATCTCATGTGCCCTTTGGTTTTTGATTAGAAGAATGAATTTGTAATGGTTCAACTCTTTGGAATGAATAGAGGGAACATTGCTATATTATTTTGCTACATTAAAGATACGAAACATTTCTATTTTTATGACACAGCTAAACAACTGGGATTATTTTAAATTATTCAAATCTTCGTATTTCAGATGATTCAAATGTTAGATATATTTATGCACAAGTGGGGAGGTAAGAATTAGTATTCTGAGATTTTAAACATTTTTATGTTTCAAACTCTTCTTTTCCAGGTGTCTTTCTTCACATCATTATGGAATCACCCGTTTTTCACCATTAGCTGTATCACTCTAATAGGCTTGTTCTTTGCTGGAATACACAAGAGGGTTGTTGCACCATCAATGTATCCTTTATCAGAATTGACTTTTATTCTCTGAGTAAAATTAAAGCACCTTCTTGATCATCTAGATGTTGTTTTAAAAGCTTATTCTTCATATGATAAATTTTCCTTTGACCACATTTTTTCAGTATAGCTGCTCGATGTCGAACTGTATTAGCAGAATACAATATGTCTTGTGATGATGTGAGTATTGCTTATATTAGAAAATTATACATGTGCATGAAAGGACTGAAATCTTTTGGCTTAAATAAAGCAGACTTTGATAAATTACATGGATTAATAGTGGAAATATTCTTATAGCATTGATCCTAATACCCATATTTACATCTCAGAAATCGAGGTGCATCTAATAATCTGTAGTATCATACAGTTCAACTGATAGAGTTGACTGTAATTTTTTTTTTAAGTAAGCTTTATGCCCAATGTGGGGCTTGAACTCATGATCCTGAGATTAAGTCATATGTTCTACCACTGAGCCAGCCAGGTGCCATTTTGATCTTTCCTAATGATATAAAATCATAATGTGTGTTATGATTGAAGTCATCTTAAACTATATATAGAGTGGTCATTATTGGCGAAAAACGGCTTGTTGGGTGTTGGATTTGTAAACTCTCTAATGGTACTCTGTATGTAGGATTTTATTTTATTTTTGTTTAAAGATTTTATTCATTTATTCATGAGAGACAGAGAGAGAGAGAGAGAGAGAGAGAGAGAGAGAGAGGCAGAGAGAGAAGCAGAAGCAGACTCCAAGCAGGAAGCCCGATGTGGGACTCAATCCTGGGACTCTGGGATGATGCCATGAGTCAAAGGCAGATGCTCAACTGCTGAGCCACCCAGGCGTCCCTAGGATTTTATTTTTAAAAAGATTTTGAGAGAGCGAGCAAACATGAGCACAGGAGGCGTATAAAGAGAGGGAGAAGCAGACTTCCCTCTGAGCAGGGAGCCCCACACTGGGCTCAATCCCAGGACCCTGGGATCGTGACCTGAGCCCAAGGCAGACATTTAACCGACTGAGTCCCCCAGGCATCCCCATATGTAGGATTTTAAATTGCATCTCAAGTTAATTGACAGATGCACATACAAACCGACTGTGTTTTTAAAATTAATAACATATAGGCATATTAAGAGTATGTCACAGATTTGATTTGCTTATTTATAAAAGTATTTTTACCTTCAGTTAAAAAAAACTATTAAATAACACCTAGTTTAGAAAACTAGAATAGGGATCCCTGGGTGGCGCAGTGGTTTGGCGCCTGCCTTTGGCCCAGGGCGCAATCCTGGAGACCCGGGATCGAATCCCACATCGGGCTCCCGGTGCATGGAGCCTGCTTCTCCCTCTGCCTATGTCTCTGCCTCTCTCTCTTTCTCTCTCTGTGACTATCATAAATAAATAAAAATTAAAAAAAAAAAAAAAAAAAAAAAAAAAAGAAAACTAGAATAAAGAGCAAAAAAAAAAAAAAGATATTAAGGCAGGGGGCCCCTGGATCAGTGAAGAGAATAAAGACTAAACACTCTGATTTTTTTTTTTAAGATTTTATTTATTTATTCATAAGAGGCAGAGACACAGGCAGAGGGAGAAGCAGGCTCCATGCAGGGAGCCTGACATGGACTCTATCTCGGGTCTCCAGGATCAGGCCCTGGGCTGAAGGCAGCACTAAACCGCTGAGCCACCCGAGCTGCCCAACACTTTGATTTTTTAAAAATTAGAGGATAAGGATAGTATTTCAAGTCGAGGGCTAGTAGTGTTGAGACAGTTTTTCATTTGAAAAAAATGAATTTAGATCTCTGCTTCGCATCAATTAAAAAGACTAAATTCCAGATGAAGTCCTTTTTTAAAATTTATTTATTCATTCATTCATTCATTCATTCATTCATTCTTGATAGACATAGAGAGAAAGAGAGGCAGAGACACAGGCAGAGGGAGAAGCAGGCTCCATGCAGGGAGCCCATCGCGAGACTCAATCCTGGGACTCCAGGATTGCACCCTGGGCCAAAGGCAGGTGCCAAACTGCTGAACCAAAAAAAAAAAAAAAAAAAATCAAACAAACTGCTGAGCCACCCAGGGACTCCCCCCCCACCCCATGAAGTCTTAAATATATTTATTTATTTTTTTTTTTTTTTTTTTTTTTTTTTTTTTTTTTCTTAAATATATTTAAAAAGACAACTCATCCCATAATTAAAGCATTAGAAGAAAATATAAATGTGTGTTCTGGTTTTTTTTTTAATTAATTTATTTATTAGAGAGAGTGGCACATGCACACACATTAGTCAGGGGAGTGGTACAGGGAGTGAGAAACCCAAGCAGAGTCCTTGCTGAGTGTGGAGTCCCAACACAGGGCTGGAGATCACAACCGCAATCAAAACCAGGAAGTGGACGTTCAACCCACTGCACCACTCAGATGCCCCAAGGTGTAGATCTTGGTATAGAAAAGCTCCTTTGTAAGACCCAAAACAAAAACACTGCCATGGAAGAGTTTGGATACCTTTAATTGAACCAATATTTGAAAACTTTGTACACCAAAAAGCAAGAAAGTGAGCACTGATGAGAAGTATTTGTGTGGCATCCGGCTGGCTGGCTCAGTCAAAGAACACGTGATTCTTAATCTCAGGGTTGAGTTCGAGCCCCACATTGGGTGTAGATATTACTGGAAAATATTTTTTTTAAAGAAGAAGAAAATATTTCTAAGATGTCTAACAGAGGATAGAAACCAGACCTATTTAAAATTTTTTAAAAATCGTAAATTTGAAAAATGGGAGGGCAGCCCGGGTGGCTCAGTGGTTTAGCGTCACTTTCAGCCCAGGTTGTGATCCTGGAGACCTGGGATCGAGTTCCAAGTCAGGCTCCCTGCATGGAGCCTGTTTCTCCCTCTGCCTGTGTCTCTGCCCGCCCCCCCCCCCCCCCCGACCTGTATCTCTCAGGAATAAATAAAATCTTAAAAAAAAAAGAAAAAGTGGGAAAAGTAAATCTTAACATAGACGTGGGAAAACAAATAGCCTCATTTGTAATTGGGGAAATGCACAGTAAAACTGAATTTCCGTTTGTCTTACCTATCTGTCACTGACATAAGTTAAAACTTCAGTACAGTGGGACACCTGGTTGGCTCAGCGGTTGAGTGTCTGCCTTCAGCGTAATCCTGGAGTTTGGGGATTGAGTACTGCATTAGGCTCCCTGTGGGGAGACTGCTTTTCCCTCTGCCTATGTCTTTGCTTCTCTCTGTGTCTCTCATGAATAAATAGATAAACCTTAAAAAAAAAAAAACTTCATTACGGTGGTGGAGTAGATGCACTCCCATGCTCTACTTGATGAGAATGTATTGCCATGTTGGAAAGCAGTTTTCATCATTCTTATAAAATGAAAATTTGGCATGCCTCATAACCTAACCATTCTACTTCTCCCCATCTACCTTTGGTACCCCTACCTTTGGTGGGAACCATCACATTTCACATAAGGAGGCAGGTATGAGGTAGTAAGTTGCAACATCCTTTGGAGTAGGGAAAAAATGGAAACAGGTTTTAGGTTTCTCAACAGGGACAGGGTAAAATAAGCTTTGGTATAGCCACATCATAAGAACCTATGGTAAATCTATAAATTTGGACGTGCAAGGATCTTTCAAGACATAATGTTAGGTACAAGAAGGAAATTATTAAACAATACACTCAATTTGGTATCTTTTTTTTTTTTTTAAAGATTTTTTTCCCCAGTACTATTTTCTTTTTAATTCCAGTATAGTTAACTAATATACAATGTTATATTAGTTTCAGGTGTACTGTATAGTGATTCAGCAGTTCCGTACATCATCCCATGCTCATAACAAATGTACCCCCCCCCCCCGGCCCCATCACCTATTTCACCACCACCACTGCCCCCCGCCACCTCCCCACTAGTACTCATCAGTTTGTTCTCCACAATTAAGGGCCTGTTTCTTAATTTATATTTTTTTTCCTTTGCTTTTTTTTTTTTTTTTTTTTTTAAGATTTTATTCTTTTGAAAGAGAGAGAGAGCACAAGTGAGGTGAGAGGCAGAGGGAGAAGCAGACTCCCCACTGAGCAGGGAACCCAGTGCGGGGCTTGATCCTAAAACTCATGATCATGACTTGAGCCGAAGGCAGATGCTTAGCCAACTGAGCCACCCAAACGCCCCTGTTTTTTCTTAAATGGCACAATGAGTGAAACTGTACAGTATTTATCTATTTCTTTTTGGCTTAGCATTATAGTTTCTAGCTCTATCTATGTTGTTGTAAGTGGCAAGATTTCATTCTTTTTTAAAATCTAAATAATAATCCATTGTGTTTATATATGTATATATGTATGTATTTTATGATGTATATATATCTTCTTTGTCCATAAAAAAGTTTTAATTATGAAAATTTCCAAACAAAAAAATGAAGAGTATAATGAATACCCATTGGTCAGTGTCAACAATAATCAGCTCATGGCCATTCTTATTTCATGTGCACCCCTGCCCACTTTTCCTCCATTAGATTATTTTGAAACAAATCCCAAGTGGTATGTTTTACCCTCGTATTTTAGCACATTAGAAACACCAGATTTTTTTTTTTTTAAGACTTATTTATTTATTTGAGAGAATACGGGGAAGAAAGGCAACAAGAAAGGGAGAGAATCTCACTCAGACTCCCTTTGAGCACGGAGCCTGACACAAGTTCTTTTTATTATTTGTATATGGGAATGTAAATCTATAGAACACAATCTGGAAGGATTCATGCTAAAACTGGTTTCTTCTTTTTTTTTTTTTTTTTTTTTTTTTTTTTTTAAAGATTTTATTTATTTATTCATAGAGACACAGCTAGAGAGAGAGAGAGAGGCAGAGACACAGGCAGAGGGAGAAGCAGGCACCATGCAGGGAGCCTGATGTGGGACTCGATCCCGGGTCTCCAGGATCACACCCCGGGCTGCAGGCGGCGCCAAACCGCTGCGCCACTGGGGCTGCCCTGGTTTCTTCTTTAAGAGGGCTAGAATTTGAGATAGATGGAAAGGATTTTAGCTTATCTATATTTGAAAATTATTTTAATTTCTTGTTTATTTTTTTTAAGTAATCCTGTACCCAACGTGGAGCTTGAAGAAGTCATATGCTTCACTGGCTGAGCCAGGCAGGCACCCTCATATTTGATTTTTTTTAAGATTTTTATTTATTTATGAGAGACACAGAGAGACAGAGACACAGGCAGAGGGAGAAGCAGGCTCCCCATAGGTAGCCTGATGCGTGATTTGATCCCCTGACCCTGGGATCACGCCCTGAGCCACTCAGGCATCCCTAGTTTTTTAATAATGAGATTACATTAATATAATATTCATGTAGTTTAAAATAGATTAAAACCATGGATAAAACAAATGGGGTCTATTCGTACAGTGAAATATTGTATATTTTATATCAAAATAACAGTATAAAATAGTACAAATTACTGAAACATAGTAACAGATGAATGGCAGAATTACATTGAGTGAAAGAAGTAGATGTCAAAGAACACACTCTGATTCCATTTGTTTAAAGACCACAGACAGGCAAAATTTTTGGGAAATGGTTATGTCTACATAAGGAGTGGGGCTGCCATTGACCAAAAAAGGGCCTGGAGGGACTTTCTGGGTGGTGGTGATGTTCTGTATCCTGCTCTGGGTGGTGGCTGTGAGTGTATTGTGTGTATATTAAGATTTTTGCCTAGTTAACATACAGGCGGGGAGAGGCAAAGGGAGAGAATCTCAAGCAGGCTAGGCACCGAGCACAGAGCCTGATGTGGGCTCAATATTGTGACCTGTGTCAGAATTAAGAGTAGGACGTTTAACTGACTGAGCCACTCGGGCAGTGGGTGTATATATTTCTTAAAACTTGTAAAACTGTATGCAAGGGTTAGCATCTTACTGTATTTAAATTATACCTTAAAAAAAAAAATAAATAAATTATACCTTAATAAAACAGTGGAAAAAGGGATCCCTGGGTGGCGCAGCGGTTTGGCGCCTGCCTTTAGCCCAGGGCGTGATCCTGGAGACCCGGGATCGAATCCCACATCGGGCTCCCGGTGCATGGAGCCTGCTTCTCCCTCTGCCTGTGTCTCTGCCTCTCTCTCTCTCTCTGTAACTATCATAAATAAATAAAAATTTAAAAAAATTAAAAAAAAAAAAACAGTGGAAAAAGTTCTACCTGCATATCAAGGAATTACCAAAAAGAAGAAGTCCCCTGAACAGCAGTGTATAAGCATCAGTGTTCACTCCAGTCATTTGTTTACAATTTTTTTTTTTTTAAGATTTTATTTATTTATTCATGATAGTCACAGAGAGAGAGAGAGAGGCAGAGACACAGGCAGAGGGAGAAGCAGGCTCCATGCACCGGGAGCCCGATGTGGTATTCGATCCTGGGTCTCCAGGATCGCGTCCTGGGCCAAAGGCAGGCGCCAAACCGCTGCGCCACCCAGGGATCCCATTTGTTTACATTTTTATCTGAAAGTAAAAATTTAGTGTTGGTAAAGGAAAAATGTTTATGCGCAAGTACGTTTATTTTATAAACTTCATTTGGCAAGGAGCATAAATTGGTTTATATACATTGGATTGATTGCCTGATTTATAGGGAAGCCAGTGGACTGGGGAGTTCATCAAATACATTGTTTTAAAGTAATGAAGATTTTCGAAAGAAAGCTCCACACAAAACTTTGAGAACATTAACTATTAATTGCTTAATCTTGATTGAATATAGAGAGGTGTTCTCGTACCTTTTAAGTGCACTTCAAAGTTTATGGATAAGTGGTGATTTTTTTAATGGAATTGATTACTGAAAAAAAAAATTTTTTTCCCCCATTTTTACAGACAGGAAAACTCATTTTGAAACCCAGGCCTCATGTTCAGTGACAATCTTCACTCATTATTATGGGACCTAAAACAGCCTTTCTTCAAATAAGTGATACAGCAAAAAGCCATAAAGGATTCCTTTTACAGTTGGATATATGAAGGTCATAGCAACAACTGACAAGAAGTGTGCAATATTTACTCAGATGATCTTGATGATGATGACTCACGTCCTCCGTGCTTGGTACCTTTGATTATCTGTGTTACAGTATTAGTGTCACTTTAGTACTTCAGACCCTGCAGAGACTTTTGCAGATGAAGTATGTCTGTATGTTACTAAGTTAAACTTAGAAACAGAACCTCATCCAGTTTTTATAATGTATTTTTGCAAACTACTGTAAATAGCAAATCAATGCCAGTGTCAAAGAGGGAAGCATTATGTGGACATTGTTCTGCACCAGTATCTTACGAGCATCTGTTTGCCATCCCCACAGCTCTTCAAAACCAGCTATCACACGTAGCTGTGCCTTTCATTCTCACACCCCTCTGTTTTAATCATAATGCAAGAAAAACATCGGATTGGGCGTAAACTGAGGAAGACTCGTCTCCATCATATTGTAAGAAATTATAGATGTTCTGAGAAACCATTTTTGTTAAACCAGATAGTGAACTTCAGCCACTCTTGTGGTAAATGTTTCCAGTTGGTTGTTTTCCTTCAATGTTAAATATACTTTATATTTTTAAAATAATTTTAAGAACACTGCAAAGGCTTCTGAATATATAAGTTTAGTTATAAATTATGTGCTGTCTGGGAATTTGATAGTCCTTGTTTTAGATAATTGGATCTTATGCCGTGGTGGACGTGCTGTTACACTAGTGTTGCACGGGTGTAATTGATCAGCTGCTCCATCACGGGGGTGACTTGGGAGCGGCGCCCCAAACCAGAGTCTACAATTCTCACTGTTCCGAGAGTGTTAATGACATACTGTGTATGCATCTTAGCCACCTGTACTATAATTGCCCTTAATCTTAAACTATTGGGATTGCTGTAAATATTTTAAAGAACTGGAGGTGCCTTTTACCTGTTTATTAGAAGATTTTGAAAAGGTTTAAATTATTTCATGAGCAGTCTTTTAAATTCCACTTAACATAAAGCTGAAAATTCACTCACAGGACAAAAACTTTTTAACAAGGCTACCATTTAACTTAACTGTGTTCATCTTGGCTTTCCCATCTATAAGATTTTATTCTTGAAACTGCAGCAATAAGACCCTCTGCTCCTACAGAGTCATCAGAGGGTATTCTATATACTCGGCACTGTTTGATTTTCTGTAAATTTTGTAGGTAAATATGTGTATAAAAATAAATACTTTATATATAATTAGTGATCGGGCTTTTTTCCTTTATTCATGGAAAGTCTGTAACGCTTAAAAATGTTAAAAACATACCGCGTGTGTCAGAAACAGCCTCGTTCCAAATGAGAAATCTTTTAACTCTGTCTAGTAGAGCAAGTAGCAATTGTAGATATCAGTTTATTAAGCTATGATAGTCCTTTAATAGTCCTACTCATCATTGTGTGATGACATTTGCCTCCTAATCAGGAAATGCAGGTTTCCTCCATTGTGCTTTATTAATTTGGATTGACCATTTCCTCTAAGAATATAAAGTAGAAGAGGGATTTTATAGGTCCTTAATCCTTTTTGGAGTAATCAACTACTTTTAATATTTAATGAAAGCCTTGACTCTTCTCCCCTAGAAAAATACACCTGTGTGTGTACATATACTTTGCATGCATTCAAAGATTTCTTGATGTTAGACTGCTTGGAATCTGATGGCTCCAAGAAAGAAACTTTTGTTCCAAAGATTTTTCATCCTTATGCTTCTAGCAGAACAATTCATTTGCCAAAAAAGTCTGCTCTGGTTGAAATGGACAAAGAATCCTCATTTGGCTAGCTTCTCTTTACCACCACCCTTACCCTCTCATGTCCCCTTCCACACTATCTGGAAATTACTGGTTGAGTCCAGCCAGAGATTACAAGTGGGGAAGACAGTCTTCGGATGTTTAGAGTGTCTTCATTCTGGCTTTCCACAACTTATTAAAGACAGTACTAGCACCAGGATCTAAGTCTCCGATTGAAAAGATGCTTGTGTGTTAAACTTAATTCAGGAGCCATTAGAATGTGATAGTTACGAGTGTGGATTCTGACTCCAGACTGGATTTGAATCTCAGTTGTACTGCTTGCTTGTTTTGTAACTTTAGGCAAATTATGTATTAGTTTCCTCATTTATGAAATAAGTGTAGTGCCAACTATCCAGATTTATATCATATGCTAGAGTCAGTGCTCTGTAAATCTAGTTGTTAAACCAAATCCTAAAAGTTAGAAAACAAACAATTCCCTGTTGGAACTTTACCCAACATCAACATTTTTTTTTTTTATTTTTTTTTATTTATGATAGTTAGAGAGAGAGAGAGAGGCAGAGACATAGGCAGAGGGAGAGGCAGGCTCCATGCACCGGGAGCCCGACATGGGATTCAATCCCGGGTCTCCAGGATTGCGCCCTGGGCCAAAGGCAGGCGCCAAACCGCTGTGCCACCCAGGGTTCCCCATCAACATTTTAATTGAGGAAATTCTGCTTATCTTATGAACCAAGCAAACTCCTAAATAGTGGACTAAATGGAAAGAGAAAAGATATTTGGCCCCTAATGATAAGAAACCTAAAATGGTTCTAGGTATTTAACTTTTAAGCAGCCTCACTGAAAACATCAAGGCTTGTGATTCCCTATTACTGCTGTTGATTGAAGAGCTCTTTCCTCCTTTAGGAATGGACTCTTGGGGTAGCCCGGGTGGCTCAGCGGTTTAGAGCCGCCTTCAGCCCAGAGCCTGATCCTGGAGACCTGGGATCGAGTCCCACATCAGGCTCCCTGCATGGAGCCTGCTTCTCCCTCTCCCTGTGTCTCTGACTCTCTCTCTCTCTATGTCTCTCATGAATAAGTAAATAAAATCTTAAAAAAAAAAAAAAGAATGGACTCTTTTTTTTTTTTAAGATTTTATTTATTCATGAGAGACGGGCAGAGACATAGGCAGAGGGAGAAGATGTGGGACTGGATCCCAGGACTTCAGGATCATGCCCTGAGCAGAAGCAGACCCTCAACCACTGAGCCACTCTGGCTTCCCTAGAACGAAACTCTTTTTTTTCTTTTTTTAATTTTTTTATTTATTTATGATAGTCACACAGAGAGAGAGAGAGGCAGAGACACAGGCAGAGGGTGCAGGCTCCACGCCCCGGGAGCCCGATGTGGGATTTGATCCCAGGGTCTCCAGGATCGCGCCCTGGGCCAAAGGCAGGCGCCAAACCGCTGCACCACCCAGGGATCCCCCTAGAATGAAACTCTTGATTGACATTTTCTTTCAGGTGTTTTTTTTTTAATCTCTACACCCATGTGGGACTCGAACTCATGACAAGCTCGAGTCACATTTTTCACACCATGCCAGCCAGGCACCCCTTGATTGACATTTTATACAGACTGAGCTAAGAATCATTGTAACTGATGGATGCTCTGCCCTCAGCATTGACAGTTCCCGTCATTTCTTCCTGCTAAAACCATAGAAACTCGAGTTACATTCTTCAGTTTCATTTTTCTTTTATCCTCTAAAAATTGGAAGAGCATCTTGTCTGCATCATGAAACATTTTAAAAGCACATTTTTAGTGTATGATGGTTACGCAAGTCCTGATTGTGTGAGAGACAAAAGTGAAAGAAAAAAGTGTCTTGCTGGAAAGTTTTAGGGGTGCTCTTTCCTCACTTTTGCAGACTGCCATTTATGTGGCAAGTGCTTGGTTGGGTATGAAGGTATAGAAAATGTATGAGGAAAACTTTGCCCCCTTGGAACTGGTGGGGGAATACAGACCATTGATTGAGGAAATTAGCATGTGGTATAAGTGCTATGAAAGTTAAAAGTGTAGATGCCCAGAGGAAGGGGGTTCAGCCCACACTGGGCTCTCTAAAGAAGTTCTTTCTAAATGGGTCTGAAGGGTCATGGGGGGCGGTGGGGGGGTGACACACAAGACAGTTTTTGAGTGTGGCCACAGCATGGAGTTTTGGAGAAGGGTCATGGTGAGAGATGAAATTGGAAGTAAGTAGGAACCGGGGGTCAGGAGTACTGTGAGGACAGTGGGAAGCCACCAAATGTTTTGATAGGGAAGTGACAACTGGATTTGCACTCGATGACAGTGACTACTGTGGACTGAAGGGGTAGGCAGTTGGGAGCTCTGCTACAGTCCAGGCGACAGATATGGGCTCTTGAAATAGAGTTCAGTTAGGGGAACCAGAGGAGGGAGTAGGAGCTCTTGGAAGTCACATGAGTGATACCTAGTGGGAGGCAGCGATGGGTAGCACTTGAGGATGAACCCTACCACCCCTTCCCATCCCATGTAACCTGTTACAGAAATAAAGATTCTGTGATCACCAATGTTTGGGAACTATTATATCCTCCTCTTGGAGATTCTCCATTCTCCAAAGTTTATTAAAAACTCTGAAGAGGGCAGCCCGGGTGGCTCAGTGGTTTAGCACCGTCTTCAGCCCAGGGCCTGATCCTGGAGACCCGGGATCAAGTCCCACGCCGGGCTCCTTGCATGGAGCCTGCTTCTCCCTCTGCTTGTGTCTCTGCCTCTTTCTCTCTCTCTCTCTCTCTCTCTCATGAATAAATAAATAAAATCTTTAAAAAAAAAAAACAAAACTGAAGAAGTCCTGCAGTAGAGAAACCTGTTTCTGCCTCTTTGCCATTTTGTGAAATAGCTACTAGCATTCACCGTGGATATTTGGATATTAAGCATGGTTTCTGTCTCGTCTACCAAGCTCCTGTTGAGTACTCTTGCCGGGTTTGGGGATTAGTAGCCAAAACAGTCCTGCTTCTCCCAGACAATTTAGAAAACTTCCTTGACTCCTTTGCATTTGGGACGTGGTCATGTGGGAAAGCTGTAAAACTGTTCCTGTTGCAGGGTGTTCTGTGGTGCTTGCTGGTGATGGCACAGTTTCATCATGCCAGTTTGATGACATGAATTTGGGCATTTCTTTTTCTAAGTTTAGTCTTAGACTGGTCTCTCTAGACCTCCTCAAAATTCTCTGAGATACCCAATGTCCTTTCAGTGATATGTTTTTTGTTTAACCAAAGTTGGCTTCTCTTACTTGCAACTAGGACCCTGACCTAACAGAAGCAGTATTCCCAGGGGCAGACTTTGAGGAAAGTTAATCTATGTAAGGGACTAGGGCACTGCTTCAAACCAAGCATGATGTCATCTGTCGAGTTAGGGAGCTTCAGGCCATGTGTAGTGGAAGAGCACCAGCTGACAGGTTGACTGGTCCATAGTCCTGGTTCATCCATTTGCCACTTGGGCTGATGACTCCTTCTCTCTGAACCTTATGGTCCTCATTTGGGCCTATTCATAGCTGTCTTGCAGAATTGTTATAAGGACTAAATGAAATTATGTGTGTCAGATATATAACATGTTGGGTGTTTTTATTACAAATGAATTTTAAGTCCTTATTCTGAGTTCTTGTCATATGCAGATCTTCAGTACCCAAGAGCACCTGGCAAGATGCTCAGTGACTATCCATTGAATGAATGAATCTTGACTTTGGTTGAAATTGGGTTTGTGGAGCACCTGGAGAGCTCAGTGGTTGCACATCCGCCTTTGGCTTGGGTCATGATCCCGGAGATCTGGGATGGAGTCCAGCATCAGGCTCCCTGTATAAGGAGCCTGTTTCTCCCTCTGCCTTTGTCTCTGCCCCTCTGTGTCTCTCATGAATAAATAAATAAAATCTTTAAAAAAAAATTGGGTTTGTACATAATTACACTAAATCTTAACTTTTCTTACATAATTTGCCTATCTAGTTTTAGGAGAGGTTTTCTTTCTTTTCTTTCTTTCTTTCTTTCTTTCTTTCTTTCTTTCTTTCTTTCTTTCTTTCTTTCTTTCTTTCTTTCTTTTTTTCTTTCTTTTCTCTTTCTTTCTCTTTTTGATATCTTATTTTTAAGTATTCTCTACACCCAGCATTGGGCTTGAACTCACAATCCCAAGATCAAGAGTCGCACACTCCACCAGCTGAGCCAGCCAAGTACCCCTGGTTTTGGAAGAGGTCCTTAAATGCTAAGATTTTTTTTCCCCCCTGAGAGGGAGAGAGAAAAAAGCAGCATCTCACAATCCTGAGATCAGGACCTGAGCCACATTAGTTGGATGCTTAACCAGCTGAGCCACCCCATTGCCTTACCTTTATTTTTTTTTAAAGTAAAGAAGCTGGGGCTGGGTTTCTGAAATTACTGTTTTTTTAATTAAAAAATTTTTAAGGATTTTATTTATTCATGAGAGAGAGGCAGAGACAACAGGCAGAGGGAGAAACAGACCCCCTGGAGAAAGAGCCTGATGCAGGACTCAATCCCAGGACCCTGGGATCATAACCTGAACCGAAGGCAGACATTCAACCACTGAGCCACCCACGCGCTCCATAAGTTATTTTTTTATTCCAGTGTGTTTAAGATGTAGTGTTACATTTGTTTCAGGTGTATAGTGATTCGACAATCTGCTCCAGTACTCAGTGCTCATCACGATAAATGTACTCTTAATCCTTATTTCTCCACTCATTTCTCTTGGCAACCACCGATTTGTTCTCTGTAGTTAAGTCTGTTTCTTGGTTTGTCTTTTTGTTGTTGTTGTTTCGTTTCTTAAATTCTACATATGAGTAAAATCATATGGTATTTGTCTTTCTCTGACTGACTTTGCTTAGCATTACATTCTTTAGCTGCATCCATGTTACCACTGGCAAGGTTTCATTCTTTTGATGGCTCAAATATTCCATTATGTATATATACCGCACCTTTATCCATTCATCAATCGATGGATACTTGAGCTGGCTGCTTCTGTAATTTGGCTATTATGTTTATTATGCTTTATGCTACAGTAAACATAAGGGTGCATGTATCCATTTGAATTAGTGTTTTTGTATTCTTTGGGTAAATACCCAGTAGTGTGATTGCTAGATGATAGGGTAGTTCTATTTTTAACTCTTTGAGGAACCTCTATTTTTCAGAGTGGCTGCAACAGTTTGCATTCCCACCAACAGTGCACAAGTGTTCCTTTTTCTCCATATCTTCACCAACACTTGTTTCTTCTGTTTTTAATTTTAGCCATTCTGAGAAGTGTGAAGTGTAGCTCATTGTAGTTTTGATTTGTATTTTCCTGATGAGTGATGTTGAGCATCTTTTCACGTATCTATTGGCCACCTGGATGCCTTTTTTTTTTTTTTAAGATTTAATTTATTTATTTTATGTGACAGAGAAATCCAGAGAGCACAAGCAGGGGAAACAGCAGAGGGAGTGGGAGAAGCAGATTCTCCACTGAGCAGGGAGCCTGACTTGGGGCTTGATCCCAGGACTCTGGGACCATGACCTGAGCCCAAGGCAGACACTTAACCGACTGAGCCACCCAGGACCCCCACATGGATGTCTTCTTTGGAAAATGTCTGTTCATGTCGTCTGCCCATTTTTTAATTGTATTATTTGGGCTTGAGGAGCTTATTTGTTTTTGTTTTTAAAGATTTATTAGAGGGCAGCCCAGGTGGCTCAGCGGTTTAGCGCCACCTTCAGCTCAGGGCATGATCCTGGAGGCCCAGGATCGAGTCCCACATCATGGAGCCTGCTTCTCCCTCTGCCTGTGTTGTGTCTCTGCCTCTCTCTCTCTCGAATAAATAAAGTCTTTTAAAAAAAATAAAGATTTATTAGAGAGAGAAAGCTAACCAAGGGTGGGGGCATAGGGAGAGACAGTCCTCAAGCAGACTCCCTGCTGAGTGCAGAGCCTGATGTGAGGCTCAGTCCCAGGACTCGGAAATCATGACCTGAGCCAAAATCAAGCTCAGGCTTACCAGACTGAGCCACCGAGGCGCCTCAAGCCTACTCAAAAAAAAAAAAAATAAAAAAAAAAAATCGGGAGGAGATAATATACTGTAGTTACTAAAAACCACCTGAAGCCTATGTAGGTCAATCGCCTCTATGTCATTTACGAATCTTAGGCAAGTAACCTCTCTGTACTCCGTTCTCTCATCTAACTTGGGTTTATCCACATCTCATGAGATTGTTGGTGCGTTAAATAGCTTATACATGCAAAGCTCCTGGAGCAGTGTCGGGCACAAAGCAATGGCTCAGTAAGTATTGTCTGTAGGACACTCATTCCACAAATAGGAAATGGAACGCCTTATAATCACTGATGAATCTGGGGAAGTGATCAAAACAAATTCTATTGGCTTTTTAAAAAATCTACTTCATTAAGGTGGATTTACAGATAATACTTTTTAAAATACAGTTTTTAACCACAGTTTGACAATTTTTTTTTAAAGATTTTATTTATTTATTCATGAAAGACACAGAGAAAGAGGCAGAGACACAGGCAGAGGGAGAAGCAGGCTCCATGCAGGGAGCCCGACGTCGGACTCGATCCTGGGACTCCAGGATCACACCCTGGGCTGAAGGCAGAGGCTCAACTGCTGAGTCACGGGGGGTGTCCTAACTTAGGTATTTTTCACAGTGTTTTTGTTTATTTGTTTTGTTTGGGGCCAAACAGCCAACAAGGCAGACAATAGATTTCGGGGACAAAGATGTATATCTTTGTGTATCCTACAACACAAAATTGATCTGACTCATCTTAGGCAATGACCACTAGATTTCAGCATTTAAAAAAGAACCCCCCCCCCAAAAAAAATCCCATACTTAAAAAAAAATTAATAAAAGGAGCACCTGTTTGACTCAGACTGTAGAGCATGCAACTCTTGATCTCAGGGTTAAGAGTCTTACCTGTGGGGCAGCCCTGATGGCACAGCGGTTTAGCGCCGCCTGCAGCCCACGGCGTGATCCTGGAGACCCTGGATTGAGTCCCACATCAGGCTCTCTGCGTGGAGCCTGCTTCTCTCTCTGCCTCTCTCTCTCTCTCTCTCTCTGCGTCTATGAATAAATAAATAAAATCTTAAAAAAAAAAAAGAGTCTTACCTATGTTGGGCATAGGGCTTGCTTATTTAAAACAAAATCAGGGACGCCTGGATGGCTCAGTGGTTGAGCATCTGCCTTTGACTCAGGGTGTGATCCCAGGATTTGGGATCGAGTCCCACATCGGGCACCTGCATGGAGCCTGCTTCTCCCTCTGCCTGTGTCTCTCTCTGTGTCTCTCATGAATAAATAAATAAAATCTTTAAAAAATAAAAAATCAAAAGAGGTGCCTGGGTGGCTCTGTCAGTTTAGCTTCTGACTTTGGATTTCGGCTCAGGTCATGATGTCAGGGTTATGAGATTGAGCCTTGGCCCCATACTCAGTGGGGCCCCCTGCTTTCTCTTTCTCAAACAAATAAATGTAAAAAATATTAAAAAAATTTTTTTTAATCTAAAATATTTATTCTCTACTTGAAGAGATTAACCTGGTAGTGCAAAATAAATAATTGAAAGTTTCTCTACATTAGCAATTGGTGTATTTTTGTTTTGTTTTTTTTTTTTTTTTTCAATTGGTGTATTTTTGTCACTAATTTTTTGCTGTTGGTTAAATAGGTGAAATGATAATTTAACTCTGAACTTCTTTTTATTTGTTTTTATTTTTTAAAAAGATTTTATTTATTTATTCATGAGAGACACACAGAGAGACACAGAGACATAGGCATAGGGAGAAGCAGGCTCCCTCTGGGGGAGCCTGATGTGGAACTCCTCTCTTACCCCGGGATCACAACCTGAGCCAAAGGCAACCGCTCAACCACTTAACCACACAGAGGCATCCCTTATTTTTATTTTTTAAAGATTTATTTATTTTAGGGGTTCCCTGGGTGGCGCAGCAGTTTAGCACCTGCCTTTGGCCCAGGGCGCGATCCTGGAGACCCGGGATCGAATCCCACGTCAGGCTCCCTGCATGGAGCCTGCTTCTCCCTCTGCCTATGTCTCTGCCTCTCTCTCTCTCTCTCTCTCTCTCTCTCTGTGCGTGACTATCATGAATAAATAATAAAATCTTTAAAAAATATATTTATTTATTTTAGAGGGGGGAGTACGCATGAGTGTGGGAAAGGGCAGAGAGAAAGGGCAAGAAAGAATCTCAAGCAGAATCCCCTGAGCATGTTGCCAGAGAACGGGCTTAATCTCATGATCCTGAGATCATGACCCAAGCTGAAATCAAGAGTCAGACCTCAACATACTGAGCCACCCAGGCACCCCAAGTCTGAACTTTTTATAGAGACTATATATTTATTTTGCATACTTGCAACCATGATTATTTAGAGTAGACCTAGCTTTGCATATTTTAATCACATTTTACCCAGATTCCCTGGTCAATTTGTAAACTTCGTATACTACTTGAAATGCATAAAACAGCTGTCAGTCATTTAAAAAAATTTTTCTTGCCTCCATTTTTACTTGAAAATTGGGTAAATCCTGATTTTGATTTGGAATGAAAGGTAATGCAAAAGCAAAAATGTGTGATTGCTTACAGTTTTTTTTTTTAAACCAAAGTGATACTAGGTTAAAATAAATAAAACAAGCCCTCCCTTTCTATCCAGCTGCAGAAAGAGCACACAAATAGTCATTTCTGGGAAATGGGTGCTTACTTTGTGAGTGGCAGCATGGAGTTGACTAGTGGGACTGCTGAGCCGGTTTCCAGGGAACTGGTGTCTGTGGCACATGCTCTTTCTCTCCTTGCCAGGTTTTACTTCAACGATCCTGATATTGAGATGGCTTGGGCATCTCAAAGCAATGCAGCATGCTGACATCAGCTATAAGCTGATTTCATCAGTTGACTCACAGTTCCTGAAACTCACCAGAGTAGATGACCAAATCTATTCCAAGTTTTGAGAAAATTTTGAGAAACTCAGGATCAATGGGTTGGACTCAGAAGAGCTCAAATCAGAATCAGTTAAAGAGAAGTGGAGGCCATTCTGTGTGACGTTTGACAGAATTGTAGAAGACTAACTATGGTCCTTTGCTGCGACTGGATTGTTCTCTGGGCTACATTGAGTAAAACACTATCTTTGCTCCCAGGATACAATTTTTTTTGCCATTGAAATTGCTTGAACTAAAAATAAATAAAATAATTAAAATAAAATAAAATAAAATAAAATAAAATAAAATAAAATAAAATAAAATAAAATAAAATAAAATAATAAAATAAAATAAATAAAATAAAATAATAAAATAAATAAAAAATAAAATAAATAAAATAAAATAAAGAAAGAAAGAAATTGCTTGAACTGGTAAAGCTATAAGAAAGTTTACACCAGTGTTCATGATAAAAAAAGAGAAGGCAACCATGGAAGAGAGAAAGGAGCTGACGAGAAGAGCAGAAGAAAAAGCCACAGGAAAAAAAAAGTTGAAAACCAACAAAGGAAAAGAAAAAGAAAGAAGCCAACAAGGAATTGAACAAGAGTAGTGAAACAGCTATGTAAGTAGGCAAGGACTAGCACTCTAGAAGCTGTGACTCAACTAGGTCTACAGATGCTACTTGCACGGACCCCTGTGGTTAAGTGTATGTCCTTGTGCAATTGTAAGATCTGCAGAAGGACATCTTTCTAACCTAATAATCAAGAGCTACTCTGCTTATTCTTTTGCATGAACCGGCTTAAAGACTATTAGTGGGGTCTTAGTCGATCGTTTCTTGGTATAATGTTTCTTGGTTCTCCCCACTAGTCAAGTAAAAAAATTTACACATAAATTTCTTTTGGTTCCTAAAAAAAGTAAAAAAATAAAATGAGCACTGAAACACATTAGTAATCTTTGGATGACCCAAAGCTAGCCTCGACATGCCCAATTAAAACCAGATGGGAAGGTACCAGGTCTCTGAAGAGCCAGAACTACCTTGGCTGAGAGGGAGTTCAGTGAGACCCAAGCAAGGACAGTAAGAAACTACCAACAGGGAGGAAATGCTGCCTGTCTGGGAGCAGAGAAAATACTCTGCGATATTAAATGGGCTGATTCAGAGGGAAAAAAATTTTTAAGTGGAAAGTTGTTTTTTTTTTTTAAGATTTTAAAATTTAGGGCAGCCCTGGTGGTGCAGCGGTTTAGTGCCACCTGCAGCCTAGGGCGTGATCCTGGAGACCCTGGATCGAGTCCCACGTCAGGCTCTATGCATGGTGCCTGCTTCTCCCTCTGCCTGTCTCTGCCTCTCTCTCTCTCTCTCTGTCTCTCTGTCTCTATGAGTAAATAAATAAATCTTTTAAAAAAGATTTTTAAATTTATTTATTCATGAGAGACACACAGAGAGAGAGGTAGACAGAGAGAGAGACACACAGAGAGAGACCCGAGATTGGCTCCCTGCATGGAGCCTGCTTCTCCCTCTGCCTGTGTCTCTGTCTCTGTCTCTCATGAAGAAATAAATAAAATCTTTTTTTAAAAAAAACATACTGTGTTTTTCCAAAAATAAGATTATACTATATATCCTGCTTTTTAACCTGCCTCTTCACATCACAGCACCTGGTGAACACCTTTTTTCACCTTTTTCACCCTATGAATAAATAGTCAAAGGATGATGTGCAACAAGTTAGAAAATTGACTCAGATAAACATAGTAAGTATGTAGTAAATATAGTAAACATAGTTCCTTAATGAAGAACCCAGGAGGATGGTGAAGCTGGTTTAAAGGAGAAACAGAAATGTATATAGTCAGTGAGAAAACATTCACTTAACTAAGATTTTCCTAGGTTAGATCTCAAATTGGTGACGTTCTCCAAGGCAATAATGGAATTGTATCCTTTGAGGTTATATTTTCTACTGGACAGAAATAATTTGTATCTCAAGAGGACAAAATTATTTCCTATTTATTAATCTATAATTCAGTCTCAAACTTCGAAGAGTCTAGGCCCGTAAGTAAGCAGTCACTCGACAAAAGTACATTTTTCTAGTGTGATGATTCTCAACTGAGGGCCATGTTGCCTCCCAGGGCACATTTGGCAATGGGCAAAGTCACGCTTGGTTGTCAGAACCAGGGGGATGCTACTGGCATCTAGTGGGGAGAAGTCAGGGTTGCTGCTAAACATCCTACAATGTACAGGACAGTCCCCATGGTAGTCCAAATGGCAATAGTAACTACCTCTACCCATTAGAGGCCAGTAGCACTGCCACAGTTGTGACAACCAGAATGCCTCCAAGACATGTCCAAATATCTTTTGAGGGGCAAAATTATCCCCAGTTCAGAGACTGAAGGACTGTGCTTCAGACTATAGGACTATAGGACTGTGCTGTACAAAATGGTAGCTGCCAGCAGCGTGTCGCTAATTAAGTTGAAATGAATTAAAATTGAAAATTGAGTTATTGGGTAGCCCGGGTGGCTCAGCGGTTTAGCACTGTCTTCAGCCCAGGGCGTGATCCTGGAGACCTGGGATCGAGTCCATGTCAGGCTCCTTGCATGGAGCCTGCTTCTCCCTCTGCCTGTGTCTCTGTCCCCCTGTCTCTCTCTGTGTGTCTCTCATGAATAAATAAATAAATAAAATCTTTTTAAAAAAAGAAAATTGAGTTCTTTAGCTACACTAGCTACACTTCAGGTGTTTTATAACATGTGTGGCTAGGGGCTACCATACCAGGCAGGACAGAGAGCACTTTGATTATGGTAGAAAAGTCTGTTGGACAGCACTGCCTCAGAGAAATAATCCTTTGATAGAACTGCTAGATATTGACCCACTATGACGTTTAATAAAATATTTAGTTATTCACTTTCCTTATACCCAAATTTTGGATAACTTTTTTTTAAAAGATTTTATTTGAGATAGAGGCACAAGTGGGAGGGGGGTGGCAGAGGGAGAGGGAGAAACAGATTCCCTGCTGAACAGGGATCCTGACTTGGGGCTCCAACCCAGGACTCTGGGATCATGATCTGAGAAGAAGGCAGAGACCCAGCTGACTGAGCCACCTGGGCGCCCCTACAGTAACTTAAAAAAAATATTTATTTAAAGGGAATGTGAGTAGGGGGTGGGGGGGAGAGGGAGAGAGTGAATCCTCAAGCCAACTCCTCACTGAGCGTGGAGCCAATGCAGAGCTCTGTCCCAAGACCCTGTGATCACCACCTGAGCCCAAATCCAGAGTTGGTGGCTTAAGCAACTGAGCCATCCAGGTGCCCCTACAGTAACGTTTATTTATTTTTTTAAGATTTTATTTATTCATTCATTATAGACAGAGAGAGGGGGAGAGAGAGAGAGAGAGAGAGAGAGAGAGAGAGAGAGAGAGAGAGGCAGAGGAAGAAGCAGGCTCCATGCAGGGAGCCCGACGTGGGACTCGATCCCGGGTCTCCAGGATCACACCCTGGGCTGAAGGCAGCACTGAACCACTGAGCAACCCAGGGATTCCCTACAGTAATGTTTTAAAACACAGCATAGAGGTCTAGCGCTAGATGGAATATAAACCCCACGGCATCAGGGACCGGTCTTAGCTATCACGTTATTTCTAGTACTAGTGCAGTGCCTGACACACAGTAAGCATTCAACAGTGGATATCTGCTGAATGAATGAATGAACAAATGAGGTGAGTGGAATTTCTGATGGGCAGCAGGCCCCTTTGCATGACTTTCAGGTTGGCTGTCAGCAGTTACCCTATACAGAGCTTGGGAAAATCTTGAGGACCAAATGGGAGGTCAGCAGCAAATGTGCCTCTCCCAGGCTCTGACACCTGCTCTGGAAGCACTCAACATTCAGTTTTCCTTCCAGAAGGCCTTTCTTGAAATAATCTGTATAGTTTACAGCCCTCTGATATTTCGAGGACCCTTAAAGCATCTTTGTAAATGGAGAAACTGAGGTCTAGGGAAAAGAAGCAACCTTCCCTTAATTATATGGTCCGCTAGAGGTGGATCTAGAGCTAGAGGCCCAAGTCTGATTATCTACAGATGGCTTTGCCTCAGCGACATTCCTGTAGATGACTACTGAGTTGCTTTATGCAGGGCCAGCTGAGGCAGAGGGCAGTAACCACGTGGAGAGAGTGGATATCTCAGGGACTTCTATCAGCTGAGTGCCAGGCACAGGTAGTTACAGAGACTGGTAGTGGCCCCTAACCTCCATGGAGCTTAAAACCTAGTGAGGGGAACACACATGCATATTTCGGATGATATTTCATAGACAATCCTAACAGATACAGGGTGCTCAAAGAACACGTAGAGTACTGGGACAGGAGGGAGGATGACGATAGTAGGCGAGGCCCTGTGGTACAGCCATCTTTGTAGTGTACATCTCCTATCCCACCATGAATTCCTAAAACTCAGAAGAACTATAAACATATCTGAGACTATGTACCAGGAAAACTGAGATGATTAATGACAGGGTGTGCTAGCCATACAGTTTCCCAGCCCCAGCTAAGGGAAAGTGCAAGGGAGTTTCTGGGATACCTAAGGAGCTCCTGGACAGAAATGATTTGTTGGAAGCATGTGCCAGGGTACTGTGGCAGCATGGGGTATGCTCTGTAAAAGTCTGAATCTGATTCTACATGGCTCAGTCATGTCCCTATCCGAGACTGTGAAAGATTTTTGAGAAATAGAGATCAGAATGTTTTCTTCAGGAAGATCACAATAATATGAAGGGGGGCGAAACAGGAATCTGGGAGAACAGCTAGCTCCTATTTAAGACGTGTGTGACCAATAATTCATTATAAGCATTTTTATTGTCCCAAGGGAAGAGGCTTTACTCAGTCTAATTCAAAAATTCCCTCTTGATAAAAGATAATTTGTAGGAAAAAGGGATGGTTGGAAAATCATTGCTTGACTGGATTTTTAAAAAGCAGCTGGTTATGGATTATTAGACTAGTTAAAGGTCACCGGGCTCCTCCTAAAACTGCTATCTCTGTGGTTCCCAGAAGGGATCTTGAACTCATTAAATAAAGTTTATCATTCATTTTAACAGAAATGCTCATTTCTCCCAGGAAAGAGTAACTAATGAAAACAGATCACAAAGTCCTCCCTAGCTAAGATTTTGGACCATTTTTTTTCTTGTTCGTCCCCACAGTGAGAGAAACAGCAGGAATATATATATATTTTAATCTCCTGTTGTCTTGATGGCATGCCCTACTCTTTCCTGATTATGTGGTCACTATTTATTCAAGAAATTGCATGCCTATTCTATGCCAGGCAAGCCTTATTGGGCCAGTGTTGGGAATACAGTGATTTGTGTAAAGGACAACTCTTGTCCTCACAGGGTTTGGTGTGTGTGTGTGTGTGTGTGTGTGTGTGTGTGTCTGAGTATTATACACAAATTTAAGAGGTGCCTGGGTGGTACAGTCAGTTGAGCATCTGATGCTTAGTTTTGGCTCAGTTCATGATCTCAGGGTCATGAGATTGAGCACCATGTCAGGCTCTGTGCTCAGATAAATAAATCTGGGTGGCTCAGTTGGTTGAGTGTCTACTTTTGGCCTGGATCTTAATCCTGGGGTCCCTCTCCCTCTGCCTCCCACACCCCCTTCTTTTTAGTGCTTTCTCTCTCTCAAATAAACAAAATCTTTTTAAAAAATAAATAAATTTAAATTGTAACTGTAATTTTGAGCTGTGCTTTGAAGGAGGAACAAAATAAGCGCAGTATCAGGGGAGACCTGTCTCAGACTTCGAAATCAGAGGAGATACCTATGAAGAAGTGACACTTGCAATTCACCAGGACTGGGATGGGGACTGGGCCTTTTCAGGGTCCTTTGGCTGAAGACATATCGGCCCTATGGAGGGTGGCTAAGGGGCAGAGCACAGGAGGTTATGTGAGATGAAGCTGGAATCTGGCCTCGCTATTTCAACCTGCTACCTGGTAAGATTTTGATCTTTATTTTAAAAGAAAGGGAAACCACTGAAAGGTTTTAATCAAGGGAGTGATTATGAGAAAGATGGAAAGAATCACTCTAGGTATTCTATGGATAAGCAGGGTAGAAAAAGAGAGAACAGACGCCCCTGTAGTCAAGACAAGAGAAGACAATAGCTTGGACTGGGGAGATGGCAGGACAAAAATGACCAAATGGAGAGATGCAGGGAGTAAAACCTACCAATATACACTTGGAGCTCCAAATTTTCCTTGTACTTAAAGTGGCCTTTTTTTAAGAAAAAAAAAAAAGATTTTATTTATTTAGCACACTCACGCAAGCGGGCAGTGGGGCAATGGGACAAAGGGAGAGGGAGGAGCAGATTCACCGCTGAGTAGGGAGCCCGATGTGGGGCTTTACCCCAGGACCCTGAGATCATGACCTGAGCTGAAGGCGATGCTTCACCAACTGAGCCACCCAGGTGCCCCTTAAAGTGGCCTTTGATAGGGCAGAAATTTTGTACAAGCTTAGCTACACCTCTGTGACTATTTTCCACAATATGCTATGGTAATTTTATTTCCCTTACTATACAGTACACTCCTTGAGGGGAGGGTTGCCACTGGGGAGAACTCTTCTCCCATACAATATTGACCTGAAAGCTCTGAGCTTTGGGAGGTGCTCAATATCTCAATATGTACATGTTTAATTGTAAAGACTACAGAACCCGCGCCTGAGTGGCTCAGTCCATTAAGCATCTGACTTCAACTCAGGTCATGATCTCAGGGCCCTGGGATTGAGCTCTGAGTAGAGCTCCCTACTCAGAGAGGAGCCTGCTTCTCCCTCTCCCTCGGCCTCACCACTGGTGTTCTCTCTCACTAGCTATTCTCTCTCTCTCTCCCAAATAAATAATCTTTTTTTAAAATTTTTATTTATTTATGATAGTCACAGAGAGAGAAAGAGAGAGAGGCAGAGACACAGGCAGAGGGAGAAGCAGGCTCCATGCACCGGGAGCCGGATGTGGGACTCGATCCCGGGTCTCCAGGATTGCGCCCCGGGCCAAAGGCAAGTGCCAAACCACTGCGCCACCCAGGGATCCCCCAAATAAATGATCTTAAAAAGACTACAGAAGATCTTCCTGTACAATAACTTCTTTCTGTACTACACTATAATTATTCAATTATAACTAATTATTCGTATAATTATATATTTAACACATCTCTCTCTAAACTGTAAACCCCTAAAGACAGGGACCAAATCTGTCTTGGTTATTGCCTTATTCCATTGCCCAGCACTGTGCATGGTGCTCAGTAAATATTTGTCAAAGAATCTTTTTTTTTTTTTTTTTTTTTTAAGATTTCATTTGTTTACTCATGAGAGGCACAGAGAGAGAGAGAGTGAGAGAGGCAGAGACACAGGCAGAGGGAGAAGCGGGCTCCATGCAGGGAGCCCCATGCGGGACTTGATTCCAGAACTCCAGGATCATGCCCTGAGCCAAAGGTAGATGCTCAACCGCTGAGCCACCCAGGCGTCCCAAAGAATCATTTTGTTGTTAAAAGTTTCAACCATTTATGTAATACTTATTGTGGGGCTGTGAATGTTCTTAATACCTAAACACACTAACACATTTAATCCTTAGACCAACTCCATTAGGTATGTATTATTGGTGTTCCCATTTTTACAAATGAGGAAAACCAAGGCAGGAAGATGACCTTGTTAAGGGAGTCTGTCTTATCAAACATTGATGTACACTGGGGCACTCGGGTGGTGCAGTGGGTTAGGCCACCCACTCTTGGTTTCGGTTGGGACCTGATCTCAGGTAGTGAGACTGAGCCCCCAGTGGTCAGAGCAGAGTCCGCTTGAGACTCTCTCCCTCTCATCTCCCCACCCCAAGTAAACAAATCTTTTTTATTTATTTATTTTTTATTTATTTATGATAGTCACAGAGAGAGAGAGAGAGAGAGAGAGGCAGAGACACAGGCATATGGAGAAGCAGGCTCCATGCCCCGGGAGCCCGACGTGGGATTCGATCCCGGGTCTCCAGGATCGCGCCCTGGGCCAAAGGCAGGCGCCAAACCGCTGCGCCACCCAGGGATCCCCCAAGTAAACAAATCTTAAAAAAAAAAAGTACATTCATTCAAAAACATTAGCTGGATTTTTGACTGTGACAAGGAGCTGTACTAGGCCTGCAAAATAATCGTGGTTAATAATTTTGAGCAGCTACAAATTAAATATGTCAGGTTTGGTTTTATGTGCTTTACACGGGATTAGTTAAGCCTCACAATAACCTTGCAAGTTAGGCATCCTCAATCGCATTTGATTATTATGGAAGTAAAGGTTCGGCAAGGCTCAGCAACAGCAAATGCCACCAGCCGGCGGGAGTCCCATTAAACTCCTGCCTTTTCCTTCCCAGGTTAAAAACCCAGGACTCCGCCCCCTCGTCCAGGCCTGGCCCCGCCCCCTCGTCCAGGCCTGGCCCCGCCCATCCACATCACGCCTGCGCGCTCCCCGCGCCTGCCCCCTCCGCCCCGCCCACACGCGGCGCGCCTGCGCACTGCGTCCCCATGTGGGCTCGGGCCGTCGGCCGGGCCGGCTGAGCAGTGGCGCCGCGACCGCTGCGCTAGCAGGACCTGCCCCCCGTCCGGCGGCGTCCTGCTGTTGCCCTCCGCTCTCGATCTTCCCCCCGTAACGCACATCGCCATGGGCAAGAGCCGGACGAAGCGCTTCAAGCGACCTCAGTTCTCCCCTACGGGCGACTGTCAGGCCGAAGCGGCAGCGGAGGCGAACGGGACCGGGGGAGACGAGGACGACGGGCCCGCGGCCGAGCTGCTGGAGAAGGTGAGGCGGGGGCCGCGAGGGGCGGGTCTCGCGATGAGCCCCGGGGCCGCGCGGCGCCCCCTGCCGCGGCCTCCGCGCCTGCGCTCTGCGCCGCCTCTGACTTGCTCCCCTCCTGCAGCTCCAGCATCCGAGCGCCGAGGTCCGCGAGTGCGCCTGCGCGGGGCTGGCCCGGCTGGTACAGCAGCGACCGGCGTGGCCGGGCTTGGCGCGGCGGGACGCGGTGCGCCGCCTGGGGCCGCTGCTGCTGGACCCCAGCCTGGCGGTGAGGGAGACGGCGGCCGGCGCGCTGAGGTGAGCGGGGCGGGGGGTGGGGGGAGTCGCGGGGGCCAGCCAGCGCCCGGCGGGTGCCACGCAGTTCCCTTGCCTGCGGCAGCTCCGCACGCCCACAACTGCCCAGGGTCTCCTGTTTGCAGAGCGGGGATTTGAACTCAGGCTGCAGACTCCAGAGCAACCCACGCCGCCCGGGCCACACGCATTCCATCATTCCATCTGTCCGGTTGGCTGCTTTAGCTGCAGCAGCCATCTGGCCAACAGATCCCCCCCGCAGAGCCTCACCTACTTTAGGCTCTCTCCAAGAACCCTCCAGAGTCCCGAGGTTCCGTGAGCTCTCCCGGTGTACGTGGCAGGCGTTCTAGGTGCAGGGGGTTTGAGCAGGGCGCCGAGATCCCTGCCTTCAGAGAACCCATGTTGATGAGGAGACAGGAGACTAGGAAACTGGTAAAACAGGTAATAGTAGATAGTAAGAAGTGCAGTGGAGAATACCAAGAGGATGATGAGCCGGAGGTGGGAAGTTTACTTTAAATTCTGATCTGTAGATGACACTTGACCTGATGCATCAGAGCCAGACATGAAAATCCAGGGAGAAAGCATTCCCGACAGCGGGCACAGCAGAGAAGTGAGGCAGCAGAGGGCTTGGCATGGTGAAAGCACAGAAAGATTAGTGTGGCTGCACAGAGTAGACGTGGGTATCACAGGACATGGGGTTGTAGAGATGGACAGGGACTTGGTGGTAGCGCTAAAGGGCCTATTTTGAGCAGGAGTGGCCTGATCTAATTTACCTTTTGAAAAGGCTACTCTGGTGGCTGTGCAGAGAATGGACTGTAGAGGGGGTAAGAGTAGAAGTTAATATTTGCAGTTCTTGCAGCTCTGTTACATTATGTTTCATTCATTGATTTAGCAAGTATATTTTGTGTACCTACTATGTCCTCCAGGCAATGGGCTAGGCTGTGGGCATGCGTTTGTAAGCAAGACAGACACAGTATCTGTCCTTAGTGGATCTTACAGTATTGAGGAAGACTGGCATTAACCAAATTAATCACACAAGTGTATAATTACAGCCAATGATAATTATGGAGGGTGCTATAAGAGGATATAACTGGGGGTTCAGGGAAGAAAACCATAAAGGAGGGATGGGGATTAGCCACATGCTGGAGGAAACTGCATGTAGGAAGCCCTATCCTCTCCCTGAATCTTAGACATGCTGAGAACTCCTGGAAGGTTGTGGGGACAGCTGATTCATCTCCGTATCTTCAATGCCTGGCACAGTGCTGTGCACTCAGAAGGCAAGCAAGCAGGGTCTTCCCAATTAAAATTCAGTTAATCCATGGTTGCTTGGGGGCCTGTCATTAAGCCTCACCCTTGCTGCCCTTGAAGTCTTGATCCCAAGAAAAGATCCCATCATATAAGATGATGTGATTTGTTTGAATTAACTAGGAATCGTCTTCTCCCCTCTACTGCCCCTGTAGCCACATACCTGTGTATTATCTCAGACTTCAAAATTAAGTTGTTAATGTAGAGAAAGGATCAGAACAGATGGAAATCTGTGGATTGGTTCTGCAGCATCTTACAGAAATAATAAGCAGTTTTCATCTGGAAAACCTTAAGTACAGGTAGAAATTAATTTGAGAGCTTAAAGTGTTTTGTGACATGTGCTCTGAGAAAAACATATTTTAAATTCTTTGTGTAGAAATCTCAGTGCTTGTGGAGGTTTTGAAGTTTGTGATGACATGGTGACTAAGGATATCATGACTCCTCTGGTTGCACTGCTGAAAGAGGTATGTGGTTTTTAGAGCATCTTCATGGTAGTTTTTAACTGTAGCTTTTTGTATACACACTTAGATTTCTTTTTTTTTTTTTAATATTTTTAATTTTTTTTTTTTTATTTATTTATGATAGTCACAGAGAGAGAGAGAGAGGCAGAGACACAGGCAGAGGGAGAAGCAGGCTCCATGCACCGGGAGCCTGATGTGGGATTCGATCCCGGGTCTCCAGGATCGCGCCCTGGGCCAAAGGCAGGCGCCAAACCGCTGCGCCACCCAGGGATCCCCTTAGATTTCTTTAAAAAGATTTTATATATTTATTTGACAGCGCACAAGCAGAGGGAGCTACTGAGGGAGAGGGAGAAGCAGGCTCCCCACTGAGCAAGGAGCCAAGGTGGGGCTCAATCCCAGGAATCTGGAAACGTGGCCTAAGCTGAAGGCAGATGCTTAACTGAGCCACCCAGGCACCCCCACACTTAAAGTTTTTTATTTTATTTTATTTTTATTTTATTTTTTAGGGCTTTGGTATTAGTTATTTTGTCTTCCTCCAAACATTCTATGGGAATTTGATTTCTTTTCCTAGAAACACTGATTTCTCATCATTAATATCAATCTCTTATTTTGTTTTTCCTATATTTATATGCTAATTGGAAAAGACCGTCCTAATACTATAGACTAATTCCTTTAGACCTTAAATTTTATTTATTTATTTTTTAAAAGATTTTTATCTATTCATGAGAGACACACAGAGACAGATGCAGAGACACAGGCAGAGGGAGAAGCAGGCTCCATGCAGAGAGCCGGATGCGGGACTTGATCCCGATCCCGGGACTCCAGGATCACGCCCTGAGCCAAAGATAGACACTTAAACCTCTGAGCCACCCAGGCCGTCCCTAGACCTTAAATTTTATAAATTAAAATAATTAGTCTTTATGGATTGCTTATTTTTGTGTCAGATGGTGTTTTATGTATTATTCAATCCTTTTTTTTAATAACAATTCTTTTTTTTTAAGATTTTTAAATTTATTTATTCATAGAGACACAGAGAGAGAGAGAGGCAGAGACACAGGCAGAGGGAGAAGCAGGCACCATGCAGGGAGCCCGATGTGGGACTCAATCCAGGGTCTCCAGGATCACGCCCTAGGCTGCAGGTGGCGCTAAACCGCTGTGCCACCAGGGCTGCCCTAGTATTCAATCCTTGCAGCAGTCCTATTTGAAAGGTGGTATTCCTGTTTTACAGATGAGAAACCTGAGGCATAATTTGCCATGGAGATTACATTAAATTTTAAAATTTAGTATCATCCCAACCTTATTGCATGATGTAGTTTAGGGATTAAGTTCTACTTGGGGCACTTGGGTAGCTCAGTCGGTTAAGTGTCCGATTCTTTTTTTTTTTTTTTTAAGGATTTTATTTATTCATGAGAGACACAGAGAGAGAGAGGCAGAAACATAGGCAGAGAGAGAAACAGGCTCAATGCAGGGAGCCCGATGTGGGACTCAACCCCAGGATCACACCCTGAGCTGAAGGCAGACACTCAACTGCTGAGCCACCCAGGTGTCCCATAAATAAAATCTTTAAAAAAAAAATTAAAAAACAAAAAAAAAAAAAAATTTTTTTTTTTTTTACTTAAATCTTCATAAAGAATATCCACTTTTGGTGAAAGGCATCAATCTTATTCTGTTTAGAGCATTGGTTCTGAACTGGTGGTGATTTGCCCCACAGGGGACATTTGATAATGTCTGGAGACATTTTTGATCTGAGGGTAGGTGTTGGTACTGGCATGAGGTGGGTAGGGGCCAAGGATCCAAGGATGCTGCTATACATCCTACAATGCACATGTCAACCCCCACAACAAAGAATCGTCTAGTCCGAAGTGTCAGCAGTGCTGAGATTGAGAAGCCCTACTTTAGTGGGGACTGTGGCTTATGGTCGAGGGCCAGTACCGCAGTGGTACCAGGCACCAACTTTGGAGCCAGAATCCCTGGATCAGAATCCCAGCTTTGAGTTTGCTAAGCTACTGCTTTAGCAATCTGTCTGTACCTCAGTTTCCTATTTGTAGTGGACGATTGGGAATAATAGTTCATCTGCTTCACAGGTGTGTTGTCAGGATTAAATTACTTAAAGTGCTTAGAGTAGTGTTTTCCGCATAGAAGGCACTGTAGAGACAGTAGTGCATGTCCCCTTTCTGTGTCTGATTTATTATCTTTATTGCATTAGATGAAATACATTATATAAATTTTAAATTTAAAAATGTTAAATGGTTTGTATCCAGTTTGTATAGTGACTTGTGAACTTCAGCTGTATTTCTTGCCAGAAAAGAGCAGGATTGTGGGAAGTGTACTGCTTATGAGAATTTGATGAGCTCGTTAACCACTATAATTGCTGATGTTTAGTTTTTGTGATTCTTCACTATCATTAGCCTTTTTGTTTAATTATTCTTTTGAACTAGGGTGCTAATCATGATATTTGGTTACAGTGTAGTGCTGGCCTGGATTCAAATGAGATGTCTCCACAGGAAAAAAAAGATCAGAACAGAAATTCTATTGAGAACATAGCCAATGAGGCCATGAACGTGCTGTGGAATATATGGTAAGAAATAGCCTCTTGCTACAGCACCACTCAGGTTACTGCTTTTTCTGTTAAACTGCAGCCTCTGTTCTCCTTGGTGGGCCCCCGTACCCTGATGTTAATGCTTGGTAGGAGGTAGTCTCAAGTGACCTAAGATCACCCCTCCCTCCTAAGCGCATCATTACATCTTTCTTTGCTTTAGAACTCTTCTCTCCAATCATTGCTGCTGACAGAAATAAGAGGAATTGTGGTCATTATCACCTGCTGCACCCCGGCTCTTCCCCACTACCTGCATAACCTTAAGCAGTCACTGTCTTAAAGCTGGTCAGGCCTTTGAGTGGTAGCTGCTTTGGCCTATGAGATGAATGAGACGGGGGCCACAGCCCTTGGCTGGTGCTTTACTCCTCTACCCTGGCATTGACTGTTTGACAGGGAAGTAGATGCCTAGGAAGAGCTCCCTTGGCCCCTGTAGGAAGGAGGCCGTGCTCTTGATGATGGTGGCGGTGGTGGGCTGAGTGGGCTTGCTGTTAGGAATGGAAATGCTAGCAACAGTATCTGGATTTACTTGTTTCTACTCAATTTTATGTCCTACTTTTCTAGCAGGATTCTACCAATTTCCTTATTTTCCAGTCAGCAGTGATGATAACTTCTGACCTAAAAACACAGGTATATCTTAGAATGCAGGACTAAGTTGGATCCTGAAAAACTGCCCACATAGCCGTCTGAACTTGGCTGTGGTATCATTTCAAACTAGTGCATGCATTCCATTAGAAGAAGTGGAGAGATCAGATTTGAGAAGGTGACATTTGAGCGAACCGGTGGGCACATTTTTCTGTGCACCAGATGACTTTAACTTATTTAATTGTTGGACTTAGAAATTTAAAAAAGTCAAAAAAATTTTTTTGAAAAGAGCCTGTAAAAGTACTCTCCATACTCACTTTCCTGAATGCCTATGAGCCCTGTCTATATCATTTCCAGTTGTCCTAGCTCTTCACATTTTTGTTTTATACTTCATATTTTAAATTGTATATATCATGCACATGAATATATCTGCAGGTACCTTAACGCATGAATGCCTTATCTTCCTGACTATACCTGAATTTCCTGTGGGCATCTTGAGGGTAGGCTCATAGTGTTGTAGTAATCAAATAGGTAGACAGACTGGCAGAAAATACTTTAGATAAAAGAATTGAATTTTATAATTTAGTCAATTCTGTTTAATAATCTGGTCAGCTCTTTTAGTGTATCATGTAAATGTGATTATGAGAAATACTCTCCTCTGGAAACATGGATCAGATTATTAAAATCAGCTCTTTTTACCCTATATTTGGTATGTATGTTTATTAATAACATTCTTTTTTTATATTAATAACATTCTTAACATTAATTCTAACTTTTTTGTTAAAAGACAGTGTAATTTCAAATGTATTAGAGTAATTTCTCTTTTGCAGACTGCAGGTCATGCTTACTGAAATTATAATAGCAGTCTAGAAGGAATGTATAAAATTAGTTTTATTTTCTTTTAAATTTGTGCCTTTTGTATGATAAGTATAGAGGTCTTTTATCCTCGCTTTAACTTACTGTTACGTGGTAGAAGGAACAGTAGGCTAGACTTTAGGAACCACCACTAACAAAATGTGTGATCTTTGGATAGATCACTTCACCTTTTGGGGCCTGGATGTCCTTATGTATAGGGTGAGGAATAGAAGTAAATGATTTCTAAGATCTCTCCTGGCTCCAGCCTCGTAAAGGAAACTGACATTGCAGGTAAGGGATTGGCTAAAATGTTCTGTGATAGAAATAAAAATACAGAAAGCCAGTTTTGTTTATGTGTATTGAATTTGAGTGGGCATCGGTTTCTTCATCTATAAAAATGGCGGGTGTTTGACTCCAATTCTTGGGTTCTTTTATAAAGCCTAATTTATCTTTTCATGAATTTCTATGGTTGATTTCTTAATGTTCAAATGTGAATAGTAAAACTTTTTTTTCCCCCTTCAATTTAGTGAATGCAGTAGTAGAGCAGTATCTATATTCAACAAAGAAGGGTGTTTGGAGATTGTATTAAAGTATTTAAGTAGGTTTTCCACCAATGTTGACCTGGCTATTTCAGTAGGTAAGTGAAGAAAAAGTGATGATTTATTAAGTATGTGTGGCCTTATTCAAAAATTTTTATTCCAACACAGCATGTTTATTCTACAGAAGTGATTTTTTTCCCCTCATTATATGTAAATGTGTAACTGAGTTCTGTTTGTTCTGAATCTTTTAAAATCTGTGATTAATACTTACATAATTTTCCTGCTCTTCACTCTGAAAGGGAGGAAGGTAATTATGTGAGCAGGTGCGGTTTCTAGTATATTACCATCCTTAGAAGGCTTTATTAATTCTTGAAGCATTCATCTCCCATTTACTGAGAAACAGTAACCCACAACTACCTGGCCTCTGAGCCAAAGTTAATTGGAATCTAGACTTATTTAAATGTCTTGTTTTGTTTTTGTTTTTTTTTTTTTTTTAATTTTTATTTATTTATGATAGTCACACAGAGAGAGAGAGAGAGGCAGAGACACAGGCAGAGGGAGGAGCAGGCTCCATGCACCGGGAGCCCGACGTGGGATTCGATCCCGGGTCTCCAGGATCGCGCCCTGGGCCAAAGGCAGGCGCCAAACCGCTGTGCCACCCAGGGATCCCTATTTAAATGTCTTGTACCACTGTCTCATACTCCCAGCAGAAAACGGATAACCTGTGCTTTTTTTTTTTTTTTTTTTTTTTTTTTTGAGAGGAACATAAGTGATTGAAATTTCACATAGGCCTGCTTCCCTTCTATGGGAGAGGGGAAGTAGAGTCTGGCAGCTTCAGCTGCCTTGACTCCCTCACGTTTTCTCTGTGTGGTATGGAGCATAGGGAGCCATAGTGGGGAACCCTTGTCCATTTGGAGAGACAGACTGGAGGCTGGGTGGCTCAGCAGAACTCTGGGGAGAGTGGAGAAATCATTGATGAAAAACATTTCTTTTCTTCCCATTATAATGGCCAGGCATCCAGCTGTCCTTTTATTTAATTATGCATTTCTCCTGGCATGGACTAAGTGTATTCCCTTTACTGATGCTTCTCTTGACTCTAATATATACTTTTAAGGGAACAGGAGAAAAAAACAGTGGAATGAATACTACTGAGAAAAATTGAAAAATCAGTTTCTCAAAATGAAATCTTTGGCAAAAGGGCGATTTATGAATAAATGTGGATTTTAAAAACAGTTGAACTAGGAAATTGGTAGGTGGCTTTTAATCTCAGAAGACGGTTTTTCTTTACAATTAAGGACATTCACAAAAGTTAGTTAATAGCTTTTATTTTTTATTTAAAGATTTTATTTATTCATTCATGAAAGACAGAGAGAGGCAGAGACATAGGTAGAGGGAGAAGCAGGCTCCATGCAGGAAGCTGGATGTGGCACTCTGATCCCGAGACTCTGGGATCAAGCCCTGAGCCAAAGGCAGATGCTCAACTGCTGAGCCATGCAGGCATCCCAGTTAATAGCTTTTAAAAGAAAAACCTCACTTCTGTTTTTGTATCTTTAGTCTTGTAGATTTATTTAAAATTTATTTTTCTCTAATAAAAAAAAGGATTAAAGTAATTTTGCATTGTATAATGTTTTCTTTCTGCATTTTGCTAGATTCATGAGTTTTTATTTTTTATTTTTTTATTTTTATTTTATTTTTTTTTGATTCATGAGTTTTTAAACAAGTGTCAAATTACTTTGGGTTGAAAATCAAGGTTTACATACAGTAAAGTGAACTTCTGAGATTCTGTTGTATATATTAACATGGCTTTCTTAGGTCTTGTCTTTATGGTAGCAACCATAGTTTCTCTTGGCTTTTTGCTAAAGTGAATTTAATCAGTCTCTTAATGAAAAAAATTACATTTGGATATATGCGTGTATGTGGATTTGTATACAAATGCATTTGGGGAACTAAACTAGATCACAGCAGTAGCATGTATTTTGACTAATTTGGGTGGGCATGGATCAGCTGTGAAATTTTGAGACTGGAAAGAAATGGATTTGTTTGGAATACACTAAGAAAAACACATTTGGGCTTGGTTCCTCTTGTGTTTTAGAGATTTTTCTGTCAAAGTTGTAAGGCAATACCAGTTGTTTTGATACTTTCAGTTAGTTATTTCTGATCTGCAAAGTGTAATCCATGGTCTTGTTTTAATGCAAGGAAGGAGCTAAGCACTGAAGAGATCATAGCCATCTCTTCATTTACTCATAGTTTTATGTAAAATACTTTTTTTTCTTAAAGGAATACTGCTTCACCAGAAATAGCCCTAACTTTTAAGATCATACTGAATTTAAAGGAAGCCAGAATGTACCCAAGCCTGCTAAGTGTTGTCCCTGTGCTGGCCTTTGGCCCCCAGACTCTTTGTTACTAGTCCCTGATACATACAGAAATTGAGGAGAAACCTTTATAAATGTTCATTAGTAATTCCACATTGTCACAACATCTAAGAGCCTTTTAAGTTGTATTTTGTAAAAGAATAATTCTGTAAAGAATTAGAAATTAAAAAGAAAAGAAAAAATCTTTCATTACACTGATAGTCTGAGGAGCCACATTTGCATGTACCGTCCTTTAAGTAAAACATACCTATTTTACAAAAGCCACCTGTGTCTGAAGAAGTTATAAACATACAAATGTTTAGTTGGAACTAGAGGGTATCATGCTAAGTGAAATAAGTCAGTCAGAGAAAGACAGGTACTATATGATCTTATTCATAAGTGGAATTTAAGAAACAAAACAGATGAGCATAGAGGAAGGGAAAGAAAAAATAAGATAAAAACAGAGAGGGAGGCAAACCATTAAAGACTATTTACTGTAGGGAACAAACTGAGAGTTGCTGGAGGGACAGTGGGTGTGGAGGATGAGGTAATTGGGTGATGGGCATTAAGGAGGGTACGTGGTGGAATGAGCCCTGCCTGGGTTGAATACTATATGCAGCTGATGAATCACTAAATTCTACCACTGAAACTAATAATACAGTATATTTTAACTAAATTGAATTTGAATACAAAATTTTTAAAAAGTTGCAAATGTTTTCTGATGAGTTAAATTGTTGTAAATTATCCTAGCAGAATTCATTTGTGTCTTAATTTTTATCTTTATAGCATATTGTTTGCAGACAGTGACTGAAGATAACCCAGAGCTGCTGAAATCTTTCAGTGCCCCAGCATTGCATGTACTGGAATCAGCAATGCTTTCTCCTGTCACTTCCATGGACTACATTCTATTAAAGACATTAGTGGCAGGTAAAATTTAGCTATAGGCCATAGTGTGCTTTTTTAGTAATTTGTAATGGGTAGAGATGGATTCCAAAATTCAATCATTCATTCATTTTCACCACATCAGGACCTTCTGTGCTTATATCTGTACTGAAAGTTGTAATATTTATGTGGAGATCCTTAATTCAAGAGGTTATGCAGGGCAGCCCTGATGGCTCAGCGGTTTAGCACTGCCTTCAGCCCAGGGCCTGATCCTGGAGACCTGGTATCGAATCCTGCATCAGGCTCCCTGCATGGAGCCTGCTTCTCCCTCTGCCTGCGTCTCTGCCTCTTTCTCTCTCTCTCTGTGTGTGTCTCTCATGAATAAATAAATAAAATCTTAAAAAAAAAAAGAGGTTATGCATAGTTGTGGAGCCTTCTAGGTTTCTCTTCAATTTAACAAGTTACTGTCAACAGATAAAGAAGTGCTATTCTCAAGATCCTCTCTTGCTTCTGAACCAGTGAGTTCAGAAATGGACTCTGGGCATCTAAGACATGACCACTCACTTTTTTTTTTTAAGGTTTTATTTATTTATTCATGTGAGACACCCAGAGAGAGAGGCAGAGACATAGAAGGAGAAGCAGGCTCCATGCAGGGAGCCCGATGTGGGACTTGATCCCGGAACTCCAGGATCACACCCTGAACTGAAGGCAGATGCTCAATTGCCGAGCCACCCAGGCATCCCACTCTCCTTGGGATTTATATCTCCTAGATGTAAAGATAAGAAATAACCTGGTGATCTGTTGAGTAGTGGGTAATTTATATTTTTTCTGTATATATCTTCCTCTTGCCCTTGCAGAGGTAAGGTTTTGAGTGCTGTTGATTTTTAAAGTAGTGAAATACATGAAATACATGTACCATAGACTTTACCATCTTGACCATTTTTGAGCATACAGTAATGTTAAGTACATTCATGTTGTTGTGCAACCAATCTCCAGGACTCTTCATCTTGCAGAAGTGGAACTCTGCACACGTTGAATAATTCTCCATTTCCCCTCCTCACACCCCTACTTTCTGTCTCTATGAATTTGACTATTTTAGGTGCTTCATATGAGTAGAATTATATAGTGTTTTTCTTTTTGTAACTGGCTAATTTCAGTTGTTTTATTATTTTTAAACTTTTGTTTTTAAGTAAGCTCTACACCCAACGTGGGACTCAAACTCACAACCTCAAGATCAGGAGTTGTATGCTCTACCAACTCTAATTCATTTAGTATAATGTCCTCAGAGTTGTCCATCCATGTTGTAGGGTGTGTCAGAATTTCCTTCCTTTTTAAGGGCTGAATAATATTCCCCTATATGTATGTGTCACATTTTATTTAACCATTCATTAGCAGATGGGAACTTGGGTCAGTGGCTATTGAGTAATGCTGCTGTGATTATGGGTGTACACATATCTGTTTAAGTCCCTGCTTTCAATTCTTTTGAGTTCATATCCAGGATATATTTTTATTTTACAGTGGCTTTTTTGTTGTTGTTTTCATCTGTCTGTTTACTTAATAGTAGCTTCTATTCTCTTTTGATAAATTAGCAAAAAACCAAGAACCTACTCTTTGGTTTGTCCATGAGACCTTGGAAATTTAGTGCATTTCATTCCTCTCTTGGAATATAAGAAACTGCCTAGAGGGCAGCTCAGGTTAAAATGAAAGAATGAGGCAACTTCATTTGTCATTTCATGTGAAAGTTGATCAGTATTCTCTCTGTCTGTTGCTGTGCGGTGTGTACGAGAGGCATTGTGTGTCAAGGAAGAGAGATGATTATGCAGGACTGTAATAAAGGGAGCTGCCTCTGTGCAAAGCTTGCTTTCTTTCTCTTTTTCTTTATTTCTTCCTTTCTTTCTTTCTTTTTGACATTTAATAAAAACTGAACACAGGCAGAGGGTTTGGGATTTCTTTTTTTGAAATTACACCTGAGCTTAAAAGAACCAATCTTGCAGAAACTGTATTTAATACAAGCTTTCACAGGCAAGTCCTTTGTGCTTATGTGCATTTTCCCCTCAGGCACAATTTGGAACCTAAAGGACATTATTCCATCCAAGAGTCAGGCAGAAATCATAAATGCCATACTGAAGATCTTGTCTGAAGTTCTGGACCTGGATGCTGGTGAGATAGTAATCCGAATGCAGGAGGCCGAAAAGCAGAGGTTAGAAGCCGCTGCAGAGACAGAGGACATACTAGGGAGCGCCAACCATGACGCTTTGATGGAAGATGATGAAATGGAAGAGATTCCGCACAAAAGAAAAGTCAGAAGGAAAACCTTCATTTCAGATTTGCTTCCAGTAAGTCAGATTGATGCTTGCAAGCCTTGATTAATATAGCTATTTTCTTCCAATAAGTATCCTAAGCTTTGTACAACACTGTCACAGTACAGTTAATTATAAAGTGAATTTCAGTAACAATCCATCATGTTTCCCCATTGGCTCTCTTTGCAATGTTAGAAATCTATTCCCAAAGGGGGAGCAAACATCTCTTGTCTAAAATGAGACTTTTCCACGGAAGATTTCCAAGAGGGGAGAGACCACTACTTTTGTGACACTTGAGAACCATTCAGTCATCTTCCTAACTCCTATGTCTCCCCCTCTTCATTTACACACTCTCCACCAGATTGTCTTCATACTGAAGGAGTTTTTATTTTGCATTCTTGTCTCTTTTATGTTAATGTTTATCCTTATCAAAATAGCAAGCTCAGCCCTCATTAGCCCACTGCTGCTGAGCAGAGAAGGTTGGGTGCTTGTGAGAATTGGTGGTTTTAGGGGTCACTGACACACTCGTGTTGGTGTAAAAGAGCAAGCTCAGGTGCAGGGAAGGGAACATTTTAGCAGAGCAGGTCAGCAGAGATGGAGCCATACTTTGGGAAAATGTTCCCCCCAAGGAGGAGCGCAAGCAGTTGGGAAGACAGGAGGACAGCGACTTGGCTCTATTCATTCAGATGCACATTTTCTGTGTTTCTGCTGTGTGCCAGGCACTGTGCTGAATGCTGACACGAGAAGATGATTAAGACATTTTTCTTGTCTTCAGGGACCTTATCTGTCTTAGGAGGACAGACACATAATTAGGACATGTTACAATGCTTTTGCTAAGAGCAGGGTAGGGCTGTGCACAGATTTCTGAGGGAGTGGTTTGCATAGAGAGGCACGCTGGCTGGATAGCCCTGATGGGAGAGGAGAAGGAAAGATTGTCTGAGAAGGCTTTGTGGACAGAACAACTAGCTGCCTTGAAGGATGGTATAGGAACAGTGTGGTGAAAGCAGGTTACTGTCATTAGGTGGTCTAGTGGCAGAGAGATGGGTTAGGTTGTTGACATCTTTTGGAAGAGAGATGACGGAGTCTGACTTGGAGGAGTACTGGTCCTTTCCTCTCAGGCCTTCTGCGGTTCCAGGTTCTCTCCAGACCCACATATGGTGAACTGAACCTGACAGCTGTCTTCGGTCAGAGTTTTGACAAGTTTATGCCCAATATAAGAATTCTTTAAATGGAATATACCTGAAAATAGACATAACGGTGTCCTTCTTTCCTGGATTCACAAAGTCTTGTAAAGCATGAATTGGTGGTATTTTAATGAAATCAAAATGTTGTAGTTAGAAGTGTTTTCCAAGCCTCCGTGGATAGATAGCCCTTAGGTGCATAGCATCATGTTGAGTCTGGCGGGTGCATGTAAAGATGAAGAGGCTGCCTCATCCTTGAGTTGCTTGCAAGTCAAAGTTGCTTCAGAATTGTAGCACCCCTTTTGGTGTGGGCAGGCATGTTTGAACTCCAAATTTAGTCCTTGTTCTGTAGTCTGAGTAGAATTGAAAATCAGTAAGACAAGGTAGGCAAAGGCAGAGCTGTGAGCCTTATCCTCCCAAAGGGGTATTTCTGAAGAACCCTAGCAATATTTTCTCTGCAGTTGTTACGGGAAGGGTAAGTTACAGATCTGGGACAGACGTGGTTTCCCCCCCAGGGAAAGGCAGGATGTGACGGATTAGGGCTTGGAGGCCCTGTGGCGGTGGCATGGCACGGATTGTCCCAATTAATTGATGTGTACAGTGTTTGTGCCGATTTCCCATCGGTGGAACTGGAGAGCGCAGTTGGGCTGTTCGGGAACTCTGAAGTATCTGAAATCCCTTGTGGGGAGGGGGAGAGTGGCACTTTTGATTTCCGCCCCCTCTTCAGCCTTGCTTTCCAGGGAGAAGGTGAGGACTGCAAGATGAGGTGGCATGGGCAAAAAGTACTGATCATTAACCGTTCAAGCATTTACTTTCCTTCATATTATTTAAAAATAGAACATTGGTGCTTATAAAATGCAGCATTTTCTCATAACAAAAGCTTGCTTTTTAAAGTCTGTTAGCATAGCTGAGTAGATCGGATTGATTAACATGCGGGTCAGTCAGCCAATGTTTAAGTGCCAGTAGGGTGCTGGACATCATGCTGGTATGTGCCCAGAATACAAATGTAATGGAAGGCTCTGGTCTTTCCCACTGCCCAAGGGCTGGTGCAGGAGGCCTTTGGAATCAAAACCTTTAATTGCATTACTTAAGAAGGTATAATCACAAATATGTAAAAGAAAGAACCAATCCAGGTTGTTATTTTAACATATGCAGAAGAGGAGTCACTCACCCAGCTTCCACAGTTATCAGTGATCAAATCATAGTCTGTTTTATTTTGTCTCTTTCCCCTCCTCCTCTCCCCTCTCAGTGCTGAATAGTTTGAAGCAAATCTCAGATGTCATAATATTTCATCGAGATTGGTTCTTTATGATTGTTTGATGACAATAAGAAGCAGAACAGTTCTGAGCAGGAGAGTTCTTTAAAGAAGTAGAACTTAATTTCAGGGTTCTTCTGAGCCAGGTTTTCATATATCTCAAGAGGATGAGAACTCCACAAGAGCTTGTCTTTATTTAGCTTTGAGTCAACTCTAGTAAATGTTTTCTTGAATATCATACACAAAGCAGATAGGAATAATTTTTATATATGTTCTTTCCAGCATTAAAAAAAAAATTCAGGGATTCCTAAGCTACATCTTTTTTTTTTTTTTTTTTTTTTTAAGAAAGGGGAGAGCACAGGCAGGTGGAATGGCAGAGGAAGAGGGAGAAGCAGACTCCCAGCTAAGCAGGGAGCCCAATGCAGGCAGGGCTCAATCCCAGGACCCTTAGCAGATGCCTCACCAACTGAGGTACCCAGATGCCCCTCAAGCTACATCTTTTAAATGAACACTTTGCTTTAAAATACATCTTATCAAAAATAATTATCTTTTAGTAATGATTTTATTTTAAATTTATTTTTATTATTTTATCATTGCTATTGATCTTAAGTAATTTCTGCATCCAGCTTGGACCTTGAACTCACAATCTTGAAATCAAGAGTCACATACTCTACCAACTTAGCTAACCAGGTGCCCCTATTTATTATTTTTTAATAATTTTGAACACACAACCGCTGGGTGGCTCAGCGTTTAAGCGTTTGCCTTTTGGCTCAGGGTGTGATCCTGGAGTCCTGGGATCGAGTCCCACATCAGGCTCCCTGCATGAAGCCTGCTTCTCCCTCTGCCTAGGTCTCTGTGTGTGTCTCATGAGTAAATTAAAAAAACCTTTAAAAATAATAATTTGAACATGGTTCAAAATGGGAGTCAGATTGTTGCACAAGAAGTTGCTAGAGGATTATAGATCAGCGTGAACATTCTGGAAAGGAAAATAGGGACACATCCCAGGATCTTCAGACGTTTCTTTGACCCAGTAAATCTGAGGAAATGAGATATCCAAGTAATCTGAAATATTCCAAATTAGTGTATTTAATGGATTAATACACTAATAATAATAATATTAATTAATATTTCACATGCATTAAAAGGACAATTAGAAGCCTGTTGAGACAGAAACATTCAAACAATAAAAGATACTTTTTAAAAAAAAATATTTATTTATTTATTTATGATAGTCACAGAGAGAGAGAGAGAGAGAGGCAGAGACATAGGCAGAGGGAGAAGCAGGCTCCATGCACTGGGAGCCCGACGTGGGATTCGATCCTGGGTCTCCAGGATCGTGCCCTGGGCCAAAGGCAGGCGCCAAACTGCTGCGCCACCCAGGGATCCCTAAAAGATACTTTTTTTAAGCCTATACACTATCTGAATATCAATGTAGCTATTTCACTTTTCATAGGTAATTTAAGAGTTAAGGTCACATAAATTTCTACAACCCTTTTTAAGACTAGTAATTGAGAAGTTCACATTAATTATTCCCATAATTAATATGGAATGTTCCAGAAGAAAGTTCTCCCCTTTCTTCAGTTTATTTTTATTTTATTTTATTTTATTTTTAAGATTTAATATATTTATTTGACAGAGCACAAACAGTTGGAGAGGGAGAAGCAAGCTCCCGCTAAGTAGGGAGCCCGGTGCAGGGCTGGATCCCAGGACCCTGGGATCATGACCTGGGCCCAAGGCAGATGCTTAACTGGCTAGCCACCCAGGTGTTTCCCCCTTTCTTCAGTCTTACATAAATGTTTTTTAATTTTTAATTTTTAAAAAGATTTTACTTATTTACTTATGATAGACACACACATAGAAAGGCAGAGACACAGGCAGAGGGAGAAGCAGGTTTCCCACAGGGATCCTGATGCAGCACTTGATCCCAGGACCCTGGGATCACGACCTGAGCCAGAGGCAGACGCTCAATCACCGAGCCACCCAGGTGCCCAAATAAATGGTTTATTGCTGGCTTCAGAGAAAGCCAGGAAGCAAGCCTGTCTACACCTTAGCCAAGCCTTGTTAGTCATATAAGGGCTTGTTAGTAGTTCTTGTTAATGCAGTCTTTTCCAAGAAGATGTCTAAGCATCTAAAAGTTAGTGTTAGAGCAGCCCCGGTGGCCCAGTGGTTTAGTGCCGTCTTCAGCCCCGGGGTGTGATACTGGAGACCCGGGATCGAGTCCCACATCGGGCTCCCTGCATGGAGCCTGCTTCTCCCTCTGCCTGTGTCTCTGCCTTTCTCTCTCTGTCATGAATAAATAAATAAAATATTAAAAAAAAAAAAGTTAGTGTTGTGTATAAGTGCCTAGTCTCTGAAATGAGCTCTTGTTTTAATCTTAGTGTGCTGAGCTACTTCTTAACAAATTAGATTAAGTTTCAGGGTAATTTCAGTTCACAATTCCTGAGTATTTATCTCTTCTCCCCAGCTAACTATGCAACGCTTAGAGGATAACCGTGTAGATAGATAGAAGCCCAGTTAAGAGTGGCCTGCTGCACAGTGCCAAGAGGAGTCATAATGCTTGTTTGTACTTCAACACATTATGACTTTTCTTCTGGCTACCCCATCCCCCATGCACTCTATTCCAAGGGTAAAAATCATGTAGTAGGCTCTAAGGACATTCATGTGATAATATTTTCCCAAACATTGATAGTTGGTTGTTTGATTTATTGATTTATTTATTTTTTAGCCCACTGACAAGGAACTGAGAGAGAGCATAGCATTATTGACGGCTCAGCAGACTGCTCTGGAAATTATTGTCAACATGTGCTGCAGTGAAGGTTTGTGACCAGTTTACGTTTACGTTTAGACATTCTCCCCCTGGGCTGAAAGGGGAGCTTCCATGAGGATTTTTAAAAATATTCAGTTATATGTGGTTTGCACTCTTCCCAGATCCCTCCGATGATGAGTGGGAAGAGCTTTCTAGCAGTGATGAGAGCGATGCATTTATGGAGAATTCCTTCAGTGAGTGCGGTGGGCAGCTGCTGTCTCCCCTCTGCCTCTCCCATGAGGTTCACACTGCTTTCACCAACTACCTCATCCCAAAGAAGGTAGTCTGTTTCAAGTCTAGCCTCATACTGGAGCATGGGAAGGGCTTAAGAGAACTATTCGCCATGTATGCAAAAGAGATTTACTCTCACTTCCAGACTGTAGGTAATTGGTAAACAACAAGTTAGAACTAACAGTAGTGGGAGTATGCTGAAAAGTAGATCCTTCCCAAGCCTAACCATTTCATTGAGAGGTAATATGTTGGGACTTGATAAAGGGATCATGTAGAAAACGACGCTACTCTTTTAACCTTTGCTTTACTGCCTTTCTTAAATCTAGATTTTTGAGAAAACTGCCTTTCCAAACAGCACTGCAGTTGACTTATGTTCTAGGAGTCCCACTTGGAAATCTTTGGTTAGAAAGTAAGAACTTTTCTGTTTTCAAAACTGTTTGTCATTATGTTATTACATGAAATGATGGACCACTAACTAAAAGATACTGACTCCCCCCAGATCCAAGAGTTCTATTCCTGTGTATATTCCCTAGAAAAATGTGTGCCTATAAGCTCTAAGCCATGAGAATGTGCATAGCAGTGTGTTTCCAGTTGTCCCAACCTGGAAACAACTTCAGTGCCCATCAGTGGCAGAATGGAAAGGTAAATTTTGACGTAATCACACAGTAGAATACCTAAAAGCAGTAAAAACAAACAAAAACAACCTGAACTAGAAGGTTGACAAGAAAAAGAAAGCAAGGTGTACAAAAGAATATATACACTGAGATTCCTTTTTTACAGAGTTCAGTAACTGGCAGCAGTATTTTGTTTCAGGACACATACTAGGTGGTAAACCTATAAAGAACAGGGAAATGTTTACCATAAAAGTCAGGATAGTGGTAGCCTTTAGGGGTCAGAGAGGCAGGACGAGACAGGGAAGGGGTATGTGTACTGCGAGGGTGCTGAGCAGTGTTTATGATTTTTTTTTTTAGCAGTGTTTATTTTCTAGGGGCGCCATGTTTGCTTTATAAACTGTTAAATTCTGTATATGCTTTGAGCACTTTATGTGTGTCCTATTTCACAACTCAAAGTCGTTTTGCCAATGCTGCCATGCGTAAAAATTTTTCTGAAGCAGATTCCTTATGACTCATAAGTGAGTTGTGCCTCAGGCCCTGAGTGCTCAAGCAATTTGATTAGGGAGATAATCAGTTTACCTTAAGATTCTTTGTTATAGCCATACACCTGCGTACAGGTATTTCCAGTCAGAGCCCAAAGCTTAGGTTAAAAACAAATACTGAATTCTGTTGGAATACTGTTAGAGAAACATCGCATTCTTTCCACTTCCTTTCCAGAATGAACACTATTCAGTGCAGAGCCCTCGTGTGTCTCCAGAGTCTTGTCTCCCTCCTGGATGTGGACCATCTTGGGGGCCCTGCAGCCCTTCAGACACTTGCACAACATCTGTCACAGCTGCTTTTTTCTCAGCCAGGTAAATATTTAGGACTCATTGTGAAAGACTATTTGGATCAAGCAGAATTTTGAAGGCCCAGGAACTTGGACTTTGGCATTTTGCCGTGTTTGTCATCCAACCTGCAGAAACCTTTCCCAAGCAGGAAGAGTCATATTTATAGTTGCCAGTGGCATAGAGTCCAAACAATATATGTAAGGTAGTTTATGGGCTATACTTTTATTTTTTATTAAAATTGCATTATGTCAGGCCAATAAGGCTGAATCACAAATATCATAATATCATAAATATTAGATATTTGGTTAATTCTCTAGTCTTTTGCTTCTTAAAATAAAACTATTTGATTTACATTTGGATAATCCATAGATGTATTACAGAATTCACAAGTTATTAGAGGATGTAAAGCAGAAAGCCTCTCTCCTTTTTCTCATACCATCCAGTTCTCTCCCAGAGTCAGTCACTGTTACCAGTTTCTTGCATGTTCTTCCAGAGAGATTCTCTATATAAAAATATGTATCTGAGTTTTGTTTTTTTTTAAGATTTTATTTATTTATCCATGAGAGACACAGAGAGAGAGAGGCAGAGACATAGGCAGAGGGAGAAACAGGCTCCATGCAGGGAGCCGGATGCGGTACTCAATCCTGGGACTCCAGGATCACACCCTGAGCCGAAGGCAGAGGCTCAACGGCTGAGCCACCCAGGCGTCCCTGAGTTTTTTTTTGTTTTTTTTTTTTTAAGATTTTATTTATTTATTCATGTGAGACAAAGGGAGAGGGAGGTGCAGGCAGGTTCCCTGTAGAACAGGGAGGCTGATGCGAGACTTAATCCCAGGACCCTGGGTCATGACCTGAGCTGAAGGCAAGACACTTAGCCGATTGAGCCACCCAGGCATCCCTGTATGTGTGTTCTTAAGTCAAATTGTAGACTACTAGACAGAGTACTGTACTCTGCTTTTTCCTAATATGTTTCTTTCTTTAAACACCTTTGCTTGGTAAAAGGTGTTACCACGATCTCTCTAATATGAATTACTTTCATTTGTACACAGAAACCTAGAGAGATAGCATACATAGGTAACTATTCTTTCTAAATGGCCTGGCTGTACAAGTGTTAATGAGTGCTACTCTAACAGATTCTCATAGTTTGTGGTAATAGAATCTCATTTGACTTGGCCACATCAAACTATAGCAATTCAAACCAAACTAAAGAAGAAAAACTGAGAGGGAGGGGAAAAATAGTATTTTATGTAGTAAAAGAGAATTCTCCACATTACGTCCCAGCATTGCATGTCTGCATCGAGGGTAATTGAGAGATAAGAATTGGTTGCTCTCAGCTCCCCAATTTCAGAGTGTCTAGGGAGTTTTTGAGGGTAAATTTGAAGATATTTAATATTTGCTTTCTGCACTAATTTTAAAATTTAACCACCAAATAGGCTATAACTTAACTGTGTTACATTCAGTGTAGTATTCATATACCTCATTGTAAACTATTTATTAAACTTATCCTCTTCTCAGATACAACATTAAGTCAAGAGTTGAAGCTCTTAAGTTGACACCTGGCTGGCTCAGATGGAGGAGTATGTGACTCTTGATCTCAGGGTCATGAGTTTGAGCCCCACATTGGAAGTAGAGATTACTTACATAAATAAAACTAAAAAAAAAAAGTTGAAACTCTTAAAAGATCAAAATATGGCCATTTTTGACTAAATATAAGCTTTTATATAGATATTCATTTAAGAGTTCCTCCCCAGTTTTTTTTTTTAAGTTTTTTTGTTTTTAAGTAATCTCTACACCCAGTGTGGGGCTCAGACTCAGTGACCCTGAGATTAAGAGTCACATGCTCCTCCATCTGAGCCAGTCAGCCAGCTGCCCCACTCCCTAGTTCTTCTAGAAATCTTTTTTTTTTTTTAAGATTTTATTTATTTGAGAGTGTGAGCTTGAGCAGGGGGGAGGGGCAGAGGGAGAAGGAGATGCAGGCTCACTGCTGAGCAGAGCACCCAGGAGCCCCTACTTTGCACTCTATCAAGTTAATACAAGGTGCTGTGCATTTAATAGTGCATGTTTTAGAAGTTCTAGATCAGGGGTGCCTGGGTGGCTCAGTAGATTAAGCATCTACCTTTGTTCGGGTCCTGATCCCAGTGTCCTGGGATGGAGCCCCCATGTCAGGCTCCCTGCTCAGTGGGGAGCCTGCTTCTCTACCCACTGCTTGTGCTTTCTCTGTCTCTCTTTCTCTCAAATAAATAAGTCAGTCAGAATACTGAGATTCTTTTTTTTTTTTTTTTAATTTTTTTATTTATTTATGATAGTCACACAGAGAGAGAGAGAGAGAGAGGCAGAGACATAGGCAGAGGGAGAAGCAGGCTCCATGCACTGGGAGCCCGACGTGGGATTCGATCCTGGGTCTCCAGGATCGCACCCTGGGCCAAAGGCAGGCGCTAAACCGCTGCGCCACCCAGGGATCCCGAATACTGAGATTCTTAAAAAAAAAAAGTTCTAGGTCAGTTTTTAAAAATTAAGTAAAGATTCAGACGCCCATACATAGTTATTCTGTCTCTACTGACCTTCTAGCATTTGTCAGCAGATGTAGTTTTCCATTGATCTCAGGCTGTGCATTCTTTAGCTGGTGTGATCATGAGAAGACTGTGCCCAGCCACACCTAAGACAGGATACAGGCAAGACTGGGCACGCTTTGGCTACAGAGCTGACTTGGTGTGAGCTGGCCTGATAACTATCTTTTCATTGGTCCCCCAGCCATATAAACCAGGCAGAGATCTGGATGGCATGGGGGGCAGGGGACATGGGAAAGAAGATGTTCTATCTGACTTTTGCTGACATTCTGGCTCCCACCAGCACAGCCCAATATCCCATGGTAGAGGACGAGGAGGGCTACTCTTGCTCAGGGCCACTCCCATTCACCCCTTCACATGGGCTCTCCCTGCTGGGAACTGGGCCAAATGGGGTTGTACATAGCCAGGCCCCCAGGGGAGCAAGCCTAGCCTATCATTACTTCCAAGACCTGCCTACCCTGAGGGAATTCTGTCTGCCCTACTGGCAGAACAAACTGCCATTTTCCTGCTCAGTGGGGAGCTCCAGTCAAGATACCAGAAGCTCCATCTCCACCCCAACAATTAGAGTTCATTTCACTTGAAGTAAAGCTCACATATTTTGTCCCACTGCTGTACAGAAAACACTTGGGTATGTTTCTCCCCTTTCAGCTAGCTATTTGTGGTTACTGATGCTTGCACATTTATTACCTGGAAGATCACAGGAAAACGATACCCAGCTTAGCCTTGGAGAAATAATGGAAAGTCTCTGAATTGTGGGAAAATATAATTAAACACTTTAAGTAAATTCCAAGTTCATAGGTATTGTTGACATAACCTTTTCTTATCAGATTGAAATTTTTGATAAAGGATAATTGCTTATATTGAGAGATGGTATGCTAAAGTTCCTTTGAAACATTGAGATTTATTAAATAACGTAATCTTGTGGGTTTTGTGTGGATGGTGTGAACTGTTACTGGAGAATTTTCTGGGGAAGATGGGGTCAAATTTCTCTAACTTTTTGTTACCATGTTTGAACATTAAGTGTATGAGGATCATACAACTCTGCCTAACTTGCTTTATTTTTAATGCTAAAGTACAGTTGTGAAAAGTTACAAAATTTGTGATACTTACACCCTGTGGCTGACATCAGAGATAAAAGGAGAGAACATTGTCAGTGAATCAGATTCTGGTCCTTGCATTCAGTATGTTAATACCTTTGTCTCCTTTGTTAAAGACCATTAATCTTCAGAACATCAAGAAAATTTTAGGGATGCCTGGGTGGCTCAGTGGTTGAGCATCTGCCTTCAGCTCAGGGCATGATCCTGGAGTCCCAGGATCGAGTCCCACATAGGGCTCCCTGCAGGAAGCCTACTTCTCCCTCTGCCTATGTCTCTGCCTCTCTCTGTGTCTCTCGTGAATAAATAAATAAAATCTTTAAAAAAAATTATAGCAGTGTTTTGTTTTCAGATTGGGTCAGTCTATCATTTGTTCCATTACTTGGGTTCCATAATCATTTAGGGTTCCCTGTTTTCCCACATTTGGGGAAGTAGAAAGCTCTTTTCATTACAATTAGAATGATAGTAGCACCCATTCTGGGATGTTTCCTGTTCTCTTCTAGGATATGGAAAATCAACCCGAGAAAGTCACTTAAATAAAAATTTGCTGTTTGATTACCTGTGAGTTGGCTACCTACCTGCTTTTACATGTGCAGCAATTCTTAAATGCTGTACAAAGTTGTTGAGGGGAAAGATATTTTCGCCCACCTTCTTTTGCTTAACTTCTGTTGATATTAATTTCTTCAACAATACCACATGGGTTGACCTTCTGAGAATTTGTCAGAAAGGTAGCATAATTTGAAGTTTCTTTCCCAGATTTGGATACATGACTAGAAATGTGAATTCGATAAAAATTACCCGCATATTTTCCTTAATTTAGGTAGAGTATGAATTACACATAATATAAAACAGTAACGTGGTTTAGATTAGGGTTTTGAATCTAAGGTAATGGTTACTTTTCTAAGAATGCAAGACAGAAAAAAATTGTTTCTGAATGTGTTCTAGTTCATATTGAGTTATTTCTTCATGATATAGTTTTGTTGGTTTATGTGCAGTTGGTGAATTTCTAGGGCTATGCTTAATAGTTCTCATCAAATTCAAATATAACCTACTTGCTAGAGCGATGGTGACTTTTTGAATTTTAGTAGCAACAACTTCACACCAATTTTTGAGTGGCTTTTGGGTACTAGGCTTTATGAGCAAGATATTATTACCCCACCTTTCTGATAAGGAAGCTGATTTGAGGAACTCCTTTGGGGCACTTATTGCTTTAACACATACTTCTTGAACACTCTACGCCGTGTACCATTCTAGGTCCAAGGGATATGGGGGTAAATGAGCTAGGCAAGATCATGATGCTCATGGAGCTTACAATCTCAGACAAAGATACAATGTAATTTCATCTAGGAAGAAAATAAAAGGAGATGGGTTCGGTGGAAAGGGCTCTCTGAGAAGGTGACGTTTGAGCCGAGGCCAGAAGGAGAGGTCATACAACGTCAGAGGCAGGATTCCATCCCAGGTCTGTCTGATCCTAAGGCTATGCTAGTATCTGTTCTGTAAGATTTACGGGCATTCCCTACTTCAGTACATAATGTATATATGATCATGAGAGGCAAAAAAATATAATAAGCTTTGATTCAGGTGTGTGCAGAAGCTACATCATGCTCAGGTAGGCAGCCCCAAAAGGGGTATTGGAATAATTATAGGGCCCCAGGCACTAGAGGGCAGAAAGCCAAGGTATCTATCCCATCCCTAAACTTTGTGGCTTAAAACAACAATAATGGTTTTTCTCATGGTTTCTATAGGTCAGGAATTTAGACGGTGCACAGTGGAGATGGTTTGTCTCTACTCCACAATGTTTAGGCTAGGGGTTCTCAACTAGGAGCAGCCCCCTACACACACACACACACACACACACACACACACACACCCCCGTATCCTCCTCCCCCACAGCATATTTGGCCATGTCTGGAGGCATTTTTTCTTGTTACAACTTGGGGGTTGTTACTGTTACCTAGGGGGTAGAAGCCAGGAATGCTGCTAAATATCCTACAGTGTACAGGGGATCCCAAAGAATTGTCTGGTCCAAAATGTCCATAGTGGCAGGGTTGAGAAACCTCTAGCCTAGGGCTTCTGCTGGAAAACAAGAAGCCAGAACTGTCTGAAGTCTTCTTCAGTCCCATGTTGATGGGTGGTTCACAGGCGCTGTCAACCAGATCAAGTGACCTCGCCATGTGACCTAGGCTTCCTTATAACATGGTGGCTGAGTTCCAAAGGCAAGAGTTGAGAAAGAGAAGAGAGCAAATATATGTGAGTCAGGTGCAAGTCATGTTGTCTTTCCATGACCTAGCCTGTCATGTTCATGTGTCCTGTTGGTTGATGTCACAAAGTCCCCCCAAATTCAAGGGGTGAGGGAAGTAGACTGTTGTGGTTATTTTTGGACAGTATAATCTACCACAGCAAGTTCATCGCTTTCCCTTCCCACCTCAGGGGTAAGAAAGAAAACACTAAAAATGAGCAGGAATGGGAAGGGGAAGTTGGGTCAGTAAAAACTATAGAAGACTGAAACCATGGAGGTATAGTGGTCCAGCCCTATGCAAGCAACAGCTCTTGCCTAGGCAGTGGGTTTGGGTTGTTGAGGAAGCAGTCTGATTTGGGAGACATCTCCATGGGAGGTGTGCCCAGTACCATGATGGCAATCTGTGAAAAGCTGAATTCTGTCTATGAAGCTACCTCAGGTGTATCCCATGCTAAAAAGCCAGTTAAATGAAAATCCAGCATCGGAAAGGCGAGGACTGTCTGTAGAATGTGCCCTTGTTAGGGTTATTTCAATTGTGGATGTCTTTTCAAACTTACATATACAGTCCACAGGGGGCTGTTGACTAGAAGTTTGGGCTTAATGTCAAAAATGTTTTAATTAGGGGATCCCTGGGTGGTTCAGCAGTTTAGCACCTGCCTTCAGCCCAGGGCGTGATCCTGGAGTCCCGGGATCGAGTCCCATGTCGGCCTCCCCGCAGGGAACCTGCTTCTCTCTCTGCCTGTGTCTCTGCCTCTCTCTTTCTCTCTCTCTGTGTCTCTCATAAATAAATAAATGATAATATCTTTTAAAAAATGTTTTAATTAGAATAGCATGTATTAATATTTAACAGGCTGTGTTTTGATTCCGTATCTTTTTCTACAAAATAACTTAGCATAGAGGAAGACAAATTTATATTTCATTTTTGTGTTTTAGATTTTGCTAAGCATGTTGACTTTCTAGAAGCCATAAGTAGTGCCTTGAGGGCCCTCTTGCAAACTATGGCCTCCAACAACATTTCTCAGGTAAGATTTTTAAGAATTTTTATGTGAAACTTGCAAAGATTCTGTATTATGGAGGCAAAATTCATTATTTAACTGTTTTTTTAAAAGTTTATTTTTCTTACAAGAGTAATATATGATCCTTGTAAAAAGAAAGCAAAAATGCTTAAAACAAAACGTAAAATATTTTGCTTCTTCCCACCACCATCACCAGCACACACACAGGTTTGTTTTTTTTATTGATGTGATATAGTTGACATGTCTGTTAGAAGTATTCTCTCTGAGTGTCATTTGTCTTTTTCTGTAACATTTTACAGAAATTTTCAAGCATGCCCACTGATTCCACAGTGATCCCTCAGCATCTCTATGTGATGGGTGGTTTTCCACTTTTTTTTAAAAAAAAATTTATTCATGAGAGACAGAAAGAGAGAGGTAGAGACACAGGCAGAGGGAGAAGTAGGCTCCATGCAGGGAGCCCAAAATGGGACTCGATCCCCGGTCTCCAGGATCAGGTCCTTGGGCTGAAGGCACTAAACCGCTGAGCCACACAGGCTGCCCTGGTTTCCCACTTTTATTCTTTTCTTTTTATTTATTATTTTTTAAGATTTTATTTATTTATTCATGGAGACACACACAAAGAGAGAGGCAGAGACACAGGCAGAGGGAGAAGCAGGTTCCATGGAGAAAGCCGACGTGGGACTCCATCCCGGGTTTCCAGGATCACGCCCTGGGCTAAGATGGCGCTAAACGCTAAGCCATCAGGGCTGCCCTCTTTTCTTTTTATTAAGGAAATTTTCAGATATCTCTAAAACCAGAGCTAGTAGTATGATGAACCACAAGTGTCAGTGAGTTGGCAGCGTCCTGGCATCTGCATTCTTTTTTTTTTTTTTTTGGCAAACATCCTGGCATTCTTGTTCCCTTCATCTCCCTTATACTTTTGTTTTTGTTCCCTAGATGACTTTAAAGCCAGTCATGTTACTTCACCATAAATATTTTATTACTGCTTCGTTATGTGTCTGTGACAGAAAATGGACTTCTAAAAAACTTAATCAGAAGTACTGTTACCCCCAAATCAACAGACATTGCTTAATTATCAGTTGATATGCAGCCTGAGTTCAGTTTTCTGATTGTCACAAAAATGTCTTTTTATTTGGTTTGTTCGAATCAGAATCCAAAGAAGATCCACACATTGCTTTGATACTTTGGTTTCAAAAAAAAAAAAATTTTTTTTAATGGCTTTAGTGAGATTTAATTCACTTACCAACCATACACTTCACCCATTTAAAATGTACAATTCATTGGCTTTTAGTATATTTACAGATTCTTAAATCTTTTAATTTAAAACATTTCCCATACCAACCCCCCTTCTCTATATTATTTATTCATTAAAGAAGCTGTCATTTGTCCTGTAGTTTTTCCCATTATGAGATTTGGCCGGTTTCTCAGGATAGTATTGTTGTCGTGTTCCTCTATTGTCCATACATTCTATAAACTGGGAGCTAAGTCTAGAGTCTTAATTAGATTCAGGATCAAATTTTTTGGCAAGAATAATTCATACTGCTATATATATTTTCTACTTTTACATCACAAATTATATATTTTCATAAATTTGTGATGTTAAGATTAATTAGTGGATTTGGGGAGCCTAGGTGGCTCAGTCAGTTAAGTGTCTGCCTTCAGCTCAGGTCATAATCCCGGGATCCTGGGATCACTCCCTGAGTCAGGCTCCCTACTTAGCGGGGAGTCTGCTTCTCCCTCTCCCTTTGCCCGCCCCCCCCCCCCCCCGCTCCTGCATTCACTCACTTTAAAAATCAATCAGTCAATCTTTTTAAAAAAAGGTTAAAATGGGGGATGCCTGGGTGGCTCTGTGATTGAGCGTCTGCCTTCAGCTCAGGGCGTAATCAGGGGTCCTGCCACATTGGGCTCCCCACAGGGAGCCTGCTTTCCTTCTGCCTATATCTCTGACTCTCTCTGTGTCTCTCATGAGTAAATAAATACAATATTTTTTTTTAAGGGTAAGATGGCAAGTTTTACATTATGTATGTTTTACCACAACTTATTTATTTATATTTAGTCTAGCTTCTGTCCCTTTGCCCTGTTCTTTTGAGTAACTCCTTTTTGGGTTTATCATTCCATTGTTCTTATTTTGAGAACATAAGCAAATATGTAGGCATGTGTATTTCACCCTTTTTGCTTAAAGTAGTGTTTCTGCACCTTGCCCTGCTTTTCCCCCTTATTAATCATCATACTAAACCGATATCTTCCTCATTTCTTTTTTACAGCTTCATGTTCTGTTACTCCATTGTGTAGGTGTTCCTTACTCATTCAACCTGTCTGCTGTTGATGGGGTTCTCATTTCCAGTCCTTTGCTATTACAAATGGAACTGCAGTGAATAGCCTTTTTTGCAGATGTTATTTTATGTTTTTGCCATTGTGTCTTCAGGATAGATTCCCAGAAGTGGGCTTGCTGATTTGGAGAATAGATGGATTGGTGATTTTGCTAATTATTGCTGTAGTCCCCTCCTTAGAATTTGAGGCATTTTGAATTTCCTCCAGCAGTGCTTGAGAGTGCCTGTTTTGCTGTAGCCTTACCAACAGAGTTATGTTGTCAGGATGTTGGATTTATACCAGTTTGATAGGTGAGAAATTTTATCTCAATTTTAATTTGCATTTCTCTTATGACGATGAGACTGGATGTCTGTATGTGCTTTAAGAGCCTTTGCATTTTATTTCTGTAACTGTTACTGTTCCTGTCTTTTGCCAGTTTTGCTCTTGGGTTGGTGGTCTTTTTCTTCTTTGTGTATAAAGGCAAATCCTAGGGCCTTGCCCACAGTCCACTGTAGCAGAACCTGTGAGGAGGGGACCAGTGATCTATATTTTAACAAGTTCTCCTGGTGACTGGCATGCACACTACATTTGGGAACCAATGTGCTAAACCATCCTTGCTTCTTCGTTTCTAAAATCTTAATCAAAATTTTGATTAATGTGTCATTAGACCATACTACCCACTTCTCTTGGTCATTAGCCATTCACCTTGCCTTGGGCACCCTTTGTCCTTCAAGATTCTGGCTATTGGGCTTTATTACTCTTGGCTAGTCCTGTCATGATTCTGGGTGACTTCGAGTTCCACATGATGCTCCCCTTAGTCACCTGGCTTCGAAGTTCTTGGACCTTGCTTTGTCCAGAGGTCTGCTCTTCCCTCCTTCCCTTAGTCATTCCATGGCCACACCCTAGAGCAGTGCTCCTCAAACTTTATCTTGGTCCACAGTTTAATGAGTCTATCTCTCATGTTTTACTGTCAGTACAGTATGGGCTGTTGGTGTCTAGTGTTTAGTCTTTAAAGTTTTTTTTTTTTTTTTTTTTGCATATTTGAGAATTTTTTTCAAGAACATTTGACCCTCATTTTCTTTGAAATGGGAATTAGAAAACTCTATACTGTAGGGCCTATGGGAATATAAAGTATTTTTATTGATTTTTCATGATCTTCAGCAGTAGCTAACGGGATCAGTCTGACATTTAAAGACAATTGCTCACAGTTATTTTCTGGGCATTCATATATATTGAGACTATAAATTTTCAGGTTGGGTGTGTATTGGACATGAGCATAAAATTTGAGAACTAGAAGGATCCTGGCTCTCTAATGCTTTACAAGGAGAGGAAATCAGGGACCAGAGGTGCTGAGTGACAACACTAGGAGTGGAGTACAACTGTCCTGCTCCCTTGTCCACTTCTCTGCCGTGTAGGTTTGTGCGTATTGGGCAGCTTACATGTGTGACTCAGGCCTGTAGTAAAGTAGCGTGCCTCTAGCATCCTGGCAGCCTTGTTGTGGCTGTGAAGAATACCATGGTTGGTAGGATTGTTTTCATTAGAAGATTTCCTAAGAAATCTGGGCATATTAGCTGTTACCTTTAGATTTGGCAGAAGCACTGCAGATGATTCAGAAATGAGTTTGATTTAGAACTGTTGAGTATTTTTATATATTAATACCTAACATTTAGTGGTTCTTTATATGCATAATTTAGTCCTTATAGCAACTGCATGATGACTACTGTCCAGTGTTACACTGATGGGGAAATGGAGATGTTAGTGGAGGGAAGTATCTTACACAGGATTGCTGAGTGATAAGGAGAGGAGACAGGATGTGAACCCAGAATGTCAGATCCCAAACCCTTGGTCACCACACTGTGCTGCTCTTCACAGGTAATAATAGCCTGGCAATACAATACTCGAATTCTCTTGTGATACCTGCATCTTCGTGTGTGTTCAGATTAGCTTAGAATGAAAATTATCACTACACAGCAGAAGCACTCTATGATTTAATGGTTTTTACAATCATATTTACTGTAACATATACATCTCAGGGTAAGTTCTTAACTTGTATAGATTAGCCGAGTTTTATTAAAGCTACATGATTCTACTTATATTTTCAAAACATTTTTTATGATCATTGTTAAAAAGAAATTAGAATCTCTTTAGTGTGTGTACATCCGACTGAAAGTCTTTTTTTTTTTTTAAGATCTTATTTATTAGAGAGCAAGCACAGGGATGCCTGGGTGGCTCAGCGTTGAGCATCTGCCTTCAGCCCAGGGCCTGATCCTAGAGACCCGGGATCGAGTCCCAAGTCGGGCTCCCTGCATGGAGCCTGCTTCTCCCTCTGCCTGTGTCTCTGCCTCTCTCTCTCTCTCTGTCTCTCACGAATAAATAAATACAGTCCTTAAAAAAGGAGAGAGAGAGCACAAGCAGGATGGGGAGGAGGCAGAGGGAGAGAGAGAGGCAGACTCCCCACTGAGGAAGGAACCCACCATAGGGCTCGATCCCAGGACCCCGAGGTCATGACCTGAGTTGAAGGCAGATGCTTAACCCACCCAGGCATCCCCCAGAAAGTCTTCTTCAAATGAAATAAGAAATGAAGCCTCTCTTCTGGGCTAATAGCTGTGTTAGATTGAATAATGACAGTGACAGGAACAGGGCTCATCTTGGTTCAGGATTACCAGCTGTATTAAGGAATGATTAGGATACATAACTTTTCTGTCATCTACATTCTGTCTGTCCTGTTGTGCATGCTATTGGAACTGGTCGAGGTTAACACTATAAATACTCTCTTCTTCCTTTTCAACAGTGCATGACTCCTGATCAACTGATGACACTATGCACAGCCAGCATTCATAGTAGTAATACCGGGGTTAGAGTAAACGTTGTTAGTATTTTAGGAATCACAGGCAGCGTCCTCGCCAAAGAAGATGGAACACTGGAAACTCTTAAGGTAAAACTATATGCTTCCAACGTGAAACGTTAAATCATTAGAAACAGGAAAGGGTAACAGTTGGTATGGGATTTTTAAAAACTTCTATGTGGCAGCTCAGGTGGCTCAGCGGTTTAGCGCCGCCTTCAGCCCAGGGTGTGAACCTGGAGACCTGAGATCGAGTCCTGCATTGGGCTCCCTGCATGGAGCCTGCTTCTCCCTCTGCCTGTGTCTCTGCCTCTCTCTGTTTCTCATGAATAAATAAATAAAATCTTTATAAATAAATAAACAAAACAAACAAACAAATAAATAAATAAATAAAAACTTCTCTGAACATCATGAGAAGAAATCATGTTGAGAAGTTGCTTACTAAGGTACATTATTAAAATATGCCCTTTGGAATGATCAAACTCTATGAATTAGGTAGACACTTGAGAAATGAGTTGCATTTTCCCATATAACTTTATTCTGGAGATACTTTGTCAGAAATAAATTTGTCTTCAGTGAAGGGCCAGGTTCAGAATTGTCCCAGGTGTCTGTCTTTGCTGTTGCAGAGACTGTGTGGATATTATATTCTCCTCCTGATGAAGGAACAACTCACCAGTTGTCTTGGCACACAGGCTAAAGTATATTCTGAATAATACCACAGTCCACTCTAATATTCCATAAATTTTAAGCAGCAAGTACCCTAGGAACTCAGCATATTTGCTTCCAGCACTTTATCTCAGCACAGTTGCTCAGGAACTACACTGCTAGAGACACAGCATCACTAGTAACTAAAAGGACAGGGGTAGTAAAATTACCCTTCATTGTGCTAATAATAATTGCTGTAGTGTTGATTACTAATTAATGGGTAATAAACTGAATATTAGGACTTGCTCAAAACTTTACAACATTGACTGTTTTCTTTTTGTTTTTTAAGGAGGTTCCATGCCCAACATGGAGCCCGACACAGGGCTTGAACTCATAGCGCTGAGATCAAGACCTGAGCCAAAATAAAAGAGTTGGACGCTTGGGGTGCCTGGGTGGCTCAGTCGGTTGAGCATCTAACTCTTGATTACAACTCAAATTGTGACTTCCCTGTGTTGGGCTCAGTGCAGTGTCTGCTTTTCTCTCCCTCCCTTCCTCTCCCTCTATGCCTCCCCCTGTGTGCTCTGTCTCTCTCTCTCTCTCTTTAAAGTAAATAAATCTTTAAAAAAGAGAATTGGACACTAAACTAGACGGGCCACCCAGAGGCCCCAAGGACTGATAATTTAAAGAACCTTATTTTGAAAAGATATATACATATAATAAAAGATTCAGAAAAAACTAGGAAAGAGTATATAATAAAAGACCATTTCTAAATTTCTAGCCCCCCCTAGTTTGACTCTAAAGACACAGCTACTGTTACCCATTTCTTCTGTATGACTCTTAAGGATTTTTGATACATAGACCCATAAGTGAGAGGGAATATAGCTGTGTGGCTATGTATATGTATACATATACAGATGAGCATGTGCATGTTCAGTCACTTCCTGCCCCCCCAAGACTATAATTTCCAAAATTCACTTAGGAGGAGCAGCAAGTTTTTCTCAGGCATAATATGAGATTTTTGAAATATTTTTATTTGGTCACATTTCTGAGCATGAAGAAAAGTAGAAAGTACAATGAATTTTGTGTACTAGTCAAGCATATTTAACGATCACTAATAATCTATCATTTGCACTATATAGTTTCTTTGCTGGGTATGTTGAAGTATGTTAAAGTTAAAGCTAACATATTAAAGCCATTGTGTTCTTTTGCCCCTTTGGTTCACTATACATGTCTTAAAAATAGGGACAATTTTGGGGTACCCAGGTGACTCAGTTAAGTGTTGGACTCTTGATTTCAACTCAGGTCATCATCTCAGGGTCCTGGGATTGAGCCCTGCTTTGGGCGCCACACTCAACAGGGAGTCTGCTTGAAGATTCTCTCTCTCTCTCCTCCACACACACACACACCTCTCTCTCTCTCTCTTTCAAATAAAGAAATCTCTTTTTAAAAATAGGGACCAGGGATCCCTGGGTGGCGCAGGGGTTTGGCGCCTGCCTTTGGCCCAGGGCGCGATCCTGGAGACCCGGGATCGAATCCCACGTCGGGCTCCCGGTGCATGGAGCCTGCTTCTCCCTCTGCCTGTGTCTCTGCCTCTCTCTCTCTCTCTGTGTGACTATCATAAATAAATAAAATTAAAAAAAAAATAAAATAAAAATAGGGACCGTTTCTTACATAATCACCATTATCCTTAGATAATGAACTGACATTGTTTAACATGTTGTGGGTTTTTTTTTTTTTTAAGAATTTATTTACTTATTTGAGAGAGAGTGAGCATGAGTGGGGGGGTGGGAGTGGGGAGCAGAGAGCAAAAGAGAGAGAGAAGCAGACTCCCCCCTGAGCAGGGAGCCCAAAGGGTCTCAGTCCCAGGACCCTGAGATCAAGACCCAAGCTGAAGGCAGACACTTAACTGACTGAAGCCCCCAGGTGTCCCCTATTGTTTGTTTTTTTTTTTTTAAAGATGCTCATTTATCCATGAGAGACACAGAGAGAGGCATAGACACAGGCAGAGGGAGAAGCAGGCTAGGCTCCCTGCAGGGAGCCTGATGTGGGACTCCAGGATCATACCCTGGTCTGAAGGTGGCGCTAAACCGCTGAGCCACCTGGGCTGCCCCTCCCCTATTGTTTTTTTTTTTTTTTTTCCCCTATTGTTTAATATGTCTTATGAATGGTCTATCCTTAAGTGTTGCCAGCTGTTTCAGAAACATCTATTTATAGATAGTCTGTTTAAATCAGGGTCTAAATCAAGTCTGCATGTTATGTTTGGTTTGGGATCTTCTAAGCTTCCCTCAATCTGGAAACTTCTCCTACCACTACCCTAGCACTGCCTCCCACCACTTGTTCTTTTTTTCTTTCTTTTTTTTTTTTTTAAGTAAGCTCTAGACCCAACATGGGGTTTGATCTCATGATCTTGAGATGAAGAGTCACATGCTGTACTGACTGGCCCAGCCCTACTACCACCTGTTTTTACCTCAGCTCCTGGGGTCGGCTGTCTCACAGTATCCAACCTTCTGGATTTGTCTGATTGCTTCCTTGTGGTGTGAAGCTTTGTTCCTTTATTCTCTGTGTTTTCTACAAACTGAAAGTTAGATCTAAAGGCTAGATTAGATTCAGAAATAGGTTAATCTTTTTAATAAAACTACTTCATAGGTGATACTGTGTGCCTCATAATTTATTACATCTTATTAACTCTAAATACTATTCTAGAGGTTATCTAGATTACTTAAATTTAGATAAGAAAATTAAGTAGGTAATGGACTTTCTAAGAGCCAGCTTGTTATTTACATCACAGCTGGAGTTTGAACTTGCTGTTCTTAACATTTCCACTCTCCCACCAATAATACCAGATGTGCCCATCACCCTTAAGACATAAAGGGTGAAGCAGAACAGCCAAAACAAAATAAGTTTACCCTTGAAAAGTTCCTTGCAGATTGGGAATGACCTGTTCATTAGCTAGCTAATCATAAAAGGATAGATGGGTGCTAAACATCATCACTGGGAAGCAGAATGAGATTTAATGTTTTTATTTTTAATTGTCCTAGCGTGTTTTTCATACAATTTTATTTTTTTATCTAATTTTAAAAGCATATTTTTTTTTTGGTTACAGCTATATATCTGCATTTTAACACCATGGAGAAAGCCTTTTTGAGGGAGATAGAGGGGAAATTTTAATTTCTAAAACCAACCTTTCATAAAACCAATCATCATTTATGTATTTTAATTTATATTATTTAGGAATGTAAACTCTAATATACTTAATTTATCTTGTTGATATTATACTTGGTGTATTTATAAATATATGTGAAGTCTTTAATTCTTTCAAAGTTTTAATTTGTCTCTGGCATTTCTAAATTTTAAGATACCATGCGTGAACGGTTGCCACATTTAAAGTTAGTATTTATTTTGGAAACTGATGTTAGAATACTGGACAATAACAGCATGTATTATTGACTCCAGACCATTGGATGCTTTCTGCTTGAGGTTGCCACCAAAGATCCCTCCCTTGTGGTGGCAGGAGAAGCCTTGGATGCCCTCTTCGATGTTTTTGCAGATGGTAAAGAAGCTGAAAGGGCCTCAGTTCAAATTAAATTGTTATCTGCTCTGAAAGAATTCCAGCCAGTCTTCAAAATGAAGGTATGTAGCTCTTTTGTGTAGAAATGCTTTGGTCTCACCATCCTCCAAGAAGGGAGTATATGCAGTTCCCTCCATACACTCCCAGTGATTCATAGAGTGCTTCATCCATGGAACTGAAGAATGCTTGTTGGCTGAGTCAGAGCTCAGGCCTTTGTGTTGAATCACTGTGACTTGGGCCAAAATGGTGTGGGCAGGGTTCCTTTTCTATAAGAGTTCAGTAATACTAACAGTGCTTATGGAGAAGCAGTCTAGTCTGTGACCTGCAAAGCACTTTCATGTACATACAAATTTTTTTTATATCATTATAGGTGATAAATTAGAACTTGATTTTAATGTTAGGAATAGTTCCCTTTGGTGCTCCATGCTGGTCTTTTTTTTTTTTTTTTTTTTTTCCATGCTGGTCTTTATCAAAGAATGTAGCTACCTTCATTTGCCCTTTTATTTATTTTTTGTTTCACTAGAAACATCAAAGCTAATTTTGAATCAAAAAGTAATTTTCAAGGGCACCTGGGTGGCTCAGTCAGTTAAGCATCTGCCTTTGGCTCAGTTCATGATCCCGGGATCCTGGGATCAAGCCCTGTGTGAGGCTCCCTGCTCAGTAGTGAGCCTGCTTCTTCCTCTCCCTCTGCCTTTTTCCCCTGCTTGTGCTCTCTTACTCTCTGTCAAATAAATACATTTATTTATTATTATTTTTTAAAGATTTATTTATTCATGATAGAGTGAGAGAGGCAAAGACACAGGCAGAGGGAGAAGCAGGCTCCCTGCAGGGAACTCAATGCAGTACTCGATCCGGGGACTCCGGGATCACGCTCTGGAGTGAAGGCAGGCGCCAAGCCGTTGAGCCACCCAGGCATCATTTACTTTTAAATCTTTGTCAAGAGGGATCTCGGGCAGCCCGGGTGGCTCAGTGGTTTAGTGCCACATTCAGCCCAGGGCCTGATCCTAGAGACCCAGGATCGAGTCCCATGTCGGGCTCCCTGCATGGAGCCTGCTTCTCCCTCTGCCTGTGTCTCTGCTTCTCTCTCTCTCTTTCTTTCTCTCTCTCATGAATAAATAAAATCTTTAAAAAAAAATAAATCTTTGTCAAGAAAATAGAAGTTTGGATGAGAAATTAGCTTACTTCTGTTGTTTTCCAGTATGTATTTGTTTTGTTAAATTTTTTTTGAGAATGAGAGTAGGAGAAGCAGAGGGAGAGGGACAAGCAGACTCTATGCTGAGTTTGGAGCCAGATGCGGGGTGATCTCATGACCCTGAGATTATGACCTGAGCTGAAACCAGCAGTCAGAAGCTTAACTGACTGAGCTACCCAGGTGCCCCCAATGTGTATTGCTTTCTTCTAACAAGCTTCTAATACAGAATTGATTGCTCAAGGAGAGAACTCTGTGATGACTTTTTAGGAGACTATGATTGTATGTCTAGTAATTTCAATTTTCTGAAGTTTTTTAAGGCATAAGAACTAGTTTTCTTTAGAAAACTAGCAACACACACCATGTACATTCTAAATTGTAGGCCCGTCTAAAGTCAGTGTTGATTTAAGGACAGCAGTGTTGGTTTGTTTTTAACATTTTCATATTTTGCTATCTTATATTTAAAAATGTCATCTTAGTGGCTGACATTTATTGAGTTAAGTTTCACCAATAGGTAACTTAAGTCTGGGGAAAAAACTTCAACAGTTTACCTTAATTACAGTTTGTTCAAACCTATAGGTTTTTTTTTGTTTTTTGTTTAATTGAAATACAATTGATGTATAACATTGTATTAGTTTTAGGTGTATAGCTTAATGGTTTGATACATGTACATGTTGGGAAATAATTCCCAGAAAAAGTTTAGTTAAATCCATCACCACACATAGGAGGACATTTTTTTTCTTGCGATGAGAACTTTTCAGGTCTACTCCTAGTAACTTCCAAATTTACAATCAGTCGCCATGCTGAACGTTACATCCCTGTGACTTACTTAGCTTATAATTGGAAGTTTGTGCCTTTTTTTTTTTTTTTTTTGGAAGTTTTGGAAGTTTGTGCCTTTTGACCCTCTTCACCCATGTTTGTCTATTTTTTAAGCAGTGAGAGGTTTTACTGTTTATCATCAGTAAACAAATTGAGTGATATCTCTCCATGTAAAGGCAGATGTGCATTAGTATTTTACCCCCTTTCTTTTCCAAAAGGTAGCCTAATATATTCACAACCCTGCACTTTGTGTTTTCTCTTAACACGATCTCCTAGATGTATTTCCATACCAGTACATGGTGGGCATCCACAGGGTTCTTAAAGGGTGCAGGCAGGCCCTTGAAACATCTGAAAAAGAGTCCACGTGGTAAGAAGAAAATATCCCCTATTTCCCTGCAGCTGCAGGAAAGCAGATGTAGTTAAGTCTTCAGACTGCAGAAGCAAATGCACGGAGAGGAGTTATGTAAACTATGAACTAGCAAAACAACCCCTAACCACTGGGAGGGCTGTTCTGATTGATTTTCCTACTTAATATGCATTGCTTTGGTAATGATGTTTAATTAAGTGTTTTTCTTTTCTCAAAGGTATAAAGCCCTAATGAAATTTCTTTGCTAGCCAGAAGGGCAGCCTGTAGTTTTTCATATGAAGCTCCTCTGTGAATGAAGCCACAATTGCATTAAAGACTGCCTGGTATATATTTAGCCCCAGGTTGCATTTCAACATGATACACAATGTATTTTACTAAAGAACTTCTCAAGAGCCCTGGCTCTCCAGAATTGCCCTGTGATTAGCAGCATCAGAATCACCTGGTAACTTGTTACAAATTCCTAGGCCCAACTCCAGACCTACTGAAAATCGGAAACAGTGGGTGGGCCCACCAATCTGTTTTTTAACAAGCCTTCCGGATGATACTGTTGCACACCGAAATTTGAGAATTGCTGCTCTAGACTAGAGGTGAAGTCTAGGTCACATACCATAAAAGTTACTCTTTTTTTTTTTTTTTTTTTTTAAGATTTTATTTATTTATTCATAAAAGACCTAGAGAGGCAGGGACACAGGCAGAGGGAGAAGCAGACTTCCTGTGGGGAGCCTCATGTGGGACTCGATCCAAGGACCCCGGGCCAAAGCCAAAGGCAGACGCTCAACCACTGAGCCACCAGGTGCCCCAAAAACTTATTCTTTTAAAGTCTACAATTCATCCATTCTTGTAACTATCATTTTTAAAAGTTGTATAATCTTAATTTATCTTTATGGCTCACACACTGTATTCTTTTACCTTGGAAATTGAAGATCTTTCACCAAATTCTGGCAGCTTTGTTCTGAAAAGAAACACACCCCAAATCAAAGGCTTTCTTATCTAAAGAAATTAGTAATATATACCAATTCACATATGATTTTTTGGCAGATACGAAAAGAAGGGAGAGGTAAATACAGTCCAGATCAGCTGTGTGTTCTCGACAATGTGAAGATGAATTTGAGAAGGTTTGTCGCTTATCAAGAAACTGTTGAGAAAAGACTGACTGCTTGAACCATTGAAAGAGAGACCAGTTCAATGTTAAAGAGTACTAAAGTGTTTCCTTTGAGTGTGTGTTTCTAAAAGTCATTTTTAAATCTCTTTATCCTGTACATTAATTTGAAGTTTATAAAAACTTCAAAACTTGTCAGAAACTCCTAAGCTCTGGGATCTCTGTGGCATTTCTAGTGTTCTCTTAATTATGTATCCAGCATGTTTTAATCACTGGAAACAATGAGTGGAAGAGTAGAAACAGAAAGTAATCTCAGGTGGTTCTTCGTGAGCAACAAAGAATCTGCCAAACAATCATGTTTTCCTTGAATTTTGCAGGAAAAGAAAATGCAAAGCATTGCTTGGATATTCTTTTAAGCAAGTATCATTTTATATTAGCTAAATCTCTAACTGAAATTATGAAGACAAGCTTTATAAAAGCTTTAGTATGGAGTATAACAATTATATTTTCCTTTTGTGCAGAAGTGAATGAGTTGCATTTGTATTCCACTATTCAATAGAATATGCTTAGGAATTAATGAGGTCATTGTCAGCCTCTATACAAACGGAGCTGATGAGTTACTGCTTCGTAACATCACTCCATGTCTAATTTGATATGGAATCAGAATTAGGAAATATTTTTTAATAAATAATTTTTTAATTGAAAGCTTTGTGTCTTACAAAGTCTTTATGAAAATACCAGATACCTGAGTTATTTGCTTGGTAATAGATATTGCTTCGACTACATGTGAGATACTAAAAACGGGACTTACAGCAGGAATCTCTAGCATTATTCTCAATGTCCTTGCATTAATGGGGTGACAGCTGGAGTAAGGGGGGGAATTTCAGTGGACTTCATTGTCTGAGAGGGGAGGCCCCTGGACCATGCATTTGCCTGATCAGAAGAGTTGTGGTTGAAGATCTAAAAATTTTCCACACTTGATCTCAGTTGTCCTGTTAAAAGGCCCAGTACCCAGGGTAGAGCTTACCTTTCTCATCTAGTTAACATCCATCACCTCACACAGTTAAATGTTTTTCTCTTGTGATGAAAACCTTCAAGATTTACTCTCTTAGTAACTTTCAAAGATTGTTTTTTTAATTTATTTATTCATGAGAGACACACACACAGAGGCAGAGACACAGGCCGAGGAGAAGCAGGAAACCCTTCCATGCAGGAAGCCCGACGTGGGACTCAATTCTGGGTCTCCAGGATCATGCCCTGGGCTGAAGGCGGTGCTAAATTGCTGAACCACCCGGGCTGCCCTCTTAGTAACTTTCTTTTTTTTTTTTTTTTTTTTAATTTTTATTTATTCATGATAGGCACACAGTGAGAGAGAGAGGCAGAGACACAGGCAGAGGGAGAAGCAGGCTCCATGCACCTGGAGCCCGACGTGGGATTTGATCCTGGATCTCCAGGATCGCGCCCTGGGCCAAAGGGAGGCGCCAAACCGCTGCGCCACCCAGGGATCCCTTCTTAGTAACTTTCAAACATACAGTACAATATTACTGTCATTACCATGCTGTGTATTACATCCCTTAGTTATTTGTCTCATAACTGAAAGTTTGTGCCTTTTGTCTCTCTTCACCCATATTGCCATCCCCCGCCCCCCTTGGGTAACCACCGATATGTTCTTTGTATATGTGAGCTTATTTTGTTGTTGTTGATTCCCCATACATGTGAGATCATACACAATTTGACTTTCTCTAACTTATTTCAGTTAGCATAACATATCAAGGTTCATACATATTGTCAAAAATAGCAGAATTTGGGCAGCCCCAGTGGCGCAGCAGTTTAGCGCCGCCTGCAGCCCAGGGCGTGATCCTGGAGACCCGGGATCGAGTCCCACGTCGGGCTCCCTGCATGGAGCCTGCTTCTCCCTCTGCCTGTGTCTCTGCCTCTCTCTCTCTCTCTGTCTCTCTGAATAAATAAATAAAATCTTAACAAAAATAAAAAAAAATAGCAGAATTTCCTTCTGTCTTCTTTGTGGCTGAATAATATTCCTATGCGCACACACTACTTACTCTTGCACTTAGGTTGTTTCTGTATGTTGGCTATCATAAATGCTGCAATGAACATGAGGGATGCAGATATATTTTTGAGATAGTGTTTTAGTTTCCTTGGGATATATACACAGAAGCAGAATTGCTGGGTCATATGGTAGTACTATTTTTAATTTTTGAGGAATGTCCGTACTGTTTTCATGAGTAGCTGTACCAACTTACATTCTCACCAACAGTGCTGAAGGGTATTCTTTTCTCTACATCTTCACCAAATTTGTTATCTCTTGTCTTTTTGATAGTGGTGATTCTCAGTAGGTGTGAAGTGGTATCTTATGGTTTTGAAAGAAAGAGTCTTCCAATGAAGAAAAGTTTCAGAGTTCTGCCTGCTTGAGATTTTTAGAAAATATAATTGTTTTCAAGGAGAATAAAATTTCCAGTTCTAGCACAGAGACTAATACCTAGTTGGTTTTTGATAAATATTTGTTGAATTAATAGATACTAGTGTGTTTCTGTTTTATTAAGCAGCCTCTAAAGCAGTTGTTGAATTCAGAATTGTCCTATAGAATAGTAGAAGGTGAGTTCTTACATTGAAAATGTGCCCTCCAGGGGCACCGGGGTGGCTCAGTGGCTTAAGTGTCTGACTCTTGATTTCAACTCAGATCATGATCTCAGGGCTGTGGGATCAGGCCCTGCATTGGGCTCTGGGATGGGCAGGAAGCCTGCTTGAGTCTCACTCTTCCTCTCTCTCCGCCCCTCCCCCTGCCTACCTCCCTAAAAATAAAAGAAGAAAATGAACCATCCAGAAATTTTAGATTCTGAGGCATTGATAGTTTGGCTTGTATTGCTACATTTAATTTTGCTCTTCAAACAACAAAGATAGGAAAAGATTAAATATACTTTATGGCTCTGTTTACATAATAGCTCAGTAGATCATACGAATATTATTCATAGCACAGTATAATAGAAACTTTTTTTTGTGTATGACTGTAGGAGAAAATCTATTTTAAAAGTGTATTTTTTTGTAAATCATCCAGAATAATCCATTAGGAATATGTACTATTTTAAGTGTTGAAGTATGAACGCATGTGAGATCCTTTGTTTTAGGAGATCTTTCTTAAGTATTCAACTACCATGGCATATTTGCCCAAGGAAATGAAAATCACTGCTTCACTTTTCATTTTCTTAACGTTGGGGGGGATGCTTTAAGATGGAAGCTCATTTCATTTTAAAATAGAATTTAATAAATAAATAAATAAATAAAATAGAATTTATTTTGAAATAGTCATTTAATTACATTTATTTGCAATTTTATCTTTTGCTTTTATTTAGCCTTTCAAAGAAATACCTTTTGAGTTGTCAAGATAGGGAAGGATTCTTATCTCTTCAGTGGTCCTGTTTATCCAGTTCTTTTTTTTCTTTAATACTCTCTTTTTTTTTTCAATAGATTTTGTTTATTTATTCAGAGAGATAGAGAGGCAGAGACACACAGGTTCCATGCAGGGGACCCTATGTGGGACTCGATCCAGGACCCCAGGATCATGCCCTGAGCCAAAGGCAGACGCTCAGCCACTGAGCTACCCAGGCGTCCCCTGTTTACTCAGTTCTGTTGTAGGCTTGTTTCCTGCCTTTTTGAAGTTGCATGAATCAGTATCTGATTGAATTTAACCAATATTGTAGGACATGAACAGTTTTGGGACTCACTTTGCAACATCCAAAAATTCTTTATTTTCAGCAACAATAGTAAAATTGCTCTGTAGTATTTTAAACATCCACTTTTAGCAGAAGGCTCCCTTTCTCTTCCATTTTATTTTTATAAAATATGGATTTCTAGTATCTACCTACTGCATGCATTCTGTCCCCTTCAAAAGAATGTCTGTCACTGTCTCTGTCTTAATATTGCTCAGATTTAAGTCTTCTTCTAAATAGACCATGATACCAATAGATTATCTGTTACAAAGAAATTCTTGGTCTTTTGGATGATTCTGCCATAGGACTTAGAGTGTTGTGGCACCAACACATCTCAAGGGTTAGTTGACATATTCATGGTGGCAACAAGAGGCCTGTGGCCAAATGGTGACTTCTTTTCTGGGACAGCTTCTTTTTTTTAATCTAGTTTTTTTTTTTTTTTTTTTAAGATTTACTTATTTATTCATTCATGATAGACATAAAGAGAGAGAGAGAGAGAGAAAGGCAGAGACAGAGGCAGAAGGAGAAGCGGGCTCCACACTGGGAGCCCGACACAGGACTCGATCCCGGGACTCCAAGATCGCGCCCTGGGCCAAAGGCAGGCGCTAAACCGCTGAGACACCAGGGATCCCCCCTCTGGGACAGCTTCTTATTAGACCATTCCTATGGCTGTACTGGGTCCCTGGTGCCCTGTGCCTGTATTTCCTGTCCACTTGCAGAACCTCCTTCCCTGTCATCAATTTTGTCACCTACTCTAGAACTTTATAATAAACTTTTTTTTTAAAATTTTATTTATTCATGAGAGACACAGAAAAGGCAGAGACTTGGCCAGAGGGAGAAGCAGGCTGCCTGCGAGGAGCCTGATGCAGGACTCAATCCCAGGACCCCAGGATCACGACCTGAGCCAAAGGCAGATGCTCAACCACTGAGCCACCCAGGTGCCTCATAAACTATTTTTTGACAGCCATGATGAGTTTTTGCTGCTTAATCCCTGATTAATATTGTATCCTTTTAGAACTTTTTCTGGACATATCCACTTATATGTATAAGAATATACTGTTTCTGTATGGGAACATTGTGTTCTGTAACTTGGGCTTTTTCTTTAGCAATAATTTATAGATCTATTATGTCAGAATTATGGTTAGGTCTAATGGTAGACTTTCCTTAGAAAATGAAAAAGTACTTCATTTCTATTAGATATACTGTTGGATCTTAGTTTGATAGGTTGGGGTAAAGTTTGCTTTTCTCTGCCCTTTTTTTTTCTTAAGATTTATTTATCTAGGGCAGCCCTGGTGGCGCAGCAGTTTGGCACCGCCTGCAGCCTGGGGTGTGATCCTGGAGACCGGGGATCGAGTCCCACGTCGGGCTCCCTGCATGGAGCCTGCTTCTCCCTCTCCCTCTGCCTGTCTCTCTGCCTCTCTCTCTGTGTGTCTATGAATAAATAAATAAAATATTTTTAAAAAAGGATTTATTTATTAAGGAGAGAGCATGTGCCCATGCCCGCACACAAGTGGGGGGAGGGGGAAAGGGAAATGGAGAGAATCTCCAGCAGACTCCCCCACTGAGTGCAGAGCCTGTCGTGGGCCTCAATCTCAGGACCCAGACTTGACCTGAGCTGAAACCAAGAGTCAGATGCTTAACTGACTGAGCCACCCAGGCACCCCTACAACAGCATTTTTTTTTTTTTTTAAGATTTTATTTATTTATTTATGAGACACACAGAGAGAAGCAGAGACATAGGCAGAGGGAGAACAGGCTCCATGCAAGGAGCCCAATTTGGGACTCGATCCCAGAACTCCAGGATCACGCCCTGGGCTAAAGGCAGGGCTGAGCCACCCAGGAGTCCCCCTACAACAGCATTTTTAAACAATCTTTTGAGTCTTCCAGTGGTTTGGAGAATTGAATTTTCTCATTTGTTGAACCTAATCCCAAACTTGTATAAAAATTAACCCGTAGAAACTATAGACCAAAGATTTTTAAAAATCTAGTACCTGCTTTGGAGTAGTAATTTTTACCCTTTTTCAGATCATCAGTTTTACTGAGAATCTAATGAAAATCATAGACTCCTCATCCAAATGTACCTCATTAAATATCTTTTGTGTAACAAATTATCCCAAAATTGGTAGCTTAAAATAAAAAAAATTATCTCTTAATTTCTTTGGGTCAGGAATTTAGGAGCAGCTTAGCTGAGTGGTTCTTCTTCAGAGTCTTACAAGGTTGCAGGAAAGATGTTGGCCACAGTTGCAGTCAACTGAAATCTTGACCGGGGCTGGAAGATTTCTTCCAAGGTGGCTCGCTCACATGGCTGTTGGCAGGAGGCCTCCGTTCCTCACTGTGAATGTCATCATGACATAGCACCTGGCTGCCCCCAGAATCAGTATCTGAGAGAGAGAGGAGAAAGCTAGTTTCAGAAGTGACACACCATCACTTCTGCCACATTTAATTTGTTGCAAGTCACTGATTCCAGTGCACACTCGGGGAGGAAAATTCAGTTCCACTTCTTGAAGCGAGGGTTATCAAATAACTGGTACACACACACACACATATGTTTACATTTTGTTTTTAAGTAATCTCTATATGATGTGAGGGCTCAAACTTAGAACCTCAAGATCCAGAGTCTCATTATCTACTGACTGAACCACCAGGCACCCCAGTGGACATCTTTTGAAACCGCCACGTGCACATACCTGCATTCTGCATCAGCAGAGTTCAGAATGTTTATGGGTTTTTTTGATTCATGCATGGACATCAGGTTGAGAATTGCAATTTTGTATTGCATTGGGGTTTTTTTGTTTTTTGTTTTTGTTTTAAAGATTTTATTCATTAGCGACACAGAGAGAGAGAGGCAGAGACACAGGCAGATGGAGAAGCAGGCTCCATGCAGGGAGCCTGATGTGGGACTTGATCCCGGGTCTCCAGGATCATGCCCTGGGCCGAAGGCAGTGCTAAACCGCTGAGCCACCTGGGCTGCCCATGTATTGCATTGGTTACTCTTCAAACTTTAAATCAGTATTCTGAGCAATTTTAGATGCATTTGTTTCTTAACAAATTTCTTTATTCACTCAACATTTATTACGCAAATATTGCTCCCATTTTCTTCTTCACAATAGAGCGAAGATAGTCTTTATATATATATATATGATAGATTTTTTTAAAAATTTTTATTTATGATAGTCACACAGAGAGAGAGAGGCAGAGACACAGGCAGAGGGAGAAGCAGGCTCCATGCACTAGGAGCCCGACGTGGGATTCGATCCCGGGTCTCCAGGATCGCGCCCTGGGCCAAAGGCAGGCGCCAAACCGCTGCGCCACCCAGGGATCCCCGATTTTTTTTTTTTTTTTTTTTTTTTATTTATGATAGAGAGAGAGAGGCAGAGACACAGGCAGAGGGAGAAGCAGGCTCCATGCACTAGGAGCCCGACGTGGGATTCGATCCTGGGTCTCCAGGATTGCACCCTGGGCCAAAGGCTGGCACTAAACCGCTGGGCCACTCAGGGATCCCCCGAAGGTAGTCTTCTTAAAACACGAACTTACTCAAGTTTCTTCCTGGCTTTTATGCTCAATCACTTCAATGGTTCCCATTACCCACAAGATAAAAGGTTTAGAATCCTCACCTTATCCTGTAAGTAGCATGACCCGAGGGCCAGGTTTGCCTGATAGAGTCTGGATTTGTGCCTGTTAGCCCAGCATAATTATCAATAGCATTCTATTTGACTGCCAAAATGGCCCTGGATGAATATCAAAATGAATTGATGAGACAATGTGAGATTCAGGAATGGTGTGAGACCAGGATAGAAACTGCTATAATGGATAAAACAGACAACTGACCAGGTGGAATTTGCAAAAACAAGTAGAAAACAGTAATTTTTCAATGTTTGATTCCCTGATTCAATCACTATGGAAGAGAATATCTTTGTAAAGTGACAGGATGTCTCTGATTTACTCTCCAATGATTCAAGAAAAAAAAAATTAGAAGGAATAATAAAGCAAATAGGGCAAAAGAAAGATAGTAACTTGAGAAAAGGTACATGGGGCTTCTCTGAACTATTCTTGCAACTTCTCATTGTTTGAAATTCTATGAAAATGGAAACGTAGGAAACTGATATTTAAAAGGCTGAAAAAGCAAATGCTCAAGTGTAGAACCATAGTCTGGTTCTGCTTGGCCCTCTGGTCTGCTCTGCTCGCTGCCTCACTCAGCATCAGCCATTTTGCTCTTTATGCAGTTGCTTGAGTGTGCCATGCTCCTTTGTTTGACGTGCATATGCATACCCACTGCCAGGCTTCTTTTCTTCATCTAGTTAACCCCTGGTCATCCTTTTTTTCCCCCCTAGTATGTATGTATGTATGTATTTATTTATTTATTTAAAATATTTTATTTATTTATTCATAGAGACACAGAATGAGAGAGCGAGAGAGGCAGAGACACAGGCAGAGGGAGAAGCAGGCTCCATGCAACAAGCCTGATGTGGGACTCGATCCCAGGTCTCCAGGATCACCCCCCCCCCCCCCCCCGGCTGCAGGCGGCGCTAAACCACTGCGCCACGGGGCTGTCCCCTTGTCATCCTTTAAAACTCAGTACAGTATGTGGCTGACTCAGTAGAGCATGTGACTCTTGATCTTGGGGTTGTGAGTTTGATCCCCACTTAAAAATAAAATCTTAAAAAAATAGAATCAGTAATTCCGTAGGGAAATTTTCTCTAACCATTTAGATAAGATCAGGAATCCGTGTTCTAGACACTCAGAGTGTCTTGTACCATATATTTACTCTTTCTTCATATAGCACTTCATTCTTCATTGGATTTATTGAAGCTCCCGTGTGCCAGGCATTCTGCTAGCTATAGAGGATGCCAAGGTAAGCAAATATAGTCCTTGTCTTACAGAGCTTGTGGGCTAGTAGGAGACAGATATAATCTATGTAAGATTGCAAGTGACAAGTACTACAAAGAGAGGGTACCTAAAGCTGAGGCCACTGGAGACCAGGGAAGACTTCCTGGAGAAGTGATAGAAGTAGTTAACTAGGAGAAGAAGCAAGGAAAATAGTTTCCAGCGAGAGGGAACAGCATCTATAAAGATCCTGGGTGGGGCCTGAGAGAGTGAGACAAAGATGAGGGGTCAGTAGAAGCTTCCATGTGGTGGGTGTTCATTGCAAGGTGTGACTAGTGAGGCAGGATGGGGTTCAGACTGCCAGGGTTTTTTAAGATGTTCCATCTTTATCTTACAAGTAATGGGAAAATGAAGTCCCTCAAGTATTTTTTAACAAAGAGGGTGATATGATCAGGCTAAAATTTTGGAAACTTCTGCTCTGGCTATGGTGTGAAGAAAAGATTAGAGGTGAGCCAGAGGAGAAGCAGGTGGACCAGCCAGGAGGTTACTGGGGTGGTATGGGAGATAGATGGTGTTGGTTTTGATCAGTGTGGTGTTTGATGAAGTAGAAAGATAAAACAGCAGGTGGTGATGGATTAGACACATGGGGAAAACAGTAAGATGGAGGCAAGCGTCAAGGTTGAGTCAGGTTTCTGGCTTACATAACTTGTTGGATGGTATTACCATTTACCAAAATAGGAAACACCAAAAGAGGAGCAGGCTAGGGGAAAACTGATGAGTTTTTTATTTGTTATGTATCAGATACGATGGTTTTTAGTGCAAACAACAGAAAACATGGATCCACTGTCTAAAATTGTAGTGAACTTACTGTCTCACATAAAATCAGTGAGAGGGCTGGTTGATTCAGCAGCTCATTGACATCATCAAATACCCAGTTTCTTTCCAATTTTTGTTCTGCCTTCTTCCGCCACGTAGGCTAGTTCCCTTTTGTGGTTGTAGACACTAGTCCAGAGCCAGAAAGGGGACTTTCTCCTCATTATGTCTCTGTCTTTTTAAAAGATTTTATTATTTGTTAGCACAAGTTGGGAGGGGGGTGTAGCAGAGGGAGAGGGAGAAGCAGACTTCTCGCTGAGCAGGGAGTCCCAATGGGCCTTGATCCCAGGACCCTAAGATCAGGAGTCAAAGGTAGATGCTTAACTGATTGAGCCACCCAGGCACCCCTCCTCTTGTGTCTTTAAGAGCTGAATACCTGTCCCAGAAGCCCTCATAGCAGATCTCTGTATCAGAGTACTTAATGTTATACGCTTTAACAATCTCAATCACCAAGTGGCTTAACACAATAAAAATTTATTTCTTACATCACAGTTCTGTGCAAGTTGGGTGGCTCTCTTCGGGATTCAAGCTGACTCTAAAATTTATGTGGAAATACAAAGGATTTAGAATATCCAAAACAACTTTTTAAAAGGTGAACAAATTTGGAGAACTTACACAACCTGATTTTAAGACTTAACTGTAAACTCTTTGACATGCTTCCACAATATTGGAGTCCAGTCTTTTTAGCCTTATGGGTGAGCAAAAGAGAGTGACCCAGGGATATCACTTGAAATTTTAGGGCCAAGCTCCAAAGTGGCAAGTCTTATTTCTGCCCACATTGCATTGGCTAGAACTATTTCCCACCCTAACCTAACAGCATAAGGGGCTGAGAAATGTAATCTTAGTCTGTGCCCCAAAAGAGGAGCCAAGATTGGTCAGCATGCAGCCAGCCTGCTGTAGCCTCAGATTATCAGTGGCCAGAATTGGGTCAAATACCTTACTTCAACCACTGATAAGGGGAATGGAATTACTGTGATTGGCTTATATTAATAATATCTGTGTGAGTCTAGATTTTCCTCCTATACTTCAATCATGACAACATATTGCAACAGATTGAATGCAAAAGCAGCACTACTGGATCCATCTTTCAGCCACAGAAGGGAGGTAACCAACCCCTTCATTGGATTTTTTCTGAGATAAAAAAGTCATTATGATTTAAACCAGTGATTCACATTTTCTGTTACTTGTACAGAATGGATGTGGAAACCATATGACCCTCTTAATAGATGCAGGAAAAGCATTTGACAAAAACCTACCACTCTTAGCAAACTAGGAATAGGAGATTTTCTCAATCTTTTAAAGAACATTAAAAAAAAAAAAAACCTACAGCTAACATCATACTTAACAGTGAAAGACTGAATTATTTTTGCCTAAGATCAGAAACATGGCAAGGATTTCCACTCTGGCTACTTTTATCCAATATCATATTGGGAATCCTAACCAGTATAATAAAGCAAAAAAGTAAGTAAAAGACACGTACTAGAAAGGAAGACGTGAGACTACCTTTATTTGCAATTGATATATATATAGAAAGTCCTTAAAAGCATACAAAAAAAGCTATTAGAATTAGTAAGTTTAAAAAGATCACAGGATACAGGATCAATATATCACAGTCACATATTAGTAATGAAGAATCCAACAGAAATTCAGGTAATCATATTTATGATAGCATCCAAAAATGTACATAGGAATAAATTTATAAAAGATACACAGGATAGGGGTACCTCAGTGGCTCAGTTGGTTAAGCAGCCAGCTCTTGATTTCAGCTCAGGTCATGATCTTAGAGTCCTGGGATCAGGCCCACCATCTTGGGCTCCATGCTTAGTGGGAAATCTGCTTCAGGATTCTTTTTTTTTTTTTTTTTTTAAGATTTTATTTATTTATTCATAGAGATGCAGAGAAAGAGAGAGAGAGAGGCAGAGACACAGGCAGAGGGAGAAGCAGGCTCCATGCAGGGAGCCTGACGTGGGACTCGATCCAGGGTCTCCAGGATCATGCCCTGGGCTGCAGGCGGCACTAAACCGCTGCACCACCAGGGCTGCCCCTGCTTCAGAATTCTTTCTTTCCCTTTGCCCCTCCTCTCTTCTCTAAAATAAATAAATCTTAAAAAAAAAAAAAAAAGAAGAAAGATATGTACATTGAAAACTACAAAGCATTGTTGAGAGAAATTACAACCTATACAAATGGAGAAAGATACCATGTGCATGGATTGGAAGATGACATTTCTCCCCAAATTGGTCTGTAGATCCAAAGCAATCCCAGTTAAAACCTCAGCAAGCTTTTCTGTAGAAATTGACAAGCTGGCTCTAAAATTTATGTGGAAATACAAAGGATTTACAATATCCAAAACAACTTTTTAAAAGGTGAACAAATTTGGAGAACTTACACAACCTGATTTTAAGTACAGGGATTAAAGTAAGACACAGAGATCAAAAGAACAAAATTAGGGGATCCCTGGGTGGCTCAGTGGTTTAGTGCCTGCCTTTGGCCCAGGGCGTGATCCTGGAGACTCAGGATTGAGTCCCACAACAGGCTCCCTGCATGGAGCCTGCTTCTCCCTCTGCCTGTGTCTCTGCCTCTTTCTCTCTCTCTGTCTCTCATGAATAAATAAATAAAATCTTTAAAAAAAAAAGAACAAAATTGAAAGTCCAGAAATAGACCTATAATTACATGGCCAATTGCTTTTCCACTAAGATGCCAAGTTGATTCAATAAAAAAATAATATTTTTAGTAAAATGTGCTAGAATAACTGATACCTGTATGGAAAGAGACATATTCAAGAGTCAAGGTTTAATAAAATTAAATATTTTTTACTAATTCATCAAGCACATTTAAAAAAAATTTTCAGTATACTTAACATACAACATCAAGCACATTCTCTTTTTAACATTTTATTTATTTGAGAGAGAGCATGAGCGGCAGGGTAGGGGGAATCAGGAGAGGGAGAAGTAGGCTCCCCACTGAGCAGGGAGCCTGACATAGGGCTCAATCCGAGGACCCTGGCTTCATGATCTGACCCAAAGGCAGATGCTTCACCAACTGAGCCACCCAGGCACCTCCATCAATCACAATCCTAAGTACAGTTTTTTTTTCCTGTAAGTGCACAATAGGGAAGAATACAATGAGTATTGGTACAGTTTGGTGCCAATGCCTTGATTCATACTAACCACCAGCAGTTTTATGAGCCAATGCTTTTGTGCCCACAGGCCAATGTGCCAACACAGCAAAAAAGGCAAGTCACATTTTAGTATTGTTGCAAAAATAGTTTTGACCTTGTGGGAACCCCCAAAGGATCTGTGGAACACACTTTGAGGACTGCTCGTCTAGAAAGAAGTAAAAAGAGAATAGAAGGAAGACTGAGACTATGCCTTGAAGAAATCTCATTTTTGGTCACCTGGCTGGAGGATGAACCTGAAGGGAAACAGAAGAAATGACCTGAGAGGTAGGAGAAAATCCAGAAAAGTGAAAAGGTAGGAAATGCTTTCAGAAGGTGGACGGGGCCAATCATGTGGAACATGTATTAAGGTCCACTGGTTTAGGGATGTAGATGTCACTGATGATGTTAGCAATCACTCTATGAAGTGATTCCAGTTTCCCAAGTCAGATTGAAGGGGGCTGGACAGTGTGTGGGACAGGGAGGGGAAGCTTCTGGGGAAACTTGTCAAGGACAGAAAGAGACAGGAGCTGAGGGATGGAGTCACAATTGCTCGTTGACTTTCAGCGAATGAATGAATGAATTGGTGATGCACTGGATGTGGAGGACGGAGAGAAAGAAAGCCCCAGGAGGGCACTGGGTTTCCAGTTTCTGGAAATGATCAAATAATGGTCTGTTTCTTGAGATGGGAAGTTCAGGCCCAAGTTAGATAAACATACCTGTAGTTTGAGTTGAGGAAGCATTTCCCTAAGAGATTTTAATTTCCTTTTTAAGCATGTTGGTTTTTTCCCTCCTATACCTTGAAGCCCGTTTACTACTTCTCTTGGTAAGAAGCATTGAGAGTTTCCGGTCTTGAGTCATACGCTTTTTATCTTCTCCCCTTTTCCAGTTAAAAGTTCACCTTAGTTTTACTACCTAACCAAAAAAAGTGTTATGTCTTTATTCTGTAGAAGAGTCTCGAATTTTGCTCTACTTGAGAAATTTATTTATTTTATTTTATTTATTTATTTATTTTTATTTGAGAAATTTATATCTTTAATTGAAACTATTTGGCCCACTTGAGTATTTTCTTATTTTAATGAACAGAATTAACTTGAGTTATCCTTTTTCTATGCAGAGTGAGAAATTATAAGCAAGTGGTTTCCAATATTTGTTTAAATGTATTTTTATCTTCCCTAATCTTATATAGGAATCCTAATTTTGAGAACACAGCTGCCCTAAAATTTTAACATTTTCAGCAATGTATGCCTGTCCATGAAAAGAAAAAATTCCTTTTGAGTAAAGGAGCTTCTTTAATTACTTCCATTTACTATGAAATCAGGAAAAACACTTTGCTACTCTCATTTGTAGGGACCAATTTCTTGAGTTTATTTAACATAAAAGACAAAGTTATTCGAGTAAAATAGGAAGAAATGAAGATGTTTTTAAATATATGCTATTAATAGGAAGAGTGGATCATTTTTAGGGCCATCAGATTTTAAATTGCAGACGGTGGAACAGGTATAGGCCATGGAGCCAAAATGATTTCACAAAGCTGTTTGAAATAGTTGACTGCCTTTTTTCCTTTTTTAGTTCAAAGATTACTAACAAAGTCAGAAAATGTCTAAAATCAGCACAGTCTTCTTTTTTTAAGATTTTATTTATTTTAGAGAGAGAGAACCTTAAGCAGACTCCATGCTGAGCGTGGAGCCCAACACAGGGCTCGACCTCACAACCCTAAGAATAGGACCTGAGCCCAAATCAAGAGTTGAGCACTCAACCGACTGGGCTTTTGGTCTTTCACCTTGAATTATAAATTTAAATAAGTTTGGAAAATTCAAAACAGGACATTTTTCATTGCTCTATTAAAAGAAGTTAGGGGGGCAGCCCCGGTGGCACAGCGGTTTAGCGCCGCCTGCAGCCCAGGGCATGATCCTGGAGACCCGGGATCGAGTCCCACGTCAGGCTTCCTGCATGGAGTCTGCTTCTCCCTCCACCTGTGTCTCTGCCTCTCTCTCTCTCTCTCTCTCTCTCTCTCTCTCTGTCTCTCATGAATGAATAAATCTTTAAAAAGATTAGATCTTTTTAAATCTTTAAAAAAAGATAAATCTTTAAAAAAAATAAAAGAAGTTATAGATTCTTTCAATCTTTTAAAGTTATATTTAACTTATATATTAGAAAACAGGTATTACATGTGTATGATAAACAATTAAAAAATGCCAGAAAACGTCCATGAAAAGTTTTTGTGTCTTCCGTTTCCTCTCCAGAAAGTACCCCTATTGGTTTTGCATGTGTCCTTCTAGAAATGCTCTTTGCATAACGAAGCAAATGTATGTGTTCTTCTCCCATTTGGGATGCAAATGGTAGCTTACTCCTTGATGTTGTTTTATCTTAGGGATCTTTCCACATCAATGTGTACACAACTGCCCCAATTCTTTTCAGCAGCTCCACAGAATTCTATTGAAGGGTTGGAACCATGATTTAATTAGTTTTTCCATAGAGAGGGAGGCAGCCCTGCATCCAGCTCAAGAGATTAGACTCTGGAGCTAGATAGTGTGGATTTGAATCCTGACTCTACCCTATCCTCACTGTGTAAACATGGACAAATGACTTAATTTCTGTGCCTCAGTTTTCATATCTGAAAAAGGGAATGATAAATAAAGACCATGCCACTGAACAGGTTTGTTGTTGAGGGTTAAGTGGGTTAATATTTGTGAAACAGAACAGTGACCAACACATGTTAAATGCTATACAGATGCATCTTACATTGATGGATGTCTAGATTGTTTCTAGTCTCTTGCTGCTACAGACAATGCTGAATATTCTAGTATTTGTGTGACTGTGCACAAGATCCTAGAGTTTGAATCACCAAATGGTAAAAAGAAAAAATATACTGCCTTTCTCTACTGTATTTTTCTTCTTTAGTACTTAACACCATTTGACATATACATTTAGAACATAGTATTTTTAATTCCATAAATTGGCCCACATTTCTTCTCTTAACATTTGAAAAGAAAAATGACAACTAGAAACCTGAGAAACCTCCTGTGTTCTAGAATTTTAAAGAGGGCTTTAGAAAGAACTGAGCATCTGGAAGCTGCATGTTACATGGTGGTCACCGTGCTCTTTCCTGCTGGAGATGAGAGGTGAGGGAGTCTCTGTTCCTCCCAATCTGTGGGAGGTGGCGGGGAGGGGGCTTGCAGAGTCTCTGCAGAGAATGAAAGAGAATGTGAGTGTCTGTCATATGTATAATGATATGGACAGCCAACTAAATTATGGAAGAAAAAGAAGAGGCCATTAATTTTACTTAGAAGTTTCAGGAAGAAAGATGTGGCAATGCTGCCTTGCACACATCTACCCTCATGCTTACCACTTTGGTGCGTTATCAGCAGACTTCCAACTACCAGTCCCCAAATTTCCTTGCTTGCTGACTTTCTTTGGCTCCAGGGTCCCTGCTTGGCCCCAACATGACAGCTCAGAAGTATAAGGAATGGAGGAAACTCCACCCCTCCCCCACCAGAATCCCTCCATCAATGACTGGCAAGAAGTGTGTAAATACCCAAGACTCTTGCCCACTCTGTGGGGAGACTCGGAGGTCCCAGAGTTCTCCAGCAGGATTAAGTCTTAGACCTTGCTTGAAAACAAACCTTCATTGCTGCCCTCTCTTGTCTATCTGATTTCTCCTCTCCCCACTTGTGTCTCCTGGGATCACCTGCCACATAAAATGCTGGCACTTGACACCTTGGCTCAGTGTTTGCTTTCAGGAAAACCCAAAGCAACACAAGAAATATTAAAGTTGCATTGTGTGTGTGTGGGGGGAATTGTGTATGTGTGTAAAAGTTTGTAAATTCATAAATTTATATTCTGGGTGTGTCATTGCTTTGTGCATTAGCCATACTCGTGGAATAATGTTTGTCAGTGTGCAAGGTGATTATCTTAAATTTCTTGCCTTAGGATAGAAGAGAATTCTCATTTCCATTTCCTTCTGCAGATATCAAAAATTGCTTAAGTCAGTTTATATCTCTTAGAGAAATTAATTTGATGCTAGATTAAATTATATTTCAGTCTACTTAGGATCAGAACAATATAGTTATTTGAAATGGGAAAGCAACATGTTAAAAAATTCTCGTGGAAAAATATGATGGCACCCCCACATTTGCCATGTCATTTCACTGCCAGTTATATGAAAAGCAAATTCAAGAGGGAAATATTTCACTCTAAAACTCTAAACCCACAGATGCCTGGGTTTGGGTTCTGAGGTCCAAACATCTAACTTCAAGGCTGTTTCAAGATCTCATCTATTAGCGTGTGGATGGAAATTCTTGCTGTACTACGTGTGAAAGTGCAGCCCAATAAGATAATTGCTAAGCTCTTACCTAACAGGCATGAGATGAAATGAGATACTGGAAAATTAGAGCAATACACCCCAGTTTGGAAAACAATGTTTTCATTTAGGAGAGACAACAGGTATAAAAACTACAAGAACTTGCTTATCCACACTGCCTGCATTTGTGCCTCTGAAAAGGGGAATCACCTTGATGATTGCTTGGGTAGGTCTGGGGGTTAATTTTAAAAAGTAACAATAAAGTTGTTATTAAAAGAGGTAGAATGACATGAGCTTCTCTGAAGATCTTCCTCAGAGCAGTGTTTATACCAGCAAAAGATTGCCAACTACCTAAATGTCCCTCTCACAGTGGTATGGCTAAGTCACTACAGTGTAGTCTTGCTTCTTTCTTTCAAGCCTGGGTTGAGCTTGATCTTGTGATCCCAAGATCACAACCTGAGCCAAAATCAAGAGTCAGGTGCTTAACTAACTGATCCCCCCAGGCACCCCAGAGTTTCCTTCTTTTTTTTTTTTTTTTTTTTTAATTTTATTTATTCATGAGAGACACAGAGACAGAGAGGTAGAGACACAGGCAGAGGGAGAAGGAGGCTCCATGCAGGGAGCCTGACATGGGGCTCAATCCTCCTGGGTCTCCAGGATCACACCCTGGACTGAAGGCAGTGCTAAACCGCTGGGCCACCAGGGCTGCCCCAGTTTCCTTCCTTTTTAAGGCTGAATATTATTCCATTGTGTGTGGGTGTATAATGAATATTATTCCATATAGCTATATCTATCTATCTATCGAGAAAGACACCACATTTTACTTATCCATTCATCTGTTGATGGACACTTGGGTTATTTATACCTCTTGGCTGTAAATAATGGTGCTATGAACATATATATATATAAAATCAAATCTCTGATTGCAATTCTTTAGATACCCAGAAATGGAATTGCAGGATCATATGGTAGTTCTATTTTTAATTTCTTGAGAACCACCATACTGTTTTCCATAGCAGTTGTACCATCTTACCTTCCCACCAACAGTGCACAAAAATTGCAATTTCTTTACATCTTTGACAACATTTGTTATTTTCTATATTCTTTATAACAACAATCCTAATGGGCATGAAGTGGCTGATAGTTATTTTTTGAATGAACAAACAATATCTCTTAAATTAAAATAACTACTACCTGTTGCATTATATTTTAAGATATTAGTGTTATCAAAAGAATACTTACATGCTTTTTTTTTTTAATTTTTATTTATTTATGATAGTCACAGAGAGAGAGAGAGAGGCAGAGGGAGAAGCAGGCTCCATGCACCGGGAGCCCGACATGGGATTCGATCTCGGGTCTCCAGGATCGCGCCCTGGGCCAAAGGCAGGCACCAAACCGCTGCGCCACCCAGGGATCCCACTTACATGCTTTTGAGATACGCTGTTTTCAATAGCAAGAACATTAGAGTGTTCACTTTATACAAGATATCTAACAGGCCCTAAGTCAAAATATATTGTTAAATCCAAGTTACTAATTTAATTCAGATAATGTCCGTTGTCAATGTCTATTTGTTCTAGAGATTCTACTAAAAGATCTTTCAAATCCTGTCTTATACAGTTTCATTTATGGCATGAAATTAAACATTTAAGCACAAGAAAAACCAATATTCATTCTCAAAACATTACACATAGAATTACCTGATGGGCCAGCAGTTCCACTCCCAGGTATGTACCCAAAAGAACTGAAAACCAGTATTCAAATAAAAACATGCACACAAATGTTCATAGCAGCATTATTCACAATAGCCAAAAGGAAACAGCCCAAATGTTCATTAATGGATGAATGAAAATACTAAGTGTGGGGGATCCCTGGGTGGCGCAGCGGTTTAGCGCCTGCCTTTGGCCCAGGGCGCGATCCTGGAGACCCGGGATCGAATCCCACGTTGGGCTCCCAGTGCATGGAGCCTGCTTCTCCCTCTGCCTATGTCTCTGCCTCTCTCTCTCTCTGTGTGTGGCTATCATAAATAAATAAAAATTAAAAAAAAATACTAAGTGTGTTATATTCATATAGCCATAAAAAGGGATACATATCCCACATGGATGAACCTCAAAAGCATGATCCTAGGAGTGTCTAGCTGGCTCGGTAGAGCATGAGACTCTTTTTTTTTTTTTTTTTTTAAGATTTATTTATTTATAATAGAGAAGAGAGAGAGGCAGAGACATAGGAGGAGGGAGAAGCAGGCTCCATGCCAGGAACCTGACGTGGGACTTGATCCCGGGACTCCAGGACCACACCCCAGGCCAAAGGCAGGCACTAAACCGCTGAGCCACCCAGGGATCCCCTAGCATGAGACTCTTGATCTCAGGATCATGAGTTTGATCACCATGTTGGTCATGGAAGCTACTTTATTATTATTTTTTAAGATTTTAATTTATTTATTCATGGGAGACACACACACACACAGAGGCAGAGACACAGGCAGAGGGAGAAGCAGGCTCTATGCAGGGAGCCCGATGTGGGACTCCATCCCGGGTCTCCAGGATCACGCCCTGGGCTGAAGGTGGTGCTAAAACTGCTGAGCCACCGGGGCTGCCCTGTGGAAAGTACTTTAATTTTTTTTTTGAAAAGAGGGGCACCTGGGTGGCTCAGTCAGCTGAGCATCTGACTCAGATTTCAGCTCAGGTCATGAATTTGGGGTCTTGATCTTGAGATTGTGATCTTGGAGTCGTGGGGATCAGCCCTGTGTCGGGCTCTGCGATTGATGGGGAGGCTGCTTGAGATTCTCTCTCTCCCTCTCCTGCCCTTCCCCCTGCTCATGCTCTCTCTCTCTCTTTTGTGCATATAAGTAAATTTTAAAAACAACAACAAAAAAAAAAAAAAGGAAAGAAAACATTATTCTAAGTAAAAGATGCCAGAAACAAAGGCCACTTGTTATATGATTCTATGTGTATGAAACATCACAATAGGTAGATCCATAGAAACAGCAGATTAATGGCTGCCAAGGGCTGGGGAGGGGGGAAAGAGGACTTCCTGCCCACCTGGGGTGATGAAAACGTTTGCAACTTGCTACAGGTGATGGTTGCATAACATTGTGACCATACTAAGTACCACTTTTCAGTAATTAAAATGGTGAAGATTTTACTCTGTGAAATTTATCTCAATCTCTTTTTTTAACAAAAGTAACATACCTCCACAGAACAGAGAGGGTGGGCAAAGTGCACACAGTACAGAAGGTTAGAAGGAACAAGTGCTTCCTCCCATGCTCCAAGTCCACTCCTCTGAGGTAGTAACTGTCGGTGGTTTCTTACAAGTCCTTAAAGAAAATATTGGTACTTAAGCTTTTTTTTTTAATAGAAATTGGATCATATTCTACACACTGCTCTTCACCTTGCTTTTTCCACTTAATGATACATTTTAGTGATTTCTCTATGTCAACATGTTTAGTGCTGGTTTGTTCATTTTAACAGGCATATAGTAGTATTTTATTGACTGAGTGTACCTTAGTTTAACTAGACTCCTCTTGATGGATGCTTATATTGGCTACTGCAGACAAAGCAACTTTAAATATTCTTATTCAAAGATCTATATGCACATATGAAAATATATAAAATAAATTTATTTTTAAAAAGATTTTATTTATTTGAGAGAGAGAACAAAGCAGGGGGAGCAGCAGAGGGAGAGGGAGAAGCAGGCTCCCCCAGTGAGCAGGGAGCCCGATGTGGGACTCCATCCCAGGACCCTGGGATTGTGACCTGAGCCGAAGGCAAGTGTTCAACCGTCTAAGCCACTCAGGTGCCCCTAAAATACATTTCTAAAAGTAGCTTTGCTGGGTGCTGTGGACCACATTTGTGCCCCGCCCCCCCCTTCCATTCATATGTTGAAGCTCTAGCCTCCCTGTCTACCCTATTTGGAGACGGGGCCTTTCAGAAGGTAGCTAAGGTTAAGTGAGATCATAGGGTAGAGCTCTAATCCAATATGACTGCTGTTCCTATAAGAAGGGGAAGAGATGCCTGACTTCTGTCTCTGTCAGCATGTGCACATGTAAAGCACACAGGGAGAAGATGCCATCTTCAAGCCAGGGAGAGAGGTCTCACCAGAAACCAGCCTTGATGGCACCTTGATCTTGGACTTCTAGCCTCCAGAGCAGTGAGAAAATACATTTCTGTTGTTGAAGCCACCTGGTCTGTGGTTTTCTGTTACTACAGCTAGAGCTGACTAATGCTATATGCATTTTGAATTTGATAGGACCCAAATAATCCTCCAAAGCCTTTTCTCCACTTTGTCCTTCTGCAGGCAGTGAACAAGACTCGTTTCTTCTATATCTTCACCAGTACTGCGTAACATACTGTTTAATGTTTATCAATCTGAGAAACACAGATTTTTGTGTATTGTAATTCAAAGGGATGCATGAAGTTGAATTTTTTCCAACTGTGTGTGTGAACAATGAATTTATTTTATTCTTCCTGGAAGCCCATTATGTGGTAGGTACTACATAAAAGCTGGTCCAACCACAGGGACATTTCAAGAATCTTTCTTTCTTTCTTTTTCTTTTTTTCAGGGATGGGGGTCCAGAGGAAGACAGAGAGAGGAAATCTTAATCAGGCTCCACGCCCAGCACAGGAGCCTGAGGCAGGGCTCAATCTCATGACCCTGAGACCATGATTTGAGCCAAAATCAAGAGTTGGCTGCTTAACTAACTGAGCCACCCAAGCTCCCCTCAAGAAACTTTCTTATGGGGGATCCCTGGGTGGCTCAGCAGTTCAGCGCCTGCCTTTGGCCCAGGGCATGATCCTGGAGTCCCGGGATCGAGTCCTGTGTCGGGCTCTGGGCATGGAGCCTGCTTCTCCCTCTGCCTCTCTCTCTCTCTCTATCATGAATAAATAAATAAAATCTTTTTTTTTTTAAAAGAAACTTTCTTATGCACTTTCCACTTTTTCTTGCTTTTTGCATATTTTATGAGTTGGAATGGCTATGAAAAATACAAATAAGAATGTTATTTTGGGGTTTCTCATACTTCATAGCAAGATATTTAATTCACAGTGATTTTTGGGGAATGAGCCATAGGTCATATAGTATCGTAGATGAACATAATCTTCCACTGCAGTCAAATTTTCTCAACTGCCTGATCCCAACAAAATGGGTTTGAACAACTTTAGAACAGGGGTGGTTACTACATGTGTCCACAGCACTATTACAAGTAGGGGCAGGAGGGGCGTGTACTCTTTGGTCTTTGAAATCTGCTGAACTAGATTCTCCTGGATCATTCTTCTTTTTTCCTTCTTACCACTTGGGAGTCCAAAGATGTGCCACCAGGACACTCTGCTCCAGGGCCTCCCAGGTGCCCCATTTGAATTATATCCCTCAAGCCTGTCCTCCAGGTGCTTGTGCGTCAGCCGATTGGAAAAAGATGACATGTATTAACTAGAAAACACATGAACACACCCATGGACAACTGGACTGTGACCAACTCCCCTGACTTAATCATCTTTGTACCCTAGAGTTACAGTGGAATGAAGGATGGAATGTATGAATGAATGGCAAAGACACCAACTGGTTAAGTATCCAGGTGTTTCCTGGGAAGGGTGTTATTTCAGCCAAGAGGGTGAGTGCAGCTGTTGATCTTCCTAGGAGTCAAAATCACGACCTTGTAGCCACGTTGGCAAGATGCGTGGCTTGACCAGATTGAACAGTCAAGCTGATACAGCCTTAGTGTCACCTGTGAGATTGTAATGCTATATATGCACACACATACACACACACCCCTAATTACAATCTAAAAAACGAGATAGAAGTGGTATCTTATAACTCACTGTTTTTCAACCATCAGTTCACAGATCCTGATTAATCATTGAACATTCATTATGGTTGTGTGTTTTCAGGTCCAGTTTTAGAACTTTGAACAAGGTCAAAAATCTCATGTTGCTGTGGTCACAGTTCCTTGCGATTACTGACAGTGAATAACCGAGTTTCAAATATTCTCTCCAGCCCTCGGAGAAATGACTTTCAGTATCTATGTCTTAAATTTGTTATGTAGACTAGTTTCAAAGCAGATTGGGGCTGCAGATTTGAAACTTTTCCACTAGCAGGGTGTCATAGTATTTTTTCCTAAGTAGTAACCTCAGCAGCTTCTATGTGTGGCACATGGTATGTGGCTTCCCGAGGTCTGTGCTCTACTCTCTGACTTGCTTTTCCTTGCTGTATAATGGGTTCTGTCCATTTGTCCTGAGCCTGCAAATTTTTAGTTGGCTTTTTTGCACTTCTACCAAACAAATACAGAAGTTGCCCCTCGCTATTTTGGCTGCACTTTTCAAAGCCTATCAGATTGTCTAAAGACTTTAGGATAACTCTGTAACTTAAATTACTCAAGTTTTTCTTGAATGAAATGCCTTTTGGGCTAGATACACAGTAAGGGAAAATTTGGCACCCGTAGTTGTGCATTTTACCTAGAAAAGTCCCCTGTGGCTTGGCTTACAACACATCCAGAAATAAAATTTGCCTTTCTGCTTTCTTTTGAGGCAAAGCATGATGTACACGTTCCAAACATATTTACTGCTGTTTGTTGCAATTCTCTTGTTGAATTTGCTTGCCACAAAACATACTGGAGGGGAGTCAGATGGAAATGAATAATAAACTAGGTGTTTGGACATAGAGGGCAGAGCACCAACTAAGCACCTGAGCACTCAAGAAGTGATTTTACTCTGGAAATCATTAAAATATGAAGTCACGGAGCTATTTTGTTTTGTTGGATTGTATGTATGTGTTCAAGTATTAAAGACTTTGAAACCAGGGAGAAAGCCCTGATGGCCTCCGGGGTCCTGATTGCCTTTGGGGTCATTCTTCCCTTGAAGAATAGTGGTGACCTCAGCTAACTAGTTCTATGGGCTCATCCCGTGAAACCCCTGAGGTCTGACAGCCTTCCTTCTTTCGTTCTTTCCCATCTCCTACTCCTGGCAGTTATCCTCCTGGGGTGGCTGATTAATCTGTGGCTCACACCCACACTCATTACCCAATAACTCAAATGGCTGCTTGGCCATGTCCGTAATGTTCTCATTTTTTGCAATATGCATAGGCTGAAAATTTTCCAAATCATTAAATTCTACTTCCTCTTTGCTTAACAATTCTGTCTTTAAGTCATTTCTTTCTTCTCAAATTTTATTATAAGCAGCCAGGTGGAGCCAAGCCACACCTTCAACCCCCCCCCCCTTTTTTTTTTTAAAGAAATCACTTCAGTTAAATACCCAGTTTCATTGTCTGCAATTTCTGCTTTCCATAAAACACTAGAAGACAACGAACACAATGCAGCCACTTCTCTGCCACATTATAACCAGGACTGCCTTTTGTCCAGTTTCCAGTAACATGTTTCTCATTTCCATCTGAGACCTCCTCAGAAGGGCCTTACTGTCCATATTTCTACCAATATACTGTTCATGACCACTTAGGGATCTCTAAGCAGACTGAGGCTTTTCTCTACAGTTCTCATCTTTTCTTTCTAACCTCTAATCAGAATTATTATTTTTTTTTTTAAAGCAAACTCCACACCCAGCATGAGCCCACCATGGGGCTTGAACTCAGGACCCTGAGATCAAGACCTGAGCTGAGATCAAGAGTTGGAAGCTTATCCATCCACCCAGGTGCCCTTTGCCAGAATTACTTTTTTTTTTTAAGATTTAATTATTTATTCATGAGAGACACAGAGATAGAGAGGCAGAGACAGGCAGAGGGAGAAGCAGGCTCCTTGCAGGGAGCCTGATGTGAGACTTGATCCCGGATCTTGGGATCATGCCCTGAGCCACCCAGGCATCCCAACCGGAATTACTTTTAAAGATCTATTAGTGGGGCTCCTGACTGGCTCAGTTGGTAGAGCGTACAACTCTTGAACCCCATATTGGGAGTAGAGATTACCTAAAATCTTGGGGTGCCTGGGTGGCTCAGTTGGTTAAAGCGCAGACTCTTGATTTTGGTTCAGGTCATGATCTCAGGGTTCTGAGATCCAGCCCCATGTTGGGCTCCCTGATCAGTGGGGAGTCTGCTTCTCTCCCTCTCCCTCTGCCCTTCCTCCTGCTCTTTTTTTTTTTTTTTTTTTTAATTTTATTTATTTATGATAGTCACATAGAGAGAGAGAGGCAGAGACATAGGCAGAGGGAGAAGCAGGCTCCATGCACCGGGAGCCTGACGTGGGATTCGATCCGGGGTTTCCAGGATCACGCCCTGGGCCAAAGGCAGGCGCCAAACCGCTGCGCCACCCAGGGATCCCCCTTCCTCCTGCTCTTGCATGCTATCTAAAATAAATAAAATCTTATCAATGAATGAATGAGTGAATGTCTATTCATGGCATGTAGGCTTTTTCAAGCATGAACTTTCAAACTCCATTTCTCTACCCATTACCCAGTTCCAAAGATACTTCTCCACTTCCACATTTTTAGGTATTACAGCACCACCCCCACTTCTCATTTTCATATGTATGACTTATTTGGATTTATTGTATACATAATATATATCCATTTGTAGAGATTTGTATGAATACTTATTATGAGGAATTGGCTCATGCAGCTATGGAGACTGAGAAGTACCACAGTCTGCTATCTACAAGCTGGAGACCCAGTCAAATTGGTGATAAAATTGAGTCTGAGTCTCAAGTCCTGAAAACCAGGGATGCCAATGGTGTAAAAATGAGAAGATGAGATGAAATGGCCCAGCTCCATCAGCAAGGCAAGAAAAAAGGGACAAATTCCTCCTTCCTCTACCTTTGTTTACATTTGGGTCCTCAACTGATAGGATAAGACCCACCCACATGAGGGAGGGCAATCCACTTTCCTGAGTCCACCCATTTGAAATGCTAGTTTCACCTATAGCTATCCTCACAAACATACCTAGGAATAATGTTCAATCTGAGCACCCCATGGGCAATCAAGGTGATAAATTAACAATCATACCAAGTAACTTTTTCAAGGAGAATGTCTGGACTGCATTTCAAGTAATATAAGGTTCTAGCAATATTCTAGAGTGAGATTTTGATGGATAGTAAGAACCTTTGTCTTTAGAAATGCAATTTCAATGACAGTTGACAAAAGCAGTTGTGAGTGAGCACCTGCTTAGGCAAGACCACCTTATCTAGGGTCTTCATCCTCTCCCACAGACTGCCCTGCAGTGATGTATTAAAAAGAAATAGTTATTCAGATTGGGTCATGATCTCAGGGTCCTGAGCTTGAGTCCTGCACTGGGCTCCTTGCGCAGCAGGGAGTCTGCTTCTCCCTCTCCCTCTGTTCATGTTCTCTCTCTCAAGTGAATAAATAAAATCTAAAAAAATAAAAATAAATGGTAAAATGCAGAGGATTGTTTTGGTGTTGGAACTTGGCTGAGTTTCTGGGCTTTCATGGCCAAGGAAGCTATTTCCTGGACAAGAGGAAAGATGGTAGCAAGAGCTGCCTTAACAGCCTTGTATAAACTTGACTCTGAAAAAACGTCTGGAACTTTTTTTACAGATTGGTCAGAAATTTGAGAAAATACACTCATTGTGGCAGTGTTTTTTGTTTTGTTTTGTCATTAGGCTAAGCAAGCAATTCTCTGTGGGGGCTATAACAGCTACCATGGTCAAATTCTATAGAAACACCAACCAGAATAGAGGTTATTCAGAAAAGACAAATCTATAGAGATAAAAAAGTAGATTAGTACTTGCCTGGGCATGGGGTTGGGAAAACAGATTGACTACAAAGAAGCTCTTGAGATCTTTTTGGTGTTAGAAACATTCCAAGATCAGATTGTGGCAATAGCTGCGTAAGTCTGTAAATGTACTAAAAATCATTCATTAAAGTGTACACTTAAAATGGGTGAATTTTATAACATATATACTAAAAAGCTCCTAAACGTACACATGCGTATACACACACACACACTCACACCAAAGATCCCAGAATGGCACAGAATTTAAGCAATTTTGTTTCTAAAATAGGAATGGAAGAAATTTTGACTGTCCAGAACAAGATACAGGCCTCCACATTGCCAATTATTTTGAAATGTCATTGAAAAAGATGCTCCTACTTGGAATCCTGTTTGAATTCATGAGGGAGAAAAAACCACAGTACAAGGATGTATATTGTGTGCAAAAGGGGAAGGTTTGTAAATGTGCCCTACATCCAAGATTATTAATACCTGGAGCAAATGCTTCATGACCTAAACACTGAAGATACTAATAACTTTAACTATATGACTTATCGTTTGTGTTTCTTGTTAACTCGGGAGTGAAGTAATATAATCACAAACTGCCCAAGATTTAATTATAACTATTAATAATACCATGTAGTAGTGTGTGTGTGCAATTTCCCTTCAGTTTTATTCAAGTTAATAAATCAATGAAATCATATTTAAATTTGCTTGATTCTTGGGTAATTCACTTTCTTCTCATTTTTCCACTCGATTTTTACTCTGCAGAATCTTGATGTTTCAGTAAATCTTCCAAGTTAAAACCATTGACTCAACATTTTCCCCCCTAAGAATAAGAATACTGAGAATGAATAGGAGATTAGATTATGGAGCAAAATGTCTGAGTTTGTGATAACCGTGTTTTTTGGCTCATCAATTTAATGCAGATGGTTTTGAAGACTGTAATAAGTGTCTGTTCTTTTGTTCTAAATAGCAAAATGAAAAGGTTGAGTAATCAAAATTTATTGAAATTAGTGTAGTCTATCTCTTTGAATGCAATAGTAGATTATTTTGAGAAAAAACACTGCAGATATGTTGGGGAAAATGAATACATTTTTGTGTATTTAAAATTCTCCACTGTTTTATGTTGAACTGAATGATTTTTGAGGGAACTTCCACAAGAAATATTTATAATTCTATACCATGGTTGACATTCAACACTCATTACAACTTTATAGCATGGCATATATTCAACACTCAATTGCATTTCCTTGCTGTCTTGCACATGAAGTATATTCTTGCCTCAGGGCCTTTGCACTTGTTATTCTCTCTGCCTGATAGATCATTCCCTAGATGGTTATGGCCTACTGCTGCATTTAAGTCCCTGCTCAAATATCACTTCCTCAGAGAAGCCTTCCCTGATTAGCCCATCTTAAAATAGCAGGCTGTTACTATCCCTTTAGCCTGCTTTCTTTTTCTTCGTAGCACTTAACCACTGTCTGACCTTACATGCTTACCTTACCCACTAGAATGTAAGGTCCATGAAGGAAGGGACCTCATCAGTTCATTGCCATATCCCCAACAATGGTACATATTTGCTGAAATTAATAAACTGCAATTTAAATATTTACCTCTTTTTTCCTTCCTAACCAGACAGTAAATTAATGGCAGCCAGCCAAACACCCTGGTTGCTTATTTATCCTCTCTAAAGCAATAGCTCAGCTCTGCATCGATGGTAGACATTCAGCCACGATTTACTGAATGAATGCTCTGAAACATGGATGTGTTATGGGGCTAACTAGTCAGCATTCCCTGCAGGAGAACAAACTAATATCTTCCCTCTCAGCCCACATTTCATGAAGTTCTTTTATTTATATCAACTCATTTGATAATTTTGCCAATACTTTAGTAATTTTTAAGGTTTGCCTGAACAAATGGGCTCTCCAATATAACAAATGTTAATTTCTGGCATGAACTATTACTAACTTTGAATACTTTTTTTTGGCTTAGTTATCAGTGGCATGTAATGTGTTCTTTGATATCTGAAAAAATATTTTTAAAGACTGAATAATATTTAAAATAAAAAAGGCTATCTTGACACATAGCATGTGCAGGGACAGAGTTTTGGAAATGTTTTAACAAAGTCTTTTTGGAGATTGTTTCTAGATGGTGGGATTTTGATAATGTCTACTTTTTTTCAGCTTTCCAATTGTCTTGTTTGATTTTTTTTTTTTTTTTTTTTAAGTAGGCTCCATGCCCAGCATAGAACCCAACACACGGTTGAACTCAGGACCCTGAGATCAAGATCTGAGCTGAGATCAAGTGCTGGATGCTTAATCCGCTTAGCCACCAGGCGAACCTCTTGTTTGAATCTTAAAACAAGTTTGAAGTTTGTCAGAATAAACCTTTTCCTTTTTTTAAAAAAATTTTTAGGTATCTCTACACCCAACCAGGGGCTCAAACTCATAACCTCCAGATCAAGAGTCCGAGGCTCCACCAACCGAACCAGCCACGGGCCCCCAAAAGAAACCTGTTTCTATACAATGCTTTATTTTTGTATAATTTGTCCGTGTAAATAGCCTGAAGAATACCACTACTCGTTTTCCTGGCTTGGTAATTCTCAGTATGGATCAAATTGCATTCTGCGAGCACTTTTAATACTGACTTGTAGAAAATCACCAAAGAGGATGAACCAAAATTCTTTAGGGTTTTTTAGGGTGTGTTTTCCTATTTACGTCCATGTTCTTCTCTGAGCAAGAAAAACTGTAGAGCAATGCTTTGTAATCTGACCAATATTTTTTTCATCTTTGCCAAAAAACCCCCAAACTTTCCGGAATATCGAGCTCCTCAAACGGCCCCAACAGGGCATCAGGGACTCCTTCTGGACTTTGGACCAACCTCCGAGGGCACGCGGGAAACGAGCTCACTCTTTATTTTTTCTCTTTAGGATTTAAAATACTTAAAACTCCCCTTTCCTTGTCGTTGTTAATCAGGGACAAGGGAAGACAGGCCAGTAACCACTCTGGGAAATCTCGACTGATGCCAACGATACGGTCCTCGTTCCGAGGCTTAAAAGGTTTGGGGTTTTCTTGAATCCGGAGTGGAGGAGACCTGCCCGCGGCTGCCGGCGCACCTGGAGGCGAGACGGTTCCCTGCACGCCCCGCAGCCTGTGGGCCGCCGCGCCTGCACCTGCGCGCGCCTCGGGCGGGCTCCGGGCGGGGGCGGGGGCGGGGGGTTCCGAGCCGCGGGCTCACACGCTCCACAGGACGCGCGTCCGGCCGCGCGGGCGGCGCAGGGGCCCCGGGTCGGGGCCGGGGCCGGGGCCGGGCCGGGGTCGGGCGGGTCGGGGTCGGGGGGCGCCCGCGCAGCCCGCGTCCACGCAGCGTCGGGGCCGCGGGTCGCAGCTGGCCCGAGGCGGCTCGGCGCGGAGATCTCGGGAGGGGTCGCGAGAACCGAGGGGTCCCCGCGGCCGCCGGCCGGAGGGGGAGGAGGAGGAGGGCAGGGCGTGCGGCGGCGGCGCCTCCCACAATCCATTCGGTGCGGAGCCGGCGTCCGTCCGTCCGTCCGTCCTTCCGGCCCGGTTTCGGCGACCGGGAAGCCCAGCCCGGGGCCGGCGCGCGCGTCGGGGGCGCCTGGACGCCCAGGTACATGCAGCCTCTTCTTCGGGCGGCGCGGGACGGTTGGGCCGGGCGGTTGCGGCCCCCGCAGCTCCACACCGCGGCCTCTGTGACGCACGGCGCGGCTGCCGGGGCCGACCGGGCGGCGCGAAGGGGGCGGGGCGAGCGCGGGGCGGGGCGAGCGCGGCGGGGGCGGGGCGAGCGCGGGGCGGGGCGGGGCGAGCGGCGGAGGCCCCGCCCCGGGGCCGGAGGAGCGAGGACGCTACGGAGCAGGCGCGTCCCGCCGCCGCCGCCGCCGCCGCCGCCGCCGCCGCCGCCGCCGCCGCTGCTGCCCCCGCCGCCGCCGCCGCCGCCGCCGCCGCCGCCGCCGCCCCCGCCGCCGCCCCCGCCGCCGCCCGCGCTGCCGCCGCCGCCGCCGCCGCCGCTCGCCCTCTACTCCGGAGCCGCCGCCGCCGCCGCCGCCATTTGCACGGGGACCCCAGTGACAGGGGCTCGGCGGAGGGGCGGAGGGAGGGGGGGAGGGCCCGCGGAGCCCCCGAGGGCGGGAGCGACGCCGCCGGCGCCGGCCGGGCTCCCTGCGCGACCGCGCCGCCCGCGGCGGGCCCCAGCAGCAGTAGCAGCGGCGGCGGCGGCGGCGGCGGCAGCAGCAGCAGCAGCAGCCTCCGAGGCCGGGCGTGCGCCTGAGGCGCGGCGGCGGCGGCGGCCCTGCGGGCGGCCGGGAGGGGCGGGGGCAGCGGCCGCCGCCGTTTGATGGATCCGAGGATCGCCTGGTTCCAGCCAGAGCAGCTCGGACCGTCCAACAGTCTGTGGATGCAGATCTGGGAGACGACCCAGGGGCTGAGGAACCTCTACTTCAACCACCACTGTCACAGCAGCGGCGGCGCGAGCGGCGGCGGCGGCGGCAGCAGCACGGCCACCGGCGGGAGCGGCAGCAGCACCGGCAGCCCCAGCGGCGCGGCCCCGGCCCCGGCCCCGGCCCCGGCCCCGGCCCCGGCCCCGGCCGGCATGTACCGCTCCGGGGAGCGCCTGCTGGGCGGCCACGCGCCGTCGGCGGAGCAGCGGGACTTCCTGCCCCTGGAGACGACCAACAACAACAACAACCACCACCAGCCCGCGGCCTGGGCCCGCCGGGCTGCCGCGGGCCCCTCGGCGTCCCCGTCCCCGTCCGCGTCCCCGTCCCCGTCCCCACACTCCGCCGCCGCCGTCCCCGTCCCCGTCCCCGTCCCCGCCGTGGAGCCCGCGGACCCGGCCTCGGGCAGCAGCAATAAGCGGAAGCGCGACAATAAGGCCAGCACCTACGGACTCAACTACAGCCTGCTGCAGCCCGGCGGAGGGCGGGCCGCGGGGGGCGGCCGGGCCGACGGCAGCGGGGGCGTGTACAGCGGGACCCCGTGGAAGCGGAGGAACTACAACCAGGGAGTCGTGGGGTGAGTGCTGGCTGGCCCTGCGGCCTGGCGGCTCGGCGGCCCCGCGGCCCCGCGGCCCCGCGGCCCGGCCCTTGCACACGCGCAGCCGGGCACACGCCCACAGACGGTGGCTTGGGGGGAGCCTGGGCGAGGCCACCCCCCGCCGGCCTGCCTTCGTTGCCCCCCCGGGGCTGATGCCCGTTCCTCCATTCCTCCATCTCTCCACCATCCACACCTTCCCCCGCTCCTCCTTAGCGATCCACACCTGGCCCCCTCCCCCTCAGCCTTCCAGGCCTTTTCTGGACATTCCCTCAACCATCCACATCCTCCCCTCACCTCCCTTAGTCATCCACACTCTGGCCCCTTAACAGTCCACACCTTTCCCGGCCCCCACCCCCCCCCCACCCCCACCCCCACCACATCCATCTACTCTTTCCTCCCATCCCCCCTCCCCCAATCAAACACGCCTTCCCCAGGCTTCCCCCTCCAGCCCTCCGCATCAGCACACCCCAAGATGAAGTCTGTTAGCACAGGCAAATCATTGATTCCCTGAGAACATTCCTGTGTTAGTGCCTTTTGATGGTACAGGACCTGGAGGTGCGTTCCTTGCCAAGAATAGAAACATCCAGAAAGCTCCTCCTCCTCCCCCTCCCCCTCCCCCAATCCCAAACAGGAATCCTGTCAACCCTGTAAGGTTTTGCCTGCTGTTAACCCTTTGGCCCGTCTTTTAATTTTTTATTTAAAAAAAAATTTTTTTTTTCCTGTATTAGCGATGCCTTTTTTCTGTGGGTGAAAAATGGGGTGACAGCTGAGTTTAGGCTGGTGGAGATAGTGAGCTCTTCTGAGGCTGATAGAACTTTCTAGGAGTTCACGGTCCTCGGATCCAGCTTCTCACTGTAAAGTTGTCATTCTGGCAGATACAGCCAGTGCTTTTCGTTCTAGAGGGTAACTTCACGCTAATGAGTGAATGTTGCACCATTAATGAGTTTCTGGTTAAAGTTCAGCTGTTACAAAATGGAATCTTAGTTGACCCCTAGTGAACTATGTACATAAGCAGGGAATGTTTCCAGCTAGATTTCCCTTCTAGAAGAGCCCCCCTGTGCTGGAATAGGTTACTGAGTCTTTTTTTTTTTTTTTTTTTTGTAAAATAAAAAATCGGGCCGTATGTGTGTGTGTGTATGTATGTATGTATGTATGTATGTGTATGTCTGCGTGTGTTTAGCTTGAGTATGAAGAATGAGCTTTCAAATTGTTTTTCATTTTCCAGATCCTGTTTTACATTGGGGGCTACAGTAGGCAAATGTAATACCGTTAGTAAGCCTTTGTGAAACATTTTCTTAGATTCACCCATTCAGATCTGCCCTGCTTTGGCAAGCACAGATAGTTCTGTGTACCTTTTTGGAGGTCTGGGTAAAATGAGTTGGTGGGTTCCATCTGCTTCTAGTGGGCTGGTGTCTGCTATATGCTACTATTACAACTCCCACCTTTTATGGAAAATGCAGTCAGGCGTTTCAGGACTGGCACTGGGTTACATGTCAAACCTGTCCTCGCTTTCCAGAGGGGAACCTTTTAGGGTTGAGTCCTCTGTTGCTAAGCTTCAAGGGCGCTCTCCATGGTCATCACGTTTTAATAAAAGACCCATGGGTTCCATCCTGTTAGCATTTCCAAGATGAAGCATAAAGCGGTGGTTTAGCGACAAGCAAATTGATATTTAAAGGTTCTGGTAGTTTCATTTCACAGAAATAAGCTCCAGTTAAGTAATCACTGTCAACTAAAACCTTGAAGTTCTCTAGTTTCGTTTTACTGAAGCTTCTGCATGTGTGTCTGGCAAAGAGAGGTGATAAATCCAAAATAGTGGCTGCTTTTCTTTTTGACAGATAAGAAATTATTTTCTCCTCTACTTGCTCTTTCATGATAGGGATACTGTAAAAGGTTCATATTTGAACTTCGATAGAGTCAGGATGTTCTTATTCCCGATTCAAATATATTGCCCTCAGAAGGGATTAGGGAGAGGAATTTCCATTTCCCAGCAGGATTACTGTTTAAAAACTGATTGTAAACCTGTTTTTAAAACTGTTTATCACTTCATAAGACTTTTCATTCTTTTGCCTTTTCCTTTAGAGGCTGTCAGTAGCAAAAATTTCCTGTGTTATTAAGCAGTTCCTAACTTTTTGTAAGAGTGTCTGGGTGTTTAAAAATTCGTGTTTTGATTTATGGTTCCTTATGTCCTGACTTTTACAGAAGTTTTGCTATTTTTAGTACAGGTTTTTAAAAATCTGAATTCATGGTGCACCTCAAAGTTACACTATTTAGTAAAACTGTTACTAGCATTCTGAGTTCCAGGAACCGATGTTTAGCTAATAGGTCAACAAATTGTAGTGGTTCCTGGCCTCTGAACTGACAGTCCAGATAGGGGAGAGGAGTGGAAGGCACATGAACAGTGGACTGGAACTGGAGACTGCTGTATATATACTCTCTCTTGTATCTTTGGTTTCTGTGTTCTCTGCCTCCACCAAACTGGTTGACATACTTCCTGAACAGTCCAAGATACAGTTCAAAATCCTGACTTCTCTTTTGTCCGGGTCCTTCACTTTTGTCGTTCCTCCTTTGAACTTTTGAATTACTTGCTTCTCGCTCTTGCTATATAGCCTGCTTATGTTTATTTTTCCTTTTATGTATATGTTTCCTTTAGTCCACTAGGTCACTAGTTAAGATGGAAACTTTTTTTTTTTAATAAAGATTTTATTTATTTAGAGCGTCCATGAGCAGAGAGTTAGGGAGGCAGAGGGAGAAAGAGAGAGAGAGAGAGAGAGAGCTTCATGCAGGGCTCAATCCTAGGACCTTGAGATCATGACCTGAATTGCGATCAAGAGTCAGTTGCCTAACCAGCTGAGCTACCCGGGGGCCCCTAGGGTGGAAATTTTTCTTTTCTTTTCTTTTTTTCTTTTCTTTTCTTTTCTTTTCTTTTCTTTTCTTTTCTTTTCTTTTCTTTTCTTTTCTTTCTTTTCTTTCACTTGAGAGAGAGAGAGAGAGAGTGTGTGTGTGCGCGTGCACGTAAGAGGTGTGAGGGGCAGAGCAGAGGGATTCTTAAGCAGACTCCACTGAGCATGGAGCCAGATCCAGGGCTCAATATTGCGACCCTGAGATCATGACCTGAGTTGAAATCAGGAATCAAATGTTTAACCAATTGAGCCACCCGGGCACCTGGAAATTTCTTAAATGTAGAGTAAGATATTTGGATTTCATCCTGAAAGCTTCATATTCTCTTTCAAAATTGAATACAACTGACAGGGCCTGGTTGGTTGAGTTGGTGGAGCATGTGACTCTTGATCTCAGGGTTGTGAGTTTGAGTCTCATGTTGGGCATAGAGATTACTTAAAAAAAAAAAAAATTTTTTTTAAATTAAAAATCCAGGATGCCTGGGTGGCTCAGTGATTGAGTGTCTGCTTTTGGCCCAGGTCGTGATCCTGGAGACCCAGGATCGAGTCCCACGTCAGACTCCCTGCATGGAGCCTGCTTCTCCCTCTGCATGTGTCTCTGCCTCTCTCTCTGTGTCTCTCATGAGTAAATAAATAAAATCTTTAAAAAAAATAAAAAAATCTGCTTACCACCTAGCCTTTGTGTACCCACAGACTCAGGGAATTTGCTCGTGTTCCTTCTTTTTTTTCTTTTTAAAGTTGCTTTCACTATTCTATTTCTTGCAATTCATTTCCCTCCAAGGCTGGCTGTGGTGTAGGAAGCAGTCCACCTGCTCCTTCTGGTTGTCCATGAAAATGAGCTATAAACCCTTTTCAAAGATTTAATTGTTGATTACCATGGAGAAAGAAGTGATGTCCAAAAAGTAGTGAACACGGTTACCTTATGGAGACTCAGAGTCCTTGGTCTTGAGCCCCCCTATGTCTAGAAACTTCTTGTGGAAGGTGCTTGGAGCTTGTCCAAGCTCATCAGGATAGGTTTGTGTTGGCTGCATTGCCAGATCTATAGATACTTTTTTTTCAAGCCTTGGATGACTTGTTCAAAGTAGTGTTTTGGAGCATGAATCTGAGTGTGGGAATCAGGAAGACCCTGCTGGGAAACTCAGGTTTAAGGAATAATTTCTTAACCTGGGCTGATGGGGATGGGAACAGTAAAGAATGAATGAGTGTGTGTGATGCTACAGGGTAAGGTTGGAGAGGATCCTGACTCCCTTCCTGGGTTAAATAATCATGCTATAGCTTTGAACCAGAGTGTGGAAATGTTGCTGTTATTATTGCAAATAAGGGGTGGGATTGTGGATTTGGAGTAAAAAAATATGGTGATGTTAAGGTGGAGCTGTCTGGCAGTGACTTGAAATTTGGGGGCCACGGCATAGTCATCTTTGCTGCAGTGGGGCAATGTCCTTCCTGATGTGCCCTGTGCTCTAGATCATGGTAAGTCCAAGATGCTGACGCTGTTCTTCAGCACCGGCATTATGATTTCTTTCTGCTAATTTCTACACGATGTGATCAATAGGCTTGCTGTTGGTGCTGGGCTCCAAAGTAAGTGATCCAGCAGATTAACATGGCGTTGAGTATGAAAGAATTTAGAGGCCGTATTCCAAGTGCTTGCTCTAAATATTAGTTTCTGTGCATTTACTAATGTAGCCCCAGCAATTCTTTGGTGAACTAGAACCCTTGGGTCCTTGAATTCTACTGCATTTGAGTACTGAAAGGTGATTTTGAGAAGATGTTAGGTTTCTTCCAGGGTACATTCTACACTAACAGTGTAATTCATTTTGAAGAATTTCCCCAAATCTCATATACTATGTTCACCTAAGATACTTTCTTCTTCTTCTTTTTTTTTTTTTTTAAGATTTTATTTTTTTATCCATGAGAGACACACAGAGAGAGACACAGGCAGAGACACAGGCAGAGGGAGAAGCAGGCTCCATGCAAGGAGCCTGATGTGGGACTCGATCCTGGGTCTCCAGCATCACACCCTGGGCTGCAGGTGGTGTAAACTGCTGCGCCACCGGGGCTGCCCCACCTAAGATATTTTCATATCATAACTCGTCTTTTGTCTAAAATCTGTGACCAGTGAAGACTGTCACTGAGGATCATTGGTATGTCAGGGTGTGTAGTCTTTTTTAAACCCCATTAAGTTTTTAGCTGTTGAAAGGCAAAAGGAACCAGCAAGTGGATAGAGCTTTTTGGAGTCTACCCTGGGTTCACACAGAAGGTTCAGTATATTGCAGTAAAGGAGGGATAGGAAAGGGATACTAGAAAAACCCAAGATGGGGAGGGTGTGTGTGTGTTAAAACAGTGCTGGTCCTGGTGTGATAGATGGCCTTATAGCACAGCTTCTTCCATGAAACCCCTACCAAAACATCCTAGTGTTAGGAACCCAGAAAAGTCCATGGGGAGAAAATTCAGGGGCTCCCTTGCTGATATGGGCACTGGTCAGATGGTTGTAGTTAGATATTCTTATACCTGCTGAAGCTGTGAAAAATTTCAGCTGCTTTTTCTATGGAAGATAGAAAAGCAAGCTGTTGTATAATTTCACTCAGCTTTCTATTCTCCCTTCTGTTGAATCCGTTAGAGTAATATTTAGTGGAGGAAACTATTTCAGGATCACACCCACGGCACTAGAGACTGTATGTATTAATCACTTACACACACATAACATAGGTGTGGAGTAATCCCGAAGAGGGGCTCTAGGCCCAAGAGGATGCTTATTTGAAGAGTTAGGGTCCACTTCCCAGCAGCTAGTCTGAGACTCCTGTCTTTGCTCTTTCCTACAGAGCTGACTGGACAGCTCAGAGCCTGCTTGAGGAATTCAGAAGACTGCCAGTAGAATGTTCTTTCCATCCTTCAGAATATTTGCTAGGGACTCAGCTGCTGCAGACACCATAAAGGCTTCAAATCCATTTTACCATTTTTAACATGACATGGAATTTTTTTCCTAAGGGAATATTGAAATGGAGGATGGCTTTGAACTAGACTGTACATTAATTTGCATCCAAACAGGCAATATATTTATTTTCATCTTATAAGTTATTTGATGATATAAGAGACTTTTGTATACTAAGGGCTTTGGACCGTATGGAGATTGAAGTTGGGAGATTTGGGGGAGAAACAATGTGAAGATGTTTATGTTGTGCACTGGCTCCTGTTCACTTGAATAGCTTCAAGTCTGAAAAAAATCTTGCCATGTCTGTAAGAGATTTCATGGAGTATCTAGTGACTAAACTCAGGAATTCTACCTCTGATCATGCTTCCTGCTCCAGTAGTTTGAATAGTCTGCAGAAACCTGTGTTTTCAAATTAGTTGATTTATTATTAAAAGTGCTCAATAAAATCATAAAGTGCTCGTGGTAGCCTTTGTATCATGTTCCAAATGCTATGTTAAATTTTTTCTATTTATTATATTAACCTGTTCATGCATTGCCCCATCTCATTTGTTTTTCTTTCGAAATACAGATTCACAGAGTTGCAAAAAAAAAAAAACAGTACAGAGAGATCCCATGTTTCCTTCACCTAGTTTCATGCAATGGTAACATCTTATATAACTATAGTTTAATATCAAAACCAGGAAATTGACATTGTTACACTTCATAGCCTGATTTAGATTTCACCAGTCTGACATGCACTCATTTGTTTTTTTTTTTTTCATTTGTGCATGTAGTATGTAGTCCAGTGCACTTTTATCATGTGTAGATTGTGTGACGTCACTACAATCAGAGATCGCTTATGCTACCCCTTTGTTTTCACACACACCATCATCTCTAACCCCGAGCAAACACTAAGTTGTTTTCCATTTCTATAATTTTGTTATTTTGAGAATGATAAATGGAATCACACAGTATGTTACTTTGGCTTTTTTCCTCTTACCATAATTCCTTTGAGATTTGTCCAGATTGTTTCGTGTATTAATAGTTCATTCCTTTTTAATGTTGAGTAGTATTCCAATGTGTGGATGTACCACAGTTTGTTTAATGATTCATGCATTGAAGGACATACCAGAAGAGTTTCCAGTTTTTGGCTATTACAAATAAAGTTGCTATAAACTTAGGCATACAAATTTTTATGTGAACATAAAGTTTCATCTTTAGGGGGTAAATGCCTTAAAAGTGCTAGGTCGAGACACCTGGGTGTCTCAGGTCATGATCTCGGGACAGCTGAGAACCTGCTTCACCCTCTCCCTCTGCCATTTTCCCTGCTTGTGCTCTTTCTGTCAAATAAAATCTTAAAAAAAAAAAAAAAAATAGGGATGCCTGGGTGGCTCAGTGGTTGCGCATCTGCCTTCGGCTCAGGGCACGATCCCGGGGTTCAGGGATTGAGTCTCACATGGGGCTCCTTGCATGCTCCTACTTCTCCCTCTATGTCTGCCCCTCTGTGTCTCTCATGAATAAATAAAATCTTTAAAAATAAATAAATAAAGGTGCTGGATCATATGGTAAATACATATTTATTTTTATTTATTTATTTTAGAGAGACACAGAGAGTGTATGTTGGGGGGGCGGGGGGACAGAGAGAGAGAATCCCAAACAGGCTGCCTGCCAAGCATAGTGTCTGATGTAGGGCTTGATCCCACAACCCCAAGATCATGACCTGAGCTGAAACCAAGAACCAGAGGCTTAACTGACTGAGCCACTAAGACACCCCGACTATGTATTTAGTTTTGAAAGGAACTGCTAAACTCTTATTTATTTTTAAAAATATTTTATTTATTTATTTATGAGAGACATAGAGACAGAGGCAGAAGGAAAAGCATGCTCCCTGTACAGAGCCTGATGTGGGACTCGATCCCAGATCCTGGGATCACACCTTGAGTTGAAGGCAGACGCTCAACCGCTGAGCCACCCAGGCGGCCCTGCTAAACTCTCTTTTAGAGTGATTGTATCATATTCTATTCATATCGTGATGTGTGTAAGCCTGTTTCTCTGCATGCTCGCCAGCATTTAGCATTATCACTTTTTTTTTTTTTAATATTTTATTTATTTATTCATGAGAAGACACAGAGAGAAAGGCAGAGACACAGGCAGAGGGAGAAGCAGGCTCCATGCAGGGAGCCCGATGTGGGACTCGATCCTGGGTCTCCAGGATCACACCCTAGGCGGAAGGCAGGCGCTAAACCGCTGAGCCACCTAGGGATCCCAGCATTATCACTTTTTAAAATTTTAGTTTTAATAAAGGTACTGATGGTTCATTGTGCTCTTTCTTTCTTTCTTTCTTTCTTTTTTTTTTTAAAGATTTTACTTATTCATGAGAGAGAGAGACAGAGAGACAGAGAGAGGTAGAGACACAGGCAGAGAGAGAAGCAGGCTCCATGCAGGGAGCCTGATGTAGGACTTGATCCTGGATCACGCCCTGGGCCGAAGGTAGGTGCTAAACTGCTGAGCCACCCAGGGATCCCCTCATTGTGCTTTTATCAAATTAACCTCCTAAATAGCCTCACCTAATTTTAACTTTAATTTTAGTTTTGAAATATTTTATTTATTTAGAAAGAGAATGTGCGTGGGAATGGGGAAGGGGCAGAGGAAGAGGGAGAAAGAATCTAAAGCAGACTTGATGCAGAACTCGCAGAGCCAGATGTGGGGTTCAGTCTCACAACCCTGAGATTACAACCTGAGCCAAAACCCAAGAGTCTGAGGCTAAAGCAAATTGAGCCACCCAGGTGCGCTCCGACTCTTTTTTTTTTTTTTTTTTTTCCGAAACTTCTTGACAGTATTGAGAATGTCTTTAATTAAAAATTTCTAAGTAAAACACATTTTAACTCTTTATCTTTGAAGTACTTTGCAGTGTTTCCTTTACATATTGCTTTTTCTTATAAACTAGTATGAAGTAGAGCTTTATTTTCACTTTTTTAAAAACATGTAAAAAGACAACTGCAGAAAAGATTTCAGAATTTAGTGTCCTTTCCTTTCGTATGAGTATTATTTTCTCTCTGCTTGGCTCTCTTCTGGGAAGTAAACACTCCTTGGTGGTTTTTATTGGTGATGGTGAAGTGTTTTTTAGAGTGTTTTTTTTTTTTTTTTTTTTAAGATTTTATTAGAGAGACAGTGCATGTAGATTTGTGCATGGGGGAGGAGAAAGACAGGAGAGGGAGAGAGAATCTCAAGCAGACTCCCTGTCAAACATGGAGCCTGGTGCAGGGCTGGATCTCACGACCCTGAGATAATGACCTGAGCCGAAACCAAGAGTCAAGATGCCTAACTGTGCCACCCAGGTGCCTCCTTTTTTATAGTATTTTTATATCTGAACAATGCCTTCAGACTGTGCTTCACCTTCACACTTGTCCTGGAGTAAACCGTGTTTCAGCAGAACTAGTTTCTGGACTGAGAACTGGGACCTCATGTGTTTCCCTTACTGTTTTGATTTAGTCAAAATAATGTAACTTTCGGTACCATCAAGTGTTTATAAATTTCTGCCACAGCAGGAGGAAGAATCCACTAGCATCATGGTTGAGGAGGTTCAAAAGTTAACTTCTGATAATTTGGATTTAATGAAGTATTAGGTGTCTGATGAGGTTTGGAATTTGGATGTCTTTTTCCTCAAAGTTAGTTATTCTACCTTTCTTTCCTTCTTGGTATGAGGTGTTAATACCACTGTCCTTTTTTTTTTTTTTTTTTTTTAAAGATTTTACTTATTCATGAGAGACACACACAGAGAGGCAGAGACACAGGCAGAGGAAGAAGTAGGCTCATGCAGGGAGTCCGATATGGGACTTGATCCCAGACTCCAGGATCACACCCTGAGCCAAAGGCAGACGCTTAACCACTGAGCCACCCAGGCGTCCCTACCACACTGTCCTTCAGAATACTTGTTTTCAAAAACAATATACAGTTTAAATACTACTAATTAATACTGATTTTCAAAAAACTAGAACATACAGCTAAATCAAAGAAATTAAAAAAAAAATAGCCCCATTAAACTACTTCCAGGGTATAACTACTGACATCTTACTTTGTTTTTAGTTTTTTGTTATTTATAAAAAACATGTTTTTAGATGAACCTTTGGATTCTTTCTTACTTTTACTGAGATGTAATTCATATGCCATCACATTCTCCCTTTTATAGTATACAGTTTAGGGGTTTTAGAATGTTACAGGAGTGTGTAACTATCACCACTATCTAATTCTGGAACATTTTCATCACCCTAGAAAGAAACCGTGTACACATTATCACTCCCTGCTCTTTCACTCTCAGCACCTGGCAAACTCATACAGCCCTTCTCTGTCTATGGATTTACAATTCTAAACATTTCATAAGAATGTATGAAATCAGGGCAGCCCTGGTGGCTCAGCGGTTTAGTGCTGCCTTCGGCCCGGCGTGTGATCCTGGAGACCCAGGATCGAGTCCCACATCAGGTTCCCTGTGTGGAGCCTGCTTCTCCCTTTGCCTGTGTCTCTGCCTCTCTCTCTCTCTGCCTCTCTCTCTCTCTCTGCCTCTCATGAATAAATAAATCTTAAAAAATATGTATGAAATCATAATATGTGGCTTTTTGTTTACCATTTATCAGTTGATGGACAGTTGGGTTGTTTCTGCTTTTTGGCTGTTATAGATAATGCTGCTCTGAACTTCATGTGCAAGTTTGTATGTGGACATATGTTTCTATTTCTCTTGGATAAACACCTCTAAGTGGAATATACATTGTGGGAGTGGAATTGCTAAATCACATAAAGCAGCTGTAACATTTTCCATACCCACCAGTAATGTATGAGGTTTCCAGTTTCTCCATATTGTCAACTTTTTTCATTATCTTTTTTGATTATAGCCATCCTATTGGGTGCAAAGTAGTATCTCATCATAGTTTTTTTTTTGTTTTTGTTTTTTTTTAAATTTTATTTATTTATGATAGTCACATAGAGAGAGAGAGAGAGAGGCAGAGACACAGGCAGAGGGAGAAGCAGGCTCCATGCACCGGGAGCCCGATGTGGGATTCGATCCCGGGTCTCCAGGATCGCGCCCTGGGCCAAAGGCAGGCGCCAAACCGCTGCGCCACCCAGGGATCCCTCATCATAGTTTTGATTTACATTTTCCCAAAACTAATGGTGAACATTTTTGCATGTGCATATAGGCCATTATTTTTCATTGGGTTGACTTTTTTTTTTTTTTTTAAAGATTTTTGATTGATTTGACACAGAGAAGGGAGTACACAAGTAGGCAGAGTGGCAGGGAGAGGGAGAAGCAGGCTCCCCACTGAGCAGAGCGCCCAATGTGGGGCTCGGGCCCCAGGACCCTGGGATCATGACCTGAGCTGAAGGTAAGATGCTCAACCAACTGAGCTACCCAGGTGCCCCTTGGGTTGACTTTTTGTTGAGTTGTAAGAGTTCTTTGTATATTCTAGTACTAGACTCTTATTAGATAAATGATTTATAAATACTTCTTCTTTTCTATGGATTGTCTTTTTACTTTCTTGATAGTGTTCATTGAAGTACAAAGGTTTTTTTTTCCCCTATTTCATAAATTCTGATTTGTATATTATTTTCTGTTGCTTGTGCTTTAAGTGTTATGTCCAAGAAACCACTGCCTAATTCAATATCATGAAAATTAACCCATGTTCTTTCTAAGAGTCTTACAGTTTTAGCTTTTACATTTAGTTATTTTATTATTATCTTTTTAAGTAATCTCTGCCTAACATGGGCTCAAATTCATGACCCTGAGACAGAGAGTCATGTGCTCTACTGACTGAGCCAGCCTGGTGCTCCTTCATTTAGGTCTTAGATCCAATTTTTTTTTTTTTTTTTAAGCACAGAGCTTGAACTCAAGTCCCTGAGATAAGACCTGAGCCAGGATCAAGAGTTGGATGCTTAACAGACTGAGCCACCCAGGTGCCCCAGGTCCTGGATCCATTTTGAGTTCATTTTTGTATATGATACGAGGTAGAGATCAACTTCATTCCTTTGCCTGTGGATATCCAGCTGTCTTAGCACCATTTTTTTAAAAAACTTTTTTTTTATTAAAGATTTTATTTATTCATTCATGAGAGACACAGAGAGATAGAGAGAGAGGCAGAGACACAGGCAGAGGGAGAAGCAGGCATCATACAGAGAGCCTGACGTGGGACTCGATCCAGGGTCTCCAGGATCAAGCCCTGGGTTGCAGGCGGCGCCAAACCGCTGCGCCACTGGGGCTGCCCTTATTTTTTTAAAACTTTTTTTTTTTTTATTAAATATTTTATTTATTCATTCCCATTTTTTAAAGACTGTTCTCTCTCCAAGAATTTTATTGGTGGGATCCCTGGGTGGCACTTCGGTTTGGCGCCTGCCTTTGGCCCAGGGCGCGATCCTGGAGATCGAATCCCACGTCAGGCTCCCTATATGGAGCCTGCTTCTCCCTCTGCCTATGTCTCTGCCTCTCTCTCTCTCTCTGTGTGACTATCATGAAAAAATAAATAAAAATTAAAAAAAAATAAAAAAAAAAGAATTGTATTGGCACATAAAGTTTTAGACAGGAGGTTTTTGTATCTTGTAAGGCTTTTACCACTCTTACCTGTGGAAAGATTCGGCCGGATTACCCTTATGTCAGCAGTGTGCAAGAATCCCAGTTTCCCCTAAACCCTCACCAATGCTAAATATTATATCCAAAACCAATACAAAAGAAAACAGTTTTCCAATTTCATAGGTGAAAAATAGTATTTTCCTATTTTAATTTGCACATATTTTCATACTAATTGGCTATTTTCTTTTTTTTTTTTATTTTTTTTTAATTGGCTATTTTCTTTTTTGAATTGCTTATTTCCCTTACCTAGCTTTTTTCTCTTTTTCTTTGCCTGCCTGTTTTTCTTTCTTTCTCTGGTTTATTGAAGCATTTTATTTATGTGTGTATTACATCCCTAGAAAAAGAATCCCGGGATTTTCCCTCCTGTATGTTTTCGTTTTGCTTCTTTATGGTCCATGATGCTAGCTGAGGTTGTCAATACAATGAAACCAAACCAAACTGGTGGGATGGGAGCAGATGCTTCTGCCATTTTTCTAGATCTTTGAGTTGTATGTCAAATTTTGGGACTGATCACTCTACACTTGATTAACCTGCCTGTGAGATTCATAACAATTTTCCCAGCTCTGTGATCATCAGTGATTTCAAATTTGTCAATGTAACCATGCTTCATCCCAGTGAGAAACCAGCCACTGACTTTGGATCATGGCCTAACCTGCTGTTCGCCTCTTTTCAGCATTGTTAATGCTTCTGAAAGCATCTGCCAGGACATTCAAAGCATACCATTATGGCAGCGTGGAAAGATGGTGGAAAGAACATTGCTAACTTTCTTCTGATGTTTGTAGGAGCTCTTTGTCTATTACAAATATTTACAACTTTTAATTCTAATTTTATGATTTTTAAATGGTTTTATTAGGGCATAATTTAACATTATAGTATTCATTTTAATTGTACAGTTTGGTGACTTTGGGCAAATATATATAGTTGTGTAACTGTAACAGTTGAGATACAGAAAGAGATACAGAACATTTCTGTCACTCAGAAAGTAACCTTGTGCTCTTGCAGTCAGTCCGCTTACCTTGTCTCTGGCCTTAGGCTACCACTTGCCTTTTCTAGGGTTTCATATAAATGAAATATATACTTTGTAGTCTTTTGTACCTGACTTCTTTTACCATTATGTTTTGGGACATCCATACTGTTGGGTACATTGTTGTTACTTTTTTTTTTTTTTAAGATTTTTATTTATTCATGAATAAATACAGAGAGAGAGAGAGAGAGAGAGAGAGAGAGAGAGAGAGAGAGAGAGAGGCAGCGACACAGGCAGAGGGAGAAGCAGGCTTCATGCAGGGAGCCTGACATGGGACTCGATTCCGGGTCTCCAGGATCATGCCCTGGGCTGAAGGCGGCGCTAAACCGCTGAGCCCTTGGTGTTACTTTTTAATGTCAGTAGTATTCCATTGTATGGATCTGTCACAATGTGTTCATTCTTTGTGGTCTATAGAATTTGTAAATGTGTCCTCTGCTTTTGGTATTGTATTACTTGCTGGTTTTGCCGCTCATTCCTGTATAGGCCAGAACTGATGCACACATTTTTTGGTTGGATGATCAACTGCTTTATGCAAACTGTTGTGCAAGACTTTTGTGGGACATAATGACAGTAGAACATGTTCCTTGCCTCCTGGAAAGTGATGCTCTGGTTGGATAGACAGTGCATAAGGTGGACAAGCCTTGAGTGGAGATTTTTGCTATGGTTTTGAAAGATTGGTTAGGTTGTGGAGGGTTGGAAAAGAAAAACTGCTTGTATTGGTTTCAAATGATAAGCTCTAAAGGGACAAGTTGGATATGTAGTATTTAGCATAATTGAGGTGGGTAGTGAACAGGATCTAGTTTACCGTGATGGTTGACCTCAACTAAAGGAGTCTGAAATTATTCAAGTTAATTTTATAAAACCTATTTATTGAGGAAAACTACAAACAATGTGGTAGTGCAGAGTATAAAATAATGAACCTCCATGTACTCATCACGCATTTGACAGTGATAAACCTTGGCCAAACTTATTTCACCAGCCCACCTTATATTCATTCCCACCCCCATTACTTTGAAATAAATTATGGATGTCACATCATTTTTTGTGTCTCTAGATAAGGCCTTTAAAAAAAGTCATAATTGCAATGCCGTAAGTACACCTAAACAAATTAACATTAATTCCTGAATTGCATCAAAAATCTGGTGTTCGTATTTCCCCAGTTGTGCCATAATTATCTTTTTAATGGTTTGTTAAAATCAGAATCCATATGAGGTTTTGCCTTGCTATTGGTTGAAATGCCTTTTAAATCTTTTAATCTACAGCTTTGTCAGCCATCTGTTTTCCCCTCATTAATGTATTCATTGAAGAAATCGAGTTGTTTTTCCTGTTGACTTTTCTGCTGAGTTTTGCTGGTTACATTCCCTTGGTGTCAATTTAATATGTTCCTTTGTCCCCCTGTATTTTCTATAAAGTTGTAATTAGATCTAGAGGTTTGTTTATGTTTTGTTTTGTTTTCAAGAATACTTCATAGAGGGGCACCTGGATGGTTCAGGTGGTTAAGCATCTACCTTAGCCCAGGTCATGACCCCACGGCCCTGGGATTGAGCCTGGCATCCGGCTCCCTGCTCGGGGAGTCTCTTCCCTCCTCCCTCTCCCTCTGTGCTGTCTCTCTCTCTCTGTTTCTCAAATAAATATAATTCTTTTTTTTAAAATATTTTATTTATTTATTCATGAGAGGCACACAGAGAGAAAGGCAGAGACACAGGCAGTAGGAGAAGCAGGCTCCTTGAGGGGAGCCCAGTGTGGGACTCGATCTCCGGGATCATGCCCTGAGCCGAAGACAGACGCTTAACTGCTGAGCCACCCAGGTGTCCCAAATAAAATAAAATCTTAAAACGTAGAATACTTCATAGATGATGATCTGTAATTTTCCGAATAGACACACAATGTCTAAGTATCTTTCTTTTGTGATATTAGTAGCCATTAAGGATCATTGCCTGTATTTATTAGTTCATTATTAAGGTTGTAAACTTGTGATATTGTTATTCTCTTGAACCTCTATCAGTTGTCAGCTGCAATACTCCTGAAAGGAAAAACATTTTCTCCTCAGCTCTTCGGTTATCCTAAGGGCATAGTTTTTTTTTTTTTTCTTAAGATTATTTATTTATTCATGAGAGACACACAGAGAGAGGCAGAGGCATAGGCGGAGGGAGAAGCAGGCTCCTCTAGGGGAGCCTGATGTGGGACTCAATCCCAGGACTCCAGGGTCACGCTTTGAGCCGAAGGCAGATGCTCAACCACTGAGCCACCCAGACGTCCCTTAAGGGCACAGTTCTCATGGGAACATGGGCTAAGAGGAGAAGGCGGATATAAATTCTAACTGACTTTGTGAATGAGCAGAAAGAAGCAAGGTGGGTTGCATGCAAAAAGCTGAAGTGGTCTTTGGGCTGACTAGTGCAGGATGTCTGGAAAAGGCAGTTAATTCTCCAAGCATAGTGAGCTATGCTTGGCCTTCAGTGGGTGGCTGGGAACTGCCAAGGAAGCCGTTCATCCACAGCCATACCTGACCTTTGCTTTCTGCTTGTGTTAGCTGAACAAAACCATGGTGGATCTAGTGACCTGTGAGTCTCTGCTTAGGAGACCCGAGTTCTCACAGCCTTAATGCAACAACCAGGAGTAACACACTTATTTGTCCTTGGAATTAACTTTGATTATATTTCTTCCTCTTGTTCTAATATTCTTAAACCTTTGTGAGAAGCATTCCTGCCCTCAGGCTAATGTAAACTCTACATCATAATAGTAAAAGGATTCCTACCAGTAGTAAATCTAGTGATTTTTTTTTCTTTACCCCCAATCAAATGTTTATTTTAAAAGCCACTATTTACTGTAAGAACCATATAGCAAGCATGGTGGCAGCTGTGTAAAGAAAGGGCTGTTGGGCATTGGTAAAAGAGTGCTCCGACCTCTAGGCCATAGTTTGGCTTCAGCTTCCTTAGGAGTTTGTGGGAGCCTCTTCTGGGATAGTCAGTAGGTAAGGTCATCTGGGAAGCCGGGCAACACAGAGAGAGTCAAGGACTTTGCTCTTCTGAGGTATCTGTTCTGTTTTTCCTCCACCACAAGGGGTGTGTGTGTGTGTGTGTGTGTGTTAGAATTTTTTTGAGCGGTTTTGTATTTACAGAATAATTGAGCAAAAGTACAGAATCCTTGTATACTCCCTCACTCCCCTACTCCTATCCCATTTCTCCTATAATTAACATCTTACATTTGTTATGATTGATAAGCCATGTATCAATGCATTACAATTAAAGTCCAGGATTACATTAGGATTCAGTCTTTGAATATCTCATAGGTTTTGGCAAATGATGCTTATTCATCATTGTAGCATTAGTACAGAATAATTTCAGTGCCCTAAAAATATGTGCTTTCCCTATCCATCCTTCCCTCTCCCTGAGCCCCTGGCAATCTCTGATCTTTTTACTGTCTTCCTAGTTTTACATTTTCCAGAATGTCATGCAGTATGTACTACTTTCCCTGATCCTAATTTAGGCTTCCTCTGTATCTTTTCCCAGCTCTATAGCTCTTTTGTTTTTACTTTGGTATTTCTATTGCTGAATAATACTTCATTGTATGGATGTAACACTATTTACCCAATTACCTATTGAAAGACAGCTTGGTTGTTCCAAGTTTTGGCATTTATGAATAAAACATCTGCATGCAGGTTTTTGTGTAGACGTAAGTTTTCAGCTCGTTTGGGTAAACACCAAGAAAGAAGATTGCTGGGTCATATGGAAAGAGTATGTTTCGTTTTTTAAGAAACTGCCAAACTGTATTGCAAAGCGACTGTACTATTTTACATTCGCGCCAGCACTGAATGAGTTCCTGCCGTCCCACATACTTGCCAGCATTTGGTATTGTCAGTGTTCTGGTTTTGGCTGGTCTGATAGGTGTGTAGTAGTATCTTGTTTTAATTAGAGGTTCCCTAATGACAGATGATGTCGAGTATGTTTTCATATGCATATTTGCCTCTTTATATTCTTTGGTCAGGTGTTTTGCTTGGTTTTTAATTGGGTTATTTTCTTACTGTTGAGTTTTAAGAGTTCTTTTTACATTTGGATAGCAGTTCTTTAATTAGATATGTGTTTTGTAAAAATTTTCTTCCAGGCTGTGGCTTGGCTTTTCATTCTCTTGACAGTGTCCTTTGCAAAGTAGAAGTTTTTACTTTTCGTTAAATCCGCTTTAGCAGTTCTTTCTTTGATGGGTTGTGCTTTTGGTATTGTGTCTGAGGAGTTCTTGCCAAACAAGGACACCTAGACTTTCTCTTAAGTCATCTTCTAGAAATTTTATAGTTTTGTGTTTTGCATTTAGGTCTGTGATCCATTTTGAGTTCATTAAAAATGAACTGGTGGAATATGAAAGGTGGAATATCAGTGTCTAGATTCATTTTTTTTTGCATGTGAATATCCAGTTCTTCTGGCACCATGCTAAAAAGACTGTCTTTTCTCCGTTGAATTGCCTTTGCTCCTTTGTTAAAGATCAGTAGACTGTAGGAGCCAGGGCGGCTCACTTGTTGGGCAGCTGCCTATGGCTCAGGTCATCATCCCGGCGTCAGGCTCCCTGCTCAGCACGGAACCTACTTCTCTCTCTGCCCTTCCCCCTACTCATGTGTACGCATGTGCGTGCTTGCGCTGAGTGCATGCCCCCCCCCCCCCCCAAATAAAGATCAGTAGATTATATTTTGTGTAGGTCTCATTCTGGGCTCTCTCTTCTGTTCTATGATCTATTAGTCTATTCTTTTTTTTTTTAATATTTATTTATTTATGATAGAGAGAGAGAGAGAGGCAGAGACACAGGCAGAGGGAGAAGCAGGCTCCATGCCAGGAGCCTGATGCGGGACTCCATCCCGGGACTCCAGGATCGCGCCCTGGGCCAAAGGCAGGCGCCAAACCCCTGAGCCACCCAGGGATCCCCTATTAGTCTATTCTTTTGCCAGTACCACACTGTCTTGATTACTTTAGTGGGGTTTTTTGTTTGCTTGTATGTTTTTGATTACTTTAGTTGTATAATAAGTCTTGAAGTCAGGTAGTGTCAGTCCTTCAACTTTGTTCTTCTCCTTCTGTGTTGTGTTGGTTATTCTGGGTCTTTTTTACAGCTTCCCATATAAATTTTAGGATCAAACTGATCCTACACAACATCTTGGTGGAATTTTGATTGGGACTTCACTGAATCTGTAGATATAGTTGGCAAAAAATGACAGTGACATCGTGACAACATTGAATCTTCCAATCCATGAACCTGGGACCACCTTCCGTTTCTTTAGATCTTCTTTGATTTCTTTCATTAGAGTTTTGTGATTTTCTTCATAAAGGCCTTATACATACATTGTTAGACTTACACCTAAGTATTTCTCCCTTTTTTGATGCTAATATAAATGGTATTGCATTTTAAATTTCAAATTCCTGTTGTTTATTGTTGGCATGTAACAGAGCAGTTGACTTTTGTTTATTAACTTTGTATCCTGCAACTTTGTGTTTATTAATTCCAGGAATTTTTTTTTTGTTGTTTGGGATTTTCTATGTAGATAATCATGTCATCAATCAAAGGCATTTTTATTTATATATTATTATTATTATTATTATTATTTTTAAGGAAGTTTTATTTTATCCTTGCCAGTCTGTACACTTTTTTCTTTGTATTACTGCATCTGCTAAGACGGCTTTTTTTTTTTTTTAAGATTTTATTTATTTATTTATTTATTTGTTTATTTATGAATGAGAGAGCGCAAGAGAGCAGGAGCAGAGGGGAGGAGCAGAGGAAAAGGGAGAAGCCAGCTCCCTGCTGAACAGGGAGCCTCATGTGGCAAGATCATGACCTGAGCCAAAGGCAGACACTTAACCAACTGAGCCACCGAGGCGCCCCTCTGCCAAGGCTTGTAATATGTTGAATAAGCGGGTGAGAGTGGACATCTTGCCTATTCCTAATCTTAGTGGGAAAGCATCTAATTTCTCCTTGTTAAGTATGATGTTAGCTGGAGGATTTTTGTATATGTTCTTTTGTTTGTTTGTATTTTGGGTTTTTTTTGTATATGTTCTTTATCAAGTTGAGAAACTTCCCCTCTGTTTCCAGTTTCCCGAGAATTTTTGATTAGGTGTTGGATTTTTTCAAATGTTTTCTCTGTATCTGTTGATATGATCATAGATTTTTTTTCTTTAGCCTGTTTATGTGATGGATTATATATATATTTATTTTTGAATCTTGAACCAGTCTTATGTACCTGAAATAATTCCTATTTGGTCATGATGTATCTTTTTTATTTTTTATTTTTTTGGTACCTTGTTGGATTTAGTTCTCCAGTATTTTGTTGAGGATTTTTACATCTGTGTTCATGAGAGATACGTCTAGTTTTTCTTTCTTCTAATGTCTTTGTCTGGTTTGGGGATTAGGGTAATGCTGGCCTCATAGAATGAGTTGACAATATTTCTTCTATTTTCTGGAAGAGATTGTAGAGAACTGAGATAACTTTATCCTCAAACTTTTGGTAGATTTCACCAGTGAACCCATCTGTTTTCAGTTTTAAAAGGTTATTAGGGGGATCCCTGGGTGGCTTAACGGTTTAGAGCCTGCCTTTGGCCCAAGGCATGATCCTGGAGTCCCAGGATCGAGTCCCACGTTGGGCTCTCCGCATGAAGCCTGCTTCTCCCTCTGCCTGTGTCTCTGCCTCTCTCTCTCTCTGTGTCTCTTGTGAATAAATAAATAAAAATCTTAAAAAATATATGAAAGGGATCCCTGGGTGGCGTAGCGGTTTAGCGCCTGCCTTTGGCCCAGGGCGCGATCCTGGAGACCCGGGATCGAATCCCACGTCGGGCTCCCAGTGCATGGAGCCTGCTTCTCCCTCTGCCTCTCTCTCTCTCTCTCTCTCTCTCTCTCTCTCTCTGTGACTATCATAAATAAATAAAAATTAAAATATATATATATATATGAAAGGTTATTAGTTATTGATTTAGTTTCCTTAGTAGATACAGGCCTATTCAGGTTCTTTTCACCTTATGTAAATTCCTTTTTTTCTATTAAATTTTTTTTTAAAGATTTTATTTATTTATTCATGAGAGACACTGAGAGAGAGAGGCAGAGACACAGGCAGAGAGAGAAGCAGGCTCCATACAGGGAGCCCAATGTGGGACTTAATCCCAGGACTCCAGGATCATGCCCTGGGCCAAAGGCAGGCACTAAACCGCTGAGCCACCCAGGGATTATCCCCTCTATTAAATTTTTTAAAGGTTTATTTTAGAGAGAGAGAGAGAGAGAGTTTGCTTGCAGGGGTGGGTGCAGAAAGAGGCAGAGACAAGCAGACTCCTCACTGAGCAGGGAGCTTCACACAGCACTTGATCCCCAGATCCTGAGATCATGACTTGAGCTAAAACCAAGAGTCAGACACTTAACCAACTGACCTACCCAGGCACCTCTCATCTTGTGCAAATTCTGATAGATTGTCTCTTTCAAGGAATTGGTATGTTTCCTCTAAATTATCAAAAAGAGTAGTTCATAATAATCCTTTATTATCCTCTTAGTGTCCTTAGGTATAGTAGTGATGGTCCTTCTTTCATTAAAAAAAAAAAACTTTTTATTTTCAAACATTTTATTTATTTAATTGAGAGAGAGACAGAAAGACAGAGATAGTTACAGTGAGAGGGAGAAGCAGATTCCCTGATGAGCAGGAAGCCTGATACAGGGCTCGATCCCAGATCCCTAGGATCATGACCTGAGCTGAAGGCAGATGCTTAACTGACTGAGCTACCCAAATGCCCCTCATTTTTTTTTTAAGATTTATTTATTTTTTATTTTTTATTTTTTATTTTTTTTAAGATTTATTTATTTATTTGAGAGACATTGAGCACACAAGCAGGTTGGGGGTAGGCAGAGGGAGAGAATCTCAAGCAGACTCCCCACTGAGCATGGAGCCTGATATAGAACTTAATCTCATGACCCTGAGTTCATGACCTGAGCTGAAATCAAGAGTCAGACACTGGGGCTTCTGGGTGGCTCAGTTGGATAAGTGTCTGCCTTTGCCTCAGGTCATGATCCCAGGGTCCTGGAATGGAGCCCCATGTCGGGCTCCCTGTTCAGCAGAGTCTGCCTCTCCCTCTCTCTCTGTGTGTTCACTCACTCTCTCTCAAATAAGTAAGTAAATAAATACTTTCTTAAAAAAAAAAAAAGTCAGATGCTCAACCTACTGAGCTACCAGGCACCCCCTCTTTTATTTCTGATACAGTAATTTGTGTCTTCTCTTTTTCTTCTTCAGTTAATCTGGCTAGAAATTTATCAGTTTTACTGATCTTTCCAAGGAATCACCTTTTGGTTTCATTGATTTTTTTCTCTATTGATCTTATTTTTACTGATTTCTGCTCTAACTTTATCCTCCTGTTCTTACTTTGAATTTAATTTGTTCATTTTTTTCTAGTTCTATAAGGTATATAGAGACTTAGATAATTGATTTTTATATGTCTTTTCCAGTATTTGCTTTCACTGCTATAAATTTTTTAAAATTTAATTTTACTTATTTATTCATGAGAGACAGAGAGAGGTAGAGACACAGGCAGAGAGAGAAGCAGGCTCCCCACAAGGAGCCTGATGTGGGACTTGATCCCTGGACCTGGATCAGGTCCTGAGACGAAGGCAGACACTCAATCACTGAGCTACCCAGGTGTCCCTGTAAAGGTTTTAATAAGTCGTGCTTTCTGTAAATTTCACAACTTTTGTTAATTTGTATTTTCATTTAGTTAGAGATAACTCTTGAAACTTCTTTGACCTATGTTTTATTTAATCTCCAAGTATTGTGTTAATCTTCATATATTGTATTTTGGGATTTTTCATCTATCTTTATGTTACTGATGTCTAGTTTAATTTGAGAGCATACTTTGTATGATTTCTAGTCTTCTAGATTTCTTAAGATATGTTTTATGTTCCAGAATGTGGTCTGCTTGCATATTTATTTGTTCATAAGAAATGCTGGTGATACTAGGTTTAGTCTTCTTTATTGTATGTGACTTCAAAATACCACCTGGTTAGAAAAATCAGAATGAAACAACTCAAGTGTTTGTTGATAGAAGAATGGATAAATACAATGTGGCATATATATACAATGTAATATTATTTAGCCTTAAAAAGGAAGGAAATTCTGACATGTACTACAACGCAGATGAGCCTTGATGACATGCCAAGTGAGAAAAACCCAGTCACAAAGGACAGATTTTGGATGATTCACCTTCTGTGAGGTGCCTAGAGAGTAGTCATTCAGAGAGACAGAAAGTTGAATTGTGATTGCCACAAGAGAGTGGGGAATTTTAGTGTTAATGGTACAGACTTTCATTTGGGGAAGATTACAGATCTGATGTAAACTTAGAGTTGTGCAGTATGAATATAAGTTCTGGAAATCTGTACAGCATAGTGCCTATAAGTTATAATACTGTATACATATTATACTGTATATAACATATAAGTATACTTACATATACTTAAAACTGGCTAGGAGAGTAGATCTTACATTAAGTATTCTTATCACACACTTAGAAAGTTAAGTAGCAAGTAAATAAAGGGGGCAGAAAGAAATTGGGGAAAGTGGTGGATGGATGTTCCTCGCCTTGATCATGGTTACAGTTTCACAAGTATGTACTTTCCCGAGACTCATCCAGTTGTATAGTAAATATTTTATGTCAATTAAATATAATTAATAAGGTGGTTTTTTAAAAAGTTCTATAGATGGATAATGGTGATGGTTATACAACATTGTGAATGTACTTAATGCCATAGAACTATACACTTAAAAATGGTACAAATAGTAAATTTTATGTTACTGTATATTTTACTACAATTTAAAAAAATAGAAACTATTTATTTTAAAAGATTTTATTTATTTGTCAGAGAGTGAGCAAGAGCACAAGCAGCAGGAGCAGCAGGCAGAGGGAGAGGGAAAGGCAGGCTCCTCACTGAGCAAGGAACCCAATGTGGAACTCGATCTCAGGACCCAGGGATAATGAAAGACCCGAGCTGAAGGTAGACGCTTAACCAACTGAGCTGCTCAGGGATTCCAAATGGAAAAAAATTTTTTTAAATTAGAATGTTCCCAAGGAAAAGGTGAATGTTATTTGAAGTTTTTCTTTTATGCCAAATGTTTTTATTTATCTTGGGACTTATTTGGCTAGTTTAATTTTCATTTATTATTTATTTATTTAAAATATTTTTATTTATTTATTCGAGAGAGAGAGAGAGAGAGAGAGGCAAAGACATAGGCAGAGGGAGAAGCAGGCTCCATGCAGGGAGCCCGACGTGGGACTTGATCCCGGGACTCCAGGATCACACCCTGGGCCGAAGGCAAGCGCTAAACCGCTGAGCTACCCTGGGATCCCCCTTAATTTTCATTTATGATTGATCTGATAGAATGTAATTGTGTTCAGTTAGGAGAGTTAGGATTTCTTTCTTTTCTTTTTTTTTTTTAAATAAATTTATTTTTTATTGGTGTTCAATTTACCAACATACAGAATAACACCCAGTCAGGATTTCTTATGGTATGATGAAGAATAAGATTTTTACGTAGACAAGCACAGAAAAATGTGTATCTGATGAGTCTGATACTTGTAGAAGATATTCATGCATTTATTTAAGGATCACTCTGCTTATGGACTTGACTGATTTGTAGCCATGTGGTTACAATCATTGTGGGATTTGAGATCAAAGGATCTTCAGAGGTCATTGATTCCAGTCCTTTTTAGAAAATTTGATCATTTGAACCTCAGGTTAAATGACTTCACAAAGTTTCCCAGCTAATGGAATGTCTTTACCTTTACCTGAAATCAGAACTGCTTAGCCCTACATTGTAATGGGTCTCAGTGTATTGAGAGTCTGTACCCTATCAGTCCAGACTGTGTGATTTCAGATAAAACCAATGTTGGTATCTTACCTCCTGCTCTCGCATGCCTCTGTTTCCTACAGCCCATGCAGACAGAGCTGTTCTGCTTAATGAGCTCTGTAAGAGGAACTCCTAAACCAGTTACTTTAAAGCAGCATTCTCAATCTGAGGAAATTAAAAAAAAAAATTTGATGACTAGAACCTGTTCTTCAGAGATTCTGATTTAATAGGTCTGAAGGGGGGAGGGGTGGCTTTCCTATCCTACTTTAAGAAATAATAATCTGGACATGGGTGGCTCAGTCAGTTAAGCATCTACCTTCGGCTCAGGTCTTGATCTCAGGGTCCTGGGATCAAGCCCCTGCATCGGAGTCCTTGCTGCTCAGCAGGGAGCCTGTCCAAATAAGTAAAAAAGTCTTTTTAAAAAAATAATAATCCTATGCAGCACAGGTTGAGAAGTACTGCTTAAAGCATCTTTAAAGCATGGGTTCTCAAACCTGGCTAATGCCCCAAGTCTCTTGGGGGCTCAGAACCCTAAGGCCCCAGTGCTGTGGAGGGACTCCTGGTCCTGGAGGGAGACAGGGTCCTGGAAGTGGTCTGCAGCTGCACTAAAGGTGAAATTAGTGGGGGGTGCCCCCTGATTTTTCTGTGGTGATTAAAACCAGACCAAGTGAAACAATTTCAAAATAGTTACATGGGCAAAAGACATCATTTTAGTGAAGTGAAGGTTGTTGGCTCAGGCCTTGTAATGCTGTTATTTTTTGGATTAAAAGTAAAAATGCTTGGGCACCTGGGTGGCTCGGTGGTTGAGCATCTATCTACCTTTGGCTATAGTCATGATCCCGGTATCCCAGGATCGAGTCCCACACTGGGCGCTCTGCAGGGAGCCTGCTTCTCCCTCTGCCTGTGTCTCTGCCTCTCTCTGTGTGTCTCATGAATAAATAAATAAAATCTTAATAAAAGTAAAAATGCTTATTAAAGAATTTGAGATGATGTGTAAGGTCTTTTAAGAAGTTGCTGGGACTCCTGGGTAGCTCAGTGGTTGAGCAGATATCTATCTGCCTTTGGCTCAGGGTGTGATCCTGGAGTCCCAGGATCTAGTTCCACATTGGGCTTCCTGCATGGAACCTGTTTCTCCTCCCTCTGCCCTTGTCTTTTTTTTTTTTTAAAGATTTTATTTATTCATGAGAGACAGAGAGTCAGAGAAATAGGCAGAGAAGCAGGGAGAAGCAGGCTCCATGCAGGGAGCCCGATGTGGGACTCGATCCTGGGTCTCCAGGACCATGCCCTGGGCCCAAGGCAGGTGCTAGACCGCTGAGCCACTCAGGGATCCCCTCTCTGCCCTTGTCTGCCTGTCTCTCTGTCTCTCATGAATAAATAAATAAAATCTTAAAAAAAATATTTGGTTTTGTACTAAAAGCACTTTTCCCCCATATTTTTTGTGGAAGAGGAAGGGGTCTGCATTTGCTTTTAAGCGTGGAAGAGTATATTGTTGGAGAGGTACAGAGGGGGAATGTTTGCGTATTTAAATGTGAAGACGGTGTGCCTTTCCTTCGATTCAAACCACCTATGTTCATATAGATGTGTGCATTCCCTTAACGGAATGCGAGATGCATTTTACAACTTAGATTTTTCTTAAATTGTAATTATATAAGTAAGACATGCATTTATTCTCCTTATAAAAACTGAAAACATTACAGAAATGTCCAGAGTCTCCTGTGACCGCCCTTCTTAATGCCAGCTCTTCCTCGGAGGTAGTGATTGTTTCCAGGGTCCTGTGGATCCTCCGCGAACTTTTCCTAATTGGGTAGACTGACCAAAGAAAATACCTATTGTGGGATCCCTGGGTGGCGCAGCGGTTTAGTGCCTGCCTTTGGCCCAGGGCGCGATCCTGGAGACCTGGGATCGAATCCCACGTCAGGCTCCCGGTGCATGGAGCTTGCTTCTCCCTCTGCCTGTGTCTCTGCCTCTCTCTCTCTCTCTCTCTCTCTCTCTCTCTCTCTGTGACTATCATAAATAAATGAAACAATAAAAAATAAAAAAAAAAGAAAAGAAAATACCTATTGTTTTGTAACTTTTGCTTTTTTTTTTTTTTTTTTTTAACTTTTGCTTTTTTCTTAGAAATGTGTTCACATCTGTGTAAGTGCTATGTAGAATTCAGCTGTAAAGCTGTACCATAATTTACTTTTGGTACCATAATTTTTGAAGCCATTTTCCTATTGATGAACACAGAGGGTGTTCTAGGGCGGTAGTAAGCATTCTGGTGCAAGGCTTCGTGTACACATGTGCTCTGTGATTGCTGGTGTGGGAGTGGGGGTGGTGGGGTGTACAGTTGAGCACTAAATTGTCCTCCAGCCAGGCAGAGCTGCAGGAGCTGATAGAATTGACTCAGGAGAATTTACTGGGTGTCACTGAACTTGCAGGTATTTGAGTGAAGACATGAAATAGAGCAAATGTCCACTATTTGTTTGTAATTGTCATAAATATGAGGAGTCTCTTGGGTTTGCTATCAGACCTCCCACCTCCTGATAATGTCTGCTAATAACTGTGTGCCCAGTGCCAGCGTGCTGGGTGCTGACTTCGAAACATTCTGTAAAAAATGCTGAATTAGGTTAGTGATGTGAAGATGATTAACAGATAATGGTAGCCAGAATAATTGTGTCAAAACAGCAAGAAATACCAAGAGAATTTGATGTGTTCTGCATTTTCTTTGGTGCTTGCCTGTTTTAACAGTGTTAGAAACTTTAGATTATGTCTATAATGATTTTTCTTGTATATTTGATCTGTTTGGCTATAAAATAACAAACATGGCCATCTCAAAGGAGTTTTTCATTATAAAGTATCAACTGTTTATTAGTCTCCATAAGCTCTTATTTGTGTCATTGTAAAGATTCATTTTAAAAAATAATTCTCATTGGGGCGCCTGGGTGGCTTAGTCAGTTAAGCTTCCGACTCTTTATTTTGGCTCAAGTCATGATTTCAGGGTGGTGGGATCAAACCTTGGGTTGGTCTCCGTGCTGGGAATGGAGCCTGCTTAGAATTCTCTCCCTCTTCCTCTACCCCTCCACCCCTTAAAACATTTTTTTTTCCATCAACATGAATGATCTTAGTGCTTCCCCTAGTTTACATTTTTCATGGTCTTTTCCATATATATCCATAGTCTACAAATGTAGCCTTTTTTTGGAGGGGGATAAATATATTTTTCTATGCAACTATACCAGGGTTTACTTAAGCTCTCCCATGTTGTTAGACATTAAAATCACTTTTTATTTTCTATTGTGAAGAAAGCACTGGAAGCATACTTATGGAAAGTATTGTTTGCGTTTCAGGCACTGTCTCCATCTGTGTTCCTCAAAATCAGACACTGGGTTTGTTTCTTCTTCGTCTTTGTCATCTTCCTCCTCTTTGCGCATTGTGGGGTTTGAACTCATGACCCTGGTATCAAGAGTCGCATGCCTACTGACAGAGCCAGCCAGGCGCCTCACACCGGGTTTCTTCGTATATGTTGCCAGGAAGATTATGAGGCTAACAGTAAAGGAGGGCAACTTCACCACTTTTCTGAAGGCTGCCCAGACTCTTCTTTTTCCCCCCAAAGTGGATTAGGCTTTATCATTTTATTTATTTTTATCTTGGTATGGTGGTTATGAGATTTTTGCCCCATGGGCTTGTGATACGAGTGTTGGTGTTTTGTTATCTGTGTGTGTTGTTTTGCTGTTCTACTCTGAAGTCACACTAGTGTGTTAATGTTTTCATTTTTCTCACGCTTATCACCCTCTTATCTGAAAGTGAGGTGATGGTGGACTTGGCACCATTGACTTAGAACAGTGGCTGTTTGTCCTTGGCAGAAGATCATATGACCAGGAGCGAGGTAAGGTGATGGATTCAGCAGTTCCAGAAATGGGTGGTTGTATCGTGCAGTGGAGAAGAATGCCAAAGAATTATATGGGTCTATGTACTTTTCCATGGAATGTGACAAGGCTCCCTAAGTAATGTAAACTTAAGGATGTGTGATATGTGCTCATTGGTAAGGAAGTTCGCGGTAAAAAGTTTTTTGTTTTTTTTTTTTTTGTCCTATTTTGTTGTTTGTTTTGTTTTGTTTTGTTTTGTTGTTTTACCTTTGTGGATGCTTGAAGATTGTCTTATGAAACCAGCAGTGCCCAGGATGGAGCTGAGATGGGCAGAGGCAGATAAGTGGACTCTCCAGTGATGTGGAGAAGCTACTGGGACTCTAGCATTAGATTGTTTTTTTTTTTTAATTTTATTTATTTATGATAGGCACACAGTGAGAGAGAGAGAGAGAGAGGCAGAGACATAGGCAGAGGGAGAAGCAGGCTCCATGCACCGGGAGCCTGACGTGGGATTCGAACCCAGGTCTCCAGGATCGCGCCCTGGGCCAAAGGCAGGCGCTAAACCGCTGTGCCACCCAGGGATCCCCATTAGATTGTTTTTACATTAAAACCTCTGAATGGGGGCACCTGTGTGGCTTAGTGGTTGAATGTCTGCCTTAGGCTCAGGTTGTGATCCCGGCATCCTGGGATCGATCCCTCATTGGGCTCCCCACAGCCTTCTCCTCCCTCTGCCTAGGTCTCTGCCTCTCTCTCTCTCTCTCTCTCTCTCTCTCTCTCTCTGTGTCTCTTGAATAAATAAATAAAATCTTTAAAAACAAAAACAAAAAACCTCTGACTGGCCTTAGATGTCGACCCTGGGATTCCTAGACACTTTGAGTCCTAATATAATGTGGTCTGCAAGGGTTTTCAGTATTTCAAAAAGGATGTAACAATTTGTTCTCTTGGTCCACATGCTAACTAAAATGTCAGGTTGTTTTGTTTTGGTTTGGTTTGAATAAGTCATTCATTACCTGGATCTATATAAATCTTCTTTTTATTGACTTACAGACTCTTCTGTTCCTCTTATGTTGCCTTGTGGTAGCATACAGATTAAGGTAGAATCTTTTTAGGGCTGTGATGGCAGCTCATCCTGCCCTTTTTTTTTTTTTTTTTTAGATAACAGCCTTATTGAGCTAAAAATCACAATCATATAGTTCACCCATTTAAGATGTACAGTTCAACTAGCTTTTAGTGCATTCACAGAGAGAGTTGTGCAGCCATCACCAGAATAAGTTTTAGAACATTTTTATCACCCCAAAAAGAAAGCTCATACCATTAGCAGTTATTTTGATCTTTCCCCAGAACTCGCTAGGCAATCTGCAGTCTACATTCTGTCTCTATGGATTTGCCTTTTCTGGACACATCCTATAAATGGAATCCTACGGTGTATGTGGTGTCTGCCTTCTTTCACTTAGCATAATGTTTTTCAAGGTTTATCCATGTTGTAGCATGTGTTTTTCAAGGTTTATCCATGTTGTAGCATGTATTAGAGCTTTGTTCCTGTATGTGGCTGAATAACATTCCATTGTATGGATGTACCACATTGTGTTTATCCATTCATCAGCCGGTGGACATGGGTTTCCACTTTTTTGTTACTGTGAATAATGCTGCTATGAACAGTTTTTGTGTGGGCTGCATTTTCAGTTCTCTTGGGTAGACATCTAGGAGTTTTCCCCTTTTGGTTCTTAGTATCATTTTGACCTGGTATGCTTTCACATCTCCCATACTTACATAGTATGAGAAATAGGGTTATTAGTGAACTAGAAATAGTGTTTCAGCTAAAAAGAAGAAACGACCTACTCTCAAGTGTGTGTGTAGGGGGATGACTTGGTTATTTCCACCCTGATCTTATTTGTACAGTCTTGATATAAACTGGCAAAGTTACAGTTGCTTTCAGGTTTTTATTAATGACTATTTTCAGTTACCTGCAGTAAGTGATGATGAAAGCTTTTTTTTTTTTTTTAAAGTAGGCTCCATACCCAACACCGGGCTTGAACTCAGGACTCTGAGATCAAGACCTGAGCTGAGATGAAGAGTCAGATGCTTAACCAGCTCAGCCACCCAGGCGCCCTAAAACAGTCTTAACTGTATTGTTAGTCTGATACGAATTTCCTTGTTCATTGGTAAAGTGCTACAGTTTTGACATGAATTCTAATGGGAACTAGTCTTTATTTGACTTGCAACTTGGGGGTGCCTGGGTGGCTCAGTTGGTTAAGCATCTACCTTCAGCTCAGGCGATGATCCTGGGGTCCTGGGATCAAGTCACTGTTCAGCAGGGAATCTGCTTCTCCCTCTCTTCCCCCTGCTTGTGCATGCACTCCCTCCCTCTCTCTCGCTGTCAAATAAATAAATAAATAAATAAAATCTTAAAAAAATAACTTGCAACTTGAAGGCAAGCAAAAATTGTAGAACCCATTGTATTCTTAGTGAGAGGTCAGGCTGGCTAGTTGAGTGCTGACAGTCGGCAGCATCTTACATGTGTGGGGAGAGAGGAGGGAAGTAGAGATGCTCGTATGGTATGTTGGGGAGCAAGGCCTGTCAGTGGGCTAATCAGTGTGCAGGATGGCTAAAGAAAGTTTTAACTCTTCATTAGGTAAACTTTTGATTCTTAGTCATTTCAGGTTTTTACCAGTGACTACTTTAAAGGTCTGGAGAGGATACCAAGTGCCATAATGAACTCCAGAGTACTTGGATTAACAAATTTGACTTATTTTCTTTTTTCTCCCTCCCTCCTCCTCTCTTTCCTTTTTTTTTTTTTTTTTTTTTAAGATTTTATTTATTTATTCATGAGAGAGGCAGAGACATAGGCAGAGGGAGAAGTAGGTTCCTCGCAGGGAACCCAATGCGGAACTTGATACCTGGATTCTGGGATCACGCCCTAAGCCGAAAGCAGATGCTCAACTGCTGAGCCACCCAGGCATCCCTTTTAATTTAAGGAATACAGCTTTTCGGATACACTTGAACACCCTTTGGTACATCTGTCACTTACCTCCCTCCTTTCCCAGGGGTAACCACTCTTGCAGGGCAGATAAATATACGTCCTCTCCATCCACACTTTTATGCTTCTTTGTTTATGTCCATAGCAATATATATCATTTATGTCCGTATTTTTAAACATTATGTAAATAGTTTAGTTTTTAATTCTAACTCTGTAGCAATGTCTCTGAAATTACGAACTTCATAAAATATTTTTGGCAGATATGATATCCAGCATTACTAAGTTTTTCTTACTGTGATAAAATATGCATAACATAAAATTTACATTTTAACCATTTTCAGGCATACAATTCAGTAGCATTAAGTACATTCACATTGTTGTGCAGCCATCACCATTATCTGTTTCCAGAACTTTCTTAGCATCCAAGTGGAAACTCTGTACCCATGAAACAATTATTCCCCATTTCTGCCTCCCCCACCCCTGGTAACTAACATTTATTCTATGTTTGTTTGTTTTTTAAGATTTATGTATTTATTTATTCATTCATTCATGAATGAATGAGAGGCATAGACACAGGCAGAGTATGAAGCAGGCTCCCTGCAGGGAGCCTGATGTAGGACTCTATCCCAGGACCCTGGGATCACAACCTGAGCCAAAGGCAGATGCTCAACCACTGAGCCACCCAGGCACCCCCCCCCCCCTTTTTAAAGTAAGTTTGTTTATTTATTTATTTATTTGTTTGTTTGTTTGATAGAGTGTGAGCACAAGCAGGTGGGGGAGGGCAGAGGGAGAAGAAGCAGACTCCCTGCTGAGGCTGAGTAGAGAGTCAGTTGTGGGGCTCCATCCTAGTATCCAGGGATCATGACTTGAGCTGAAGGCAGAAGCTTAACCAATTGAGCCACCCAGGTGCACCATCTATGCTACTTTTTCTATGAATTTGCCTATCCTTGGTACCTCATATAAGGAGAATCATATGATATTTGTCCTTTTGTAGGTGGCTTATTCCAGTAGCATAGTGTTTTTAAGGTTTATCTGTGCTGTAGTATGTATTAGAATTTCCTTTTTACAGCCGACTAATCTTCTGTGGTATAGTTACACCACATTTCGTTTATCCATTCATCTGTTGATGGGCATTTGTGTTGTTTTCACCTTTGGGCTATTGTGAACAATGCTTTGAACATTGGTGTATGAGTATCTTGAGTTTCTGCTTTCAGTTCTTTTGGATTTATACCTTGGAGTGGAATTGCTGGATCATATGATAATTCTGTGTTTAACTTTTTGGGGAACTGCCAGACAATTTTCCACCACAGCTAAATCCTTTTTTATTCTCACCAGCGGTGCAGGAAGTTCTGATTTTTCACATCCTCACCAACACTTGTTACTCTGTTTCTTTTTTCTTTTTCTTTTTGATATCAGCCATCCTAATGGGTTGAAATAATATCTTGTGGTTTCTAATTTGCTTTTCTTCAATAACTAATGGTGCTGAGCATCTTTCCATATGCTTACTGGTCATCCATGTATCTTCTTTGAAGAAATAAATGTCCACTCCAATTTTTCCCCAGCGCTGTTTGTTGGAAAGACTGTCCTTCCCCCATAGGTGGCCCTTGGTACAGGATCTTCAGTTGTTTTTATTGCAGTGTAAGAATGCACACAAAGATACATTTCTTATGCTTAAAGGAAGATAAAAACAAGACAGATTAACAAATTACCGATAAAATGACAAACCCAGTAAAATTAAAATTTATTTTATGGGACAAATGATGTTTTACTCAACTTATACGCTAGTGTGAATATAGTAATACTGTCTGTTGTGGTGTTGGGAGCTCTTTGGGAATGCCTGTATTACCTGACCTAGTGGCTGCTCTGTTCTCTCACCTCGTTTATCCATTCTGAAAACAGTACAACTACACAGGGGTGACATTTGACCATTACATGGCATATGTATTTTACACACTTATATTTCTTAAGTGTTCTTGACTGTTAGTACAGACTGATTAGAATCCTATTATTTGGCCTTAGCCTGATGGTAAACACAACAGCACACACGTGGGCTGGGAAATCCCTGGGCAGCACTGTTTCCAGGGAAGCATCTGGATGATCCAGAACAGGCTTATGTTCATGTTTTTAGAGTAATATTGAAATGAAAACACAATTTAAAAATTGTCGTAGAGAATGTATGGACTGGAAGAAGCATCCACAGACCCGATTTAAAACACATTTCCCAGTGTTTGACAAACATTGCTTTATTTCCTCTGCTGCTTGTAAATTTAATTTTTCCCCCTCAAGTTCAAACAATTAAGGTAGGGATGCTGACATTCAAGTTTGGCAGGAGGAGCTTGTTTTGCCTCTTTGTTTTCCTTTTCCTGTAGGAACCTTTTAGAGGGCATCTCACTGCCATCTGCTTTCTGAAATGCCTCTGCTGTCCTACATGGTAGTGGTTAGGTTCCTTCCTTTTGGCTGGGGGTCTGCCTCTTTTTCTTAATCGCATTAACTTTATTTATTTTTTTTAAGATTTTATTTATCTATTTGAGACCACAAGCAGGCGGAGCAGCAGAGGGAGAGGGAGAGGGAAAAGCAGGCTCTCCAATGAGCAGGGAGCCCCATACAGAGTTCGATCCCAGGACCCCAGAATCACAACCTGAGCCTAAGAAAAACACTTAACCAACTGAGCCACCCAGCCACCCCAGCCTTAATTATTCTCATTGTAACCAGTTTCTCTTCTTGCATATTTTTAGTGTGTTTATCTTACTGCTTTTTCCCTTAAATGCAACCAAAATCAAAGCTTAAATTCTTTATCTTAGATCATGATATATGTGTTTACAAATAATTTTACTGCCAAGAATATGTTAAGTTGGCTTTTACTACATTAGTTTTGTTTGATGTGGTTAACACGACCCTTGAATACCGAGTCTTCTGACTGTGAAATTCTCCACTGAGTTGTCCCTATTTAAAGTGTGACACTGCCAGTTTGATTTTAAAATACTGGAAGTGAGTTATGGTGAGACAAAGCTGCAAAGAAACAACCTTCATGTTCCTTTGATTATAAGTGCCTTTGGCATTTCTTTCTACTTGGAGATCACATTTTCCTAATGCCTTTTTTGAGGAAAAGACCCTCTCCCTTCTTCAGACAGATCTGGGGGCAACTGGCTAAGATTTGAACTGAGGCCCTGGGCTGCCTCCTGTCAGGAGATCATCTTCATGCTCTCTCTCCAATGTTCCCGGGTGTAGTGTGTTTCTTATTAGTGTGAACTCCTATATATAGCACTTAAAAATCAAACTGTTCTCTTCTATGCATGACATGAAGTAGTACCTTGATCTATTCCAAGACATGATGAAATATTTCTATTAAAAATGTAATCGTTTTCTAAATTCATGTCAAGAAATAACCAGGGAATTATATTTATTGGGGAAAAGCCCCCCCCCTTTTTTTTTTGGTTTTGTCTTTTTTTTTTTTTTTTTTTTTTGGCCAGATTAATAGCATTTATATGAAATAACATTGCTGTGCTTGGTAGTAGGGTAAGGCCTAGTTCTCAGTGACATGTCTCTGCTGATTAACTACATGATGTCTAGGTGAGCTGTTGACTATTTTTTTTTTTCTGAACAGTGCAGTTTTTAATGTTTTTTTTAAAAAATAGTGGTAAAATACACAAAAATAAAATTCACTATCATTAACCTTTTTAAGGGTATAGTTCAGTGGTATATAATTCACAATGTTCAATGATTGCCAGATGTCAGAACATACATACATTTATTTATTTATTTATTTATTTATTTATTTATGTCAGAACATTTTATCCCCCAAACAAACCCCATACTCATGAAGTCGTCACTCCCTTTGCCCTCCTCGCCCCCAGCCTCTGGCAACCAATAACCTGATTTCTGTCTCTATGAGTTTACCTGTTCTGGACATTTCATATAAATGGAATCATACAACACGTGGTCTTTTGTGACTGGCTTCTTTCACTGAGCACAGTGTTTTCAGAGTTCATCCATGTTGTAACATAAATCAGTACTTCATTACTTTTTATATCTGTTGTATTGAATATATCTTACTAATGACAAGCTTTCAGTTAGGTAAATTATATATATAAAGATTTTATGTATTTATTTGAGAGAGAGAATACAAGCAGGAAGAGTGGCAGGCAGAGGGAGAGGAAGACACAGGCTCCCTGCTGAGCAGGGAGTCTGATGCAGGACTTGATCCCAGAACCCTCGGATCATGATCTGAGCCAAAGGCATATGCTTAACCACTGAGCTACTCAGGAGCCCCCAGTTAGCTAAATTTTTAAAAATTATGTTAAAATACACATCATTAAATTTACCATTTTAACCATTTTTAAGCATGTATAGTTCAGGTGGCATTCAGTGTACTCACTGTTGTGCAGTCTTCACCACTACTGTCTGTCTCTAGAATTTTATCATCTTTTCTAACTGAAACTTTGTACCTATTAAATACTAACTTCCTATTCTGTTCTCCCTGCCCCCAGTCCCTGGTAAGCACCATTTTACTGTCTCTATGATAGAGGCTACTCTAGATCCTTAAGAAAAGTAGAATCCTATAGTATTTGCCCTTTTGTGCCTGTCTTATTTCACTTAGCATTAAGTCCTCAAGGATCATCCATGTTACAGCATGTGTTAGATTTTTCTTCCTTTTTAGCTGTTGAGGAATATTCCATCGCATGTATACACTATGTGTTGTTTTTCCATTCATCCATTAATGGACACTTGGGTTGCTTCTACCTTTTGGAATATGGCTAATAACGCTGTTAGGGACATGAATGTACAGGTATCTGTTTGAGTCCCTGCTTCCAGTTCTTTTGTCTGTATACCCAGAGGTGAAATTGCTGGCCATATGGTAAATCTATATCTACCTTCTTTTTAAAAAAAAGATTTTATTTATTTAGTCATGAGAGATACAGAGAGAGGGGGCAGAGAAATAGGCAGAGGGAGAAGCAGGCTCCCTATGGGGAGCCCACTGTGGGACTTGATCCCAGGACCCCTGGTATCATGACCTGAGCTGAAGGCAGACACTCAACCACTGAGCTACCAGGTGCCCCATCTATATCTAACTTTTTGAGAAACTGCCATACTGTTTTTTTTTTTTTTTAAGATTTTATTTATTTATTCACAAAAGACACACACAGAGAAAGGCAGGCAGAGACACAGGCAGAGGGAGAAGCAGACTCCATGCAGGGAGCCTGATGTGGGACTTGATCCTGGGTCTCCAGGATCATGCCCCGGCTGAAGGCAGGCACTAAACCGCTGAGCCACCTGGGCTACCCGGGCTACCCGCCATTCTGTTTTCTATAGCAGCTGCACCATTTTACATTCCCACCAGCAATACCCAAGCAATATGAGTTCTAGTTTTTCCACATCCTTGCCAACACTTATTTTCTGGGTTTTTTTTTTTTTTTTTTTGGATAAGTGCCATCCTAATGACAACTTAAAAAATGTATTTTAAATTATAATATGTCTAAATTTCAGTGTACACATAGGCACATAGTTATCATTAAGTCTTTTTTGTGTTGTAACAAGTACGACCTTAATTGACCCTTTGATATGAATTGGGATGGGAGCATGGAAGATGTTGAGGAGACAGTTGTTACTATAGTACTTCTAAAAATTATAGGTCTAACTGTACAGATTTATTTACCCCCAAGTCATGGACAAGGTAATGCACAGCAACACACATTATATTAGTTGGTAGACTTGATCAAGTTACTCTTGGAGATTATATGGAGCTTACATATAGAGCAGGGGTCAGCAAAGTTTTCCTGTAAAGAGAGTAACTATTTTAAGCTTTGTTGGTTCTTAGGTCTTTGTCTCAACCACAGAGCTCTGCTGTTGTAATGACTGAAGGCAGCCATTGCAATATGTAAATGAATGACCATGGCTAGTTCTAATAAAATTTTGTGTATGTATATTGTAATTTGAATTACATGTAACTTAAAGCTGTTCCAAAATGTTGTTCATCTTTTGACTTGAAACCATTTAAAGAATATAAAAATATTCTTACCTTGTGGGCTGTACAAAAGTAGGAAGTGAGTAGGCTGTGTTTGGCCTGTTTGTATGGTTTGTGGATCTGTGGTATGGAGGAGTTAGTGGATAATAGCGGTGGTGTGGAACCTGTGTGATACTTGGGTTGTTTGTTGTGAAATACTTTGGAGTCAGCTCTTGGTCCAGGCAAAGGGCCAAGGGCTGAGGGAGTCAGGCTTCTGGAAAAGAGGAGTAGTAAGCTCAGAGTAGCAGATCCTGGAATTCCAGATGGGATATGTGTCTTATGTAACAAAGATTAAGTGGTTTGACTAACTTCTGGCACAGTTCTTGGCACATCATCACCTTCCATAAGCGTCTGTGGGAATGGAAGCTGAGGAGGGTGAAGGGAGATCTGAAGATGGGGGTAGGGTGGCTGGTGGCTGCCATATCAAGTGGCTATGGTGTTTGGGTAGATCTGTCTTAGGGAAGTGACTAGTCACATCCTCTCATCACCTTTGTGTGTGTGTGTGTGTGTGTGTGTTCATGAAGACCTGAGGTGTGGGACGCCTGGGTGGCTCAGTGGTTGAGCATCTGCCTTTGGCTCAGGTCGATCGAGTCCCACACTGGGTTCCCCTCGGAGAGCCTGCTTCTCCCTCTGCCTGTTTGTCTGCCTCTCTCTCTGTCTCATGAATAAATAGATAAAAATCTTAAAAACAAAACAAAACAAAAAAAAACGGGTGGCTCAGTGGTTTAGCGCCGCCCGCAGCCCGGGGCGTGATCCTGGAGACCCTGAATCGATCATGGCTCTCTGCATGGAGCCTGCTTCTCCCTCTGCCTGTGTCTCTGCCTCTCTCTCTCTCTGTGTCTCTATGAATAAACAAATAAAATCTTAAAAAAAAAAAAAAAAAGACCCGAGGCAGCTCGAATCTGGGGTCAGTAGAATCCTAAAGTGTACCAGATGCTGGGGAGCAGGCTGGGGGCCTCACAGAGCTGCCAGGTGGGCATTACTGTCCGTGTTTTACAGATATAGGCACTAAGGCTGGGGGAAGTTGGTAACTCTTGAAAGGTCACTCAGCTGGAAAACTCATAGCTGGTATTTGAAAGTAATTTTACCTCTGTGATCCCAATGGTTGGCATGGTCCAGTGAGGAGATCTGTTTTTCAGATATGGTTCTACTGTTGACTTTCTGTGTGAGCTTAGGGAAATTATTCTCCATTAAGAAAAAAAAAATTTCTTGTAGTTCGAGAGTAACTTCTACCAAGCCTGTCTCACAGAATTATTGTAGATGATTGAATTAGGGAATAGATAAGAGATCTTTGAAAAATATGAAGTACCATACAGAAGTAAGATGCTTTTTTGAGGCCAGCCCCCTCCAGATGGCCCTCTTGTCCTGACAGTGTAGCTCTCAGACCTGGGAACTTGATTCTTTGGAGAAGCCCTTAAGCTCTTGGTGAGTTCACTTTTTTTTTTTTCGTGCCCGTAGTAAGTGGAATAGGAGCTAAAAGAGAAGATAAGAATGGGCTGATAGCAGAGCAGCAGAGCCCACGTTCAGACTCCATGCTGCTCCAGAGGTTGCTGGACAGCTATGGGTGTGCATGTGATGGCCCAGAGCTTTTCTTTTAAAAAAGAAAGCTCTAATTTATGTCTGGTATGGTACCATAGCATATTTTTATCATTATTAAACTTTTAACATGTAGAGAGGAGAGTCTGCTAATACTTACATATTTCATCTTCTATTAGTGACAACTAAATAAAGCATTATTTTATTATTATACTCAGGCCCTCTTCAAAATGATCAAAGTGCTCACAGTGTCTTTCAAAATATGTGTATATGTGAAAAGTGTATGTAATATAGATATTCTAGTTTCATAGGCTAATAGATTGCTTATTTGGTCTGTAGGTCTTAAAAATGCTAAACTATTTTTCAGGGATTAGAGATAAATTTAGTGAGAGTCTTTAGAAGGTTGGTGAGTAAGCATTATTATTATAAAGTCTGTGTGGCCCAGTATAGACATATTAGAAATACTCCTAAAATAGTAATCGTCTCAGGCCTCACTTTGGAGTGGAGAAGTAGTGTGGAAGAATTTCACAGTACATTGCAGAGAGATGTGACTGCTAATGACTTATGCAGGTTTTTAAGAAGTTAGGTGGTAAATGAGACTCATGTATTTAAAATCAATTTGGTCTGAGAGATTTAACATCATGAAACAGTATACGGTCCAGATCATTTTTATAATCAATGTTTTATTTTTTGTTTATTTTTATTTTTTTTTAAAGATTTTATTTATTTATTCATGAGAGATACAGAGAGAGAGAGAGGCACAGACACAGGCAGAGGGAGAAGCAGGCTCTATGCAGGGAGCCTGACATGGGACTCGATCCCAGGTCTCCAGGATCACACCCTGGGCAGAAGGCGGCGCTAAACCGCTGAGCCACCCAGGCTGCCCATAATCAGTGTTTTAAATTTTGTGCACATCCAGAAAAATCTATCTTCCTGTGATATGCTAATTGGCTACTCAATGAAAGTATCAGATGTATTGTTTCTATTTTGTTTTGTTTGCTATTCTGTTAAGAATACCTAGTTGGGAAAGGGGGGGAATGGTGGTAAACCAACTTTTTATTTATTTTTATTTTTTTAAAATTAGATTTGTGGGTGTCAATTTGATTTTAAACATTTTTGTTTGTTACTATATTTTACTGGCTTGTTCACGAAATTTGTTTAGAGGGAGGCCACATACTTAGAGTTGTGGTTTTTACTTTAGTCATCATCTTTATCATCATGAAAAAAAGAAGCTATCGTGTTGCTTTATTCTGGCAAAATGTATAACACATGGTCGTTGAAAATAACTTTATCGAGAGAAGCCTTAAAATGAAATCTGTTAGTGATTTGTATTATTTGGCCTTACCTTGGTACTTCTAGACAATGAAGTAGGGCTAGAAAATTATCTGATTGGCTATGAAATAAACATACAAAAGTCAATAGCTTTTCTGTGTAACAAAATACAATTTAAAAAAGGAGAAAGAGGGCAGCCCCGGTGGGGCTGCAGCAGTTTAGCGCTGCCGCCTGCAGCCCGGGGTGTGATCCTGGGGACCCGGGATCAAGTCCCGCATCAGGCTTCCTGCATGGAGCCTGCTTCTCCCTCTGCCTGTGTCTCTGCCTCTCTCTTCTCTCTCTCTCTCTCTCTCTGAATAAATAAATAAATCTTAAAAAAAAAAAAAAAAAAAAAAGGAGAGGGGATCCCTGGGTGGCTCAGTGGTTTAGTGCCTTTGGCCCAGGGCGCGATCCTGGAGTCCCGGGATGGAGTCCCACGTCAGACTCCCAGCATGGAGCCTGCTTCTCCTTCCTCCTGTGTCTCTGCCCCCCCCCCCTCTCTATGTCTATCATGAATGAATAAATAAATAAATAAATAAATAAATAAATAAATAAATAAATAAATCTTTAAAAAAAAAAAGATTTTACTAACACATCAAAACTCCCAAAATAATTGAAAACAAAGCCAGAAATGTGAAGAAAACAAAATATGTTATAGTGTGTGGCATAAAAGACTTGAAGAGGTTAAATCAACCCATTAACTTTTTAATTAATGCGGTTCAAATAAAAATTCCAGTGAATTTTTTCAGAGAGGGTAAGTGTCTTGTTACAGTGATTTTAAAGAGCATCTAGAAGAATAAACAGGCAGAATAAATGGCCAAGAACATTTTGAAAACTAAAGATGAGTTTGGGGGAGTTTGGTTTTGTACTATCTACTATTTATAGATTTATACAAGAGTTTTAAAGAGTAATCTGAGTCCTAGAATAGATAGAAATAGCAGTAGATCTGAAAAGAAAGCCGAACACCTGACTCAGCTGTGCATAAGAGTTAAATATATAGGCAAAGGCGTTGTATATAAATCAGGATTTCTTCAAGTGCAAGTAAAAGGAAATCAGGGCAGCCCCGGTGGCTCAGTGGTTTAGTGCCACCTTCATCTCAGGATGTGATCCTGGGAGCTCCAGGATTGAGTCCCTCATCCCTGCATGGAGCCTGCTTCTCCCTCTACCTGTGTCTCTGTCTCTGTCTCTCTCTCTGTGTTTCATCTTAAAAAAAAAAAAAAAAAAGAAAGAAAAAAGAAAAAGAAAAAAAAACCACAATCATCTTGGTTCAAGCAGAAAACAAAGGCAGTTATTTTGTCAAGTACCTGGAATAGTACCCTTGGTGATATTTGCTTCAATGACTCTAGGGGAAGCTCAAATGCCCCATCTCTCCTGACTTTGCTTCTTTCTCAAGATTGGCTCTTGTCTCTCCTATTGCTCATGGGCTTCCTTTCTGTAGCTAGAGGAAAAGGAGGTGTGGTTGTTGATACTTCCAGCCTTCTAGTTTTATAGCTTAGGGTCAAAGAAGAAAATGCCCTTCCCTGGTGTGTTAGTATGTAAAGTCTTAAGGAAGGACACCATGCGGGGTGCTGGGGTCATGTGTCCATCCCTCGGCCATGACCATAAGATGCTGCGCTAACAGGGTCCCCCCATGGCTGCTCCTGTCAGGACTCCAGCTGGCTGTGCTATGCAGCCTCACTGGAATCACATGGAATAGTCCGAGAGGAGTTGTTCCCAAGAATGAGGGGTGGGAGGATGCAGGGAAGTGATAGAATTACTAGGGTATTCAATAAAGGGTACTGGACACTTGGTTAACTATTTGAAAAAAAAGTTACATCCCTGACTTTTACCATATTCAGTTAAATTCCAAATGAATAAATGCTTGATAAATAGAAAAAGAAATTAACTAGAAGAAATATCAACAGATTTTTTTATAGACTTTATATTTTGAGCAGTTTTAGGTTTACAGCAAAATGGAGCAGGAAGTACAGCAATTTCTTCCCATATCCCCCCAGCATGTAATACATTTGTTAAAATCAGTGAATCTGGTACATCATTATCACCCACCCAAAGTGCATGGTTTACATTAGCATTCACTGTTGGTATTGTACATCTTCTGGGTTGGATAAATGTAGAATGATATGTATCCACCATTTTAATACCATACGGAATAGTTTCACTGCCCTAAAAATCTTTTGCTCTGCCTCTTCATCCCTTCCTCATCCCCAGCCTTCGGCAACCACTAATCCTTTTACTGTCTCCATAGTTTTGCCTTTTCCAAAATGTCATGAAGTTGGAATCATACAGCAGGTAGCCTTTTCAGAATGTCTTTTTTCACGTAGTAATATGCACTGAAGGTCTTTACACAGCTTTGATAGCTCATTTCTTTTTTGCACTGGATTAATATTAACGGGATATAGCACCATTTGTTTATCTGGTTATCTAACTGAAAGACATCTTGGTTGCTTCTAAGTTTTGACAGTTGTCATATTGTCAAATAAAGCTTCTGTAAGCATCTGTGTGTAGGTTTTTGTGTGAATGGAAGTTTTCAGCTCCTTTGGGTAAATACCAAGGAGCATGGTTGCTGGATCTTAACGGTTAGAGTGTTTAGTTTTGTAAGAAACTGCCGAACTGCTTTCCAGAGTAGCCACACCATTTTGCATTCCACCAGCAGTGAACGAGAGTTCCTGTTGCTCCACATGCCCACCAGCATTTGGTGGTATCAGAGTTCTGGATTTTGGCCATTCTGTTGGGTGTCTAGTGGTATCTTGTTTGAATTTGCATTTCCCTGATGATGTACTTCGAGTATCTTTTCATATGCTCCTTTGGCATCTGGTATCGTTTTTTGTTTTTATTGGATTGTTTGTTTTCTTATACTTGAGTTTTAAGAGTTTTGTATTGTGTATTTTAGATACCTTACCTTTATCACGTTGTATGTTTTGCAAATATTTTCTCCCAGTCTGTAGCTTGTCCTCTCATTCTCCTGACAGCTGTTTTTCTAACCTCAAGGTAAAAAAGTCTTTTGGGACCTATGAAAAGGGAGGACTTAAAAGCAGAGACTGCAGGCAGATGGCCTATTGGCTGGAGCAGACCTGCACAAGCGCTCTATTTCACCTACACGGTTTTGTCTTGTTTAATTTATCTTTTGAAAATTGTGCTAGAATTTTAAAATAGAAAGTTTACCTATAAGTCTAGGTTTTTTATTTATCTTGCAAAAATGGGAAATGTTGGCAACATTGGACTTGGATTCCTACATGGCAGCAACTAGCTGGTGTTAAGGGGCAGCCACTTATTTAGATGGGGTCTGGGGCTATCAGGTACTGCCTCCTCTGCTGCTCCCTTATGCATCCCAGCAGCGAAGCTGCATGTTGAGTTGCTCTGTCTTGTTAGAGTTACATTCTTTTACCTTAGCTGTCTGTTCCTTTTAGGCAATGATTCCTAAATATAAGTCCATCTAAATACAGAAAGAATCTATGCACGTCGAAACAACTTCACAAAATGGAAAAACTAACAGGAAAGTATATTTACTGTCTATGGCAAAAGGTTAATAGCCATAATATAGAAAGAATGCTAATGAACCAGGAAGAAAATAAACACAAGAAATAAGAATAAATACTGAAAAAAAGAGAGAGAGAGAGAGAGAGATTAATTCCGAGTAGGTCATCAGCTTTCTGATGACAGGGACCATGTCTGCCCTGTTCAGTGTGGTGTCTTAGGGCCTAGCTTAGTGCCTCACACTTTGTAGTATTCAGTAAATATTTGCTCATAATAATTAACGATAGATGATATGTATTGAGGGTTTACTGTGTGCTAAGTAAGCAGTAAACCCTGCTAAATCCCTCCCATACTCTCATTTAATCCGTCCAGAAACCCTCCAGGATAAGTACTATGATCCTCATTGCCCAGGTGGGAAATGGGCCTGGAGAGATAAAGCACCCAGTCAGGTATATCCAGTAAGTAAGTGGTGGTGATGCAGAGCATTGATTCCAGCTCATGCTCTTTATACTGTATTTCATACGTGTGTGTGTGTGTGTGTGTGTGTGTGTGTATAAAATACATATTTATATTATATATTCCATCAAATAGCTTATTGAAATGAGTTGAAAAAGAAAGACTTACAAATGTCCAGTAAACATGGAGAAAATTTCTAACCATATCAGGAACAAAAGAATGGAAAGAATAAAAAAATGCCTCTCATTGGTGTGGAGGTTGGGGAAGGATCTTCATACATTACTGTGGGAGGCCATGTCAGCATCCATTCTGGTGGAGACCATTTTGGGAATTTATTTTCAGAAGTATTAACTGTTCATAACTTTTCACTAAAGGATTCCACTAATAAGAATTTATTCTAAGAGAAAAATTATAGTTGATTACAGACTTATGAGCAAAGATAGCGTTGTCATGTTAATTATAGTACTGAAAAATGGGAAGCAACCTGAATGCCCAACAATAAAGGATTGGTAGAATAAATTATGGTATATTCATATGCTGGAATAATATGTAATCATTGAAAATTCATTTTTATGGTATCAGATGACCAGTATATAGCCACTGTGTTTGTCCACTGACTCTAAAATACTATGTTGAAGAAAGCAGTTGGCAGCAGGTGTTGGACAGTGTGTGTGTCTGGCACATATGCACCCCTGGCTGTGCTTCCTGCTGTTAGAGGAGGTGGAGCTATGGGTGATTTTTACAGAGTTCCCCCCCCCCCATGCACTTTTCCAAACAGCTGTAAATTTCCATATTTCTTTCAGAGTTTATGATGTTCATTCTGAAAGAATATAGGACCTCATAAAGTCATCCTAGGTTAACGAACTATGTATTTTGTGAATGTGTAAAATTTTTTGTGAATCTGTTTTCCATTCTTTCACTTCAGCTTTAAAAATTCTGTAAACAGGTGCCTGGGTGACTCATTCTGTCAAGCGACTGCCTGCTGCCTCCGGCTCAGGTCATGATCCCAGGTTCCTGGGATCGAGCCCCACGTCAGGCTCTCTGCTCAGTGGGGAGTCTGCTTCTCCCTCTTCTTCTGCCCCTTCCTCTGCATTCATTTTCTCTCTGTCTCTCTCTATCTCTATCTCTTTCAAATAAATAAAATCTTTTTTAAAAAGTTCTGTAAACAATACCAGCACTTATCTGAAAGATCTCAATGGCCCAGGGAAAAAGCAGTAGGTTACAAAAGCCTCTCTCTCTCCAAGTTAGGCTCGTTCCCTTTCGTTATCCAAGGTAATCATTATCAGTAGTTATAAAGTATTTTAAATACACATTGAGAGTTTACCCTATTTAGTATAAATTATTTGTTAAGCAAATAGTCACTTCTACTATGTTTTGGATGTCTGGATTTTCGTGAGTAGTGGTCCTTGGTATCCCTGTGTTGGTTCTGTGCCTCTTTTACCAGAACCTCAACACAGGGAAAGAGGACATTCCAAATGCTTGTGTATTTATATAGAGCAGTGTTTGGTCTTAACAGCCCCTCCACCAAAGATAAATATGTAAACGAATAAATAAAAAATAAGATTTTGGTAGTAGAGTTATATAGATTAAACACATCCCCATTTTGTTGTCCTATTTAAGAATATAACAAACTTTATTTTTTTTTAATTTTTGTTTATTTATGATAGTCACACACACACACACATACACAGAGGAGAGAGAGGGAGAGGCAGAGACACAGACAGAGGGAGAAGCAGGCTCCATGCACCGGGAGCCCGATGTGGGATTCAATCCCGGGTCTCCAGGATCGCGCTCTGGGCCAAAGGCAGGTGCCAAACCGCTGCGCCACCCAGGGATCCCTATAACAAACTTTAGAGTGAACTTTTTTTATTGGCATTTGGACCTTGTTGATAAGGAAAGATTCAGCCTCATTTATTTGTGTTTTCCACTCAGCAAATATTTGAGGACCTCCCCTTTGGGGAGTAAACTTAATAACTAAGCCTTTATTTCTAGATATTTGATCTCAGTTGGGGAATGCTGTCAACTGTTCTTTGAGCTTCCTGGGGTTATCCAGATTTTCTTAGATGTACTCAGAGTCACAAAGGAGTTCAGAATTTTTACCTGAAGGGAAAAGAATTAATGACTAGAATTAGATAAAGCAGTTTCTTTCCTCTTTTCTTTCTTCTGCTTTACCTTATAATTGCTTGAAAGTAGTGTCTGGGTTGGGTGTCAAAAGTAAGAGTCTTGGGGAAAGAAGTCAGATGGTTTGCATTATCTCTCTTCAGAGCAGTAAAGGGCAAAGGGACAGAGAGGAAATAAAATGAAAAAGTCATCCTTCTGAAACACTGGCTTAATAATAAGGCAGTGGTCCAGAAACTGAGAGCAACAGACGATGGCTTTGAAAAGGAATGTTCTCATTTCTAGGAAAGCGAGTATTAGCACCTCAGAAAAGAAGAAAATGAAGACTTTATAATCTAGGACCCAGAGACAGGATCTACTCTCTGCACTTGTACTCTTGTGTCCTAACCAAGGAAGGGTTGGCATAGCAAACAAAACATTCCTTAACTATGAATAACAGTTTTAAATGCTTACAGAATTTGCAGAAGTAAGGTTGTAGTCTGTTTTTCCTTTTAATTTTTATGTCATCATCCATATTTTCTCTTTACTTTTAAATCTTAGGTTACAGTTAGAATTATTTGGGGGTGTATGTTTCTTGTCTGTACATTGAAGAAAAGTAGGAAGCTTTCTCCTTTAGCTTTGATACTAGTGATCTCCCTAATTCAGTTAGGCATGGCTTTTTTTCAAATGAGCTTACTGTATCTTTATCAGTACTATAGAAAATTATACACATGGTACAGACCTTTAAATATAAAGATAATAAGGCATTCTATTTTTGAAATATTTCTAAATCTTGGCTTTTTAAAAAATTACATGCTGGGCACCTAGATGGCTCAGTTAAAGTGTCCATCTTCGGCTCAGATCATGATCCCCGGGTCCTGGGATTGAGTCCTGCATCAGGCTCCCTGCTCATCATTGAATCTGCTTCTCCCTCTCCCTCTGCTCACTGCTTGTGCTCTCTCTCTTTCAAATAAATAAAATCTTTAAAAAAATTACATGCTGGGCAGCCCCGGTGGCGCAGCGGTTTAGCGCCGCCTGCAGCCCAGGGCGTGATCCTGGAGACCCAGGATCGAGTCCCACGTCAGGCTCTCTGTGTGGTGCCTGCTTCTCCCTCTGCCTGTGTCTCTGCCTCTCTCTCTCTCTCTCTCTGTCTCTGTCTCTATGAATAAATAAAATCTTAAAAAAAATTACATGCTAACTGTGGATATTTTCTTAACAGCCATATCTCTATACACATGCAGTCTTATTTTCTTAGGCTAGAAAATAAGAAGTGGAAGAGCCATCTTTAACTCTGATGGGCAGCTCTAGCTCTTGGGCCAAATTGCCCTCCTTTCTGGTCCTGACACGTTTACCCACAATGTGTGAGTGTCCATTTCCTTGTATCCTGGTACTGAGCTCATTTTAAAGATGTAACCTCCCTTTTGTTGTTTTCTTTTTTTAAAAAAAAGATTTTATTTATCTATTCATGAGAGACAGAGAGAGAGGCAGAGACATAGGCAGAGGGAGAAGCAGGCTCCATGTAGGAAGCCCGATGTGGGACTAGATCTCAGGACCCCGGAATCATGCCCGGAGTCTAAGGCAGATGCTTAAACACTGAGCCACCCAGGCGTCCCCTGTAGATATGGGTGTGGCTAGATGGACACCTGTGATCTGAGGGTCTCTTCCTGAAGAAGCGCTTCTGGGCTGCATCCTTGATCTGGGCACACAGCTGAACCTGAGAGAACCAAGTCTGAGTGGGGAGGCCTGTAGGTGGGAAATGGCTCTGGGATTGACCACTAGGCGCGGGAGGCAGGACTTGGACCAGAGTGGTTCAGGAGCACCGAAGAGGGTCTAAAGGAGTTCTGCATCTGCAAAGTTTATTGAGGAGGTAATATTTGAGACCCCAAAGGCTGAGAGAGAAGGTATTCAAGGCACAGGCCTGCCCTTGCGGGACCTGGGTTCTTGAGAAGGCCTGGCAGTGCTGGCACAGGTCTGGTGGCTATCCTGGGGTGAAGAGCCTAAAGGTAGGGAGTGCCCTGATAAGGAGTTTGCAAGTGACACATGTTGGTTGAGGAGGTGAAAGATGACCTAGAAAAGGGAGAAGCCAGGGCCAGGCAGGCCAGTCTGGAGGCCACTGCAGTGTCATACTGAGAGAGAGGAGAGAAGGATGAAAGACTGGAGCTCTCAGGCAGGACATGGTCTGATTTGGCAGTTTTTTGTTTTTTATTTTCGTTTGTAGGAGGGACACAATATGGAGATCTGTTAGCTCCTGAGGATGAGTAAGGAGGCTGAACCAAGGGAGACTAAAATTACCATTTGGGGAAACAGTAATTCAGGGAGGAAACAGAAGAAGGAATAGGTTTTGGAGAAAGATAAGAAATTTAGTTCGGATTTATTGATTTTGAGGTAACATCTAGGTAGAGGTGTCTAGTTGGCAGCTGAACATACAAGAGCACGGGTGTGTGTGTTTATGTGTGCATGAATTTCTTTGTAAAAATTGAATTGTAGAGCCTCCTGAAGATGTTGTATAGACTGCACCAGGGCGGCCCCAGGGCTTGTTGTTACTCACTTCTCTTGGTGTATACGTGCATTTGAGAAAAAAATCAAACAGTACAGAAGGGTAGAAATCCCAGCACCTCAGACCTCAGTCCTACTCCCCAGAGGAAATTGTTGCCAGCAGTTTTTATATATGCTTCCAGAAATTTGTCTTGCATGTACATATGTGTCCAAGTCCATGAATCTCTGGAAAGGGTGAGTCAGACACCAACAGAAACTCAGTACATATAGCGTGTCAGGCACGCAGGAACTTTCCAAATGTTGTGTCGTGTGTCTGTTGCTGTGAGTGTGGGCTTGGAGTCCCTCTATGTCCTGAGGGGTCCGTGCTCTTCACAGGCTGACCCTGAGTTCCTTTTATAGTTGCTCGGGTTCTCTAGGGGCCAACTATGTAACTTTTCAGTCTGTGAGGCTAGGTGCTTGAGTCTTTTTCTTCTTTAAATGTTAGTTTTCTTCAGAGAGTATTCATTGTTGTTATAAAGATCTTGTTATAAAAATATACAAAGGTGGACTACCTGGCTGGCTCACAGTAGAGCATGATCTCAGGGGTGTGAGTTCAAGTCCCACATTGGGCATAGAGCTTACTTTTAAAAAAATGGTTAACTATGGTGATTAACATGTATGCATTTTTAAAAAAGATTTTCTTTATTTGACAGAGCGCTCAAGGACAAGCAGGGGGAACAGCAGAGGGACAGGGAGAAGCAGGCTCCCCGCTGAGCAGGGAGCCTCATATGGGGCTCGATCCCAGGACCCTGGGATTATGACCTGAGCTGAAGGCAGATGCTTAACCGACTAAGCCACCCACGCACCCCTGTATGCATTTTTAAAAAAGATTTATTTGAGAGAGAGGCCACAAGTGAGAGGGGCAGAGGGAGAGAGACTCTCAAGCCGACCTCATGCTGAGTGCAGAGCTTGACATGAGTCTTGATCTTATAACCCTGAGATCATGACTTGAACCACAATCAAGTCAGATGCTCAACCGACTGTGCCACCCAGGCAGCCCTGACATGCATGCATTTTTAAAAGGTAGAATGAATAAATACATACATTTTTTTTTAAAGATTTATTTATTTTAGAGAGAGAACAAGAGGGTGGGGGTGGAGAGGCGAAATGAGAGGAGAGAGAATCTCAAGCAGACTCCTGAGCATGGAGCATGACACAGGGCTTAATCTCATGACCCTGAGATCACGACCTAAGCCAAAACCAAGAGTTGGAAGTTTAGCCAACTGTGCTACTCCAGCACCCCTAAATATACACAGTTTTAAAAATTCAGTCCCCACCCACCCCCAATTCACTCACTACATTTAATCACTGTAAACAGTATGGTACATAGACCCTGTTCTGAGGGTTGGGAGAAATACACAAACACACTTTTATGTGGAAAAATATAAAGAAAATGACAAATGGCCTGTAATTTCTTTAAATAGATAATAACCTCTTTAGAAAAGCGAACAAAGAAAAAAAGCGAACAAACAAATACACGCTGATGGTTTTAAAAGAATTCTATACTAGCACAGCATGATGTAAAATAAAGTGTTGGTCTCCCTAACTCTCCTGTCGTTTCCTGTCCTGAAGGTAATCACTGTTAAGTTCTCCTTCCAGAAAATAGAAACTCTGTGTGTGTGTGTGTATGTGTGTGTTGTGTCTTTTTAATGCACCTGAAATGGATGTTGTTAAATACATTGTGTTTTTTCTTTTAAACTGAACAAATCTTAGATCTTTCTCATCAGCTCATATAGCTCTGCTTCCTTCTTTTTAATGGGTTATTGGCTATAATTTAAGGGAAGGTCAGTGCCGCTGTGATTATTTCATTGGATTCCATTGATGGACATTGAGGCTGTTTCTTTTTTTTTTTTTTTGAGGCTGTTTCTTAATTTTTAGTATTCCAGATAATCCTGTGGTGAATATCTTTGTTCCCTCAATACTTTTGAAGGATGACAAGAAAGGGACTTTTTAAAAAAACAGTTTTATTGAAGAATAATTAGTATACAAAACACTGTACATAGTTAATGCAAATATTCAGCCTGATGAGCTTGGATATATGTATACACCCTTGAAACCATCACCACAATCAAGGTAATAGATGGGGGCTCCTGCCTGGGTGGTTCAATTGCTTAAGTGTCTACCTTGGCTCAGGTCATGATCCTGGGGTCCTGGGATTGAGCCCCGCATAAGGTTCCCTGCTTAGTTGGGAAGTCTGCTTCTAAAAAAAAAAAGGAAGTCTGCTTCTGCCTCTGCCCCTCTCCTCCACTTGTGCTCTCTCTCTCTCTTTCTCAAATAAATAAATAAATAAAATCTTTAGGGGAAAAAAAGGTAATAGACATATCCCACACCTCCAAAAGTTTCCATGTGTCTATCTCCCCCTTTTTGTGGTAAGAATAAAACATAAAACCGACCCTCTTAAGACATTTTTAAGTGAATAAACATAGTGTTGTTGCCTATAGGTGCTGTGTTGTACAGCAGATCTCTAGAGCTTATTCATCTTACTTTACTGAAACTTTATACCCATAGAATATCTCCCCAGCACCCCAGCCCCAGCCCCTGGCAACCACCATCCTACTCTTTCCTTCTATGAGTTTGACTGTTTTAGATAGTGTCTTGGACTGGTTTATTTCATTTAGCACAGTGCCCTCCAGGTTCAACTATATTGCAAATTTCAGAGATTTCCTTTTTAAGGCTGAATAATGTCATATCACATATACCACATTTTCTTTATCCATTCATCTGTTGGTGGATATTTGGGTTGTTTCCATATCTTGGCTATTGTGAATAATGCAGGGAACATGGGAGTGCAGGTGTCTCTTTAAGATCCTGATTTTAATGAAAGAAGGGGAATTTAAAGAGTTCCTGGTGGTTCAGTCAGTTCAGTGTCCCACTTTTGGTTTTGGCTTTTGTTGTGTTGCAAGATCAAGCCCTGCATTGGGCTCCATGCTCAGTGCAGATTCTTTTTTTTTTTTTTTTTTTTTATGATAGGCACACAGTGAGAGAGAGAGAGAGAGGCAGAGACACAGGCAGAGGGAGAAGCAGGCTCCATGCACCGGGAGCCTGATGTGGGATTCGATCCTGGGTCTCCAGGATCGCGCCCTGGGCCAAAGGCAGGCGCCAAACCGCTGTGCCACCCAGGGATCCCCTCAGTGCAGATTCTGCTTGGGATTCTCTCTCTCCTCTTCCCTCTGCCCCTCTTCCTGCTTGCATGTGCACTCACTTGTTCTAGCTCTCTCTCTAAATAAAATCTTTAAGGAAAAGAGAATTTTAAAAATTATTCATACAGATGTTTATTATTTATTCAGACAACCACCATCAGAGAGGTTGTAGTAATTATACTTTCACACATAGCATGCAAATGCCTTTTCCATATATCTTTGTCAAAATTGGTTATTATTAATCTTAACATTTTTGTGAGGAAATATCTTGTTTTGGACAGTCATCGAATAGAACATTGTAGGTGCCTTCATGTGAGTCTGAAGTCACTGGCAGTGAGGACTTCAGTTATGAAAACCAGAAAGCTTGACCTTGGCATAGAGGTGACCCAGACAATTTGCAGGCCTGGCAGATGTCCCTGAGGAAGAAGAGGGTGTTAGCCTCAGAACAGATGCTGGGTGAACCTCAGTGAGGCCAGCAGGGGCTTACCTGTCTGCCTTGACGTGGGAGGCATCAGGGAGGCTGCCTGTGGCTTTAAGGATGCCCACCTCTTTAGTTCCTCATATCTACCCCCTGGGCAGCCCAGCTGAAAAGTTGGGAAACACGTTTTTCCTTTTTTAAAAAAAAGATTTTATTTATTCATGAGAGATACATAGAGAGGGGCAGAGACATAAGGCAGAGGGAGAAGTGGGCTTCCTGCAGGGAGCCTGATGAGAGACTCCATCCCCAGACCCGGGATCACGCCCTGAGCTGAAGGCAGATGCTTAACCGCTGAGCTACCCAGGCATCCCAAGTTTTTCCTTCTTATATAGCCAGAGAAGTTGAGCCTTCTGGGGCCATTTCTTTACATTCTTTCCCCCCTTATGATGAGCATTATGAAATTTGTATAATTTTGAAAGGCTAGCGCACTTCACTGGTAGAGCTTATCTCAGACCAAAAGTTATTTTTTTCACTTCTCTGATTTGATTTGAATGATCTGTGCATTATACTTTTTAAAATGCAGAAGCTTTTGTTTATATCTCTTCCTTGTCACATTTAATTGTTGTAGTATCGTTAATTTTGAGGTTAATGTATATTTTATCCCAGCAGATTAATTCTGATTTGCATTCTTTTGGGGGGGCATACTTTCCAGTTACACAGTGGCACTTATTTTATCATATTGCTTTTATATACTTTTCCTTTATAAACAGAGAGTGATGTGCTTTCTTGCTCACTTTTTCTTTTTTTTTTTTTTTAATTTTTTTTTTTTAATTTTTATTTATTTATGATAGTCACACACAGAGAGAGAGAGAGGCAGAGACAAAGGCAGAGGGAGAAGCAGGCTCCATGCACCGGAGCCTGATGTGGGACTCGATCCCGGGTCTCCAGGATCGCGCCCTGGGCCAAAGGCAGGCGCCAAACCGCTGTGCCACCCAGGGATCCCCACTTTTTCTTTTAAAAAGAAAAACACTGGGACGCCTGGGTGGCTCGGCAATTGGGCTCAGGGCATGATCCTGGAGACCCCAGATCGAGTCCCACATCGGGCCTGCTTTTCCCTCTGCCTGGGTCTCTGCCTCTCTCTCTCTGTGTCTCTCATGAATAAATAAAATATTTATTTTTAAAAATTTTTACGATTTTATTTATTCATAGAGACACAGAGAGAAAAAGAGAGGCAGAGACCCAGACAGAGAGAGAAGCAGGCTCCATGCAGGGGGCCCAACATGGGACTCGATCCTGGGTCTCCAGGATCACACCCCAGCTAAACTGCTGCGCCACCGGGGCTGCCCAAATAAAATCTTAAAAAAAAAAAAAAAAAAAAAAAAAAAAAGGAAAGAAAAACACTGATGCCCTAAGATAAGGCACTGTGTTTTGGTACACACTTGAGTTTTGATCAAGAGTTATGTTTTCAAATTCAAATGAGAATCTGTAAGCCTGAGTAGGAGACATTCAGCCCTATTTACTAATTAATCATAATGAGTTTTGATCTAGATGTTAGGAGAAACTGAAATTTTCCCTGTGTAGTTAGAGGATTTCAGGGGTATAAGTTACATTAATTTGTGAAAGCAAGCTTACAAAATTTCTCTAGTCTCCAAGCTTTATAGGTCATCATGCTGACCTAATAAAGTATGCCAGGCGTATAGTGGGCACTCCAAAAGCCTGTTCCTTCGGGATCCTTTAAGCACCTAGATATACATGGCACCGTGCCAGTAAAATTACACAGTGCACGGAGAGAGAGCTACCTCAAGATTATTTAAAAATCTATACTGGAAGTTCTTTCCCTCAATGTACGAAGATTTCTCACTCAATTCTTGATATATTTTGCATGTATATAGGCGAGAGTGGTGGTGATATTTATGTTCACCCGTGGGGGAAGGAGATGGCCCTGACCGATGTGAGATAAATTGTTGGGTTCTTTCTGTTCAGGTATGTTTTAGCTTCCAGTAGCCCTCCTCCCCTGCTCCTCTTCCCCTCTTCCACTATCACACATGCAAATCAGCAAAAGAATTAGGATAACCTCTGGAACCAGTTTTTCCTACATAGGGAGATGGTTCCATAGAGTATTAATGTGTAAGGTGGTCTTATTTTAAAAGCTTATCTGACTTAATGTGCTGCTAATTAGAAACCTAGATTCTGGGGCACCTGGATGGCTCAGTGGCTGAGTGTCTGCCTTCAGCTCAGGTCATGATCCCAGGGTCCTGGGATCGAGTTCCGCATTGGGCTCCTCATAGGGAGCCTGCTTCTCCCATGGCCTGTGTCTCTGCCTCTCTCTGTCTTTGATGAATAAATAATTTTTTTTTTTTTAAGAAAAAGAAGAAACCTAGAATCCTAGTGATAAATGGAATTTTAGAATCTTTTCCTTTTTTTTTTTTTTTTTTTTTTTACCAAGTTCAGAAGTGTCATCCATGTACCTGGCTGGCTCTGTTGGTGAAGAATACAACTCTGATCTTGGGGTTTTAGGTTTGAGCCCCATGTTGGGTGTAGAGATTACTTCTAAATAAAACCTTTATTTATTTTTAAGATTTTATTTGTGAGAGAGAGACAGAGAGAGGCAGAGGCACAGGCAGAAGGAGAAGCCGGCTCCTTGGAAGGAGCCCAATGTGGGACTCAATCCTGGGACCCTAGGATCATGACCTGAGCCAAAGACAGATGCTCAACCACTGAGTGTCTCTTTTTTAAAGAGAGAGAGAGAATACAGATGGTGAGGAGCAGAGGGAGAGTGCTGAACCCATGAAGCTCGACCCCTGACATCATGATCTGAGGTGAAATCAAGAGTTGGACACTTAACTGACTGAACCACCCAGGGACCCCTCAAATCTTTAAAAAAAGAGAAAGGTCTTATTAGGTCTTTGCCTCATGGTCATTTATTTTCTTTCTTTACACTTGTCATGATAGGGACCTCACTACACTCTAAGGCAGCCCATTCTAATCCCTGTAGCTATGATCATTGGAAAGCTCTCCTTCTGGCCTGCCTGTGGTGGAACAGTGTGGAACTTATATGTCACCCATGACTAAGCTATTTTTTTTTCATGACTCAACTATTTTAAATGAGTATTTCTTTTCATTAGATGGAAATTACCCAGGGCAGGGATCACGTTTGACTAACCTACTTTCCTTCTAGTGCATTGAACATAGGCACTCAATAATGTTTAGGAAATAAATTCTAACTCAGTTTCTTGTGATTTTATGATTAACTGGAAGTTGGGCTAAATATTATTTTGCCTGTATTTGAATTAGAAACAGTGTAAATGGGCCTTTGTGGAATAGATAGTCATGATTACGGGTTTTCCCCATTGGTTAAAATGGAAGTAATTCCCCAGTGCTTTCGGACCACAAATACACTTTGAGCATTCATAGCAAATGATCCTGTTAGATAAGAAGAAATCTGTTTTCCTTTTTATTTGTGGACCTCATCCTTCTGAAAGAGCAGCACAAGCTATGAACTTCCTATACTAATCATTTTACTTGTTGTCTTCAAGAAGCTGAAGGAGTAGTTGGGGGATGCCCTTAGGAAAAAACCCTGGGAAACTTTAAGACAAAGAAAACTCAGAAAGTGGTGATCCTATGTACCCAGAGGTATACCCAGGAAGACTTGCCCCCACTGAGAGTGTCTGGATTCATGTGCAGAACTCTCTGGGGTTTTAAAATCCCAGGGTTTTTTTTTTTTTGTTTTGTTTTTTGTTGTTTTTTTTTTTTGCAGTATTATGTGGTATACCAGCTGAACATTGCTACAAATCATTCCTTACCAAATGGCTCAGGGTTTGACACTAAGGGCCTGAAAAGGATCCTGGTTGGCAGCCCCTAGTTTGTGCTTAAGGACACTGAGGCTCTAAAGCACCAGTCACTTTCTGAAGGAACACAGATGCCCTCAGGCAGAACCTGAGTCTAGAACTCAAGTTTTTTTACTTAGTCTAAAAATAAAACATTAGAAGAGGCAGAGACTGTTGATTGTGTACTTGGCCACATTTTAAATGTTACAGCCAAGTGGGGGTTGGGAATTAGGCTTTTTTTTTTTTTTTCCTTCCTCAAAATCATTTTTCATTTCCTGGTGCTTCCCGCTTCCTGCCATTACTGTAGCTGCTCTAAGCCAGGGTCCCTCAGGACCATGTTCCTGCGAGGCCACCCTGCGTGCCCCTCGGCCGCCCACCCAGTGCGCCCCTCTGGCTTCCAGGCACTTGGCAGCCAGGGCTGATTGATTATGCTCTTCTCCTGGCCTCCTGCTCCACCACCGTTGTCCGAGGACACCCTGTCAGAGCCACCCTCACATGGCCACCCACAGCTGCCTGCAGCCGGCCCCCCGGGTTGCCAGCATTCAGTGCAAGTTTAGCAGATTTCCATCCATTTCCCCCTCATTTGCCCTCCCAAAGGTAGCTCCTCACAGCTGCACCTGCTACCTCCAGGTTCCTTCTGTCCTCCGGTAATAATCGACCACGCTCAACTCAGTAGCCAGCCTGGTGGGTTTTTCCTTTCATCTTGTTCATTGATTCCCCAGCCTCTCAGGCTTCAGCCCTTGCAAGCATCCTCCCTCCCTTCTTTCCACTGCCGGGTGAGTTTTGCGAGCACAGCCATTGTATGTGTATGTGTATGTGTATGTGTGTGCGCAGTGTTTGTGGAGCCCGTTCCTTTCCTGCACCATCCCCAGGCCTTCACCCAGCCCTTCTGCAGTTGCAGTGATTTATGGACTTCTCTGCCTGTATCCATCTTGTCTCCCTGCCAGTCCATTGTTGGCACAGTTGCCAGACGAAGCTTCTTCAAATGCTGCATTTTTGAAGTCAGGCATCCCTGGTCCATCTCAAAAACATCGAATTAGCTCCTCGTTCTCCTAGGAAAGTCTAAACTTTTCAGCTCCTCATTCGGAGCCCACTGTGGGCAGGTGCCTGCTTTCCTTGGCTACTTCTCTCTCTCCTCTATGGGCTGCAGCCCGTGTCATCGGCTTAGTGCTTCCTGGGTCACCCTTGTTCCTCCTAGTCTCAAAGTCTTTAGCTCCTTCCTGGAGCCTTGTCTGCCAGCCATTCTTTTCAGGTCTTTGCTGATGGTCACTGGCTCTCCCACTCTTTCATCTGACGCTCAGTTCACTAAGCAAATATTAAAAAAGACATGCTGTTTTGTGCCTGAGGAGTGGAGTATACAGGGTGTAAGAGAGTCAGGTCTCTGTGGCCAGGAAGCTCACCTATGTCATCTGGACTCTATCTTTCTGTGTTTGTGTCTACTGGATTGGAAGTGTAAAGGCAGAGGCCCAGCCTAATGTATTAAAATTTAAGAATTAAAAAGTCAGCAGCACATGTCCACCCGGCAAGTGTTCTGTACAGGCTGACCTGCCATGAGAGCTGCTAGTCCACCTCCATTAAGACTGCTTGGAATTTCTTATTTACCTGTTTTGGCATTTTTTAAGTTATTAAATTCTGTATATTCCCATTTTAGCCTAGCATCAGTTGTAACATTAAAATTAAGGTAGAAATCCAGGAACATAAAGTCTTCAGTGAAGTTAAAAGACTTAATTAGATAAGGTTATTTAAGATAGTGATTTCTCATTAGACCGGCCTTGCCTGTATTAACTTTTCTGACTTTTTTTTTTCCTTCAGTCTGCATGAAGAAATCAGTGATTTTTATGAATATATGTCTCCAAGACCGGAGGAGGAGAAGATGCGGATGGAAGTGGTGAACAGGATCGAGAGTGTGATTAAGGAGCTCTGGCCCAGCGCTGACGTGAGTACCTGTGTGGATGGTAGGCTGCTGAGGGTAATGTGCCTGACCACAGGATGGAGAGCATCTCAAGAGTCCTCACACACAGGTCTCTCTGCATCTGAACACTCAGGGTCCAGTTGAATTTTAAACCGTTTTCTCTAGACTTTAGAATCTGGAGCATCCTAATTTTTTGTGATGAATGGGATGACTTAGTTAAAACTATTTCTTTGCAGTGCTGAATAGCAATACTAGAGGTAACTATATTTAGGAATCATTAGTTTACAGAGAAGACAGAAAGACCAGGCTTTCTTATAGTAGTATGTTCTGGATCTGATGTATGAAAATCCCATAACTGTTTTGTTTCACCCTGCCAGTGTAAATGTTATGTCATTCTTTATAGCTGAATGAAAATGTCAAGTAGGCGTTTCTTGTGTCATTAGAAGTTCAGTTTCTCTGCCTCTCTCTCTCTGTGTGCGACTATCATAAATTAAAAAAAATAAATAAATAAATAAAAATAAAATTTAAAAAAAAAAAAAAAAGGAGTTTAGTTTCTTAGGCTAATGCAGGCCTAAGTCTGTTTTCCTTTCTTAACGTTGCTGTTTCCTCCTTTCTGGCTCTTCCTCGTCTCCCTGTGCAGTCCTACCCAGTGAACAGAACCTTGGCCTGAGAATTCCTCTTTGCTTATTTGTGGTTCCTGTTGTTGAAACTAAGTGAATACTTTTTTGGGCTTTTTTTTTTTTTTTTTTTTTTTTTTAATGAGAGTCTGTTCTGCAATTCAAAGAAGTTAGAATCCATTACTCTGTGTTAATGGCTTTTCTTGAGACTTTGTTGTAGGATGGTGATGAGGGAGCTGGGGAAGTTCCTTTTGTCCAGTTGGCAAAACAGAAAGGCTTCCAATAAGATACTGTAGGGGAAATGTTGGGGGCGAGGGTGGGGAACTGCTGTTTTATTGAGCAGTTGTGTGGTGACATTGATTCTCCTGTGTGATCCAAATCCATGGCTTTCAGTGGCAGGGGCGTTAGCCGCCCAGGGGTCCCTTGGCAATGTCGGAGACATTTTTGATTATCGTTAACTGGTAAGGTGCTCTTAGCTTATAGTGGGTAGAAGCCAAGGATGTTCCTAAACATCCTACAATGCACAGGACAGCCCCTGGCAGACAGCTGTCTGCTGTGAATGTCGGTCATGCTGGGGTTGAGAAACTCTGATTTAAATTAATCATCCTCCTTTGGAGGTGGGAGGTTTTATCCATATTTTTGTTCCCAGAAGAGAGACATGTAGCTGCGATTCTGTTCCTGGGTCCATCTCATTTCCGAGGCTGAGCATTTTGGTCATTCACTAGTTTTTACTGCATTTCCTCACCTACCTCAAGTCTTCCACTGTGCTCACTGGCTGAGATAGGATGGGTCTGGTTTTATGCCTCACCACGATGTTAGGATGCTGTTTTTGTGGAGCTGGTCTGCTGCTGGAGTAGTATGACCCTAACTCAGGGACCCATGAAAAAATTCCTGCTCAGGGAACCAAAATTAAGCCTTTGTTGAACACATCTCTAGCTTATAAGGAACAGGAGTGGCTTAAATATTACTTTTGAAAGTTTTCTATTTCAATCTGTGCATTTGATGTTTTAACCTGGTAAGTTTAAACTATATTCCTACTGTCTGCATATGAGAGCCAGCATCCCATCTCTGCTTCAGGAAAATGATATTATAAAAAAAAAAAAAATGCTCTTGTAGTACTAAAAACTACCAACAGAGGGTAGCAAAACCCTGATATTTATCTATAGCATGGTGGCTTTTCATCTGATAGATACTTTAATGTTGTAATGATTTTTTGTATTTCAGGTCCAGATATTTGGAAGTTTTAAAACTGGCCTGTATTTGCCTACTAGGTTAGTACATTTATGAAGCTTTCAGGGGGTTGTTGTGCCTTTTTCTATATTTTGACTATTGAAGGTGGAAGAGTAGAAACAAAATAAATTTATGAAATGAAAATTCACTTTATATTTGAATTACCTTGAGGGTGGAACATCACTTCAGATGATCCTCTCAAACTGACACCTGTATCATCTGGGAGAGATGTAGCAATGGACTCAGATAACAATTTCAGCAATTGACTACTTGCCTGCAGAGAACTGTTCATCTCCATAACTTAACCCACTAATGCAGATGTTGATGTCATATTATGGCAGAACACCTGGCTATACGGTAGAGCTGTGTATACTCTGGAATGCCAGGGCTGTCGTTTCTTTTTAAGAATTCATACTATTAGCAGTTGTTTCAGCATCCTGACCCCAAGCTTCAGGGTATAGACTTCTCTGAGGAAGGCCTCTTACTAGTTTTAATCTTCTTAAATGAGGGCAGTCATGGCCCACTGCCTGGGGCAGGGCAGGCCTTTTGAGGGATGATGAGATTTGCCCAAGGGGTGAATACCTGTTTTCTATAAACTGAAATTTCAGCATGTGTTTGTTTTTGCTTTTATTGTGGTTAAGAAATTTACTGTGAGATTTACTCTTCTAACAAAGTTTTGACTGCACTGTACAGTATGATTTTAACTATAGGCATCCATCATGTTTTTGATTTGAGCTTGATTTGATCTACTTTACCCAAACTTAAAATGTATTGATGTGGAGAGAACCTAGCAATTTCTGTTCTGCCCATTGCTATCATAGGCCTATAAAAGCCATAAAGTATCCAACTGTGAGTTCATTAATGTTTTTCCTTATTTAGATTCTGAGTTTCAACAAAACCCTGAGTCACTCTAAAAAAATTTAATTGAATTTTCTGAATATGTAGGTACTTTCACATAGTTCAAATGGAAAGGGTATGACAATAATTACAGTGAAAAGTGCAGACCCCACCTGTGTCCCCTGCTCCTTGGGGGAGGCACTGGTCCCAGTTTCTCGTACATCCTTGCAGGAACATTCTATACATATGAAAGGAAATGTGTGTGTGTCTTCTCCCCCTTTCACCCAAGTGGTGGCATCCTACCTGCATTGTTTGCAACTTACTTTTTACATTTAATTATTTAAATCAGAGTTAATCAGTGAATCTCATCCATATAGGCACATCTTAAGTGTTCGAGTTCCAGAAACTTTATGAACAAGAAACGTTCAGTGTTGTTTTTTTGAGGGTTTACTTCTTTCAAAATCACCTTGTTTCCTGAGGCCTGACTTCGTGAAATGACTAGGAGGAGATGGTTGTTAAAAGTCACCAGCCTCCACTTCCCCTCTAAAGACATGTTGGGTCTTCACTAGGCATTGTGACCAGTGGGTTTTAAGTGCACTACTTTGAAGTCTGGAAGCCTGAATGTAAGTGGATACAAGTACAGTTTCTTCTTCAAACAACTTGTGTGTTTGTGTTCTGTGTTCAGTGACATTGATCTTGTGGTATTTGGGAAGTGGGAGAACCTTCCCCTCTGGACCCTGGAAGAAGCCCTGCGGAAACACAAAGTTGCAGATGAGGATTCGGTGAAAGTTCTAGACAAAGCAACAGTAAGTTCTTCCAACATTTCATCACATCTCCAGTTACTTATGCATGAAACTTAAAAATTCAAATTTAATTTTGGTGAGCATAGTTGGCTTCTCACTAAAAGATTCTTTCCTTCCATTAGTGATCACAGTCCTCATATATAAATTTGATCTGTGAAACAAAGGAACTTGTGGTTACATAGTTCTTTAAAAAATAATACTCGGGGGATCCCTGGGTGGCGCAGTGGTTTAGCGCCTGCCTTTGGCCCAGGGCGCGATCCTGGAGACCCGGGATCGAATCCCACATCGGGCTCCCGGTGCATGGAGCCTGCTCCTCCCTCTGCCTGTGTCTCTGCCTCTCTCTCTCTCTCTGTGTGTG